>NC_090935.1:502542526-503792526 GCF_040938575.1 Ambystoma mexicanum
TTCTGCAAAGAATAAAGCCCATCGGAGTTGGCGGGATGATTGGGCTTTGGCCGTTTTGAGATATTGCAAATTCCTGTGATCTGTAATCACCGTAATGGTGTGTCTTGCGCCGAGGAGGTAATGACGCCAAGCCTTGAAGGCGGACTTAATAGCTAGTAATTCTTTGTCGGTGATTGCGTAATTGATTTCAGGAGCCGTGAATTTCCTGGACCAAAAGGCTACAGGGTGCATCTGGTTAGTTTCTGGATCCCTTTGAGACAAGACTGCACCCATGGCCAAACTGGAAGCGTCGGTTTCAACAATGTAAGGGAGATCTGGGCGCGGATGCTTCAATACAGGGGCGGAGGTGAATTTGGTCTTTGGGTCTTGAAAGGCCTGTTCTGCCTCAGGAGTCCATTCGAAACATTTATTCTTCCGTAAGAGAGCTGTTATGGGTTGAACCACTCGAGAAAATTCCGGGATGAATCTTCAATAGAAATTGGCAAAGCCAAGCATACTCTGAACCCCCTTAACAGAGTTAGGAGATGGCCATTTGAGGATGGCGTCCACCTTTCGCGAGTCCATTCGGACTCCTTTAGGTGTCAGGATGAATCCGAGAAACTCGACCTCTGTGGTATGAAAAACGCATTTTTCGAGTTTCGCAAACAGGTTGTGCTGGCGCAATTTCTCAAGAACTGCCCTGACATGTTTTCTGTGTTCGGATTCCGAGGAGGATTATACCAGGATGTCATCGATATATACGATGACACAAACATCAATAAGTTCCCGAAGAACATCATTCATAAAGTATTGAAAGGCGCAGGTGCGTTGCATAATCCGAAGGGCATCACCTGATATTCAAAGAGCCCATATTTGGTGCGGAATGCAGTCTTCTATTCGTCGCCTTCTTTTATACGTACCAGGTGATAAGCTCCTCGGAGATCTAACTTGGTGTATATACAAGCATCTTTTACCTGGTCAAGAAGTTCAGGGATCAGAGGCAGAGGATAACGATTCTTAATCGTTATTTGATTTAGGGCGCGGTAGTCAATACATGTTCTAAGGTCGCCTTCTTTTTTCGGCACGAAGAACAGAGCTGAGGAAACAGGAGACTTTGACGGGCGAATAAAACCGTTGGCAAGATACTGATCTAAATACTGACGCAAATGAAAGTTCTCAGGTTCAGTAAGAGCATAAATCCTGCTATAGGGCGGTTGAGCATTGGTTACCAGGTCGATTTGACAATCGTATGACCGGTGGGGAGGTAACGTGTTCGCCTGTTCTTTTTGAAAAACGTCTTGGAACTCTTGGTATTCAACCGGTAGTTGTATCATGGTGGAAATTACTGTGGCCAGACCCATATCTGGATTTCTTGGATAACAAGTCAGTTCACAATCAGGAAAGGTTATTCTCTTTGCTCGCCAGTCAATTCGAGGATTATGTGTTTCTAACCAAGGGATTCCTAGAATTACTTGAAATTGTGGGGCCTTGATTACATCGAACACAATTGCTTCCCGATGTTCATCCTGTCCCACTAGTGTCATTTCTGTAGTGGAATGTGTTACCGGCCCTGAGGCTATTCGGTTCCATCTACTGTAGTAATGACATCCTTGTTAACTTTCGGACGGAGAGGAAGATTAATCCTGGAGGTCAATTCATGATCTACGTAGTTTCCAATAGCTCCACTGTCGATGTATGCTTTTATAGCATGCAACCGCTGAGGCTGTTTCGGGTCCACGAGCACCATTGGCATGACAAAATGCGAGGTCAAAGAGTCTGTTTTCAAGCTCGGCAAGCGGACCTCTACGCTTGTCGGGCTTGACCGTTTCCCGAATCAGGTTCTATTAAATTGTTGTCCATGGCTCCAACCACCTTCTTAGGTGGCTTTACCGGGCAGTCTCGTAGAAAGTGACCAGAAGCCCCGCAATAGAGACATAGTTGCTTTTGCCGTCTTCTCTCTCATTCCTTCTGCGTCAATGGTCCTTTAACACCGCCGATCTGCATAGGTTCTGAAACGTCGGTACTCTTAGGGTTAGCGTGAGTTTTGATCAGCACTCGAGTTTCGAACTTGGACCGATCTGCTTTTCTAGTTTGCAGTCTCTGGTCAAGTTGGACCACTAAGTCTATGTATTCTGCGCAGGCTTGAGGTGGATTTACTATTTGAGCTAGAACATCCTTAAGTTCTCCGCGCAGGCCTCGATGAAATAGTGTGATCCTTTTATTTTCGGGCCAACCAGCCTATTAAAGGTGGCAATATAAGATAAGAGATCTTGGTTACCTTGTCGTAAGGATAGTAGTTCGTTGTCAAGGGCCTGTCCCTGAGAGTGTCGAGCGAATAATCTTTCCATGCTCACCTGGAAGCTTTGAAAATCCTGGAGAATTGGGTCATCCTGACGTACCAACGGAACAGACCAATCAGGCAGCACAGCCACTGAGATAAGATAATACAAAGGCTACCTTGGTTTGATCATTAGGGAAGGCCCCAGGTCTGCATAGAAAGTGTAGGCGACATTGGTTCATAAAAACGGCATATTTCTTGGGGTGCCCCGCAAAACGTTCAGGCGGGGCCAAAGGCATGTTTCCAGGTAGATTGATTTGTACCGGGTTATTCGAAACCATTGACGAGGCATTACCCCCAGAACTAGGTAAAGGAGTTTGTCCTGCTTGACCCTGCAACAATCGTTTGGCCAGGTCATCAGTTCTTTCCTTGGATAAGATTAATTCTCTTTTGAGAGCATTAGTTTCCTGGCGGGCGGAATGTACTTCTGCCCTTAATTCCCCCAAAAGCTGAGCCAGCTGGTCTGTCTCGGAAAGTTTCCACAGCGCCCGGGTGGGAAATTGTAGGTAGGCTTCGCGTTCTGTTACACTCACCTGACTCCCACGGAGGCGCAGGTCTGGTTTGGAGTGTTGTTGCTTCTTCTATGGTGAAGCGCAGGACCTGGAAGATGGACTGGACCAGACCTTCGAATCTGGCTTGTCTGGCTCACAGGAATATCTTTCTGTATGTGAAAAGGGAGTATTAACAATCTGCGGGAGAAAGTGTAAGCCTCCCGCTCCCTTCTCACCCCTCTACGAAACCCTCCTGCGATCCCCACGTGAAGTCTCACCTTAGGGTTTGAAAGCTTGAGCTCTCCATCCTGCTTCTCATGCAGGGGCGCGTTGTATCCAGTTACTTCACTGGGATTTTGATTGTAGAGGGTTCAAGTTTTGTTTTCCCGGTATAGTACCATAAGGATTCTGTTAATGAGTATGATTCCGCAATAATAATTGTTCGTTGTCTCTTTTTCAGGTGCGGAAACTATTCAGAGAAGAGCTGTGGAACCGAAGAATGAGACTCTGGTGAGCTTGATGAGAGTTCTCTCAGTGTCCTTGTATCAAGGCGCTCACTAATGCTGATGTCTTTTTTCCCCATAGGGGCCGGGGTCCGGAAATGCCTGGATGCGGCACCGACCCGAAACGAAGCTCAATCCAGAAGAAATCAGGTAAGTCTTTAATGGGCGTTTGGGTAATGTCTTTTCATGCGACCACTAACGCTGATGTCTTTTTTCCCCATAGGGGCCGGGGTCCGGAAATGCCTGGATGCGGCACCGACCTGAAACAAAGATCAATCCAGAAGAAATCAGGTAAGTCTTTAATGGGCGTTGGGTAACGTCTTTTCATGCACCCACTAACGCTGATGTCTCTTTTTCCCCTAAGGGGCCGGGGTCCGGAAATGCCAGGATGCGGCACCAACCCGAAATGAAGTTGGAATAACCCAACAGGCAAGCTTTGTAATGGAAATTAAGGTTTCCTTGTTTTCTTTCCCCTCTCACCTTTATTCTTGTCTTTTTCTCCCTAGGCGCGGTGATGTGGCTGCGAGTCCAGATGTCGCCGTAGAACGTGGTGGTACCTTGTACAGGTGAGTGAGATGCGGCGCTGCAGCGATCGATGCGATGTGCTTTTAAATGAATGTCTTCCTTTTCAGGACCGTCGGCGAGATGTCTCCGGAATGCGGATTTAGCAGGTAAGGACTCTTCTTTAACCTTTTCTCTTCTCTTCTCTCTTTGCAGGTGTTCCAGGATGCTGGCAGGAGTGGCAGAAGACAGAATGCAGGAGCAAACACGGTGAGCGTCCAGCTGCTAGATGCAGAACAACACGAAGCGTGAGTTGCTGCTTGGGCGTGGCTTAAATAGCCTTCAAAGTAGTTCCAGGTATGTATCCTTCCTCTCAGGTATGTATTCCTCCCCTGACCACACCCGTGTGGTTAAGTAGTTCCAAAGATAAAGTAGTCCCATTCAGGCCTCAGAAGGCCTGGATGTTGCAGCATGGTCTGCATCCGGTAAGTTAACACTAAGCACCGTTAACACAAAGTCCCCTTTTATGAGCCTGGCGCCTATGGCGCCAGGACTGTGGCCCGATATGAGCCTGGCGCCAAAGGCGCCAGGACTGAGTCCAAAGAGCCCCTACTTGAGGCTGTTGTGACTTCCCTTGAAGACATGATGTCTGCCTCTGGGGTAGCTGGGTCTTGTCTGGCACCTTGGAGGTAGGCATCATGACACAGACGGATGGGAGAAAGGAGTAGTAATATGCAGAGAATGGATGTCCATAGGTCAATACGAGCCTACCATCAACATAGTGCGAAATGGATGCAAGCCATTATGGCCAAAGCTTGCAAAACTGCTGACATGGGTCGAAGACAGAGGAGGACCCTTGCAGATTGTGCCACTGGAAAGCCCAAAATTCTGCTTCAAGAATAATGGCACACGTAAAATGGGAGAGAACCAGAACTGTGGACGAGTTTTTGATGCTCCAGTAATGGTGCATGGAACTGCAATAATTATGGATCATTATTGTGCATGTGGATCCAAAGCATACATCAGACTGCCGAGAAACTGGGGAGGTATATGCACAATAGTGAATGTCCACGTTCCAGCATTGGTGATCCCGAAAAGTGACTTGAATATTGACAGTTTCCGAAAGCAGATGCTCACCTGAGAAAGAAGAGATCTGTGGAACTGCTGACTCGAATGAAGAGGGAGAATTACTTTTCTGCCAAATCTGAAGAAGCTTTTCATGCAATCCCATATGAACATAGGTTGTTTAGCCTCACCTTATTAGTGTTCGTAACAATCATCATGCCTAGATTCCAAGTTGGAGCAAATACTAAATGGTTGCAGATAACCAGATGGGAGTTACTGCAGACCATCAACACCACCATATAGGGATTCAACGCAATCAAGGAGGAGTTAAGGGCAATCGATTGAGGACTCTCCAGAACAGATATGTACTTGACATGATCACAGCTATGGATGGAGGGGTTTGCGCAAAAATCGGAGCATCATTTGCACATTTATACCTTCTCACGATGAGGAAAATGGAACTCTAACAGAAGCCATAGGTATGCTGACAAAACTGCAGAACCAGATGATTGATGAAACTGACGAAGTTGATGATGACAGTTGGTTTGGATCACTATTCTCATGGGTTCCATAATGGATGGCAGATGCATTTAAGTTCCTGGGAGCCCTGCTAGTGATGATATTGCTAGGATCCTGTGTTATCAAGATAATAATCTCTCAGTGCCAGAAAACTGCAAAAAAGCCATAGGGATGAAGATCATGATTGATGTCAAGCCAGGATGTAAGCCCAAAGACCTGATTGACGAGGACATAAGAGACTTTGTGAAGGCCAGCATTCATGCACCAGAAGGAACAAAGTTCCTACATCACAAGAAACATAGAAATTATGTGGGAAGATGGGTTTACTGCATCCCGAATGGACAGTGTCAACTGATGAGATGGAAGAAAGACGAACACGTAAGAACATCAGGAAACTTGAAAGGAGTAATAAAGATATGGACCCCAAAGAGACATTTCTTCAGACCATCATGTATAGATCCAGAAGATGAAGAAAGAATGGACTCAAACAACGAAGCAGAAAAGAAACTGAAAGAACTGAAGAAAGAGGTGAAAGTGGTTGATGAATCGTCCAGAGGGTGGGGTGTACAGGAGGTCCCAAGTAAAGCCTGCACTCCAACCACCTATTTCGAAGTACCAGGAATGTTCACACCAAAATATGTGACATATTATGAGCAAATAAACCAGCAGAAAGCTGCAGTGGGACTCTGTCCAGTACCTATCAGAAGAACAACTCCTATTGAAGTACCAGTACCAAGGAAGCCATGTACAGTAAGGTACCCATTGAGAAAGCCATATCAACAAATGAAACAAAATGAAGATCGTCTGAGTACAGTCCCTGAAGAAACCAAAAAAGTCTTAATGGAATACGAATGGTGACGTCACAAGAACCTGGACTGACTCACATATAGAAGATATAACAACCTGAGAATGATAAAAAGAGATGAAACACCATGAATAAAGGATATTGTGAACCTAAAGTGAAAGGATGATGCCAAACTTAAGAAGATTAAGCCATGAGAATGGTCAAGATATTCAACCAGTTTACACCTGTATATATGCTTGGAGCTGCAAGAAAGCTAAGAAAACCTGTGCGGCCTGCTATGCTTAGTAGAAAGATAGTGCGGTTAGCGCCACTATACATAATGTAACTCAAACAAAGCACATTATATAAGTGTAATTCCACTTTGCACGAGAAGCAGAATCAACCCAGGTTACTAAAAGCCACATGAAAAAAAAGCTTCATATTTAGCAAAATCGAGAAGAGATGGCTGAAATGAAACTCAGCAGAAGCAACTCGTGCCAGGAAAGCCAATGTCGTACCAATAGAAGAGACAAACAGTAGCTACATTTAATTGAAACTAAGAACAGAATATCCTGCCTCTGAAAGATCGAGATAAGAAGACGAAGGCAGGTGGTGGGTGAAACGAGAATCAAATACACAAATTGATGGAAAAGAGGCAAATCACGGTGTCCGAATCACATGACCAGCTAAGCAAGAAGAAGCGAGGGCTCACACCTACGCATGGCCCCATGCCAGGCGAAGATATCAGAACTTTTCCAGACAGAAGATGCAGTCTCAAGGCCGACCACAGTGAAATAATTGACACATGGCTACTAAAGTGATGATTGATTGTAACGATAATTGGAGGAAGGCCAGGTAACTAAGGGGCACCCTGCCAACCATTCTGCGTGCTTCTAAGCAAAGTGGAAAAGTATGCATGGGGTTGGTGCCAAACCAATCACAATGGACCAAATAATCTAGGGTCCTATGCTTAGTAAAACCAATGGGACGTCGTACTTTTAGTGACATTTGCAGTAGTCATTTTGAAGGAAGGGCTTAGATGCCCACCTGACAGTTTTTGCCCAATCCCCTCACTCCGTTACCATATACAGATATAGTACCTACATTAAAGTTACCTTTCCCAAACCAATAGAATTGCATGTCAACTTTTGAGTGTTACACGTCAATGATGAGAGTTTTCAATATAAATGCTATGATTTTTGTGAAGATCGTTGGAGTTGAAGCGAGAGGAAGATCGCGCCATTGCTAATATTCAAATCTCCCTGTTTTTTGTACTTGTCATTAAACGGACTCCCTTTGCCAAGCCGTTAAGTTGTCCTTATTGATTATTGTTGAAGTATATATCTGCACCCCCATCCATCTCACGGGTGCTGCTATCTTGTCTTAAAGCACTTCTGAGCAAACCCTGACTCTATGGGCCAGTTGGGGGTCTCGGAGCACACTCTTCACAGTAATTGTACTGAGAATTCCGTACTGTACAGCAAAATCCTAATGGGGACTAACAGTTAGCACCCAACCCGTGATCCAGCAGTAATAACACCAGACAGGTGGGCACTAATGCTAATAAAGTTGGGCAGTATCCCAGTCGGTATTCTGCCCAGCTCATGATCAGTCCCAAAGCCAAGACCTTTGTGAAATGTAGGCCTCCAAGCTGACAAGAGATGAACTAGCATCAATGAAGCAAGAGGATCGGAAAAAGAGTTACAGAGAACCTGGGAATAGAAGAGAGCATGACCTGAAGCTCTGATTGACATCTCGTCCTAATATCCTTGTAATCACTGACAATTTCTTTGATAAAGAAAGTAACCCTCTCTTAAACCATACAAACAATCAAAATTTGATTCACCAAATACCTAAATTAAGGGTGTTAAACACACAGGATATTGACTGCGTCAAATTTGTTGATGCAAATCATACTGGAAAAGTGTGCACTCCTTTTAAAACCTCATTGTCTGCTACCAAAGTTTTTTAAGAAATGAGAACTGCTGTGGAAACAGGGATATGACATAACGTGTTTAGAAAAAGTGAAATCCAGAATAACAAGCTTGTTTTGTCATAAGAGAAGCACATTGTAAGATTGCAATTATAAATCTCTGGAGATTGTTAACGAACATCGGTTAGCATAATAGAAAAGAAAGAAAGGTTGTGTTTCAACACGGATTTGGAAACAACAAGAACATCAAGGTTTTGAATTGCAATTGGTTACCCTTTGCACTCATAAACCGCCAACTGTCACCCTAATGACCAGCAAAACACATTAAAATGGTTTTCTTGGCTCACAAGGGGTTTCAGTCATTTTATTAGTAGCAGTAATTCTTGAGATATAATCAGAGCTCACAATTTCATTCTCTTACAACAAGCATGGTTGCATCTAGACCCCTTGTTAGAGGGCTACACCTGTATTATTAAACTGACAAGTAGAGGTTAAAAGGGAGGCCTTTCAGTGGTTTAGTGAGAGGTGTCAAAAAAGAGTAAGCTAGAAAAGAGTTGGTTAATGTACAGCAAAATCCTAATGATTTCACAGATTGATTTGGGCAAGGAAATGGTTTGCATAAATGCTTACGATCATCCCTGCACAAATGTTAGCATGGAACTTGAAACTTGAAAGCCATACTTAGCCATGCAAGCTCAATTTAGCGAAATATTGAATACTGCGCCTAAATCAATGATCATATTGAAAGTGGACCTTAATTAGGCAATGAGCCCCAAACCTCATGAGTATTATCGCATCAGGTAATGGCCCTGGGGCCCATAGTTACAGGCCTGAGCATAGTGAGGGCCTTCACAAAGGTCCTGGAGGCATTACCTGATGCGGTAAATGCCCTTCGTGGTGAAGAGCATATTGCCATTAGTACCCCGGACCTTTAGATCGGGGTAATAATGGTGTTTTTTCGGTTACGAGGCGCAGCACATTTGGCAGTCGGAAAAAGAAAATGGTTGCCATGGAATTGGAAACATAGTCTGTTCTCCCTTTCCGTGATAGTCATAGTAAACAAATAAAATAACCACCATGGAAAGGGAGAAGGGACTACGTGTAGTCCCTTCTCCCTTTCCATGGTGGCCTGAAGGAAAAACTATGAAAAAAGAAAGACTGACGTGAGGGACATGCCACAATGTGAGCTGGAATGCCTTCAGGTAAGGCTCGGGAATGTACCAATTGGTTCAAAGATTTCTTTGTTTTTGCAGCGCGCTGGTAGAAATGCAACATGACAACTAAATGTACAATGTTGGAAGATTTGGATGAAGGTTTGGGTTCTATTACGGAAAATAACCTGTAATGTAAAGGGACATAAATTGGTCAATTTTCTAATTGACTAGAACATAGTGATCTCTTGTTTTACTTAGGTGAAGCAGTTAGTAGGGATATCAATCAAAAGCAAGCCTGGGGAAAGAACAAACATAAAAGTTACAAATGTAGATTATGCAAGATGGGATATTCGGATGAGAATATCAAGCACTGGGTATCAGAGTGTAATGTCTTGGCAGAGTACATATGTACAGATGTTTGTTTTTAGTATATTTGTATACGTTCCCAACTCTTTACATTTGAATAACTTCTGGGAATGATGAATGAGAGGTAACCAAGTGTCTCTGATTTTAGCACTTTGTAGAGTTTTAAAATGTTCAGGAAAATAGAAAAGGAAGAATGTAGATAAAATATTTGTGTTACTGAAATTATGACTAATGATTACTATGAGCAGTGTAAGATGTACTTGTAAAATGTGCACAACATATTTTTTCTGTTTGAAATGTTTTATCATAGACTGAAATATACAAGGCATATATTAGTTACGCTGAATTTTGTAAAAGTACAATTATAGTTTAACTTTTAACTTTTAAGGGTGAGAAATTAGAGTATACAAAGGCCATCTAAAACTATGGAACCTCTATACAAGAAAACTCAACATTTCTGAAAAGAAAAAGAAGAAATGAAATGAGGAAGAACATCGCACACATTGAAAACAAAAACTAAACAATATACGTACACAAAGGAGGGAAGGGGAAAGAGTTGTATGAAAGCAACATGCAGATTATTGATTTAATAGATCTAAGTTAGCTGGAGGTTGTACTAACTAAGAAATCTAGGAAAGGCTGCCATTTCAACTCATGTCTATGGAGTAAATGCAGGGTAGAGGCATCTTTCTAATCTATGGATGTTACATATCGAATTCCACCACACTTGATAATTAAGTCGATTAAAGTTCTTCCAACTAGAAGTTATGGTTTGAATGGCTACTAAGAGAAGGAGATCAAACAGGTATCTACCATTATTATCTATGACCTTTTGTGACATTGCACTACCTAGGAAATGAAACTGAAGACAGAAATCATGTTGAGGTTAAAAATAATCTTCAAGGTATTACACACACGTACCCAAAAGGATTCTACAAAATTACATGAAATAAACCTACATTTAAAGGTACCCTGACCAGCATGAAGGCAGCTCGAACACCTATCACTCTGTGCAGCAACATATTTAAAAAGTAGAAGAGGAGTAATGAAAACGCTATTATGAAAAAAGAGTCTGAAGTAAACTGGCAGACGTGGTAACTTTGAGATATGATTCCAAACATGAGGCCAGTGTAGTTAAGTATCCAGTAGAGTGCAATCTTGCTGCCAAGCACGATAACAATCCCACACACCTTCCTAGAAAAATGCTTGTTGAAATGTTTTATAAAACAATGAGGCAGACATATTGGAATTTTTCACATGATGCAGTCTCTTAGCATTGGGAGCAGCAGATTTAAATATCGGCATATTATAGTTTTCCATAATTGCATCAAGAATAGTCATATATCATTGCAAACAAGAGGCCGGAAAAAGGCATTTGATAAGGTAATTGGAGCAACTTGCACAAATAACTTGTCAGGGTATTTAATGCCACAAGACAGCCATGGTTTCCAACAAATAGACCTTTCATTAATTTTAATTAGTGAATTAAGCAGATATATGTTTTTGAAATAGATGGGAAAATATAGGTTCTAAGATAGCGAGCAGATAATTTAATGCTTGTAGAATTTATGAATCTATTTTTCCCTTTGAGGAGGCAACAATCAGCAACGGTTAGAGGGGAAACCATAGCTCACTCTATCCGCAACATTTGGGGTACTATATTAGATTGTTCATGAGTAAACCATAGCTGTATTAGTTTATGTACAAAGGCCATGTGGTATTTCCTAAAGTCAGGAAATCTTACTCCACAGCACATGCGTGATGTTTTAAGTTTGCATAGCGAAATCCTGTGTCTCTTTTTTTACCCGATAGGAATTGAAGCAAGCAGAAATCAATAGATTTAAAAAAGGAAGAGGGAAAAGAAATTAGCAACATATAGGGAGAGTAGAGAATAATTGGGAAAATCATTTGTATAGACTCTAGTCTCTCCCACCAGGTCAAGTAAAGTGGGGACCAAAAATTGGTTATATCTTTAATTTTTGATAATAAAGTTGTAGTGTTTTGTTTCATAATGTCTTTGATGGAAGCCGAGATGTGAAGACCTAGAAATTTGATGCCATTTGGATACCAGCTCATGCACAGATTTTGGATGTGATGTTTGGTAGAATGCATATTAAGGGGTGAGATTTCTTATTTGTCTGTTTTTAACTTATAGCGAGAAGCTAAAGAGAACTGTGAAATAATACCCGTAAGGTGACATATAGTAATATCTGTGTTTTTCATAAATAGTAATATGTCATCAGCATAAGCCGCCATTTTAATTTGTACTTCCCCACACTGAATCCCTCATCTATCCTATTTTGTCGAATAGCTTCTATGAAGGGTTCCAAAGCTAAAATAAAAAGGAGTGGGGAAAGTAGACAACCTCAAAATAAGGAGAAGTATGAAGACAATTGTCCATTAATAAAAATTGTTGTTTTAGGGTTGGAATATAGTACTTCTATCACGGAGAGAAAGGGGGTTTCAACACCATGCCGTTTGGGAGCCTCAAACATGTAGTAACATTCAACTCTATCAATTGCTTTCTCTGCTTCGAGGGCTACAGCTACACAAGGTTCACTGGAGCCATGGATGCCGTCTAAAGTATTTAAAAATAGCCTAATGTTGGAGGAGTATAATCTTCCCTTGAGGTATCCCACCTGATCACTTTTACCTAAAGTAGGAAGAAAGGTAAGGAGTCTATTCCCTAGAATATTTGCAAAAATAGAACAATATGTGCTAATAAGGGAAACAGGTCTATAATTTTGGGGTAGTTCAGGGTTTTTCTTAGGTTTGGGAAAAAACTATTATCCTAGCTTCTAAAAAGGAGCCATGTGCCTTATTTTCTTTGACAGAATGGGTAACAAGTGTGGTGGGTTTAGGAATCAGTAGATTATTAAAGTGGGCAAAGAAGTCTATGGGAAAACCATCAGGACCAAGGGATTTATCTTTTTAAGATCACTTATTGATCTATGAATTTCGCAATGAGACATAGGAGCATTGAATGATTATAGATTAGCACTTGGTGATGTATTATGAGGAACTTTCCAAACAAATTGTTGAACATGAGTATTATTAGGAGGAGCTTCAGATGTGTATGGTTTCTTGTAGAATTTGGAAAAGTCTTGAATAATTTCTTTATCTGAAAAGGTCCTTTTTCCTGTGTGGTCCCTGATAACCGCAATTATCGTTTTTTCTTTTTTAAATTTGAAGTATGAGGCAAGTGAATTACTAGATTTGTTAGAGAATTTATAGATTTTCACTTTATATTTCAATAGATTAACACATGAATATTGTGTAACCATTTTATTTTATTGCAATCTAACCTTAATAATTTCAGCTAGAATAGATGCAGAATTAGTGCATATATACTTAAATTCAAGGGAATTGAGTTGTTTGAGTAAATTATCTGATTCTTGCTTGAGTTTTATTCTTTTTGTTAGCAGCAAAGGATATAAAATGGCCTCCAAGAACAACTTTGTAGCATTCCCAATTATTGGCAACAGATGTGTCCAAACTATTGTTTTCCAAGGAGACATTGCTATGCTGTTGAGTAATAAAGAGTTTAAAAGATTAATCTTTTAGGAGAGCTGAGTTGAATCTCCATATGTTCGATATACTGATCATTTGAGCGGATGTTAGTTGAATATGGACAGGTGCATGGTCTGAATTACAATTACAAGTGCAATACAATTAATTTGAACATCTAAAAGTGAACTGGCCTTGGATTTGGAAATTAATATGTAATCCAATCTCGAGAGGGAAGTGTGGGGGTTAGAGAAGAATGTAAAATCCAGATCAGGTGGGTAAGTTATGCGCCTAGGATCAATAAATCCTATTTCTGATACAAAATGTGTGAATTGTGTATGAGATCTGCACAGTAACTCATGGATTATTTGGGCCAAAAAAGACAGGATTTGTGTGCCATTCTGCCTGCAAATCCCTGTTTAACAAATGGGGATTAGCAGGCAGAATGGCGCACAAATCCCATTTTTTTCGGTGCAAATAATCCATGAATTACCTCCTTGGTATTTTAAAACATATATGCTAGATTGGTTATCCAAGAACGGATCCATAATTTCATTGCAATATCCGAATATAATTAGATTATGCGGATTGGACTGGAGGACATGGTGTCTTAATTGTAACCAAAGGGAGGGTCTGGGGATGTTGGGCCGTAGATATTCACAATTGTATATTCAATGGATTTTACCAGCAGCTTAACTAATACCCATCTACCAACGTCATCAGATCCATTTGCTATAACTTTGCATTTGAAAACCTTGTTGATAAGAGTGATAAAACCATTCATTTTACCAGTTGCTGCACTAGAATAAACCTGACCTACCCAGAGACGCTTGAGTTTAGCAACTTCAGCCTGTGAAAGATGAGTTTCTTGGATACAGGCAATCAATGGTTTAGCTCTACTGAGGTGAGAAAGTACTTTCTGTCTTTTGACAGGATTGTGCAACCCTTTAACATTCCATGAGGTTATTCTAAAAGTCATGACTTGGGGAAGGTAGCAAGCTATCCTAAGTAGCTAAAATTATACATATATTTGCTGTCATAAAGATAGGCATGGCAGTGTAAGCCATACAATTGTTAGGTAGCCATCTAGTACACAAGGATTGATTAATCTGCATAAGTGGTAAAAACAAAGTTGGAGAGACACACATGGGAAAGGTGAAGACAAACGAAATCAAAATGGATAATTGTCTAATCCAACTAAAATGAAGAGGTCTGGGGATAAATGTGGCTAAGAAGATACAGCCACTCCCAACGGAAAAAGCAAACGGAAAAAGAGAGAGTTTAGAGCTTTGGAGTGATGGCCAGACTCCATTCCCACTCCGGCTGCAAATATTATATAAGCAGACTGTTGAGGACATCCTTTGAAAATTCAATCCAAATCAAGTATGTGGTCTTGACATGTCCATTTCATCTCTTTTATCATTTTAAATAAAATGTCTAAAATCTGTAGGATCCTGAAAAGTAGAGGTGTGACTATTAAGAGTGACTTTAAGAGAAAGACTGGAAGTACGATGCCATATCTTGCATTTAGTTGTTTTACGGCTGGTCGGAAGGCAAGTAGTTCTTCTCTTCTAGTGGCAGTGGCATTGGATACATTGTGGGATATAAAAACCTTCTTACCAATCCATGAGAGCTGCTTTATTAACTTTATTTATCCATTATGAGTAGGACATGCGTATAGTCAAGTAATGCAAAGATGAGAGTTCTGGAGAGATTGTTAGGAGAGCCCACTGAGTAGATATGACCTACTCAATGAGCTCTTAGGGTATTTAGTTGTACAGACGTAGGTAGGTCCAGGAGTTTAGGGAGCAAAGTATTTAAGAACAGAATAGGATTAACTCGCTCAATACCCTCAAGAGGCCCACAATGCGTAGGTTGATTATTCTGTTTTGATTTTCAACATTTTTGGATTGTTTTTGTAGAGATTTGACCGTGTTTTCCAAAACTTGTACTCTACCAGTAGTATCTTCATACTTGCTAACCTGTCTCTCAACCTCACTAATTCTAGACTCGAAGGCAGACCACTTATCGCCAAGCTGTTGAATTTTAAAGTTGGTGACTTCCATAAAAGTTTTCAGAGCTCTCATTTCTGTGAGGATAGTTTGCATAGATGGGTCTATGGTACATTCTTTAGGTGTAGGTGATTCACTTCTCTGTCTTTTGAGGATACCCAAGGGAGATGAAGGAACATCCATGATTCCACCATTTTTAGATGCCATAATGAGCTAGAATGTGCAATTGGGTAGATGTAACCAATTACCAATGAGATGATAAAGTGCATAGTATGCGGATGGTAGATTGATAAGGTGAGCTGAAGGACCTGAGAGCTTCATTTTATGAATAACTTTTGCAGAAACAGGTGAGGAAGCGAGACTAAAGGTGTCAAGGGAGCAGCGTAAATCCAGGTCAATGCTTCTTAAATTGTATAATAGTCACAAATGACTTTCAGAGTGCTGCACTCTCAATGGACATTTCAAAGTTTTAGTTTTTAATTTACCAGTCAAATATTATGCAGCTTTCCCACAGTGATATCTTTACGGTATATTAATGTTAGTCTTTATCCAATAGTCTTTGTCAGGTTAAATTGAATGGTAAGAGATCAAAGTAGCACTTAAAGTGACTTTCCCAGTTGTAAATAATTAATTTAGAATAAAGCATTATTGTAGTTCCTCCACAAAGTATCCTTTATATAGCTAAGTGTTAGCTTTGAGCTATTTAATACAAAATAATAGTGCAGCTTAGTAAGTACATAATAAGCACTTAAGTACCTTTTTCATCAAAAAAACAATATTTCTGGGATTTATTCAGGTGTAGGTCCCGTGTTGTAGAAGAAACACATTACTGGCTTCAAGCAGCGTACCTTCTGGCATGCCGCATCTGCTCAGCTGATAGGAGCCGTCGGTGAGAAGCAGTCACTGGACCTCAGTGCTTCAGGCCCTGCCCATGTACAATTCACAGCACCTTCGGAGAACAGGTCTTATGGAGACACAACACCACGGACCACCAGGGACATTAGAAGGATGATGGACCCCAATTGCTACATGAATTTGCACCCAGAAGTGTAAGAAAAAGGATGGGGAAACGCTCTCCAGAGCGGGAGTCTAGGAATCAAGGGTCCACTTTATGAATGATTTGTATTTGCTGAAGGTTATCAATGAAAAAAAAAACATACATGAAAGCAATATTGGAGCTTGTTGGTAGTTGATTGGTCTGGCCAAATTAGACTATCCACATCCATTGGAGGCACAACAGAGTGCACTTGAGGGCAATCCCTATATTGCCCCCATTAGTACAAAACAGACAACAGCAGTACTGAGCAGGAGGTTGACAACCCCAAGCACACAGATTACCCTGCGGGTCATCCTAATTCATGCCATCTGATGTGTCATATGCCAGGATTGATGTGGGGTCCTAGCACATGACACATCAGATGGCCATCCTACACTGTTCGTTGTAGGATGGTTATCCTTCAGTATTAAGGTAGACAAAATATAACATAAACTTTGTGAACATAACATTATCTACACATATGTGACCTGTTTTAGTGAGTGGGCTGATCAACAACTTGGGTAAGATATAGGAGAGGGTTCAGATAGACACTTCCTGATCACACCATGACAAACATATGTAAATTAAAGAGAAATGTGGGATACATTAGTTTTTATATTTTTGTTACAGCGACACATGTGGGCGTTGCCATTAAGTAGAGGTTGGGGTAGTGAGAAAAGTTTGCCCTTTGAGTTTTATATTCTTCTGGCTTAAAACTTAAAGTCAATTTGAATAATATACAGCGCTTTTGTGAGAATTGATGTCTGCGGTTATGGCAGTGTATTTCTTACACAGATATTAACGTTTGTGCAATGTAGAATTCCAACAGGTTGGCATTCATATCTGCTGGTGTACGTGTGTGTGTGAGTTTGTCGGCTGTAGAAATCACTGTACAAACAGTGATGAAACGTGTCATTCCCGTTGTTATAGTTGGAGCCATGAATAGTTTGAGCCGCAGCCATGGGGCACTCATGTGTGCCTCATTGTTCACCATGCATCTTGAATTCGTCTTCACGTTGTTCTTCACCTCACAACTGGTTCATTGTGAGAATGTATAAAGGTAAAGTGGTGAGGTTGAGGTTGTGGCAAGGTTGAGCATTTAAAAGATGCCACCTACAGTTCAGTCTCCCTTGAGAAAAATTGGCTGTAGAAAAATTGCTGGGCAGTCATTATGGGTTTGGCAGTATTCTCTCAAGGAATACAGTATATAAAAATAACATATACTAGTAGCGGGGGGATACTAGTAAGCACTTATTGAGAGAGAGATGTAAGCAGGCACACAATATACATCTTGTGCTTTAACTTACAACTTGACCCATCTCCTACCTGGCTCCAAACCGGGGTTCCAGATCACCTCAGAGAGCCCCGCTGTGTCCTGGAAAAGGGATGGAAAGGCAAAGATTAGGGCGGGATTTTCCCACAAATACCCCTAAGGAGAAAGACACTGGGATAAAAGGAAAGCCATAGAAAGGAACGCTATTCTAATGTTCTTTTGCTGTTGTTTGCTTTGCTTATAGCTTCCGTACACTAGCACGTTTTTTTTAATCGATTTTCTATATAAAGGGGAAACCACAAGACACTATATACAAACACTATTTACCTCAACCTAAGCACTACATATCTAAAAGAAACATTCCAAAAATATAAAAATAGAGTTCTTTAAACAGATCTTAAAAAACATTTTATAAAGTCCATAACAATTTGTGCAAAGTCTGTACAGTGTACTTTATAAAACTATGTATAAAATGCCTTTCTTCAGAGACAGCCTGCACAGGGTTGTCTCATGGTCCTTGCTGCTGCTCTTTCTTGATGTTTTTATGTTGTGCAACAGCTCTTTGGCAAGCAGTTCTTATGTATAAGGAGGCAGCAGGCCTCAGCAGCAAGGGCCTTGAGACAGCCTGGGCTTTGTATGTAGAATCAGCCCAGCAAGCAGATCCATCTTGGGGGAGGGCACCACACTCCTCGCAATGCACAACATGTGCCAGGTGTGATGCACAATATCCTGGTGGGCCACCTGTTAGAGGTGGCCCCTTTTCTAAAAATGACACACCCCGGGAGGGTTGAAATGCTGGGAGCTCCCTGTTGTGAAGAGCAGCATTAATTATAGTGCCTGTGGCCTGGTGGTGACTGGATGGCATTCCTTGAAGGCAGTGCTGATCTTGGGCGATCCCCTGCCTGTCAGATCCCAATCCCTTCAGACTCACATCCACGTGCAAGATGAAAGGCAACTGATGATCTGTGTAGTCCAGGACTGGTGTTGTGGTGAGGTTCTGTTGGAGCTCCTCGAAGGCCTGCTGGCATCAGCCAGTCCATCCCTCACCAAAGGGCTTCCATTGATGATATAGATGTTGTGAAGTGTTGACAGTATTCCCCTGGATCCCTTGGGTAGGTGGGTATCCTTTGGTCAGATCCACAAGTGGTCGGGCGATGTTGGCATATGCAGCAAGAAATATCTGGTAGTAGTTACAGAATCCCAGGAACCTCTGCAAATCCTTGAGGGTCTTGACCAGGTGAAAGGTGTGTCCATTTTTGCCAGATCCACAGCAATGCCATCCATGGAAATGTACTTGATGCTCATCTGGCAAAACTAGCCCTTGTCCACACTGACCTTTAGCCCTTGCTTGCACAGGCAATCTAGCACCTTCATGAGCCTTATGTTGTGTTCTTAAAGGGTCATGCCTTGAATCTGGCAAACAGGTGCAGCAGTGGGTCACTGTGAGGTCTGCGTTGCATGTACATTGCACATTCTGGGAATGGTATTGTTTCCTGTTTCGGAACACATGCTCTGATACCTGGTGTGCCACCAATGCCGCATGCTTGCAGTCCAGAGCTGCTATTACATTGGGGAAGTGGGCAGGGTCGTAAAACCTGGCCTCGTGGCATAGACCTCTGAGGGGTTCTAGGCAGAGAGATGTGTTTCAGTAGTGCCTCCGGCACTTCTGCAATCACTTTGGAAAAGGTTGGTTGTGACATATAATGCAGCATGCCAACGATTTTCTTATATTTGCATTTAGCACAGAAGTGCAATACGGATACCAGCTTGCGTAGCGGTGGTGTGGCATGTTTGCATGCTGATGGTACTCTCAATATCTGGCTGGATAATGGTGAGGAGGTCTGCAATTGTTTGGCGATTGAGGTGATGCATTGTTAACAACTTTTCCTGTGTCAGTGTCCAGGGTGATGATCTGACCCTGGCTATGAGTGCCCTTTTTCTCCTCTACCTTGGCCCTTGCGGGTTCCTTTGTTGCTGCTAATGTGTTATCCTCTTTAGGTCAATATATAGTAGAAATAGATGGATATCATATTTGGCAACTGCCTTGGGAGGCATGGTGCTTGGAAATGAGTTTGAGGAAGGTGTGTCCCTTACATCCCCTGTTTGAGTCAGTTGGGTGCACCTGTGGCTTCATTTTGTTCGCCTGGAACCATTTGGCTCCACCTGTTTGATGGACCTAACTGCGCACACATTATGGTGAAATTACCACCCATTTTTGGCAGTATTTCTGGAGTATTGTCAATTATAATACAGTGGAATTACCTCTTTTATTCCTGGTAGTAATTCTGCCAGCAGAATTAGTGCCGGTGCTAATTCCACTGGATTTCAGCATAATACGCTGGTGCTAATTCGGCCAGTGAAATTAGTGTCCATTTCCTAGAACGCTTAATTTGGGAAAGAGTTAAATGTGGCGCTAATGGAATTACCACCACATTTACCACTTACCGCCCTACTTGTAATGAGGCACAAAGTGTCCAATTCAAAGGTGATATGATTAATTCCAGGCAAGATTGGATGAAGGTCAGATGAGAAGATGTACACAAAGCCCTCCTTAACAGTAGTAACTTCTGCCTGTTTTCTGGACATTTGAAACAGCATACTTGATCTCAAAGCTTCCACATTATTCACAGAGGCTGGGCCCAGCTAATTGGACATGTTCACTCTTGAAGAATTCCCTCTAGTTTTATTTGAGAACAGCCAGAACAGTGCACTGCAAGGGAAAATGGTTGTCTTTTGAGGTTTGAGAGGCTCCGTCCTGGGAGGTGTTCAATTTTGAGTGTTGCTATCTGTGTGAGTCTTCTTTCCCTTGAGTTCACTGTGGGTGATAACATAAAAGCAATACCAATGTTATCCCCTTGTTGCTTCCCCCATGCCATCTGATGTAATTATGTAGGTAGCTGAACTTAGAGTAGTTCACCCAAGGAACTACCTTCTTTCTCACTACAATCAGGGCCAGTGAGATGCTGCTCAGATGCCTATTGAAGTATGAAAAAGTAATGTTTGATTTTATGAAAACATATGGCTCCATGAGCCTTTTGAGAAAACAATGTGCACACCAAATGTTTAAAAAACATACAATCTAAAAGACATAATTAAATCACAAGAAGTACAAAATATGTGAATAAAGCCAGCCAGTCCATCTCAATGCAAAATAACAGTACCTCAATTAATCTGTGGTACAAGAGAGAGGTAACCTATTTTCCTCGCAGCCCTTTCATCATGGGGAAAAAGTTCTTCAGAGAGTTTTAGAATTCATAGTTGAAAAGATTCCCATATTCTCCAGGCTCAGCAAGAAAGGTGGAAGTCTTAGTGATTCCCTGCTCAAAATTCTCCTAAGGGAAGTGAAATTGATGCTTTATAGTTTTCTGCTAAATCTTCTCTCAACAGTAACGTGTCCATATGCATAGACTGTAGGTGGTTACAGCCTGGACAGATTAACAGGAAATGCAGAAGGGTCTCCTCTTCTTCTTGACACACCTTACATATTGAGTTTGTAGTGCAATTTAATCTTTTCATATTGCTTTCGAGTGGCATATTTATGAAGTGCAGCCAGACCAAAGGCACATATCTCACGGGGTCTTGTCTGAATTTTCATATATAGTGCCAGGATGAGAATTGCATGATTGAATTTGCCTGAGTCAGAGTAATATGATGAACTGATTACTAAGATGATCACATGTGAGGAACATGTTTCAGAAAATGTAATTGTTTAATGTAGAACTATCCAAGAAGGTTAGAAAAAATATACCAACTTCTAAGGGAGGGGTTTCTAATCTATAAAAAGTCCAAAACCATAGGTTCTGGGGACCCACTTGCTCACTCACTGCCTGGGATTGACTGAATGACAGACTGACATCATGAGAATGGACAACTACAGAAAGGAGAATGGAATAGATTGTTTTCCTTCCAGACCCATTTTTGGATTTTCAGCAGTATATTGTAAGAGAGGCCTGCCTGGAGTTAAACCCCAGGCCCTCTTCAGTAGAAAATACAGAAGACAGGCCCAATACAGAAAGAGAGAAACCAGGATGTGGAGGGAAGCTGACCGATTCTTGCTGACCGATGCCCACCTTTTGCTAGAGGCAGAGAGTTTAACAAGTCAACAAGAGGGTTCCCTCCTGTTTATGAGACAGCCAACAAAAACTTCCAAGTTAGCATAAAGCTAAGGGGAAATATAATAGAAGGAAACTGTACTCTAAAGAGGAATCAATCAAATCTCAGCCCTTTTTATTTGTGAAAGTACTGAGGGGGGCACATAAAATGGCAGTACATTCTGGGACATTAGTAATTAGTTTAGACGCATATGCAATTATAGATTTCATCAAATAGGTGTATGGTGTGTACACAGGGAGCTCCCCAATTCCTTCTCTGTTTAATGCAAAAGCACAAAAGATGTATTTTGGGATCCAACGTGATATTTCTCTATGTACATACCTAGAAAAATAATGTCATTCATGTCACTCCCTGACTTCATCACCAAGCAGAGTTCTGTTACTGGTGCTGAATCACCCAAGACAAGGGAAAAGGGTTATTCTCTGCTATCCCCTTTTCCCACCTAGAGGTAGCCCAATGAAAATGACAAACGTACGCTTTCCCACATTAATGTAATAGAGACGCAACTGAGGGAAATCTAACCAACACACATGTTAAACAGAAGTGTTTCTCTTTACAAGCGATTCACATGCAGGAATGTCAAGTAGCCTGTGTTTCATTTGCGTTTTCTAGAACAGTGTTTGAAATTCTGTCAGGTCCACTGATTAAGGGTGAAGGTATCTATTTTGAAGGAAGAAGAAGCCGAGAGTCTTAATCAGGCATGTTCACATTTAACCCGAGCCATCATATACTTTTCAACGCATGGTGGATGTGCGCTCAGGGTAAATTAAATGTACATGAAGAGATGCTCATGCTTTAAAAACCCTATGTTCTAGTTAATGCCATTTGTAGGCATTCAAGTGACAAGTTCATTGATCATTCTTCGTTGTAGTCACCATTAACATTGGGATTTCATAGATGCATAATTTGTTTCTATTGAGATGTAATTAATAGAGCTTCTGTGCACCCATGCATGTTTCTTGTCCCAAAAGGGAAGGGAGGCTGCAGGGAATCAATTTGTTAAATTAGGGGTTCCAGGTTCATAAAAAGAATTTCATTAAATAAATAATAATTGTATGTGCCTGATTTAGGGTCAGGGTCTCTCCCGGTCTGGCCCTGTCTGGTCCTTGGGGGTTGTGTATGTCCCACCCTTGCCTGGACCTCGATTCCTGGAGCTCCACTTGGTCCATCACTTGGGTAAGCCTCCCTCTCCCCACCCGATCTCCATGCGCTCTACTGCCTATCGCCTGGGACCAAGGGGCTACGCTGGAATTTCTCTGCCTAAACTCAAGTCTCCTTACTTGAGCTCTAATTGCATCCATTATATCTATTGTGATCTGTGGCTTCTCTCACCATCCAGCACCTCCCAGGCTGTGTGTACATTTAAAAATCCCACACAAACCCACTCACCCGGTCCTCTCCTGCAACTATGCCTCTTTACTTCTGCTGAGCTGCTCTCTCTCTGCATGCCTCTCAGACTGAACTGTACTCTATTTCTCACAACTCCACGCCACCTGACTCTCCTTGCCTCTGTGAATTATGGCATCCTACCCTACTCTGCACTAGCTGCCCAACACCTGATGTACTTTGGATGCTCACTACCCATTTGTAGGGTAATCATTGCGCCTCACTATTACTGCTGGCCATGTTTCCAAAGTATGTTCACACCCATCTGCAGGAACGTTGAATCTTTCCATCCCTCATTGCTGTGCTGTGTATTTTAAAAAGTATGTTTCTCCACCTGCCTGTAGGAAAGTTTAAACTAGACATATTCTTTTAATCTGTTGCCCACTTGATTTGCTTGTTTTCTTACAGTTGTTGAAACCCAAATCTAGGTTTGTGTTAAAATCTGATGCCCATTTGAACTGCTTGCTATTTGTGACTGTTGTGTAAACGAAAATCTAGGTATTTGTTAAAATCTGTTGCCCATTTAAACTGCTTGCTTTTTGTGATTGTTGTTGAAACTCAAATCTAGGTGTTTGTTAAAATATGTTGCCCATTGAATTGCTTGCACTTCAGAACTGTTTCATATTCAAACTTAGGCCCCTCTATGACCTTTTACCCGCGCCACAGTGCTCCTTTTATTTCCTTGCTCCCTTGACATTTCATATCTGGGAGTATGTAACATGTGTTGCCCTGCTCTGACATTTCTCATGTTTGTTTGAACTATCAAATCTGGGTATCTTTAACTCTGCTGTCCTCATTTAAATCTTGCGTAAAGTACCATTCCATTTTTCCTGCTTGGCTGCTTGGATGCCTGGTGAGTTCCTTTGTGTATTGTGCAGTTCTCTGTCTCTCTCCCTCTCCTGTCCTTCCTATCCCTCTCCCTTCCTATGGTGCTCACCATCTCCCCTATCTATTCTTATTGCTTCTCTATCACCTTTCCTCCCTCTCTTTCAAAGCCTGGAAGGAAAATGTTTAAGAAGGCTCTCCTGGTCTCTAACCCCTGTATGCCCTTTGCTGACACCTATGTCAATGCTTTCGCAAGGGAGACTATCACTGACATTCTCTTTGTGGTTTCCTCCCCGGACCTATGGACTCCCCCTATTGGTTCTGTCCTCTCCATGTTCTCCTCCTCACCCATTAATGGTGGAACCAGATGAAACGTGCTCGTGGCATACTTCTCATAATCCAGGTGCATCATCAATGTCTACCTGAATGGCACTATCATGTTCCAGGGCTCAAAGCCAACCTCCTCCTTCTTGACAGATGTCTTATGTCTCTTTTCAACTTCCTCCCTTCTCCTGCCACTCCACCGTCTACCACCCCCTATCCTTCTCCCCCTCTGGTGGTTGTACCCTTTCCCTGTATCACTTCTTGGAAAACATTTAAAGGGGGCAACCATATTCACTTAGCTACACTCAATTCTCACTCTGCTGTTAAACACTGCTCTGACATCTGTCACCTCCTTGAAGACTTTAACCTTGATGTCCTCCCGCTCACTGGGACTTGGTCCAATGCAAGCTCTGTCACTGCTTTTGACACTCTTCTTCCTGAGGGTTACAAGATCCTCTCCAAGTCCAGCCCTAACTGGCCGGGAGGTGGCATAGCTCTTGTCTTCCCTGAATGTATCTCTGCTTCTATCATACCCATTCAAGCATACTCCTCCTTTGATTGCCTTGTCTGCAAGCTTTGCATCTCCCCTACCCTATCAATCACTCTTGCTACCATCTATAGGACCCCATGGCTGATCTCAACTCTTCTTTCCTGACCTGTACCTCTTAGCTTCTCCTCCTCAGAGACTTTAATATTCATCTTGATTCCCCCACTGCAGCAATCCCCTTCCGCAAGCTCTGCAACTTTTTCCTCCCTCACCAATCTTCCCTCTGGTTCAACCCACTCAGCCGGGTACACTCTTGATGTGCTCATCTCAGCTGAGCTCTCTTTCTCTATCCCTCTCAGTACACCTGTCTCTTGGTCTGATCACTCTCTCTCTCCTCCTCTCACCTCAAGCACATTGGCTCCCCGGCTAAGCTTCTGTCTGCACTGCCAGCCTCTATTTCCATCATCCGACCTACGAAGCGAGTGTCAATAGCTGCCTTTGCAGCCTATTTTATCCCTTCCCCTACTCTCTCTCTCAACTCTCATTCTAATTCAGCCCTTGCTAACCATCACCTTTCAATCTCCAACACCATTGGCATCCTTGCCCCTGCCATGAGGATCAGCATGAAGCCTGCCTCCAAATGCAACAGTTGGTATGATTCTGACATAGCCTTGCTGAAAAGCAAGTGTAGAGTTGCAGAACGGAAATGGTTGGCTTCTCGCACATCCTCTGACAAACTGGCATGCAGCCTGCTCCAAAGTCATTACAGACTCTCTATCCGGTCCAAAAAGTGAGCCCACTTCCAGACCTGCATGCCGAGGGCCACCAATAACACGGCTGAACTTTTCAAAATCTGTAATTATCTTGCCAATCCTACTGCAGTCTCTACATCTTCTCTTCCTTCCCAGGACTTCTGCTCGGCGTTGGCCTCCCACTTCACAACAAAAACTCAGGATATCCTGTCTTCACTCTCCTCCTCGCTCCCTCCTCCACTTGATATGAGGCCTCCTTTGGCCCCTCTCTCTACCTCCCTCCTACTCCCCTCCTTTGCACCCATAGCACCGGAAGAGGTCACCAAGACTGTCTGCACTATGACAGTGTCTTCCAAGCAAGCGCTCCCCTGCTCATCAAGAACGATCAATGACAATATTACTGCCATCACTCCCTCTTTGGCTGAGTTCTGCAACCACTCTTTTGCCACCCGCTCCTTCCCTCAACCTCTCAAGCACTCCCTTGTGCACCCCCTCTTAAAAAAGCCATCTGCGGTCCTTCCTGTCTGGCTAACTACCACCCTATTTCCACTATCACTTCTTTGGCAAACTATGGAGAAGGTTGGCCATCTCCCAACTAACCCACCACACTGAAGCTGTTGGCTGTCTCCATCACCACCTGTCCAGATTTAGGGCAGCCAGAGGCACAGAAACAGCACTTCTGAACATCTGTGATGACTTGTTTTCCAATCTCAGCTCATTCTCTCCCTCTGTTCTCATCCTCCTGGATCTGTCCTCTGGCTTTAACACTGTAAATCATGCCACACTGTTAAATAGTCTCTGCGATACTCTGGGTATCACAGACTGGGCACTGGCTTGGTTGACTTCTATACTTTTGAATCAGACCTGCCAGGTTCATATGGGCCCTTTTCTCTCCTCTACTCAACTCTCTACCTGCAACATCCCTGAGAGCTCTATCGTTTTACCGTGGCTTTTCAACATTTACCTTGTCCCTCTTTCCCACTTGATCTCTACCTTCTCTCCTCATTTCCAGTGTTATGCCGATGACACACAGCTTTCCTTTTAGCCCCCCTCCTCCACCTCCCTGGGCATGGCAGGATACTGTGCTCGCTACCTGCCCAACTATGCCACAGTCACAGAACCCTTTAGAAGGCTTCTGAAAAAGGAGACCCTCTTCGAATGGGATACGAAATGCCGAAGTGTCTTCCAAGTCATAAAGAAAGAACTGACCAACTACCACAAGCTGGCCTAATTCAGCCCCGAATGGGATACAGAGATAACGGTAGATACCATACCCGAAGAACAGGGAGTGATCCTGTCCCAGACCAACTCAAACTGCCAACAAGAGCGGCACATTGTCGCATATGCAAGCAGGGCCTGGTCGTCTACCAAGCGAGCATAATCCGATGCCAAAAAGCAGAGTTTGGCATCGGTGTGCGCGTGTGACAAATTCCACCACTTCATCGTTGGAAGGAAATTCACCCTTTTAACAGACCATCAAACACTAATATCACTATTTGGGAACCCAAAAAACAGAATGCCCCTACGCATTGAGAGATGGGGCCTCAGGCTCCAAGATTACCGCTTTTTTGGCAAACTATTGGAGAAGTTGGCCATCTCCCAACTAACCCACCACACTGAAGCTGTTGGCTGTCTCCATCACCACCCGTCTGGCTTTAGAGCAGCCAGAGGCACAGAAACAGTTCTCCTGAACATATGTGATGACTTGTTCTCCAATCTCGACTCCTCTCCCTCTGTTCTCATCCTCCTGGATCTGTCCTCTGGCTTTGACACTGTCAATCATGCCACACTCTTAAATCGTCTCCGCGATACTCTGGGTATCACAGACTGGGCACTGGCTTGGTTGACTTCTATACTTTTGAATCAGCCCTCCCATGTTCATATGGGCCCTTTTCTCTACTCAACTCTCTACCTGGAACATCCCTGAGGGCTCTATCCTCTTGCCATAGCTTTTCAACATTTACCTTGCCCCTCTTTCCCACTTGATCTCTACCTTATCTCCTCATTTACAATGTTATGCTGATGACACGCAGCTTTCCTTTTAGCTCCCCTCCTCCACCTCCCTGGGCATGGCAGTATACTGTGCTCGCTACCTGCACAACTATGCCACAGTCACAGACCCCTTTAGAAGGCTTCTGAAAAAGGAGACCCTCTTCGAATGGGACACGAAATGCCGAAGTGTCTTCCAAGTCATAAAGAACTGACCAACGACCACAAGCTGGCCTAATTCAGCCCCGAATGGGATACAGAGATAACGGTAGATGCCATACCCGAAGAACTGGGAGTGATCCTGTCCCAGACCAACTCAAACTGCCAACAAGAGCGGCACATTGTCGCATATGCAAGCAGGGCCTGGTCGTCTACCAAGCAAGCATAATCCGATGCCAAAAAGCAGAGTTTGGCATCGGTGTGCGCGTGTGACAAATTCCACCACTTCATCATTGGAAGGAAATTCACCCTTTTAACAGACCATCAAACACTAATATCAGTATTTGGGAACCCAAAAAACAGAATGCCCCCCCGCATTGAGAGATGGGGCCTCAGGCTCCAAGATTACTGCTTCTTTGGCAAACTATTGGAGAAGTTGGCCATCTCCCAACTAACCCACCACACTGAAGCTGTTGGCTGTCTCCATCACCACCCGTCTGGCTTTAGAGCAGCCAGAGGCCCAGAAACAGTTCTCCTGAACATATGTGATGACTTGTTCTCCAATCTCGACTCCTCTCCCTCTGTTCTCATCCTCCTGGATCTGTCCTCTGGCTTTTACACTGTCAATCATGCCACACTCTTAAATCGTCTCCGCGATACCCTGGGTATCACAGACTGGGCACTGGCTTGGTTGACTTCTATACTTTTGAATCAGCCCACCCATGTTCATATGGGCCCTTTTCTCTACTCTACTCAACTCTCTACCTGCAACATCCCTGAGGGCTCTATCCTCTTGCCATAGCTTTTCAACATTTACCTTGCCCCTCTTTCCCACTTGATCTCTACCTTATCTCCTCATTTCCAATGTTATGCTGATGACACACAGCTTTCCTTTTAGCTCCCCTCCTCCACCTCCCTGGGCATGGCAGTATACTGTGCTCGCTACCTGCACAACTATGCCACAGTCACAGACCCCCTATGAAGGCTTCTGAAAAAGGAGACCCTCTTCGAATGGGACACGAAATGCCAAAGTGTCTTCCAAGCCATAAAGAAAGAACTGACCAATAACAACAAGCTGGCCTAATTCAGCCCCGAATGGGATACAGAGATAACAGTACATGCCATACCCTAAGGACTGGGAGTGATCCTGTCCAAGACCAACCCAAACTGCCAAAAAGAGCGGCACATTGTCGCATATGCAAGCAGGGCCCAGTCGTCTACAAAGCGAGCATAATCCCATGCCAAAAAGCAGAGTTTGGCATCGGTGTGGGCATGTGACAAATTCCACCACTTCATCATTGGAAGGAAATTCACCCTTTTAACAGACCACCAAAAACTAATATCACTATTTGGGAACCCAAAAAACAGAATGCCCCACGCATTGAGAGATGGGGCCTCGGGCTCAAAGAATACGACTTCACTTCATTCGCAAGCCTGGACGAGATGCAAACCCACCGACTACTTGTCGAGACACCCCGACAGACAAGCAAGGGACACGCTGGGAAACAAAGTGGAACACTACATCTGATACCTGTCAGAGAATTAACTCCACCATCACTCATACTCACACTGTTCACTGCCGAAAGTAAAGCAGATTGACAATCCAGGCAGTGGTGCAGCTCATCAACACCAACAAGTGGAAGAACCGACAGAAGGAACTGTCTGAGAAGGGGGAGATGGATTGCAAAAAGATAGAGAGAATGGCCAAGATACAAAGAGAGCTGGCCTCTATGGAGCAGGGCATCATGCTGAGAGGGAGCTGATAGTCCCCAAGTGCTTGAGGAAAACAATGGTGAATATGGTGCATGAGGGCCAGAGGGGTCTGGAGAACACAAAAAAGAAACTACGCCACCAAGTATGGTTCCCATACATGGATGCTATAGTTGATGACATATTGTCGCACTGCCAGGCGTGTCAGATAGCAGTGGCACCAGAGGCTCCATGCCCCCTAAAGATCATACCACTACCTTTGGTAGCAATAGCAATGGAGGGTGTAGCAATGGACTTCTATGGACCCCTGGAAGAAGGGGGCCACCTCCTGGTGACAATAGACGAATACTCAAGGTTCCCGGTTGTTAAGCTAGTGCAGTTCACAGCGTTCCGTGTCATGGCGCGGTCATAGATGAACTATTCAGTGAATGGGGAATACCAAATGTCGTGAAGACAGACAAGTAATCCCTGTTCCAATCGCACGAGTTCCGCAAACTGGAAGAACACCTAGGTTTTCTGCATCAGAATGTTGCTCCACTCTGGCCGCAGGCCAATGTCATGGTGGAGCGATTCATGCCCACCATCAAACACACCCAGCAGAAAGCGTACATCAACAAGACATCCCTGCAACAAGTGGTGTGAAGCTGCAGGAACACACCACATGAGGAAACAGGGAAGACACTGATGGAGCTAATGATCAGGCTCAAACCCTGAACATGACTGCTGCAACTAGAGTACTACACTGAAGAACAGGATGCAGAGATACGGGAAAGAGATGCAGAGAGGAATAGGAAGGTGAAGAGCTGGGCCGACCATTGGAGAAGAGTAAGGGAACCACAACTGCCGATTGGAGAATCAGTCCTAGTACGCCAAAGGCAAAATAGGAAGATGCACTCCTGGTATGATCCAGAGCCACTCCAAGTGACTAAGGTCAAAGGATCCCTAGTCACGGCAGCGAGAGATGGGCTAGAGGTCCCGTGCAACACATCATTCTTTCATTGCCTATATCCACCAGAAGAAGAGGCCACTGGGACACCAGGGGAGGACGAAGCCCAGAGGGGCACGAAGGAAAAGACACTAGAGGAGAGTGGCCGAGGCCAACCCAATGACAACCAATCACAGTCAGGTGAAAGGCCAGGAGAGGTTTGCGAGCCATAGGTGAGACCACACCAGGCCATAAGAAATCTGGCACGACTGATTGAACAAATGTGAGCCCAAGAAGTTTTGCGATAAGCAAGGGGGAGATGTTGTAGAGACACTAGAGGAGAGAGCCCTTTAAGGGCAGGGTACATGACAGGGGGGAGGGTGTGGGAGCGGGAGGAAGAGGAGGGGACAAAGAAAGGGAAACCAGTTTTTGTCGAGGTGAAATAAAGGGAAGGTTGCACCAAGATGGTCTCTGTGTGATCTGTGGGGCCTTGGAGAAGTATGCACCAAAACACCCTGCTGCCCTTCCCCCCTTTGTCTTGTGGCAACTGGAAAAACTTTCTAATGAATAGGTGCCATATAAATGTCCAATAAACCCCAATAGTCCCCTGAACTAGATGTCACCCAATTAAAACATCCTATAATACAATATGACATCATTGCCTTACACACTTACACTCTGGATATGCACAACTGTCGTAAGTGAGCAGTTTACATGGAAGCCATCGCAAATTTCTCTGAAAGCTTCAATTTCTTAAATTCTTGTAACATTGGTTTTCACTCAAACTGCCCTTTGTTGTCTCTCGTAGACCTTGTTGCTGTAAAATACGGTTATGCCTTTAGTTGCCTTCATGGTATAAATTGTGAATAACTATTATACACAAATTCATCTTCAAATACACATATTTTCCACCTCGCTACCTAGTGGAAAGAAACAATTGCTGACACCTTGAGCCGTGAGCAGGGTTTAATTCTTTTCAGCTTTTGGGGCTGAGTAATTCTTAAAGCGGTAATTGTCCCAGTGGGCCACTTCCCCTCATCCCCTTCCTTAGTTCTCACTCTGCTTCTGGGCTTTCCCTGCATGAACGTTTGCCAATTATATTTATGTACATGATTCCTCCTTTGTTTACTTTGCCAGTAAAAGGATTCCCAAATGCAAGAAAGTGTGTGTTCACGGTAATGATCCCCTTTTGTAATTCAGGGACTTTCCATTAGAGTTTGTAAGAAAGTGTGGGTATTTCTTTCAGGAAGTGAGCAGATGTGTTCCAGATCCTGTGTATTAATTAAGTTACAAAACAGATGTAAAAAATATATCTGGAACTTCTTGTGGTCGTTATTTTATCTATGCAGCACAGCAGGGGGCAACTGTATCCGACTTGATAACTAAAACCTTTACATCGATGGAATGTTTAATCACGGAAAGATCAGAACTAGAGAAAAGGCAAAGGGTGCATGTGGTGAGGACACACTCACAGGCAATGGACGAAAGAGCGCATAGATTCCTTGTGATCCCGCCCAGGCCTCAAGTGCAAGATATCTGAAGTCCCAGTTTAGAAGTAGAAAGCCCCAGAGCTGCCTTTGACTTGTTCTTAAGTGGTGAAGTGTAAAGTACATGTGCAGCAATGAGGGACAGTCTGCAATTCCCAGCATGCATTGCAAGTCAGTGGGAAACAGGAAGTCAAGTAGGTCAGAGATGACTGGACAGAGTGTAAACATGGCTTAGGCAGCTCTGTACAAGCAAAGAAAGTACAATAATAATAATAATAATAATTTAGCATTTATATAGCACTATGAACCCTCAGGTGTCTGAGCGCTGCTTATTATTACCCAGGTGTGCGGTGTTCATTGGAAGGATGAAAGGCTGACTTTGGCACCGCTGGGATTCGAACCTGAGTCAGCAGAACGCTCTACTCGTTGTGCTATCGGACAATGGATCTGCACGATGAATAATCACTCAGAAATATGCTCAACACCAATACCTGGAGCTTTGGTCTAAATTACGTTACAGCTTTTACAGAATTGGTACAGATATGAATTGAAATCCTACAGTTTGTGAACTGAGCAGTAAGTGTTATGGAATCCAGAAGAAGGGAAAGACGTGCAAGGACAGGAAGAATGTACCCTATTTACGAAGAAGAACGAGCAAAGGGTTGATGCAGAGGTAGGGCACGATGAGCATTTATTCACCAGTGGAGGAGAGGGAGGGAGAGTGTGCGTGCACTCTGAGCCATGTCTCACCTGTTTTCAGCTCTTTTGTTTGGAGCATCCAACTGCAGGACAATAGGAGCCAGAAACCTAACCCTATGCCTCTGTTCACACAGATGCTGGGAGGAATGTGCCCACACCCACAGTTCTGTGCACTCTGCCCCCTGACTTCATGTATTAAACTGAATCTCTTCAAATACGATCTGCCATTCATTCCTCATGCTGGCAGAGTCTGGGGCATACAACATGTTTTTGCGTTAAAGCAAGCATATCCATGCACATGCGTCCTGCAGTTCTCTCTAAATAAAGGGTTTAGTTCCAACGGCTGTGTTCCCAAAATGAAAGGCGAGTTGAGTCAGCTACATCCTCATCTCTGAAAATGTTCCAGAGAAGTACCGTATTCCTTGGGTACCCAGATTAGATTATGAACCCATTTACACCGCTTCCTGTCAGCCCAGGTGGCTAATGGTTGATGTGGGGCGAGGTCACAACCGGGAGTCCTAAGTTTAGAGTGTGTCTCTTGTTTCTATTCCTTCTCACAGGGACCACTTCTGGCCTAACAGGCTGGATGCCAATTCTGAAACAGAGGCCTTCTGGAGACCAACTTACTATGAATATGCCATCTGCGGCCTCCAAATTCGGCATCTCTTACCAACTGTGAAGAAAATTGCCGTTTTGTGAGACAACCTTCAACGTTGACCGCATGTCAAGGACCTCACAAACCAGCCAATAAATATCAACCAAGAAGTGAGGGCCAAGGGGGCTCGTTCTCACACACCATTTGAACTCTGCTTGTTTGGAAGCCTATACCTTATTATGGGGCCGGGTTGAGCCAGACTCCCCCCTGCATGCATTCAGGAAATACGACACAGGAGCCAATGAGTCTGTATGATGACTGGCAGGCAGGAAGTTGTGCGCCACTTTTATTAGGACAAACACGTGGTGTGCCACGTATCACCAACACATGACTCTGCACACGCCCTATGAGGGGCTTGAAGTCACAACATCCCATGCCAAGGGTAAATGTTAAAGCAATGACATGATACAACATGAGTTACAGTTTCAAACACCTATATTACAAATTATTTCTTTGATCACATCAACTATAGGCACGTTCTATTTGTATTTGTATTTTATTTATTTGTAAAGCGCACCAGGCCCGAGGGCTACCGGGCGCATACCTTAGTTACAACATGGTACAAGTGAACAATATGGAACATGAATAGTATAAATTACAGTTATGTACATAAGGCACAAGGCAGTGAAAATTACAATTATATACATAAGGCACAACGCATGGCATAAAACAAGGCATATCAGGAGGCTAAATACATGAGGTGAGGCTGGAAAATTATTCATTGGCGGAGACCAAGGCTTTGGTTAGGTTTTTGAATCTGTGGAAGGAGGGTTCTGCTCTTAGCGAATTGGGGATCGAGTTCCACAGTTTAGCCGCCAGGACTGGGAAACTAGTGCCGCCTGATCTTTGCAGGTTGTATCTTGTTATAGCAAGGCAGTTAGTTTGGGCAGTTCTGCTGGGTCTGCTAGAGTTCAGTAGGGTGAATCTGTTGGCTAGGTAGCAAGGTGCCTGGTTGGCGAGGCATTTATGGGTGAGAGCAAGTGTTTTTAAAGAGATTCGTTGGGAGACTTAGAGCCAGCGAATATTGCGTCTAGTGTCTGAGATGTGATGGTTCCTAGGGATGTTAGGGCTGCTCTAATGGCATTATTTTGGATAATTTGTAACTTGTTTAGGGTACAATGGTTAGTGCCTAAGTAGAGGGCATTGCAATAATCAATTTTTCGACAACACAAGAGTCCTGGCAAGTGTAGCACAGTTGGCTGGTGAAAGGAAGGGGCGACTAGCTGTAATGATCTTGCAGGTATAAGCCGCTGCAGAAGCGACTGCATTAGTTTGTCTGGCCAAGGACAGAGTGGAGTCGAAGTAGATCCCTAGGGTTTTGGTGTCTTTGGAGACCTTGATGGTATTGCCATCCATGGTGAAGGATGTGAATGCAAGGTCTAGTTTGGAGAGTTTTTGGGGGGAACCGAGGATGAGAATATCTGTCTTTTCGTCATTCAGACAAAGTCCATGCTGCGCCATCCAGGCTTGGATGACTTGATAGATGGCATTTATAGAGAGAGAGTCGGCTGTGTAGTCTCCTGAGATGGGGATGAGTATCTGGGTGTCATCAGCATAATTAGTGTATGTGACACCCAGATAGTCCAAGATATCGAATAAAGGTTTTGTAAATACATTATACAGAGTGGGAGGGACGCACGATCCTTGTGGTACTCCGCAGGTGACAGGTGAGGGTGAGGCTGCTGCTAGGGGCGAAAAGATACGCATTGATCTATTGTCTAGGAATGAACTGATCCAGGCTGTTGCTTTGTCAGAGAAGTGGGCTGCTTGTTTAAGGTGTCTGCACAGTATTTGGTGGTTTACGAGATTGAAAGCCACAGAGAGGTCTAGAAGGAGAAGTAGTGCAAGTTTACCCTTGTCACGTAAGTCTTCAATTTGGATCATAAGGTCGATAAGGGCCGTTTCAGTGCTGTGACGAGGTCGAAACCCAGATTGCCTTAGTCCCAGGAGTTTGTTGGATTCAAGATATTGTTGGATCTGTAAATAGGCAGCTCGGTTCAGGATTTTTAGTAAGAACGGCCCGTGATGATGGGCCTGTAATAAGTGGGAATGTTAGGGTCCAAGGTGTTTTTTTTTAGGAGCGGGATGACCCACGCGTCCTTGAGGTTGTCCGGTACAATCCCAGTACTGAAGGATGAATTCATGAATGCAGTAATGAAAGGCGCTTGCTCAGAGGCAGCCTCCTTGATGATTGGCGCAGGGCACAGGTCCCCGTGGCAATTGGAAGGTTTGAGGCTATTGATAATATTTTCCACTTCAGGAACAGAGAGAGGAGTGAAGCTGAAGGGGGTCAAGGTTTCTAAGGTGGGAATATTGTTGGTCACGAGTTAGGTTGGGGGTTGAGTTATAAACTAGTTTGTTTGTCATTGATTTTGGCTTGAAGGGTGGCTATCTTGCCAAGAAGAGCGTTTTGAATATTGATGCACCAAGTGCTATCTTTGGTGCAATTTTCGGGAGCTGAGACAGGGGTTTCCAGTTTTTTTAAGATTTGGAACAGTTCTTTCATGTTAGATTTGGCTAGTTCAATGAGTTTATTATATGTTTCTTTTTTTGCCTGGGGTATGGCTTCCTTGTAATTTAACGTTGCTAGAATGATGCTGGCTTTGATAGTTTCTGTGGGGTTACTTTTCCAATGTGATTCAGAAATTCTTTTTTCTTTGCGTAAGGTTCTCAGCTGAGATGTGAACCAGGAGTAAGATGAGCTCGAGGCTTGGGTTTTCTTAGTTTAGATGGGGAAATAAGGTTGAGGGCTTTTAACATAGTATGGTTGTAGATGTCAACCAAATCAGTGGGGTTGGTACAAGAGAGAGCCTGTTCCTTGAGGGCTGGAAGGATGAGGGGGAGAAGGTTATGTCGCGCTTGTTTCTGGTGGGAATGGCGGGTGCAACATCTGGAGTGGAGGTAGGGGTTTTGGCAGAGAAGTTAAAAGTGATCAGGTGATGGTCAGTCCAGACACAGGATTGGTTATAGTCAACATTAATTTCACAGTTATGGGCGGCTATCCAGTCAAGGGTTCTCCCCTTGGTGTGTGTCGGTTTGTTAATATGTTGGGTAAAGCCTGTGTTAGTGAGCATATTGTCGATCAGCAAGCAGCCGAGTCATTTGGGTCGGATAGGCCTAGGTTGAAGTCACCTAGTACGATCATTTTGGAGCTAGTTTTGGTGTTCTTTACCAAGATGTTAGAGAGGTCTTCAGAGAAGGTGGATAACGGGCCAGAAGGCCTGTATAGCAGGTGGAGTGTGATGGTAAGGTTGGGAGCAAGGGCAAGTTTGGCTGTTAACGCTTCCATCGAGGAAATTTGATGTACAGATGAGAGACGGAGGTTCAGGGAGTTTTTGTAGATGATGGCATGCCACCGCCTTTGGCTTGATTGGTGTTGTGGTTGTGCCTAATGATGTTACAATCAGTGGGTATGGCTAGTGAAAGCAGAGGCCCAGAGGCGGCGTGGAGCCACACTTCAGTGATGGCCAAGAAGTCGAGGTTATGCGTTAGGATGATATCGGCTACGTCAAGTGCATGGGCCGTGAGAGATCTGGCATTGATTAGTGCCCCCTTGACCCTATTTGTGGTGGTGTTGATGTCTTGAGCGGTGGGTGTGTGTGGAAGGGAGGTAGTCCTAGTGGTAGGCTGAGAGTGTTTATACTGACGAAAGGGTGTTGTGTAGTGATGAGAAGCATGGGAAAGCTTGGAGCCGAGTCTAGTGTTTCTCATAGGGAGTATGGTCGGTTTGGTGTAGGTTTCGTATTTGTATTTGTATTTGATTATTTGTATTGCGCAACCTGCCCGAGGGCATCAGGGCGCATGTTTAGAAAGGTAGTTGCAGAAGAGTGTTACAAAGATAGGTACAAATAATACATTACATTATATATACAAGATTTAAAGCAAGAACAGTACCAGCGATCATAGATAATGCACGGACTGGCAGAAAGGTCAAATATACAGTATGTACAGTGGGAGGCCTGATTGAGGTGACCGCTGTGAGAATTACAAGGCAGAGGTCAGTGCATCTTGTTCATGAAGCCAACGTTTAGTTCTGTTTTTGAAGGATTGGGTGGCTGGTACATTCCTAAGGCCATTGTGCAGGGAATTCCACAATTTAGCAGCCAGGACTGGGAAACTCGAGCCCCTAGCTGTCTGAAGCTTGAAGTTAGGGATGGTTAATGTGTGCACCTGTGCTGATCTCAGTGGTCTAGCTGCTGTATGTTGTGTAAAGCGCGAGGACAAGTAAGCCGGTGCAGCATTGTTTTGTACTTGGTGTATTAGAACAAGTGTTTTGAGTGAAATACGGAGTGTAATGGGTAGCCAGTGTAGGTTGCGCCTAGTGGAAGAAATGTGTGAGTGCTTAGGGATGTTGAGGGCAGCCGTAATGGCATTGTTTTGGATGACCTGAAGTTTATCAAGGTTTCTTTGACTAGTCCCTAAATAGAGGGCGTTACAATAGTCAATTTTAGACATGATGAGGGTTCTGGCTAGGATCAGGCAATTGTTAGTAGTGAGGAAGGGGCGACAGGCTGTGATGAGTTTACAAGTGTACGATGAGGCTGAGGCTACTTAATTGGTTTGTCTGTTGAGAGAGAGCGTGGAGTCTAGATAGATTCCTAGTGTTTTCGTGACTTTGGTGACTTTAATGACATTTCCATCGATAATGAAGGAATTATATTTAGGGTCAAGTTTAGTGAGTTTGGGCTGAGAGCCTAGGATGAGTAACTCAGTTTTCTCATTGTTAAGGCAAAGCCCGTGGTGTGCCATCCAGGCCTGGATGACTGAGTAGACTGAGTTGAGTGCGTTGACATCAGTTACATAGTCGACAGTGATAGGGATGAGTATCTGGGTGTCGTCAGCATAATTTGTGTAAGAGACACCCAGATAGTCAAGAATATCAAAGAGCAGTTTAGTAAACAGGTTGTACAACGTGGGCGATACACAAGAGCCTTGCGGGACTCCGCAAGGGACATGTGCTGGATCGGCTGCGGCAGAGGCGGAAAAGACCCTCATAGATCTATTTGCCAGAAAGGAGCTGATCCAGGAAGTAGCTGTGTCAGAGAAGTGGGCGGCTATCTTGAGGTGATGGCAGAGGATTTGGTGATTGACCGAATCAAATGCGGCAGAGAGGTCAAGAAGGAGCAAGAGAGCTAGTTTGCCTTTGTCTTTCAAGTCCTCGATTTGGGTTTTTAAGTCGATCAGGACTGTCTCTGTACCATGTCTTGGACGGAAGCCAGATTGTCTAAGCCCTAATAGGTTGTTGGTCTCCAGGTAATCCTAGATTTGGAGATAGGCTGCACGATCCAGAATTTTAAGTAGGTAAGGCACCGTGGTGATCGGCCTGTAGTTGGTAGGATTGCTGGGGTCAAGGTTGGGTTTTTTGATTAAGGGGATGACCCATGCATCCTTAAGATTATCGGGTACTGTGCCCGATTTGAATGAGGAATTGATAAAGGCGGTAATTAAGGGTGCAAGGTCATGAGCTGCTTCCTTTACGACCGGCGCGGGGCAGGCGTCTCCTTGGCAGTTGGAGGGCTTGAGTTTCATAATGATGTTTTCAACTTCCTTGATGGAAAGGGGTGAGAAGGAGAAGGGTTTGAATGAGTTTTTTGGAGCGGGGGTATCGTAGAACTGGGGGTTACCCGCTGAATCCGAGAGGAGGCTTTTTTTGCTATCGATTTTAGCTTGGAGCAAGGCAATTTTGTTTAGTAGGGCTTTTTGTATATTGGAACACCATTCAGCGTCCGGGGTGCATGTAACCAATGGAGCTACTGGGGACTCTAGTTCCTTCAGGATCTTGAAGAGTTCCTTGGTGTTGGATTGTGCTTGTGTGATCCTGATGTTGAACACTTCTTTTTTGGCTGTTAGGATAGCTTCTTTGTAGGTGATGGAGGCGGCTGTAAGGTTATTTCTATTGGCGAGAGTAGGTGAGCTTTTCCAATGTGACTCAGCTTTTCTTTTTGCTTTGCGTAGTTCACGTAGGTGAGGGGTGAACCATGAATTAAGATGTTTGCAAGGTTTTTGTTTGCGTAGTTTGAGGGGGGCAATAGTGTCAAGGGCTTTTAGCATGGCACGGTTGTAGGTGTCAACGAGGGCAGTGGGGTCTGAGCAAGTGGAGGAGGTCGGGTTCAGTAACGGGAGGATAAGGGGGAGAAGTTTCTCAACTGTAATATCCTTTTTGTTTCGAGTAAAGGTGGGTGGTGCAATGTTGGGATTTTCAATGGGTGGGCTGGAGTTAATGGAGAATATTATTTTGTAGTGATCCGACCAAGCACACAGTGTCACAGAGGATACCTTTAGTGCACAGTTCATGTCTGAGACCCAATCGAGGGTACGTCCCTTGATATGAGTGGGTTCGTTCATATGTTTGGTGAGACCAAAGTCAGACAGAACAGTGCCTATGTCGTTGGCTTTGGTGTCATTCGTGTCCTTGTATCCCAGATTGAAGTCGCCAAGTATGATGATTTGCGATTTTGGCTTAATGCTTGAGGCTAAGATGGATGAGATGTCCTCAGCAAATGTGGAAGTGGGGCCGGGTGGCCTGTATATGAGAAGCACTGAGGCTGTGTGATTGGGCGAGATCGGTAGTTTAATAGAAAGTAGTTCAGCAGATGGCAGTTGCAGTGTGTTGGCCACTCTAAGATTGAGCGAGCTCTTGAAAATAAATGCTAATGATGTCAAGGGTTTTGTCCCATGTTGAATCAATAGACTGGGTAGATGTGGGTATGAGCTGTCGCTGCCCATTATTCTATCCCAGAACAAACTAAATCAATAGACTGGGTGGATGTGGGGAATAGGAGAACTGCGCAGTTGGCATGAGACCACTCCAAAGATACAACCTTCTTGTGGGGGGTTTCAAATCACCACTCTACTGTAAGGATGCCATCAAAACAATGTTAAGCAAGGGCCCTATACTATCAAGCAAAAGCCCACTCTATTGAAATGCAGTAATTCAAGACAACTCAAAAATGGATGCAGTACCGACAAATTCCCCAAGGTGGCGCTAGCGGTCTAAACACAGGGAAACTGTATTTAGGAGTTGCAAGAGGGGCAGGGACTTCAAAGCTTGTTGGTTAATTGAAAATCTTAGCCACCTGCTGTTCCCAGAGGCCAAGAGGCTGGGAAACCTTAACACCTCAGAGATTCCCACACCAGGAGGCAGGATATCACATGACCCTGTTGATTGATTGAGTATAGACTTCCAGGCAGCCTGCTGGAGCCCACACAAAAAGCTCTTTCTGTTGAATGGGGTATGTTAATTTTGAGTGTTTCCTGTCAACAGCCCTCTGCCAGCAAGGAGAGACATGTGATCACTGACCCACCCAAACTTCTGGAGGCGGACCCAAACACTTTGGGGAGTTGAATTGCAACAAATATATATTTTATAGAAATAGTGATAACTTATTGTAACCCAATGACAGGAATGTACAACTTTGAGAGCCTTAGTTTGAAAAAGGCCCTCACGATTTGAGTCCAAACTCCAATTTGTACCATGTTCTGGGGCAAAACCCCGCTAATTATGAATATTTTAGACAATGTATTTCAGCTAGAGACATGGAAAGTTAGTGGAATATATGTGGAAGGGAAATGTACCTTTGTATAATTTTTGATGAAAAACCAATGTTGCAAAACCCACTAAAATCGAAAATAAGTTGCCATTTTTGAAGGCAAGCTCCTAGGAACGCCAGAGTCGGGACAGGGACTATCTTTAGTAATATATGATGTGTGTACGTGATGTCAAACAACTGTGTACCTTGGAAATATGTATTTGAATCAAATATAGATTTGTGGGCAAATTGACCAGGGGAGGATCCTCTGACCCATAAACAGACCTCATCATGATGACAATCCATTTCCTTCCCCCAATCATGGGAGAGGGGAGAATTGGGCCAATGACAAGTAGAGAGGGGCAGGCTCAGTTATGCCACGCACACACCCACTTCCAAAACACATAAAAAGAGACTGCTGGGACAGGTGGGGACATTGAATTCCATTTTCTGCGGGACGCTCTGCCGGGAGACTCCAGACTTCACATCCATCAATCTTCAGAGACCAGAAATTTACTTCAGAACTTAAAGCAAGGGCCTAAACCCACAAACTGAGAACTCTTCTCAGCAGGCCTCAGCATCCTTAAAATCATTTGCAAACTATTCCACAGCCGGGCGAGCTGTTTGAATTCTTTGCCGAGAACAATTTCCAGAGACCAGACCAGAGATCCGTAGAACCACAGGCCGCTGTATCCAGAGAGCTGACCCAGACCGCTGTGAGCAGAACCAGAGATCCGGATCACTGTGAGCAGAACCGGTGCCTGATTGACCCGCCGAGCAGAGAGAACCAAAGTCCAGTCCAGTTGACCAGATCCGTGACGAGGCCCATTCATTTCAAAATTAGGAATGAGTATCCGCCAGAACTGTGCAGAACCCAATCTCTTAGTTAAAATAATCTAATCCAAACTATTTTAACCTAAGTAGAACTGCCTCCTAGTAATCCTGTCATCTGTCATTCTAAAGCTGCGAGCTGTCATCTGTCATCCTAACGCTGCCAACTGTCACCTGTCATTTTGAGTTTTACTTTAAATCCGAAAATCTACCTTTATTAAATCGTCCGTATCTCTTGAACCGTTTGGGCTAGGAACGAAATTTAACTTTCATTTTAAAGCTGTGATTCTAGGCTTTCCAACGAACCTAGAACCGACTTCCTACTTATATACTTTTTCCACAATTGTGATCCACGCACTCGCAAAATTTACCGCGATTTGCGATTTGGCTCAATTTCTCCACTTGTCAAAATAGCAGCTCCATTCTTTCCTTTGTTAAAATCCGTTTGCAACCTGGTAGTTACGCATAGAGCATTGCTAAAGTGAGCCTGAACTAATATAAAGTATCTCTCCCTCACCCTGAATCTCTAGAGGGAATTAAAATCAGTTAGCACATTTTCCCATCCATTGCCATCACATTTAAAAGCATTTTGGGCCTGTGTTTCAAACCTCTACCTGTTTTCCTCTAAGCTTGCTGGGGGGGAAACTGCATTTCGTATTGCATTTTGTTGGGATTCTTGAAGACTGTGTGCTCTCCTTCCATTTCTTACATTGCATAGGGGGGGAGTGAATTGTCAAGGAAAAGTGATTACATTGTCTTTTGTTGAAACCATATCAAGTTATCTTCTGTACTGCATTTCATTCATCATTGCGTTTCCTTGAACCATATAAAGCATTCTTTCCCACCTTATTCTTCTGTTCCTATTGATAAGTTACCTCTTGCTGATTACTGCTCATATTCACAAGTGTAATATCCATTATCAATTTATTTATAGAAGTGTGATATATATATATATTGTTTACATTTTCAAATAAACCTTTTAATTTGCAAAACAAACCTACTTCTTGGCTCAGTGGGGTCAGGGGGATTCTAAGAGGGGGGTGTGATACAAGGGTTGTCATCCAGAGTACTGAACTGGACATAAAAATACATCAATAAGGGTTTTCCTCAGCATCCCAGACTAGGCATTGACTTAGCTGTAGTGTTGATTGAATATCGCTTACAAAAGTGGGGGCTCGGAGCCGGGATATTCTGGGTTAGATTTACCACTTGTGCAGATTAATACAGTGTGCCAACTGACCAGATACACATATCCGGTTAGATCACCACGCTGTTTTACACTGTGAAAGCATCCTTCAAAGGAACGCTCTAAGGAAACAGTCTGTTTTGCAAAATAAAATACAAACTTCTGTAAGTCAGGAAGGAACTCAAAATCCAGAATGACGACCTTGGTAGATATGAAAATAGCCAGAGAGAACTTCTTACATAAGCTATTTGTGAGAGGTGAGTGGACTCATCAGGACCAAATGGTCTGGTTGCAGGCAATCGCGCAACAGGTCACTGAAACAGGGTCAGATATATGGAGAGATCGGGGTCCATTACATGTGGCCCTGAGTTAATTATATATGGCTTCTAAGGCCAAAGATGAACACAATAAGATTGCCAGGATAGCGGCATATTTGTATCTATATATGGGAGCCATGCAGGACAAATGTGCTGAAGGCCAAGATCTGGCAAATAGGCAACAGATGGCGTTAGAAAAGGCCCAATCTGACCTGGTCTCTTCTGAGCAGAGGCTGCAGAGGAGCCAGGAGTAAGAAAATGATAGTAGGCAGTATATCATTAAAATAAAAGAGGACATGGATATACTGCAACAGGAAAAGACAGACCAGGATACCAGAATTCTGGCTTTGCAAAAGGAGCACCAAGACAGTTTGGACTCCTTACTGCAGAGCCAGAAAAAGCTGGAGCAACAGATCAATTTCAACAGGGCATGCACAGAGCAGGTAGCCACCCTGCAAATCCAACTAGACAGAGTGAAAGAGGAAAGCAATAAATTGATTTTGAAAGACCTGGATACCCAGGCAGAGTTTGATGAAGAATGCCAGAAAGCCGGTGCCTTTCAAAGGCAGAGGGACGATCTGGCGTCACAAATGCAGGCTCTTGGTCAGGAAAGGGATACCTTAGGCCAGGAAGTCTGCCATTTAAAATTAAAAATTGAAGAAAATCACTTGGCCCTCCAGGGGCTGGGTGACCTCCAAAAAGAGCATCAGGGCTTGCTAGATCACACCAGAAGGGTGGAGGATGCTCTGGCAAGAAAGGAGCAGGCCAGTAGGGATAGGACTGAGTAGGTAACCCTCCTGCAGCAGAGACTGGCCCAGTACTCCAGGACCAATCAGGAGGCACAGAGAGAGAATGACGCTCTCTGCCAGCACAATGATAGGCTCCAGCAACAGGTAGCGATGCAGGAGATACTGATAGAGTCTAGTAAGGCCTTAACTGAGGAACTGAAAGCGCAGGCTATTGCTTTGCAACAGGAAGCAGGGGCGGATAGAGATGAGGTTCGCTGGGAAAGAGAAACTCCTGAGCATAACCTCAAGAGCCCTTTTACCAGAGGCCTTCATCTCTCCTAGTCCCTGGACTCTGCCACCCCCACGTCCACTCGCGCACATGAGCCCAGGGCCACGGGGATAGCAGATTACTATCCAGCTAGAAGTATGGGGCTCATAGGCCAGTACCTCCCAGGAATGGATGGGTGGGCATCCGGGTATGGGCACCCAAGCACAGTGCAATTTAGTGGGGAACCCAAGGAGAGTAGGCCCATTAAGGGCATCCTGAAAAGCTCTGCCCAGTTAGGTCAGTTGGGGGGGGTACCCATCAAATCCTGGCAGCAAGGAGGGATCTGAAGACTCCTCTGAGCATTACAGGACACAGGAGATCAGGTCCCCACATTCTGCCAGCCATTCCCAGGCTCGCAGAATCCGGGAAAACCTGGAAGATCAGACGGGCACCTCTGGGAGCAGTGCTTCTGAGTCAGAGGATGAATGGACCAGGGTTACCCGAACCAAAAAGGCCAATAAGGCAAAAAGGGCCTTGCTTAAGGACCCATTGAAACAAATAAAGGCAATAAGGAGTATCATCACGCCTTATCATAAGAACGCCAAGTATTCTGTTTGGGAACACTTGGAGCTCTATGAACAAATGATGGAGACTTTCCATTTGAAGGACAGCAGTAGCTGCATCCAGTACGTCAAATGGACCTTCTCACCAGAATACTCCAGTTTCTTTGCAGGGCTGGAGGATCAAAACCATTCGAGGTGGTCCACATACAGGGCGGCCATCTTGAAACATTTTTCTGTGCACAGAAATCCTCAAGAGGCTCGCAAGGCAGCCTACAATTTGCAATGTGGGGAGCATCAGGCCCCACAAGAGTTTGTGCAAGAATTAAAGCGTGCTATTGCGCAGACCACCAGAAGGGTGCGCACGGATAGCAGAGAATTTATCAATAAGTTTTCCATGCCTTACCCAAATACATAATGACCCAGCTCGAGAGATTTTCATGAGAAAAGATCTTTAGACTCGGTCATTGAACAGGCTACCCGGATCTATGAGGTGCAGAAGCCCATCGAAAATAAAAATAATGCGCCGAAAAACCCCAAAACCAACAGCACCCCTGCTGCTGCCAAGGTGGCAGAAGTAAAGGTTGCCCCGTTTTAGATTTGGAGATGGGGGGGCCTAAAAACCTGCCTGCACCAGATAATTCACAGCCCAGAAGGCCCTCGGGCCAGTCACAGACAGGGAGTCGAGGAGGTAGTCCCACAAATGGGGTCCCCCACTCCCCTGACTATGTAAGTCCCTGCTACAAGGGAAACCGACCAATCCTGGGTTATGTGTGGACTCCTCCAGCCCAAGGGGGGTATCCAGCCAAGCACCTGACCCGGGGAACTTCCCTCCTAACTTCCCCCAGGAGGGCAGAAATTCACCAAATCCTGGGCAGAACTTTTTCCCCAGGTATCCACCCAATTTCCAGCCCCAAAATCATCCATCCTTCTTTCCCCAATTCCCTGAGCCCAGACAACCTAATCCGGGAGAGGGGAGGCCAAGGGTGGAGGGGTACCCAAATCTTCCCAATCCGGGGTATTACCAGAGAAGGGATAGCTACCCTTCCCGGGATCAGCCCAGGGGAGAAAATAGAGCCCCTTATCAGCCTGAGCGGGTTTCACAACTTGAGCGCCAAGTCCAAAATATGGCACGGGATCTGGGTCACATACTGAGGGCTCAACAGAACCCTCAGATGAGCATGCCACCGCAGAATGCCCCAAACTCTGGACCTGGTGTTCCAGAACAATGACGGGGGCAGCACCCCGATAACCCACCGGTTCCCTGGGAGGAGGCACAAGGGGAAGGGGGGTGTAAAGCCTTGGAAGAAGCTTCCTTCCCAACTTGTAAACAGCCCATGGAAAACCAGGAACCAGAAACAAAATCTCCTGCCCCTGAAAGCCTGCCTCCCAAGGAGCAGAGGTGGGGTAGGAGAAACAAAGGACCCAAACAGGAGTTTGTGGAAGAGGTTCAGATCTTCCAATTTGAGGGAGAGGGATCCTCAGAGGATCCTAGGGAAAGGATCTTCTCCTTTAGAGATGGGGGAACTCCTCCCAAGGAAAAATGGGTCCCAAGGGATGCCAATTCAGACTGGGGAGATATGGAGACTGAGCTACCGCCGCCCATCATCTCATCCCCGAACCGACAATACCAAAATCCCATGGGTCAAACACATCCTGATGACTGCCTCCAAAAAGGGGGGGGCGGCCCAGAACCCGAAACCATTTCCAGTTGCCAACCTTTTCTTTCAGATTCCCCAGGCTCTCCACAGAATTCTGCCCAAATGTCTTCGCTAGCAATGTCCAAAACCAGAAAGTTAGCCCACCAGTTGTCCAAAAATGTGCATTATCTGTGCCCCCTTGAGGAGAAGGAGGGAAGATATTATGCCCCGGTACAAGTACAGGGGCAGGGTACAATTTCGGCACTGGTGGACACTGGATCCCAAGCTACCCTTCTGTCCAAAAGGGCCTTTGATGAACTAAATGCAGGAAGGGGGGAGAATTACCGTATTCCTCTCACCTCTCTTCCTGGACAACTGCAGAACTTTGACGGGAAGGAAATTCCTGTCGAGGGGACTGCAGATTTGGACATCAAAATTGGGCGACACAAGGTGAAACACCCGGTCATAGTAGTGATTCCAGAGGGCACCCCTTGTTTACTTGGGAACGACCTCCTGAGAAGGTTGTCACTCCTAATAGATTGTGTAAACAAGGTCCTCTGGACCCAGACTAGCCGACCAATAAAATTAAAACAGAGTGTCAACCATGTTAGTTTAAATGGCACCTGCCACATGGTTGAACAAAAATTTGACCAAGTAGAATTTCACTTCCAGAACAACCAAATTCCAGACGTGACAGTAATAGCAGTAGGACAACAGACTGGTGATGGGGGGTCCTCTCTATTTATGAAAATCAACCTTCCTTCCAGTTTAAGGTGGTATTCCACACTGGAAGGAAACACCCTGAAATTGTTTACTAATCCACAATCAGAAACTCCCACTCCTATAGTCCAGAAAGATGTGAAATCAGCTCAGAGCCTGGCTGATATTCAGCAAATTGGAGAGCAGTTGTTCATCCCTGTTCAGTTAAATGATGGGAAGGACTCTGTTCTCACTCGAGTGTGTGTCAACAACGGTAAGAGCTTCATCAGCGAAGCCATGTTCCGCCAACTCCCACAAGATCCAGCCATTCCCACATTCAAACTGATAGACAAATGGGAAATGGACCTGGAAGCACCTAATTCCAAACATCTCCTGCCAAGCAGGTGTATGCTCAAAATCTCCATTGGCAACAAGAGCATAGTCCATAATTGTTGGGTTGTGCGAGATGTCACTGCCGCCTTTTACTTAGGCAGTGACATTCTCAATCGCTTCGCCATTAGTTTGGACCTAATAAACTTCAAAGCTTGGTCACGATTAGCGGATAATCCCATGGGCTTTGATGATTCAGAAAAAGCATTTAGGTCAGCTCAATTGCTACCTTATGCAGTTGAAATTCAGATTAAAGAGGAAGTCACCATCCCAGAAAGGACCCGACAATTCTCCCTGGAAGTGAAAGTTAAAAGAGGACAAAACTTGAAAAACCCTGATGCTTATATTCATCTAAATGCTTCTCTCCAACAACAAGGGTTAGGGGTAAACCCAACACCCTTAGTCAACATAGAACATGACACCATTCCAATAGAGGTGGATAACAGCGACTTACAGAGTATTACTCTAGCCGCGGCACCATCATTGGAATGGCGGTTGATGACCGACATTTCTCCATTGATTTAGGAAATGAACTGTTAGGACCGATCCCCAAGGACTGTTCTGACAGTGACAGTGAGGACAATACAACACCAGACAGGATTTTCACCCGGCATTGGGGGAAGTTCCTGGTGTACACTTCTTGCACTTATGGTAAGAAGATGGACTTGTGACTTCAGAGGGGATGAGGTGATTTTCCAGGTCCATGAGGGCTGCCTTGCCCACCTGAAGCCTCCGGTCCAAATCAGCACTCTGACCAGGGACTTCTCCACCCAGCTGGAGGAGGCCACTGAGATAGCAAAACCAGAAGTCTTTCCAGGCTTCAGGCAGATGGTGGAAGAGAGAGTCAACCTAGCTGATGCCTGTGTGACTCTGGAACAGAAGCAAAAGTTGAAACAAGTTCTCTTGGATTTTAAGATCTCTTTGCGGTAGACTCATATGACTGTGGTCGCACCGACATCCACACCACAACAATTCCCACGGACCCTGAAATTACTCCAGTGTTTGTGAAGCAATATCGTTTGCCTCTCGAATCCATGGAGTCCCTTACTGAAATAATTAAGAACCTTGAGTCCCGGGGAATAATCCGTCCAGTAGACAGCACCTTCAATAATCCGGTGCTGGAAATATTGAAGCCAAACGGCCAGTGGAGACTCTGCGCCGACCTTAGGGAGCTCAACAAACGGGTCCATACTTCCTGATGGCCTCTTCCCTACATTGACCAAGGGCTGGCCCAGATCCAGGGGTCACAAGTATTCACTGCAATAGACCTGACCAATGGATACTGGACCGTGCCTGTCAGTAGGGAGGACCAATACAAACTGGCTTTTACCTTTGGGGGCCAACAGTACACATGGACCCGGACTCCCTTCGGATACCTCAACTCCGGCACTTAATTCAACATTTTCTTACATAAGGCCATGCCCGACCTGGGTGCGAGGGGTAACCTGGCTTATGTAGATGATGTCCTCATCAAAAGTTCATCTGTGGAGGAACACATAGCCGAGATCCGTTATGTTCTGACGCAGTTGAGGGCTGCCGGAGCAAAACTTTCCTTTCAGAAAGCACAGTGGTGTAGAACCCGTGTTAATTTCTTGGGGCATGAGATTACTCCTCAGGGTCTCTGTCCCCAGGAAAAGAAAGTGGAAGCACTTCAGAAACTGAAAGACCCCACAACTCTGCGGGAACTAAGGAGCCTCCTTGGACTGACTAATTACAGCAGAAAGTTCATTGAGGGCTACGCAGAGATCACCAGACCTCTGATTCATCTCTTGAAGGGGGGGGGGTCAAGTGGGAATGGGGTCCAGAACAATCCGAGGCAGTAAGACAACTCAAAAGAAGCCTCTCACAAGCGCCTTGCCTAGCTCACCCTTTCAGAAACAAGGAGTTCTTCCTGGAGACAGGGTCCTCTAATACGTTCTTGACGGCAGTATTATACCAAAAGCATGACAAGGTCAATAAAGTAATCTCCTATGCGAGCAAAACTTTATCCTCTGTGGAGGAAAAATTCAATGATTGTGAGAAGGCACTCCTGGCAACGGTGTGGGCATTGAAGAATTACCGCCCGGTTATCCAGGGGGAACACATCATAGTGGAGACTCCACACCAGCCTCTGCAATATCTCCAAAGTGACAGAATCCGGGCCGGAAATGTGAGTAATTCCCGAATTACTTCCTGGATTCTGTCAATGCAAGGCTTTCCTGTGGAGGTCAGATATGGCCAAAACAAGAAAAGTCCCCTCGCGCAAGGTCTGGCTGACTTGCATGATTGTGCCAGAGAAAACTGTCTCGAGGACGAAAGTCTAAAAATCAAGGACAACATGGAGGCATACCTTAATTCCCCACACAAAGTCTTTGAAGAAGACAAGTGTGAGGGAATGCCCACTGTCTATGTGGATGGATGCTCGTACCATGTTGAAGACAACGGGGAGAAAGAACTGGCGGCCGGTGTAGGGAATGCATGGGTGAATGAGTCACCAGAACCCTCCGCTGGATACAAAATTGGTCCCCGAAGTAGTCAGGTGGCAGAATTGATGGCTGTGCATCAGGCCATCCTCACTGCTGTCCAACATCAACTCCACGAACTGGTCATAATCACAGATTCGGATTATGTACGGAACGGGTTCGTGGAGCACCTGGTTAATTGGAAAACCAGAGGCATGTTATGTGCTAATAACAAACCCTTGAAACATGGGAAGTTAATCCAAAACATTGATGATCTGGTCACATCGAATGGGTTGACCATCTACTGGAAAAAGATCAAGGGTCATTCCAAAGTAGAGGGACCAGACAAAACTGGAAATGACTTAGCTGATCAGCTGGCCAAAACCGGGGCCATCCAAGGGGATCTAATAGAAATAGAGTCCCTATTGGGGGAAATCCAGGTCACTGCTATCACTAGGTCCCAGACAAATGCTCACAATGATCTTTCAACTGCACAATGGAGTAAGGAGACCCCTGATGCTGATTTAATTACAGCTCAGAAGGGGGTCCAATAATTGGTAAGTTTTACCAACACATTGAGGACCCTGAGAACTTTCCCCTGACGGATACCGATTACATTGGGAAGGAGGACCTTAGAGTGTTGATGAAATGTCCAAAGATGTTCCGAATCCAAGACGGTTTGTTGGTAAGGAAATCCCAAGCTGGCCATGAACAGTGGGTGGTCCCTACCTCATTCCGAAGCCTGATGTTAATTCAAGCCCATGATGCAGCCACCGCCGGTCATAGGGGGTTTCACACAACACTGGAAATCTTAAGAGAGGTTGCATACTGGCCACACATGGGGCAGGACCTCGACCAATACTTGAAGGGTTGTTTTGTGTGTGCACAATTTTAGCCATCATCCGCCACACACCGTGCGCCTCTCCAAAAGAGGGGGATGACACTGCCATGGTCAGATTTGCAAATCGACTTTGTAGGCCCTGTAATCCGCTCGTCTAGAGGAAACAAGTACATGTTGACCATTACATGCTTGTTTACCAAGTGGGTGGAATGTCTCCCAGCCCCAAATTGCAAGGCAGAAACAGCAGCTGCCCTGATGATTAACCACATCTTTTCCCGTTTTGGTCTACCTCAAAGGATTGAGTCAGACAGGGGTAGCCACTTCACCAGTGAAGTAATGACAAAGATGTGGGAGATACTGGGGGTCAAAAGGAAGCTACATATTGCTTACAGGCCAGCTTCTTCTGGAGCAGTAGAGAGATACAACCGAACCATTGTGAGCATATTAAAAAAGTTTGTGGCGGATTCTGGGCCAAGTTGGGATATCCGATTACCTCTGGTCCTAATGGCCATCAGATCTACCCCTTCATCTGCAACTAAAATGTCACCATTTGAGTTGATGACTGGACGCAAGATGGTGCTTCCCCAGCATTTGCTCTACAGAACCCAAGAGCAAACGTTGATAAATGCCTCCACAACTCATGAGTATGTGGAGAATTTAAGGAAACACCTTCAACATGCTTTTGCCTGTGCTCAGCGGAATCTAGAAAGATCAGCCGAGAGCATGAAGACCCAGTATGATTTGAAAACTACCCGAAATGAATATAAGGTGGGTGAACGGGTCTATCTATACAATTTCCAAAGGAACCAGGCCAAACAGCGAAAATTCTTGCCTACATGGAAGGGACCGTTTGAAATTATAGACAAGATCTCCCCTGTTGCCTATAAGATCTGCATCCCCAAAGGCAGTTTGGCAGAGGGGGAAGATAAGTGGGTCCATATAAATCAGCTACAGTGTTGCCATCCCAGGCACACTCTGCATCAACTGGAGGAGTCCTCTGCAATACCAGAGGGGACCGCCCCAGAGTAATTCAATTCCAACCCTAAAATATCCCACATATAGTCTCTAAAATATTATGATTTGGAAAAAAACAAATGTCTTATGATTGTATCTTGTTTTTTGTTAAAATAAGAACGCAAATGTTTTGACCATAAAATGTACATGCCGCCCGACTAGACCAATAGTGGTGGAAAAATGTCTATGAATAGGTATTGCCGCTTTTGCTTTATCATCCTAGGAGAGAGGAAACCATGGAGACTGACCAAGGAGGACGACCGGGACCGGGAGCAGTGACCCGAGGGGCCCGGGGTATCGCCCAATATTCCCATCAGGACCGGCGAGGAGAACTGTTCGATCCAACTGGGTGGAGGAAAAGATGCTGAACTGTGCCATCTACAGAATTGGTAGAAGATAATGTGGAGATAACAGCGCAAGGGCTCAAAACCTCCTTTGCACCCGACTGCCCCTCGACTTGAATCAAAGCGAAGTCGGGCGGGGGGGGTTTTGTCAAGGGTTTTGACCCATGTTGAATCAATAGACTGGGTAGATGTGGGGATGAGCTGTCGCCGCCCATTATTCTATCCCAGAACAAACTAAATCAATAGACTGGGTGGATGTGGGGATGAGCTATGGCCGCCCACATTCACGCCAGAATAGGAGAACTGCGCAGTTGGCATGAGACCACTCCAAAGATACAACCTTCTTGTGGGGGGTTCCACATCACCACTCCACTGTAAGGATGCCATCAAAACAATGTTAAGCAAGGGCCCTATACTATCAAGCAAAAGACCACTCTATTGAAATGCAGTATTTCAAGACAACTGAAAAATGGATGCAGTACCGACAAATTCCCCAAGGTGGTGCTAGCGGTCTAAACTCTGACAGGGAAACTGTATTTAGGAGTCGCAAGAGGGGCAGGGACTTCAAAGCTTGTTGGTTAATTGAAAATCTTAGCCACCTGCTGTTCCCAGAGGCCAAGAGGCTGGGAAACCTTAACACCTCAGAGATTCCCACACCAGGAGGCAGGATATCACATGACCCTGTTGATTGATTGAGTAGAGACTTCCAGGCAGCCTGCTGGAGCCCACACAAAAGGCTCTTTCTGTTGAATGGGGTATGTTAATTTTGAGTGTTTCCTGTCAACAGCCCTCTGCCAGCAAGGAGAGACATGTGATCACTGACCCACCCAAACCTCTGGAGGCGGACCCAAACACTTTGGGGAGTTGAATTGCAACAAATATATATTTTATATAAATAGTGATAACTTATTGTAACCCAATGACAGGAATGTACAACTTTGAGAGTCTTAGTTTGAAAAAGGCCCTAACGATTTGAGTCCAAACTCCAATTTGTACCATGTTCTGGGGCAAAACCCCGCTAATTATGAATATTGTAGACAATGTATTTCAGCTAGAGACATGGAAAGTTAGTGGGATATATGTGGAAGGGAAATGTACCTTTGTATAATTTTTGATGAAAAACCAATGTTGCAAAACCCACTAAAATCGAAAATAAGTTGCCATTTTTGAATGCAAACTCCTCGGAACACCGGAGTCGGGACAGGGACTATCTTTAATAATATATGATGTGTGTGCGTGATGTCAAACAACTGTGTACCTTGGAAATATGTATTTGAATCAAATATAGATTTGTGGGCAAATTGACCAGGGGAGGATCCTCTGACCCATAAACAGACCTCATCATGATGAAAATCCATTTCCTTCCCCCAATCATGGGAGAGGGGAGAATTGGGCCAATGACAAGTAGAGAGGGGCAGGTTCAGTTATGCCACGCACACACCCACTTCCAAAACACATAAAAAGAGACTGCTGGGACAGGTAGGCACATTGAATTCCACTTTCTGCGGGACGCTCTGCCCGGAGACTCCAGACTTCACATCCATCAATCTTCAGAGACCAGAAATTTACTTCAGAACTTAAAGCAAGGGCCTAAACCCACAAACTGAGAACTCTTCTCAGCAGGCCTCAGCATCCTTAAAATCATTTGCAAACTATTCCACAGCTGGGGCGAGCTGTTTGAATTCTTTGCCAAGAACAATTGCCAGAGACCAGACCAGAGATCCAGAGAACCACAGGCCGCTGTATCCAGAGAGCTGACCCAGACCGCTGTGAGCAGAACCAGAGATCCGGATCGCTGTGAGCAGAACCGGTGCCTGATTGACCCGCCGAGCAGAGAGAACCAAAGTCCTGTCCAGTTGACCAGATCCGTGACGAGGCCCATTCATTTAAAAATTAGGAGTGAGTATCCGCCAGAACTGTGCTGAACCCAATCTCTTAGTTAAAATAATCTAATCCAAACTATTTTAACCTAAATAGAACTGCCTCCTAGTAATCCTGTCATCTGTCATTCTAAAGCTGCGAGCTGTAATCTGTCATCCTAACGCTGCCAACTGTCACCTGTCATTTTGAGTTTTACTTTAAATCCGAAAATCTACCTTTATTAAATCGTCCGTATCTCTTGAACCGTTTGGGCTAGGAACGAAATGTAACTTTCATTTTAAAGCTGTGATTCTAGGCTTTCCAACAAACCTAGAACCGACTCCTTATACGTTTTCCGTAATCGCGATCCACGCACGTGCAAAATTTACCGCGATTTGCGATTTGGCTCAATTTCTCCACTTGTCAAAATAGCAGCTCCATTCTTTCCTTTGTTAAAATCCGTTTGCAACCTGGTAGTTACACATAGAGCATTGCTAAAGTGAGCCTGAACTAACATAAAGTATCTCTCCCTCACCCTGAATCTCTAGAGGGAATTAAAATCAGTTAGCACATTTTCCCATCCATTGCCATCACATTTAAAAGCAATTTAGGCCTGTGTTTCAAACCTCTACCTGTTTTCCTCTAAGCTTGTTGCGGGGGAACTGCATTTCGTATTGCATTTTGTTGGGATTCTTGAAGACTGTGTGCTCTCCTTCCATTTCTTACATTGCATAGGGAGGGAGTGAATTGTCAAGGAAAAGTGATTACATTGTTTTTTGTTGAAACCATATCAAGTTATCTTCTGTACTGCATTTCATTCATCATTGTGTTTCCTTGAACCATATAAAGCATTCTTTCCCACCTTATTCTTCTGTTCCTATTCATAAGTTACCTCTTGCTGATTACTGCTCATATTCACAAGTGTAATATCCATTATCAATTTATTTATAGAAGTGTGATATATATATATATATATATATATATATATATATATATATATATATATATTGTTTACATTTTCAAATAAACCTTTTAATTTGCAAAACAAACCTACTTCTTGGCTCAGTGGGGTCAGGGGGATTCTAAGAGGGGGGTGTGATACAAGGGTTGTCATCCAGAGTACTGAACTGGACATAAAAATACATCAATAAGGGTTTTCCTCAGCATCCCAGACTAGGCATTGACTTAGCTGTAGTGTTGATTGAATATCGCTTACAATCCGCCCCCTTTATTTTGGTTAGTGTCCCTATCACATCTAATAAGAGAGTAGTTGTCAGGGATGGCTATGGTCAGGGAAGGCCCTGAGGCCGCGTGCAGCCAGGTTTCCATGATAGATAGGAAGTCTAGGTTTTCTGTCGTGATGAAATCAGCGATGTCTAAGGCGTGGGCAGGGACAGAGCGTGCGTTGATAAGTGCACCTTTGAGTTTGGTCACGATGTTGGGATAGTTATCAGTGGGGGTTACGCCAGTTGTTGGTGCCAGAGGAGAAGAGGTGTTTTGGTTTTTTCCATATTAGGGATGCTCATATGATAGGACCAGTGATGGCATCTGGAAGCTAGTCTTTGGTTTCTAACAAAAGTGTCACAAGGTTGCTTCGGGAGGTTAGGTGAAGTTAATGCAGTCTGAGCAGACAGTATATGTTTATGCGAGGCACTTGATGCGTTGCTATTGTAAAGGCGAGAGCCAAGTCTGGCATTCCTGGTGCTAATGGGGCATGGTTGGTTGGGGGTAGGTTTGGTGGTGAAGTGTTGTAACCAAAGGGCAGGTGCATTTAGGTATGGATTAGCCAGAGTTGTGTTGTATGACGGAGGTGCACCCGGTAGGTTGGCAACCAGTGTGGGCAGCATGGTTTTGTGCATTGTGGTTGGTGCGTGGTGTCGGTCAGTAGTGTGGTAGAGCTGTGGGCCAAATATGGCAAGGATGGTGAGCAGTGTGTAGGAGGCGAGTTGAAGGTTAGGCCGAGGTGTAAACTCTGAGGCGCAGGCGTGTGTTGCTAGGAAAAGCATGTGTGGTCTAAGGGCACAATACATCATAGTTTAGGGAGTCAGCTAGTAGTTACACTGGGAAGACCGGGTAAAAAGTACAGCAGATAATACCTAGCAACCTAATGCGGCAGGATGAGTCTGTCAATGTCTAATATTGATTAGCTGTTACATTCGACATGTAATGGCCTAGGCCGGCACAGTGAGTACAGGGGTTTAACAAAGACCAAATGTAGTCACACATAAAAAGACCTAAGCAGCATCCTGGGTGCAAGTGCTAAGCAGAGACTAAACGTTGTTAGACATAGAATTGCAGTGCAAAGTACAATGGGTGCATATAGCTACCAACGACTAAATGTAGTTAGACAGGTGAGCAGGGGACGCAATGAGTATATGTACGTTGTACAGGTACAGAGTGACAAGTGCGTAATGACTCGGGGTACAGTGATTAGCAGTACTAGGGGTTAGCACTCAAAGTGTGCACTGGAGGTGGTTGTACTAGGGCAGCACTAAGGCGTGATTACAGAAAGGGTATACCTTAATTGCTTAATCTGATTACCGCAGGTTAGTACATTTTTGATAGAGAGGGGCATAGTAAGTAGGTTACATGTAGCGTGGATGATTGAGCATATTAGCATCGGGTTCAACTGCACATTAGGGCAGAATGCACTAGACGATAGCTGGGCACTTATGGGCTAATAGCAACAATCAATAGCTGAGCACATATGGGCTAGATGCAACAATTAGTAGCTGGACACGTATGGGCTAATAGCAACAATCAATAGCTGAGCACATATGGGCTAGATGCAACAATCACTTAGTGGTGAAGTGATGGAGCCATAAGGCAGGGTCGCTAAGGTAAGGATTAGTGGTCATGATTATATTATTATGCTGAGGGGAGTTGGGCCACAGAGCAGTATAAGAATTGTGCTGGGAGGTTGCGTGGATGGTGAGGTAGAGAATGTAGGCAATAGCTAGTGCAAATAGCTTGGGGTGAGGCAGTTTGTAGGAGTGATTAGCTGCCTGCAGCTGGGGCATAGTGGCAGGTTGCATAGGAACGAGCATGCAGTTACTAACGTATGGTAAAGGAGCAATTTCAAGTGCCTGGGCAGGGAGTGCAGTATGGCTGAGGAGAATACCACCGAGCGCTCCCAACAGGTAGAGTCGTGGAGATTCGGTAGTATGTCTCGAGGCAGTGTCAGCTAGATAGGGTCAATAATAAGCAGTACGTTAAATGCGTACTAAGAGGTTAGACTGGCCGTGTATACACGAGGAAACTAGTAACTGGACTTGAGTGCAGCGTCATCTGGATGGTCAAGGCAGGGTTAAATGCAGGCTAGGTGGCAAGGTCGGGGCACATGATGGTACATTGTGGGTTCAGTGCAGCAACAGCAAGCTAGGTAGGGCAAGCATATAACTACATGCGCGCTATAAGCAGGCCTGGCGAAGAGTAGACATAAGCAGTAGGTAGCAAGATTAGATGCAGCGTCAATTAGATACTATAGATAGCGTATCAACATAACATTAAATTCAGGCTAGGTGGCAAGGTTGGGGCACATACTAGTACAGTGTGAACTCAGTGCAGCAACAGCGAGCAAGGTCAGGCAAGCATATAACTACATGCGCGCTACATGCAGGCCTGGCAGAGTGTGCATGTAAGAATATGGCAGTGAATTACAAGTACAGAGCAACTGAGTAGGCTAAGAAATGGCGATCTGGCCGGATAAGTGTTCTGATACATAAAATAGCATAGCGTGCACGTGGAACAATGCAGTGAAAACAAGGGCACATGAGTGCATAAATGTACGTTGAGGCCTCACCGTATGCAAGTTCATAAAGTCAGAGGTGCTTCCGGCTGATGTGGAAGCAGCAAGGTGAATGGAGGCAGGGCTGGAGTGCAGACCGCAGCACGGCACGCTCGGTCAGCTCAGTCAGCAGCCTGCCTTCTCTTGTGCCGGCGTTCGCCTGCCGGCGATTCCGATTGGCTAAAGTGGATTATAGCAGCCAATCAGGATAGCCCATCATAGCAGCTGCCCACCAGCAGATAGTGGAAGCGAGGAGCAATGCGGCGGCGGCCATCTTGGGCAGTGTGGCTCTCATGCCGGATAGAGGGAAATACAGTGGTGGCAGACCCAGGCTGATCTGAATCTGGGCAATCAGAGGATGTTAATGCTCGTTTAAATCATGAGCAAGCTTTTCAAAATAAAACTGTAAATTTTGAGCAATTTTTTTAGTAGAATGCAGCACTCCCAGGTGGGGCTGCAAGGTGCTTGGTAAAAGCAGCCAGTGCTTACCTATGCCTCCAGGCAAGGTAGGGGGACCGGGTGCTGCTCAGGTAGCGCGGCGAGTGGATCCAGAGCTCCTGCTCTGGTGCTGGTGATCAGGAGTGAGGAAGGCTCAGTCAGCAGCCTGCCTTCTCGTGTGCCTTAGCGTGGGCCGGCGTTCTCCTGCCGGCGCGTGGGCCGGCGTTCTCCTGCCGGCAATTCCAATTGGCTAAAGTGGATTATAGCAGCCAATCAGGATAGCCCATCATAGTAGCTGGCTACCAGCAGATACTGGAAATGAGGAGCAATGCGGCGGCGGCCATCTTGGGCCCAGGCTGATCTGAATCTGGGCAATCAGAGGATGTTAATGCTCGTTTAAATCGTGAGCAAGCTTTTCAAAATAAAACTGCAAATTTTGAGCAATTTTTTTAGTAGAATGCAGCACTCCCAGGTGGTGCTCCAAGGTGCTTGGTAAAAGCAGCCAGTGCTTACCTATGCCTCCAGGCAAGGTAGGGGGACCGGGTGCTGCTCAGGTAGCGCGGCGAGTGGATCCAGAGCTCCTGCTCTGGTGCTGGTGATCAGGAGTGAGGAAGGCTCAGTCAGCAGCCTGCCTTCTCGTGTGCCTTAGCGTGGGCCGGCGTTCGCCTGCCGGCAATTCCGATTGGCTAAAGTGGATTATAGCAGCCAATCAGGATAGCCCATCATAGTAGCTGGCTACCAGCAGATACTGGAAACGAGGAGCAATGCGACGGCGGCCATCTTGGGCAGTGTTGCTCTCATGCTGGATAGAGGGAAATACAGTGGTGGCAGACTCAGGCTGATCTGAATCTGGGCAATCAGAGGATGTTAATGCTCGTTTAAATCACGGGCGAGCTTTTCAAAATAAAACTGCACATTTTGGGTGATTTTTTTCATAGAATGCAGCGCTCCCAGATGGGGCTGCAAGGTGCTTGGTAAAAGCAGCCAGTGCTTACCTATGCCTCCAGGCAAAGTGGGGGGACCGGGTGCTGCTCAGGTAGCGCAGCGAGTCCATCCAGTGCTCCTGCTCTGGTGCTGGTGATCAGGAGTGAGGAAGGCTCAGTCAGCAGCCTGCCTTCTCGTGTGCCTTAGCGTGGGCCGGAGTTCGCCTGCCGGTGATTCTGATTGGCTAAAGTGGATTATAGCAGCCAATCAGGATAGCCCATCATAGTAGTTGCCTACCAGCAGATAGTGGAAGCGAGGAGCAATGCGGGGGTGGCGATCTTGGGCAGTGTAGCTCTCATGCCGGATAGAGGGAAATACAGTGGTGGCAGACCCAGGCTGATCTGAATCTGGGCAATCAGAGGATGTTAATGCTCGTTTAAATCACGGGCGAGCTTTTCAAAATAAAACTGCTAATTTTGGGCTATTTCTTTAGTAGAATGCAGTGCTCCCAGATGGGGCTGCAAGGTGCTTGGTAAAAGCAGCCAGTGCTTACCTATGCCTCCAGGCAAGGTAGAGGGACCAGGTGCTGCTCAGGTAGCGCGGCGAGTGCATCCAGAGCTCCTGCTCTGGTGCTGGTGATCAGGAGGTTCTGGTGATCTAGTCAGGCAGTTGATCTTAGGGTGGCAAACACATTATAAGGGAAACTGTATTCAGCGGGGGAGGAGGGAACTCCAACCAAAGGACGCAACACCATTGTCAGTTAGTTGAACCATATTGTGCATGCCGACAATCTGCGGGATCACAGCTTCACACACCCATAATTACTGGGACCACTTTAGGCACATTAATGGCATGCAGGCTCATAGCATCAAATGTCTATCTTTACTGAGTCCTCTTTAGGCACCTGTGGAGTTTCAGGCAACCAGGTTAACATCACCCACCATTATCTGTTTGGGGGTAGGGTGCATGGCTGGCTTCTGACATGCACTCTACGTCAGCGTGGACACAAGGATAAGCGCAGTCATGGGGTTGGGAGACCATTCACTTTAATTAGTCTAAGAGATATAGGGGAGCACTCACTCCCCGACACAAGCAGACCAGGGCACACACAGTACAGCTGGTGGCTCCGCAGGTCTTATGGGGAAAATTGGGCAGACGCACTTGGGGCTGTACCATGATATTAGTTCAGGCTGGGTAGAGGCTCCTCCCTGCAAACGTGCAGGCAAAGCTGCTCTCCTTGACGTGGGGGCTACATCTTCTACGCAGATATCAGGTCTGTCCTGGCAGGAAGTCTTTAAATAATTCTCCCACAGGCAGGAGATTAATCACTCAAAGGCTGTGATGGCGGCCGCGCCTCTCTCTCTCCCAAGGGGGAGTCTGCCCTCCACCAATGCAGCGGTGGTTCACACCATGCCACTTCTCTCCCCTAGGTGGGAGTTGCATTCTGTGGTGGAGGAGGCCGTTCCTTGCCCTCACTCCCCCAAGCGGGAGGTAGTTCACGGTCAACTCCCCCAGGTGGAATTGTGCACCGGCAGTGGTCTGGACCGTGACACAAGTTCCCTCACCCAGGCAGGAGTTACAATATCCTCAGTGCGGCAGAGACAGAGGCCACGCCGCTTTATCTCTTTCTCCCCTGAGGCGAGAGTCTATGTCTAGAGATATTCCAGGCTCTCACGCAGCATCAGCCCATTTGACTGGCAAATGTATGGAACATCAGTATGGATGGACACTGAGGTAGAATACTTGGGATTTATGCTCAACTCGAGCCCTGGTATGGTCCTTTTTGTGGAGAGATTGGATTGTGTGGCGGACCAGCTCTGTTCTCAAATGAAGAGACTAAGCACACAATACTGTAGGTTTTCGATACTTCCTCTTACACGTTTCTACAGTAGTAAAGTGATACTAAAAATCTTGTACGGCATGGAGATTGATCCGCGCACATTGTCTGTAGATTGGGTGAGGATAGAAGGTCGCACTTGAAAGCGAGTATTGAATCGTCCAGTATCTTTACCAATGGCTAGTCTGCTCCATGAGCGGGTTTTAACATCTTTAGCAGCCCACCTGGATAGCAGATTTATTCTATACTATAGATACCCATTGGTACCATAGAGGGAGTCCCTGTTTGAGGATCTAGCCCTGGGGGCACCCTCCATACTGACCCAATTGCAGGACATTGTAACTAAGATACTGTGTGATGTTGCTAGACTGTTGGAGAAAGTCAAAGTAAATCAGATGGCTGTTAAGAAAACAATAATAGACCGCGATTGGGCCAGAACTGTAGATGCAACGTGTTCCTCAGCTATTGCACAATCCCACTCGATTAAGGATAAGCCTAGAGGCACATTACAGGTTTATCTCTCCCGAAATCCTAATTCTAGTTGGAGAACAGAATTCCTAAAATTTAGGATGAAGGTCATAATAATCTGGGAGATAATGGGGATCCGTGCAAGATCCAAAGGGGAAAAGTTGTCTCATGGGTGTACTCATTGTACCTCTCAACAGGGGCAAACTCAGAGACATAATTTTATAGAATGTGGTGCGCTCCAGTTCCTGCGTGTAAAACATTTCTCACGATTTGTGCTGTCAGAGGAGTGGCTCACATGCCTCCAATTTTGGAAGTGAATGACCTCGGGGCATGAATCAAGAGTGGTATTGGAGGTACTTAGATTATTAAATGTTTTGGGTTTTATTAAATTGTAAAGAATGATTTATTTATCTTGATGAATTGTGTTAATGATTCATTTTATTTCGTATATTCTTATTGCTTTTTCTGAATACCTATATTTGTTTGGTTTTTTAATTGGTACGATGTGTAACATTTGTTTTATGTATTTGTGAAAAATCATTTCTTTAGCCTATGACATAATAAAAAAAAATGGTACCTCGCTGGCATGGGCCATGGTCGTGCAAGCATCATAGGCAGGAACTCGAACATACACGCACTGGCATGACCGGGCAGCACGCAGGGTCATAATAAATCCTTTGTCGCCAGTTGTTATGGGGCTGGGTAGGGCTGGACTCCCTGCATCCATTCGGTAAATACGACACATAGGCCAATGAGTCCATGTGATGACTGCCGTATGGGAAGCTGAGTGCCCCTTTTATTAGGACAAACAGATGGTGTGCCACGTGTCACCAACACGTGACTCTGCACGAGCCCTAGGAGGGGATTGAAGTCACAACACACCTCAGATTCACTAGACAATGCTTTGTTATTCCATTGGCAAAAGAGGCATGACACTTTGAACGAGTAAGAAGTGTTTCTGCACCTAATGTCTTAACTTATGCATCCATAACTTGCCTTTAAGTTGCTATGTACAGAAAACGATTGCACTGTTCTAGACATAAGTATCATACAGCTCTGGCAAGTTTGATCTGGCTCCTCAAAACTGTGATTTAATTCACAAGATAAACACTACACAAAGGTGAGACTTCATTATGCTACTATTTTCACCAGTGCCCGGTGAGGATCATTTAACCCCCATATCATGCCCCATTCAACCCAACAGTCTTTCTCATAACTTCAATCAGAAATATAAAAGAGAATACATTTTATTAAGGCGAGCATTTCAAATTACAAATTCAAATGTAAAACCTTGAATGAATACATTTTTAGTCTGTGAGTCTGAAGGAACTACTTGGAGAAAATCTTGGATCAGGACATAGGAAAATATATTTAGTGATTGCTTGCATGCTAATCCCATCCAAAGCGTTATTCTATTTTTTTTGAATGACATAATACAATACAATGTATAACAGGGGCGTGGCCTTAATGGAAATAAAATAATGGACATTTTACAGATTTAAATGAATTTTTTAAACGTTTTAAAGATTGTACATGGAGCCATAGCAATGGAAAAATAATATGTCGTTGTGTTGGACAAAATACCAGTGAAAACGTTTATTTATACTTGTAGAGTTATTTTTAGGGTCTCACTGGGGCAGGAAAGCCTCTACAAGGCTGTAAGAATGTGTATTTCTAGTGACTACCTAGTCCCTATTAGATATATACAAAATATGAATGTATAAGGTGCCCAGGTGGATCATGTCAAGGCTCTGGGGATCCACAATGGACTGGCCAGGCAAACCAAATCAGGTGGTAGCAAAACAGGTCAATAGTGCATAGAATAAAATCAGGAGCAAAAGGTGAAAACCAAGGTGGCATTCCTCTCAGAAATATAGAATGAGGGCCAGAAATGATAAGTGCAGGGGACAGTCACGAGGGTCTGAGTCAGTCTCAGAAAGGATCAGTGCCCTAGGATGAGGTTCACCACATATTCATGGAAGAAGAAAGTCCACAACACAAAGGTACTTGCAGTTCCTCAAAGAGCTCCCCATACTACTACAGAACCCTTCGCCATAGGGATCAGTGCCAATGCCAATATCTGTCAAGTGACCACTGATTTCTTCTCCATAAGTCTTATGTGATTTTTAAGGCCAGCGTCATTGGGGCTCCTAGGCAAGGGCGATATGGCCCATGATCTTCTGTGAGAAAGCAGGGTAGACCACTCGGAGGAACAAGCAGGTATTCTGGCCCCTCCCCTGACCAAGGCGTGATTAATGTGACAAAGGCTGGCCTCTACCTTGATGGGTCCTCCCCTTGATGGGCAAATGTCCCATCATGCTAATGAGCACGGCACCTCAGTGGGTTAGAGTGAGTTTGAGGCATTGCTCAGACTGCTATCCAACATACGAAGGAAGGGGAAATGGGTGATTGCGGCCTTCCAAATTTAAGGAGCCATTCCACTGAAGAAACAGATGTTGCCTCCCATAATCCTTAGCATATAGTGCATGTTAATGTCTGGAGATTCAAGACTGCCCCTTTTTTCATCTACCAACATGCAGATGCGTGTTGTTGTTCCTCATTGGATACAATGTATATGTTTAAGACCAGAGACACAAACAGAGAAAGTTCGAGAGGGGGTGGAAAGGTAGCATTGGGAGTCAGACAACTGGGTCCTGTCTGCAAATGGCCAGGGGTTGGAATGCTGGGTTGTAGGTTGATCTGCCTTGTAAGGCTTGCTCCCCCTCACTAACTGCCTCACTGCTAAGGTCTCCTAGCACTTTGTATTGCACACACAGCCCCCCACAGACGGCTGCTACAGGCCTATCTATCAGCACATCAATACTAAACAAGCCACAATTAATTTCTCCTCTTCAGCACTTTCACACTCTCCCCATCAGCGGCTGACCAGACCCAAAGCGCTGTAGTCCACCAGATCTTGAGTTCTTCCCTTTGGATAACATACTGCCTAGTTTCTCTGCCGAAACCATACAAAGCAGATTGGTACATAGGAACCAGGTACTTCGCACCTGTACCCATCAAAACTACTCCTAATCCTTCTGTTTTTTTGGCATTCCGAAAGCGCTTTCCCTAAAGCGATGTACTAGCATTAAATAAATGAGAGAGAATAAAAAACAGTAGTTATGATTTCAATATAGTGAGCTGCAGTAGAGAGGCAATAGTTGAGTATCAGAGAAGAGAGAAAGAAGATGGGGTTTTAGATGGGTACCGAGACACGGCAGTGTAGAAGAGGAGTAGATAGCAAGGGACAGGGAGTTCCAATGTTTGAGGGCTAGAAGAGAAAATCCAAAAAGTGCACCAGCGAGTGCTGTTCAGTTGGGTTCAGCCCGTTACTCTGCTCGTCCTGTTCGTGTCCACCTTTACCGTAATCAACAACGGATCTTTCATTCATCAGAACTCACGTATACCTGAGGGTACTTGGACTCTTACTTGGACTCTTACTTCAATACCAGTATTTCTACCTATAAACGTTAATTTTAGTGGTTCAAATATCTCAATTTCTGTTTCCAATCTAGCCATGCCCACAAACTTAAAAGTGAGAACGTGCGTGCATCCGTGCGTGCACATCCGAGGAATTCACCGGTGAGTGCTGTTTAGCTGTTCTGCTGTGCCGCTCGTGCCGGTGCCTCCTCTCATATACATCTTGCCACGTAAGTACTGGCATATACGGCCTTTTTATAATCACATTTACCAGCACTAGGACATCAGCCTGCGGTCTTCCACCCTGCCAACAATGAAAGCATGTCCATATTGCAGGAATGGACATCAGACAGTTTTGTTTCATTCCCAAGGATTCCACGGGCATTCATTCTAGTAAACACTAATAAACACTCACCTGCGCTTACCCGGCAATCGACGACCGCTCCTCATCCATCGTATTCTCCCAGTCGTCGTTTGCCAGCACGTATTCAAAATGCTGAAATATTTGACGCCCCTCTCCATGCATGCCGAACCCCTTCTATAGTTGAGTCTCCTCAAGAGCATTGTTACACTCCTTCTGCTATGTCGGAAAATATGTCAGAACTGCGCGTGCAAGTTGCTATTCATACAGTGGATTCCTCGCAATGATATCCTTTTGTTTCAGTTTTTGAGGCTCTTGTTCTCCCTTACATCTTAGCAGAAAACGTATCCAACATTGAGAGATGGCTGCGTGTGGTTGATTTTCTTTTGCATGCAGCATTATCTATTCATTATTGTCTTTTGAGAGCCTCAATTTTGGGAGACCATATTGATGCAGTGACATGATCCTGTTTCGCTCTTCTTAAACTGCAGAGTAGATCAAGTTTCGCTCTCTTGGAGCTAATTAGAATATATTGCCCACATACTGATACCAGTATGTTGCCTCTCTGGATTTTCCAGTGATAACTATCATTTAGCTGAAAAAAGCAACACATAATGTAATGATGAATTACCTGAATTACTTGCATAAGTAAAGATTTGTGTGGTTGCTTTACAGCGTGAAGTCAGTAAAGTTAAGTGACTTCTGAAGTAAGATTCATGGATGCAACCCTATCAGCCCATAACATGGGTGTCCATTTATTGTTCTTAAGATGGATTTCTATACTCCGGTCGGGTGGACAGAGTTTAGGAGGCCACCCTACATATGTGAATAAGGGAACTCTGTGAGTTTAGCCAAAACAATCAAGGTAAGTGTGGAGAGTGGTCAAGGCTAAGCCTGAGGATAGGCGAGTGGGATCAGGGGTCCATTGTAGGCCCATAAAACACACTACGAAAAATGAATCAAGCAGGTAAGATTATTACACAACACTCGAAATATAAAAAAATATATACAGTCACAGTTAGTTAATACAATGCAAATTAATCCCCCCAAATACCTGCATGGAAAAGGTATGTAATTAGGCAATTCAATCAACAGTCCACAGGAAGGGGAGGCTTAATGTTTAGAAGTCCAACCCTAAGTTGAATGGGGCATTGTGCCCAAAAATTCACAAAGTACCTTCAAAGTTGGTAAAACGTTGTGAAGTGTTCCTGTGAGTGTGACGATTGATCCAGAAGTCTTTTAAAGGAATTTTACCCGCCACCTGTACTGTGATTTCCCAAAGGACTTCTTGGCAGGTTGAATGTTGGTCGGTGCCCAGGAGCTGTGGGTGCAAGCAAGGTTCCAGTCCGGTCCAGGAGTTTAGTGCAACCTTCTCCAGTGGATAACTGCAGCAGGCACTGCTGCAGAACTCTTCAAGGCACTCTAGCCAACCAGCGTGGCCAGTTCCAGCGACAGTAACCACACAACACCTGGCATCTCAGTAATCACAAACAAAGGAAGCCTGCCAGAACAGGACCTGTCATTACTGCATACTGTACTGCTACCTGGAGACTACCGAAATTCCAGACCAAAATACAGAATGGTGACACTTCTCGCATGGCAGCTCAAAACAGAGCTTGTCAGTCCACCAGGAGGTCCAGGGACACTTCCGAAGGCTCCAAGACACAGGATTGTGAGAAGGAATTGAGAGTGGTTGGTCCCACCAGTGCAAAGGGTCGAAGCACCAGCAAGGGTCTTCTGAGATCAGGTAGTCCAGCATGGGTTCACCGGGACAGTAGCAAGAATGGTTGCTAGGCCTCTTCTCATGATCTCTCCTCGGGTCTCCGTCATCTGCACAGCTACGTAGGATGCTTGATTACACTTATGAACCTTTGGAATGTCTGCAGGACTACTCTTCTTATTCTAAATTAAGGTGAGTGATCAAACACAGCCCTCCAATAGGAATATATACCCCACACATGCACACCAGCAGTGGTCCAATCAGGGACCGCTGTGAGGCTGGCTCATGCATGCACACTAGACATACTGGCACTAATATGTGGATTGGGACTAGAACATCACTGCTTTCACTGGCAAATGCATGACCATAAAAGGGAATTCCTGAGAGGGCAGAAAGAAGGCCAAAGAATGAGCAAAAAAACCTTGTGGCTCGGCCATTTTAGGGAACTATCCACAGTTTATGTATTTTATTTTATTTATTGGTAATTTATGATGTGCACTAAACATCAAAATTGTTTTTCAAGGCGCATCAGGGCAAGCGGTAGAGGGGGAACAGTGAAGAAGTAAAAACAAAAACAGAACATTCCTAATAGGTCTTGAGGCATTCGGAACGTGCAAGTGCTATAGCACACGAGCAGGGGAGAGGAGAAGGAGGGTGGTGGAAGAAGGGCAGGGGGAAGGAGGACAGACAAAAATGTCCCAACTAGGCCCTTAGGTGATTTGGGTCGTACATGTTCTGTAACATGATGAGGGGAGAGGGGATAGGGGGAGGAAGGGAGGGGCAGGAAGGGGAGGAAGGGAAGGTACATTAAGTTCAGGAAACAAGGTCAACCCAGGCCATACTAAGACACAGCAATTCACCACACAGAGTAAAGAGTTAAAGTAAGAGTAAGGCTAAGTAGGAAAAGTGAAACATTGGACTGCCACAACCTCAGGTGCAGGGGACAAAACCATAAAGTGTTCAAAAGCAAAATGCAACCTTAGGGAATAACAGCAAATACCAAAGGTAGGCAATGGAGATAAAAACCTGTGTAGACAGACGTCACCTCATGATGCATGGGGTTAGTAAGCAGGTGATGAGTAGGCATGTGCATAGAGCAGCTGTAAAAGCAGTAAACAAAAATGAGCGAACTTAAAACATAGCAAAACTACTCAAAATGCTTGTGATTAGGAACATTTAAAAGTAACCAGAAATCCCTTTGGTGCAATAATCCCCAATGCACTGCATTTAAAGATGTTTTGTGCAATCTGAAACAGTTACCAAAACAGGTAACATGCCAAAAATGTTCCAGTACTGACAGTCTGAAAGACTAGTCGGTTTCCCCATAACAAATGAGCAAAAATGTCAGAGGAGTAACTCTAAAATGTCAGGACATGGTGTAACACAAAAGCAAAACGTTAGTGGTTCCATAGAATATGATGGAAATGTTGCCTAAAAGAGAAACTTTCCTAATAACTGTCAACCAAACACTTAACTGTGACCTATTAAGGAGGTTGTATATTCCTTTCCCTTCTTTCTCTTCCCCCTGCTACAGTGGTCACTTGTCCTTGCAGTCTCTAATACCTTGGTATTCCTGGCATTGGCTTGCTGCAACACACTGTTGCAAAATGGTTAATCTATCCATAGCGTGGACATGGATGATTGTATGCTACCTCCCGTGATGCAGGCATTGATCTTCAATATCAGGGGCATAATGGGAAGGGGGAAGAGGTCATTGAACCCCTAGCCTGGTTGGGTTGTTGATCCCGGGGCTAGCGGTGCAGTATGTTAAACAAATATTTACAAAAGGGAAAACCATTCAGAATCCAGCCTGCCACGAAAGAACTGAGTGCTGCAAGGCACGCTTGGCTTCTGTGTAGATGGGCTGAGGCACTTCTCTTGATTGCAGAAATGTTGTATATGAGCTTGGGTGGCCCTCACATGTGGGCCTCCACAGTGAGTGATAGAGGGGCATAAGAGCCTCAGCCTGCAGACATATTTTCATACCTCCCAGTGGCAACTTACCCATTTAAATGACAGATTATGCTACCCGTGATGTAATATTGGCACCAGTGTAACCCAAGCATCATTGGTCTGCTACAACCCTCGGCAGTTTATCAGGACTCCTACTTGTCAAAGAAGTAAAGATCAAGATCTTATTAGAGTTTGAGCTCGATTTCATTCTGTAAAATGATCCCCCTTATGTTTTAAATTTCTTGATCACTAGTGAGTTCATTACATAATGTGTAATAGTACCCTCCACGCTCCAGATAGTAAAAATACTCCCAACAAAAAACAGGAAAAAGACACGTAGAATCTTGCGCCTCTACTTCCACCCTCACAGCTCCACAGATATGTTTGGACTAATAGTGCACACAGTGCAACAGGAGGAAACTACCTTTATAACTGCCTGGTTGTAAGATGTAAACACGTTTCTTTTATTGTCAACGTGCAAAGAAATACATATTCCAAAAATATTTCAGTTAAAGCATATTTTTACTCACTTATAAAATACTCTCATTGAGAATTGGACTTACATTTTTACTCCCTCAAAAATCATTTTACACCCAACTTTAAGAAACAGGGAGTAACATCTTATCTGAAGCTCGGAGTACCCTGATTAACACAGAGGGAGGAGGTATAGAAATGACACAGTTGAGAAAAACACTGGGGCCCATATTCTCTTCTTGGCGCAGTGAAGGTGCTAAACAGCACGATTCACTGCGCCAAAAGAGAACGCCCAGGCTCCACTGCTATTCTCAAGTGGGCCCGGGCGTCCTCAGAGAGCACGACAGTGATTTATGTGGATTGCGCCGGTTTGAAGGGTTTACGGGCGCAATCCAATCTCGGCAGCATTTTTGTAAAATAACGATATATTTGTTATTTTACAAAAATGCTGCCGAGAACACAGTTCCTATGCACCAAAGTGAGCAGCTTCAACATTGCAGGATGTTGAATCTGCTTACGTTGGTGTATAGGAAAGTATTCATATACATCCGTGTGGTGTACATGAACACTTTAATTTAAAGCGAGCAGCTTCAACGTTGCATTCTGCAACTTTGAAGCTGCTGGCTTTGGTGTAAATGAAAGTGTTCATATACACTGCTGTAAATGAAAGTGTTCATATACACTCTGCGGTGTATATGAACACTTTCATTTACACCAAAGCGAGCAGCTTTAACGTTGCAGGATGCAACGTTGAAGCTGCTCGGTTTGGTGTAAATGAAAGTATTCATATACACCCGTGTGTTGTATATGAACACTCTCATGTACACCCAAGCAAGCAGCTTCAACATGCGGCACCGTTGAAGCTGCTTCCTTTGGTGTACATGAAAGTGTCCATATACAACACGGGTGTATGGACACTTCCATTAACACCAAACAAGGCTTCTTGTGGCACTCCTCCAGTTTAATGGCACCAAAAGGGTACTGTAAATGTGCGCTATTGTAGCGCACATATTAAACTGGAGGAGTGCCACAAGAATAGGCTTCCAAGAAGGCAGTTTACAAATGTGGCCATTGCTAGATTGGTTTCCAACCCATCCTAGCAACCGCCACTTGTATTCAGAAAGTGGCGCATTCCTTCCGACTTCAGAAGAATGCGCCACCTTCAGAATAGGTCTTATGTACAGAAAAGGTCGTTAAGCCTTTTAACGTCCTTTTCGGTACTTAACACCTACATGAGAATAGGGCCCTGGGTGATTTTGTTTATGAAATTAACACTGGAGAAAATTAACAGTTCCGCTACGGTATTTCCAAACATCCAAAACATGTCAAAGTTTACTACCAGCAGGGATGGTATTTCTGACATAACACCTCTGCTGGAGGTAAGGTAAAAAGGTGTTTTTGAAACCTTTTCTTTCAAGCCATTTCCACCTTCAATTGTGTTTAGAAGTACTGTAGATTCATGTATGCACAAAAGGGTATATTCTGATTTGATTCTGTATTACATGTGTATTGTGATGTGAGAGGGACATCAGAGATGCTTGCATGCTGACTCTCTTGCCATGGACCCCTGTAAAAAGCAGGTTTCACTCTTGAAGCGAAGCGCCTGCATTTCCCTTCTTCTTTACAGTAAAAAATGTTGAAATGAAATTTGAGCCAGTCTTGATTGGCAAAAATAGGCAGCTGTCTGCAGAGCTTCATATAAAATACCTGCGGGATTCCCACGATATATCTCCGGTTGCATTGATTAAACCCTGAATTAGGCGGAAAGTAAAATCTGCAATATTTGCCAAACACCCCTGATTTTACATGCCCTCCTAACTCTGAATGACCCCATAATTCGGTAATAGTTTTTCATTGTTTTCCCCAGTACAGACCTATGTGACAAGCAAAAGAAACATACACAACAACGTGTTCACATATCTACATAGTCACACGAATAGAGATACATTCTTCCATATATACTTGACACAGTCACAGATACAATCAAGCACATCATCACAGTCAGACAAACTGACACAGACACACACGCCCACATTCACTCTCTCTCCATCTTCCTGGAAAGCGCTAATAAATACAGTAGGTTTCTCTTACTCTCTCTCCGTCACCAGATCACAGAAGAGCTCGCTTTACAGTTCCCTCTACTTCCATAAACTGTAAAATGCTGCTGACTTTCCAAGAAAGTTCATCTTGGGAGAGCGCAATAAAAGTCAAGTTCCCGCAGTGTCTTTCACTCTACAGTGTCCATATGCAGACCCCCATAGCCAACCACAATTACCATCAAAACCTGGACCTGAACCACTTGCCATGTCTTGAAGAGGCTGACTGGCAAATCAAGGGGGCCTAAATGTGAGCCAGAACAATGGAAATGGTGAGTGTCAAGGAATGTGTGACGGAGCAATGTTAGCAAGGCAAAGGCGTGCACGTGAGGTCTGGGAAAGGTATTGCGTTAAGCGTTAGGGATGGGGAAAAAGGGGAATTGGGGTCTGGCATTTAATTGTGAGGAAGGGGGTGAAGCATCATCAAGAATAAGGTGCAATAGAATGACACTGGAAGGTGATGGCTATGGGGAATAATGGAAATGAAACAACGGTACACATCTGGAAATGTATGCCAGTACAGGTAGGGACTGTTGCTGAGATCTGTGCCTAACCTGCATGCCCCTGCAATTGGTGGTGTATCTGGCTCAACCCCCTTTTTTCTGACAGTGAAGCATACTTGCTTTATGAAGATAAATACAAATTAAATATTTCGTACATTTTGTCAGATTCCTTTATTGTGTGACTTGATGGTTTGAAAGCCAAATGAATCGAACAGTGTACTAGTTTAGCCCTTGAATATCAACTTTGCTTGTTTTGTTGGTTCCAACATTGAACATGGTTAAGGAGAAGATGAAGTCTCCCCGGCTATCTAAATTGTAATCTGTGGAACTACTAATAATGCCTACTTGTGGGGAAGCAGGATGCCGAGTGAGGGTCTTAAGTTATGGGCCCTGGGCAGACAGGATTTCATGTACTGGCTTTGCGCTGGGTGGAGGCAGGAAACCAGGTATGGGTATATTGCCATGCCAACTAGTGTTTGGCTCTCAAAGTGAAGCCAGACCCCCTGGTCCAGCAATGGCTCAAATGTACCAATACATTTCCTAGTTTCCCCACCTCTTCACATTTGTCTAAAACTAAAACTGGGATGGCATGGGTGGAGAGAATATGAAGCCTAATGTCAAATTGCAAACTGGGACATTAGGAAATCTGGGCTCAAATCCCAGACTTCTCATTTCACCAAATTGTACTATATTGGTGAAATCATTTTACTATGTTTGATATGTGTGGGAGATTCCCTGGGGATGGGATCTCTAAGAAACTACAAACCTAAATGAAACAAAAACTAAAACTGGGATGGCATGGGTGGAGAGAATATGAAGCCTAATGTCAAATTGCAAACTGGGACATTAGGAAATCTGGGCTCAAATCCCAGACTTCCCATTTCACCAAATTGTACTATATTGGTGAAATCATTTTACTATGTTTGATATGTGTGGGAGATTCCCTGGGGATGGGATCTCTAAGAAACTACAAACCTAAATGAAATATATGCTGTGTGAAAGGTAAGCAATGTCCATAAAATATACCATACATAAATGAGAATGTGTGGAGAGGAAGAGGTCGGAAATTCGGGGCTGCTGCATTGGGGGCTTGCAGCAGTGCACCAGAAAATTGTACTTTGCTCCCCAGGCCAAATGTTTCCAGTCTTCCCCTGCTCAATATTATTGTGTGCAGGTGCAGCCTGTTTGCTGGCTGCTTCCTTTCCCTTATCTCCTTTGCTGGATTTATTGCTCTTGCTTGGCACACACATTGGGATGTGGTGTGTCACAACTATGTCGTTAAGTCAACTTATTTCTAGCTTCATATGACTTAGCTTCGCCTCTATGGCGGTGGCCTGAATTTCTGCCAGTTATTTTGGTCTTGTCATGTTCAGTGCGCTCTAGATTTATCTTCTGTGAAATTGGGAACACATCCAGATGTGATGTGTGCTTTATTTCCAGCAGTGGATAGTTTTGTCCATGAGTGGGCTTGCTGGTGCAGATGTGCCTAGAGCTGTTTCGTATGTACATTCTGTTCATAGCACCAATTTGTGTACTTAAAGCATTTGTTATTGTTGTTTGCTTAGGGCTGCAAGTGGTCTCTTAACACTCGGTTAAGGCGCTGATAGTGTGATTATTTTATGACGCCCCTTAGATCTGCCATGAACCCATGTATTCTTGAACCCATATCTTGTTAGAAGAGACCATTTTTCTTTGCTGGCACTAACAACTTTGTCTCTTAAGGAATTGTATTTATTTTCATATTTATTTGTGTATATGTATTGATATACAGGAGAAACAATGCTTTTTTGATCATAAAAGAAAGTACAAAAGATAGGATTTGATGGGAAGAGCTTCTTACAATGGGTAAGTTTGAGGGGCATTCTGACCGTGTTGTGGAGGGGAGTAAATGGAACAGTCACCAGGGACAATACATAAGTGGACATACATAGATTAAGGATAACAAACCTAGGACATTTTTAAGTGCAGTTAGGTGGTACAGCCAGCTGTGCTCCGGGTGTGACTGTGATGGGTGAAGTGCTAGAGTGGAGGTAGAGGAAGTTAGGGACAGAGGCAGGTTAGAGACGAGGAAAAAATGTTAGCTAGCAGGTAGATGAGAGGTATGCTAAGAGGATAATTTAGAGTGTAGGAGGTAGGCTTTTAGTTTGGTTTTGAACAAATCTGTGTGGACTGTTTCTCAGTTGAATAGTTGAACAGCCCCTACCTGGGCCCCACCAGCTGATTGTAAAGGGCACAATGCAGCTGGATCTACATGTGCTTCCATTGCGTGTCATTCTCTCTTTTTTTTTTGTTTTTTCCTCACTTTATGCTCCTTCTCTTGTTGCCCACCTTGTTTAGCTCCTCAGGGAAATTCCTTATTTTTCTTTTCTTTCATGACTATCTACATGTTTACCTCCCCTCCATGGTCCATTGCCTCTGTACCACAACATGTTTGTGCTCCCACACTGGTTCCTGCCCCTGCAGCTCAGCTCTCCTTTCTCACCTTTCCAAATAACCTTGAGGCCTCTCTCTCAGGCCCTGATGAGCCCCCTGTTGTCGTAGTGACTCACTGTCCCACCTTTAGCCTATGTCTTAGTCTGGCACAGTTCTCTGCCTTTTTAGTTTGGGCTATTAGGTGTCACTTGCAACACCTATAAGCAAAAACTATTGCATTAGCGTGCAGGTAGGAAGGAATGGCATATGAGGAGGGAAACACACAGCATGTACATGTTGTTTGGTTATGTGCCCACCCATTGACGGCCCATGGCCATGCTAATCCCTATGCCTTTGCAGACTCAGTTCTTACCTCTCCTTGCCAAAAACACATTCTCTTAGCTCTGAACTCGCTTTAATCAAGCCTTACCGTCAAACTTTGCACTGTAAGTGCCTGCCAGTGTTTTTTCAAATTAGTCTTCATAGAGTAAATTACTTTATTGGAGTTGTGAACCTGCTACTGGTGCAATACAAATGTCTTACCAGGTGTGTATTCAGCCACTTGATTTATAAGTACTCAGCACATCCTTCACTGAAATCCTGTTAAAAATAAGCATTGGCAAAGTCAGCTGTTTCAGCTTGTGCATAGGTATTAGCCATCTGCCAGGTGCTGCTATTAGATGGCCAGGTACTCTTCTGGTTATGGTGTGCTTAACACAGCACGCTCTCTGGAAGCCAAGTTTACGTTCACCTTGTCGCCAATGCAGAAACATCCTAAGACTGAAGATAGCCATAGACTTAGTTTGTGAGTAGGCGCACGACATACAGTTCAGTCACTGAAACATTTAAAAGTCCCAGTGGCAGAAGTATGCAGGCAAAGGCTTTAGTCCCTGGAGACGTTTTAACTGAAGACACGGCATATCAAGAACCATGGGATAACATAATCCTAGTATGTGGCGAGAGGCCAACAAGTTCACACTACTGAATCTTTGCCATTCTCTTTTACTTTATATAAGACACACCCAGTGGCCATATTTTAACACTACCCTGCTTTCCCTAATAGTTAGATTGAGTCAATCTAATTGATAATCTCAAATGCACACATCGCCCCAGGCCTCAGCGAATTTGCGAGGCACATTAACCACCAGCTCTTCAGATTCATATCTGTGTAGCATGGAATGAAAGCCTTACAGAGCCCTTGTTTGTCATGGTTGTCTTGGTATCACGTCTAGTTGTGCAATTTGTTCACAGAGTGTGATGTCTTTTGTGCTATAATTTGCCATATGTTCTTATCTTTGGCCGTCAGAGGGTTTGTTCTAGAATGGCGCCACCTAAGCCGGACTTTACAGTCCCTTTCATTCTTGCTGCCCTCCATTTGCTTCCTTCACAGAATCTGCAAATAATATTCTGCAGTCGCATAGCCCACAGAAATGTAATTCCAATGGTCTGATTCAGAAATGTGTGTGCTGGAACAAATCAGAGTATGCCAAGGACTAACTCTGATTTGTGAATCAGGCCCTAATGCTCCCATGGAAAATGCCAACCAAATTGGAAAACCAAGAGAGTCAAACGTTGGGCCTTACTGCAGACAGCGTATACCAATGCAATTGCGATTAGCAGTAGAGCACAATTTGCCTTGAGGCAAATAACATTCTTTCAATGCATTTTTATATGAAAGCCATGTTTGCCTAGTCGGCCTCATCACAAGATGGGCGGAAGCCCTTAAAAACGGTGGTAACACGATTATCGCCACATTTAAGGGTCCGCCCAATCATGAGTATGGCAAGTTTACCCCCAGCTCGTAGTTGGGGGTGAACATGCTGAAAAATTGCAATTTTTGGTGCAATTACCACACAATTACCACACAGTAATACCTCCAGTGGTAATTGCACCAAAGAGTCTGCATTGGTGGACCCAATAGGGAATAACGTTTACCATCCAACCTGTGATCTGCCAATAATACAGCCGGACAGGTGGGCAGTAATGCAAATAAAGTTTGGTGGTATCCCAGTCGAGATACCACCCAACTCGTGATGAGGCCCTCTTTTGCCCAGGTGCTAAAGAGCATTTTCAGAATACACTTCACAAAAGAAGAGCAGAAATGTAGTAAAGTATCTGGGTCAACAGTAAGAGGGTGCCGCACAATCATAAAGGGTGTCACGCGAAGAAATGGCAGTGCAATACACAACTGTGCAAAGTTCCAAATGTATTCCTCGACACGCCCAGGTAAACAGGTAAAAACTGCACTGTGGATCCAATTAGCAATGCAATGAGTGTGCGGCCCCATCGCAGCTGGTACCCACAGCGCATCCAGCTGACACCTGGCATGTGCACCTGTCATCATCAGTTGTCATGATGTAGCAATCTACACAAGCAATACTCCAACTCCAAATGTCCCTCCACAGCTGTTCTCCTTCATCCACACATGCACACCTACCCACCTGTCAAACAATATTCCAACAATCAACTGCTATCATGTTCATCAAACAGTGCACAACTAGGTTTGCCAGCTTACTATATACAAAGATAGTAAGACAAACACTTGTGTTGCATGTACCTAAAGACATGTGTTGCATGTGCCTACAGACACAAGAGGCACAGTGAAAACATATCCACATACCTGACAGCAGCGCACTGGTCACCAGTGTGCAAGCAAATCCACACAAAATCTCCTTGCAAAATGACCAGACGCAGACATCACAAAGGACCAGAATGTATCAAAGGTAAGAGGAAGATCCACAAACACCTCTCCAGACTGAGATCAGCAGAGAACAATCTTGAACAGCAATCACCCAACCAAACATGAAATGTGTGAGAACTTCCAAAACCCACCTGGCCCCAAACTCCCGGAACTACCCTTGAATAGAAGTGGAGGCATTACCAATCGTGCATCGTTAACTACAGAGGATGACATTGGATGGAAAAGCCCCTGAACACAAAATGGATGATACTCATGCCCATTCACGTGGCATTGTAGTTTACATACACAGTATCTCAGCGCCCAAAATAAACTTCTGAGAAAATATTATGACCAATCTGCATGCAATAATGGACAGTTAGACAACATTGTGATACTGAAAAAACACATTGTGGAACTAAAACAAGAAGTAAACTCATTCTCAAAGAAGTTGATCAAATGAATCATCATTTTAGTGTCATAAAATGACAGAGAGATCAGCTCAAACAAGAACATGATGCTCTAATTCTTCAGAAAGAGCAACTGATTCAAAAGGTAAATCAGGCGAATGCAAATGAGGGCATGAGCCTAGTCTATTCCTAAGAACTAGCCATAGCGAAGGTGAAAATGTGCACCAACAGGACCAATCTAAACTAATGCAGACTGGTCTGGAAAGGCAGTTCAACTAAAAGAGTCCTTTGAAAATGAAATTCTGCGTTGGCAAATGAAATTTGCAGTGTAATTAAAATGTGTCAGTGTGAGAATAACATTTTCACAACAGGAACTGCAAGTTAAAAAGGACATGCTAACTTCCCAGAGTAAAACACTGGAAGCTAATCAGCCCAATATGTGTGATTTGAGAGAACGACGAATCCACTCTAAGCAGAAAATTAATACTGCAATTGAAAATGTATGCCAGGAAGTAAAAGTTATTCAGGAAATGCCTAACAACCCTACTGTTTGAGTAGGTCAACTAACCCCCATCGCCTCTCTATTGTGATGTGTCCCGCCTCAGCAGAAATGTCCTTGTGTCCATGTGCACCCCGATTCCTGCTGGCTATGGTGCAGTACAAATAAATAAATAAATAAATAAACCAATAAATAAAGGACTATAAAATGGCCTTACCACCACACAGTAGACAACCAAAAGAGACATGTGCTTTGACAAGGGGGCTTATTCCCTTCTGCCAAAGGCATCATTGCACCTACCTAAAACTTCCCATATGCATGCTGAGGGGTGAAATATGCTTGGACCCTCTAGAGAACAAGGAGCTGCCAGATGTCAAACATCCCTTCACCCAAATAGTTCTAATCTGAATAAGGATTGAGAGACCTGGAGACCTAGAACTGTAGAAACGTATTCTGCAGACAAATCATCTAACCCACTCTGCTGAGATAAAAATAAACACTCTTCAGCCCAGGAAAGGTCTTTTATAAGCCCCATCCCAAGAGGTAGACTGGGGGGATTTTCCTACTCCATCTAGCAGAAAAGACTGTTTATTTTCAAACCTGAGAGGACGATTCCACCTATAATCCAACCTCTAAAAAGACATCCAGTGAAAATAACCCAGAGATGTCACAGAGAAACGAAGAGAGAGAAGCCTGGCCCTGTACATCAAATGGGCATTTCCGAAATCAGCATATTAGGTAGGTGCCTGATGACAACAGGGAATGGGATTCCAGCAGGAACTCTGACTATGAGGGAGATTGGACGCAGGTTCAAAGACATAAGAAGGGTAGATCACTAAAGAGTTTCATAAAACAACTCATAAAACAAATAAAATCTACCAAAGGTTTTATGACCTCTTATCACGAAAACTTGAAATATTCTGTGGGGGAACATCTGGAATTATATGAACAAATGATGCCCTGATTTGAAATAAGGTATGACTTCAATAAAAGGGAGTATGCAAAATAGATATTCACTCCTGAGTTTTGCAGCTTTTTTGCAGGACTGGAAGAACAAAGCATTCATAAATAGTCTAATCATAAGGCAGCTATTTTAAAATACCTTTCTACACACAGAACCCATGAAGAAGTCTGTAAAAGCTGTATACAATATGGTGTGTGGTGAGGACCAATCTTTGCCCAAGTGTTGAAGCATGTATTCACAAAGACATCTCAGTGGGAAAACACCAAGAGTAGGTCATTACTGCATTTGTCACACTCTTCCATAATACATGGCCATCCAATTAGTGAGAGACATTGATGATTTGTAAAGTTTCGAATGGGTGATTTTTCAAGCTGAAAAGATGAATGTGATCAAAAAGCCTACAGGAAGTAAAAATAATCCCAAAACTCCTAGACCACCTACAACACCTATAACTGCAAAAGGGGAGAAGGTGAAGATCTTCCCTCCTTTGGTTCAGGAGGCAGTGGGTTGAGAAATGCCTCTCTTACTACCATACAGAATGACTGACAGAGGTTATCTACCCATGCTTCAAAATGCAGACCCCTCTGACTCGAGTATATGTCCATGGTACCTGGGTTTTAGGCCCAAAGTGGGCCACAGATACACTCCCCTGCAATGGGGGAAATCAAATTCAAGGAACAGTTCCCGTGGGGAAATCTTAATCAGAATTTCTCATGGAAAGAAATCCAACCCCCCTCCAAATCAAAAATTCCAAAATACTTACACTCCTAGTTCAAATTTTCAAAAAAACTTTCCTCCTACTCCTCCTAGATTGCAGGACAATAGAGCACAGAATCATGTGAAGTGGAGATCTAGAAATTAAGGTTACAACAGTAATTTTCAACAATATCCATGCTACCTTACTATGAGGGATAGTTACCATTCCAGGTAGCAAAACAGGTATTTCCAATCACCTTCCCACAGTCCTGTGTGAGGAGAAAAGATCTCTCAACTTTAGTGACAGGCCAAACAATTGAAAGAGAATATTGGACAGATGTTGAGGCCCAAAATATCCCCCAGACTGTCAACGTTCCCAAAATGCCCCAATGCCTGTGTCTGGTGCCCCAGGGGACAATGACAAGAGGCAACAAATACCAATAACAGTGTCCAAGTGGAAGAGGAAAAAGTGGGTATGGAGGAAGATATATGTCAAGCCCTTGGGGAGCTGCTATTCAAAAACCCTTCAATTAAATAAAAACATTCCAGAAACTAGTACCAGCATCTCTTACCACTGGGAACTAGAATCAAAAGAACAGGGAAAAATAGTGACATTTCAACAAAATGAAAAATAAAATTGTTACCATTGAGAGAGAGGAGAACCTACAAAAGAAAAAAGAGAGTCTTCTCTTTTGGAGATGGTGTGACACCTTCTAAAGAAAAGTGGGTCCAAATAGAAGACCCTGAATCCAATAGTATAGAAACAGAGACAGAGAAGTGTGAAGAAACCCCTAGAACTGAACGCCAATCTGATAAAACAGAAACAATAAACAGAGAAAGTCCAGAAACAGTGGAGCTACCCTCTCTCCTAAAGGATTCTGAAGATTGTCATCTTAAAAGAGAAGGCAGCAAAGAGCCTATGCAAAAGGGAAATGTGCCTACTCCATATTTAATTTCAAAGTACATGTTTATTCTGTCAGCTTCCCAAGCCAACTCATGTGAACTTGCTCACAAAGAGGGAGGGGCATACATGGTGGCAATCCAAGGTCATGTTCAAGAAATAAATGACATCAAGAATATGCATGCCAGCTGTCCAATAACTCACACTTTCTTTGTGAACTAGAGTTTAAAGAGGGTAGATTCTATGATCCTGTTTGGATACAAAACCAGTGTTATTTATCAGTTCTCGTAGACAGAGTCACAGACGACCTGTATTTAAAAACAAGCATTTTTGACAAAATCATTCTAGAAAAGAGGGAGAGTCATAAAATCCCTCTCAATCCTCTTCTAGATGAACTCGTGTTCAGGAGGAGAGGAATTCACTAACGGGCCCATAGGTCAGCGCTCACCCTCCAGAACTTGTAAGACAAGGTAGCTGCACCATGTGAGGACAGGGGGTGCAGGATTCACTTACTCCAACACGACTCAATAATGAGGTCTCAGTAAGTTGGCAAAGGGAAGTCTGTTTAATGACAATTACATCAAACAGAGAAACAAATGGAAATCAGCAGCATTGCGATCACCTGTCTCGTTCCGACTTCCTCGAACTTCATTCGGACAGCACTTATTATAGGCAAAAATCATCATCACTGATGTCTAATTTCTATAAAAATCATCATGCAATATGATTGGTTAGGAAAGGTCACTTATGTGTAGGTGCTATATCTGTATATGATAATAGGGCATGTGGATTGGATAACTCTTATCGGGTGGGTGTCTACGCCCTTCCCTCTACATCACACGTGATAGACGTCACTACAACTACGACGTCCTATTGGTTACAATATCTATAGGACTCCAGATAAATTGGTCCATTGTGATTAGGCAAGTTACACCCCTAGAAATAAATTTCCACTTTTAATTAGCAACATGCAGAATGGAGACTCCTATGCCTGGTGTCCCAAGTTTCACCCTGCCTTCCGTCCATCAATCAGTGTTTTAGGGCGACGTGTCAATTAGTTGGCTAAGGTTGGCCTCAAAACTGTAGTCTCTTATCGGGAAAAGTTAAGGCATCCTCAGGTCGTCTATGACATCAGGCAATGGTACTTCTTCGCGCCTGGCTGATCATGTGTTGGTTCACCATGAATCTGCTTCAGTTTCCAGCTTTTAGTGCATTTAATTCTGTGTCAGCCTAGCCACCTGCATGGGCCCCCCTTATCTTGACCTTCATGAGGCAGGCTGGTATGCTCTGAAGTTGGAGTCTTGTGAGCTGAGGCTCTCCACCCCTTCTCTGGTTGACCTCGATTTCCTAGGCATGAGCCGCTCTTTGTTGAGTTTCGATTCTGCTCCTTTTCTTGCCTTTAGCTGGGTTTCGAAACTTGGCCTGTCAGGCCTCTGATCGCCTGGGTACCTTTCTGCTTTTACAAAATGGAGTTGCACTTGTATAATGTGTCTTATTGAGGTAAATATATGGTTGGCGCTTGCCGCTCTATCTTCTACTAAGCATTGCAAGCAATATTGATTTCTTCGCATCTTGCGTTTCAAGCCTATTTACACACGTTTAACAGGACGGTTGCTTCCATCTTGTCTCGTAGCACTGTTTCCTCACGTTGTAACATTGTCTCCTCTCTATGTCTATTCCATACATTTTCGTAGTTACTCGCACTGGCGTGTTATCTTCGACAGCTGCTTGTGTTCATTCACGGGTCTGTTCAGGCCCTTATGTCATTTCCACTGGCCTTCCATTAAGGTTTTTGGGGTCACTCTGTGGACCGTGTGTAGGTACTCCTCATTTCTTATCAGCGGCTGGTATGGCTGTCTGATAGGGTACCGTGCTGCCCAGGGTTGTCTGGTTATGGGTGCTTCAACAGGCATGGATCTTCTAATGTACACTGGGCAGAGTCCCAGAGCGGCTCTCTGCTGGTTCATTTGCTCCTCATACGTCACGCACCTTGGCGAGTACGCTCCTGGTAGCTCGAAATGAGGGGCAGGGGTGCAGGTCATGTCTGGGATCTCCTTTGCACTCCCAAATTCTGATGGAAATAATATTTCTCTTAATGGTATTGTGGATATCGGCATCAAAGTTGTGCGACACCTTCTGAAACATTCAGTGCTCCTCATAACTCCAAAGGGCACTCCCTGTTTAATGGGGAACAATTCCCTTTGAAGGCTGTCCTCTCTGATTGATCGCATGAACAGACTTCCCTCCATCAAGCTGAAGAGGAGTGCCCATCATGTCAGCCTAAATGGCACTTATTACTCGATTGAACAATACCCAAACAGATTGAATTTCAATTCCAGAACAATCAGGTCCCGAGATCACCATAATCACGGTAGGAGAACAGAATAGTGAAGGGACATCATCTCAACTTTAAAAATAAATCTCCCTCCCAACAACAAGTGTTCTTCACAGGTGGAAGGGGATATCTTAAAGTTCTACACTCAGAAAGATCCAAAGAAATCAAAATTCTCCTGAAAAGAGGTCAAAACAAATTCACAATTTGACTGCCATTCAAAAAAGGGTGAATAAACATTTTTCCCATTTCAGATAAATGGAGGAAAAGATCTGGTACTCGGCAGAGTCTGTCTAAGCAATGGAAAATTGGTCGATAACAGTGTACCTCAAAGTGTTACATTGGGTACAGAAACCTCTTTAGGAATGGTGGTCAACACCCCCAATACTATCCATTGATTACAAAAAATGTAATTCAAGTATATGTGCAATTTCTGAAGATAGCTATGACAGGACCCCCACAATATCTGACCAGAAAAGAATAACTCCATATAGGGGGCATATTTCTTGGTGTATTTTACATGTCCTTACGGGGGAGAAGATGTTACCTGGAACATCTTGGAACATGAGGTAGTATTCATAGTTAATAATAACTCTCTTTAAACCATCAAACCTCCTGCCTGAGTAAACACCATCGAAAGAGAGCTCTCCACCCAACTGGAGGATACTTCTGAAATATCAAAATGAGAGGTATTTCAGGGTCTCCGGCAGATGGCTGAGAAACATATCAGCCTGTGCGACCTATGAACAATGACAACATCTGAGATAGGTATTTCTGGATTTGCACAGTATCTTCTCAGTTGACTCATATAATTGCGAGCATACAACTATTCATTTAGCAACAATAACTACGGATCCTAACAAAGCTGTTGTCCTTGTAAGACAACACCAGTTGACTCGTGTGTCCATGGAATCACTCACAGAGATAATCAGAAATCTGGACTCCCATGTGGTAATTCATCCTAGCCACAGTAACGTTAAAATTCCAGTAGTGGGGATCCTAAGACCAAATCGACAATGCAGATGTTGTGCTGACATCGAGGAGTTGAATAAACAGGTCCACATGTCAAGGTGCCCCTTTCCCTATATTGACCAAGGACTTGCACAGATCCAAGGATCAAAGGAGTATTCATCTCTTGACCTGACAAATGGTTAATGGATAGTACCTGTGGATAGAGTAGATCAGTATAAGCTTGCCTTAACCTTTGAGAGCCAAAAATATACTTGGGCACATACACCCTTCGGATACAACAATTCAGGAAATAAGCTCAACATTTTTCCTCGCCATGCATGATTTGGGTGAATGAGGAAACTTGGCCTATGTGGCCATCAAAAACTCCACTGTGGAAGAAAATCTAACAGAAATCTGGTATGTTTTTGCCCGGTTGGAAAAGATTGAAGCAGAATTAACTTTCCAAAAAGAACAATGGTGCAAAACCAGAGTGAACTTTCTGGGACATGAAATGACTAGTCAGGGTCTCAATCCCCAGCGGCCCACAACTCTGCGTGAGTTGTGAAACCTCTTAGGACCGACTAATTGTAGTTGCAAATTCATTGAGGATTATGCAGAGATCACCTGACCTTTGGTCCACTTATTGAAAGTCGGGGTAAAGTGGCAGTGGGATAAGGCACACGCCAAGACAGTAAAGCAATTGATGGGAAGCCTGTCACAAGCTCCTTTTTTGGGTTACACCATCAAGAAAAAGGAGTTTTTCTTAGTGACTGGTTTCTCCGACACCTGCTTGATGTCGATGATATACCAAAAACATGACAAAGTGAACAAGGTAATCTGCTATGTGAGCAAAACATTTTCCTCTAATGGAATTAAAAATGCAATGATTGTGAGAGAGCACTCATGCCAACAGTGTGGGCCTTGAAAAACAGCCAGCCATTTATCCAGGGGGTGTACAACATAGTAGAGACCTCCTACCACCATTACAATATTAAAGAAGTGAAAGAATATTGGCTGGGAATGTGTATAATTCAATATTTACTTCTTAGATTCTGTCAATGCATGGCTTTCCTGTGGAGGTCATGCACGTCCAAAATAAGAAGAGCCCTCTAGCTCCAGGTTGTGACTCTGCTGAAGAACACTGCCTCAAGGATGGAAGGATAATAGCCATGTATAATATGGAGCCATACCTTGCATCCCCACGCAGCTACCCACAGTTTAGGTGGCTTTATCCCCTGAAGCAGTGAAGTGGCAGAGCTGATGGCAATTTATCAAGCTGTTCTCACTCACGTAAACAACCAACTTGCAGAGCTGATGATTATCGCTGATTCTGATTATGTGTAAAATTAGTTTATCAAACAAATGATTAATTGGAAAACCAGAGGCATGTTTTGGTGTAAATAATGAATAGTTAAAATGGTAGATTAATCCAGATGATTGATGATCTGGTGAAGTCTAATGAAAGGACCATCTTTTAGAAATAGATCAATGGTGATTCCTAAATAGAAGGCCCATCTAAAACTGGAACTGATATGGCTGACCACTTGGCCAAAACAAAAGCTCTCCAGAGGGGATGCATAGGTATTTTTAGGAAATATTTTTCTTTTTGCAACTTTGCCTCTATAGTTTCCTATGGAACCACATTATTTTTGCTCTGTTTATATCCTGTCCTCACTTTTTGAGGGGCAGTAAAGCAGTCAGCTCCACTTCCCTTGCCTTTTGCTCATTGTTATGGGGAAAATTATCAGTCCTTCAGACATCAGTACTGGGAAACTAAGTTTCCCTTTTTTAATTCCTTGACTTTTAAACATTGCACACAGCACCTAATGGTGCAAATGGGGATACCTTTGTATCACCCTAACATTTTACACATGGATGTTTGGTTACTTTTACATGTGCCTAAAGACAAGAAGGTAGCATCAGTTACGTTTTCACAATTTTTACTTTATTTTTGGTGTGCGCATTCTCGTGTACCGTGTATTACTACTAAACGTGGCTAGTGCCATAAATTGGCCATGCCACAAAACTTTGCTTGTCCTTTGTCCATATTGTATTTGGCCTTCTTCATGCTCACCGAGGTCAGGAAAGTGCTTATATGGTGATGCACATGCCTAGGAATCCTGTGTTTTTTTCGCGGGCTAGTGAGCCTTTGCTATTGTGTGTGTAGCCCAGGAAGGGGGTGGGAACTGATTAATTCCAGTCCACATCAATGGTCCAGAAAGTCTGGGTGTTGGGAAAATGTGACACCAGCAGTTGTCCCTGATTCGACAAGTACTGGCGGTTTGAATGGTGAAGATCCTTACCATTGGCGGGCGTGGCCTTGCTTCCGGCTCAGATTCTGGATAGAAGAGGATCACTGCAGCCATTTCTTCAGACCATCATTAGAGTCAAGAAAACCTTGAAGAAGAGCAGCCTGCTAAAGATCTGAAGATGACTCCTGAAATGGCCAGCTTCTCTTACAGTAGCCAGCCCAGTGAAGCCCTGTCCCTCTGCCTGATCTTTGAAGACCCTGGACATTGCTTCAGCCCTTGGACTAGTGGGAACAGATTCTTGAGGAACCTTCCCTTGAGAGCCTTCAGAAGTGTCCCTCGACAGCCAGGCAGTGGACTGGTCAGCTCTCTTATGAGCTAGCCTTGAGGTTTGGTGGTCACCAGCTCGTGCCACTAGTAGCCTTCTCCCCAAATGTTCAGCTTTCCACCTTCACAGGAACATGTCCTGGAGTCTTCATCAGTGGATTCTGCATTTCTTCTCCAAAAAGGGATGCATTTCCAGACACCCCAAAGAATCCTTCAACCTGTAATGACTGGGCACCTCACTGAAACAAAGTAATCTGGGAAAATTGGAGTCAGGGGGTGTGAAGAGCCAGGATTGAGACGCAGGCACAGAGGACTCATGGTGTTTGCCATACACCTTTATTAAATAATAATGGGGTTGGAAAATTCCTAAACGTCCCTAATCTAGGAGGTATTTCCCCACCTCAACCTGTTACATCGCAATACGGCCAATGGTCCCTGTGGCGTCGTGGCTTTGTTCGCTATGCTGCTGCACTAAGGGCATCCAATATAGCTGCTTGAGTTAGCCTGGTCTCTTACCCCGTCGAAAACAACGCCCCCGACGTGGAAGCCGAAACCCTAGGTTACGATTCCAACCCTGTAAGTAGAACAGTGAGGGCGGGGTTTGAACGCTATCCGATGGCCTTTCTCTTATCGTCTTCCTTTGGGTTTCAGGATTCTCCTCCTTTACTTGAAGGACACTCAACATCGCCAAACTCATGTTGATCACCGGTTCTGGGAACTTCCTCTACAACTGTCAGGTGCAGGCCCCGCCCACATTTCTTATCTTTTCTCTCTCTCTCTTATGTTCTTTCTGGCAGACGAAGGCTTACATCCAACCTTGTGGGATCATCCAGTCCAGTTCAACGCATATCATGATTCCAAAGAACGAGAAGCTGAGCCACCTACGCTCTCAATTCCAGAACAGGGTTTTTTTCTCTCAGAGGGTTTCACTGGGGAGTTTGCTCTGCTCCAAGTCCTGTCCCAAAGCGGGCAGAGGGGAGCAAGGTTCTCAGCAGGATTTTCCTGTCATCAAGGAATGTCCATCTGCAAGGTTAGTGGTACACTGCTGGGTGTCTGGTTTAAAAGTTCTGATACGTCACACAACCAAAGAAAAATGAATGGCCTGTCCTGTGTCAAGATGTCCAAAGCAAAAGCATCATTTGTCTGAAATCCTATCCTTGCCCTTACACTCTAAAAGTCACTCTAAGGTGCTAAGAGTAACGTCTCTGGCTTGAAAGGAGCGTAAAAGTTCAAACAAAGGTACAAATCCAACAAAACTTCTAAATGGATAATGTGCACAGTTCAAGGGAATGACTCCCTTCCCCAGGTTTATCTCCACCGAAACAAAAGTTCAAAAGAATTACCAAGTTCTTTGTAGCCCAAGAGGTAAACTCCCTTCCTCTAGGTGTTTCAATTCACTAAAGGTGAAATGACTCACTTTCCAGAGTCCTTTTCACATTCAACATACATCAAAAGCCCTAAGGGCATAAATCTTCCTTGGGATTATCTTGCTTACAAAAACACCCAGTATACTCTCCTGCCAGGTTCTTTCTTATAGTTCCTTGATATAATTTGGTTGCAGGTCCCAGACTCGCAAAACACTGGGTATACTCTCCTGCCAGTTTCCTTTCCACATTCACAGCAATTCTCTTCAACACTTGACTTTGCCTGGTATACTCTCTTGCTAGGACTTTCTTTATGCAGTGCGCTTTACACACTTGGCTTTGCCTTCTTGATCTTTCCCAAGTTTGTACTGTGTTTCCCTGACCCCAGTCCCACTGTCTAGGGCTTCTGATGCAGTGTCCAACAGTGGTCCGGTGTCCCAAACATTTCCCTCGGCTCACTGGTAGCTTTCTTGCAGTATCTCTGCATCCCTAACTCCAAATTGGGTGCTTCTCGTGGCTCTCTCTGACCCTGCTAGCACCTCTGGCAGACATCCGGTCCTCGGTCAGCATCCCAGCTACCCCAAATCACTGCTTGCTTCCTTTCACCTCGCTGCAGCCTCCACAGCACTTCACTGGGCACGTTGATAACTGGGCTGCCTTCTCGCTCCACCTTGCCGCTCTGTCACCTATACTACTACCAGCTGTTGTACTCCCTATCTCTCTGCTTGGCTGTCCTAACCAAAGCTGAGTAAGAAGACAACAAACTCCATACTTCTCTTCCCGATATGGTTTTACACCGTGTTGGGTCAATCGGATTCTTCCAGCTACTACACTGGTGTTGGTTCTCATGGGGAGTTATCATCATTGCTCCTTGCCTCTTCTTCACCTCATTTTTGTCACTTTGTTCCCTATTTGATATTGAGGAGTACTGTGAGTAGACCTGTCACTTTGTCAAAGTGGATGATGGCAGTATGCCATTAATGCATCAGGAATGAAGGTAATATCCCTAAAAGGGAAGGGGGATATCATGTCTCACTCGATGATGTTGTGTCATCCCCTCGAGGGTCACAACACCCCATGTGGTCCTCCCTCAAATAGCAGTGTTCAGGGTCAGGATCAGATAGCGGCTGCCGTCGCCTGTTCAAATGAGTAGGGGCTTTCGTTAAAAAATTCACAGTAAAAAACCCAGTGAAAAAACATCCCGCGATGAAATGACATGGAACCATTGGATTCATCACTGGTGTAAGTAATCTTCAGTGTGCCTGTCCTTTCTGGGATAACAATGGGAACAAAGTCGCTTTGTCTCCTAATTCCATTTCCCTCACCTTTGGTCATCGAACCTGGGTCGAGTATCCTACCCCTGTGTTAGCCTTGGTCTGAAAGAAAAGAAAAGTCTTACTTACCACCTGTTAAAATTGTTGTAGAACTTTAAAACTATCACCAACACAAGCCTTTTCAATCATACCTTGAGAGACATCGTACTGGTGGGAAACACTGTGCATCTACTTTGACTTCATCTTAGGGTCTGGCCTTCTTAAGTTAAGTCTTCGGGCCTCATTACAGGCCCAGCAGTAACCCTGCTCGTAAAACCAGTGGGTTGCGGCCAGACCCAAAAAAAATGACTGCTGCCTGGCTTCCCGGTGCCACCGGGCTATTCCGAGTCCGGTGACTGGGAAGTCAGGCGCCGCTTATTTTGTTAGTCCCCATTCCTATGGAGACCCATGGGAACGGGGACACAGGAGCATCGGCACCTTTAACAACGGTGCCGGTGCTTCCGTGAGAACTCTGCGAGTGGGTGCCATCCTGCCCGGCAGGTCTGACCCTGGCGGGTGGCACGGCACCCACCTGCAGAGTTGTACTGTGCCAGTCCGGAAGCAATGGTGCCGGTAGTCTTTCCGGCACTGTTGTTTCCGGACCGGTACAGTTGTAATGAGGCCCATTGTCTTGTGACATGGTTCTATCATTTACTACATCTGAAATACTTACCTGCTTTGCTGATTAAGTTATTTCAGGTATATTTGAACATGGGTTTTGTGAAGCGCTACATATTTTGTGAATCGGGCCCTAGCACTAAGGCAATTTTTGCCTTAGTGCTAACTGAACTTGTATCAGTGCTACATTTCTGTATTATCACCCAAAGGTCCTCATTCATGCAACTTTTAGCGCAATACAAAGTGAATTTGCACTGCTAACAAACACGTTGAACTTGCCCTGATTCACAGAGCTGTGCAAAGTGTTATTTTTGCAGAGCAAAGTCGCTATGCACTGCAAAAGTACTCTTTCACTGGCAATTTAGCATGGTACAAAGAATACTTGATCAACAAAAATTTGACATGAGAACAAATGGCGATTATGAATGGGAATTTCCATATGTCTGCCACAGACTCCTAAACCAATCCTTAGAGATGGGCTGGAGTTGGGAGGAGAGAGAAGAGTAACTTTCCAACCCTATTTGCAAGAACTCTTGCAGAGTACTCCACAAGATTGTAAACGTGATGGTGTAATTGCTGCTATATGAAGTGGAGTGCACTATGAGGAAAGGGAGAGCTGCTGAAATTTACCATTGGGGAGAGCTGCTGAAAATTACCATCTTACAGCTGCCAGGAAACACCAAAAGGAGATTTCACAGGGATTGCTGCTGGGTGGAGATGTCTATTTCTAGGAAGGCCTAAAAGCCTATGGTGGAGAGCGGGAGGCCATCCTTGAGAGTGTAGCGTCCTGACCCCTGTCCTATCTTTCCAGAGGGTCCTAATATGCAGCTGGCTGTCCTGAATGTTAAGCAGAGGTTTTCAATGTAAGTAGACTTGATTCATTTGAAACCAAAAGGTGGGGGAATCTGCTGGCCTTAAATCAGTTTGCTTTAAAGTGGGTGAGGTGGGGGGGAGGGGGCAAAACTGTGTATATCCTTAACCAATTTTACTAAACATTTAATTTAATTAATTCCCCTTGGAGGAACACGACGGGGTGATTTTTTTAAACTTTGAAATTAACAAAGCTCATTCTGGGTGTGCGCTGAAAATGATAGACTAATTTAATTGGGTGATCCTATTTGTCTTGTTGACCCTGACTTCTTAAGGAAAAGGGGAAGAGAGGTGGTTTTGTCTTTATACTAAACAAATACCTAAACTTCCAGCTTCCCCAACACAGGCCTTTAAGTGGAGGGGGTTCTGAAATCCCAAATTCTCAAATATTCCCCATTTTTGCTGTCCATCTTCCTCAATACAGACCAAAGTAGGGGGGTCTGAAAAACAAACTGTTAAATCACCCTGGGTTTATTTTAAAGCAAAAGTGTGGGTGAAGTAATAATTTCTATATGCATTTGCACACATTTGTAAAACTAAACTGGAAGGCCTCATTACACGGACGGCAGTAAGGGTTTACCGGTACCGGTAAGGGCACCGGTACCGGTAAACCCTTACTGCCTTACTACGAGGTCCCTTTGCGGGTAGGTACTTTAACGCCTGCTGTTTAGCAGGCGTTAAAAACCAACCAGCAAAGGGACCAGGGTGCTAATTACGGTACCGCAATTTGCGGCACCGTAATTAGCGCCTTCCCCATTCCCATAGAGCCCTATGGGGCAAAAATGGGAATGGGGAAGGGCAATGGGGGAAGGGGGAATTACCGCCCTGCCAACCTTGGAATAGGGCGATAATTCCCCTTTCCACCAAGGCGGTGCCGGTATTTTACCGGCATGGACCAAGGTGCTAATAGCACCTTGGTCCTCCGCCTACCGTGTAATGAGGCCCTTTGTCTTTTAAGCATGCAGGAAAATCGAAATTGCTCAGCATTGCATACATAATGGTTTTCATTTGGGGCGTATTGATCAGTTTAGTTAGTTGTTCTTGAAGTGAAATTTGTAAAAAGAAAAGTATTGCAATTTGTATTTTTCCTAATCAATTGGTGTAATTCACTTGCATAATAAGAAGTTAATGTTGAGCCACACGGAAGGTGGCGTGTGTAGTGTAACGTGATTTATATTACTCACAATTCAAATAAATACAAATATATTTCCTATACCCGGCCTAGTTCTTGTCTCACAGTAGGCACCGGGGGGGGGGTTGGGGGGGGGCGATTTGTGTGACTCACTAAGGCAAGCACTAAAAAAACGTAAGCTTGTATAGCAGGGCTCCTTGTCTGGGGGTGGGAAGAAACTCCTCAACTTAAGGGTGTAAGGGTGGTCTCAATATAACGCAACACTATCTAATAAAACCTTTCTTCTCCATGTAGCTACTCAGTTCAGCCAAATGACTTATACGCAAATATTAGTATTTGTCAATCCTTTCTTTGGATGTTTTTCTAAAATGCAGATGATCTTACATTGCATTGATGAAAGACTTTGGGGGTCATTACAAGGTTGGCGGTAAGGGGTTAACGGTGCCGGTAAAGGTGCAGGTGTTGTTAACCCCTTACCGCCGCATTACGAGGTCCTTTAGCTGGTCCCGCTAAAGGCAGCCGGTTTTACCAGGTGCCCTTAGTGGGAGCCGCTAAAGGACCAGCATGCTAACAACGGGCCAGTTAGTTAGCATGGTCCCCATTCCCATTGAGCACTATGGGGGCTCAAATGGGAATGGGGATGGGTTCCCTGAATGGGTAAATACCGGGTCCTCCAAGGTTGGAATGGCCCGGTAATTCCCCATTCAGGGAACTCGGACCCGGTATGCGGTAAGGGGGTAGCCATGGCGCTAATAGCGCCATGGCTACCTCCAACCTCGTAATGACCCCCTTTGTATTAATATGCCCTTCAATGTGACTCAAACATCTACATTCTACTATCTCTCAAAACTGCATCTCCAGGCATTACACAAGAGCCCAGATAACAAGGTAATTTTCTTCCTGAATAAAACTGTTAGCCATCTTGTTGACTTTCTCATTTTGAATAAAATAGTAAGTCCCTATCATAAAACTTGAATAATGTAATATTTTGAGTATGCTCCAATTGTCTCTTACCTCTAGTCTCTAGAGGCTGACACTAGCCTATGGGCAATAGGTTAAGACTGAAAGGCCTGTTCCTCTGTCTTGTGTTGTCAATTTGTGTGGGCCAATGTGGGATTGTTCAATGAGCTGATGCATGGTGTCCACTGTCAACCAATGCTATGAATCCAAAGAACACATTATCATCATAATGGGTCTCAAGTACTACTCAGTTTTTGCTCCACTTTTGTAATGATGCCGAGGACGACTTTTCAGCCCCATTCACTCAAGTGGAAAAATGTATTAATTTTTTTAAAACACATTAATTCATTGAGGTTGATCATGTTACTGGGTGAATGCCTTAAAACAACACAAACACATTAACATGTTTGGACTACTTCCAGTGACATTTTTGAAAAGCATACAGATATTGAAATGGTCAAGAAATTAAGGTTCTCAGATGCATATACTATAAGCTAATGTATCCGTTTCCCGTTCAAAATGATATGTTCAGCTAGGTATGTATACAACATCATTAGCGTACCTTGTGTATTGTACTCTTTGCTTAATGGTTGAGGTGAGAAAAGATGGTTGGAGGTTGAGATAGCGGAGGTCGTGGACTGTGTATATCACATCAACAGCATCATAACTCTGGCTTGTCAATAAGCAGTTGCTATTCAATTCAGCCTATTTCCATTCTGGGATCTGATTGGACCATAGGGTCTTTAGATAATATAGATGCAGGCATTCTCGTGTTGACAGGTCTTTGTGGCAAGAGATGCCATTCAGCAAGGTCATAAGCTCAAGTTGGCAAATATGACCGACCATGTTTCACCATGTTAACTCATTAATCTTATCCTTATAAATCAAGCTTAACACCTCAGCATCAAGCACTATTATTACATCTTAAGGTTTTGCGCTGGGGTTGTCTGTGTTGGAAGACAGATTAATAGATTGTGTGATCACATAGAAACATGTAATTTTTTTGGGGGGGGGCGGGGGCGTTTGTCCCCCCCCAACTTTCATGGCACATTATTTTGTCCCCATTCATTTGAATGTGGCACCTTTTCTTCAGAGGTCATGTCCCCCCCAACATTTTCAGCAAAGATTCTCCACTGCATAGAAAAGGAAAATATACCCACTACTATGCAAAATATTGCTGGTCAAATAGTGGACCAAAGGTTGCATGTCTCTATGTAGGAATAAATCCTGTGGAAAAAAGTGAAAACCTCACTATGGCAGCCCCAGCAGAGGTATCACTCAAATATCATGCTCATTGGAAGAGGGAGGGGGTACAAAGGGTCTTTGAGCCAAGGAAACAAAATATATAGATGCAGACTTTGTGGTTGACAGTCTCCACCAACAGAGACAACCCCACCCTGGATTCCATGAGGCTCTTGTATAATGTAGATACTTATAATGATAAGAGGTGATAAGGCCATGGGGGCTCTTGTTAAATGTCCCCTTTGTTATGCTGACATAACGGTATTCTTTGGGGGAATTTTTTTTTAAAACATCCATCTTTCCTTATTGCCTAAACTGAGGAAAGCAGAAGACCTAAAAAAGAATGTGAGGAGACCTAAAAAAGAATGTGACTCAAATGTGAATGAAGAACAAAACACCTTGGGCCTCATTACGACTTTTGCGTAATGGGTTAACGGGCTCCGCTAAAGGAGGCGGACCCGTTAAACCCATTACACAAAATTACGAGGTCCTCACACGGGACCTGGTAAGGACGACTGGTAAAACCAGGCATCGTTACCGGGTCCCGCGAGGGGACCAGGTAGCTAACAACAGGCCGGTCGTAATCGGCCCGTTGTTAACTTCCTCTCCCATTCCCATTGAGCCCTATGGGGGCTCAGATGGGAATGGGGAAGGTCCAGGCTCGGGTTCCCAGAGGGAGTAATTACTGGGCCCTCCAAACTCAGAATGGCCCGGTAATTCTCCATTCTGGGAACCCGTACTCGGTTTTGTTGGCAGCCATTCCGCCAATAGCGGCATGGCTACCGCCAAAGTCGTAATGAGGCCCCTTGTCTAATCCATGCTAGCTAGATTAATGTTTATCCCTCCGCAATAATCCTCTTATTCACGCGGTGGAAGCATCCATTTCATCCCAAAATTGTGCTTTCTTGCTGCTGATCTTCCTTAGTTCTTTCACCTCAATACAGGCCCAATTATACAAAGGGAACATGTTTGAAAGATACATTCCTAATGTGGTCCAAAAAGAGTTCCCCGAGTCCATCCATCTGTTGATACTGTGTCAGCAGCACAGGTCCGCCACCAGAGATGTGCTGACCAAGGACTATGGGTGCTCCATATTTCAGTGCATTCAAATCCATGCACGCCGTCAGCAAATTCAGGCCTGCCAGCAAACCCAGAGGAGGTATGCACACATGACTCGCACAGCAAAAGCTCGTGGAATACTGGTTGACCCGTCCATTAACCTAAGTAGGGGACCATGCCAACACATGTTCAACTATCTATTTGACCTATAAAACAATCCAGACATGTTTGCTTTACTAAAGCTTGCTCATAAAGTTGTAAGTGAGTAATTTGCCCCAATTGTATCTTTATTTTCTGCTACGAGATGTTAGATGAATTCTCTAAGGTGCAACGTCTTCATATATAACAGTGCATATTCGTATACTGCACACCACAAGGTTGTGTGTTTCTTGGCCCGCTCAAGATAGCACTTGAAATCCATGGCCTTCTTCTAATCTCAGTTTATGTTTGACACATACACCTGCCTGGTGACGCTCAATGTGCATCTTTTATCTATGGCCTGGAATGTGCAGCTTCCCCTGTGCTTCCAGTCTGCCTCCAAGAATCCATACGTGCTCTCCTAGTACATTCTGTGAGAATGAAAACCTGAGTTCTGTATCTGTGCTAGGGTATGTTACATTATACGGATTATATAATTCACACGGCTTGCATTTGCATGGTCTCCAGGCTGTCTGTCAGATCTAGAAGACATAGGGGTGAATTAGGTGCGAGAGCAGAGAGGAAACAGCGAAGAAAGCGTTGCTGTTGTGCTGTGCTGACTGGAGGGCTCCTGCACTCTGGGAGGAGGTTTGCTTCTAGCTGTCCTGAGTCAAGTGCATGGAGGCATTGTACCTTTTGCATACAGCTTCTGATCTGTGTCCCGCACAGAGGCGTTGCTAGGTGGGGTCTGAGGAGGCTATAGCCCCGGGTCTTTTGGTTGCAGCCTTGGATAGAAGCTCAGAAGTTACAACCAAAAAGGCCAGCTAGCCCCCAGTCCTGACAGTCCCAAAATTAGCGTAGCCTTGGATCTTTTCCAGACCTAGCAACACCCCTGGTCCCACAACTATTCTGTAACTTGTAAACTTTCTTTATGGCTGCTGTTATACCCAAGCCTAGGATAACAAAAGCAAGCACCGTCATCGCGGGCTACTTATATTGCCCTTAAAATGCCACTGGTTTATTATTCTGATTCTGGCACGGATGAAGGGCATCTGGGAACGTCAATGGGGCACCCATGCTCATTCTGATCGCTGCCAGCGCATTCCATCAAGCTATGGGTTTTGTTAGGTCGGGATGGAGACATATTCAAGGATTCCTTGGGTGCTTGGGTTTGGGGTGCAGGATTTGTGTCTGTCCCGGACACCACAGATGGATCAGTAAGACTGATGTGCAGACTCTGGCCCCCCTCAGACAGGAGAGCGGGGACATCTTTAAGCACTTGGTGGAGGCACCACCCAAAACAGGGCGCACTCTGGCTAGACAGCCTGTCAGATTCAGGGGCAGGATTTGAGATCTAATGTAAACTATATTTGGAAACTGCAGCATATTTTAAAAAAATATATATATTTACGTATTTAGAGAAAATGAATCATTTATAAAAAAAAAAATACGTGTTCTGTGAATAATGGCAAATAATGGCAACTGTAGATGAACGCACCCCCCTGCATTCTTCCTTCCTGCATTTGATATGACTTGACTTTTTCCCACCCACTTGCACATATTTTCGAGCTTAATATTGATGAACAAAAGAGGTTAGCAAACAGCGTGTTTACCCTTGCCTTGGGGCAAGCCTGCCCGCAGGGCATGCCATTGCGTTCTCATGATTCACCCAGAGTGGAAGGAAGGCGTGGCATTCAGCCGCGGTTCATAGCTGCTGTCAGCCTTTGATGCCTTGGCTGCATGCGGTGGATTCCTGGCGTGCTAGAAGTATGTAATGCTAGCACGGAGAAACCGCAAGCGACCTTCAACAGCATCCGTCCTCGAGCCCTGGGTACACAATGAATCAGGTGGCACAGTGTTATCTAACATAAAAGGCCCGCTTCAATGGAGCCACTGTTTGTTTACCATTCGTGACAACAGAGGCTATCTCGGTGCATTGTTGTGCACAAGTGCAAACTAGATTTCAACGAAACTGAGACGTATTAAGTACGGGGTTCGCCTTTGTCGCTCCCACCCACCACCTGAAACTGCACCTCAATAATTCACTCCGGCTGATAGATGTCTCCAGAGGACGGGTGAGGGGGTTGGCATCATGGGTGCTGCTCTGCTTAACTGGATTACATGATCGGGGACATGCTGTGGGGAAGGCTCCTATTTGGGAGTGTCCCATACTACAGAAAGGGCAGATTCAATTGATTTATGGGTGTCCTGCTTGAATTGGCGCCTGAATCAGGCTTGAAAAAGGCAGGTGTGAGGATAATAAAATAGTCTTGGGGATCTTCTGTTGTTGCTTGCAGTGCACCCCCTCTCTCACCCTCTCAGATGACCCCTCACCCAACTATTCCCTGGTCTCGTATAATGGGGAAAGCTGAAGACCTACTGGGTTTGCAAAAGTATCGGGTTGCGGTAGGTGAGTGAGTGGGCTAGTCTTGAAAGTGCAATGGTTGTGAGGTTACACATCATCTCACTCATATTTTATCCATATTCCACATCAATGAGTGGATCTCAAATATTTATTATAATACAAAACCAAGAAATAGCTAACTAATACATAATAAAAAAAAGGTCAGTGCCTGCCTGCTACACTCTTAAGAGATGTTGGATATTATTTGGCTAGGTGGCATCATGCCATCCAAGCAAAAGTGCCTAGTACTTCTGCTGTCCTTCTCTGCCATTTAGTATCCACACTGCCTCTTTTGGGTCTTAGCCATGTTCCCTAAAACCGCTCAACTTCCATGACATTTCATATGTATCAAAAATGGCCTTCCATGTAATCCTCGACGTAGAACACAGATGTGTTCTGCTTTGCACGTCCATTATCTACCACGAGAATCCAACTACATCTCTACGTTTAGTCACCACACACTTTGCGTTTTGAAATTGTGCGCATATCACAAGCATATTCTTAGCCTGGTGGCATCAGAAAGGTTGGTGATCTAGGCAAAAAATACTAGTTCAGTGCTATCTTCTCTACCACACAAAGGGCCTCATTACAACTTTGGAGGTAGCCATGGTGCTATTAGCGCCATGGCTGCCTCCAAAATCGTGTCTGGGTCCGGTCTGGTGGAGTGAGGACTTACCGGGACATTCTACCCTAGGCAGACCCGGTAAGTCCCCATTGAAAATACCATTCCCCATTTCAATTTGAGCCCGCATAGGGCTCAATGGGAATGGGGAAGGTGCTAATAACGTGCCTGCGAATAGCAGGCCTGTTATTAGCGCCCTGGTTAGACCACACGTCCTTTACGGTTCCTGCTAAGGGACCTTGGAATTGGGCGGTAAGGGATTACCGGCACCGGTCTCCATACCACCCAACTCATAATGACCCCCAAAAGTCTGTGAGAATGGACACATTCAGATCGGGTCACAATGCTTTCAAATGGAGTCCAAGTTACAAGCATCACCATGAATGTCCATACTGCATCAATTTGACTTATAAGGAGATATTTGCATTTTTCATATTGTGCCATAGTTCTGTGAGTTACACAACTGGAGCTCATTTAACCTCAGTGGGCCAAATATTTCATGTTGATTCCAGGGTGATACTATGGCGGGTGAGTGAATTATTCGGCAGATCTGATGATATGATAGCCATGAGACCTGGAGCACAAATAAAATATATTTGAAGGAGCATTTGTGGCTGTAAGACAATTGAAGAGTTCCCCACAAGCAGTAATTTGGGACTTTTTTAAATCTATTGTATGTTTTTTATTCTAATTTACATTTTTATTAAGTTTTAAAAGAATAAGAACATAAATACATATCAATATAACATTAAAACAGTAAAAACCAACACAATAAAATCAAATAAATCACATTCATCACAGTTGATTGGAAGGCTAATAAACAACCAGTAGAAAGACAATGAAACCTTTTAAGCAAATAGATCCAGGAACATACCCCATACCAGATCAAACAAATTCATCTTTTTGTTTCTGTAGAGAATCCGTCTCTCCATTCTGGCCACCTGTCTTAGATCTGAAACCCATTCTTCATACTTTGGTCTTTCCACCTTTTTCCAATTTCTTAGAATTACTTTTTTAGCCGAATTAGACACCCTGTAAAACCAGCATCTCTGTGCGTATGTGAGGTCAGCCACCAAATCATCCTCGTCCACAATCACACTCACATAGTCAAATGCTTTGTGTCAAAATGGAATTGCGTTTGCTTTTATTTTTACTATAAATGCACATGAAAATATCGGTTATCATGTGATAACACCCGGGTGGGTACTCGAGCCAAACAGCTTGCTTGTGTCGTAGGCTGAATTCTATAATCCAAGCCTGTTGGTTGAGAAAGGTTAGTATTGCGGGCGCCCGTCCCACTATTTCCCCTATCTCCCCCACCCTCTGACCTCCGCTCCTTCACCCAACTTCCATTTCCTTGGTGGCCATTTTAGCTGAGTATTTGTTTGAATGAACAGGATGTAGCAAACAGGCATCACTTTTATTCAAATAAATCATTTGCTATCAGCACCCCAGGTTTCAGATTTAAAACCTGGGGTACTAGTAGGAATAACCCCTTCACTGGCGGTGCGGATCAGGTGGTAATGGCACTGGGGCCCATCATTAAGTCCCTCACTTCATTTGGGACTATAACTTGGGCCCTGCGTTGTTAGCACTCCATCAGGTCCGCCGGCTCGGGTGTTGTTGCTAAAATATTTTCCTATTTGTTATTGCAGTAAAAGCAATGCAAATGACGATGGTCAACATTTGAATTAATTAATAATTTTGTGCACGGTTCGGCGAGACACTGTGTAAAAACAAACTGGAACAATTGTTTTATCTGCTGGGAAGAAAGATCTGAAGTTATTCGCTGTCCAGCTGAGCCCAAACATGACACAAAGGGAGTTGGTTATAAGACAATTTCGTATCTACTTCGGTTTTGTTTTTTGTATTGACTGTTTGCCAATAACAATCTTTCATGCCTTGATAGAGGAGATGGCACCAAGGCAATACTGCAACTATGAAAAGCCAAGTTTCATGAATATTTTAGGCTGCAGTTTAATAAAAAATAAAAAAAATCAGCGAGCAGTAAATGGGAAGATATGGACAGAAGATCGTGTTGACAATTCTAAGAAGCTCAAACATCAGAGACTTGATGAAAAAAGTTCCTCTAGTACAACAATAGGCTTTTATGAGTAACCTATGAACACAAATGTGCTTTTACGGCCATCGTGTTCCAGCTAGAGGGTGCTTGTGCAAAGCATCTGGATGCTACTGTTCATCATTGTGACCTACATCTATAAGACACAGCACTGATTTCAAATATAAGTGCAGATGATCTAATTGCACAAGATGCCATATACCACTTACATTGCTCTATATCCTCTTATAATGTAGCAAGAGATATACATCTATTTGTAGGTCCTATCCAAGATTGCTCTGTGGTTCTGTTCTTTGGACCACACCACAATGCCCAATGGATTCCTGCCCACTTTCATGGTGTGATTTTGCTTAAAGAGCACCAATGTAACACCCAAGAAGAATTCATACAATGGAAAGTTGCCATAAAATAAGTCAAAACATACATTTTCTGCTGTTACTTTTCATCTGGCACATGAGCAGAATAATGCATCCATGAAAGTGGCTGGTGGGGCTGTAGGCATGACAGAAAATGCAGCAGAACTGTGTCTTGTGGCAGTCTCTGGTCCTGTGATGACCTGCTCAATTGAAGAATTTGAGTAATCAGCTAGGAAGAGATGGACCATGCAAAAGATGTCTGGTCTTTCACCCGAGTAGTAGGAGATATAAGGAACTCATTTAGCAATACCAACTGTGATCCTATTGAACTAGACAGTAACAATATAGCACATCCAGCAATGACAGGCACTTTGCCCAAGAATGAAAAAAAAGGAATAGACCAATATGAGCCCTATGTCTGGGCGAGGCTTTTAAACAAAACCAAATGTATCATAGATCCTATGTGAATGGAAAAACCTTTATATGCCTAGCTGTCCTCCAATCGGAGAAAAGCCAAACAGTTCCATTTAACATCACTAAAGAATAATTCCACAATCGTTTCTAGACTTTACGTTGCATCCCAGATGCATAAGGATGATCTGATGGCGTCTTTCAACATACTTATACTGTAAGCGGATTCAATTCAACACTACAGCTAAGTCAATGCCTAGTCTGGGATACTGAGGGAAACCCTTATTGATATATTTTTTATGTCCAGTTCGTTTACTCTGGATGACAACCCTTATATAACACCCCTCTCTTAGAATCCCCCTGACCCCACTGAGCCAAGAAGTAGGTTTGTTTTGCAAACTAAAAGGTTTATTTGAGAATTAAACAATATATATCTATCACACTTTTATAGTAAACTAATATTTGATAGCACACTTGTGAAGATGATAGGGATCAACAATGGATAATGTTACAGTGGTACACACTTTTGATGGCTTAGAAGTGATATAGAGAGGATAAAATAGCTGAGGATGCTGTTATGGCTTCAAGGACAATGCAATGATGAATGAAAATGCAGTACAGAGAATAAACCTGATATGACTTCAACAAAAGACAATGTAATCACTTTTCTTTGACAATTCACCCCCCACCCTCCTTTATGCAAGGTAAAGAGAGGGAAGGAAAGCACACAGTTCTCAGGAATGCAATAAAATATAATTCAGTTCCCCCCAGCAAGCTTAGATGAAAACAGGTAGGAGTTTGAAACACAGGCAATATACTTTGATGTGGTATGCAAAGAAGTGAAAAATATGCTAAAATGATTTTAATTCCCTCTAGAGGTTCAGGGTGGGTGACAGCTACTTTGTATTAGTTCAGGATCACTTTAGCAATGCTCTCTGAATGATTGTCAGATTGCAAACGAATTTCAGCAAAGGAAAGCAAGGACAAATCTTTTTACACGTGGCTGAAATTAAGCAAAATGTCAAATCGTGGCAATTTAGTCGCATGAAGGCACTATAAGGAGAAGTAAGTCGGTTCTAGGTTCTTTGGAAAGCCTAGAATCTTAGCTTTAAGATGAAAGCTAGATCTTGTCCTAGCACAAACGGTTCCGGAGATACGGCCGATTTAGTAAAGGTAGTTTTTCGGATTTGAAATTTTAAAACTCAGAATGACAGATGACAGTTTTCCGTTTTAAAGATGACAGAATGACACGATTTTAGGAGGCAGTTCTAATAGGCTAAAATAGTTTGGATTAGATTATTTTAAACTAAGAGATTTGTTTTGGCACAGTGCTAGCTGGGAACTCACACTAGATTTTGGACAGGAATGCGACTTCGTCACCGATCGGGTCAGGATTGGCTGGACGTCTGCTAGCGGTTCTTCACAGCGATCTGGTCTCTGGGTCTCCGGTTCTGTTATCGATTCTGCTAGCGGTTCCGGGTACAGCGGTCTCTGGTTCTGCGGGTCTGGATCAAGTGGATTCTTAGCAAGCAGCAAACCGCCCAGCCCGGCGGTTGAATAGTTTGCAAATGATTTTTGAGGCCTGCTGAAGAGAACTCAGCTTGTGGGTTAACCCCTCTGCTACAAGTTCTGAAGTAAAGTTCTGGATCCCTGGAGTTCTGGATTTGAAGTCTGGAGTCTCCCGGCAAAGCGTCCCGCAAGAAATTGGAAAGTGAATGTCTCTACCTGGGTTTCAATGTTCCTTTTATGTGTTTTGAAAATGGGTGTTTGCCTGGGCCAAGCTAAGCCTGCCCCTCTCACTTATCATTGGCCAAGCTTTCCTCTCTCCCTTGATTGGGGGAAAGAAATGGAGTGTCAGAGTGATGCTGTAGGTTTTATGGTCAGAGGAACCTCGCCTTGTCAAATTGCACACAAATCTATTTCTGATCCAAATACATATTTATCTATGTACCATGTTTCTAATATTATAGGTCCAGTTAACATATTTTCTGTAGTACCAAACCATCCGATCCCTGTCTTTGTAAGATGTTGTGTCCACTTATGACAGAATTCTGCCCTTTTCATCCAGATAACGACTTCTAAACCTTTCTAGATTGTACACAAATGTGCACCAGGGATATGGGTTTCAGATGATAAAGTGTCAGATTTCTAACATGCATACATTTGGAGTAACAACCTTTTTTCTGCTACGATCCCCAAGAACATACCACAGGGTCCTAACACCTCTTAAAATGTGCACAGAAAAATCACAGGAATGATGATGTTATTCATATGATTTTTACAAGTCAGCACTATGAATTATCCATCTTTTTAAAATCATGCTCTGGCCCCAAAGGGGTGTGGTTTTCCAAAGCACATGGTGGAATTTCTGGTTTATCCACTTCCCTCAAGCTCAGCTTGCTCTCGCAGGCACTGCCCCTCCCAGTTTCTCCCAAGAGGAAGCCATTTTACGACCCAGCCAATATAACATTTGCCTGAGCCAGGGACAGTGCTTTGTTTAGTTTCCTGTAGTCCCCAGGTGCCACTCCCCTAATTCAATAAGAGGGGTGTCATCTCCTTTTGTCAGGGGCAGCAGGATGCAGCCAGGCCTGGGAACACAGCTGCTGAATTCCCTCTCCTGTCGGGGGTAGTTGTCCGGCAGAATCCAGTTTCATTAAGCCAGGCTTCAGTAAATCTCACTTTTGTTCCCAGTTTTTCTTCATTCAAATCAAACTCAAAATGTTTGCACATGCAGCTAGAATGCTGATTCTAAGTTCAAAACTATGACATTTAACAGTTGCAACCTATGTTACACTCAAAAGTAGGTCACTCCTTTATTTTAAACATTTTGATTGTAGTGGCTTTCTGTCCATTTAACTTAAGCTGCTGACATCCACAGCTCAGCCAGTTTTGTTATAAACATTGTTTCCAGATTTTGTATGCACACAAGAATACATTCTGCCAAATGTCTGCTGGTGTTCATTGAGATTTTTGAATATCTTGTGATGTTTAAAATAGGCATTTTTAGCTTGCATTCAGGGAAACAAAGGTGATTTTAAAGCGCTTTTAAGCTAACAGGCACTGCTGTTTTTCCCTTGGCACACATTTCACTCATGGCACTCCTGGCCCATCATGCTTGCACTGGTGGGTGGCAGGTCAGGGGACCACTTTGCTGTGCGCAAAACTGCACGGTTCTCTAGGATTCTGGCGCAAATGTGGGCTTTTCCGCCCTCTTGGATTTCCTAAGCCCACAGCACCAAATGTTGCAGCATAATAATCCAAACGTGGGTCAGGACACCCAACAAACCCCCCCGCCCGACGGCACTTTGATTTCGAGTCGAGATGGAGTCGAGATGGAGTCGGGTGCAAAGGATGTTTTGATCCACGCGCTGGGATGTCCGCATCATCCTCTTCCAATTCCGCGGATGGCACAGTTCAGCATCTTTTCCTCCATCCGGTTGGATCGATCGGTTCTCCTCGCCTCTCCTGATGGGAATATTGGGCGGTACCCTGGGCCCCTAGGATCTTTGCTCCCGGTCTTCGGGTCGTTCTCCTTGGTCAGTCTCCGTGGTTTCATCTCTCCTAGGATAATAAAGCGAAAGCGGCAATACCTATTCGTAGACATTTCTCCTCCACTATTAATGGTGTGGCGAACACATACATTTTATACATCTGGTTACATTTTTCAGTCTTGTTTTAAAAAACAAGATATAACAGGAAATATTTTCTTTTGAGAATCATCATATTTTAGCGACTATATGTGGGATATTTTAGGGTTGGAACTGAATTACTCTGGAGCGGCCCTCTCTGGGATTCCAGAGGATTCCTCCAGTTGTTGCAGAGTGTGCCTGGGATGGCAACACTTTAGCTGATTAATATGGACCCACTTGTCTTCCCCTGCCGCCAGACTACCTTTGGGAATGCGGATCTTATAGGCAACAGGGGAGATTTTGTCTATAATTTCAAATGGTCCCTTCCACGTAGGCAAACATTTTCGCTGTTTGGCCTGGTTTCTTTGGAAATTGTATAGATAGACCCGGTCTCCCACAGTATATTCCTTCCTGGTGGTCTTCAGGTCGTAGTGGATTTTCATGTTATCAGCTGATCTTTCTAGATTCCGCTGAGCATAGGCAAAAGCATGTTGGAGGTGTTTCCTTAAATTCTCCACATATTCATGAGTTGTGGAGGCATTTATCAGTGTCTGCTCTTGGGTCCTGTAGAGCAAATGCTGGGGAAGCACCATCGTGCGTCCGGTCATCAACTCAAATGGTGACATATTAGTTGCAGATGAAGGGGTAGATCTGATGGCCATTAGGACCAGAGGTAATCGGATATCCCAACTTGGCCCAGAATCTGCCACAAACTTTTTTAAGATGCTCACAATGGTTCGGTTGTATCTCTCCACTGCTCCAGAAGAAGCTGGCCTGTAAGTAATGTGTAGCTTCCTTTTAACCCCCAGTATCTCCCACATATTTGTCATTACCTCGCTGGTGAAATGGCTACCTCTGTCTGACTCAATCCTTTGAGATAGACCAAAATGTGAAAAGATGTGGTTAATCATCAGGGCAGCTGCTGTTTCTGCCTTGTAGTTTGGGGCCGGGAGACATTCCACCCACTTGGTAAACAAGCATGTGACGGTCAACATGTACTTGTTTCCTCTAGACGAGCGAATTACAGGGCCTACGAAGTCGATTTGAAAATTTGACCATGGCAGTGTCATCACCCTCTTTTGGAGAGGCGCCCGGTGTGTGAGGGATGATGGCTGAAATTGTGCACACACAAGACACCCCTTCAAGTATTGGTCGAGGTCCTGCCCCATGTGTGGCCAGTATGCAACCTCTCTTAAGATTTCCAGTGTTGTGTGAAACCCCCTATGACCGGCGGTGGCCGCATCATGGGCATGACTTAACATCAGGCTTCGGAATGAGGTAGGGACCACCCACTGATCATGGCCAGCTTAGGATTTCCTTACCAACAAACCGTCTTGGATTCGAACATCTTTGGACATTTCATCAACACTCTAAGGTCCTCCTTCCCAATGTAATCGGTATCCGTCAGGGGAAAGTTCTCAGGGTCCTCAATGTGTTGGTAAAACTTACAAATTATTTTATCCCCCTTCTGAGCTGTAATCAAATCAGCATCAGGGGTCTCCTTACTCCATTGTGCAGTTGAAAGATCATTGTGAGCATTTGTCTGGGATCTAGTGATAGCAGTGACTTGGATTTCCCCCAACAGGGACTCTATTTCTATTAGATCCCCTTGGATGGCCCCAGTTTTGGCCAGCTGATCAGCTAAGTCATTCCCATTTTGTCTGGTCCCTCTACTTTGGAATGACCCTTGATCTTCTTCCAGTAGAGAGTCATCCCATTCGAGGTGACCAGATCATCAATGTTTTGAATTAACTTCCCATGTTTCAAAGGTTTGTTATTAGCACATGGCATGCCTCTGGTTTTCCAGTTAACCAGGTGCTCCACGAACCCGTTTCGTACATAATCCGAATCTGTGATTATGACCAGTTCATGGAGTTGATGTTGGACAGCAGTCAGGATGGCTTGATGCACAGCCATCAACTCTGCTACCTGACTACTTTGGGGACCAATTTTTTTATCCAGCAGAGGGTTCTGGGGACTCATTCACCCATGCGTTCCCTACGCCGGCCACAAGTTCTTTTTCCCCGTTGTTGTCAACCTGGTAAGACCATCCATCCACATAGAAAGTGGGAATTCCCTCACACTTGTCTTCTTCAAAGACTTTGTGTGGGGAATTAAGGTATGCCTCCATGTGGTCCTTGATTTATAGACTTTCGTCCTCGAGACAGTTTTCTCTGGCACAATCATGCAAGTCAGCCAGACCTTGCGCGAGGGGACTCTTCTTGTTTTGGCCATATCTGACCTCTACAGGAAAGCCTTGCATTGACAGAATCCAGGAAGTAATTCGGGAATTACTCACATTCCCGGCCCGGATTCTGTCACTTTGGAGATATTGCAGAGGCTGGTGTGGAGTCTCCACTATGATGTGTTCCCCCTGGATAAATGGGCGGTAATTCTTCAATGCCCACACCGTTGCCAGGAGTGCCTTCTCACAATCGTTGAATTTTTCCTCCACAGAGGATAAAGTTTTGCTCGCATAGGAGATTACTTTATTGACCTTGTGATGCATTTTGTATAATACTGCTGTCAAGCACGTCTTAGAGAACCCTGTCTCCAGGAAGAACTCCTTGTTGCTGACAGGGTAAGCTAGGCAAGTCGCTTGTGAGAGGCTTCTCTTGAGTTGTCTTACTGCCTCGAATTGTTCTGGACCCCATTCCCACTTGACCCCCCCTTCAGGAGATGAATCAGGGGTCTGGTGATCTCTGCGTAGCCCTCAATGAACTTTCTGCTGTAATTAGTCAGTCCAAGGAGGCTCCTTAGTTCCCGCAGAGTTGTGGGATCCTTCAGTTTCTGAAGTGCTTCCACTTTCTTTTCCTGGGGACAGAGACCCTGAGGAGTAATCTCATGCCCCAAGAAATTAACACGGGTTCTACACCACTGTGCTTTCTGAAAGGAAAGTTTTGCTCCGGCGGCCCTCAACTGCGTCAGAACATAACGGATCTCTGCTATGTGTTCCTCCACAGATTAACTTTTGATGAGGACATCATCTACATAAGCCAGGTTACCCCTCGCACCCAGGTCGGGCATGGCCTTATGTAGGAAAATGTTGAATTAATTGCCGGAGTTGAGGTATCCGAAGGGAGTCCGGGTGCATGTGTACTGCTGGCCCCCAAAGGTAAAAGCCAGTTTGTATTGGTCTTCCCTACTGACAGGCACGGTCCAGTATCCATTGGTCAGGTCTATTGCTGTGAATACCTGTGACCCCTGAATCTGGGCCAGCCCTTGGTCAATGTAGGGCAGAGGCCATCGGGAAGTATGGACCCGTTTGTTGAGCTCCCTAAGGTCGGCACAGTCTCCACTGGCCGTTTGGCTTCAATATTCCCAGCACCGGATTATTAAAGGTGCTGTGTACTGGACGGATTATTCCCCGGGACTCAAGGTTCTTAATTATTTCAGTAAGGGACTCCATGGATGCCAGAGGCAAACGATATTGCTTCACAAACACTGGAGTCATTCCAGGGTCCGTGGGAATTGTTGTTGTTTGGATGTCGGTGCGACCACAGTCATATGAGTCTACCGCAAAGAGATCTTGGAAATCCAAGAAAACTTGTTTCAACTTTTGCTTCTGTTCCAAAGTCACACAGGCATCAGCCAGGTTGACTCTCTCTTCCACCATCTGCCTGAAGCCTGAAAAGACTTCTGGTTTTGCTATCTCAGCGGCCTCCTCCAGCTGGGTGGAGAAGTCCCTGGTCAGAGTGCTGATTTGGACTGGAGGCTTCAGGTGGGAAAGGCAGCCCTCATGGACCTGGAAATTCACCTAATCCCTTCTGAAGTCACAAGTCACGTCTTCCTTACCATAAGGGCAAGCAGTGTACACCCGGATGTTCCCCCCATTCCGGGTGAAAATCCTGTCTGGTGCTGTATTGTCCTTACTGTCACTGTCAAAACAGTCCTTGGGGATTGGTCCTAACAGTTCATTTCCTAAATCAATGGAGAAATGTCGGTCATCAACCGCCATTCCAATAATGGTGCCTGCGGCGAGAGTAATACTCTTTAAATCGCTGTTATCCACCTCTATTGGAATGGTGTCATGTTCTATGTTGACTAATGGTGTTGGGTTTACCCCTAACCCTTGTTGTTGGAGAGAAGCATTTAGATGAATATAAGCATCAGGGTTTTTCAATTTTTGTCCTCTTTTAACTTTCACTTCCAGGGAGAATTGTCGGGTCCTTTCCGGGATAGTGACTTCCTCGTTAATCTGAATTTCAACTGCATAAGGTAGCAATTGAGCTGACATAAATGCTTTTTCTGGATCATCAAAGCCCATGGGATTATCCGCTAAGCGGGACCAAGCTTTGAAGTTTATTAGGTCCAAACTAATGGCAAAGCGATTGAGAATGTCACTGCCTAAGTAAAAGGCGGCAGTGACGTCTCGCATGACCCAACAATTATGGACTATGCTCTTGCTGCCAATGGAGATTTTGAGCATACACCTGCTTGGCAGGAGATGTTTCGAATTGGGTGTTTCCAGATCCATTTCCCATTTGTCTATCAGTTTGAATGTGGGAATGGCTGGATCTTTTGGGAGTTGGCGGAACATGGCTTAGCTGATGAAGCTCTTACCGTTGTTCACACACACTCGAGCGAGAACAGAGTCCTTCCCATCATTTAACTGAACAGGTATGAACAACTGCTCTCCAATTTGCTGAATATCAGCCAGGCACTGAGCTGATTTCACATCTTTCTGGACTATAGGAGTGGGAGTGTCTGATTGTGGATTGGTAAAGAATTATTATTTCCTTCCAGTGTGGAATATCACCTTAAACTGGAAGGAAGGTTGATTTTCAGAAATAGAGAGGACCCCCCATCGCCAGTCTGTTGTCCTACTGCTATTACTGTCATGTCTGGAATTTGGTTGTTCTGGAAGTGAAATTCTACTTGGTCAGATTTTTGTTCCCGGGAGGATAGCTCAGCGGCAGCGTGCGCGTCTTGGAAGCAAGACGACACGAAGCAACAACAGGTTCGATCCCCCGGTCTGCGCTTAGAAACCTCTGGGTGTTTAAGCGCATTATAAATATGTAAGTAAGACAAAAAAAAAACACAATTACGCAACTAAGAAAAACAAACAATTCCTGTAACAGCGCCTCGATGCCTGCGGGCTGTGTGAGCGCTTTATAAATGTAAAATAAATAAATAAAATGTGGCAGATGCAATTTAAATTAACATGGTTGACACTCTGTTTTAATTTTATTGGTCGGCTAGTCTGGGTCCAGAGCACCTTGTTTAGGCAATCTATTAGGGGTGACAACCTTCTTAGGAGGTCTTTCCTTAGTAAACTAGGGGTGCCCTCTGGAGTCACTACTATGACCGGGTGTTTCACCTTGTGTCGCCCAATTTTGATGTCCAAATCTGCAGTCCCCTCGACAGGAATTTCCTTCCCGTCAAAGTTCTGCAGTTGTCCAGGAAGAGAGGTGAGAGGACTACAGTATTTCTCCCCCCTTCCTGCATTTAGTTCATCAAAGGCCCTTTTGGACAGAAAGGTAGCTTGGGATCCAGTGTCCACCAGTGCCTAAATTGTACCCTGCCCCTGTACTTGTACCGGGGCATAATATCTTCCCTCCTTCTCCTCAAGGCGGGCACAGATAATGCACATATTTGGACAACTGGTGGGCTAATTTTTCCCGTTTTGGACATTGCTAGCGAAGAGATTTGGGCAGAATTCTGTGGAGAGCCTGGGGAATCTGAAAGAAAAAGTTGGCAACTGGAAATGGTTTCGGGTTCTGGGTCGCCCCGCCCTTTTTGGAGGCAGTCATCAGGATGGGTTTGACCCATGGGATTTTCGTATTGTTGGTTCTGGGATAGAATGATGGGCGGCTACAGCTCAATCCCCACATCTACCCAGTCTGGATTGGAATCTCTTGGGACCCATTTTTCCTTGGGAGGAGTTCCCCCATCTCTGAAGGAGAAGATCCTATTCCCAGGATCTTCCGAGGATCCCTCTCCATCAAATTGGAAGACCTGTACCTCCTCCACAAAGTGGGTCTTTTTGTGTCCTTTGTTTCTCCTACCTCCTCTCTGCTCCTTGGGTGGCAGACTTTCAGGGGTAGGAGATTTTTTTTCAGGTTCCTGGTTTTCCAGGGGCTGTTTACAAGTTGGGAAGGAAGCTTCCTCCGAGACTTTACACCCCCCTTCCTCTTGTGCCTCCTCCCTGGGAACCGGTGGGTTATCGGGGTGCTGCCCCCATCATTGTTCTGGAGCACCAGGCCCAGAGTTTGGGGCATTCTGTGGTGGCATGCTCATCTGAGGGTTCTGTTGCGCCCTCAGCATGTGACCCAGATCCCGTGCCATGTTTTGGACCTGGTGCTCTAACTGGGAAACCCGCTCAGGCTGATACGGGGTCCTATTTTCTCCCCTGGGCTGAACCCGGGAACGGTAGCTATCCCTTCTCTGGTAATACCCCGGGTTGGGAAGATTTAGGTACCCCTCCACCCTTGGCCTCCCCTCTCCCAGATTAGGTGGTCTGGGCTCAGGGAATTGGGGAAAGAAGGATGGATGAGTTTGAGGCTGGAAACCTTGTGGATACCTGGGGAAAAAGTTCGACCCAGGGTTTGGTGAATTTCTGCCCTCCTGTGGGAAGTTTGGAGGGAGGTTCTCTGGGTTAGGTGCTTGACTGGATCCCTCCCCCCCTTGGGCTGGAGGAGTCCACACATAACCCAGGATGTAGCGGGGACTTACATAATCAGGGGAGCGAGGGACCCCATTTGTGGGACTACCTCATTGACTCCCTGTCTGTGGCTGGCCGAAGGCCTACTGGTGTTAGAGTTATTCTGCGCAGGCAGGTTTTTAGGCCCCCCATCTGCAAATCTAAAACGGGGGCAACCTTTACCTCCGCCACCTTGGCAGCAGCAGGGGTGCTGTTGGTTTTGGGGTTTTTCTGCGCATTACTTTTATTTTCTATGGGCTTCTGCACCTCATAGATCCGGGTGGCTTGCTCAATGACCCAGTCTAAAGATCTTTTCTCGTGAAAATCTCTCACGAGCTGGGTCATTATGTACTTGGGAAGAGCATGGAAAAATGTGTTGATGAATTCTCTGCTGTCCGTGCGCACCCATCTGGTGGTCTGCGCAAAGGCACGCTTCAATTCTTGCACGAATTCCTGTTGGGCCTGATCCTCCCCACATTGCAAATTGTAGGCTGCCTTGCGAGCCTCTTGGGGATTTCTATGTACAGAAAAATGTTTCAAGATGGCCGCCCTATATGTGGACCATCTTGAATGGTTTTGGTCCTCCAGCCCCGCAAAGAAACTGAAGTATTCAGGGGAGAATGTCCATTTGACGTACTGGATGCAGCTACTGCTGTCCTTCAAATGGAAAGTCTCCATCATTTGCTCATAGAGCTCCAAATGTTCCCAAACAGAATACTTGTCGTTCTTATGATAAGTCGTGATGACACTCCTGATTGCTTTAATCTGTTTTAAGGGGTCCTTAAGCAAGGCCCTTTTCACCTTATTGGCCTTTTTGGTTTGGGTAACCCTGGTCCATTCATCCTCTGATTCAGAAGCACTGCTCCCAGAGGTGCCCGTCTGATCTTCCAGGTTTTCCCGGATTCTGCGAGCCTGGGAATAGCTGGCAGAATGTGGGGACCTGGTCTCCTGTGTCCTGTGATGCTCTGAGGAGTCTTCAGATCCCTCCTTTCTACCAGGATTTGATGGGTACCCCCCCACTGACCTAACTGGGCAGAGGTTTTCAGGATGCCCTTAGTGGGCCTACTCTCCTGGGGTTCCCCACTAAATTGCACTGTACTTAGGTGCCCATAACCGGATGCCCGCCCATCCATTCCTGGGTGGTACTGGCCCATGAGCCCCATCCTTTTGGCTGGATAGTAATCTGCCATCCCTACGGTCCTGTGCTCATGTGCACCATGTGACATGGGGGTGGCAGAGTCCAGGGACTGGGAGAGATGAAGGCCTCTGGTACCAGGGCTCCTGGGGTTATGCTCAGGCGTTTCCCTTTCCCAGCGAACCTCATCTCTATCAGCCCCTGCTCCCTGTTGCAATGCAAGAGCCTGCCCTTTCAGTTCCTCAGTTAAGGTCTTACTAGACTCTATCAGTCTCTCCTGCATGGCTACCTGTTAATGGAGCCTATCATTGTGCTGGCAGAGAGCCTCATTCTCTATCTGTGCCTCCTGATTGGTCCTGGAGTACTGGGCCAGTCTTTGCTGCAGGAGGGTTACCTCCTGAGCCCCATGCCTACTGGCCTGCTCCTTTCTTGCCAGAGCCTCCTCCACCCTCCTTGTGTGATCTAGCAAGCCCTGATGCTCTTTTTGGAGATCACCCAGCCCCTGGAGGGCCAAGTGATTTTCTTCAATTTTCCTTTTTAAATGGCAGACTTCCTGGCCTAAGGTATCCCTTTCCTGACCAAGAGCCTGCATTTGTGACGCCAGGTCGCCCCTCTGCCTTTGAAAGGCACCAGCTTTCTGGCGTTCTTCATCAAACTCTGCCTGGGTATCCAGGTCTTTCAAAATCAATTTATTGCTTTCCTCTTTCTCTCTGTCTAGTTGGATTTGCAGGGTGGCTACCTGCTCTGTGCATGCCCAGTTGAAATTGATCTGTTGCTCCAGCTTTTTCTGGCTCTGCAGTAAGGAGTCCAAACTGACTTGGTGCTCCTTCTGCAAAGCCAGAATTCTGGTATCCTGGTCTGTCTTTTCCTGTTGCAGTATATCCATGTCCTCTTTTATTTTAATGATATACTGCCTACTATCATTTTCTGACTCCTGGCTCCTCTGCAGCCTCTGCTCAGAAAAGACCAGGTCAGATTGGGCCTTCTCTAATGCCAACAGTTGCCTACTTGCCAGATCTTGGCCTTCAGCACATTTGTCCTGCATGGCTCCCATATATGGATACAAATATGCTGCTATCCTAACCATCTTGTCGTGTTCATCTTTAGCTTTAGGAGCCATGTATAGTTCGCTCAGGGCCACATGTAAGGGACCCTGATCTCTCCAGATATCTAACCCAGTTGCAGAGACCTGTTATGAGATTGCATGCAACCACGCATCCTGGCTCTGCTCAGTCCATTCACCTCTCAAAACTAGCTTATGTCAGAAGTGCTCTCTGGCTATTTTGATGTCTACCAGTGTCGTCATTCTGGAATTTGAGTTCCTTCCTGACTTACAGAAGTTTGTATTTTATTTTGCAAAACAGACCGTTTCCTTAGAACGTTCCTTTGAGGAGTGCTTTCACAGTGTAAAACAGCGTGGTGATCTAACCGGATATGTGTATCCGGTCAGTTGGCACACTGTATTAAGCTGCACAAGTGGTAAACCTAATCCAGAATCCCCGGCTACGAGCCCCCACTTTGTAAGCGGATTCAATTCAACACTACAGCTAAGTCAATGCCTAGTCTGGGATGCTGATGGAAACCCTTATTGATATATTTTTATGTCCAGTTCGTTTACTCTGGATGACAACCCTTATATAACACCCCTCTCTTAGAATCCCCCTGACCCCTCTGAGCCAAGAAGTAGGCTTGTTTTGCAAACTAAAAGGTTTATTTAAAAATTAAACAATATATATCTATCACACTTTTATAGTAAATTAATATTTGATAGCACACTTGTGAAGATGATAGTGATCAACAATGGATAATGTTACAGTGGTACACTCTTTTGATGGCTTAGAAGTGATATAGAGGGGATAAAGTAGCTGAGAATGCTTTTATGACTTCAAGGACAATGCAATGATGAATGAAAATGCAGTACAGAAAATAAACTTGATATGACTTCAACAAAAGACAATGTAATCACTTTTCTTTGACAATTCAATTCCCCCCTAGCAAGCTTAGATGAAAACAGGTAGGAGTTTGAAACACAGGCAATATACTTTGATGTGGTATGCAAAGAAGTGAAAAATATGCTAAAATGATTTTAATTCCCTCTAGAGGTTCAGGGTGGGTGACAGCTACTTTGTATTAGTTCAGGATCACTTTAGCAATGCTCTATGAATGATTGTCAGGTTGCAAACGAATTTCAGCAAAGGAAAGCAAGGACAAATCTTTTTACACATGGCTGAAATTAAGCAAAATGTCAAATTGGGGCAATTTAGTCACGTGCGTCGAGCGCAATTACGGAGGCACTCTAAGGAGTAGGAGGTCATTTCTAGGTTCTTTGGAGAGCCTTGAATATTAGCTTTAAGATGAAAGTTAAATCTTGTTCCTAGCACAAACGGTTCCGGAGATACGGCCGATTTAGTAAAGGTAGTTTTTCGGATTTGAAATTTTAAAGCTCAGAATGACAGATGACAGTTTTCAGTTTTAAAGATGACAGAATGACACGATTCTAGGAGGCAGTTCTAATAGGCTAAAATAGTTTGGATTAGATTATTTTAAACTAAGAGATTGGTTTTGGCACAGTGCTAGCTGGGTACTCACACTAGATTATGGACAGGAATGCGACTTCGTCACCGATCGGGTCAGGATTGGCTGGACTTCTGCTAGCGGTTCTTCACAGCAATCTGGTCTCTGGGTCTCCGGTTCTGTTATCGGTTCTGCTAGCGGTTCTGGATACAACGGTCTCTGGTTCTGCGGGTCTGGAGCAAGTGGATTCTTAGCAAGCAGCAAACCGCACAGCCCGGCGGTTGAATAGTTTGCAAATTATTTTTGGGGCCTACTGAAGAGAACTCAGCTTGTGGGTTAGCCTCTCTGCTACAAGTTCTGAAGTAAAGTTCTGGATCCCTGGAGTTCTGGATTTGAAGTCTGGAGTCCACCGGCAAAGCGTCCCACAAGAAAGTGGAAAGTGAATGTCTCTACCTGGGTTTCAATATTCCTTTTATGTGTTTTGAAAATGGGTGTGTGCCTGGGCCTAGCTAAGCCTGCCCCTCTCACTTATCATTGGCCAAGCTTTCCTCTCTCCCTTGATTGGGGGAATGAAATGGAGTGTCAGAGTGATGCTGTAGGTTTTATGGTCAGAGGAACCTCCCCTTGTCAAATTGCACACAAATCTATTTCTGATCCAAATGCATATTTATCTATGTACCATGTTTCTAATATTATAGGTCCAGTTAACATATTTTCTGTAGCACCAAACCATCCGATCCCTGTCTTTGTAAAATGTCGTGTCCACTTATGACAGAATTCTGCCCTTTTCATCCAGATAATGACCTCTAAACCTTTCTAGATTGTACACAAATGTGCACCAGGAATATGGGTTTCAGATGATAAAGTGTCAGATTTCTAACATGCATACATTTGGAGTAACAACCTTTTTTCTGCTGCTATCCCCAAGAACATACCACAGGGTCCTAACACCTCTTAAAATGTGCACAGAAAAATCGCAAGAATGATGATGTTATTTATATAATTTTTACAAGTCTGCACTATGAATTATCCATCTTTTTAAAATCATGCTCTGGCCCCAAAGGGGTGAGGTTTTCCAAAGCACATGGTGGAATTTCTGGTTTATCCACTTCCCCCAAGCTCAGCTTGCTCTCACAAGCACTGCCCCTCCCAGTTTCTCCCAAGAGGAAGCCATTTTACGACCCCCCCAATACAACATTTGCCTGAGCCAGGGACAGTGCTTTGTTTAGTTTCCTGTAGTCCCCAGGTGCCACTCCCCTAATTCAATCAGAGAGGTGTCATCTCCTTTTGGCAGGGGCAGCAGGATGCAGCCAGGCCTGGGAACACATCTGCTGAATTCCTTCTCCTGTCGGGGGTAGTTGTCAGGCAGAATCCAGTTTCATTAAGCCAGGCTTCAGCTAAATGTCACTTTTGTTCCCAGTTTTTCTTCATTCAAATCAAACTCACAATTTTTGCACATGCAGCTAGAATGCTGATTCTAAGTTCAAAACTATGACATTTAACAGTTGCAACCTATGTTACACTCAAAAGTAGGTCACTCATTTATTTTAAACATTTCGATTTTAGTGGCTTTCTGTCCATTTAACTTAAGCTGCTGACATCCACACCTCAGCCAGTTTTGTTATAAACATTGTTTTGGGCTCTTCATCTTTCCAGATTTTGTATGCACACAAGAATACATTCGGCCAAATGTCTGCTGGTGTTCATTGAGATTTTTGAATATCTTGTGATGTTTAAAATAGGCATTTTTAGCTTGCATTCAGGGAAACAAAGGTGATTTTAAAACGCTTTTAAGCTAACAGGCACTGCTGTTTTTCCCTTGGCACATATGGCACTCCTGACCCATCATGCTAGCATTGGTGGGTGGCAGGTCAGGGGACCACTTTGCTGTGCGCAAAACTGCACGGTTCTCTAGGATACTGGCGCAAATGTGGGCTTTTCCACCCTCTTGGATTTCCTAAGCCCACAGCACCAAATGTTGCAGCATAATAATCCAAACGTGGGTCAGGACATCCAACAATACCCATCCTCCAGCACTTTCAAATAGAGGCACTGTGTCAACTGGGAGAAAGCCTGATTTATTCCATTTCTTGAAACAGCTCACACCGGGGATAATAAATAGATGTAACCTTTTCCCCATGAAAGACATGAACTGGCCTGCATGCCCTCTGCACTAGTAGAAATGTGTAAACAAATATAGCATGCAATGCATAACAACAAGGAAGACAGATGCAGACCCATTGTCATGGGATTATGGTGAATGCAAAATAATAAATAATGGCACATATGTGGATTACTCAACTGACATTTGCATCCTATGCATACTATGAAGACTTTCTGCCTGTATGAAGATTGGGCATAACCTGGGATGCCTGTTGGTCTGAGTGACACACACAGGAAAAGGGACAAGGGTGTTTGGAAATATGTTGAGCCAACATGTGCAGTTGCAAAAATCTGGGAAGAGTTGTTCTCCATTGATGAAAACAGATTTTTTGATGAAATTGTTCTCCTTGGCAACAACAGCAGCTGCAATTACCAAAAACCAAACAGGTATTTTTTTGTTCATTACTACAAATGAAACAAATGATCTTTTTACATAAATCATCAAGACATCTTAAGGCTGGCTGAATTGTCACATGACAGGGCAGACACTCGCTTCCTATTGCGCTTAAGTGATGCTGTGAAGCAAGGCTATAATAAAGCACTAATACACATTTTAGACACCATCGTTGTAGTTGCAACCATAACATCGGCACATCAACTGAACATTGATGAACTATCAGTTGCATTTGAAGTTGGGGAGAAATTCCAGTGCTTTGCTGCCCATGAGTTAGTAGAAGCAATAGATCATGTTCATTATGTCCGTTTGCCGATTGTCTGCACAATTACTGGATGCGACATTGAGTCCTTTTTTGGAGGCGGAGGCAAAAGGACTGCTTGGGACATTTGGAATACATGTGAATCTTGTGTATGGCTAACAGACCAACACAACCATCAGTAGAAGAATCGCTGACACCATTGGAAAGATGTCTAGTTTTGCTATATAACTGTCCCAGCAGCAAAGAGTATTCCAATAAATCAAGAAAGCAGCTCTTCATGCAGAAAGGTAGAACAATGGACAGAGTGCCGCCTACATGGTATGTGCTTATTCAGCAAAAGAGTTGCATACCAGGCTGGTCAATGCTAGGCCCAAATGAGGATCACACAACCACGGCTTACCTTGTTGAGTGATTGGGGTGGAAGAAGATGGCTAAGGGTGGATGGGAAATAAGCTGGGCAACCCTACCGGAGACAATGCAAACCTATAGAGCAAATGTGGCTCTTAGGCTGAAAGAAAGCCTCTCTAGGACATTGTATGTGTTGGAATGCTGTTCTGGAGTGTAGCGCTCCTTGTTTTGTGGCACACTTTGTACTGAATGAAAAAAGTAAAGAGGAGACAGTACCCAAGTGTGTTTACTTTTTAAACAAATTGATACATGGGGGTCTTCTTTCCTGGGTATTTCACTGTTTTACTAGCAATTTGGTAAAACAGACCTATGCCTTTGTCATGAGGGGTAAATTAGAGAACAGTGCAGGTGTAGCATATACATTATTTCTAACCTCATTAAGCATTTGAATACACAGGAGTTCATACATCTGACCAATATTTATTAGTGGTCTTGAGCTGGTTATAAATTTAAAGCAAAGTATTGTAGGTGGTATAAGCAGCAAAACAACTCAATGGTATAAAGTGCTTTTTGTGAGCAAATCCTTCACCTCCAGTGATTTGGGTAGTACAGTAATTACAAAGGTAATCAGTCACATTACAGCAATCTATATATATAGGTACATAGTTGCAGAAGCTGGGCACAAAAGGGTGGCCTAATCAAAGTTCAACATCTGGGTTTAGACCAAATAGTTCAGATGCAGTGAGGGGTAGCCTCAAAGTAGACAGTAGAGGGACCCCGGACGTTTCGGCAAAATTCTGTTCAAGAGCCTTCTTCAATGGACTGGGAAGGTCTCCCTACAGGAGGAGCATATAAAAGGGCTGGCGTTAGCCATATTCACTGTGTATTCACATAGGTGCTTAGGTCTCAGTGACATTGAAATGTGCAGGAGTTCTGCTGACACAAAAGACAATACTACGAGGGTGGTGGGGGACACTATCCTTCAGTGTGCTGGGACCAGGATCTCTCTCCAGAGTAGAGTAAAAGATTCTTAATTTCTTTGGGGACCAAGAGTAGTAGAGACTCCCATTATGGAGATGTAGCGCTGTGGGGGACATATGGGGACATAGTTGAAAACTCAATCCCTGTTCCGTAGTAGCAGTGGAAAGGGTAAAGGACCCAGATGTATTTACCATGCAAGTTTGGTAGAGTAGATTTCCCAAAGCGCTGGTATGCAAGCTGGTGCCTTCAAAGGTGGTGGGGACTCACGCTCGCAATCTGTTTCTGGGCTCCTGCTGTGTAGAGGGTCCAGCAGACATTTACATGATCCTATGGAAATGGAAGGACTAGGTTGGCTACCAGACATGCCAAGGCCTGTGGGGGTGGTTGTATGCTCATAGGAAGACAGGGCAGGGGCTGCTTACCTAGGCAGGCTGTGTATGCTGGCCGCTCGAGTAGCGGAGAGCTGCTTGCCACTGAGTGCCGTAGCCCTGTGGTATATAGAACAAACAGTGTTATGTTGGTATAGTGTGCATGCGCCAGCAAGAGAGACATTACTCCCTGCGCGCATGCGTACAGCACTAGTGTACACAGTGCCATGGGGCCCGTGAATAATTGATTCCCCGGCTGTTATGGGCTGGGGGCAGGGTGAGTAAAGTCATGCTGTTGCCGGTGATCTTGTTAAAGTGTGGAACACCAGGTTGAAGTGATAGGCCAGCTGCAGTTCAAGCGTAATGTAATCTACATACAGCGCTTGCGTTGCGGAGGGAGAACTAGTCCATCGTAGCATGCGCGTTGATGTTGGTGCTTGTAGCCATGGTGAAGAGAAAAGAAAAGCCAAGTGTCATGCATCCAGGGGCAGAGTCTACATACCCTAGGATTACGCTAGGTAGTGAATCGCAAAAGGTATGGGGGCTCATGAACATAAGCCACAGGTGTGGCCAAATATGAAGGAGGTCACTGACATGTAGGGCTCTGAGGCAGAGGCTGATAGCTTTCAGAGGTCTCAAGGGGTGGGAGAGCTGGAGTACATTCCTTGTAATTAAAGGGTGCTTGATGCAGAAGAGGTGTAGTTAGTTGTATGGGCCACTGGGTGATGCCTCATTCAGACCTCTATTTATTGTGTCAAGTTTGCACATCCACCAGGCCTCTTTATGGTTGAGGGCACTGGTGGTGTTAGAGGAGGTGACAACCATGTCGAGGACCTACCACAGTATATCATCAGGGCCATGTTGAAATTGAACATAGTGAGGTACCATAGGGGCTATTAAAGTTCTGCATCTAATTCTGGACCTGTGCTCCCCTATTATTTTGTGCACATTTCTCTTAGTTTGTCCAACATATCTTAATCCACATGGGCATTTATCGCATAGATTATGTTGGACGTTTTACAGTTGGAGAAGTGGCAAATATTCCATACCCTGTCTTGAATAAGGAAGGATGACATTTTTCTGGTGAACCTGCAGCAGGAGCACATACTGCAGATGTGGTGGCCTTTGATTTCCCTCATGTCCCAAGTTAGGGATCTGGTGTTCTTCTTACTCATTCTAGCATTGTCCAATATGTCCTTAAGATTGCTGGAGCATTTTAGTGCCATTCTGGGAAGTTTCTCTTGTGGTAGCCTCAGTTGTACTAGTGGCCAGAATGTTTTGATCAGTCCTTTCAACTTGGTGGTTGTAGAGCCCATTGTAGACACGCAGGTCAAGACATCCTCTTCATCATTGGTGTGGATTTTGGGTGTCAGCAAGGATTCTCTTGGTGGGTACTTGCCTCTTTTTTTGGTATTGCTGATGGGTTTTCTGGGGTACCCTCTGGCATGTAATTTCTTTTGCAGATTGTTGGCATGTTTTTGGTACTGTGATACCTATGTGCAGTTTCTACGGAGGCGAAGAAAGTGTCCGTATGGAAGGTTGTCCCGGAGGTTCTTAGGGTGATTGCTTTTATAATGTAAGATAGTGTTCCTGTCTGTTTCTTTGGAAAACAGAGTACACTACCTTTATTACTCCCCATCTTGAACAATATTGACTCAGATGACCCCACAGTTTTAGTGGATATCTACAACCAGGCTATACTCAAAGCACTGAACACCATCGTCCCTCTAAAATTGCGGAAACCTAAACCACAGCATCACCTTAACACCTGGTTCACTCCGCAGTTAAGAGAATTACGCAAAACCAAGAGAACCACTGAGGCACATTGGAAAAAACATCCCACAGCATCCAATAAGACTGAGCTAGCCCTAGCCTCCTCCAGTTACAAAGAAGCCATCCTTCTTGCTAAAAAAGACACCTATAACAAAAGGATTACACAAACGGAATCCAACACAAAAGAACTTTTTAAGATTCTGAAAGAATTAGAATCCCCCATTGCCCCTAAAGACAAATGTGTTACTGACGCACTATGGTGTAGCAATATTCAGAAGGCCTTATTAGATAAAATAGTTCGCCTACAATCTAAAATCAATGCAAAAAAATCCCTACTACTAGCTGACCCGGACTACAAACAATTACCTAACAAATCACCTACCTTTAAGTCAACTTGTAAACCTTTCAGCTTCTCACCCCTCTCAACTTGTGAAGTAGAAAACATCATCAGGAAACTCAAACCCTCAAATTGCCAAGGTGATGCCTGCCCTACCCCGACCATCAAAGCCGCCGCGCATGATCTAGCACCATTCATCACCAACCTCATCAATGCATCCTTCAAATCTGGAGTAGTACCTGATAACCTAAAAGACGCGTGGGTCATACCACTCCTCAAAAAACCTACACTTGACCCAGCCAACCCGTCTAACTATAGGCCGATAACGACTGTACCTTTCTTATTAAAAATACTGGACAGAGCAGCCTACTTACAAATACAGGCCTACTTAGAATCAAACAATCTCTTAGGACTTAGGCAATCAGGTTTCCGACCTAGACACAGCACGGAAACTGCTTTAATAGATCTCACGACCCAGATCCAAATCCTGAAAGACAACGGCAAACTGGCACTCCTCTTACTGCTTGACCTGTCAGCAGCTTTCGACCTGGTCAACCACCAAACACTCTGTCACCACTTGAAAACTGCAGCACACTTCTCAGACACAGCCACAGCTTGGATCAATTCCTTCTTGGCGAACAGAACCATGAGGGTCTTCTCTCCCACTGATTCTGCTGAACCCTCGCCAGTACCCTGTGGAGTCCCGCAAGGCTCTTGTGTCCCCCCGACACTTTATAATGTATTCACAAAGCCCCTCTTTGATATCCTTGACTATCTGGGTGCCACGTATACTAATTACGCGGATGACACCCAGATACTCATTCCTATCTCGGGCAACTATGAAACAGACAGCAAAACCCTTAATGAAATATACTCAGTAATTCAAGCATGGATGGCACATCATGATCTTTGCCTCAATGACGAAAAAACTGAGCTGATCATCCTTGGCACCCACTCCAAACTCAAAAATCTTAATCATGCATTCAAATCCTTCACCATAGATGGCAATCTCATCCCTGTGTCAAATAATACCAAAACCCTTGGTATCTACATCGATGCTACCTTATCCTTCTCCAAACAAACTAATGCAGTAGCATCATCAGCTGCTTACACCTGTAAGCTGATCACTGCATGTAAGCCGTTTATCTCCTCACCCAATTGCATTACTCTTGCTAGAGCATTAGTCCTATCCAAAATAGACTATTGTAATGCCCTTTACTTAGGCACTAGCCACAAAAATATCAACAAACTTCAAGTAATCCAAAATAATGCCATCAGGGCCGCCCTCAACATTCCCAAAAAGGCGCACATCTCTGAAACCAGACGCAAACTACGCTGGCTCCCAGTCGAGCGCAGAATAGCCCTCAAAACTCTGGCCCTTACACACAAAGCCAGAGCCAACCTGGTACCAGCATACCTTACCAACCAACTTACGCCTCACACCTCCTCAAGACCACTCAGAGCAGCACAAGCTAACACTATGTCCATATCGAGATTCAAACTTCATAACTCGGGAGGAGCTAGCTTCCCTGTACAAGCTTCTAAATTATGGAACACAATTCCTGCACTTTTGCGAGCAGAACCTTCATTTAACCTATTCAAACACAACACAAAGTGTTGGCTTCACAACATGGACTCTATGACAGCCTAACCTCCTCTTCCTAGCAGGATTGACTGCTGACTGCACACTTTTGTAATTAATGTACTTATCTTAGACTATGTATGTACGACATCTTTGATTATGTATGTATGCACTTGCAATACTAGTATGTACATACCTGCAACTGTAACATAACCCTTTGTTGACTGCTTTTAATTGTAACTGTAACCAGATCTAACGTACGCGCCCGTATGCCCCCGGGCCTGGCTGCGCTTTATAAATAAATAAATACAAAATACAAATACACTGCAAATTGTGGTACCGTAATTAGCTCCCTGGTCCCTTTGCGGGTTGGTTTTTAATGCCTGCAAAAAGCAGGCGTTAAATTCTCCAACCCGCAAAGGGACCTCATAGTAAGGCGGTAAGGGTTTACCGGTACCGGTAAACCCTTACCGCCTACCGTGTAATGAGGCCCTATGTAATGTTAGAAAACTGACACCTTACATTTGCTTCTATCATTAGGCCATTTTACCCTCCTATGCTCTAAATCAGTGACCACAAAATATTAAATATACTCGATTCTACAAAAATTGAAGAAATGTGACAGAAATCAGTGGACATATTTCAACATGGTTTTCTAAAAGAAAATATGAGATGGCCAATTAGCCAACACTCTCCAATATGACATGATCTAAAATGTGTGCCAAAGTTCATGATTCTATCATCAAAGGCACACATAATTTGAACTGTCTGCCCTACCGTTACCATTGCTGTATTCTAACCTACAACATCTATTGCACACATTTCATTTACGTACAACGCTTGTTTCATTCTATGCATTTGTATGCATCATGTGGTGGTGGTGTCAGCCACATTTCTTTAATACTGCTGGAGCACCAACATCACACATTGTCCCAGGACAGTAGTGTACATCTCTGTTGCCAAAGTCATGAGTCCTCCGATGTATCGAATGATTCATCCGTTTCCTGTAGGAGGTGTATTCTGGAAACACGTTTGCTCACATCTTTAACTTCTGATCATCACGCCCTTTACTTGTTACCAGTATAGTGTTTCTAGAGCTGTACACCAGAATGCTCTTCACCGCTAATGACATTCATCCTGAAATTCTGACTAAAATATCGCCTGAAAGTAATCACTGCTCCATTCTTCTAACAAATTGATTAGCTGAAATGATTAGGAGTCTGATTATTACTTAAGAGAATGTTGTGGGTTCTGCAATTTACTTGCTTTTTTATTGATACATGGACAGTCATGGAAAGTTATTGCGTGATATTTTGTGCTTTCAAAGATCAGCCATGGCATAGTGTTCTCCTTGGAGTTCTATCCTGCCCTTCTTTTAAGCCATGCCCATTGAGAGGAAAGCAGATCCTGCTCACTATTGACTCATGGGAGGTGGATTGAAAACGTTCAATGTCTCTCAATGATGGTGTTGTATAGGCTTCAATAAATAGTCCAGAACGGACACGTTGTTTACAAATCTGAAGTCTAAAGAAAAATGAAGTCTTGTGTGCGGTACATATTTGCCAGCAGTGTTTGTAAAAAACGCTGAGCAATATGTTTTTCTTTGTTGGCAGTTTTACCACTGATGGTAATTACCACAGCTGGTAATCAACACAAGTGATAACCTGTCCATATTCCATCGCATCGTTGATGTCCTGGAATTCTGAATTAAAGACATCTCATGTAAGGGGCAGAGGTATGAGTGATAGCACAATATTTCTCACCAACAGCAGCATTGGTGCAATGAGGGCCTATGACTTTTGGACTTTATGGGAGATAGGAACTTTAAGGTAGATCTTATCTACTTTCTTTCTGGCCACCGCAATTTTGAAACATTGTTCTGTTGAGTCAAACTTGTAGGGCTGGAACTATAGTAGCACTTACTGGATTATTCAGTTTAACTTTTCAGAATGACAAACAAATATGACATTAATTGACAATCACAAGTAGATATGCGTTGTTTTCTCATAGATATTTGATATCCTTCATTGATTCGTTTTTATTGATTTACTTGTATTAGTTTGAAGGACTTTTACAAAATTCATAAACACATTAAAAAAAGACAAACGACTCACAAAATATAGCCCATTGCTTATGTACAAAGCAAAACAGTGAAATTGTTAAGAGAGAACATGATCCATATATTGAATTACAACATAAAAATGGCATACATTACTAAAGCACCTATTAATAACAATACACCAGATACTACAACAGCATAAACGTTCATAAAAGGATGTCCAAATGTAGTGATTTTACTAGTTCTTGATTCGACAATTCAATCCCTACACCCCTTGCATTTGCCTCCCCCTCGGGATTAAGAAGCTGGGGTTCATGATTTAAGGTGCTTTGATAGAGGAGACCAGGGAAGGCGGTATAGAAGAGTGCAGATTGGATGGATCCCATTATGATTTCCACCAGTCTTTATGCAATGTAAGAACTGGAAACAAGAAGATAGAACTTGAAGGAAGGGAGTGGAAGCAGAGTCTAGCAGCGGAAGGGACCGAGAAAGAGAAGGAAACTTAGTAAAGAAGCGAGAGTGTGGAAATCTACAAAAACATTTCTAGTATTAATACACCCCTCTGTCTTACCATTGTGCATGCTGGTGGTGTCTTCAGCCTCTCTTAATGGGTTGTAGGTAGTATTAATACAGCCCTCTGTCTTACCATTGTGCAGGCTGGTGGTGTCTTCAGCCTCTCTTAATGGGTTGTAGGTAGTATTAATACAGCCCTCTGTCTTACCATTGTGCAGGCTGGTGGTGTCTTCAGCCTCTCTTAATGGGTTGTAGGTAGTATTAATACAGCCCTCTGTCTTACCATTGTGCATGCTGGTGGTGTCTTCAGCCTCTCTTAATGGATTGTAGGTAGAGGTTGAGAGAGGGCAGAGGGATAGGTAATGTAATATTAAGTGGTGCTGCTATAGTCATGGCATGATGGCACATAGTTCTGGGGGATTAGTTGGGCAGAGGGAGAGATGCTTGCATATTCTGTGCTGCTAATGAGTGCAGGCCAGCAGTGGCCAGAACCCGATGGTCAGTGTGATATTCATTTTATTTGTGGGTGTCACTGACACTTGGCTTTATGTTTTGTCCCAACTCCTATGTGTTGTCTGACTGAAAGCAGAGGGCCTGCGGTGTTGATATTTGTTGGGATGAGGTGCGCCCGCTCTTCTTGGTTCCATTTCATGATGCTTGGAGGGAGGATGTGTGTGTCCTATGACTGAAGGGGGTAGCAAGGGGGTGGACTGATCTGAGTGAACCTGCTCTCCAGGGTATCCAGGATTTAAGCATTGTGTGTAGTCATATTTGCATGGGTTGGCGAGGCGGACCCGCATGAAGTAGCAGAGTTCTAAGTGAGATCGAAATGGGGAGAGGGCAATCTGAAAAAGGACCCCTTTGGAAATAGCAAATATACAGCACCTTATGTGCTGGGGGGAGATGGAGGATATCAGTGCAATAGGATAAGTAAGGCTGATGGATGAAGCCAGAGGAAGAATTGATGAGTCGGAGCCGACAAGAAAAGGGCGGGAAACAAATATGCACTCTTCCCCATCCAATGCAGAGCCTGTAAGTGTCTTAAGCTGTCTCCTGCTTCTTATGCTGTACAGATACTATAGAAAGGAGTGGGTAATGGATGGCAAGGAGTGAGGTGGAGGTGGTGCATAGAATATCAGAGTGTATGGATTGGAATGAGGGGATGGTTTAGATCAGAGCAATCCCGCCTGTGCCATTGCAATGCTGCACCTCTGTGTAGTTTTACACCTGTAGATCTGGAAGGAAGAGAATGAATGACACCTGAAAATACAATGTGTGTGCGAGTAGATGTGGGTGTTCAGGCAACGCTGTGAACTTCGATTGAGCGATGGAAAATAACACACTTTATAAGCACATGTCCTTTGGCTGCCTATTATTCAGTGTCGACACCTTCATTTCCTGAATTTCAGGCCTTTTCTGGCACCATCCAACACATCACTGACATGTTATGTTATGATGACGGTATAGCGCTGCAGCAGCATGGTGGCTTCTCAGCGCTGCAAAGAACAACAATAAACATTAACTGAGCTGCAGCCTGAATGCCTCAAGTGCAATGTAAGTAAACAAAAGTTTTTTCCTAAAGGTGAGGTGATCACTGCTTTATTTAAACAAAATACGAAGTTGAGTTCTTACGTGCACCCATCAAAACACGCAAAACCCTCACCCTAACCCAGTCTTGCTCTATGTGATGTTTTGGGTTTTAGGAGAAGAGATTGGCCAAGTATGTGAGGATAAAGATCTGCCTGTCTTAGAAACTACCAGATAACCTTCACACACAACAATACTGGTTCCCCTTGTATTCCTTTTTAGTTGGAAGTACCCAGGAGAAGAAGTTCCCAGAATGCCCCGTGGAAAGGAAACATGTTAGGCACAAGCGACTCTGAGAATTACTTTGCCAACTGATATAAACTGATGAGGCTTTCACTGGCCAATAGTCACAAGCAGTGGCCGAAGTGGGCGGTAGCGGTTGGGAGCAGCGCTCCTCTCCTTTTTTTCATTACGTTTTACCATTCCTACAGTTTTATCTTAAAAAGAAACCGTTCAGGAATGGCTTTGTTTTAAAATTAAACAAAGAGTGTAGAAAGAAGCTGAAACTTAAACAGCAGGTGCATGTGTTTGGGGGTTTGTATTGTGCGTGGGAATGCACAGTGATGGGGTTTGTAGGGAGCTGAGGCAGGTCAGCAGGGAACATAGTTCCACTACTTCTTTTCGTACACTTCGACCACTGGTTATAAGGAACATTTATCAAGCATATTTTTCTCAGAAGTAATGTATGCATTTAAGTTGAAATGTCCTCTTTGGCAATATGAATGCTCATTGAGTATATGCACAGCATTCACCAGTAAAGGAGATGTTTTTTTATTTTTTATTTTGTCTGGGCTACCGTTTTTTAAACCTTATTGTGGGCATACATATCACAATAAACGGACATAGTTGTTGCTACCAATATTCTAAATGTGGCATGTGTAATGCACATGTGCTTGTATACATTGTGAAGAGCAGAGTAACGGTGTCTTCCGACTTGCATTGTATGTGTGTGGGCATACCACAAACAATAGCGGGAAGGGGAATATTTGTGTGATTATATGGCTCAATTTGTCTGGCATGAATTTGCCTCCTGATCCACAATGAGTCATGGGGCCTCATTCCGAGTTTGGAGGCAGCCATGGAGTTACTGCAATGGGGATTTACCGGCTCATTCCGACATAGGAGGACCCGGTAAGTCCTCCTTGCAGGAACCATTCCCCGTTCCCATTTGAGCCCCCACAGGGCTCAATGGAAATGGGGAGGGAGGTAACAACGGGAACATTACAAGTGTCCCGTTGTTACCTCCCTCTTCCCCTCGCGGGACCTGGAAAAGACGTCTGTTTTTTTCACCAGACGTCTCATCCGGGTCCTGCAAAGGGAACCTCATAATCGGCCCTGACGGAATGAAGGGGGCCGGTCAGAGGTCGAAGTGGGCGGGAGCGGTCGGGAGCGGTGCTCCTATACTTTTTATTTTTAAAGTTCACCATTCCTATACTTTTATTTTAAAAAGAAACCGTTCTGGAACGGTTTACTTTTAAAATAAAAGTGTAGGAAGAAGTTGAAGCTTACACTTCAGTGTACGGCACTGAACATTCCCTTAAATAACAGGTGTGTTTCTTTGGGGGTTTGGATTGTGTATGGGAGGGTGCACAGCAATGGGGTTTGTGGAGAGCGGGGCAGACTGTCAGGGAACGTAGCTCGTCTACTTCTTTTCGTACACTTCGACCACTGGGGCCGGTCCCGTACCGGCCCCCTTCATTCCGTCAGCGCCAGGGTCGTAATGAGGCCCTTGGCATTCAATTTCATGTCCAGTTAGACTGTCCTATAATCTTGCCTGGATCACGTATGGGGGGAGTGCACATGTCTGTGTGTGTGCTAGTGGTCGAAGTGGGCGGGAGCGGTTGGGAGAGGTGCTCCTCTACTTTTTTTTGCTATGTTTTACTGTTCCTATACTTAAAAAAAAACAAGAACAAAAACGGTTCCATAATGGTTTCGTTTTAAAATAACTTGTACCTTTAGTGCACTGCACTGAACGTTCCCTTAAACAGCAGGCACATGTGTTTGGGGGTTTTGTATTGTGCATTGAAGGGGGTGTGGCGATGGGGATTGTGGGGAGTGGGGACCGGGTCCGGACAGTGGGGAACACAGTACACTTCAACCACTGGAGCGCGCGCGTGTGTGTGTGTAAAAGCCTTGAGTTTCTAAAGACCTTTCCATAGGCTAGCAGATTGGGGGGAAGTGGATCGGGCCAGAGTTCTCTTGACGTGGCAATACTCTGTAAAGTAATAATAAAAGACAGAAACATAACATGAATTCTTACTGGTTTTCTTCTAAGATGACCATTAGGCAATAATGAAAGTTAAAATATCCTGAAAAACACCAATCCACAATGAATTTCAAAAACAGATTATCTCAGGTCCTTCCATATATTTTACTGCAGGCATGCACTGCTGAGATGGGCAGCGGGGCAGGCCTGCACACTGGTTACTGCACACGCTTCACAAACAGACTTCAGGCTACCACATTAGAATACATGACCTGCGAACACACCGAAATTAGCGGAGGGTAAAGGTCCAAGTGAGATGGAATGTACCACTGCAACCCCCGGGGATCGGGGGGGGGGGGGGTGAAAACTGTGATAGAAGCAACGTTGTCAAATTGGCCAGGATGCACCACAAAGGAAATGAATAAACATCATTCCTGAATGATTTTGAAGCATGGTTTGGAGAACCGATTGGTATCAATCTAAGACAGGTGTTGCGACTTGTTATTACATAGTTCAAAGCAAAGGCAAGCAGGTGAGATATAGCAGTGCGCAGGAGGTGCATACTTTCGGGGAAGTCAAAAGTCTGTGTGAAAATGCAAACCTCTCGAGGGCAGGGGATATTCTCCCCTGCTTACAAGACACGCTCGTACACGGCAAATCCCCTTCAACAGAAATGTGATTGAAGGCAATTAAATGTAACCTTTTCCACAGGAACGACATGAACAGGCTTGCTCGCCCTCCGCACCAGAAGAAAAGTGTAAACAAACGTAGCGTGCAACGTACATCGGTGAATGCAAATAATGAATACAATCAGTATGGTGTTCCCTTGGAGGACTCTGTGGAGCTTGTGATGCTCATCATACATATTGTACACCTTGGTCCCCCTTCATAGTCTCACACTAGTGGATATCATATGTACGCTGGTAAAGTGCGCCTTAAACACATGCTTCAAGAGGGCTTGAGTGACAAGAATCAGAACTGGCCGCCTGCATGACCCAAGTGCAACGAGGCATGAAACAAAGCACACTCTACTTCAATGCAAATAAGGGAGGGGCTCTTCTGCCACTCAGGGCTGACCATACAGTACTTCCATTCTGCTGAGCGAACGCCATTGGCCATCAAACACTAATGGTACAGAAATGACAAAATATTGGGGGGAGCCATACACCAATCTGTCTTTACAATCTCAAGTTATCTTGGCCACCAGGAAAGTGATCTGGGTTATTCTTTCTCTCCTCTCCATGGTGCAACAGGTCGGATTTGTACTCGTATTGGCAATGGCCTCCCCCCACCCCTGGGATATTGCGATGGACTCCCCTTTGATTCCCCGATGAATCCATCCACAAAGGAACTAACAAGGGTTCAAAACTTTGCTGGGGTCATCCTAAGCCTGCCCACGTGCATCAGTGTTTTATCTATGGTAATTAAGCCTGCCCACGTGCATCAGTGTTTTATCTATGGTAATTAAGTCTGCCCACGTGCATCAGTGTTTTATCTATGGTAATTAAGCCTGCCCACGTGCATCAGTGTTTTATCTATGGTAATTTAGCCTGCCCACGTGCATCAGTGTTTTATCTATGGTAATTAAGCCTGCCCACGTGCATCAGTGTTTTATCTATGGTAATTAAGTCTGCCCACGTGCATCAGTGTTTTATCTATGGTAATTAAGCCTGCCCACGTGCATCATTCCACATCTGAGCTCTGTCCACCTGGACTCCTCCCCTGTCTACCTCCGGCTGGAAGTCAACTGAAGAGCCATGGCCTTAGTGAGGCCTAGGGCTCAGGAGCACCCTTAATCCTGGAATCACCTACATCATCCGTACACATGACATGCACACTCATTGCACGTTGCCCAGAGCACCCGAATCACCCTAAAAGACTGATTTTAAGTGACTAAATTCGAGATTTGGCCACATTTCTGCCGTTCGAAAATACTGAACGGCCGAAAAGTTCGACCAAGTCCCCTATTCGGTGGCGGGGGCTGCTGGGGTGTCCCCCTCACCCTTGCTCACTATATTGTGAGCGGGAGTTGCGGGGGTATCCCCCGCAGCCGGTCCTGAAAAAAATAGAAATGGAAAGGACCCTCCGGCGCCGGTTCCCGATCACGGAGGTGAAAAGAAACGGGTGTTGCAGGGACACAGTGAGTCGGCAGAAAGGGGGGTAGGGTGGTGTGGGCGGGTAGGGGGCCAAGTTGTAAATGTTCAGGGGAGAAAAGACAGAAGGATATTTTGGAATAATAATCGTCCTTCTTTTCTCCCTCGAACATTTCCATCTTGGGCTTTCAACCCCCATCCCAGAGCACCTTCAACTACATCAGCTCATTATGGCCAGGCTGACTTTATAACCCTCTCCTTGGGTGCCTGTACTTGGTTTTAACCTCTCTTTCCATCCTTTCTTATTTACTCTCCTCTTCATCCCCTGCCTGCACTCTGAACCGATTGTAAAGGGTCGTGAGCATTATACAAAAGAGTTGCATATAATTAAACGCATTTTAATAACTATACTGAAGTGCTTAATGTATTAGTTATTGATTGTGGACAATATGTAGCAGCAAGTGCACTCTTTCTTCAGCAGTCTTTCGGTATATTAATGTATGATCCTTACATGTTTCAGCACCCTATAAACGCCTTGCAAGTATGTCTCGTTGGCAAATACTGCATGTCACAACATTGTCGGGAGAACACTCCTTCCTAAAACCTCTTCAAAGCGGCCCATGCACAGCCTTGCAGATAGTCCTGGTCATCAAGGATGACGTTACCACCGTTCCCTCCCCCACCTGATACACATCTCCAACAACCGTTTGTGTTTTATCTACGGTAATTAAGACCTCTGCTGTGTGTGGGACTATTTAGTGCTGCATCTGCCAGAAACACAACTAAACTATTTTCAGGCATACTACAAAAGGCAATCTGCGTATTCTCTGACGTCACTGAAACCTGCAGCAGTGATTGCAAGGTGGGAGTACTGTTCACAGGTTGTGACGCATTCTCAAACACGTCATAGGCAACTGCATGCTCAATTATCAATCTGCTTCCATTGTTCTTTCCTTTAAGATATTTCCACCTACGTCAATGAATATTCCTCTTTTGATAACAGAATCCTCTGAAGGCACTTAAATAATTGGGTAGAAGACAAAAAGATTGCTTACACTTTGCCTAAGCTGGGAGGGATGAACCAAAGACTGATTTCCTTACCCACTATAGTGAGCTTATTAATTCATTGGGTCTCTCACTTGTGCTGATCGTCTCCCAATGGATTAACCTTTCTTGCTTTATTAACACAGCAATCTACTGTCCGAATCAACTCAAAATCACCGGAAAAAAGTCCTTAGTCCTGACCTATGACTAGTATTAGTCCTTTAAAAATATTACTTCTCACTCCTCTTGGATATTTTCTCACTTATTAATCTTCGTCCTTCCCTTTTGACTCATCAGATTGATTGTGCAGACTGAAATATAGCATTCCATTTCGAAATATTTCATTTAAGCAATAAAACCTGATGCGGCTGGCCCGATCGGGTGATAACGACCTGGGGCCCAAGTTATAGGCTGAGCGCAGGGAGGGCCATGATGATGGACCCTGGGGCCGTTATCACCCCATCCAGCCTGCCGGATCAGGTATTATTGCTATTAGCTTCCCAGGTTTTGCAATCCGAATCCCCTGTGCACAGACTGCAATGTAATCGTTTTTGAGTGAACGGGACATCTCAAGATTACCAAAAGTGGCCGCCGTGGAGATAGAAAGTGGGGCTCCATCTGGAGCCCTCTTCCATTTCAATGGTGGCTTATAGGGACCTGAAGCAGCAGCAGTAGGGGTACCACAATCGAAGGTATCAAGAAAGTGGGAGAGGGGGGTATAAAGGGAAGGAACCAGAGACCAGAGGTGTGGAAAGGGAACAGGAGAGTGGGGGGAAGATGTTCTGGCTGGTGAGAGGCCTTAGGTTGCTCAGAACACAGTTCATGGATTGAGGGATTCAGCCTGAGATCTGAGCAACCTGATTAGCTCCACACACACACACCCAGGTGACAATAGATGATTAAACACAAATGCTCCAATTCCCAGAGTCCTACTGCCCAGGGGTTAAATAACCAACACAATTCCTTTTTGCATCTTAAAGTATGACAGCAGGCAGCCCACACCTTTCCCAGTGTGTAGAAACTATGAGCAATCTATAAAGATGGGGGGGGGGTGGTGTATTCTCTCGAAGTGTCTACCAATGGAACGATTTGACCAATTAAAAATTGTGAAGTCATGATGGCCAATCGTGGCTCATCCGTAATGGGCGAGGGGGTGCCAACACACCATTACCCTCGCCCATTAGGGAGAATCCACAGCTTTGCTTCAGATCCCCAGCATGCATGTCGATTGAACCATGCAAGGCTGGGGGTGTTTTTCCTCCCCAGCCCTGCATGGTGAATTGGGGATGCAGGCTGGGGAACAGAACCACAGAATGTGCATCGGGGGCTCTCCTGCAGTGAAGAGGGCACTCCTGAACCTACCCACATGTTCAGACTGAATAGGGCACTTACAATGGATCATTGTAACTCTTGCCCACTTGTACAAGGATCAGGAAGCTCTCTCTGCTTCCCGATATTTGAATTTGTGTGTGGGAGGCTGATGGCCTTTGGTATGGGAGGCGGCATTGTGACAAGGAGCCGCATCTGGACCGGGGCTGAAGGGTGTGTAGAATTTTGAATATATGATGTGTATGTTGTGGTTTGTGAATAAGCAAGTATATAATGTATGAGTGGTCAGTGCACTTGTGAATGAGAGAGCGAATGGTGTGTGTAAATGCTGTGTAAATGAGTGAGTGTGTGTGATTATGTGTTTGAATGAGCAAGTTAATGTGAGTGTGATTGAGTCTGGTTTGTGCTGGCCCATGGCATTGATTTGCGCAGGGGGTAAAGGGGTGGGTGAATGTAGGGATATCATTGGACATCTTTGATAAAAGGAGCATGATAGGTGTTAATACATGGCTAGACTAGCATTTTGGTGCAGTCAATCTAACCATATCTTACAGTGGCATGGCAGTATTTACTGGGCATCTATGATAAAGCAAGCATGTTAAGCATTATTAGATGGCTAGACTGTCAGTTTGGTGTAGCCAGGCTAGCTTTGGTATCTTACTGTGGTGTGACATTTTGTGTTGTTATCTATGATAAAGCAACCATGATAAGTGTTATTACAGGTGTACACTAGCATACATTGGTGTAGCCAATTTGGACATGTTTACTTATTGTGGTATGCCATTTTTAATGGTAAAGCCAACAGGAGTATGCTCCTACATATGGGTACTGCCATATACTCGCAGAGCCAGCTTGGACACGTTTTCTTATAGTATCATTAGTGGCATTATGCACATGGCAAACATTACATGAGTATGTCCTTATATGGGTATACTGGCTTATATTAGTGCAGCCAGGATGGAAATGTATGAGCTGAGACATTGCGAACATCTTTATTTGTGCTTGCATATATTGCGGGAGAATGGCATCATGGAAATGTGTTGGGAAATGCTCACTGTTGGTGACTTGCATCTATTGCATTTTTTCATGAGTCACCCTACAAAACAAATTGCAAACTCTTTTCTTACCAATTTTCTTTCACACAAAATGGGCAGTATAATATAACATTGTAACCCATTATTCAAAAATGTTCCCAGTGAGAAATGTGTTTAATGGATTTTTATTCCAAATAAACTCAAATTTGTTTGAGAACCCTCCCCCATCCCCCAAATCTCACTAGCTTGGTTTGGGTTCCCTCGCTACACTTGGTCACTCTGCATATTTGTGGCAAATATGTATGCCCACTCAATTAAAACAATCACCAGTCGCCAATAATGATGTCAAAGTGTGGAAATATCATCCATGATAAAAAGATAAAAACACAGAGACATGGGGACATCTGGAATCAGAGGCTACATGGAAGGATAGCACCTGTCCGAATGGAGGAGTGCTGCAGCTGGATAATACTTAGACATTGAAGGGTCTTGTTCATTGTGGAGCCTGAACCAGCTTGACCTGAGGCAGGCCTTTCCTGAAAATGGGAGGAAGGGACCAAGAAAGGCTAACTGACTAAAACTTCCCTGGTAATGCTTGTGTGTCTCTGCTGGCAGAGCATTTAAAAGAAATATTCAAAAGTGCGTAAGAAAACTCCCCAAATGCATTATCAAATTAATGCCCTGCTAAGTCCCTATTGAGGGAGAGAACTGGGAAGGTGGTTTTCTAGTCTGACATTAATTTTGCTTCCACAGTCTATTCAAAACCAAGCGAAATTTCATTGCATTAAAAATCAATAGTATTTTTTGGTGCCCTGTGTCCTGTATGAAAGTAATCCAAAGGTAATGGTAGGTTTGCCCCAAAACCTTCATCGCAAGACTAAATAACAATCTAGACAAAGAAGTGTGCATGAATGAGACACCAATTCAATTACAATTCATTATTAAATTCATTACAAAAGTCTGTATAAAATCAGCTCAACCATTTTCAGGCACTTGCTCCACAAACCTGTTACAATTATAGCAAAACTACCTGATGGGATATGCACATAACACTAACCAAAATTATACATCAAAGCGCCATTAACATGATAAAAACATAGACAAAGTGGTGAGTGCATAGTAAATGAACCATCAATCGCAATGTGCTATGCGCTTTCATAAATCAATAACGCATTCAAAAAGCATGCATGAAAAGACCAATGTAAATCAACTGTTTTTGATACCAGAGAAAATAAAAGTTTAATATGCCATTTCTTAACAGAAACTAGTTTTTCTAAATGTTAACTGAAGAAAATGTTAATAACACTGACCGATAAGCGGCAATATGATCAATTAATTAAGTATGCTACTTAGAGGTGATATTGTATTATTTAGGATCAGAAATGTTAGAAATATATTTAATTATATGCACTTGCTATATGGTGTGTCTGCGAGTGTCCATGGTTTTGTAATGAGATATCACAGGCAGGCCAACTCTTTCTGTGTATATATATTTTCATGAATCTAATTGTGGTGACTTTGCATGCATTATTTTGGTTTTCTTTTATTTAGGTAAGTTTGAGTTTTAACCATAAATACAGCCTGTTTTTGTCCCAGAATTGTGGAGTGACAGTGGATATTAGGAAATATTAGATCATGGATTTCTACTTAGAGAAAGAGCGACATAGCAACACATGTATCAACAATGTCCTCAGATGCTCCCTGCGGAAGGGCATTCATACCCTCTCTCATATCATCATTCTTGCTCCATGAGTGAGATCTTATCCATACCAGACCTTACCAGTTAGTATGATCACATGGGCCAGAACATCCTTGGCTTGAATTCCTGCCAGACAATACTTTTCCAGTGCTACCTTCTCAGAAGACTACTGAGAAGTCTGCTGTAAATCAAGAAATGTCCAAGCCTACTTTAATGGTGCATTGGAACGCCACAATTTCTAATAGAAGGAAATAAATATACTGAGGGCTATGCTAGTGTGATATCATTAGAGGGTGAGGCAGCGATTTTATAATTTTTTTATTCATATTTCCATTCATTTTTTCTCTCTCCAACACACTGGTTGGAAAGGTAGGAAAGGAGAGAAAACATAAGAATCATCAGCAAAGAAGTGACAATGAAGACCAAAAGAAAGACCAATAAAAGAACTTTCTTACTACAATACCAGACAACAGAGAGGTTAGGCAGTCCAGACACAGGGCTATGATAGGGTTATGACAATATAATCACCAGAGTTAGTCTACCTTGATCAGCACTTAAGGTAATTGATGAGGTCCAATAAAAGGCATAGAAGATCAATAATAAAGTACAATAATAAGATGTCAGGTCTGACGTAAATAAAATGTATTGTACAAGCATGCAAGTGAAAAGGACTCTGGGTGCTTGTGTTGTCTTAATGGAAATCTAGGGTGCTAACGTCAATGAGCAAAATAACTCCTGATGCAGATTTTCCAATCCATTCATTGCATGTTGACACATCAGTGTGGATGGTAGCTAAAGAGGGCTTGACCACTCAGAGTCAAACAGATCACAAAGATCCAATCCTTTTCAGCTCTGAGAGGAGCCAAGAGAAACAGACTGCATCAGGGGATGAGTTCTCATTCATTGCTGAGGCCTGTCTTAAACTGCACAACTGCATGCACATGATAGTGGGACAAGGAGTTCAGCAGCCTTGCACTGCCAACTAAAATGATGCATCAATCTGAAACAACCAGTTGATGGAATATTATCTGCCCCCACCCACTGTTGCACTGTCCATTATATCCAAACTCACTGCCTGTCTGCTCCTCTCTGTCACCCACAAAGGTTTCTGTGTCCAATGAAAGTAATGGACATAACGAGGGGCCAGGGAGATTAAAGGGAGCAAAAATAGGAGTCAATGATGGACCTTCAGAAGCGGGTAAGTTCTGAAGCTGCAAATCAAAGTCAGATAATGCCCAAGGACTGGTGCCAGCGGCCTTTCATATTCATTCCAAGATCTGTCAATGAGTTGCTATGGTGAAATGGCTCAAGCTGTACTGTCATACCCATGTTTCACAATAACCTCCAAGCCCTCTAATAACCATCAGGACCCCAGGCCATCCAAGTCCTCAGCACAGACCCTTGTTTCCTTCTCAACTATTCTTTTACTACTTCTTTGTTGCCATGAGCCACCCACTCCCTGCACTTAAATTATTCTACAGGTGAAGTTAGAAGTGAGGCAGGACCAGCATATACGAGGGTGGAGGTACAGGTTGGGAAGCCACAACAGTGAGTGGAAGCCCACACTCCGTACATTCAGTGCTCATTTAACTTGAATTCCCTTACCCTCCTATTCGTTCCCCAGGATGCTGTACAAGACAATTGTGCTGGCAAGGAGAATGCTGAAAAGCAGAAGGTAAATGTTAAAGCCACTGCAGCAGTGATCTATGCAGTTCAGGGGTTGAGTGGTGGCAAGCTCCAAACACAGGAACTGACCAGCAGTCAACGACCACTACGAACCTGATCTGTATCTTGTCAGGCATAGATCCAGCAAAAACAAAACACCTGGAAATATTCTTGGATATCTGGCAAGCTTGCAACATGTGCTGTGCTCTGGTCTCAGATGCTGCACCTCAAATGCCACTGATGTCTACGTTCTCTTATACAAGTAAGGAGTATGCCTTTCCTCTGATCCCTCCATACCCTATGCCTTGGTGCATCCCAACGCTCCTCACTATCCCCTCTACCCTGCAGTGTCAATATGCGCCATCTAGCAAATGTGATTAAACACTTTGGGCCTCATTAAGGGCCTCATTACACGGTAGGCGGTAAGGGTTTACCGGTACCGGTATTTTACCGGTACCGGTAAATCCTTACCGCCTTACTACGAGGTCCCTTTGCGGGTTGGAGAATTTAACGCCTGCTTTTTGCAGGCGTTAAAAACCAACCCGCAAAGGGACCAGGGAGCTAATTACGGTACCGCAATTTGCGGTGCCGTAATTAGCACCTTCCCCATTCCCATTATGCCCTATGGGGCAAAAATGGGAATGGGGAAGGGCAATGGGGGAAGGGGGAATTACCGCCCCACCAACCTTGGAATAGGGCGGTGTTAGGGAGAATTCTCTGTTTAGGCTGAATTTCCCTACCTAGTGAGTCCCCCAGCAGCTTTGCTGGATTGCGAGGGTTTAATTTTTCTCCTGCCAAGAGTGAGACTCTTTTTACCCTCACTCTTGGGCATGTTGAAGTGTGTTTTCTTGGTTAAACCTTGTGTTGAATGGGCTATGGGGTCTTTTACTCCATAGGGCCTCATGTATTTTTTGGATGTGGGTTACACAGCACCCTCTGTGCCGTAACCCAGGGGTGTCCTAGGGACTCCCCAACATAGACTCCATACCCTGGGACTGACTACTGTCTCCCAGGGCATGTAAAGTCACCAAAGACTTTACTAGTCTTAAATCCTGAACAGAACCAGTACAAACCATCATATTGTGGACGTACTGGCTGGGGCAATTCGATTGCCCCAGGGTCTGTTAGTCGAGGGGGCACGTCTCCGTCCCCCCTGATCGAGTTTTGGCTGGTGGCAGTGGAAACTACGTTTTATATTCGACCGCGAATATTTTCCTATGGGATTTCCCATTGTTTTAGGCTAACACATTTAATTATTTATTTACGGTAGCTTTAAACATACCGTCGGTTTATATATTTATTATTATAACTCCGGTTGGGATTTTTTGCCAAAACTTGATGCTAAAATGGCGTTGGCATTCGCCTCTGTAACTCTGACCCAAAGTGGAGCCCTTTGTCCCACTTTTGGCGGGCTTCTCCACAGAAGCCCTCCAAAGTGGTGCCACTCTGTCTGGGGTACTTAGGAGGGGTGGAGGGGGATTTAGGCACCCTGGACTGAGTTACCTTGGTAACTCAAGTCGCACTCCATCCTGATTGGCCCAAGTGGTGAGCCGGCCGGCTCACCACTTAGCATGTTTGAGTGACAGCTAGGCTGGGTGAATGGGGGTTTGCTGCATAAAAGCAGGGCTTTGGGGACTGGAACTTCAGAAGTCGCCACAGGACCTAAGAATCCAACGAGGGACGAGCTGAGCTGATCTGCTTCGACGACACCGCCGGTGGAGCCCTGCTGAACCATCTCACCACTTTTCCCGACGACCGAGGAGAACTCTTAACGGGGTGGCTCCTTCCCGTGACTGGTGGGGACAACCAGTTTTCACCTTCTTTCCGCTCTTCGAGGTATCTCGTGGCCGCCTTGCCAGTGCCAAGCACCCCGGCAACCGGAATACCCACCACTTTTACCCCAACCGCGAAAGTCGGTACAACCCTTTAACCGGAGAACTCCGCGGCTGGTTTCTTCCCGGGCAGTGCAACGACCTTCTTCTTCTGCTCTTCAGCGAGATCTTCTTCTCCCCTGACCGACGTCGAGCCTTGCTGCCACTGCCTGGAACAACTGCCCCCGCTGGAGGATCCTTTCCGTTAAGGTACCGTGTTCCGCCTGGCTTCCCTTGCCACCGACTGTACGGGGTAGTTTTAGCCCCCGGCTTTCGATCCTGGGATTGCCTGGGACACTTTGGCTAAACTTTCTAAGCCTCTCTAACTCTTTTCCGAACTCTTTTGCAAGACTCTGAATCCCTACCAACTGTGTGATCTTGGGCACGTTTTTGCTCTGTCTGCTCTAAGAGTGGGCCCTGCTTAGTGACTTTTGCTCACCTGTGACTTTGTGCTTCTTTGAGCTTACAAAAAGTGTTCTTAACCTTAGAGTGGTGTGTTTATCCTAATTCTGCTCCTTCTCCCTCCCTTCTTTTTACCTACTAGAGTGTCATCTAACGTTAAGCGCTCACCTCTGTTTGAATTATGTGGTGTTAACCTAGAGTGTCTAGATAGGAATAAGGATTGGGACTGCTTTCCATATAACTGTGTTTAGAGTATTTTACTATATTTTGCTAGAGTGTTTTCAACTTATGTGTTCTTGAAAATAAATAACTATATACTTTTGAAACCAAGCTCTGGTCAGTGTTTGCTTGTGCTATTGTGTCTGAGTACATATTGTGTATACTTTGCATACTGCCTAACTCTTCTTGAGGGAAGTCTGACTGCTCAGCCACAGCTACCAGGTAAATCTGGGTGGTGCAGACTGCTACCAAGTGGGTTTACTGCTATACCTGTAGTCTTAAATCTTTTGCAGTGTTCCCCAAGGGAACTGCACAGGTTTCTGCCTAACATGCGGTAATTCCCCTTTCCACCAAGGCGGTGCCGGTATTTTACCGGCATGGACCAAGGTGCTAATAGCACCTTGGTCCACCGCCGTCCGTGTAATGAGGCCCTAAGAGTTTGACAGTGTTGCATAAAGTGGTGGCATATGAGTATAATGGAAGTACCACCCTGTACCGGCACCACCACATTCCGATATTTGAAGTGAAATGGAGGATTTACCTTAAGCATACAGCTAGAGATAACATTTACATTTAACCTCCAGAAATGTCCTATTTTCTGTAATAGAATTGTATGGTAAACCCAACAAAATCACCATGGAGTCCTATGGACTCCAACAATTGGTATTAACACTGCATTACCACCACTCGTTATCCTGCAGTATATGTTTGGGACCCAGTGGCGGTACCTAAAAACAAGTTTGATGGTAATTCTAGAGGAATTACCACTAACCTCATAAAGACACTGGGCCTCATTACGAGTTTGGAGGTAGCCATGCCATTTTTACCGAAATGCTACCCCCAAACTCGGGTCCGGGTCCCGAAAAATGGGAATTACCGAGCCATTCTGACCTTTGCGGGCCCGGTAATTCCCATTCGCGGGACCCGGGCCCGGTACGTCCCCACTCCCATTTGAGCCCCCACAGGGGGATAACGGGACCGTTGCTACCATCCTGTTCTGCTAGCGGGTACCGCTCTGCACGTCTGGTGTGACCAGGTATCCAGAGCGGCACCCGCGAGCAAACTCGTAATGTAGCGGTGAGGTGACAACAACGCCGGTAGCACTACCGGCGCTGTTGTTGCCTTACCGCAACATGTATAATTAGACCCACTGTTTTTTCTCATCTTCTACATGTACTTCAGTGAAACAAATCTAATGGCCCAAACTGGTTCCTAAAGAGACATTGGGCCTCATTTCGAGTCGGGCGGTAAGGGTTAACGGTCACCGGTAAAGAGACAGGTGCCGTTAAACCCTTACCACCCTATTCCGAGTTCCCTTTGCGGGTTGGAACTTAACACCTGCTTTTTGCAGGCGTTAAAAAACCACCCCGCAAAGGGACCTTGGAGCTAATTACGGCACTGTAATTTACGGTGCCGTAATTAGCACTTTCCCCATTCCCATTGAGCCCTATGGGGCAAAAATGGGAATGGGGAAGGGCCCATGGTGAATGGGGAATTACCGACCCCGCCAACCTTGGAATGGGGCGGTAATTTCGCCATTCACCATGGCGGAGTCGGAATGATAACGGCGTCAACCAAGGCGCTAATAGCGCCTTGGTTAACGCCAGGGTCGGAATGAAGCCCATTTCAATGGTACTGCTACACTATTGGATAATATACAGATTGTCTGAGTTACACAAGACTGGACTAAGAGCAAACAACTTTCCGTAAACAGTGAAAAACATTTTCTTGTGAACTCCGTTACTATCTGTATTGCTTAATGGATGTATGGAAGGGTATTTTTATAGCTGAGACCTAGGTTAGGTGTGTTGTGACAAATTAAACTCTGGGGTACTAGTGGTCCGGGGGTGAATATGGGTTTCTAACCATCAGTCAGCCCCACACCTCTACTACACCAGAATGGATTCCAACAGATTGGATTAAACAAGCATACAATTAAAATTATAAACCTCCTTGTCCAATTTTGGTAACATGGATGGAACGGCAGGCTTATCTCCTCTAAAGGTCGTGGATCGTTGGTTAGTTGCAGCACAGCGAAAATATAAATATTGCCCAATGATAAAAGGAGTGCCAGGTAAGGTTGTATACAAAAATCTACTTAATTATTTCACAACAATCGAACAACACTACAAACTACAACCCACCCAGTACAGGAATGCAGAGCACAGACAGTTGTGTCATCCTTTAAGGTTGACGGCCTACAGCTGCGGAGTGTGTTTCAGTCAGCTGCCTTGTCTTTGGTTGTAGGTTCATAGACCTTCTGGCACTCCCTATCCAGGAAGCTTGCTGCAGAGCCTAGTAGGGCACACTGTGCTAGTCAGTGGGAACTGGTTATTAAGTGGCTAGAGGGTCCTCTGAGTTCTTTTCTCCACCTGTTCCTTGGCAGAAGTCTAGGGGAGGGATCTTGCTTCCCTCTTTGGATATCATGGCTTCCTTCAATGGCCCCCCAGGCCTCACAGTGCCAAACACACACACAGAAGTAAGGTGATTATGTGTGTATGCAAGGCGTTGGAGACGAAGGGGGGCAGGTATGATATGTTTTAATAGACATCTATCATAGATGTCCAGTAAATAAATACCATGCCTGTCCCCTCAGCCTCACAGTGCCAAACACACACACACACACACACACACAACACACACACACACACACACACTGATTATGTTTGGATGCAAGGTGCTGGGAGGCCAGGAGGGCAGGTATATTTTTTACTAGACATCTATCATAGATGTCCAGTAAAAAATACCATGCCTGTCGCCTGGTCGTCACAGCGCCAAGCATACACACACAATCAAAGTGATTATGTGTGTATGCCTGGAGCTGAGGTGGAAGGGGGCAGTATACCATCCCTGTCTTCTGAGTCCTACAGCACCTCCGAAGGAGAGCTGATTTTGGCCGGTGGGGAGGGGGTTTGTGCAACAAAGGCATTTTTAAAATAACTTTGTTGTACAAACCTCCTACCACCACTCGCCAAAATCATCCCAGACCAGCACAAACATACACACACACATACTCAAACAACATGCAAATCAAGCACTCACTGTCTCATTCACAGTCATGAGTACCCATCATGCACTCACTCATAACACATGCATCCATACACATATTTAAATAATAAATAAGCATACACACACATTTAAACAACATACACACAGCAAGCACTCTTTCATTCACACAAGCACCCATCACACACTCACTCATAACCCAAGCATACACGCATTTATAGACATATTTAAACAATAAACATACAAACACACACATTTACACAAGATACACACAGCAAGCGCTCTCTGTTTCATTCACACAAACATCCATTATGCACTCACTCAAAACACAAGCATAACCACATTCATACACATATTGAATCATACAAACACACACATTTACCCAGCATACACACACAACATATGCGCAGCAAGCACTCTTTCATTCACACGAGCACCCATCATGCACTCACTCATAACACAAGCATACACGCATTCATAGACATATTTAAATAATAAACATACAAACACACACATTTGCACAGCATACACACCAATAATTATCTGTTTCATTCACGCTAACATCCATCATGCACTCACCGGAAACTCAAGCATACACGCATCAATGCCCATATTTAAATAAGCATACAAACACTCACATTTACACAACATACACAAAGCAAGCACTCTTTCACTCACACGAACAACCATCATGCACTCACTCAAAACACAAGCATGCACGCATCCATACACATATGTAAATAAATGCATTAACATATACACATACACATTAACATACGCACTGCAAGCACTCTCTCATTCAAACGAGCACCCATCATACTCTCTCACAATACAAGCATACACACAGCCACACACATATTTCAATACTAAATAAACAAACATACAAACACACCCATTTGCACAACATACACAGAGAAAGCACTATCACATTCACAACAGCATTGTCATCATACATTCACCTAACAACACAAACATGCACGCATCCATACACAAAATTGAAATTTTTAAAAATGCACATAAACAACCTTACCTCCTATCGCGGGTCCAGAGGTTCCAGTGCTCCAGCCCACTGCAAGCATGAAGAGGAATCAGGAAGTGTTCTGGTTCCTGCACATGCATGCAAGGGGCCTGAGCATGGGTCCGGTGATGCCTCACTCCAGCCTGCTCTGTCTGTATGTGCGAGGAGGTGCAGGAACACCTCCTTGCACATACAGACGTACAGTTCCCCAGCCAGCATTTCCAAAGATCCATGCGAGGCGGGGGACGCAAACGCCCCCAGCCTTGAATGGCTCATGGAGCGTGCGCGGCTGGGGAAATTTAACTGTGAAAGGGAAACAAAATTTCCCTTTCACAGTTAAGTGCACTCCCTCAACTGAATAATACAGCTGAGGGAGTGCTCATATTTTACTGGGCTGGCTCCTCCATAACGGGTGTGAGGGGGCCAAGACCTGGTGGGACAGTGAATTACGTTTAGGGCACCAGTCATTCATGTGATGGCTGGTAGTGCATGAAGTGTGGAGAGGGTTGCAGAGCCTAAAGACAGTCTGATGGGAACTCATGATGCAAGAGCAAGTACTGCCAGAGGTCGGGGCAGGCTCCAGTCTCTGGGTCAGACTGGCTGTTTTTCCCTGATTGGTTTCCACACAGACTGCTCTGTGCAGAATCGTATTTTTGAGCATGCTGAGAATCCAATAGATTGCACTGTCCCTCGTCAACACATTGGTTTTCTCGCGGTCTGCTCACAATTCAATGGTTTTCATGTGTTAACCATGGTCTAAAGGCATTTGTCCCAGTGCCTACATGGTTGGTGTTAATTTGCTAATAGCACAGTTCAAAATGCGTTATGTGTACAGTGCTATAACTATGCGACTTGCCAGCTGTTTTGGACTGTGGCTCCCATGATCGCTTACCATTGATTATGTTGGCTAGAGCTGATGGGAGTTGTAGTCTGAGTCCTCTGAAGCACCAAAAGTTGCAGTCTTCTAGCCTACAGGCATACGCTGGGTTTTAATTCAGCCACTCTGCTGTTTTAGGGCAGAGGGCAGAATTAAGGCAAGCATTAAATGCGTGATTGCACTTTTGACTGTGTGCACAAAGCTCATTAAAGACCGATTTAAGCTCTTAGTAAGTATTCTGAATGTATTGCTAATCTTTTTATGCCTCTTAATCAAACATGAAATCACTTTGCTTTAGGGCAGACAACCTCTAACTCCTGTGTTTTTCCCTCTACTGTTTATGAAATAAATACCAAGCAGGGCCTTAATTCCCAAATATAAAGCTTCCTAAAGCACCCTACGGATATATGTGCTTGGGAAGGCCAGGATGTGGGAATGTGCTAGTCACTGGGCCTCATTACGACCCAGGCGGTAAGTTACCGCCTGGGTCGTACCTTTACCACCATGGCGTAAACTATGTTTACGCCATGGTGGTTGGCTGACTTACCGCCCCATTCCGAGGTGAGTGGGGCGGTAAGTCCCCATTAACCCATTTACCCTTCCCCATTCCCATTTTTGCCCCATAGGGCATAATGGGAGTGGGGAAGGCGTTAATTACGCCACCGTAAATTACGGTGGCGTAATTAACAACAAGGTCCCTTAGCGCCATGGATTTTAACACCAGCAGGTGTTAAAACCTCCATGGAGCTAAGGGACCTCGGAATCAGGCGGTAAGGGTCGGCGCTGTTTACGCCGCCGTAAACCCCTTACCGCCTGGGTCCTAATGAGGCCCACTTTCTTATTGCTGATGATGCTGCCAGCAGAGAATGTAGCCTTCAATTTCCTGGCTTCAAATTCAAATTGATAGTTTCTTTCCTCATAGCCTATTTTTCCATTTCTGTTCGTAGTGACAGCTCCTTCCATGTTAAACCGCAGCCAATGTTTCCTCAAGGGTACATTCGGTGGAACGTTTTACGTGTTTCTTGTCATCCCTAGATCCATAATTCAGTGCCTCTCGGCAGCTTCCTCTTAGAGGAAGCCCTGATGGGTCTTACCTGCCTTAACCTCAACTCGATCAGCTCCCTTTTTAACTGGATGTGATATGATCTGATGTATAGTCTCTCTTCATTCCTGTCCTGCCTCTTCCTGTAAGACTATGATGCTCTTAGCTTTGCAATTAATTCTGTTGACAGAGCCACAGAGGGGAACCTCAAAGGGATACACTGTGCGTCCTGAAAAGGAGGCCAAATCTATCAGAATTCTCAAAAATGTATCTAGGGGTACCAGTCCTCGGCCTAGTCTGTATTTGTTCACTGCCAAGGGAAAGGGTCCCTGAGATCGCTCAAAGTTCTAATTGCTGTCTCATCACAATAAGGTATTCACTGCAGGGATAGGAGTGAGATAGCAGCTCGGGGTCAATAGACGCTTTCTCTGAACTCCCACATCACCCATTCTGACAGTACACCAAAGAAGACACAGAGGGAGGAACCGTGGAGAACCCTAGCTTCAAATAATGTCAGTGAGACATACCTCTGCCATGGTTTCAGTAGGATGAAATACAGACCGTGCATAGACCACTACTACATATAGTTAATGTCAAACATTGTTGATCACTATAGCAGGGCTGGATGAATGTGGCCTGCATGAAGACCATACCACATTGAGTATTAACTGGGGTGTTGCTGTGTCTGGAAAAGATCAGGGGCTAAGCTATTGTTGGTACTGGCAGGACTCGGGGCTGGGCAGCATTTTGGTTGTAGCACTTTAGCTGTTATACAGGGCTACAACCAAAAGACCCGGGGCTATAGCCCCCTTAACCCCCCCCAGCAAAACCTCTGAGTATTAATCCAGATCTCAGCTTATTCAAAGTTGTTCATGTTGGTGATGTATTTAAATTGAATTTAGATACTGCCTGCCATTTTTCAGCATAGAGATTCCTTGTTGGCTGGGTGGATAGCTCATGAGGTAGGTGCTCACCTTTCACCTGGGGTAAGACTGTGCTTTGCAAGTTTGAATCCAGCAGCAGGGCCGACGCAGCCTTTCATCCTTCTGAGTTCAATAAACTGAGCACGTTAACACTGTTACTACAGTACTTTGAAGCTAGAGGAATCCAGTAAGAAGCACTATACAAGAACACAAATTCATAATTATTATGGGCATGGGTTAGGGGTTTACAAGTCCCCCCGAGATAGTTAAATACAGATGAGGGCATACTACCTAAATAACATGAGGTGAAAAAACAATTAATAAAAAAATGTAACTTCAAATAAGGAACTGCATGAGATTGGTGACCAGGGCCGTTTTGTGTCCTCCTGGGCCCTGGCCTTCCACACCCAATCTCCTTCAGCCTCCCCCACTCCCAGCACTTGCCATGAACCCCTCTGGCCTATGCTACCACTGACCTGCACTTACTTTGGACAGCTGACCACTCTCACAAAGTCACTTAACAGCTGTTTACTCCCTAGCACTTCCCTCCTTGTACACCTAGCACTTATCCCCCACTCCGCCATCCCTTCTCTCCCTCTGCACTAGCCCAGTGTGAATGCTCACAAGGCCTAGTAGGTCCACATCTATCTTCCATTGTTATATTTCCTTTACATTTGTAACGGTTTATTGATAAGCCACTCTCAACAAGGGGCGTTCCTTCCCTCCCCACTCAATCGGTTATGCAACAAAAAATTCGAAACATTCTTTTTTTAGCGCGATCTCAGACACATCGCATGCCTCTTGGATCCATCTGCCCTGAGCTAACAATGAGCCAAGAACCAGGCCGGTGTACGGGAAATATATTGGTATTTATTTAAATGAACAGTAATAGAAATTAGCATGAAAAGTGTCGAAACACCACTTTATCCGTAGCACAACACAATTAACTTCTCTCAGCATAAATAAATCACAAAAGTAAGTTAAAAAGAACATAATCACAATGATTACTTTCTGCAAATTTCACTTTACAAAATAATTACACTGATCAATAACAAGAGAACTTATGTAATGTTGTGCAATTCTCATTTTCCTGCAGGCTTAAAAGGGTAGCAGTAGGATTTCAAGATTGGTAAAAATACATTTTGCCCATACTTTAAAATAAACACAGGGTGATTTATTGCTTTGGTCTAGGTTGGGAAGTCAGACAGAACAATTCGAATGCTTTGGGAAATTTTGGATTTCAGACCCCCCTATCTGAAATGCCATTGACAGGGCCAGCTGGACAACAAGGTTTACCAAATTAATGTATAGGCTATAGTTTTCAGCACACACTGGAAAGTGAGCCTTTTTCATTTCAAATTTTAACAAAATTCACCCTGTAATATTTTGCCAAATGGAGAATTAATTACATTTATATTTTTTGTTACATAGGCTAAGGATCTACACTGTTATCCCTCTCCCCCCACAACTCCCACCCACTATAAAGGGAAAGGATTCAAGGCAAGCAGACTGCCCCACCTTTAGGTTTCCCAAGGCTTAGTTCTACTTACATAGCAAGCCTCTGTTTAAGGTACAGGAAAGCCAGCTGCGTCTCAGGACACTCTACAAAGATAGGGCAGGGACCTGGTCACTCCACTCTCAAAGATGGCCTCCCGCTTTCCACCACAGGACCCAGTCAGCTTTGAGGCCTTCCTAGAGATAGCCAGCTCCACCCAGATTCACTCCCAGCACTCTCCTCTGGTGTCTCCTTACAGCTGTCAGAAGGTAAGTTTCAGTGCCTTCCTGATAGTCTGTCTCTTCTCTCCGTCCTCCTCACTTTCTCCTTTTTCTTTGTCCTTTGTCCCTTGTCCTAGTGCAGTCCCCCTTGTATAGCATTGGTGACAAGACCAATTTTACAATCTTGGGGATGTACCCTGCAATAATCCCTGCCACTAGGATTGGACAGTTACCCCTCTTTCTCCTCATAAACTCAGCCTGCAAGTCAGGATTGGTTTAGGGGTCTGAAGCAACATATGGAAATTACCGTTTGCCATCTGTCATGACCCTCGCCCAAAACCCCCTCTCGCAAACCCATTGGCCAGGTGGAGTCAGGACTCGGGCCTCTAGAGCCTCTTCAAAAGCCCTCATGGGGCCAGTCCTGGCGCCTATGGCACCAGGCTCATACACCATGAACAACAATGTACTTGGGAACTACTTTATTATATTGTCAGCCAACATGGAGGCATCCACATAGCTTGGTTCCTAAGAACCAAGCTATGCGGTCTAGTGTTTGGGTGTGGCAGGCCTGGAACTACTTTCACTGGTACTACTTTACCTGGGCTATATAAACCACACCCTGACTGCAGAACATGCTTCGTGTTACTTTGCAACTTGCAACGTGACGCTCACCATGTCCAGCTATTCCCTCGAACCTCGGAGAAGCAGAACCTGCAAGAAGACAAAAGGAACATCATTAGCAGCAGCATCTTACCTGCAGTCTTCATCTTTAAACACTCGCAGCTACTGAGAACAGCTTCCTCGAATCTACACTCCTCCCGGACAGAACGACCTGAAAGAGGAAGATAGAGGCAAGAGACATTTACAAATTAGGAACTGCTCAAAAGGCTTACCTGGCTGGTTGCCTCTCGGCTGGCACCACTCCGGACATTCCACTCGCGCTGAAGAACACCACAACCTACAAGGAAGGAAAACACAGGTTAGCAAAGGCAAGACTTAGCAGCACTGCGCATAGCGCTTACTTACCGCATCATAGCGCTCTTAATGCGCCATCATTTACCAGCGGGACTCAACCAATCCAGTCCGCCGCGCTGAAGCTCTGCATACCTAAGGGAGAAAAAAGAGACATTTTAAATAAAGAAAGGCATGCAGGATAGCAACAAAACTAAAGAAATGCAATAAGACCTACCTGAACAATATCAAATGGGCCGGCGTCAGTGAAGTACCTGGACAGCACTCGCCCATGAAAGACAACACGCCCCTGCAAAGAAGGCAGGACGGAGAGCATGCCTAATTCTACCACAAGGTGAGGAGAGGGCGCCAGAGGGACTGAAAGCATACAGGGGTGGAGGGAGGATAGTTAAACCAGTCAGTCAGTCTTGAACACAGTCCTCCTGTATTTTCAGGCAGAACCTTCCCCGCAGACCACATCAGGGCAAAGCTGAGAAGCATACCACAGAGTAACCCAGCTGGGTGGCGCCCCTGTGGATACCAGGTGAGTGTAACAGAACACGAAGCCTACCATAACAAATCCACCTGGGCGCCATGGGGACATCAGAAATGGACCGATTGGCCCAATTACTAGGAGAGCTTCGTGCTGAGGTTCATTCTGCCCGACAAGAGACTAATGCCCTCCGGAGAGACCTAATAGTGACCAAAGAACGCACTGGAGAGATTAGCAGGCAATACTTGCAATCACAGGCAGGACAGACACCTCTACCTGGAAGCAATCCAACGATGCAAAACCCCGCCATACCACCCACTCCGGTACAGATTACGTTACCTGGAACAGTGCCCCTGGCACGACCAGAAAGGTTCTCAGGCGACTCACGGAAGTATGCGGCATTCATCAATCAGTGCCGCCTTCATTTTCTTTGTAGGCCTGGAGCATTTCCAAACAACCAAGCTCGGGTAGCTTTTGTCTTATCATACATGAGTGGTAGTGCAGCAGATTGGTCGGTGCCTTTGGTAACCCATGACGATCCTCTATTACATGACTTTGGGGGGTTCCAGAGAGAAATGGAAAAACTTTTTGCTCACCATACCCAGGAACAAGCAGTAGACAATGAACTCTTGTCCCTCCGACAGGGGAATCAAGACTTGTCAACGTACATTGCTACCTTCAACAGACTGGTTGCCGAAGCTAGGTGGCCTGAAAACAAAAGAACCACGTTATTCCATCGAGGCTTATGAGACGAATTAAAGGACGTTTTAGCCCAGGTGGTTGATCCACCCAGAGACTGTGCAGAATTCATAAATCTGGTCGTGCAGCTAGACCACCGGTTGCAGGACCGAAAGGCAGACCGGTCTAAGACGGACCCTCGGACCGTGTATGTTCGAACAAGGGAAAACACACCCCGTGTACCTGAAAATGCTGTAGAACCCATGAAGATTGGAGGGATACGGCCTCCATTAACAATCCAAGAGTGGGACAATAGAAGACAACAACAGCTTTGTTTGTATTGTGGGAAACCAGGACATTTCCTGAAGGACTGTCCAGTAAAACCCCCAAGAAGAACAGTCAGGGCCATAGAGAAGGATGAAGCTAAAAAATTGGGAAACTACCAAGCTCGACAAACGTAGAGGTCAGTTTGTCGAGTGAGAAGAAAGAGTTGCTGACCTCGCACTTTGCAATACCAGTGGTCTTAATTAACCACCAACAGTTTTCAAGAATGCATGCCGTTGAAGCATACATCGATAGCCGAGCAGTTGGAAATTATATTGATCAAGAACTGGCAGGAGAGATGGGGCTTCCTTTGTGTTCTAAGCCAACTCTGGACAAGGTAACCACCGTGGATGGGACAGAAATCGCTTCCGGACCAGTAACCCAGTGCACAGCCAGGGTAACCTTGCTGTGTCAGGACGGACATCAAGAGTCTATTTCATTTGATCTCAACAAGGCACCTCAGTTCAGGCTAATACTAGGGATGCCATGGTTGATTGCTCACAACCCTTTGATAGACTGGCGGGCAGGAAAATTAACCTTCCTCGGTGACTGCTCCCCTGCCTGCTATTACCAAGAGGAGAAACCCGATGTCTGTATCCCCATGACTCCCGGAGCGACAGTATCAACCCTGGGAGCAACTAATACCTTGCCAAGTGAATACCATGATTTCCAGGATGTTTTCCGAAAGGACCAAGCCAATACATTGCCGCTGCACAGGCCCTATGACTGTCAGATCGACCTTGTTCCTGGTGCACAAATCCCTTGCGGCAGGATCTACGCTCTCACAGAACCAGAAAACCTTCATTTGAAATCCTATTTAGACCAGTACCTTTCAAATGGATTTATCCGTCCTTCGAAGTCCCCCGCAGCCAGTCCTTTGTTCTTCGTACCGAAAAAGGAAGGAGACTTGAGAACCTGTATTGACTACCACGCATTGAACCAGATCACCGTGAAGAACCGCTACCCCTTGCCACTTATCCCTGAGATGCTAGACCAAGTTAAAGATACCCAGATTTATACCAAATTGGACCTTCGAGGAGCGTACCACCTGGTCCGAGTCAGAAAAGGAGATGAATGGAAAACCGCCTTCCGTACTAAGTACGGCTTGTTTGAATATCAAGTCATGCCCTTCGGGTTATGCAACGCTCCTGCAGCATTCCAATATTTCATGAATGACGTCTTAAGGGAGTTAATTGATGTGTGCGCCTTAGTGTACATAGACAACATCTTAGTATACTCAGCCTCGGAACAAGATCATGTCAGGCATGTTCGTTCAGTCCTCACCAAGCTCCGTCAACATCGCTTGTTTGCAAAGCTTGAAAAATGCTTTTTCACGTCACCAAAGTAGAATATCTTGGTTTTATCCTTACTCCAGGAGGCATCAGAATGGACGTGCACAAGGTAGATGCCATTCTGAAATGGCATACACCGACGTCTCTGAAAGGGCTACAAAGCATGCTGGGCTTTGTGAACTTCTACCACCGGTTCATCCCAGACTTCTCTCAGGTTGTGCACCCAATCACAGTACCATTTCAAAAAAACAATAAAAAGTTTGCTTGGACCGAAGAAGCAGAAGAAGCCTTTCAGGAAGTTAAACAAAGGTTTACCTCCGCTCCAATCCTGCAACATCCTCGTCCATACCTCCCTTATGTCGTTGAAACTGATGCATCCAGTCTCGCAATGGGGGCTGTCCTTTCACAGAGACCCGGAAACCGGCCAGCTACATCCTGTGGCCTTCTGGTCGAAAAAGTTCTCACCTCCAGGGATCAATTATGCCATCACGGAAAAGGAACTCTTGGCTATCAAATCCGCCTTTAAAGCCTGTAGGCACTACCTTCTGGGGGCCAGACACACCATTACAGTCATCACAGACCACCGAAACCTGCAATATCTCAAAATAGCCAAGGCCCAGTCCTCGCGCCAATTACGGTGGGCCCTTTTCTTCACCGAATATGATTATGTAATCACATTTCGACCAGGAGTCAGAAACGGAAAGGTGGATGCCTTATCTCGCATGGGCATAGATGAAATAGTATATACAACTCCAGACCCAGTACCTATTATACCTGAAGACAAACTCTTGGGTATCACGACAGCCTTAACACAAGCAGGACTACGAAAAGAAATCCAACGGACAATGAATCCAATCAAGCCGAGCTTGGAAATGCCAGCGGTAAAGACTCTACACACAACCATTACTCAGGCTTTCAAAAGGGCAAAGGAACACCTTATTCATGCCAAAGAAAAACAAAAGAGATTTGCCGACCAACACCGGAAAAAGGCCCCTGATTATCAAGTAGGAGACAAAGTTTGGTTAGCCGCTAAATTCGTACCAATCAAGGGAACCCGGACCTTTCATCCCAGATTCTTAGGATCCTATACCATTAAGGCAATTATCAATCCAGCAGCCGTGAAACTGGATTTACCCCCTAATCTACACATCCACCTGGTATTCCATGTGTCCCTCTTGAAACCAATGCAACCCGGCACACGGATTGGGACACCACCTAAGCCCATACTTTTTGATGGAGAACCAGAATTCGAAGTCAAAGATATCTTGGATTCTAAATACTCTAGGACCAAGCTATATTATCTCGTCGATTGGAAAGGATTTGGACCACAAGATAGATCCTGGGAGCCCAGTGAGAATATCCACGCACACGTCTAATCAGGAAATTCCATCGGAACTTCCCAACCAAACCTGGGCCAGACAGAAGGAACACCATGGGAGGGGCCTTAGGGGGGAGGAGTGCTGTCAGGACCCTCGCCCAAAACCCCCTCTGGCAAACCCATTGGCGAGGTGGAGTCAGGACTCGGGGCTCTAGAGCCTGGCATCTTCTTCAAAAGCCCTCATGGGGCCTGTCCTGGCGCCTATGTCGCCAGGCTCATACACCATGAACCACAATGTACTTGGGAACTACTTTACTATATTGTCAGCCAACATGGAGGCATACACATTGCTTGGTCCCTAAGAACCAAGCTATGCGGTCTCGTGTTTTGGGTGTGGTAGGCCTGGAACTACTTTCCCTGGTACTACTTTACCTGGGCTATATAAACCACACCCTGACTGCAGAACATGCTTTGTGTTACTTTGCAGCTTGCAACGTGACGCTCACCGTGTCCAGCTATTCCCTCGAACCTCGGAGAAGCAGAACCTGCAAGGAGACAAAGGAACATCATTAGCAGCAGCATCTTACCTGCAGTCTTCATCTTTAAACACTTGCAGCTACTGAGAACAGCTTCTTTGAATCTGCACGCCTCCCGGACAGAACGACCTGAAAGAGGAAGATAGAGGCAAGAGACATTTACAAATTACGAACTGCTCAAAAGGCTTACCTGGCTGGTCGCCTCTCGGCTGGCACCACTCCGGACATTCCACTCACGCTGAAGAACACTGTGACCTACAAGGAAGGAAATCACAGGTTAGCAAAGGCAAGACTTCGCAGCGCTGCGCATAGCGCTTACTTACCGCATCATAGCGCTTTTAATGCGCCATCATTTACCAGCAGGGCTCAACCAAGCCAGTTCGCCGTGCTGAAGCTCCGCATACCTAAGGGAGAAAAAAGAGACATTTTAAACAAAGAAAGGCATGCAGGATAGCAACAAAACTAAAGAACAGCAATAAGACCTACCTGAACAATATCAAATGGGCCGGCGTCAGTGAAGTAATTGGACAGCACTCGCCCATGAAACACAACACGCCCCTACAAAGAAGGCAGGACGGAGAGCACGCCTAATTCTACCACAAGGTGAGGAGAGGGCGCCAGAGGGACTGAAAGCATACGGGGTGGAGGGAGGATACTTAACCCAGTCGGTCAGCCTTGAACACAGTCCTCCTGTATTTTCAGGCAGAACCTTCCCCGCAGACCACATCAGGGCAAAGCTGAGAAGCATGCCAGCGAGTAACCCAGCTGGGTGCCGTCCCTGTGGATACCAGGTGAGTGTAACACCATCGCCCTTTGTTCTCCTTTCAACTTTTTGGCAAAAACTTGTTATGTATCGCAGCTTCATAATTTGACTAGCAATTGCCATACTAAACATATTTTCTGTTACAGATAATCATGGGGAATTAGATGAGGGGACCACCTAATCTGTATCATGTATCACAGCCATCTGGCACCTTTCTGCTGTTTTCATAAAAACACAACAGTCGTGAATATGTAAGGTATTAAGCATATCCCTAATGTCATTTTTCACCCGCTCACCAACTCTCACATTTGGAACATGTTCAGATCTGCCAGAAACCTAGTTTAACTGGCCATTACTGTTCCCAGAGTAACAGAAAGATGAATTTTATATCCCAAAATTCAACTGGAAATTACATGAAAAATGGTAAATAGATGAAATCCTTTCGCCTTATCATGGCTGAAAAAAGGCCTAAATGACAATAGTGCTTTTAAATTAATTTTGAATCTTCATGTGGGACAAATGGTCCTGCTCCTGCTTCCGGCCATTTGTTTTCACTGGCTCAGCCTGTGCCCACATTTTTTTTTTATCAATCCCTTTGTGCTGGAAGCTTGCTCTTTGAAGTGGGTGCCCCTATTTTCATATGTATTAGTCGTGCTCCAGCCAAGGGTAACCTTTGCTTTCAGAGCCAGCAGGTCTGGAGAACACTGAATTTCAATACCTTTAGCAGGACATTTTTATTGTGGTTGGTCATTAATGGGAGATGTGACATTCAGGCTTGGAGTGGGAGTTTTCCTTGTGAGGTTTTGCCCACAGCCAGCAAAAGGTTCTGCCTTGGGCTGACATTTTTTTCATGAAGGCAAAGTTGCTGCTCAAATGTCACTGGAGTTTTGTGGGTGAATCATGATATGATATGATTGGTTATTCATAACGCACTTAATACCTAGAGGTTTCTAAGCGTAGACCAGGGGAGCAAACCTGTGTTGTTCCATGTCGTCTTGCTTCCAAGGTGAGCACGTTGCCCCTAAGCTATCCTCCCGGGTGAACATAATATACATTGCATTTTGTGAACCCAAACATCATGTTTTGCTTTCCTGCCGCTTTTCTGTGAGCAGTGATATTTGTTTTCCACTTTTACTTTATCAAACTGTTTTTATTTGCACATACATGTAGAACCCGTTTTTGTTTTCAATGTTTAAAAATCCTGTTTTCCGTGTGATAGGGACTTCTCTTTCCTCCTTCTTTTGAACATTAAAATGCTGCTTATCCATTGGTAATGACAGGTAGACTCCTTTACACATGTCTCTTTAATTTTACTTGAAAAACTAAAACAAAGCCCAGGTCGTTTTTGTTTCAGTGTTTAAAATCCTGCCATTCATGTGAAAGGGACTTCTATTTGCGGCCTTTAAGTGCACCCCACACATTCCCATGTTCTCTCCCTGCTGCCCTGTGGGCGCTTTGAAACACAATTTCCTTGATTGTCAGGCGCCTTACAAATGCACAATATACAAACAAATACATAACAAATACACCGCTTTGGTTAGGTGTGAATGAAGCAGGTATAGTAGTCGAAACTCTAAATTCGAAACATAAACCTGACGGATGCATTTTTCTCCACAAACACGAAACATCGTTTTCAATCCTGTCCCTTCAATAAACGTATCACATGCGTGTGAAGCAAAGCAAAGTAAAGCATGTTGACACGGCTCCCACCTACTGCAGCAACTGGCTCAAACACGCCCGTGCCCAACAACAACATCCCCCGGCAGAGAGACGGTTCCAGGATGTATATGCGAGCCAGGCCTGCCATGCTGGTCCTGGGAAAGAAACAGACACGTATGTATTTTATCAGCCAATAAAGCGTGTGCGTGACACTGCCAGGCCTGTTCCGCCTCTTCCTTCGGATGGAGCTTAAGCATTCCACTCTCACAAGGCTGCCACGGTGGCACCGAATCAGCGCCGTCAGATGGGAAATAAAAACGCCCGTGGCCGCACCCCAGCAGGGCACCTGCCATGTCGCTGTGGATGACATGCTGGCACATTAGCCAGACACCTGCGGCGTCTTTCGCGGGTGGCGTGTCATCATCACATCAGTATGGATCGCTCGCGCTCACATTCCTGTGAACATTATTGGTCGCCCATTTCAAAGACCCACGCAGCTACCGTTTGCATTTCCCGAAGATCAGATTCCGTTTGTTGGCCCTTGGGCCTATAATGTTGTCGATCACATCTGCGACCTGATTAAGGACATACAACGGAACAATCTCTTTTGGTGATATATGGGAGGATTGACAAAAAACACGCGCTTCCAGCGTGCAATGACTGGGAGCAACCTTTTAGTTTGTAGCCTATTACTTGTCTAGTGTCTGTTCTATTTATTTTTGTGCGCAATATTTTTCTTTAAACAAAAATAATTCATAAAAAAAGAAAGGAACCCTGCATTTTTACCTGTTGCATGTTTCAGAGCGGGCGCACACGCACACATTAGTGTTCCACTTGTGATCGCCTGTAGCGTGCCCTCACATTGGGAGCATATAGTACAGACCTGCCATGCCCCACAGTGACAGCAGAACTCAGTTAATACTAAGGGGGTCATTTTATGAGTGCTAATTGTATGGCGGGCAATGCTCACATTAGCACCTACAAACTGTTGGGTCCCCCGATGCAATTTTAATAGTGTGCCTCTCCAAAATGCTACCTGCTTTTTACGCTTTTTGTGCTTGTCAGATGGCAATGGATTCCTAATCAGGTTTAATCAGGTTTAATGCCAGCATGGAAACCTCCTATTAGTCCTGGACCTCTAGGGGGTCATGGAATGCAGTTGCCCACACTACCACACCGTTGATGTAATGCTATGTGTCTCGATAGTGCCTTGATACTGCAATACGTTTTGCCACATCCTTTAATGCTATGCCCCTGTGTTCCTAAATATCTCATAAGAGCAGGTGTTGATTGCATATATAGCACCCAACCCCTAAGGCTTCAGAATGCTTGCAGTAGAAAGCATAAAGGAAAGAGTATGAGTAGAGCTAAGAAGATAGATATGCTTAAAAAAGGAAAGTTGTGAGATGTGTCTGAAGGATAATAGATTGAGAGCAGTTGTAAGAGATTCGTAAAGGAGTGCCTTGAATGTAATCGCTTCTTCTGCTAGGGGAAGTTCAGATTAAACCTGGGAGTGGTGGCCAGCGTGAGAAAAGATTAAACTAAGAGTGCAAGAAGGTTTACCAAAATGAATCAGCCAAATCAGATACATAGGAGCTGTGTTAAGTACCTACTTGTCGACTAGAGCGGCTTCTTTCAATTTGATCCTGACGTCCACCGGCAGAGTGCTCTTGGAGGACTCATGGCACTGTTTTGGCTGCACTCTTTTGTACTGCCTGGAGTTGATAACTCAAATGTTTAGGGTCTCACAAATAAATGGCATTGGCCTGGTCACCAATAGCCCTGGCAATAATGCCAAGATGTTCCACCGCTAAGTACAGGCACATCTGGCGAAACAACCTGATGTACTAGGTTGAGCTGCAAACAATGGTGTTTATGTGGAGGCTCCTGTGAAGTATTGAGTCAACCACCTTGCTTAGGGTTTTTGCTTTGTTGGTCAAAGAAAGGTGTTTTGACTAAAGGCCCACTGGAAAAAAATGGGAGTCGTCAGCATATCAAAGAAAGCTGACTTCCTGGGACTCTTGTAAATCATGGAAAGGTTTTAAATATACATTAAAAAGTAACAGAGACAGGGCTACTCCCTGTGCAATGCCATATTTGCATGAAGTGGGGTGGTTGTAAAATTGGCTAGTGTGAACAGTTGGTTTCTACTTTCATCAATCTCTCACTCAAGGAAGGGGTTTTTCCTCCAGGTCTTAAAGGTGTTCTTATCACCCCTCTGTTGAAAAAACTCAATTTGTACCCTTCTGTCTTCAATAATTATCACCCTACAGCAGGCCTACCATACAACTTACACTCTTCATCAAGAACAATCCTATACTGCATGATTTCCAATCAGGCTTTTGCCCCAATCATGGCACAGAGACAGCCTTGGTTGCTGTCTGGGACGATTTACTCCACTACGCTGACCAGGGTCCCTTATCACGTCTGGTCATGTTGGATCTCTCCGCCGCCTTTTATTCAGTGTATCATTCCATCTTATTATCCCGCCTTTCACATATTTTAGGGATTTATGACTCAACCTTACAATGGTTTAAGAGCTTCCTAGCAGGACAAACACAAACTTTTATACTGGGTTCTTCTGCTTCATGCCTTGCACCAGCAACATGTGGCGTCCCTCAGGGATCATTCTTGTCACATATTCTTTTTAATATGTATATTTTCCCTCATCGCCAAGTTCAACATTAATTTCCACTTGTACACGGATGACATTCAGCTTTTTATTAAAGTTTCTAGTCCAGATGACTTGTTCAATTAACTTCAGCTATGTCTTTGCCAAATTAAGACCTGGCTTGCCAAGAACAACATTCAATTGAACGACTCCAAAACAGAAGCTATTGGCCCGAGACATCTTTTACAGGGTCCAAACTGATGCCCACTTCCTCCCTCTTTGTTTGGTCTTCCAAAACTCTATCCACTGAAGAGAAAAACATTTGGGTCTTTTTTGACCGTGAGATGTCGTTATCTAATAAAGTCAATGCCAGTGTTAGGCAAGCCTTTGTTAGTATGCAAATTGCTTGAACACATTCTCCCCTATCTCTCACGCAGTGACCACGCCCCTGTATTTGGCCTGTTAGTCAACACAAGACTAGATTACGCAAACGTCTCTTATGCCGGCCTTCCTAAACAGTTGGTTCACCATCTTCAGTTTGCCCACAACACGGTGGTCCATCTAGTTTGTAAACGTCCACGAGATTCTTCCATTCCTCCTGCAAGGCGTAGCCTTCACTGGCTTCCTGTTTACACCGCATTATGTTTAAGATCATATGCTTGGTGTTTAAATGTGTGCATGGATTGACCCCATCCTATCTTGCCGAGGGAATCATAATCGACCAACTTCCATATTCCCTTCGATCCACTAACACCTTTTTATTCACTGTTGCCACCAGTCTCCATTCCACTAAAGGCAACAGGTGTTTCTCTGTGCTCATTCGTAATCTTTGGAATAGTCTCCCTCTTTCACTGTGCTCTCAGGATTCTTTCCAAACTTTTCACAAACATTTCAAAACATTCCGTTTTTCCTATCTTAGAGCCTCAGCATCAGGAAGTTTCTTGACACTCCTATGTGAATTCCACTTGGTGTTCCGTCTGTGCCTAGATGCAGTGTAATCTGCCCGATTACACCCTCCAGAGCTTTGTGCATTATAAATGACAACATTGAAATTGAAATAGATAGTTTCATGCACCATGCCAGGGAGATGTTCTGTGATCTGGAAAATGCATGTCCCAGCAAAGTGGAAGTAGAGACACCGTTCGATTGAAATGTCAGTTTGCCTGGAGGAAGGAATGTAACGTCCATCACAACACATACATTGTAACCGACCTACCGATTAGTGTAGCATGGAATAGTTAACCTTTACAGGTGAAGAGAAGTATGTACTAGTGTTGAACGAAAGGTGGGGTGTACAACAGTGAGATGGTCTTTAAATGGTGGTCATCAGGAAGGACATATGGCATGGTTGTTGTGGCGGTGGGTTACATTGCTGCTGGTGAAAGAGGTGCACCTTTAAAAGGAGGCTCTTAATTTCTTCTCCTAATTCCAAGACAATGGGGGTGATTTTGATGAGTAGGAAGTTCCACAGCGTATGGGCGTAGATGGAGAATCCATGTTTCCTGGTTCTTTCTTTTCTGGATTTTAGATACACCAGGCAAGTGTTTATTGTCTTAGCCAGACTGTTTGGGATGGCTTTTGTGACAGGAATAGAGCTTAATTGGGAATTGTGGGTGTAAGTGCGTTGTAGGGGCAGACACATCCTTGTGTGTGTGTTTCTTATTGTGTTGATGTGGGGTGTTAGAGCTAGTGCTGGATTGTTTGTCATGAGCACTGTTACTACAGCCAATGATATGGATGTATTTGAGTATTGTTTGTGGGATGTGTCGGTAGAATGAGTTGGCTGTGCCATTTGTATGTCTGTTGTATTTGTTTGTTTTTAGCTTACAAAGTGCTTTCATTAGAAATACTGTACAAGAGATATCTCATTAGGTGCAGCAATCCTATTTTCAGTTGCTTTACAATATTTGGAAAATGGAATCCTGGTGGAACATCAAACAAGTAGTGTCTGAGTAAGTGAAAACATGATTAGGCAACCATATACATTAACATTTCACTTTTTTGCAGCACACAATGCATTAGCATTAGCGATCCCATACAAGGACACGATTTATGTACAGCTTGGAATGGTGAAGATTATCGCAGTGGTGGGGAATGCCAAAGTAGGTCTCTGAAGCTCCTTCCAGAGACAGAAAGTGTTTTTGGGGTGGTCTGGCTGCTTTGGAGGTGATAAACAGTTGCAGTTTAAGGTCATTAGCAAAGAGTCCCACGAGGTTAGAGAGCCTTAAAGGGTGGGTCAAGGAGGTTGGCTGAAAATAAAACAGGCAAGGGGCGACAGAGTGGGATTTTGAACATAGGGAGGATGAATGCATTTCTGTTCAGCATCAGTGCCATCTATTAACGGAGTGTGGTGCAACAGTTGGATATGCTAGTGGATAGCTCCCAAGTTAATGATCTGAAGCAAAATATTTGTCTCATCAGCACATTGACAGTAAGAAATACCAAAGGTGGGGGCTCATTTTCCAAGAGTGAGGTTGTAGAATGTGACAAGAAGGGGATCATGGACCGGTCCTTGGTGAACTCCTATTGGATTGTGTGTGGCAGAGGGGGTGTCAATATTCAAAGAGATAGAGATGCATCTGATTGAGAGATGCAAAAACAACCCAGTCAAGGGTTGTGTCCTGGAACTCATTGAAAAGGAGTGCATGAAGGAGTGAATACTTGTCAACAGTCAAAGACAGAACCGAGATCAAAGATGATAAGAATTGGTGAGAGCTCGGTGGATTCCTGAAACGTTCAGGAGGGGTTTTGGTGGCCAACTGTAAACATGGCAACATTTCTGTTAGGTTGCATCTGCTTGTATTACTATTATTATTATTATTATTATTATTATTATTATTATTATTATTATTATTATTATTGTATTTATTGAGTGCAGACCTAGCTTTGAGAAGCAATGGAGTGCTTTCCAGAGGTATACTACAATACAGATACACAATGGAGTGCTTTACAGAGGTATTCAATAGTACAGATGCATAAAGAAGTGCTTTTCAGAGGTAGCTACAGAACAGATATACAGCAGGTTAGGATACAGAGGGGCACAGAGAAGGGGTGCAACTGTATAGGGTGTCGGTGTCTAGCGAGTCAGGTGGCAGGGGTGCGACATGATGGACTAGGTGCTGAGGAGGAGAGACATCTTGAGTTCTTTTCTGAATTGTAGGAGCATTGGCTCGAGTCTGATGCTGACAGAGAGGAGGTTCCATTGTTTTGGGGCATAGGCATAGAAGGCTTGTTTTCTGGTCCTTTCCTTCTTGCAGTGGCATATTTCAAGTCTGTACGTGTCCTGGCTTCTGATGGTGTGCTGTCAATCAGAGATGCTGAGTTTCTCAGAGAGGTAGCTGGGTGACTTGAGGGCAACTGCCTTATTGATGATGCAGCAAGATTTGAAAGTAATTCGTCCCTGCAGTGGGAGCCAGTGAAGGTCGATGAGGGCCCGGTGATGTGGTCGTATCTCCATAGAACCTTGATGAGGTGTGTGGCTGTGTGTAGGACACTTCTCAGGGGCACAAGGGAGGCCTGTGGGAGGCCTTTGAGGAGGGCATTGCCCCCATCCAGGTAGGATAGGACTAGTGCTTGAACGGTGGATCTAAAGCTGTCCAGAGGGAAGAAAGGCTTGACTTTCCACAGGATGGAGAGCTGATACCAAGGTGTCTGAGTTTCGTTAGCTTTGTGTGTCTGGAATGAGAGGTGTTTATTGACGTGGAACCTGAGGGACTTGGCACAGGAGGTGAGCTCGGGTGTGAAGCCGTCAGAATTCATGGTTGAAAGCCAGGTCTGTATGTCGGGGTGTTTGGTGTTGTTGGTGAGGAGTAGGAATTCAGTCTTGAAAGGGTAGAACTTCAAGTATCTACTGGACATCCAAGACTGGATCAGTGAGAGGCAGGTTTTGAGCCTGTCGATGTCTTTGATGGAGTCGATCTTGAAGTATAGCTGTGTGTCATCGATGTATTGATGAATGTGGATGTTGTTTGCAGCTAGGAGGGTTCCCAGAGGCTCCATGTATAGATTGAAGATCACTGGGGAGAGGATTGAACCTTGTGCAACTCCACAGGTGACGGGTAGCATTGGCCAACTAGAGGAGTCTATCTGAACAGACTGCAGGTGGTTGCTGAGGTAGGACTTGAATCAGCATAGGACAAGTCTGCTTTAAGGTGTTCATGAGTGCCTGGTAGTCTACTGTGTCAAAAGCAGCTGAGAAGTCGAGTAGAGCCAGGAGGCAGGATGTTGAGGGCGTCATCAACCACCTGTATTGGTGCCCTCTCCGTGCTGCATCTGGGTCTGAACCTGGATTGGTAGATATGGAGGAGATTGTTGGTGCTGATGTGTTGCTGCAGTTGTGTGTCTACCGCTTTCACAATGATCTATCATTGGAAGAAGAAATGGGTGATGTGGCGATAGTTAACTATGTTTTCAGGATCCAGAGTGGGTTTCTTTAGTAGATGGAGGATTTGTCCTGTCTTTAGGGTCAATGGGAAGGTGCCTTGAGTTAGAGAGCTGCTGATTATCCCAAGGTAGGGAAGGAGAGCTTCTGCTGGGAGGATCTTGAGGATGGATGCTGGGAGGATGTCCTCTTTATACGATGTGGTTTTGAGGTCCGCTAAGGATTCTACCAGGTCCTCTGTAGAGAGCGTCTTGAATGTTGTCTAGTGTGTGGAGATTTCATAAGGAAAGATGTGATGTGGGTCTGTGGATGCAGAGCTGGTGTGTATGTGCTGGCAAATTATGCTGATATTGTCAATGAAAAAGGTTTTGATGGCGGTGGATTTTTCGATGGAGAGTTGTATGGCAGGGTTGGGTAGTGGGTTGATGCAGTGCTTCACCACTTTGAAGAGGGCTTTGCTTTTATTGTCAATTTATGCTATGGTGTTCTGATAGTAGGAGGCCTTAGATGTGTTGATTAATTGTCGGTCGGTTGCTTGGGGTTCCTTGAGGCAAGCAAGTTCGGATGCAGTCCTGGAATGGTGCAAAATTTTCTCTTGTTTTCTGATGACTCTTTTGCTGAGGTTCAGTTCTTGCGTGTATCAGGGTGTTGACGGTTTTGGTTTTCATGTGCATTGTTTCAGCGGTGTGTGTCGGTTAATGGAGGCTGAGAGGGTGGCATTGAGTGATTCCAGTAGGGGGGTCGCAGTTTGGTTGGTAGAGTTCAGTCCATGTGAGGTGGAGGTGGGCGAGACCTTCCCTGAGGGCTTCCACCCAAACTTTTTTGAAGGACCTGAAGGTTTGCCTGATGGGTTTCAGCTGGGAGTGTTTGACTGGGATGGTTTTCACGATGTTAAAAGGCACAGTCAGGTCATCAGGCCAGTGAAGCAGGAGAGGAGAGTTGTAGCGGAGGGAAGGCAGTGCAGTGATGATTCAGTCAAGGATGTTACCTTTCTACTGTGTTGAGTCTTTCGTGTGCTGTGCGAGACTGGGGTGTCGAGATAGCAGAGGAGAGCTTCCTTGAGCAGTTTGGTGGCTTGGTTGCCTGGGAGATTGAAGATGTTGTTGGCGTGCTTGAAGGACATGGTGATGACCAGGTGAGAGAAGTCTCTGATAAAGGCAGTGTTGCGTTTGGGTGGTCTGTAGATGAGAGGGAAAGTGAATGTGTCCGTCGGGGAAAGCAGAAATTGGCAGGAGAGAACTTTGAAGGATTCAATGTTGTTGACACCAAGTTTTGTGCAGGGCTACAAGACCATGAGGCCTTGTGGATGACTGCAAGGCCTCTGCCTGTCTTGCTAGGCCAGTATCTATGTTGGATGCTCTTGCTTTCAGGGACAATGACATCTAGAGTGTGGGTGGCGGTGGGTGTCAGACAGATCCTGGTGATGAAGATGGTGTCAAGGGCATGTGCATTAATGAGGTTGTGTTGTCTGCTGCATGATGATAGCTGAGTGGATGGATGTTGGCGAGCCTCAACTGCCACGTTGTGGATGGTGAGGGGGTGCTGATGGGTTTGAGGTTGATGTGGGTGAGATTTCTGCATTGCAGAGTCCATGGCGTAGAGGAGGGGCAATGTCATTAGCATTGACTGGTGATGGTCGAGATGACCTGTGGGGATAGAGGGAGAAAGCACAGGTTGGTGCATGCTTACCAGTTGCCTACGCAGGGGTTCAAGCCCTGGGTCCTCCAGGTCTGAACAGGTTGAAACATGAATTGCTCTTTTCTACGTCTGCCCTCCACTTCAGACTCCTAGGCGAGAGACAACGTTGATCTAAGAGTTAAGAGCAGAAAGGAAGTGGTAGGACTAAGAAGTGGGTGGGGTTTAAGCAACGTGACCTAGATTTATTTGCATCTGCTCACCAACTCTAAAGGAAAAGAGGCAGGAGGGATGCCTAAGTGCAGAAAAATGGTGGCAAAACAGGAAGGCACCAACAGTTTAGCAGTGATTGAAAGGTGAGTGATGCTTAGGCCACATGATATGATCCACTTGCACCTGCACACCAACTGCAAAGGAAAAGCAGCTGGAGGCTGCTTAAGTAGGCAAAAAGGGCAGGAAAACAGGAAGGCACCAACAATTTATCAGTGATTGACAGGCAGGTGGAGCTTAGTACAGGTGACCTAGATCCACTTGCACCTGCTTTTATGGCGACTGGCATCAAGTGAACCAATGTGCTGAGATGAAGCGCACTTGCTTCTTGGAGTGTCCTGAGTAGCAACAATTTATTTAGAAAGTATAACAAGAGAAAGGAAAATGTATGCCATTCGACTGAAAGTCTGTTTTCAATGGGCATTACTACTGTGGCATTTGATCTTTACCCTTCCAGTGCTCAGATGCAAGCTGCTGGCTTTCAGAAGATGGCGGTGATGCTGAGGCCCAAAATGTAGTTCACTTAAAAGATGGTGGCAGGGGGCCTTGCTATGGCTAACAGTGTGAGGACAAATATAGGAGACAAAAGAATATCCTTGGTAAATACAAATGCTGTCTTAGAATATTCATGCTAATGCACTGCACATATTCTTGGTACAGAGAATTTGCCATGCCACATGTATTGTAATAACATTATTGTTTATTGCAAATGTAGTCTCATAAAATAAAATCAATACATGTTTCGTAGATACATTTTGCTCCTTCTTGACTGTAGTAAAATAATCAGGTCTCAGCTTGCTTGGCGTAACAACTTTATTTGCCTCAATACAAGAACTGGCAAGTGACGCTGAACAAGGTCTGTAGAACATCCACGGCTTGCTGAGCAGCAGGGGTGAAGAACCTGGAGCCGCCGGGGCTGCTCTGGTGGCTTGGTGGCAGTCTCATGTCCTCAATCAGGAGGAGCATCAGAAGCGCAACTGCTCTCTGTGTAGCTGACAATGTAATCTTTTGCTGCTCAGGCAGCTGTTGCACTTCTGTGAGGGATCGCATGAGACTACGGTGGTGCCGGATCATCGCAAGCTCCCTACACACCTCCGTTTGGTAACACACCAATGTTTATTCCATAATAAAGTCATCATGCTTCACCGGTCTTCTGTGCTTTCTTCTCGGAAGACCCACCGTCGTACACCCTGCATCCGGTGCTTTCATTGCTTCCTGGGACCGTTCGGGTGTCTCTCTTTCTATCTCACTTTCTATGACATACCTCGCTGATGCCTCTAGTTCTTGCTCTATCGTGGCATCACAGTCTCGGTGGTTTCAGGTATTGAACTGATCTTGTATTCTCTTGGTTGGCTGGTGCCTCTCAAACATTGCCACATGTTCCATGTTCCACGTGCGGCCATCCTCTGTGTGGATGTGATTGGTCCCTCTGTGTATAACTTTTATGGGTTTGCTGAACTTCGACCCTGTCATTTGGTCTTTAACTGGTAGCTGAATTTTGATACAGTCTCCTTTACATGACTTCACGGCTTTGGGTCGCTCTTCTTCGATCGCTGCATTTCTTCATTTGTGCTTTGCTATTTTCTAACCTTCACACAACTTCTTCCATGTTTACTTCATCATCCTCCTTTACTCTGGTCAACCATGGTGGTACCAGTGTGGATTCTGCTCTTCTCCCCCTACGCATGTTGAACAGCGACATCTGGGTGATGCATTGGGGGTTAATCTGTGGGCTGCTATGGCCTCCTAGCAGGTATTAAGGTGATTCATACCAGATGGCATTGCTACCTGAATTGCCCCTTTGATAAACCTATCCGCCCTCTCAACTAGTCCATTCGCCTGTGGGTGGTACAACACGGCCTTCCTCTGCATTATGTTATGTCTCTGCAGAAATTACTCCATCTTCCTTGATACTAGTTCAACCCCATTGTCTGTGACAATGTCTTTGGGGAGGCCATCCCTCTGAAAAATGGATGTGAGGACTTCTATAACTGTTGCTTGCAGTGGTAATGTTAGGGACAAAATCTGCTTCTACCAATGTTGACAGGTAGTCTACCATCACTATGCCATACTGATGTGGGAGCCATTACATCTAATTGCCCAATGAAGTCCAGCCCCACTTTGTGCCATACTGCTTCAGGGATTTCTGAGGGAATAATCAGGGCTTGTCTGGCCTTCAGGCGTTTGTCACTGTTCATGCATTCATGGCATCTCTCAATCATGGAGCGTATGTCCTGGTCCATAGCTGGCCACCAGTATACCTCTCTCACACGTTGGAGTGTCTTGGTGTTCCCTAAATGCCCTGAGTGAGCTCTGCACAGGATGACTCTTCACATTCCCACTAGTTGTATTACCTGGTCACCCTTGATGATCAGGCCTTATGCCTCTGATATTTTTTCTGCCACCTTCCAGTAAGGCCTCATGCCTTCTGATATGGTTCTTTCTTCTTGCCACCCACTCCTGACCCACTCTCTGAGTCTCACCATGGTGGCATATTTACTGTTCTCCTTGTTCCAGTGGCCTACACTCAACTCTAGGAACTCTGTATCCCTGATGTCTTGAAGGGATGCAACGATGCATTCATCCTGCAGAAATATGGTGGCTCTCCCTTTGTTTCTTGGCAAATATGGACATGCAGTCCGCCTGGGCATTCCTCCACCAGGCTATGTGGGTTATCTCAAATGTGCATTCCTGAATTTTTGCTGCAATGTGCGGCAAGCGGGGGGCTGACAACTTCGTCCCACCTGGACTGAGTATGTGGGGCTTATGGTCGGTGACCGTTTTAAATTCTGTGCCCCATACATAGGTCCTGAAATGCCCTACTGCCCATGCACAGGCTAACATCTCATTCTCCACAGTGGAGTAGTTCCTCTCCTCCTCAGAGAGGGGTTTGGATGTGAATGCCACAAAGGGTTCTGTATCTCCTTTCTTCTAGGTGAGCACGGCACCTAATCCACATGCACTGGCATCTGTGGTGATGACGGTATCCGACTTGGAAGGATAGCTCATGGGCAACACGCTTGCCTTGGAAGCAAGACGACGCTGAGCAACAGAGGTTCGATCCCCAGGTCCACGCTTAGAAACATTTTACTGTGCTATAAATAACCCATTACAATTTATTCAGGATTGAACGGCTGAAGGCACGGTGCTTCCACTATCCATCCTTTTATGGTCTTTGCCGCATCCTTCTGGGCTTCGGACCATGTGAACTCTGCCCCTTTTTGAGCAGATCTCTCAGCGGTGTAGTGAATTCCGAAAAATTTGGGATGAACCTGGGCATAATATTCTGCAAATCCTACAAATAATCTTCCTTCATCCCTGTTGGCAAGCTCTGGAGCTTTGACAATAGCTTGCACCAGGCTTTGTTTGGGGCTGATTCGTCAGGCAGAAATCTTGTACCCCAGGTATTTGTCTTCTTGTGCTTTCAGGACACACTTCTCATATATCAGCTTCACTCCTGCATCCTGTAATTTGGTGAGGACTCTTTTCAATGTGACATCATGCGTGTGCTCATAATGGTAGTACACAGGTATGTCGTCCTGAAAATAGGAGACATTTCCAATGTCTTGCAGTAGTGAGTCTATTATTTGATGGAATGCCGAGGCTGTGGTGGCAGGCTAAAGGGCATCTTAGTTCACTGGTATGTGCCAAACAGGGTCATAAACACTGTGAGGGGCCTGAATTCTTTGTGAAGATGAATCTGATGATATGTATCCCTGATATCCAGTTTGGAAAACACCTTGACTTTCTTCCTCATGAGGATGAGTTAATTTATGCTGAAATGACCTCCAGGCTGAGGCTGCAGAGGTTATGCATACTCTCAAGTCCTCTGAGTTCTGCTTTTTGATCAGCACAACTGGGCTAAACCACTCTGAGGCTTCTACTTGTTCAATGGAGCCCTCCTTCACCATTTTGTTGAGTTTGCTTTTGAGTATGTCCCTGGTGGTCGCTGGTACTGTGCTTACTATGGGATATATTGACCCACTCAAAACAGTATTTCCACACATCAGCAAGCTGCATTTGCGCAGAAACAGCAGATCGGCCGTGCTGGCTCCTGTGAGTGCTATGGCCCCAAAACTGCATTTTTGCAGCAACAAAAAGATGGCTGCACCTTCAAGGGGACACATTAAGGGAGCGTGCCAGTGTGACCTTACCGGTACAAAAGAAATGGAGTGAAAAGGCAGCACTGCTTTGCTCAAAGCCCAAGATCTCCATTGTAAAGGAAACTTTTCACCTTTAAAATAATACTGCTGACACTATTTCCATCTGTTCTTCCTGTGATTAATAAGGCCCTGCCATGCCCAGTATCTCATTGTGCCTCAGGAAAACCAGGCAGGATTTCTGAATGGCAGGCACTGTCAAACCAACTCTGAGAGAAATCAATAAGGAACTTCACTTTCTACTCACTCTGAAAAAATGTGTCCATTTCTTTTCAAATGTATAAAAGCTCAGTAGAGACTCCAGATATATAAGCCATGTCAGTTTCAATGCATCTGTGCTTTTAAATAAACTACTGCCTTGAAGAAAATAACTATAGCTGCGAGGCAATATTGGGAAGTCAGATGGCAAAATCGAATTTGAAAGGAAATGCTAGCAGTTTTCAACACATGTGTAAAAATGGGCTTTTGCAAAACTAAAGGAGAAAAATGCCCATTTTAAAAAGTAAACTCTTGAATGAAAGCCTGTTTATTTAGCAATGTGAAGGGGTTTTGTTGCTGGTGAAAATGCATACATGGGCTATTTTATTCCACAGGTATGTTTTAATTCAGGACAAAATTTCAGAAAATAAAGGTTTAAACTTCCTTGGCTGGATTTTCAAGCTGTTAAAAACAGATTATTGCAGTTGGCAGAGTTAAAGCTGCCCCCTAGGAAGGGAGCCACCTCATAAACTTACAGGACACGAAAGTGATAATTGCTAGCTTGAAAAATGTTGTATGGACCAGGACAAAGAAAGTTCACATGCTCGTTAGACATTCGTCTGTGCTCCAGGCTGGGACAATAGAAGTTCTGGGACACTAACCTGTCAAGTGAAGGGGGCCATAAAACCTTCAATCAAACTGGGAAGCCCCACCCCACCCAGGGCTGAAGTGACAGTTGATGGCAGCTGAAAAAGAAAAAAAAATGGTCCAGTGCAAAACAAAGGACTGCCATTTGATTCCAAAGACTATTTTGTAAATAAACGTAAAGACTTTTTATCTTTGCAGCAAGAATTTGTAAAAGTGTGAAAATGTTATAGTTTAAATATAATTTTATGGGATTTCATTGAAGACATGGTAGAATTCACTGACACTTTGGGGACAGAAATGGCAAAGTATTGCAGATTACAAGAAAAGCATATATATTGCAAATGCACATTTTTGTACATACATCCCTTATGATCATCCACACCCATTTATAAGGTTATGGAATTTTAGGCCGAATATTTCACACTGAAAATGACAAAAAAAGTAAAAACGACAAAACAATGTCTCACAGATTGCAGGATTGGACGGCTGTGCTCTACATAAAATATTTAACCTGATTATGTCATTTATTAAGGTGTCACAACTGTACAAATGAGTAAATTCTGGTATGACAGATTTTTGGCAAAAAGGTCTGTGGGAAGTCTTTTTGCATCATAAAATGCAACCTCCTGAACCGAGTCATATCCCAGGGGAGGCAACCAAAATTGATTGCCCAATCTAGTTGGTTAGAGGCGTTCTTAGCTAAGCCGGCCCAGCAATATAGTCTATGACGTCACTATGCATTGTAAATAAGAGTCCCTGACAAGACTCTAGACACACACACTCTTTCTGACATTTCTGCACTGCGTTCCTGTTCCATCTATCCAGATTCCAGATCCCAGCTACAAGGCCAAAGCATTGCTGACCCTACTCCAGGACCCACTGCAAAACCCAAGAATTGCTGATTCTAATCCAGCAAGGCCTCAGTTCTGAAAACCTACTAAAATTCCCAAATAACCAAAGGGAAAAGCTGTGGTGTTTTTGGGAAGCATCCTGATACCACCAACTGCATGCCATCCTGCCATCCTGCCATCCTGCCATCCAGCTGACCTTTAGTATCCAGTGACCAGAGTTGCCATTCCAGTCCAGTGCTATCCAGTGACCAGAACTGTCCAGCTGTTTGCCAGACACGCTGCCATATAGTGACCAAAAACTAAAAAGAGGACTGTGAGTACAATTGCCACCCCATAGAAACCCATAGAATATCTTGTCTTTGTCCTTATCCCACTCTCTAAGCCATATTATCCTTATCCTGATAACTTGCTAAAACTGTCAGAATTATTCTTGCAACCCTGCCCTTGATTTCTAGTGCTAGTGCATCTCTATAATAATTATGTCTTGTGTAACCCTAAGCCATTAGTCCTATTTCGAGTGATCGGACTGGTTTCTGCCAGGGTTGGGTGCTGAGGTGACGGGGTTGAAGTCGCGAATCAACCCTGGCCCTTACTGTGCCCATCTTTGGTGGCTTAGCCTGAATACTCTAGTGTAAAGTAAAACTGTTCTTGCCACAACCGATTTCCTTTCCTATTTCGCAGCTCCATTTTACTCATAGAGCACCTTTTTATATCTGGCATAACTCATCCAATTTACCAGATAGAGACTTAACTTCACTTCCGTCTTGTTCCTGTGATATATCTCTACACCCCAACCAAACCACTGCACTCCAAATCAGTGTATTTCACCCATTTTGATTAAAAACGTTTGGGTAATTTCAGGCGGGAATTAGAAAAATTACAAAGTTTCCAACATGTCATTTTGCAGCAATCTGTTTTAAAATTTCCACTCATTTTGGAACTGTATGCTTTCGGTAATCCATTCTTTGTGATTGTTAGTGTATTTGCATTGTTGCTTTAGTGAGGAATTATATGTTCTTTAAGGTTTTTAACACCCATTCGATATTTATTTGTCCATTTCCGAGTGTCATTTCATAACATTGCAATGGGATTAAAATCCGTTTTTCTCTCTTATTTGGGGATGGAAGGTCAGATTTGAATTCTGTCTCCTGTTTCTCATTCTTGATTACTTTCTGCTTCTGTTTATCCACTCAGAATGGGTTATTTGTGGGTTGAGGGCACATTGCAGGGGGAAATCCTAATTGGGTACTATCTTTCCTAAATCAAAAAGTGCTCCTATTCCGCTGTGCTGTGTATATGTTCCACCAGAAAGTAAACCCTGTGTACGGCTCACATGTTCATTGTATTTATCACCCCATTGATGATTGCTGCCCCGTATTAAAAATTGTATGATTTCTTTTGAATTTAAAATAAATAAATAAATATTGTACTTTACCAACTAGCCTGGTTCATGGTCCATTGTGACCCGGGGTATTTGAAAAGGCTGTGTGATATGAGTGGTGTACCATCTCAATATTAAATTCATATAATATAAAGAGATACGCATTTCAGTTGTGCTCTGCATACTAGGCCGAGGCCAAGGTGTATAAGGCTAATATGGTCAAATCGGGACCTGAATCAGCAATCACTTTTGTCCACATACCGTTCAGTCTGATTACAAAATGGGGCTTCTCCCTTCTGACTCTTGTGCTGTTCACCGTCAACACTGATTGTTTATTTATTGGAAATGTGATGGAGCCTATACACAAGTGTTTCCAGGTGCCACAAGACAAGATATGGAGGAAGGGGAGTGAGGGGGACATGGAAATCAAGAACAACAAAAACTTTTATATTTGCCTTGTAAAAATCCTACCGTGCAAGTGTTTCACAAGGTGGTAATTGCAACAGGAAGGGGTAGAGGTAGCAGTGCAAGAGTGTGGTGCCCCCCGAGAAGGGGGGTGGGGAAGTGCGGGGTGGGCCAAGGTGGCAAGGGCCAGGGGAGAAGGGGGAAAGGGAGGGAGGGTGAGAGAGGTGGACCGGGAGGATCACAAAGGGCTGGTCTGGGAAAGGGAGCCTGAGGACAAGTGCTGGCAAATGATGCTTAGGGGATTGGTAGGGGTTGGTCTGCTCCCTATATGACTCTGAAGGGACCAGGCCCCAGTCGCAGTGGCAGAAGGCGAGTTAGCACGGGAGGGAGAGAGGGAAGGAAGAGGAGAAAAGGAAAGTCTTGAGAAGTTTCCAGAACTTAAGTAGATCTGTATCAAGTCTAAGGGGGGACAGTCTATTCCAGAGTGAGGATCCAGCAGAGGAAACAGATTTGCATCCCACTTTCTGCTTGGAGAAACGTTTGACCATCAGATATTTGGAGCCAGAGGCTCAAAAGGACTCTGGCTGGGAGGTATCTACGGATCGGGAGCTGGGTGTAAAGAGGTCCCAGGCCCCAGAGAGCCTTGTGGATAATGCAAAGGGTCTTGACTTTGATCCTTGTAGTCATTGGGAGCCAGTAGAGAGATTTTAGGGCTTGGGAGATGCAGTCCCTTGGCTTGAGGACAAGGATAAGTCTTGCAGTCCTATTCTGGATTAGATGAAGGGGTGACGAGAGGAAAGAGACAGAATGAGGTGAGGGTCTTGCAGTAGTCAAGCCCAGAGAGAACCAGGGGGATGATGAGCTTCTCAGGGAATGTGAGGAAAAGAAGAATGCCCCTGAGAAGGTGGAGCTGAAAATTAGACTTCTTGGCAAGGTCCATGATGTGTGGAGAGAAAGAGAGAGAGGAGTCAAAGTTGATCCCAAAGATTTTTGCCTCGTAGGTGGGTGAGAGGAGGGGACCCAGGGAGTCAGGCCAGAGAGTGGGGGTGAAACAAGGAGCAGGTGTCTCAATGAGAAATATCATTGGCAGAGTACAATTCCTGAAATTCAGTCAGGCATAAGGGAGGAGGAGGAGGAGGTAGAAGATGGCAACTTGAAAGAGAGCTGTGTGTTGTCTGCATAACACTGGAAATGAGGGGAGAAAGTAGAGATCAGGAGAGCCTGAGTGGCCAGATAGATGTTGAAGAGGCATGGGGATTTAATAAAGCCGTGAGTGTTCCCACAGGTGTAGAGTGTGGTGGATGATATAAAATGACCCATTTGCACTTTGGGCGGTCTGTTTGAAAGGAAGGAGGTAAGCCACGCCAGTGCCCTGTCCATGATGCCTAGGGTTTATGAGGATGGAGTGGTTGACTGTGTCAAAGGCAGAACAAATATCAAGGAGGATCAGAACAGATGGAGTGTAACAGTCCAGGTTAGAGAGTATGTCTTCACAGGTGTTCAGGAGAGCAGTTTCTACACCTCTGGCTGTGCAGAAGAGGGACTGGTGGTCAGCAGCCAGCCACTTCGGTGTAGATGGTCAGTTGGGGGATGACCAGCTTCTTCATGAGTTTGCACAAAAAAGTGGTGATATAGATCAGGCGATAGTTAGCCGGGCAAGAAGGGTCAGCGGAAGGATTTTTTAGGAGAGGGTGCACAAGAGAGTGTTTAAGGGGTTGAGGGAAGGAGCCAGTGGCAAAAGAGTTGTTGCAGAGGTCAGCCAAGGCTGGGACAAGAGACGTGATGTTGTCCTTGATGGTTCTGAAGGAGCAAGGGGGCACCTATTTAGAGGTTTAGAGGTGACGTTCATAGAGCAGACAAACTCTAGAGAATTCATCTGGTGCAATGGGAGAGAAACAGGAGAGTGTGGGGAGTGCAGATTTCAGAGAGGACAGGATGTCCAGAGTTTTTGAGGAAAAGTAGGAGGCCACTGCAGAGAAGCTGACCTCTAATGGAGGAGGAGAGGTGAAGACTGCAGAAGGATTGGCCAGTTCCTTGCAGATTTTAAAGAGTTCAGCCATGTTATCGGTGGCTCTAGAGATACAGGCTTGGACATGAGCCCTCTTCTTGGAGCAGATGGAGAGACTGTACTGCCTTTGGAGTAAGCAGCAGGCCAGTTTGTCAGAGGATGAGCTAAACGCCTGTCATTTCTGCTCTGCAGCTTTGCACTTGTGTTTAAAAGTGGCCAAGTCGGAGTCACACCAAGAGTTGCATTTAGAGGCAGGTTTCAAGCGGATCCTCATGACGGGGGCAAGGAGGTCCAGGGTTTTAGAGATAGAAAGGTGAAGGTTAGCTAGAACAGAGTCAGAAGTGGAGGCAAAGGAAGGGGGCAAAGGAGCATTGAAGGAAGAGGCAAATGCAGCAACTGATTCACGCTTTATCCATCGAATGACGGAGAAGGAGACTAGCCATACAGGTAGAGGCATCATCAGGGGCCAGGGGAAGTAAAGGTGAGAAGAGAGGAGAGAGTGATCAGACCAGGAGAGATGGGTAATAAGAGGGCTGGATAGGGGGATGTCTATTGCAATGAGAGCATCCAAAGTTTGTCCGGCAGAGTGGGTTGGGCCAGTGGGAAGGAAAGTGAGCGTTGCACAGATCGCAATAGAGAACAGTGGCCACATCAGGAGAGTCGAATGGATGTTAAAGTCCCCAAGGAAGATACATTAAATTGAGGGGGCAAGAAGAGAGGACAGGTCGGCCCATTCTTAGAGGAAGAGAGAGGTCAGTCCATGGAGCCTGTAGATGGTAGCAAGAGTAAGAGAGAAGGTAGGTGAAACAGAAAGCCTGTAGACTAGGCTTTGATAGGATGATTAGGTTTGAGTGAGGTTGATGGAAGCAGGAACCCACTCAGGGAAGATCAGAGCCACTCCACCACCCGGCCAGGTGGGTCTGGAATTGGACAGGATCTTGTAGCCCTCGAGGAGAATTGTGTCAAAAGCAGGGAAGGAACTGGCCTTGAACCACGTCTCAGTGAGAGCAAGGACATCAAGGTCAAGGTCTTCGAGGAGATGACAGATGTCAGAGGAGTATAGAGAGAAGAGTGAGAATTTAGAAAAGCTAAGTTATGATGATTGGCCCCTTTACAATGTTTGCGAGGGGAGCAAATGGGTGGGGTGACACCACTGTGGCAGAGGGAAGAGGACGGATGGGTGAAGGAGGGGTGGCAGGAGAGGGGGGAAGTTAAAGAGAGATGGAAGAAATGTCAAGAAGGAGGAGGTTGTGCTGGGATCCCTAGGCCATGATAGTGCCATTGTCATGGGCATTAATGGTGCATTTTGAAGGTGCAAAGTGAGCCAAGAACACTTCCCATCTGGTGCTGCCATTAATGGGTGAGGAGGAGAAAGGAGAGTGGACAGAGACCATATGGGGAGTCCATAATGCAGACGAATGAACAGCGAAGAGAATGTCAGTGATAGTCTGTCTAGAGGAAGCATTGAGGTAGGTGTCTGCAATGTGCAGAACAGGGTTGGAACTAAGGAGTGCATTTTTAAGTTTCTTTCTTCCAGAAATTGTGAGAGAGTGAGTATAGGTGATGGAAAGGCAGTGAGAGAAGATAGGGGAGACGGAGAGCACCATGAGGGCAGAAACAGGTGGGGAAGTCAGAGGATATCAGGGGGAGGGTCAGAAGCACTATGCAACAGTAGAATCTCAGCAGGCGGCCAGGCAAACAGTAACAAGAGCACCCAGGAAATGGCCAGATATACAAATCAATGGGAATTTGGAAAGCACACCTAAATTCGAATTATGCCAGAAAGGATTAAAAAGCAGTACACAAATGTTGGATGCACAGTTGGATGCATACCTAAATTCGAATTATGCCCGAAAGCAGTAGAAAGCAGAACAACAATGGTGAATGCACACCTGGGAATAGAATGAAGTTCAAATTATTTGTTTTCTTTTTCTCATTTTGAGGCAGGGCATTAAGAATGCAGTAGAGAAACTATCATTGCGTAACACATCAAGATGTATAGTACAGATGGTGCAGAGAATTAGAGGTTAAAGATTAGGCAGGTGGGAATAGGACCCAGTAACATTTTTTTAGCAGTCATACTGTACAAGGAAGTTGGGTGGGCCAATGTGATCCATATTGCTCACCAGGGAAAAATGAGAAAAATGAAGTCAAGATTTTGATAGTGTGCTGGAGACCAAGTCTGTGTGAGTCGTTACAGAGCATTGCAGAGTAGTTGAAGGCAGGGGTGCTTCCTCCAGCTCCAGGCAGGGGCCTTAGGAGAGGACCTTGGTGAGGGGGCTGGTTTACAGATGCCGGTTCCCTGGATTGGCAGTTTTAGAGGTGAGGGTGACCAATCAGTGTGTGCGCTCCTCTGCTCATAGTGCAAGTGGCCATGTTGGAAGAGAAATGAAGTGAGGGGAAACACAAACCTCAACTAGCCATGGTAAGGTTAAGCACCTTCAAATGTGAAAGCCACAGATTAGCATTGCCACAGAAATCGTTCAGAGGATCATTCCAGGGAAAACGATGTACAATGAGTGCTCAAAGCTCGAAATTCGATTTTTGAAGATAATTGCAAGATGAGGCCTCTCTGAGCTTACCTCATCAGCTGGAGTCCCACGCTGCTCCTGCAGCACAGGATGGTGTTCTGGGCGGTATTCAGTCCAAGGGTGCTTCTATTAGGCTTGGGAGGGGAAATGGTGGGGGAGAGAGGGCCAGGCAGGGGCCTTAGAAGATGGCTTTGGGTGAGGGGGGTGGCTTAGCAAGGATGGGGAATATTGATGAATCTTGGCGCATTTTTGGCAATTTTGGACATTTTTGAATTACGTGTGCAATTTTTCGCATGCCAGCTGAGATGTAGTCTGAACTAGACATAGATGCTGCATTTCTCGTAGGTTTGCATTTTGTGATATTAAGTTTTGATTTTTAGGCCGTCTGTCCTTTGGGATGGAATGTGCACGCCTTTACAGGTAAGTAGGGGTTGTTTCCGGGGGTGTCATGGCAACATCACGTTTTTCGAAATAATCCACAACGTGATATGATCACGTGACCGCCGTGCCAGTGATGCAACATGGTTTCCTAGCAATTGACGTCCGTGAAGCGATTACGCTTCGGCGTCATATGATGAGTCAGTATTCCAGCTTAACGACCTGAGCTAGTAAAGCCACTCTTCACAAACAGTGAATGTTGTTTTGAATTGACACGCAAGGAGTACTTTCCAAGGTAAGCAATTAGAGTCTGACTACTTAGTACAACGGTCAAGAATGTAATGCTAGCTTGGTTCCGTTACAATAGAGACTTGTTGTCTTTTTTAGGACTCGTCTCCGTAGTTTGAATATGAGTTGGCTACCTGTTCCTGGTATTTAGTGATGTTGGAAAACCCACGAGCAGCTCAGAGTAATTTGGATTTGTTGCAGGACCAGTACCACGGTACTGAGTGTCCCGATTAAGGTGAAGGAAATTTGGTGCTGGGCACAAGTGGTGGACTATGATGTCACATGGAGAATTGTCGTAATATTCTTAGAACAGAAAGTTTGAACTTTGTTTTACATTCCGTTTTAGGGCGTTTGCCCGATAATTTGTCTTTTGTACAGTGGGAACATGTGGAGTGATTTTGGATGTGACAACCAGTGCATATAGAACTAAGGAGTAATACCTTATTCGGCCTAAGAAAATTATACTTGGGACGCAAGTTTACAGGTAGAGATACATTTATATTTTCCTACCTAAGTCGCCCTTTTTGGTATTGAGGGTTAGGGCTGGGTGAAGTTATTCAAACCTGGGATGCCCACATATTGATATGTTTATTGTATGTTTGTTGCACCCACAGATTTTGGAGTACCATTACTGAACCTAAAGAATAGAATTTTGAGTGGAAAAAGAACGCCACTTCAGAGCACAAGATACATGATTGCCCCTGAGGAATGTCCAGTTAACACACAACATATAGGAGAGAAACTTATAGAAGTTGGGCTATGATGGGTACAGTGTGGAGTAAAAACAATTAATTTGGCTCTGTGCCTTGTGTGCAGGTTCTAACTCTTTGGTTCCTGTGTTTTTAAACATTGACATTTGTTTTTTTAGTGCGTTTGTGTATATTGTATTGTAACATGTGCATATGCTTTTTAAGTGTTTTAGAATTCTACGTCATGGTCTTGTTGCTTTGAGTTTTTTTTTACTATTAAAATATGTTATATGTAACAATTTGAGGACATATACTTGAGAGTGTCAGGTTTATATGGTAATGTCCAGGTACAACCATTTTGTGCATTTTGAAACGTTAATATATATCATGGATTAATGCTCCTCCTTTGAAACTTAAATGATGCCACGTTGTGCAATATCTTTGGGATCATAGGTCATACCTAAATTCGAATTATGCCCGAAAGCAGTAGAAAGCAGAACAACAATGGTGAATGCACACCTGGGAATAGAATGAAGTTCAAATTATTTGTTTTCTTTTTCTCATTTTGAGGCAGGGCATTAAGAATGCAGTAGAGAAACTATCATTGCGTAACACATCAAGATGTATAGTACAGATGGTGCAGAGAATTAGAGGTTAAAGATTAGGCAGGTGGGAATAGGACCCAGTAACATTTTTTTAGCAGTCATACTGTACAAGGAAGTTGGGTGGGCCAATGTGATCCATATTGCTCACCAGGGAAAAATGAGAAAAATGAAGTCAAGATTTTGATAGTGTGCTGGAGACCAAGTCTGTGTGAGTCGTTACAGAGCATTGCAGAGTAGTTGAAGGCAGGGGTGCTTCCTCCAGCTCCAGGCAGGGGCCTTAGGAGAGGACCTTGGTGAGGGGGCTGGTTTACAGATGCCGGTTCATGGATTGGCAGTTTTAGAGGTGAGGGTGACCAATCAGTGTGTGCGCTCCTCTGCTCATAGTGCAAGTGGCCATGTTGGAAGAGAAATGAAGTGAGGGGAAACACAAACCTCAACTAGCCATGGTAAGGTTAAGCACCTTCAAATGTGAAAGCCACAGATTAGCATTGCCACAGAAATCGTTCAGAGGATCATTCCAGGGAAAACGATGTACAATGAGTGCTCAAAGCTCGAAATTCGATTTTTGAAGATAATTGCAAGATGAGGCCTCTCTGAGCTTACCTCATCAGCTGGAGTCCCACGCTGCTCCTGCAGCACAGGATGGTGTTCTGGGCGGTATTCAGTCCAAGGGTGCTTCTATTAGGCTTGGGAGGGGAAATGGTGGGGGAGAGAGGGCCAGGCAGGGGCCTTAGAAGATGGCTTTGGGTGAGGGGGGTGGCTTAGCAAGGATGGGGAATATTGATGAATCTTGGCGCATTTTTGGCAATTTTGGACATTTTTGAATTACGTGTGCAATTTTTCGCATGCCAGCTGAGATGTAGTCTGAACTAGACATAGATGCTGCATTTCTCGTAGGTTTGCATTTTGTGATATTAAGTTTTGATTTTTAGGCCGTCTGTCCTTTGGGATAGAATGTGCACGCCTTTACAGGCAAGTAGGGGTTGTTTCCGGGGGTGTCATGGCAACATCACGTTTTTCGAAATAATCCACAATGTGATATGATCACGTGACCGCCGTGCCAGTGATGCAACATGGTTTCCTAGCAATTGACGTCCGTGAAGCGATTACGCTTCGGCGTCATATGATGAGTCAGTATTCCAGCTTAACGACCTGAGCTAGTAAAGCCACTCTTCACAAACAGTGAATGTTGTTTTGAATTGACACGCAAGGAGTACTTTCCAAGGTAAGCAATTAGAGTCTGACTACTTAGTACAACGGTCAAGAATGTAATGCGAGCTTGGTTCCGTTACAATAGAGACTTGTTGTCTTTTTTAGGACTCGTCTCCGTAGTTTGAATATGAGTTGGCTACCTGTTCCTGGTATTTAGTGATGTTGGAAAACCCACGAGCAGCTCAGAGTAATTTGGATTTGTTGCAGGACCAGTACCACGGTACTGAGTGTCCCGATTAAGGTGAAGGAAATTTGGTGCTGGGCACAAGTGGTGGACTATGATGTCACATGGAGAATTGTCGTAATATTCTTAGAACAGAAAGTTTGAACTTTGTTTTACATTCCGTTTTAGGGCGTTTGCCCGATAATTTGTCTTTTGTACAGTGGGAACATGTGGAGTGATTTTGGATGTGACAACCAGTGCATATAGAACTAAGGAGTAATACCTTATTCGGCCTAAGAAAATTATACTTGGGACGCAAGTTTACAGGTAGAGATACATTTATATTTTCCTACCTAAGTCGCCCTTTTTGGTATTGAGGGTTAGGGCTAGGTGAAGTTATTCAAATCTGGGATGCCCACATATTGATATGTTTATTGTATGTTTGTTGCACCCACAGATTTTGGAGTACCATTACTGAACCTAAAGAATAGAATTTTGAGTGGAAAAAGAACGCCACTTCAGAGCACAAGATACATGATTGCCCCTGAGGAATGTCCAGTTAACACACAACATATAGGAGAGAAACTTATAGAAGTTGGGCTATGATGGGTACAGTGTGGAGTAAAAACAATTAATTTGGCTCTGTGCCTTGTGTGCAGGTTCTAACTCTTTGGTTCCTGTGTTTTTAAACATTGACATTTGTTTTTTTAGTGCGTTTGTGTATATTGTATTGTAACATGTGCATATGCTTTTTAAGTGTTTTAGAATTCTACGTCATGGTCTTGTTGCTTTGAGTTTTTTTTTACTATTAAAATATGTTATATGTAACAATTTGAGGACATATACTTGAGAGTGTCAGGTTTATATGGTAATGTCCAGGTACAACCATTTTGTGCATTTTGAAACGTTAATATATATCATGGATTAATGCTCCTCCTTTGAAACTTAAATGATGCCACGTTGTGCAATATCTTTGGGATCATAGGTCATGTGACAACAATGTCTCTTATGCACTGGGTCAAAGATCCCTGTATTATCTGTTCCTTTGACGTCATGAGGGGGAAATAAATAGCACATATTTGAGTTACAAGGAACATCACTGGCTCTTCTCCAATGTAGAGTTCTACTGTAAACAAATTCTGTGTCTGAAATGGAGAAAATAGGCTTTTTGAAGACGTGCTACTGAAATGTGCCCACATTTTTGTTATTTTACATGTTATATCAGAGTATTTGAATGAGTGCAGCAAATCACTAGTGAGGCAGCCTCTCCAGGGTTGTCCAATCCAGGCCTTGATGGCCTGATTCCTGATGGGTTTTCAGGATAAGGCGCATTAAGAATTAATGAGAAAAAATGTGCACACATTTAGAATCATTTTTTGGAAATATATCTCATAAATATTAAGGAAGGGCATCCGCAAAATCCGACATGTTTCCGTTCCTCAAAGCATAGAGCTGGACAACCCTGAGTGCAGGCGGTAATAATGCTAGAGGCCCACACGTGTCCTACAGTTAGATAGGTATTCCAAGAGGAGGAGTTTTCAATTCCCCTCAGTGTGTAGGGGAGGGAGCTTGAAAGCCTCGTGGCTAGTTCAGAGAAAGACCTACTAGCAATCTTTATTTGAATTGTATCTCCTCTTATTACCAATTTTATCAGAATTCAGAGTATGCAAAAAAGTGAATGGAGGTAGAATATCTACAATTAATTCTGCTCCTTTGCCCGAGTGTACCCAATGAAAGATACAAAAAGCCTTCTGCTCCATGTGCTCAGCTATAGGCAGTCAGTTAAGGGTTACCAGTGAAGGGATATATGTTCATAGTGATTGTGGCACAGTTGAATTCATGCTCCAGAATGTCCAAGGCACTGGAGATGTTATAGTATATAATGGGGCAGGTCTACATAGATAATATAATCTTCATATATGTAACACACATCGATAAATTGACAGCCTGGACTTGGTACGTCAATGAAAGAAAATGAATATTTAAATTGGTAAAGACCTTCACCCCTGCTGCTAAGGTTTGAAATGACATAGGACGTTCTGCATCCATAAGTACACAGGTTCATGGATGAGGGGAGTTTACTGTTAAAATCAGACTTGCAGATCAACTTCGTATCATCTGCTTGTTTAGAACCTTAATTCCAATCTGCTGGATACGCCAGGAAAAGGAGATGAAGGTAATCATTGGATGCCAGATAGTAAAGGGCTGGCCTCTCTTGGAATCTAAATTTCCTGTCTGCTGCAATAGGACGATCTGGTGGCTTTGAACATATTGTATTGTCAGCTGCCAGAAAAAGACCTACTCCATTTAAGGATGTTATATAATCTAGGATTGAGAGATGCGTTTGTGTTGATTGGAGATTGTGATACTGCTCTACAGTTATATATACTTCAAGACTGCTGTTGACTAGCCAATGAGGCTGAAACTGATGAAGTACAATTGAGTTAATGGTAAAGCACGTGGCAGAAGGAATCCTTCACCCGTCCATGTGGCTGACGGAATCCTTCACCCGTCCATGTGGCACCCATTTTATTAGATTGTGATGCAATGGGCTCTTGCATATAAATGTTTTGAGAGATATCAGACAGGATCCTCTTTCTTTATGCATGGACTCCTGGATATCTTTTTACTTGCTCGATCCTTATCTGACATTACTTAGGGGATGCAGCATGTACACTCCAACCTGTTATAGTGACCAGCCATCCACGCACAGTCTTGGGAGGATAGCTTAGGGGCAACATGCTTGCCTTGGAAGCAAGACAATACAGCGCAACACAGGTTCGATCCATGGGTCCGTGCTTAGAAACCTCTGGGTATTAAGCGTGTTATAAATAACATATCATATCACAAAGGTCATCACTGGATTCCAGCCAAGCATGTTTGAAAACTAATAACAGGACTTCCACAGCTCTTCTTCTTTCCTTTGCCTCTTCCTCTGCCCATTCACCTACTTACACAGTTAAGCCCTGGCTCAGCTGTGATTGACAGCGTGAGACATGGCAGTCCCGGGCTGAAAGAGCTTGGATTTTCGGCAATGGTCATACAGTCCCATGACACACATGCTTTCATATTTCAACCCATCACTTGACCATCTCTAGAGCCCATCACACACACCACACAACCACACACATCTACCTTGTACTTTGAAGACGTAGATGGACTTGCAAAAGCACAGAGCAACCACAGGCTCAACATAGAGACATAGCTTCTTTACGAACAGCTCCCATTTCAACCACGGCCTCTGGGTACCCACAAATAAAAGCAGAACCAGCCATGTCACCCCATATATACCCTCTCCCAGTGCTGCCTGCCCCGACTCATCTCCTTCTAGTTTCTTTTCACCACCACAGACCCATATCTGGTCACGCCCTAGAGTGGTCCCAAATGCACTCCTGACAAGCCTCAGCTCCAGGAGACCACTATTCTGGCAGCTGCCATACTATAATGACTGTTTACCTAAAGAAGCAGCAGCAGATTTGCACTTATAATCTTGTTACTCAATTACATATAACATGTATTGCAGTGATGTTAGGTTCTTTGGTCGAGACAAGCACACGTCCGCCATTAGAAGCTGAAGTGGCGGACTTAGCCTTGGTAAATCCTCCTGCCACTCCATGGAATGAGCAAGACACTGCCTGTCTTAATCCACCAACAATGAAGACCATCTTTCTGCCACGGTTGTGAAATTCTACTTAATATACAAGTAGTAAGTTTCCAGTGGTTAATAAAACTAAACAATGTGAGATGTTTGCAGGGGTCAAGTACTAAAAGAAAAGTGGGGGTCTCATTAACATACGGAATGGGATGTGCTTTCAACAGAAATTAGCATATCAAGGTGAAAGATCCACATTTTATTCAATTAGCTTTGCATTACTATACAAATTGCACAGGACGAACGGGCATTTGCCTTTCATACAATCAACAAATATAAAAAACGAAGACAGGATATTTTCTTCTGATAGGGCTTTGAAAATGTTATAGTGTTCACGTTTTGAACTCCAAGCATCAATGATAGGGCTTTGAAAATGTTATAGTGTTCACGTTTTAAACCCCAAGAATCAATGACAATGTTTCTGTTTTCCCTGGAGATGCCAGTCCAGAATTGGGAAATTTCACCTTCAGTTGTTCGTTATTTTTCACCAGGTTATATTGTGTAGTGATGAAGTGTCCGACCAGAGAACCTGGTGACAGTGGTTCAAATCCCCAGCTTGCACTTAAAATAATAATTTCAAAAAAGACAAAGAGCCTCATCACGAGTCCGGCGGTATTCCTGTGCAATTCCGGCCGAGAGGAAATAGCGTTACCGCTGGGCCGTGCAGTCGTATTAGCATTGCATCACAAGCTGGTGTGAACAGCGCCCCACTCCGGCAGTACCGCTATTACTTCCCGCAGGAAATTGCACCAAAATAAGGGTTACTGCTGGAATATCGGTGCTAATAGCACTACCGCCACTGACCCAAACGCTATTAGCATCAACGGAAATTGCGTCATCGCCAGAATGGCAAGCATTGCAGTGGCCATCTTGAAAATCCAATCCATTCAGAATCTCCCACTTACTGCAGCCATCGGGACCTGAAAAGAAGCCAAAATGTCACAGGAGAGGACCCAAGGCAAGCTGCCTGAAATTTGCTTACAGAAACCAAAGTTCAATGAGGGAGAGCTGGTGAGGTTGTTGCCCACAGTGAGGAGATGTATGGTAGTAGGCAGCAATAAAACACAGGACAGCCATCTAGCATGTCATCAGCTTGAAGGTGACTGCTGCGTTCAGTGTACCCAGTGATGGGGAGGACTGTAAGAAGCGCTGGAATCACCTCAGGGCCAGGGTGCATGGACTACTGTCTCAACACCGCCAGGAGTCCCTGGTGACTGAAGGTGGTACCGCCACTGGTCCTCATTGCCTGGGAGGAGAAATGCAGCATGGTCCTGCATCGAGGGCATTGAGGGAGTTGGAGGTGCCGAGGTGGGTGCCAGCAGCCAGGAGGCAGGAGGTGAGTCAACCCCGCAGCACTTGTCCATGCACACATGTCAGCCTTGCACAAGACAACCCAGTGGACAGGGACACATGTCAGCAGACCCAGAAGCCGGGCAGGCCAATCAGGGTGAGGTAATGGGGTGCTACATCACCCACCCTCCACAGTGGCCTCAGCATAACAGCAGTGGGAAGGGGTGGCAAGTGACCTATCCAAGTGCCATGCACACTACAACCCTATCGGTGCTCCCTGTGCCAGTGGGAATGTAGTTTGTCAGCAACCACGACACTGTGCAGCAGTCACACCAACATTTGCTGGCCCAGTTGGCTTGGCCCATGTTGTCATGGCAGACGAGCCACATCAAAGTACATGTCCCCCTACACCGACAAGGGAGCAGCTAGCCAAACACTGTGCAACACTGCAGGCTGTACAGCAGTGCTCCCATAGAGCCATGGCAGTGCCAAAGAGGAAGCCACCACACCCACAAGTGTGTTTCCCACCTAGGGAGGGGTGTTTACCACCTGGGGAGGGGATGTGGGGACATGAAGGACCACAAGCATACAAGCTATACGTCAGCTGTCCTCCGCACACACAGGCCAAAGGCCAACTGCCCGTGTGCCCCACACATTGCAGCAACCATTCCCACAATGCTGTGCCCACATGCAATGTCCCCTGACCAGCCATGCCCATCTGCCCAAATGTTGGGGTTCCACTCTGTACCATAGCAAATGTGTCTTGCATGCCAACACATGTGGAAGAACCGCACCTGTAAAAAATGTGTATGTCCCCTACAGGCACTCACGCATCACCAGAGGCATCAGAGGAGGATGAGGGGACAGACCCACCTGGAAGTGGCCCCCCATGTCAGTCACTACCACCAACACCCTACAATGGTGCACAAAAGCAATGCCTACATAGATCGACTACAGTGAGATGCCACAACCCAGCAAGGCTAAGCCTACAGCAACGCCCCAGGCCACCAGGAGCACCCCAAGGCCCACTGCACTCACTCCAGCAGCTGCAGTGACTGATACAGAGGGCCCACTTCCTGGCAATGCAACTGTTGCCACAAATCCCAGAGAGCCCTCACTACTGCCAGTGTGCTCAGACAACAGAGCCAGACCTCGACACGCCATCCTATGGCTTCCCGGCCAACATCCCAGAGTCAGTGTATAGCCTTCCTCCCATACAGCACACACCATCAAGCAACACTGTGATGCAGAGGCTGGAGGAGATGGAGAGGCAACAGAGGTAGATGGAGGAATTAGGGCACACACATTTGGAACACCTTCAGGTTATCCGTTACTGCCTGCAAGGGGCCACCCACAGGATTGTGCGGGTCATGTCAACGAACCAGGCAGAGGCAGCTGCCAGCACAGCCGCCCTGACTGTGTATGGGCAGAGGGTCAGAGAGATGATCAGAGGGGTATTGACCCTTGCAGAGGCCATCCACCAGAGCACACAGGTCACACTCCAAATGATCCAGGGGCCAGGCTCTATAGCCTCCAGTTCTATGACACGCACTGAGCAGTCACGGCAGAGTACACCCAGGCACCAGTCCCAGCGCCAGTTGGGTCCCAGATCACATGGGGCTGGCATGGGGAGGAAGAGGCAATGGAAATAACATTGAGACACCTTTTGTCCTAATTGGCCATGCTGGGGAGTTGGTGGTGGGAAGGGGGAGAGGGGATAGTTTGTTGGGGAGTTGGTGGTAGGAGGTGGGAGGTGGGAGGTGGATAGTGTGCTGGGGAGTTGGTGGTGAGAGGGGGGAGAGGAGATAGTGTGCTCTGGAGTTGGTGGTGGGAGGAGGGATGGGGCAATGTACTGGGGAGTTGGTTGTAGGAGCAGGAGGGGGATAGTTGGTGCACATCATTCAATTAAAACTGTTGAACGTCATCAATGCAAGGACATTCCTGATTGTGTCATTGTGGTGTTTATTAATGGAAGTGAGTGTCACACAGTCGTGCATGGCTTGTGCCATGTGAATGATTCAGAATAAATTGTCTATCAGTCCCTGGCGAGCCAGTCTCCCATCCCTCACGTCATCTCTGGCAATGGGTGCATTTGCTCTGCCACAGGCACTACACCCTCATCCTCATCCTAAGAGGGTAGCAGAACATTTCTCTTCAGGCAGATATTGTGCAGCATGGCACACACAAGCACAATTGTACCCACATTCTCTGGAGTGTACATCAGGGCTCCACAAGTACAGTAGAGGCAGCGGAATCGTGCCTTCAGGAGGCCGAAGGTATGCTCAATGCACACACAGGTGCTGCTGTGTGTGTGGTTGTAGGCACTATCCTGCAGTGTTTGTGAATCATACACAGGGCTCAATAGCCAGGGCAGCTGGGGTATCCAGAGTCACCTGCATGGGGGTAGGCACAGACATCAGTCATGGTGCAATGTGTGGTGGGAGCCTTAAACAGTATTAGGGCAATGGACATCATGTGCATGCATATGGGGCTTCATTTCATGACATGTGTCTGTACAATGTCTGTGCATGCTGGGTCACTCGTATCATGCACTGTTTTTACTTCACATGCACCATGTTCCCTTGCAGCAGATGATATGTAAGGTGTCTGTCCGTGACATGTGAAGCTGACATGGTGGCTGTCTTGTGGCTTTGTATTTCTCCCCTGTATGTGGCATTCTGGGTTTGCTATTGGCCCTCACTAGGCTTCTGGGGCCACCTCCTCAGCATTGTGGGTTGGGTGCACATGGGTGTCTGGCTGTGGTACTGGCAGGGTTGCTGTTGTGTGATGCAATGTTAATGTTAATGTTAAAGATTTTTATATGGTACACAGGTGCCACTTGCGTGGTCTCTCTGCATTCTGCCGGTTCTTTGAAAAAAAGAGAATGGTGGGGCGTGGTTAGTGTTTGGTCCAGTTCCCCTTTGTTGCCCTTACTCGTGGCATGTCTGGGGGTGACCCTCCCTTTCCCATTTCCATCCCTGGGTTTTCCTTGGCCTACTTCCCTAGCCCTAGTGTTTCTGGCTTATCACCCTCTCTTTTCCGGGGCTCTATGTTGGCCGGGGAGTTGGGTGGGGTGTTTCTCTTTCCAGTCCTATCCCTCAATCTTTTTTTCATAGTTACTTCTCTATTTTCCCGTGCTTGGTTGATATGAAGGTGTGCGGACTTCGTTCAGTAAGCTTTGTTGCTTTCTGAGTTGAAGAGCCAGGTTTTCATCAATTTCCAGAATTTTGTATGGTCCTCCACGGTTCGAATTTCCCTCAGAATGGAGTTTTCAGCTAAGCAGGAGAATGCTGAGCCACCCAGTTTTTTCTTCCGGTACCATTTGGGTTCAAGACGGATGTCGCTGTAGGATCTCAGGATTCTAGCTGGTTTGTAGATGGAGAATTTCTTTTGGATAACGTCTTCTCCCTGGCCGTGTATTCCTCTGTGCGTTATACACAGGGCTTTGAAGGAGATTCTCTATTTGACCGGGAACCAATGTAGCATTCTGGTTGTGATCTCTTCTGCTGAGTTTGAGGAGGAGACCGGCTGCCTTGTTTTATATTCGTTGTAGTTTCCTTATTCGGTTTTCTGGCATTCCAATGTATATGCTGTTAGCATTATCAATCCTGGACATAATGTGGGATATGACGGCCAGTGTTTTGTCTGTGACAGAGAGGAATTGTAAAATCTTTTTGACTGTTTGTAGGAGGAAGAAGCATTTCCGGATTATTGCATTAATTTGGCATTCAAGTGTTAACTCGTTGTCCAAAAGATTCCAAGGTTTTTTACAGCTTTGGATGGCTTTGGTTGGTTTCCCAGCTCTACTGGCCATGGTATGTGCTGATCGTTCCCTCTGTCTTCCAGTGTAATCATGATTTCAGTTTTGTCAGGACTGATTTTGAGTTTTTTAATGTTAATCCATTGGCAGAGCTCCTTGAGACACTCTCCTAGGGATGCATTCTCTTCCTGTATGTCTCCTAATTTGAAGATGATTGTGTATCGTCTGCATATTTTTAGCATGTTAGTCTGTACCTTTTGATGAGGTTAATTAGCAGTGTCATGTAGATTTTGAAAAGAAGCGGGGATAGTGAGGAGCCTGGTTGTACTTCAAAGGAGGAATCCCGTGGCGTGGATTTTAAAGGCTTTAACTAGATTGTTTCTGTCCATTCCGCGAGGAATGAATTGATCCAGAGCAGTGCTGCGTCAGTGAGCCCTATTTCTTCGATTCATTTTATTAGGATGTTGTGGTTGACTGTGTTGAAGGCAGAAGATAGATCAAGTAATATCAGTGCGTATTTGGTGTTAGAATCTGCGTTCATCTTTTGGTCATCCCATATTGAGACTAGTGCTGTTTCAGTTCCTCTAATGGGTCTGAATCCTACTTGCGCCAGTAGTTGGTTATTTTCCGCGTGCTTCAGTAGTTGTTCGTAGACATAGGTCTCTAGTATTTCTACCAGCCATTTGCCTCCATTGCTATGGATGGGGCATGTTGCATTGTGGTACTTGTAGTCATGTTTGTGTTAGGAGTTGCTACTGTATGTGTTCATCAGCTTCTCATTCAGGTATGTCCAACACGTGCATGCTCATGGGCTGTACTGTGACATTGGTGCGAGAGGTAGTCAGATATGACTTTTGCATTCACTTGTCATGCCATGCTTTGTGCAGTTATTCACCCCCCCCCCTTTGATCAGGTGCTTTGCAGCTCATGCGTGCAGACAGTTATACTCACCCACTATCCACGTCCGTTTTGCTCTGTACCTCTCAATGTATCCTGGCAGTGTGCTGTTCCGTATGATCATGTGATCGTGGGTGGAACCAGGATATCGGGCACAGCAGTGGTTGATGTAAAGGTTGGGGGTCGAGGGTCACCTGCACATTTAGGGAGTGATAGTGCTTCTGGTCACCATACAGTCCAGGACTATGATCACATTTAGCATTTGGCAACGGCATAGATCTGTGCCTTCATGGCATTGCCCTCGGCTGGGGTGGTAGGCAATGAGAAGTGGCATTGCACTTGCCGCAAACACCGGGGCCAACCCTGCACAGAATGTGTGCTGCGCCATACCATGCATCATGGCCACAGAGTAATGGAAGGTGCCAGTTCCAAGGGATTGTAAGACACTAGCTTCAGCAGTGGGGTCATAGCTGTGCGTGTGTTGATCCTGCTCCTTATGTTGTCCTGTATTGTGGTGAGCAACTCAGTTATGGTCTCCCTGTTGAGGCAGTACAGGGTGACCAACTGGCAGTCTGTGAGGGTCTAGGGTGAGGGCCTGACCTTGGGAATCGGTTCACACCTTGCTTGGGCTCTCCCCCACCCCACTTTATTCCCTGTGCCCTGGCCTGGTTGTCCTGCATCTCTATGTCCATGCCCAGCATGAGCAGCAGCTTCCCGTCCTAGCTCACAGTGTGTAGTGCCAGCATGGTGTTGGAAACAGTGTTTGGGGTAGCGTTGTCCTTATGTAGCCCTCTGGAGTACATTGGGATCACCTGTTGCTTCCTTTCTGACACATGTGTTCATTTACCCTCAGCTGGAGGCTGGAGGTAATTGTGCCTTGTTTTCTGTGAAATTAGCGCTGGTTTTCAGAAACTATGCTGCCGTACTTGGACTTGTGATGCAGCTGTGACTGCGCTTCATGTTGCTGGCACAGATATCGCCGGCTGTAATAGCATTGGCTGTAATAGCGCCGACCGATTTTGCAGTAAGCGGTATTTGAGCCGGCTCGTTATCTGGTGGAGTGGTATTAGCCATGCTTATTCGATTACTGCAACTTTTAGGGCATACCACCCAACTTGTGATGAGGCCCAAAGGGTCTTACTTTACACACAGCCACTAAAATACCCTAAGTGACGGCTTCCGTCTTCTGAAAAAAGTGGGGAGTTGCCATCCACCTGCGCTCACCCTCGACTTTAGCCCTGTATGTTTGGCCATAAATAGGAAGAACTCACAGTTATTTAGCTGTCGAGGCTGATGGAATCCGCAGAACTTCATTTCACTGGAGGCACAGAGAATGACAACCAGTCTTTTCTAAGGTTGTCCACTTGGGGCTTACACCATCATGTGCAATAGTGAAAATAAAACCCTATTTAAAATTCAAGAGAAAAAAGCAAACACCTAGGGATGAGAAGGTGTTTACAGAGACAAATTGAAAATGTATCTTTATGTATAAACACCTAGACTACTAAGCCGTGCTAAGTCATGGTATAAACAGGGCTATGCTTTCAGCACCATGAGGCCTCCTTGGAGGTGATAGAGCGGTCGATAGATATGGTTTATCTCAATATAACGAGTAGCAAAATCCTCTCAGGCAGTCAGCGGGCCACAACGCTCTGTGTGCTCTAATTCACTTGAATGCATGCTATATCAGCCAATCAGAGCACTGGAACCTTCATGCCTCCTGATTAGTAAACATGTCTGCAGGTTTATCTAATTTGGCATATACAAACCTCCCAGCGAATCATGCAGCATATTGTGTAAGTGGATGGAAGTATATCATCTGCTTCCGAGGTCACGTGGATGGGGAATTTGCTCACCCCTAGTGTTCGCTTAATTTGCACTTTAACCAATAGACAACACGAATAGCATATGCGTTTGTAAACACAGTATTGTCTTTGCTTGAAATACATCTCCCCGCTGCACAGTAATAAGCAGCACGCTAATCATGAAATGCGTCCCCAGGGGGCCTAGGAAAACACGGACGCAACAATGGAAAGATTCAGCTGACGTGGAAGCAGACTTAAATTGCACCCCCGAATTTGAATAAGGCCTCCTCATTACACCCCAATGGGGGCTCGAATTGGGAACATGTTCAGAAGAGAATGTGGCTGGAAAGTGAAGAAGATGAAGGCCGAACCTCAAACTGAAAAGTCGGCTATTTTTCAAGCTTTCATGGGAGACGTGTTAGTGATTAACAGCCCACAGAAAAGGCCCTTCTGCAGAAAGACATTGCAATTGACGTGTCTGTTCTGTTCCCTCGAACGGCTCTTTCAAAATATTAGCAGATCACAAATTATGTTAGCATCCCGTTTACCTTAATAGGTCCCTGCTGAACTAGCTGCAGAAGGGGCAGAACCCGCAATTGCCACCTTTGCATGCATCTCCCTCCACCATGATTGCCACCATGCCACTCACTCCTTGAGCCAAACGTTCAACCTTACTGTAACCTTTGCCCATTTCCCCAGAATGCAGCTGGCATGTGCTGAGCATCAGCTTCCCATCAGTTGATGTACAGTAAGTGTTGAAATATTTCTCAGACAGCCCAGCATGTAGGAAGGCAGAGAGAGGGTGTGTCAGAGTTGCTCACATGCTCGGGAACATCAACTGCTCCAGGCCACAGCCTGAGTTATGCCTTTCATTTTTGCATGGCAAATTCAGCAGCGGTTAGAAAGCAATGGAAACATTCAGGGCAATTAACCCCCAGGTATGTCAACTCCATCTGACCAGGGACTGACAGCTGTTTCTTAATGTGCAGACTCCTGTGAAATGTATGCCCTGTGGAGCCTTCATGTCAGGTTTGAGTGAACTCCGATAAATAACAGGGTTCCTTTGAGATCTGACAAGTCCTGGCATTTGCTCCATTAAATACACAGTTACCTCTCATTTTGCACACCATGCATAAAACACGACAGGCCTCCCATCCCCCAATACGTTTTTTGGTCATATCCTACCTGTAGAAACATGAGAACAACAAACCAACCCGTAGTTTGTCTCTAGAAAATGCCTCAGAAATATTGCAGATAAAAAGATATTGTTTACTGGTGCATTTAACTGCAGCAGCAGTCATGCATGTATGCATGTAGGGGGTGTAACTAGGGGATTTCTAGAGCGTAAACCTGTCTCGGAGTAAATGGAGGGGATTAGGGGTGCACCCAGGGGTTTACAGGTACAGTGTCCGTGTTGCAGAGGAGCTGGATAGTGGGAGCAAGAGAGGGGGAGGGTTTGACTAGAGCTGAGCAGAGAGATCAGCAGTTGGCGAGATGTTCTTTGAAGAATAGGGCCATCAGTCCTTCCAGAGGTGGAATTTCCTCATTAGAAGCAGCAGTGATACTGACAACATAAGTGCATACCACATGTTGGTCTATACTGCAACAACTCATTCACTTAATAGTGCATCTACATTTCCAGCACTCGTTCACCTCAGGGCGTGCACGTGGAGATGCTCTCCCGGTTGTGCAAGCTGCGCTCAGACTTTCGGTGTGTCAGTCTGGCATCCGCTGGTTATTTCATTAATGATCGTGCTGCAGACTGTGACTCCCTGTGAGGGGTTGGTGAATGCGTGATGCCTCCTTACTTTATTGCAGTGAAGTAGTGGACATATAAAAAGCACAGCACGTGCATGTTTTGATTCGGTTTAGGTATTGACCGAGTTTCTAAATCTGTTTTTTGGGGAAGTTCTGCTCATTGTTATTGAGAGAATGCACTTTACCCCCATGATGACCTCAGGTGTTTTTGCTCCTATTACTATTCAGACTCCCCTCCTTTTGCATTATGTATTTTTATTGGTGACCTGGCCAGTTCGAGAGTGGGCGGAGTGCCCATGTGGGGAATACTTTATGTGTACAGTAAGTAAGCCCAGGGCCTGACGGAGATGTGTGTGGGAGTGGCATTTAAAAATGGTGTCTGGTGCCTGCTTTCCCTTCAGCTGGGAAAACGTGCCTGCATGTGTCAGTAACAAAAAGGCATTGATGTGATGCAGTGTAAGGTTTTGAAAAGCATTCATCTGTGTGCCACTGCCACAGCCTGAGATCTGGATCACTCCACACCATTCTTAAGTCTTCCTTTTTTCACTTTAGCCAGTGGAAACATTTTTCTTCCAGAACAATTTTAATCCGATAAAAAAAAAAACTCTTCTAGTCAGATTAGCAAAGTTATACATTTTGTTCTCACGGAATGAAATAGACAGAGGCGGCTCGTACATTTTGTAATTGAAGGGGCGTAAATATTTCCCTGAAATATGCAAGAGCAAAAAAGCATAGCGGAAGCGTCCAAACCAGCCAAGGAGGGTCTGGGGGACAGGTTCTCCCACGAGAATATTTTATGAGTAGTGGGTTATGTGGAGGAAAAATAAGTAATAACGCATGTTCAGATACGTACCACCAGGGGCGTTGCTAGGGGGGGCTTAGGGGGCTATAGCCCCTGATCTTTTGGTTGTAGCCCCGGATAGAATCTCAGGAGCTGCAGCCAAAAGACTAGCTAGCCCCCAGTCCCAACAGTTCCGACATCAGTTTAGCCCCGGGTCTTTTCCAGACCTAACAACTCCCCTGCGTACCACCCTGTTAAGTATTCACTGTGCACCATTATATTGTGTTTGCTACTCGCCGTGTTTAAACCAGTCTCTAGCCTTCATAAAGCAAGATGTTACACTGCACTGCGCATGTCACTACTACTAACAAATGCACTTCGGTGTTCATGCTTCTGACGTATATCCTTTTTGACATAGCTAAGCATGTTCTCTGCTCTCGCTTTCCCACTAAAAGACAGCTTTAGCTGGTGCATGCCATATTACAAGGACTCTCCTGCCTTGAAGCAAGTGTGAAGCTTTAGCGAGTACATTCACCTTGTAGAAATGCATTACGCTATGCGGTCTGACTGATAACACTAACAAGCGCTGCAGAGTGCACCTGGCATCAAAAGGCTGCATAATGAGGGTTTGTTCTCGGTCAGCAATAATGTTGCAAGGTATGACCTTGCCAGGCTGAGACCACCCCCCCTTCGATTGATACTCATATATTCATGTGGGTATAAGAGATCAGGTCATAGGAGGGAGAAGGGGTCACTTGCGTCGAAGTCTCGTTTTGCCGTTGGTTATTTGTCTGCTACTGCTGTACTAATAAAGTGTTCATCAATCCACCAGGATCGTGAGTGGACATTAATTGCCACAGCAATTTGTGGCCTCAGATGTTGGATTCCCGCTGCTCTGCGGCCAGACCTAAGCCGCTGGGCACACTTCCTGGTGATCCCCTTGAGTCCAGAAAGGGCGATTCTTTTGGAGAGAGAGCTGGCCAAAGCGCCCGCAGACCCGAGAGAGGTAGCAGAGCAGAAGCAAAAGCTGATCGAAAAATCATGTGTTCGTGACACAGGTAACTGCATCAATAATTTGTGATGTCATCAATCGTGTTGTCTGAAACTGGTCAACATATCTGTATTTGGATTTTAAGTATAGCATCTGTCTGGAGTAATAGAGGGAAAGTACCCTGCCTAACATAACTGGTTATTTGAAATAAGAAATTCAAAGCGGTTGGCCACTGCAGTTTAAAAGCAGTGCATCCATGCTCCATACTGAATTAAGAAGACATGAGACCACAATGTCGGTCAGAGTAGTGTAGGACTGAATAGGGACAAGGATAAATGTGTTCTTTATGTGTGCGAAGAAAACATTTTGGATGAGAACCCTGTGATTGTCTTGTTGCAACCCAGACGTTGTACTTGAAACCCTCAATGTGCAATGCAAGTTGGGACCCAGCTTTTTATTTCACACTCTCCTCTATCCTAGTACGGGAGATGTAAGAGGCCGTATTTCCACCGATTATGTGTCTTCTCTTTGACCCTTAACTACCCACTTCTCTGAAGAACAAAAAACTGCTTTGCATTGCGGGTAGAATAATGTGGGTTATAGGCTATGAAACAGCAGTCATCTGAATCTGACCAACACCTGCGAGTGTCTCTGAAATGTCTGTACGAGGAGAGGAATGGGGCCCAGGTGATACCTGAGCCTCAGAATAGACATGCCAGAGCAGTTGAGTTAATGAGCTATACACACATTGCCAGTCATGGAACTCAATAGAGTCCCGATGCAGATAGGATTAGGAACGGCCTTTGTTCCGAAATAAGCCATACATTGTCTTACTCCCCCCTGTGAGAATAGATTAAGGTCAATCAAGGCAAGTGCTGCTTCCACCAGCACACTTCATGTTTAATCACTACTTGCCAAAAGCATACAAGTTCCTGGAACAAGGACAAAAATATACAAAGACCAAGTCACCTAGATACTTTCCTATGGAAGGAACATTTGATCAAGACAGAATAACGAATTTATGAACAGCATCAGAGAAAAATGGTTCACGTGTGCACTAACGGCAGTGGGACAGCTACCTTGATTGGTTTACCAAAACCACTAATAGACTGACAGAATATAAGACCTGGGAACTAAAAGATCACCATATAAAGATCCAGGAGCAAGTAAAATCCATGAAGAATTAGTCTGCGAACCTGCAGGTCCCGACCCACAAAACTGGATACAAACGGTCATATCCCATTTTCCAAGGCGAACCCCATTGAAAGATAGCCCAAAAGACATTTTGGACACTTATAACCCAGCCATCTTGAAAAACCCGAACTAAATTGAGGTATGCCGGTTGTGAGAGGCGCTTGGGCTGCAAAGTTGGTAGAACAGGCTAATGTGGAACCAAATAATTACAATTGGATGTAGACTGCTGCACCCTAGATGGACTAGTAGTTACCTCAAAACTACTAAAATTGATGAGACAGAGACAAGAGGAGTGTCACCTCATTCACGGTGCGCTGCGCAAACTGTAAGTAGAAAGGAGTACGAATAAGACAATTGGATGACCATTAGTTTTGCAAGAGATATGATTCAAACAAAAAATCACATTCATGAGGCCATTGGGTGATATCGAAGATAAAGTTCATGATAGAGTGTAGAACAGGTCTGCCGACACGTGTTGTGACCCAAAACCGGGTCCTTTTCAAGGCAAAGCGTAGACGTGGAAGAGAAACAGCACTTCAGAGCCTGATCGTAGTTAAAAATATATAACCAATGCGCTGTGAGTAAGTGGGCATGTTTTAGAATGCATGTTTAGTGGTCACAGTCGCTAAGTGCTCTTACTAGCACGAAAACAAAGGGTGGGTCCAAATTAATTGTGCCATGCTGAAACCTAAAATCACGGGGTTCAATCCCCTGTATGAAGGTTGCCCGTAAATGCACACCCCATTTACGGGCAACCTTCATGCAGGGGATTGAACACCGTGAATGAGGTGACACTCCTCTTGTCTCTATTTTGAAAACCCCGCCCAACCAGCGAGCTAACATACCAGATTCCTCTCAGCCACCTACTTACCACCAATCTAAACCCAAACAGCACATGGATGGCCCGTTTACTCCTGAAATACAAGCTCATATTTCTAAATTGTTTTTGCCATCCTCAGGCAGGTCCGAAGGTTTCCCAAACTCAACAATAAATTCTAGTGCTGTCATATTCCCACTAAGACATCTCCTGAGAGGGGGCTCACAGAAGATGCCCATGGAGTGCCACAGATTTATTTAACATGGTCTAGAGATTCCCTAAGATACAAGAAGACCCTGGAAAATTCCAGGAACTCCAAGTAATAATAGACTGCTGTCAGCCCACCTGTGTCGATCTAAATCCGTTATTGTGAGAAGTGTTGCTCCTGGACACATTTACTTTATTTAAGATGCACCCAAATTGGCCAACCAATGAACCAGCTACGGCTATAGATTTAAAAACGTTCACATATAGACTGGTACAAACTGTTATTGAAATGTGTCCTAAAATCACTGATTGTGCTAAAATTAAATTGAGTACCTCAAATGTCTAAAACAATATTTTGACCAACATTCAGGGATTGTGGATGCCGCACTTACAGCACTTCTGGCGGTATGTAAGCGATATTCAATCAACACTACAGCTAAGTCAATGCCTAGTCTGGGATGCTGAGGAAAACCCTTATTGATGTATTTTTATGTCCAGTTCAGTACTCTGGATGACAACCGTCGTATAACACCCCTCTCTTAGAATCCCCCTGTCCCCACTGAGCCAAGAAATAGATTTGTTTTGCAAATTTAAAAGGTTTATTTGAAAAATTAAACAATATATATATATATGACACTTCTATAAATAAATTGATAATGGATAGTACACTTGTGAATATGAGCAGTAATCAGCAAAGGGTAATCCTACAGTAGCACAGTTCTTATGAATAGGAACAGAAGAATAAGGTGGGAAAGAATGCTTTATATGGTTCAAGGAAACACATTGATGAATGAAATGCAGTACAGGAAATAACTTGATATGGCTTCAACAAAAGACAATGTAATCACTTTTCCTTGATGATTCACTCCCCCCTTTATGCAATATAAGGATGGAAAGAGGAGCACACAGTTCTCAGGAATGCAATCAAATACAATACGAAATTCAGTCCCCCCCCAGCAAGCTTAGAGGAAAACAGGTCTGATTTTAAAACACAGGCAAGATACTTTGATGTGGTTGCAATTAAGTGAAAAATACGCTAAAAAGGCTTTTAATTCCCTATAGAGGGTTCAGGGTAGTTAATAGATACTTTGAATCAGTTCAGGATCACTTTAGCAATGCTCTATGAATGATTGTCAGGTTACACATGAATTTCAGCAAGCAAAGCAAGGACAAATATTTTTACACGTGGCTGAAATTGAGCAAAATGTCAAATCGCGGCAAATTTAGTTGCGTGCGTCAAGCGCGATTACGGCGGCACTACAAGGAGTAGGCTCGTTGGAAAGCTTAGAATCTTAGCTTTAAGATGACAGTTAAAACTCGCTCCTAGCACAAATGGTTCAGGAGATACGGCCGATTTCGTGAAGGTAGTTTTTCGGATTTGAAATTTAAAAGTTCAAAATGACAGGTGACAGTTCTCAGTTTTAAAGATGACAGAATGACACGATTCTAGGAGGCAGTTCTAATAGGCTAAAATAGTTTGAATTAGATTATTTTAACTAAGAGATTGGTTCTGCACAGTTCTGCTAGGTACTCACAATATAAATTTGAAATAGGCCTCGTCACGGATCTGGTCAACACGTCCAGCAGCGGTTCTCTCTGCTCGGAGGGTCAATCAGGCACTGGTTCTGCTCACAGCAATCCGGATCTCTGGTTCTGCTCAGAGCGGTCTGGGTCTGGTCTGCGGTTCCGGCAAAAGTTCTTGGCAAAGAATTCAAACAGCTCGCCCGGCTGTTGAATAGTTTGGTTAGGTTTGCTGGATTCTGAAGGCCTGCTGAGAATACTTTTGCTTGCAGTGGGCCTTCTAGGTTCAAAGTTCTGTAGTCTATGGGTCCCTGGTTCTGGTCTCTGTTTGGATGTGATGTCGGCCGTCAAAATGCTCTGCAGAAATGGAAAATGAATGTCTCTACCTGTCCCAGCAGTGTCTTTTTATGTGTTTTGGAAGTGGGTGGGTAACTAACTTTCCATGCCCAGCCCACTCATGATTTGATAGGTCAAGGGATTCTTTGGTCCCTGATTTGAGAAAGCATAGTGTGTTAGAGTGATGTCAGCCATTTTACAATCTATTGAAAAAACGCCCCTTTGCTTTTACCTTAGAAAATCATTTTCATAACTAAACATGCTTCCCAAATACGCAAGTTGTTGAAATTACATATACACATTGCAGATGAATTAAGACAGGTCTCTGTTCAAGCCCCATGTTCCTGCGAGCTGGGGTTCAGAAATGACAACATTTTGCGCTTTTTGGTCGGGTTACCAATATCGGATTTTTACCCACATTTACACAAACGTGCGCAAGGTGTATGGGCATTAGATGATGAAGTTTCAGATTTTTAACATGCAGACATTTGGAGTAAGACCCTATTTTCCGCTAGAAACCCCCCAGAATACACCACAGGGTCCTAACACCTCTTAAAACGTGCACAGAAAAATCACAAGAATAATGATATTACTTATATAATTCTGACAAGTCCGTACTATGAATTATCCATCTTTTTTTTAAATTATGCTCTGGCCCAGATGGGTGTGGTTTAGGTTCCAAAGCACATGGGGAAAGCTTCTGTCTGCCCCTGCCTCCAGCTCAGGTGGCTCCCAGAGGCACTTCTCCTCCCACTTCTCCCAAGAGGAAGCTATTTTATGACCCCCCCAATATAACATTTGCCTGAGCCCAGGACAGTGCATTGTTCTGTGTCTTTGCCCTCTGCAGGTGCCCCTCCCCTAATCTAATCAGAGAGGTGTCATCTCCTTTTGTTGGGGAAGCAGGAGGCAGCCAGGCCTGGGAATGCAGTTTGATCAAGTTTCAACTCCTGTCGGGGGTTGTTGCTGGGCAGAATTCACTCTCTTTAAGAGTGGTGATGTGGAACCCCCCACAAGAAGGTTGAATCTTTGAGTGGTCCTGTGCCCATGATTTTAGCAAATTCTTGACATTAAGAAAATGAATTCCCAACAGCTCTGGGTTGCTTTTGGCATCAGCATTGCCATTTGTAGCAGGGCTTGGATGCATGGGTAAAAACATCCCACAGGTAATGGTACAATATGTAATGGTTTTGCAATCCAAGGTAGTTGAAGGGATCAAAGCTGTGATGATAAGATGAGAAGAAAAGAGGTTGGTCAACGCATTGTTGGCAGCACAACATTTTCATGAAAAGGTTGAGAGACAAAAAGAAACAACAGGAGCCAAGCATATGGCACTTCAGATACAGAGTTTATAACCCTCTCAGAGATGGGCAAATTTCTGCCACCCAGCAGGAGGGTGGGGGCAGGGAATGGGGAAGAAGAGTGCTGCAAGAGTTCCAGATGGTGCAATCCGGCGAAAGGTATTATTCAAACACAAACATTGATCAATGCAACTATTGCAGAGAGAGTGGGCATTGGAAAGTTGAGTGCCCTAATCATCCTCAGTGGGATGGTTGAGGCAGGCAGTTGGTTGCTCCAGGCTGGGCGACACAAGGTATGCCTCCCCAATTGTTGCTTATAACTGATGTATCAGATTGCCAAGGGGTCTGAGCTTGTTGCACCACTTATATTGATTGATCCAGCAGCCCCTTATGTTGAATGTAATGTGGCTGGCCAAAATGTTTCATGTTCAGTAGTTAGAGGGGCATCACGCTCCACTTTTGGAGCATGCAAGTTTTCCTTGGCACCACACTCAGTAGTAGATGCAGTCTGAATAGGAGGGACACCAATGCCTGACCCAATGTCCACCTCTCTGATGGTCACGATAGGCCCTATTTCTGAACAGCATGAATTTCTGTTAAGTGCCTGTTCTCCTGTGAATTTGCTTTATAAACTGAGCTGTCTACCCATTGTTCCCCTGATGGTGTGTATTTGAATATATTCCCTCATAGAGTGCACAAGGTTATGGCAGTGTTACAAGAAGTCACCCACACGAACCCTGAGAAATGGACCAACACCCCCTGCCAATGGCAGTGGCTGGACCAGGTCCCGGCATGTTTATGGTCAACCCATGCAAATAATACTGGGTACATGGTAAATGCTTAACCAGTTAAGACAACACTGAATCCTGCAAACCCTTGCCATATGTATCCCAGTATCCTATTTCCTGATGGGCAGAAGAATGCATCTGTCCTGTGATATAATCCCTGCTCCAACAAGGCACCATTGTGTCTACCCGCAGCCCCTATAATACTCTGATACTGCCTACAAAGAAGCCAAGTGAAGAGGTGTATCATTTTATTCAGGACCTGTGCACCATGAATGCCGCATATTGCCATCCTTTCTTGTGGTACCCAATCCAGCTACAATTATGTCATGTATCCCCTACATTGCCAAATATATCACTGTCGTAGATTTGTGTTCCACCTTCTTCTCTATACCCATAGACCCAGAGAGTCAATATCTCTTTGTGTTCACCCATAAAATGACTAAGTATACATTCACTCGTCTCCCAATGAGATATGTAGAGAGTCCCACATTGTTTCCCAAATTTTGAATTGAGATCTGGATTCGGTACAATTTCCAGGAGGGTCGGCGCTGGTGCAGTACGTAGATGATCTGCTCATAGCCTTCCCCTCCTTGGAAGCATGTGAGGAAGACACACTGGTTCTGCTGAAAGTACTTGCGGAAAAAGGTCAGAAGGCATTAAGAGACAAGTTACAGTTATGTCTGCCCTGTGTGCTATACCTGGGCCATGAAATGTCTGCTGAGTAAAAGTAGCTGTCCCAGTATCAAATTTCCAGGATACAGAAAGTCCATAAACCCTGGACCAAGAAGCACATGAGAGGGTTTATTGGGTTGGATAGTCACTGTAGACAATGGGTACCTGGTTTGAAGCCTATTGTTAAGCCCCTTCCGAAACCTCACACATGATGCGCCTCCCGAACCCCTGCCATGGTCCCAGGAAGCTGAAGATACCTTTGTCACCATTAAGCAAGCGCTCACAACAGCTCCGGCTTTAGGGTTGCCAGAATATAGCAAACCTTTTGTCTTATTTTGCGATTAGCGCAATGGGTTTCCTCAAAACTTGTTGACCCAGTTACACAGTGGAAAGCACTGACTCATATCCTAGCACTAGACACAGACTGTGGGGCTCGTAGCTTGTCTGAGGGCTGTTGTTTCTGCTGCCCAACTGATTGATAAAACCGATTCCCTGGTCCACAGACATCCTGTCAATATTAATGTTTCCGATACTGTTTTGTTATTACTGCTGAATGGAAAAACATAACACGTGTGAAACTCCCGCCTCATGAGATATGAAAAACTGCTAATTTCCACTGCCAACGTGACCCTAAGTCACTACCCTGTGCTTAACCCAGCATTATTGTTACCAACCGCTGAAGATTAGGAGCCACATTACTGTCTCGTGGTTGTAGAAACACTGTTGTTCCCTTCCATTGATTTGGTTGATACCCCCTGGTGAACCCAGAGCTCTTTCTATTCATGGATGACTGTTGCATCTGTGTTCAAGAGAACAGAGAATTGGTTTTGGGATGTGCTGTGTGTACCCCACTCAGTCCTTGAAGCTTACCGATTGCACACAGCCAAATTCACACAAGTAGCAGAATTTGTGGCCCTCACACTTGCGTGTGCTCTGACTCAGGGTAGATCAGTAACAATCTACACTGACTCCAGGCATGTCCACGGGGTGGTCCGTGACTTTGATGTCCTCTGGAAACAGCGTGGGCACTTAACCGCCATGGGTACCCCAATTGAAAATGGAAAATACTTTGCAGCTCTATTAGATGCATTGCTACTCCCTGCATCCATAGCTATAGCGAGGTACAGAGTGGACAACCCCTCCAAGTAATTTACTGCCCTAGGAAATGCTTTAGCTGATGTTGCAGCTTGCTCACCATCCCTTAAAGGGGCGCATTGCTCCTAATGTATGTCTTGTTTGTTTTGTAGGTAACCTATTCCATCCCTTGCCATTTTGACAATTCTCTAAGATCAAGCTTGGCAGACTGGGAAGGTGACCTGGACGTAGCATAGTTATAGCTTGGGAGTAGACCCCATGGCACAGCCCATTCAGGTAAAAATGCGACAATCCTGTTATCGAGAGAAACGGGATAGCCCCTGGTTTAGCCTCATTGGCCCCACCGTATTGTGAAAGATGTGTAACCCGTCTATCGTATAATATCGGGAGAGTGGTGCCTATGGACCTATCTGCATGTCTTGTATCGGAGGGTCAGTTTTTGCACATGCAGATAGACTTTATACATCGCTCCACCTGTGTAACATATCTGTACTGCCTAGTTGTGGTAGATGAGTTCTCGGGTGGGTGGAGGCTTACCCATGTAAAAAAGGCAGATTCTATCACTGTAGCAAAGAAACTAATTGCTGACTTTTACCTCAGTTTGGACTGCTCATCTACATAGACAGCGACAGAATAGACAACAAAAGAGGTACACAATTCACTGGTCAGGTTATCAGGGAAGTCTGTCAGGCTCTAAGAATAGTACCACAGTTCCATTGTGCTAACCACCAGTGTTCTAGCTCGCTTGTAGAATGCCACAACAGCGACCATAAGTTAAGAATTTCTAAAGTGTGTAAACAAAGTGGCCTGAAATTGCCCCATGCCCTCCCTCTAGTTCTGTTAGTCATGAGAAACAACCCACAGCGCAAAAATAGATTGTCTGCTCACAAAATCCTCACAGGTCGCCAATAAGAATGAGAACTACTCCACCTGCAGTTCCCCGACCCAAACATTAACGCTAGAGGATAGAGGATAAAAAATTGATCCAGTACTGTTGCTCATCAATCTCTCCCTGCAAAGGTCCATGAGGCCCTGCCAGAAACAGCCACAGGACCATGCTACCCTCTGCAGCCGGGACACTAGGTCCTGGTGAAGATTCATCAGCGATTGTCATCACTTCAGTCGAGGTATTTTGGCCCATATCAAGTTCTTCTCCCCATGAACTCTGCAGTCAAGGGTGATGGAATCCCGGCGTGGCTCCACATGTCTCACTGCTGCAAGATCAGCATCAGAATATTTGAACTCGGAACTTTGCTTCACTCTCAGTGATGACTTCACTACATCCGTTACCCTAATTGAAAAGACAGGCTGTATCCAAGTCTCACCACCTGCACCCTGCATCCCACTGGGTATGACAAACTGAGTTGAACATTGTCCAGATACCACAAACTTTAATCCCGGGAAAGTTCAGAATATCCCCAGAACCAGAAGAGCCCAAGAGAAGCCTCACTGAGGGCACCATGTCTGGATATATTTCTGTCATTGTAGGGATAGTAAGTCTGAATCTTTTTGCACCACATGCCATGAGAATGAGGGTCATGCTGCACACCCATGGACTCACAGCGCAAACACCTATTTGCACCTCTCTTAGCAGTATGCCTGCATTTTCACCCTGACCAATTGCTGGGTGTGTGCCCATCTGTAGCAAGATCTGTTGTCCCAGTTTAATTCTTGCCCATTCCAGTGGGGAGACCTCTATCTGGATAGAAAGTTAACAACCCAGTCTGTAGGCCCCAGGCCCTGTTGGGACACCCAGTCGCACATGGGTTTTACTAGGACCCCGAAGTTCACCACCCCATGTCAGGTATAGGTCACACCAGTCACGCTTCATCTGCCCTCTGCAGCAACTGGTCTCCTATGCAATACCAATGAAAGGTCCATACACATGGGAACTAGCAGATGCCATTATTACATGTCCACCAAATCAAGCATATCAATTAACAATGTCACTTTTGCTTTTGTACCCAGATTATCATTCACCCAATCCAGGTACTCCACTTATTCTGGAACATATGTCATCTTCAAGGATAAGGCTTATCGTTGGTTGCCAATCAACTGGAGAGGGAGCTGTTACATGGGGTATGTCCTGCACGCAGTGCATCACATCCCCACTCTTCCTGCTCCACCGTGGTCCAAAAGGAGCACAGATTGGGAGCCCTCAGTTCCAGGAGTGGGATATCTGATACAGCCCTTTGGGTCAAAATAAACAGTAACCAATTGACTAAATTGTCTTGGTTGGTTGGGGACATTGCCAATGCGACTACTGCATCTTTATCCCTTTGTCCCGCAAACAGCTGGCCATTTGAACTATGGTCCTCCAGAACCATATGTCTTTTGGAATCATGCTAGCCTCACAGGGGAATGTCTGTGCAGTCGTAAAAGGGGAGTGCTGCACTTGTATACCAAATTATGCAAGTATTATCATTGACATCATCATTCACATTCAACATACTGTAAACCTGCAACACAGTATTGATGAGACATCTTAGTCTTTTGGGTCCTGGATTGTGGAGTTATTAGGACCTTTAGACATGTCATTGGCCAGATCCTGCTCATAGCTCACAATCGGAGGGTTGTCCTGCCTATCAATGGTCTGTAAAAGCCTCTGTCAATGTTCAGTCAGTTCCTGTTCAGATGCTTCTTAAACTATTCGAGTAATGTATTGTCAGGTTACTGAGGACACAGTTTACTATAATATGCCGCAATGTGAAGTATGCTCTATTAAAAATGTGTGGAATGAGACTGTAGAGAAGGTCTCATAGGAGGGGACTGTGGAGGAAAAATAAGTAATAAGGCATGTTCAGTTATGTACCCACCTGTTAAAACATTACTGTGCACCACTATATTCTGTTTGCTACTTGCCATGTTTAAACCACTGTCTCTAACCTGCATGAAGCAAGATGTCCACTACACTGCGCATTTCACTGTTAGAAAAGTGATTCACCCACCACTAAGGCATGCTCGCTTTCTCTGTTCCCACTTCTGTTGTATATATCCTTTTTGGCATAGCTAAGCATGTTCTCTGCTCTCCTTTTTGCACTAAAAGCTAAAAGGCAGCTTTAGCTGGTGGATGTCATCATATTTCAAGGACTGTCACCTGCCTCAAAGCGAGTGCAAAGCTTTAGGGAGTACATTCACCTGGAAGAAATGCATTATGCTATGCTGTCTTACTGATAACACTAACAAGCGCTGCATAGTGCAGCTGGCAACATAATGCTAAATAATGATGATTTGTTCTCAGTCAGCAATAAAGTTGCAAGGTGTGACCTTGCCAGGCTCAGACCACCTCCCTTCCAATGAAGCTCAGGTAATCCTGTGGGTATAAGAGAATTGGTCCCAGGAGTGAGGGGGTCACTTGAGCCAAAGCTTTATTTTGCCGTTGGTTATTTGTCTGTTACCGCTTTACTAATAAAGTATTCATCAATCCACCAGAATCGCGAGTGGTCAATCATTTTCAGCACAATAAAAATGGTGCACTATACAGCAAAACTTCTGTGAAAAACTGGTAATAAACGAAACAGTTTGCAATCATTTTTCTTAGTTTGAGTCATGAATAAATGCAATGAATGCAGGTCATCCACAGTGCACAGGAGCATTTCCTAGCACATTTTTTTATGCTGCTGTACCCATATATTTCCATTATGGCTGTACCAATACATGCTGGCATTCCCATATAAGAACATGTTCAAATCACATTCATGATGTCTTACTGCCAAAGAGTGTTTGCCTAATTTATTGTGATCACATTGATAAAGTTGTCATTCTTAAATCCTGCTTGATATTAGTGTCAATCACCTTGAGAACCTTTATCTTACAAATGTGTCAGTGTATATTTCGCTACATCCCATTAAATCTCAGTCGGTGTACACGTTTGCTTTACACATAATGCCAGTATTGATACCGTAAGAAAAAATCTCCAAGCTGACTCCGGCAATATATGCCAGAACCCCATGTAAGAACACACTATTGTTCGCTTTGTCATTAGAAATGCCATGCCACAATAAGATAATGGGCCCCATTATGACATTGGTGGCAGCCGTGCCTGTAATGGTGTTATTTTGTTTCCAGCACCCGCTAATCAGCAATTACCGGGTCAGTACGGCTCTGCCGGACCCGGTAATTGCCCATTTGTGGATGCCGGAAAAAAGATGCTCTCCATTCCCATTCGGCCCCATAGGGCTGAATGGGAATGGGGAGGTCGGATGCACCGGCACCGTTTATAACGGTGCCGGTGCATCCAACATGCAGTGCTCGCGGGTGCCGCTCTGCCCGACAGGTCCGACCTGGAGGGCAGAAAGGCACCCGCGAGCACAACTCGTAGTTTGCTGGTCCGGGAACTACAGTACCGGCAAGCTTACCAGTACCGTAGTTCCTGGACCGGCAAACTTAGAATGAGGCCCTATGTGTCCAAACTCGCTACACCAATTTAGGGCAGTCTAGACACAAAATAACACATATCATGTTTGCTTTACCCTGGATGTCCAGTATAAAATGCCCTGTCCCAGTAAGCAATTATGGCTAGACTAGTCAAAGCAAAATATGGCAGTCTGCCATGTAATTGCACTTATCATGTTTACTTTATAATAGATGCCAGTAAAAAAGTACCATGCCACAGTAAATAATTACAGCTAGTCATGTAATACTTAACATGTTTGCTTTATCATAGATGCCCAGTAACAAATGCCATGCCACAGTAGAAATTAAAGCTAGACTGGCAGGAGCAACATATGCTAGTTTAGCCATGTATTAACACTAATCATGCTTGTTTTCTCATTCATGCCCAGTAAAAAATGTCATGTCATAGTAATACGTCCTTCCTCCCACCAATATTAGCCATCGCCCCGGAACCAACACAAAGACAAGCACACACACATTCACACAGCATTCACTCCCTCATGCAAATGCACACTCATACACAATACACTTGCACATTCAAATGCACAACCAGCCACCATACATCATAAATTGACTCATTCACGCACGCATACATACACACATAAACATTCATGCAGAGTTTGTTCCTTACCTTGAACGGTGCGTACACAGCTACCTACCACCTCCCATAAAGGCCCCCGGCTCCCGCATAGCAAGAACAGGAACCAGTAAGCATAGTGCAGGAACCAGTAAGCATAGTGAGCTTTCTCGTTCCTGCACATGTGTGAAGGAGCCAGAGCACTCTGTCCACAACACCCCAGCCCTTCTAATTGTGCAGGGCGGCACAGGCACACACCCTATTCACATTCAGATGTGTAGTTCCCCAAGATGCATCCCCAATGGTCTATGAAAAGCTGGCAAATCAAAACGACCCTCACGCTGCATGGTCAATTGGACATGGGTATTGTGTGTAGCTGAAGGAATGCTTCTGGGCTGGGACTGCCCCCCAAATAATTTACTTTGACAGTTAACGCCAGCTAGGAGTTCAATTTGGGAACTCGAACATGAGATGTTCCAGAGATGAGATCTGAGGAGATGCCTTTTTAGGGACAATTGTTACATTGAACATTGACATGGTGCACACAGATGCAAGGCTGATGAATCAAAAGCCCCCTGGCCCTGCATGGTCCATTGGACATGGGCACTGGGGAACAGACAATGTTAAAGGGAAATAATGTTAACCACAAAGATGCTCTTCTGATGTATCTACCTGTCCAGAAGCATTTTCTGTTCGTTATTAGACCAGGTTGGAATGAGGACTGTAATTACATTTGTATACTTCTACATTGTCATAATTCATTTTTATCCGGCTGTCCTGGCCTTAATGCAACCTGTGCTTTGCTATCACAGAGACTGTGTATGCAACGCAGGTACTTTTTTCACAGAGGCATCTCCATATTTCTTCCCCATGTGCCAACAAAGTAGCTTGTCTGAGTAACCTGCTTTCTTTTCCCAGAATCCCACTGTATGTCCTGCATAAAGTCCTCTAGACAATAATTTGAATTTTCTGCACTAATGTCCAGCTCTGATTCATTCTGGTTGACTTGGACAACTTGCTTGTCACCAAACCTGATTCGATGAGCACTCAAATCACATTCATGATTTTTTTACTTTCAAAGAATGTTTCCTTTATTTATTGTGATCACATTGGTAAAGTTGCCATTATTCTTAAAACTTGCTTGACATTTGTGCCAATGTCCTTAAGAAAAAGTTCTTTCAAATAGTGTATATTTCGCTATCTCCCACAAAATCACAGTCGGTGTATGTGAGATGGTATCCTCCTTGCAGGGATGCCATTTTCTTTCTGAAGAGGTTTGTGATTTAATGGCCTGAGGCTCTTCTGAGACAGGGAGAATTTGTATTTGTGAGTGGTCGTTATCTTTGTGGGATAACACAATTTTCAAACATGTCACAGTTTCAAATGATTTATTTTTTATTAATAATCATTCACATCCATGTTTGCAACCAACCAATGACAAGGACAGTATTCTTATTTGGATTATTAATCTCGTCATCTTTCAGGATTATAATCCCATCATTTTTCGGGTCCTTTACTCCCTTTACATCCTGTCATTTGTTTTGTTGCTTTAATTCTGGTCTCTTTGCCTGGACCAGCCAACGAGAGAGAGAGGGGACTAAAACATCCTCTAAAAACTCTCAGCTGGAAAACTGATTTCAACCATTGGAAATTCCACCAACAGTCAAATATGCATCAAGTTATTGACTTTAATTTACTTTAATATATTTGTATTGCGCATCAATTGGCCTGAGGCATACAAGTGCATCAAAGACAAAGCAAAGAGGCCAGCAACAGAGAGTACAAGAGGACATATATGCAGGACAAATCAGACAAGCAGCTTAAACTGGTTAAGTATGGGCACTATCTAAATAATACAGTTTTTAACTTCTTTTTAAAGATTTCCATAGATGTTATTTCCCTAAAATCCGGTGGTAGCCTGTTCCACGCTTTCAGGGCTGCCGCAAAAAGGCCCCTTTTTCCACCCGTCTTAGTTTACATCTGGGCACTTTCAGTAAGTTCAGGCTATTTGATCAACGATCTCGACTGGATACATTACTCTTTAATACTCCAGATAGGTATAACGGTTTGTTCAATGTCACACATTTATAGGTGATCATCATCAGCCGATATTACATTGTTACCTCAATGGGGAGTCAGTGTAGGCCTCTCAGTGATCCTGTCAGTGCTGTTTTGTATTAGTCGAAACCTGGCACATTTCATCTTACAAATCCCTACCAGCAAACCTCTACAGAAGTCAATTTTTCCATCAACAATGGTATTAGCGACCGTCTCGCAGTTTGCTGTGGAAATGTAAGGTCGAAGCTGGGTCAACAATTTTAAATAGTATGCTGATGAGGATACTAGATTATTTATTTGGGCCCACATGTTGAGATTCTGATCTATCTAAAAATATTCCCCATGTCTTGACTTTCTTTTGTGTGGGAATCACGCATTCTTCTACCTTAAAATGCAAGTATTCTTCTTCGAGCTTGATGATTTCCTTTTCTGTTCCTACAATCATCAGCTCAGTTCTCCCATTATTCAGAGCCAGGCCCCTTTCCACCATACAAGTCTGTATTAATTTGTATATTTCAGTCACTTTTTCTGTGTCCTGCTCATGCGTGCCAGAGAGGGGGAATAACACCTTGTATATCATCTGCAAAATTCTTAAAGCAGACACCCCTCTCCTCCAGCATGTCAAAAAGGGTAACCCTAAAGATATTATATAGTGAGGGGGACAGGCACGCCCCCTGTGACTGACTATACTACACCACATAGTAAACACCATTGCTCAAGTAACCACAAAAAGTCTTGCTGTTTGTGCTATCTGTCACTGGTATTCCAGGACTTTAGAAACACACACCCTTCTGTAGACTTCTCGCCTCCTCGGATTGTTTGTAATATTGTTGGAAATGCCACATTCCATACAGCCTCAGTTCCTTCGCTTCACAGATGAAGTCTGCCATGCATAGGTCCAAAATGCCATCAGAATTAAAAAGGAGCATCAAAGAATGAGTCAGACTTATTACATCTATGGTAACCTCAGCAACGTTTGCTTAGCTATCCTTTTTTCAACTCAAATAAGATAGTTGTCTTTAGGAATAACATTCTCCATTGCATATGTCAAATCGGGTTCTAGATCCATTCTTTTAAAACATTAGACTTTCAAAGTTATGTCAAATAAATGTGGAAAGACTGGAATGCTTCATTGGGTGGCGGGCACTAAGTGTCTGCTGACATAGATTGAAAGAAAATGGGGCATTCTCCAGTATTGGAATAATTGTATTCCAATACTCCAATCTCCTAGTGTCTTTGCAATGGGAGTTATTCAGTGATTGCATGAAAGGGGCTCCCCATGTAACATGATGCATCATCACACTTATTCCTAAACCCAATAAAGATCATACTCGGGGCCTCATCAGGAATCTGGCGGTATTGATACCGCCAGCACAAATAGTGTTTCTGTTACTCAGTGTGGCGCTATTAGCACCGGATCATGAGTAGTGGTAGCGCCATTATTTTCCATTCCCCATTGGGTCCAGAGAGTGATCAGTGCCATTTGGCACCAGGGTGCATGCAGAGTATGAAATTGGATAGCTCAAACAGAACATTTAGCAACAGTTTCACTAGCATGCACAGTTACCAATTGAATGTCTGTAAGCATTTGTTTTTTAATTGTAAAATAAAACAATGAAAACATAATAACATTCCTTTTGTATTATCAGCTCTCTATTATTTTTGGTCATGGTTGGTTTTCTTTTGACAGTGGGCCTCATTAAGAGGCTGGCGGTAGTCGTGCCTGTATTAGAGGCACAGCTGCCACCAGTATTCATGTTTTACCGCCGCCCAGAAATGGGCAATTACCAGGTCATTACGGCCTTGCCAGACCCGGTATTTGCCCATTCCTGGGCGCTGGAAAAAATTCTTCCCAATTCCCATTGAGCCCCATAGGGCTCAATGGGAATGGGGGGGTCGGATGCACCAACACCGTTCATAACGGTGCCGGTGCTCCGACATGCTGTGCTCATGGGTGCCTTTCATTCCGCCAGGTCAGACCGGGCGCAATGAAAGGCACCTGCGAGCACAACTCGGAGTTTGCCAGTCCGGATACAACGGTACCAGCAAGCTTGCCGGTATCATTGTATCCGGACCGGCAAGCTCGTAATGAGGCCCAGTATTTCATAACATCAAATGTCTCGATCATGCCCCAAATGAAAACATTTTCCATGCCAGTGATACTTTACCATCCCACCGTGTAAAATTCCTTTTCCATGGATTGATTGATATATCATTAGGGGGATCATACTAGAGTAAACACATTGCAGAAAAGAAAGCATAATTGTATAAAATTAGCACAGTAGAAGGGTAATAAAGTTTATCATTGTACATGTTCTTGCAATGGATTGTCAAATTAAACTGTTATACATAATTTACTTGTGTGTCCACTTTAATCCGAATTGTGGGCCAATTATGTGTTGCCATTGCTACACACACAAGTGGCTTCTGTACTGCTCTCTTCTGATTTATGTTGCTCTTGCAAGATTCCAGCATTTTCTTTGCTCTTCATAACGTTTACTGGCTTCCTTACAGAAAAGAAATCTATATCTCAGGAGCACTATATAATTAATTTATAATGTGTTATTTACCTGTGACACCAGGTAAACGGAATAGGTGGTGGGGTCCATTATTACATGATTACTAGTTGTTGAATTGATTTGCTTCAGTTTTGCCCATGTAGATAATATATTTGCTAACATTGTAAGTAGTTCAAGGGGTTACCCTTTCTTTTCATGTTAAATTTGGACAGGTGGACCCCCATTTCTGATCTTAACCCTGCCCCTTTTCCTTAGTCTCACCCTTTGATATTGATTTTATATAAAGTTGATATATATTTTATATACATTTAATGTACCTCATATTTTTTGATCGACCCATATGTTGCTATACATTTTTTTATAAATGTTGATATAAAATTGTAGATACATTTTGATATCAAATTTAAATGCAATTTTTGCAATTGATTTAATGACCCCCAAAAAGTGTAATCGACCCCCAAAATATACATTTTGTATAAATGTTATATTAACTGGATATAAGTTCTATATATAGTATAGATGACATCATGACACTCCAGACATTTGGTGCCATCTAAAAATGACCCTAGACAGCTGTATTCACTTTATAAGCAGTAACATCAAACTTTGATATAGATTTTATATACAGTATACATAGATGTCATGAGGACCACCCTAGACCTTTGAGAGTGCCAAAAATAACTGTAAAGTGTATTTCCCAGTGCCACAACAAAGGCCCAAACCGTCCTCTTTGACAATGGATGGCCTTGAAGGAAAGGACTGTTGTAGAGGCACCAGCTTGTTTTCTGATGGGGCGCTGACTCTACACCAGCCCTCCATAGCCTTCAGAAGCCCCATACTGTTTACAGGGACCCAGAGCCGTTGAAACCCATGGCAGTGCAACTGACAAATACAAATGACTGAGCTGAGCTGTTGGCGGCACAAAGATATCAGAACCAGGGGTATCTTTGTTTTTTTTTTTTTATGCAAAACTCAGGATATGGTGACGCAATACAGTGACTCATGGTCTATAGAATGACAGGATGTCCGATGGTTCACAGTGGCGTTTTTGCACTCTGCAGACCTCAACAGCAAACAGACATGGGTGCTTCTAAGAAGGGTGTTCTCTTTTTTAGCTCTGAGCACCATCTGCATGACAGGGTCCCCAAAGCCAACAGAGGGGTTGCTTATTTATAGTCATCAGGGATGGGAGGGATATTTTCTGCTTCTGATAGAATGGTGTTGGGGTGATATGAAAGAGAAAGAAAAGGTCCAGCTAATTTTAAATTCTGCTACAGTGACACAAAACGCCAGCATACATTTTTTTGCACAGTAGTCAGGAAATACACAGGTGTGCAGAATATCTGGGGATTCTTGACAAGTGTAGATCCATCATGCCACTGTGACCAGGAAGCAGCATTGGGAAGGGTGTACTGGTCATTAACCTTTAAAAGGTCTATTTCTTAGTGGTGCAGGGACATCTCCTGTGACATGTGTGGATTTGTACCTGCAGGATGAATTTTTGACAGCTGTGATTGGCATTGCAAAACACCTTGTGTGGAGTGTCATGCTGGGCAACAAATTGACTGGAGCTGCTGGCAGCACCTGTGAGGAATCTGGGCTATCTTGAGTTAATTGGATCCCTGTCGCAGCTGCTGGTAGGTCAGGCAAAGGACGGCAACCCCCTGCCAGGCCTTGGTTGGAATACAGTCCTGTGTTTCTAATCAGATTAAAAGTTGACTTCAAGACCCTGGCTGGCGGAGCTAAAGGTGAGTGGATGTTTAAAATCATTAAAGTGTAGAGTTATAACTCTATGATAGTACTATTGCTAGTGTTATTGGGGGTTGTATTTAAAAAAATGTACCATTTCAAAGCACCGTCTTCATCATTTTCTGACATGTCTGTCATGTAGAAAAAAGACAATTGCATTTATGTTACTACACAAATGTTCTCAGCAGCAGTAATAACAGAGAGCTGGAGGTTTGTAACACGGAATCCCCATATATATCAGGGTTTTTGCACTGCTTCCTTTGAGCCTGGGCTTAAGCACTGTGGGGCCAGAGGAAGTAAATAGTTTTAGCAGGTTTCCATTCCAATGCATTCTGGGGCCTATAGTTGAGCAATCAGGATGTGTAAATTAAAAACACAGCAATACCCTTCCGGCTTAACATGTTTTTATAAGGATTTACATGTTACAAAGTTTCTGTGTTTTTTAAGTAAACTGATGTATTTAGAATACCTGGTGACCCTTTCCTTAAACAAAGTTGGGCAGGGGTGTGCATTACCATGGTTCAACCACAGAAACACTGTATAGAAGATCTTAATCTTTGAAGGTTTTTTAAAAGACTGCCCGGAAATTGGCACAGGCTACCCAGAAGCATTTTGGTCATTATGATTGTTCATGCAGGGTTTGATCCACAGACAAATGTTTTCTTTAATGCCCATACTACGCTTTAGCTAATGGAAATATTGCATCTATTACATCTCCCAGTCATTTCGACAGGCTTAAGAAATATGACAAACTGAACATGAAAGAAATTATGTTTCTTCATTGCAAGGGGGAAATAGTCCAAAATGCCTCTGTATATTAACATTATCAACACAGAAAGACAAAAGCAACCAGCCCTGCTAGAACAATAGGCAAATGGGTCCAGATGTGTCATGAACATTTTCTGTATTTAACCATCAAACATGCCAAACTTATAAACAATAGGTTTTAAAAGAACGATTGCAAAAGGAAGTTATGCCTGGAACAGGAACAGGACACAGAAATGTTGTACGTTTTTGTTGAAAATATGCTAAAGCCATCAGACATTACAGGTTTTATCAGGACAAAGAACAATCTGGGCATTTAATAGAAGCAATGCTGATTATGCCACATGGTGGGGGCTATACTTCCAAAAATGTGAACATGTGTGCAAAAAGGAAGTTTCAGGACAAACTGTGAGTCCGCTTATTAATGGGACCCCCCAAATATGCTAGCACCAATTCAGCAAGGGGGATGAAGATCCAGGCTGCAAAAGTGGGCTTTTAGGTAACCTGAGGATGGAAAGAAGCACTCTAAGAAATTCAACTGTAGGTGCAAGAAAGCAAGGGGTGGTAAGTAGAAGGAAAGTATAAGGTAAAATGTATAGAGTGGGTGAAAATCCTGAATTCACTGTTCAGCCAAAGTATGTGATCCTGTGTAATAATTTAAGCAACACAATACACAACATGTTGCAACGTAAGCACCCGCATCTTAAGTTCATTGCAACACCCTAGCACTAGACCCATTTAAAATTTCAACATTTCAATCCCTTTGTGTGAAATAATCTGGGCTACACAGCTTAATCAAAATGTGTGATCTTTGACACATACTTGAATCCCACTGTGCATGGCCTGCCAAAATTGGGAGTTGACAAAGCTCCCACATCTTGGGGCATGTCAGTATTGTGTGAAACATGACTGGAATTAAAACTGTATTTTAAATCACCAGCACACAGTATCTCCCTTTTATCACAAAATGAACATATAACGAGCTATGCACATTAGCAACCCCAAAGAAGCTTCCACATGTAAAACAAATTGTCTTAACACTCTGTGCTTCTCTTGCATGCAGAAAATGGACATAAAAGCTTTTTACCGCTTTGCTCACGCTGACCAAGTGATGTAAATTGTACCACTTTGCGCTCACAAAACAAATAATGTATATTGTAACGAATACTTGGAAATACAAAGTCAGTCCAATAGACCCATTGGACATTAGCTAAATCATTAATTGGTGCACTAATTGGATTTTGAACAAAGCCAGCTTTTACACATTGCCAATCACCTCTTTGAAATATTCAAACGCAATTGTCAATCCACAGCAATACACAACATATTGTGGGGTAAGCATCCATATCTTGAGTCCAATGTAACACCCTAGTACTTGCGCCATTAAAATATTCAACATTTCAAACAGTTTGTGTGAAAGAATCTCAGCTACACTGCTTAATCTAAATGTGTAATCTTTGACAAAAACTCAAACCTCACTGTGCATAGCCTGCCATCTTTGGGAGTTCTCAAAGACCTGCATCTTTCATAGATAGCAACCGCAGAGGTGTCAAATTGGGATATACCAGTCTGTGATTAATGAGCAAGAGGGCGCGATCAATATTTGCACAATATTTTACAATCAGTAGCACCATGCAAGCTAGAAGAAGCATATATGCAAGAATATGTTTTGCGCATGTGTGTGTGTGTGTGTCTGTGTCTGTGTGTGTGCCATGCATGATCCTATTCCTTGATTTGGGGAAGTTCTGGACCGCAGTAAAGGTGACCTTTCCTCTGAAATGTACTCTCTACAGGGGTGCATAATAAAGGCTTGGAAGGTCTAAATTTACAAAGAGTTCCCACTGTTTTTAAATAAGACCCAGCACAATCTTTGAGTGAGAAAATGAAACTCATCTTTCATGCCCATACGCAGGACAAGAATTGGCCTAAAAACCACTAATTCTCAATTTCTAACATCAACAGGAAATTTCTCTTCAGCCTGCTTAGAAGTAACGACAATAAGAAATTCTGGTCAATGGCCAGAAACTTCATCAATGGGCAGTCCTCTATAGAACTTAATCTGGTAGGTGAATCTGAGTGGGTCTCGACTATCACAGAGCTCTACTGTGACCCTGCAAGCCCTCCTGCCAAGGCTATCCCTTTCATTCCCTCTGCATTCTTTATCTCTGGTTTCAAAAGATATGAAATTATCTTGAGTATGAAAGCTCTGAAAAACGTACTTGTTCCTGGTCCCGATGCTCTCTCCAGTGTAGTGCTGAAGGGAAACCCACAATTATGGGCTCACATTTTAGAGCACCTCTTCTATAACATCTTAATTTACGGCTCTATACCAGCAAGCTGGCAGAAATCCATCCTTGTACCCATATTCAAATAGGGTATTTGAAGTCATTCCTCTGAGAAAACTCTCCCAATGTGCCTTAGATAAAGGGTTTCTCTCCCCTTTCCAAACTAGTTTTCATAAAGGGCACAGAAACCTGCATAATCTTGTCATCTTTCAATTCCTTTCGGCCGAATGTAAGAGTAAAGTGAAAAGCGAACTTTATCTTTGTTTCATCGACTTTAAAAAAGTGTTCGATACGGTCGCCCGTCCGCTTCCTGGAGGAGATTAATAGACTGGGGAATAGACCCTCCATTACTGCACTTTATCTCTGCTTTGTATTCCAACACAGCGGCAGTAGTGCATATCAACCAGAAGGGAACATTTCCCTGGAAGTATCTGCTAACATCGGCCTGAGACAGGGCTGCATCCTAGCACTCACAATTGTTCAATCTTTATGTTGCTGATATGGGCCTGTCCATTGACGCCATGCACAATTTCCCCCCCACATTGTTAATACGCCAGTAGCATGGCTTGGATACGCCGACGACACTGTCCTGTTGGATCATAAACCCATTGACCTGCAACACTCAATTGACGCCTGATCTTTCTATGCCACTATAAAGCATCTCAAAATAAATGTTGTAAAAATACAAATTTTTATCATTGTACTCGACTTCTCTGGTGATTTCATTCGACCTAAAATCTTAAGGAAATGGTTATACTTGAGCAACTTTATTAATAGAAAAGGTGGTTACAACATTAAGGGCTTACCCAGATGTATCGGATGAGTATACTGCCTAGGATATTATCCAGCCTCACAATTTTGCTCTGAACCTAGGTTGACGTGGGTGGGCAAGTTTGAAGGTAAATGCCTACATTCCATATTAGGAGTACTTCTATCTGTACCAGTCGAGGCCCTCCGGTTTGGACCTGGGACTCCACTCTATCCAATCTTAATGGCTTTGTCAATGTTGCACTCTCTTTCTCCACTCCCCCCCAGCTTCTGACACAATATTAGGCTTACTGGCTACTCAATAATCCTGGTTATGTACTAACACATTCTTGCGTGAACTCTGCTATACTGCATTCCGCCACTTTAAGAACATTGAAATCAAGCTTGAGGACCAAATTCAAGCCCCTAATTTCTCAGAAATTATTCAGAATAAAACCAGGGATCTGGACATTAAGCTAAACATTGAGTCTCTAGCTAACAAGGCACTATATAGGGTTTTAAACACAATTTCCCCCAAGCCCTGTATAACTAAACTATGTTCTTTCCAAATGCGCTGATTCATAACATACTTACGTTTTAACATACTTCCTTCACTTGAGCTCATTAGCAGACAGTCTAAACGAGATGTATGTCGTCTTTGCAACTCATCTATTGAGACCGCACAACAGCTCCTCACTAGCTGCCCCATGTTGATGCCATTTTATCGGAAGGGCTCCTCCAACTACGTAACTAACATGATGTCTATCGAGACTGATCAGCTCTGGAGCAGCCGCTTGGGGGCAGAATGAATTAAGACGTCAATGGCTGCCTATCATGTCTGGAAAGTTGCTCTTAAATTATTTAAACCCCCCGAGGACCTTTGCCATGTAATATGTGTCTTCTATATATGCTGTGTTCGTACAGTTTTAATCTTATCATTTGCATTTTAAAAGTGGATATTAATTCACCATACATCTTGGCATTTTAGGAATGAATCTGATTTTATCATGTTTTATTGTAATGTTATTAACTCACCATTGTTTTACTATCTTGTATTTTCACTATTTTATGATACCGTTTGTGCTAAAGGTTTGTTTTATAACCAACGCACAATAATAAAATGTAATAATAAAAATAAGAGCCCCAATTTTTTACAGAAATTATTTGATATGATATGACATGTCCTTTATAACGCGCATGTACACGTGTTTCTAGGTGAGACAAGACAAGGGAGGGACGATAGAGGGAGGACAAGACAAATTATTTTACTAGGCCAAGGAGGCAGGGGACAGTAGAGGTTACATTTACAGCCTCTAAGTGCACAGTAGGCCTGGAGGCAGTGCACGGAAGACTTATCATGGAGTAGCCTGGTATCCAATGGGAGTCTGAGGGTAGCCAAGCAGCCAGTCGGCGCAAAAGACAGGTAGGTCAACGGGGAGGGGGAAAGAGAAAGAGGAGTAGAAAAGGGTGGTCTTGAGCTGCTTCTGGAAATTCAGGTGGTCCGGCTCTAGTTTGAGAGGGGCGAGGAGGCTATTCCAGAGAGAGGCAACTAACGAGAAGAGAGATCTACCCCCCACTCTCTACCTGGAGAAGTGTCTGGCCTTCAGAGAGTTGGAGGAAGCTGAGTGAAGGGCCCGCAAAGGAAGATATTTTAGAAGAGAGAGTTGGATGTAGTGTGGGTCCCCGCCCCATAAAGCCATGTGAACGATGCAGCGGGTCTTGAACTTCATCCTTGCAGCCCCTGGGAGCCAGTGGAGAGATTTCAGGGTCGGCGAGATATGGTAACCTGGGCTTAAGGCCAAGGATAAACCTCACAGTCCTGTTCTCGATTAGTTTCATAGGGCAGAGAGTAAAGGAAGACAGATTGAGAAAGAGGCTTTTGCAGCAGTCCAGTCTAGAGAGTACCAGGGCTCTGGAGACAGTGGGATTCTGGGGGAAAGTGATAAAAGGAAGAACACCACTGAGGAGATGCAGCTGGTAGTGGGGCGTCTTGGCAAGGTCTGTGATGTGAGGAGGGAAGGAAGGAGTGGTGTTGAAGATGACACCAAGGTTTTTTGCCTCACAGGAATTCAAAGAAAGAGGGCCCAAGGAGGGCCGCCAGAGTGAGAGAGGGAAAGCGGAAGCAGGGGTCCCAATTGAAGGATCTCCATTTTACTGGCATGAAGGCAGAGAACATTGGAGGCACACAAATCCTGAATCGTGGATAGACAATCAGGAATTAGCGAGAGAGGAGAGGAGACTGACAGGAGACTGAAAGAGAGCTGAGTGTAATCCGTATACCACTGAAATTTAGAGAAGGTAGAGATCAGGTCTACCAAAGAGGCCAAGTAGACATTGAAAAGGCAGAGTAGGAGGATAGATCCCTGGAGAACACAACATGTTGAGAGAGAGGTGGTGGACAGAGTTAAATCAGGGCCGCTTAAATAGTTGCGCAGGATCACACAATTTTGGTGAATAGAGAAGCCAAGATTTTAACCCATTCTACAATTTTTACCTCATACTTTCCTTCTTCTTACCACCCCTTGCCTTCTAGGAACTACAATTGAATATCTTACAGTGCCTCTTTCTGTGTACTTCCCGCCTCAGGCTGTCTTAAAGCCCCTTTTTGTCGCCTGGATCTTCATCCTCCATTTCTGAACTGATGCTAGCGTATTGAGGTGTCTCAATAATAAGTGGCCTTGCAGTTTGTCCTGAATCTTCCTTTTTGCACACATTTTTGTGAATGTATCCCCCGACCCTGTGGCATAATCAGCATTTCTTCTATAAAATGCCCTGATTTTTCTTTGTGCTGATTAAACCTGTAATGTCTGATGGTTTTAGCATCTTATCAAAAAAAGCGTACAACCTTTTGTGTCATGTTCCAGTTCCAGTTATAACTTAATTTTGCCCCCATTCTTTAAAAACTCTTCATTTATAAGTTTGGCATATTTGATTGTTAAATGAGGCATATTTCCATGACACATCTGGGCACACTTTCCCTATTGTTCTAGTGGGGTTAGTTGCTTTTGTCTTTCTATTTTGAAAATGTTAATATGCGCAGGTGTTTTGCACTTAACTTAATTCAACCTATTTTCCCCTGGCACTGAATAACCATGATTTCTTTCATCTTAAGTTTATCATATTGATTAAGCCTGTCCAAATGTCTCTGAGATGTAATTTGTGCAGTATTTCAATTAGCTAAAGCTTAGCATTGGCATTAAGAACAACATTTTTCTGTAGATCAAACCCTGCGTGAACAATTACAAGGACTGAAATATACCAGGGCAGCCTGTGCCAATATCCAGGGCAGTTTTTTAAAAGTATCTTCAAAGACTAAGATCCGCTAGACAGAGTCTTCTGGGATTTAACTACCGTCATGTAAATTCCGGACCAATTCCATTCAAGGAAAGGGTCAGAAGTTGTTCTAAATACATCCAAATGTACTTACAAAAACATAAACTGAATTACATGTATATCATTATGGAAACATGTTAAGCTGGATGGGTATTGTTGTGTTTTTAATTTGCAAAGGAAGACAGATTGAGAAAGAGGCTTTTGCAGCAGTCCAGTCTAGACCAGACTGCTAAACTATAAGCCCCAGAATGCATGGGAATGCAAACCTTCAAAAACAATTTACATCCCCTGGCCTCACAGTGCTTAAGACCTGGCCTAAAAGAAGCAGTGCTCTTTGTTACAAACCTCCAGCTCTTTGTTATTTCTGCCTCTGAGAACATTTGCGTAGTAACATAAATGCAATTTTCTTTTTTTCTACATGTCAGACTAACAGACATTATGCTGTTATACACATCTATACAGGGTGCTTTCAAATGGTGTATTTAAAAAAAAATGCATCCCCCAATAACACTAGCAATGGCCCTATCATAGGGTAACAACTCTACACTTCATTGATTTTAAACATCCACTCACCGTAAGCTCCGCCAGCCAGGGTCTTGAAGTCAACTGTTAATCTGATTAGTAAACACAGGGCTGTCTACCAACCAATGCCTGGCAGGGGCTGCAGTCCTCTGCCCAGCTGCCCAGCCTGCCAGCAGCTGCAACACGGATCCAATTAACTCCACATAGCCCAGATTATTCACAGGTAGTGCCAGCAGCTGCGGTCAATTAGTCTCCCAGCATGAGACTCCACACAGGGGATTTTCCAGTGCTGACCACAGCTGTCAGAAATTAATTCTGTAGGTAAAAATGCACACGTGTCCCAGGAGATGTCCTTGCACCAGTCAGAAGTCCACCTTTTAAGGGGAAATGACCAGCATCCCAATATCCCTCCCCATGCTGTGTCATGGTCACAGTGGCATGATACATCTACACTTGTCAACAATCCCCAGATATCCTTCACACCCATGGATTTCCTGCTTACTTTGCAAAAATAAATGCATGCTGGCTTCCTGTGTCACAGTAGCAGAATCTAGAATTAGCCAGACCCTCCAGGATGAGGCTTCCTTTCTCTTTCCTATCAACCTGCTATCATTCTATCAGAAGCTGTAAATACCCCTCCCTTCCCTGATGACTATAGATAAGCATCCCCTGTGTGCAGTTTTGGCATCAGGAATTCTGACAAGTAGAGTGTCATGATCTCTGCTTCCAAAAGGTCAGGGTTTTCCCAACTCCCTTGGAAGCAGATCCATAACCCAGGTTCCGAGTGCCAACCAGTCCCAATTGGGACCTTTTGGACCCAGTCCTGGCGCCAGTGGCACCAGGCTCATAAATATGCCCAGTCCCAGCGCTGGAAGCGCCGGGCTCATAATGCTTGGGTGGACTTACCTGCAGCAGACCATGATGCTTACTTGCCTGCCAGTTGAGCCTCTGATCCTCTTCTGTTTGGAACTACTTTTCCTGTTGGGTGGGGCTGGAGCCACTCCCTAGATTCAGAACACTGGAACTCTTCTGGAAGGCAGGAACTCTTTTTTTACCAGGAACTCTTTTCTTACTTAGGCGTGGCTGTGGAAGGAGACACCTAAGCACTACAGGAGGCTATTTAAACCACACCCGGTGGATGAATCTTGCTTTGCGTTATTCTGCACCCTCTGCAGCAGAACGCTCATCGTGTCTTCTGCATCCGGTCCTGGGCCTAAGGAAAAAGGCTTACCATCCTGAATCCAGTCTTCAGCAACACCTATAAAGACAAGAAAGAACAGGTTAGCATTCCGGCATCTGAAAGGCAAAGGCTTACCTACTCTTCGTGCGCTCCGGAGGTCTTCACACTGCATTCCGGCATCTGAAAGACAAAAGCTTACCAACTCTTTGCACGCTCCGGAGGCCGTCGGCGCTGCATCCGGCATCTGAAAGACAAAACAAGGTGCGTTTAAAGACATTGGGGAACTTTAATACTCATGTGCCATTACTCCTTTCCACATCTAACCCAGTGGGTATCCCGGCTCCCAGCAGCCGCTCCGAACTTGTACCTGCAAAATAAAAAGACAGTTAGAGCGCTTCGTGAAGCTGGCAACAAGCGCTTACTTACGTGCTTCCAGGCGCTTCTATTCATCACACGGGCTCCATCTTCAACTCACTTCAGCCCGTCATCCGCCATCGCCGGAACCCTGCAAAACAAGAGACATCATTATTAAAGACTTTAAAAGACATTTGAGTTACTCGAAACTTACCGTTCGTGCAGTAAACGACGGACAGCAGTCCTCTGAAGTCAAGAGGCCTGCGCTACCTATCCAGTGAAGAAACTGGTTACAGCACCCTGCCCCGAGGCAGATGGAGAGCTCGGCATTCACTTACCTAAGGTGAGAGCGTTAACCTGTGGGGGTCTACAGGAGAGGAGAAGAGGAAAGAGATAGGGACACCCCAATAACCCCAGTTCATTAACCCCGTATTTTCTATCTGCAGACATCTTACTCTGCACGTCAGGCATACAGGGCACAGAGGTCCAGCCCAAAGAGCCAACCGGGTGCTGCACATCACCTTTGAAGATACGGTAGTCGCCCAGTCAAGACCGGCGCCTCTGCGAGAATCAGGTGAGCGTTACAGAACGCAAAGCCTACCGCAAAACTCTCGCCCAGGCGCTATGGAAACCTCGGATACTGACCACCTAGCCCGGTTACTTGGGGAACTAAGGGCAGAAGTGCATGCAGCTCGTCAGGAAACTAACGCTCTAAGAAGGGAACTAATTATTTCCAAGGAGAGAACGGATGATCTTGCTAGACAATTGCTACAGTCACAAGCCGGACAGACCCCGCTACCCGCATCAGGGGCAAATCTTCCTTCAACATCCTCTATGAATCCAGTGCAGATCAACCTACCTGGGAATGTACCTCTGGCTCCGCCCGAACGATTTTCTGGTGACCCAAAGAGGTTTGCGGTATTTATCAATCAGTGCCGGTTGCACTTCTTATGCCGGCCAGCAGCCTTTCCAACTGATCAAGCTAAAGTAGCTTTTGTACTTTCGTACCTTAGTGGCAATGCGGCAGACTGGTCGATCCCTCTAGTTAATCAAGATGATCCGGTTCTCCATGATTTTCAAGCCTTTCAGCTTAGTATGGAAAAACTGTTCGCAAGACATGCACAGGGGCAGGCCTTGGACAATGAGCTTCTTTCGTTGCGACAGGGTAATCAAGACCTTTTGGCTTATATTGCATCTTTCAATAGACTAATAGTGGAAACTCAATGGCCTGAGGACAAAAGGATTACGCTGTTTTATAGAGGTCTACGTGGAGAGCTCAAAGACGTTTTAGCCCAAGTAGTGAATCCCCCACAAGACTGTTCGGATTATATAGACTTGGTCGTTCAAATAGATCACAGACTGCAGAACAGGAAGGCCGATCGTACCAAGTTTGATGCTCGAGTATTTTCCAAACCGCCAACTCCTTCCAAAGGAGTAGACTCCGGGGAACCCATGCAAATAGGGGGTCTGAAAGGTCCTCTAACACAAAGGGAGCGGGAAAGGAGAAAACAGTTGCAATTATGCCTATATTGCGGAAACTCAGGGCACTTTCTTCGAGACTGTCCGGTGAAACCTGCCAAGAAGGCAGTAGGAGCAGCAGTTACCACAGTTACAAACTCTGAGCAGGGAAACGACCTCGCCCGACAAGAATAGAGGTCCTCTTGCCGAGCGTGAAAACCAGTTCCGTGACCTCGCATTTCGTGATACCTATGGTCCTCATTAGCCCTGATAATCCGAGTCGATTACATGCAATTGAAGCTTACGTCGACAGCGATGCCATCGGCAATTATGTGGATCATGAAATGGTTTTGAGGATGAATCTAACTCTTTGTCCCAAGGCTGTAAAGGACGTCATTACTACGGTGGATGGTACGGAGATAGCCTCCGGGCCAGTAACGCATACCACTCAAGAGGTGACGCTAGTAAGTCAAGATGGACACCATGAGAAGATCGTGTTCGATGTGATCAAGGCCCCTCAGTTCCAGATTATTCTAGGAATACCTTGGTTAGAGAAACACAATCCTCTGATCGATTGGCGAGCAAGAACGGTCCAGTTTCCAGAATGTGTCTCTACGTGTCACCCTCCACCTGGTGTTGCACTGGCAGCAATTTCTTCAGAGACTCCCCAGTTACCTCCCGAATACCTAGAATACCAAGATGTTTTCCAGAAGGAGCAGGCTAACTCTCTACCTCCTCATAGGTATGACTGCCAGATAGACCTGATACCTGGATCTACTCCTCCTTGTAGTAGAATTTATGCCCTCACCGAGCCTGAGAACCTTCACCTTCGACAATACCTGGATCAATACCTGGCAAATGGGTTTATTCGTCCCTCCAAGTCCCCTGCCTCTTCAGCTTTGTTTTTCGTTCCAAAAAAGGAAGGAGACCTTAGAACTTGTATCGATTATCGCTCCCTGAACCAGATCACCGTTAAGAATAGATATCCGTTACCTTTGATCCCTGAACTCCTGGACCAAGTCAGAAAAGCATGCATATATACAAAGCTGGATCTTAGAGGAGCTTACAACTAGGTACGAGTAAAAGAGGGCGATGAATGGAAGACGGCCTTCCGCACCAAGTATGGGCTATTTGAATATCAGGTCATGCCCTTCGGACTTTGCAATGCCCCGGCCGCCTTTCAATATTTTATGAACGATGTCCTCAGAGATCTCATAGATGTGTGTGTTGTTGTTTACATCGACGACATTCTCGTTTGTTCGTCATCGGAATCTGAACATCGGAAACACGTGAAAATGGTCCTCGAAAGATTGCGTCAACACAAACTTTTCGCTAAGTTGGAAAAATGTGTTTTCAACGTGACTGAAGTTGAATTCTTGGGATTCATATTATCACCTGGCGGAGTGCGTATGGATTCAAAGAAGGTCGATGCAGTTCTCAAATGGCCATCACCATCCTCCGTAAAAGGTGTGCAAAGCATGTTAGGCTTCGCTAACTTTTACCGCTGGTTTATCCCCGAGTTCTCTCGAATAGTCCAGCCCATCACTGCCTTGTTAAAGAAAAACAAACGTTTTGAATGGTCTAGCGAGGCGGAACAAGCTTTCCAGGATTTGAAGACTAAATTTATCTCTGCACCAATCTTAAAACACCCTCGCCCCGAACTCCCCTACATCGTGGAAACTGATGCTTCAAGCCTTGCCATGGGGGCAGTTCTATCACAAAAGGACCCGGTAACCAATCAGTTGCATCCCGTGGCATTTTGGTCCCGCAAATTCTCGCCTCCTGAAGTCAATTACACGATTACTGACAAGGAACTTCTGGCTATCAAGTCTGCCTTTAAGGCTTGGCGGCATTATCTGCTGGGGGCCCGACACACCGTTACTGTGATTACGGATCACCGAAACCTGCAATATTTGAAAACCGCAAAAGCCCAATCCTCTAGACAACTCCGTTGGGCATTATTCTTTGCCGAGTTTGACTTCATAATTACCTATCGACCTGGTACCAAGAACGGTAAAGCCGATGCCCTTTCTCGGATGGGAGTGGAAGAACACTTGATCAACCCTAAACCTGTACCAATCATTCCCGAACAAAGAATTCTGGGTGTAATCACCACAGAATCCATAGAGGAAGTTAAGGATAAAGCCAGGCAACTTGTAACTCCAGCAGACATACAGAATTGGCATCTGCAGGGAAAGGACTTTGCAGTAAAGGACAACTTATTGTATTTCCAAGAACGATTATACCTACCCAGCACAGATTTACAGAAAAAAGTAATCTCTTGTTATCACGACTCTTTAATGGAAGGTCATCCCGGTATAGCCAAGACCTCAGAAAAGATCAAGCGCTACTTCTGGTGGCCGTCTTGGAAAAAAGATATCAGAGACTTTATAATGTCCTGTGGAGTATGCGCCCAAAACAAGAGTCAAAAGGAAAGACCAGCAGGCCTCTTACGCCCTATTGACATCCCACCTCGCCCTTGGCATACGCTTTCTATGGACTTCATCACCGATCTACCTCCATGCTCCGGATACAATACGATTCTAGTAATCGTGGACTTATTCTCCAAGATGGCGCATTTCATTCCGCTCAAAGGCTTGCCAACAGCAGCAACTCTGGCCCGAGAATTTCTCAAAAACATCGTCCGACTGCACGGTTTTCCTTCGGTTCTAATTTCGGATCGAGGTAGTCAATTTATTTCTCATTTTTGGCGAAGTTGCTGTCGGTCGGCTCAAATTGATGTGAGACTATCGACCAGTCACCACCCTCAGACCGACGGACAAACCGAGAGGACCAATCAAACTCTGGAACAGTATTTACGCTGCATGCTGCAACAAACTGAAAAAACTTGGAAAGATATCCTTTGGATAGCCGAGTATGCCTACAATAACTCTGTCCATTCGGGAACTGGGAAAACCCCGTTTTTTCTTTTATACGGCAGTCACCCTCGAACCTCGGAGCTGGATCCCCTCCAAGATCTTGAAACACCAGCAGTAGACTACCTGCATTCTACAATCACCCAAGCCTTTAAGGAAGCTGTTTCTCACCTTCAAAGGGCTAAAGAACAATACAAGAAAGGAGCAGATCAACATCGGAAGGAAGCCCCTCACTATCAAGTAGGGGATCAAGTCTGGTTATCCACCAAATATCTATCTCTAAAAGGGCCACGCACGTTCAACCCAAGATACCTTGGTCCCTATTCCATCACTACCATAGTAAACCCAGTAGCGGTCAAGTTGGACTTGCCCCCGCACATGAAGATACATCCGGTCTTCCACGTCTCTCTATTAAAACCCGTGCAACCTCAAACCCGGCTAACCAAATCTCCAAAACCTATCCTAGTTGATGGAGAACTCGAGTTTGAAGTCAAAAGCATTCTGGACTCCAAGATCTCCAAATCTAAACTATTCTACCTAATTGACTGGAAAGGCTACGGCCCCCAAGAGAGATCCTGGGAACCTGCTGAATATGTCCACGCTCCTCGCCTAATCAACAGATTTCACCGAACATTTCCTGACAAGCCAAAACCCCCGGAGAAGCCCAGTTTGGGAGGGGCCTTGAGGGGGGGTAATGTCATGATCTCTGCTTCCAAAAGGTCAGGGTTTTCCCAACTCCCTTGGAAGCAGATCCATAACCCAGGTTCCGAGTGCCAACCAGTCCCAATTGGGACCTTTTGGACCCAGTCCTGGCGCCAGTGGCACCAGGCTCATAAATATGCCCAGTCCCAGCGCTGGAAGCGCCGGGCTCATAATGCTTGGGTGGACTTACCTGCAGCAGACCATGCTGCTTACTTGCCTGCCAGTTGCGCCTCTGATCCTCTTCTGTTTGGAACTACTTTTCCTGTTGGGTGGGGCTGGAGCCACTCCCTAGATTCAGAACACTGGAACTCTTCTGGAAGACAGGAACTCTTTTTTTACCAGGAACTCTTTTCTTACTTAGGCGTGGCTGTGGAAGGAGACACCTAAGCACTACAGGAGGCTATTTAAACCACACCCGGTGGATGAATCTTGCTTTGCGTTATTCTGCACCCTCTGCAGCAGAACGCTCATCGTGTCTTCTGCATCCGGTCCTGGGCCTAAGGAAAAAGGCTTAACATCCTGAATCCAGTCTTCAGCAACACCTATAAAGACAAGAAAGAACAGGTTAGCTTTCCGGCATCTGAAAGGCAAAGGCTTACCTACTCTTCGTGCGCTCCGGAGGTCTTCACACTGCATTCCGGCATCTGAAAGACAAAAGCTTACCAACTCTTTGCACGCTCCGGAGGCCGTCGGCGCTGCATCCGGCATCTGAAAGACAAAACAAGGTGCGTTTAAAGACATTGGGGAACTTTAATACTCATGTGCCATTACTCCTTTCCACATCTAACCCAGTGGGTATCCCGGCTCCCTGCAGCCGCTCCGAACTTGTACCTGCAAAATAAAAAGACAGTTAGAGCGCTTCGTGAAGCTGGCAACAAGCGCTTACTTACGTGCTTCCAGGCGCTTCTATTCATCACACGGGCTCCATCTTCAACTCACTTCAGCCCGTCATCCGCCATCGCCGGAACCCTGCAAAACAAGAGACATCATTATTAAAGACTTTAAAAGACATTTGAGTTACTCGAAACTTACCGTTCGTGCAGTAAACGACGGACAGCAGTCCTCTGAAGTCAAGAGGCCTGCGCTACCTATCCAGTGAAGAAACTGGTTACAGCACCCTGCCCCGAGGCAGATGGAGAGCTCGGCATTCACTTACCTAAGGTGAGAGCGTTAACCTGTGGGGGTCTACAGGAGAGGAGAAGAGGAAAGAGATAGGGACACCCAATAACCCCAGTTCATTAACCCCGTATTTTCTATCTGCAGACATCTTACTCTGCACGTCAGGCATACAGGGCACAGAGGTCCAGCCCAAAGAGCCAACCGGGTGCTGCACATCACCTTTGAAGATACGGTAGTCGCCCAGTCAAGACCGGCGCCTCTGCGAGAATCAGGTGAGCGTTACATAGAGATGACTCAGAGTACAAAATAAAAAAAACCTTCTCAGCAGCCCCCATGTGTGTTCGTTGCTGAGGTATGCAGAATGCAAGAATGCCAGTGTGACTCATCAGAATTAATGTCATTCCAAAGACCATGAGTCACTGTATTGCATCAGCTGATTCTGAACTTCACATAGTAAAGCCCTGCCCCCAACACTACCCCTGGTTCTGATATCTTTGCGCCGCCAACAGCTCAGCTCAGTCATTTGTATTTGTCAGCTGCAGTGCCATGGGTCCCAATGGCTCTGGGTACCTGTAAACAGTGTGGGTCTTCTGAAGGCTGTGGAGGGCTGGTGTAGTCTCAGCAAGCTATTAGAAAACAGGTTGGTGCCTCTACAACAGCCCTTTCCTTCAAGGCCATGCATTGTCAACGCTGACGGTTTGGGCCTTTGTATTGGCACTGGGAAAAACACCTTGCGTATAAAGCAAATTCAAATTGGGTGATTTTTGGCCACCCGCAAAGGTCTTGGACAGTACTCACTGCATCTATCTATACTCTATATAAAATCTATATCAACATTTGATGTTTCTGCTTGATAAAACAAGCTCAAACGTCTAGGGTTATTTTTACATGCCGTCAAATGTCTGGAGTGTCATGACGTCATCTATACTATATATAGAATTGATATCTAGTTAATACAATATCTATATAAAATGTATATAAAAATTCTATCAAAAAGTTTGGTGGGTGATGAATTGATATAAAAGATTTTATATTAAATGTATATAAAAATGTATATTTAATTTTATATCAAAATGTATATAACATGTTATAACAAAATGTAAATTTGAAATAAAAAATGTTATCAAAATCAATCGCTCAAAAGATGTGGGGACTTTGCATTAAATTGATTTCAAAGGGGCGGAACTAAGGAAAAGGGTGGGGCTAAACCCAGAAATGGGGCAGGGCTACCTGTTAAAATGTCACATAGAAAGTAAGGGTGTCCGCTTGTACTACTATAGTAATATACTTTACACTTTTTGTGTCGGAAAACAGCTATTACATGTGTTCTTTTATTGTAATCTGAAGCAATGTAAATGGAATTTACTTTTCTAGATGTTGTTTTATTTACACTGCAGAACCTTTCTGTGTGATTTATTTTTTACAGTATTTTTAGTGAAACCTGTGGTTGTAATTTGCAAAGAACAATGTCAAGAAATCCAAATTAATCTAAATCCAAATGTTTCTTTTTGTTTGATTATGTAATATATAAAATAATATCCACATCAGTGATACAAGTTAAAGAGGGTTACAGTGACTTTATATAAACATAATGAAATATATTCACTGGAGCTAATTAACTGTATCATAAGCAAGGTGAGTGGAACAGGCCTCTGAACTGAATGGTAGCCATCTGAAAGGGGGTGATGATTGGGGGTTGGTGGTGCAGTCAGACAAGACAATTAGGTGATTGTTGCTAGGGTGACGGGTGACACATTTCTGAGAAGCTAGGTAGAGTTTGGTTATGAAGAGGGTGGGACAGGACAAGGAGGAAAGAATATATGATAAATAATGATTTAGGCAAAGTAGGAATTGCAAGCACGATGCTAATTGCATTCAAGTGAAGACGAAGCGGGTGCCCTAAGGAGAGTGCAAGCATCAGGGTTAACAGAAATCATGGGAGGGAAGTGACAGGGTAATTTCCTGGGGGTCAGCAGGGCCATCCGCGGACCTCCGGGGTTGGGGAGGCCCCAACTCCTCCCGCGTCCCAAAGGAGTATGAGACACACACAAGAGCAGAAAGAGTTACTACTGTTTATTGCACAGACAGGGACAAGTTCTCCAATCACAGGAACCCAGGAAGCGTCTCAACCGTGGTGGGCTTGCAGGCCCTTTTTCTAGCTGTATGACGCGGCTACATCCGTCAACTAGGAAAACTAGCCCCAAAACCTAACGCTATCTCAGGTTGGCTCTCCGAGTGGTAGGGTCAGTATAGACCCATATAGAAGAAACTTTTATTGGTAGAGAAAGGGTCAGGTGGTACGCTTGGGTCATCCCTAATAGTTTCTACATGAAAGTTGTTACAAGGGGAGAATTAGTGATTGGCTAAACTATAGTAGCGTCAGTGGTTAGCCCCTCGTATTCTGATTGGTTCACCCGTGAGCCCCCAAGCCTGGGACCATCGCCGTTCCCAGCTCGCGGTGTACCTGTTGCTGGCAACAATGTATGACTATGTGTCAGTGGCGGAAAATGGGCAGGTCTGAGTATGGGCTGTTGGGTGCCCCTTTCCCATCGCTGTCAGTGTCTAATTTGTCACTTCATTGTTGCTGTCTGTGTCCCAGACATGAGACCCCAGAGCTTCTCTGGTCCTTGGGGCTTGGCATCGTATCAGGTCGGCCTGGTCACGTGTGGTGAGACCGTGGCTGGAGCAGAATTACAAGTATTTGATTTGTATTTCAGCTCTGAGGAGCGTTTAGCAGTAGCAGGTGTAACCTTGGCGCAGGGAGCGCGGCGTGTAGATTGTAACTGTGTGGCCTTGGCTGTGGGCTCTCGTCAGGGTTCGTTCTGCATGATCAGCGTCTTGCGGCCTCGTCTGAGCTGCTCTAGCCTGGGGACTCTGGTTTGCGGCTTACCTTGGCCTAGCTCATGGGTGGCGGTATACAGTCCATAATACGGGGTCGCGGGGGCGACATGGGTTCTTATACATTAGTCCATATATAGGGCTACATCTTCATAGCTTTAGTAGCAAGGAAGCGTCTGCAAGCACGTGCACAAGCTATTCTGGCGTTTTGCGTTTCAGCGGTGCTGTAGTTGGCCTATGTGAAAAATAACAACAATGCATATGTGAGTGGTCCTCTACATCATAGTACTGAGTATGTTCTTTGTGTGGGTTGGCGTTTGTCTGATCCATGTGCTTGGTGGCACGTGTGTTCTTGTCTGCTGGCTCTGTCGTCATGGCATCTCTAACGATGGTGAAGTTGGTGGATGATGTCTAATCGAGTTGGTCCATATGGTCGGTGTCAGCTCCACCCGAGGTCCCAGCCCGAGGTTGGGATGATGTGCAGCCTGCCTGGGTGTGTGGGGCATGGCCACAGTGGATCTTGATATCCGGGGCAGCAGTAGGCTGGTTGAACTCCTCACGCGGTGGATGCTTAGGTCGTGACGTCATAGGCCATGGTCTGGACGAGAATCGGGGGAAGGGATCATCCCATTTTCCCTCTTCAGAAGAAGGATGAGTAAAAGGAAGGTTCTTGAAGTGTTATCCACGATACACTAATGGGGGATCCAAAGTGCAGTTGTCTAACAACACATTTGGTAATATACAGCATTAGGCGATTGGACTCTGGGTTGGAAATACAGGTGCGAAGATCACTAATGGAAAACCTAGTTAGCCAAAAGCAGAAGTTACTAACGAGATATGTAATGAGTATTGGTAGGTGGGAAAAGGATCAAAACATGATTGAAGCATATGGAACCATGCCGATTATGAGGTTCACAGTTGAAAAGGTGTTTTTCATGATTCCTTCTGAGTGGTTTCACAGTATCCTTGAGTATGCGGTCCATCTTCAACATCTTCACTGGCTCCCGGTGGCTTCATGGATTTAATTCAAAATTTTCTTTATCAACCAGAAGGCTGTCTTGAGCCGGGGACCACATTATCTGCAATTCTCTCTTACTAAATATTCCCCCTCTAGACCCCTACACTCCTTCGGCACCAACTCTTTGTGTGTTAAACGTTTCGCTAAACAGAGGGCAGGAGGTTGATCGCTTTCCTCAGCTGGCTCCCTTCTTCGGAACAGCCTCCCCCTCCCTCTTCGTCTTGAGCAGGACTTTTTTAAATTCCATAAACTCTGCAAGACTTTCCTCTTTACCACCTCCTTCACCCCCACTCTCTTTTGCTAATCTTGCAGTTGCTTGTTTGGTGTTCAAGGCCCTTATGCATCCTCAGGGCCCTGACCTCCCACACCAAAATGCCCCCAGCTTCTGTCTATCCTCTGCACTTGCCTCGGCTCACCCTCCAACCTGGAGGCCTGCACTTACCTTACGTTGCACTTCACTTGTTGCTCACCCAGGAGCACCACAGCACCAATCCCATTCCCCCTGCCATTTGCACTTGCACGTTCTGAACACTCTGAAAGCACTAGTGGGTTTGCTATTTAACATTTGTATGTATATCAATTGTTTTGCATCCTCTTGTCCCCTCCTTGATGCCCTGTTTGCGCTTTGAAACAGTATTTACTTCCTGTGTAAGCGCCTAACAAGCAAACAATAAATAAATAAATAACACAAATGACTTGCAGTTTTGCATAAAAATTAGGAGAGATGGGGTCTGATGGAGTTCAGGTGAGAGAAGGCTTGAGATCTTTGGAGCTTCGCCAGGGAAAGAAGGGTTTAGTGTTTGTTTTGTTTTTTCTTAAATTTGTAGTTCCCAGGAGCAGGGCCACTTTGAAGTGGACATCTTTGCATCTTTCCGATATAGTGATTTGTTAAATGCTTCATTTGTTTGTGTCATTTTGGGTTTTGTACACGTTGTAGAATTGAAATGCAACCATGCAACTGCAAAATGATAAATGCCAGAGGTGCCTACATATTGATTTTCTTGGATCTCACTTTGGCTCTTGACATGACCAGCCATGAGCACTGCTAGACATCTAGTATTCGGAAGGAGGTTTACGGAAGAAGACAGCACTATTCCTTATCAAGCCCAGGGACCATATCTCTCCAACTCTAAAATATCTCCACTGGCTCCAGGTGGCTGCAAGGATCAAATGTAAGACCCTCTGCATCATCCACAAGGCTTTCTGGGGCATGGGACTATGCTATCTCCAACTTTCCTTCCATAAATACTTCCCTGCTAGAGCACTCTGCTCCTCTAACTCCAACTCTTTCATTGCCAAACGCTTCTCCGGAAACTGCTCAAACTCTGCTTTTCTCCACTTCTTCAAGTTGCAGTAATAGCATGTTGTTTTTCTGCTGTTGTCTCTGTTACGATCATCACAAGACATTCCATCTCGGTGTCCTCGGTCACTTGACAAAATCCTTGTGCCTAAAAGCTTCTGTACATTGTACACATATTTGACCATAGCACATGAAGTGGCCATTGACTTCATTGTGCCACAATGAATGCTTTGTTGTAATGTGTCTTTCTTTCCCATCTCACTGGCATGCTGTTCAGGATGTTTGTTTGCATGTATGAGGTAATGAGTGCTCAGAGTATGGGATGTCCAGTGAGTGTGCTGATTTCCCTATTTTACCAACCTCTGAAGCCTGAAAGTAGTTGCATGCAGGGTTGACATGCGGCCAACTTTGCACCAGACATGCAGATGAATTTAACCGGTCTGCTGTTAAATCTCAGTTACCTGTTTGGTATCCACTACAGAATAATTGATCATTTTACTATAGCCAATATGATAGCTCAGTGGGTTGAGCGCTCGCTGCTGCGATGTGTGTGTGATATGCAGGATTGAATCCCAGAAAGGCCATCTCAGCCTTTCATCCTTCTTAGGTCTATAAATGAGTACCAACACAGGTTGGGTGTTATTGTATGCATATTTGTTCTATAAAAAAAGAGCTTAAGCGTAAGTGCTATACAATAACATATTATCATTTGGCCTTGGACGTCTGCTTGCATTCACAGTAATTTGACAATATGGATCTATACTCACAGATATTAATGATACATATGGTGTTCCATTCTTGTATGAAATGTACATCACACTAGTGAAATCATAACCATAATTTTCGCAGTGTACTTAGGAACAATGCTATTTGATGCCACTTCCTCTTTTGTCAAGGGTTGAAAAGTCGTGTTTCATCACTTCCCATGATGTCACTTTGGGGTGGGGTCAAATGACAGCACTTCCGGTGATGTCATCAGAAGTCAAAGGTTGTGAAGAAAGGTGTGGACCACTTTTTTGAGGAAAAGGATGGGACACTTTTTTTGGGGTGTCCAGGGCTATTTCTTCTCCCAGTCCGACCCTGGCTACAGAAACAGAGTGGCAGTTGGTAAAAGGTCATGTCTACTCTTGGTCTCGTGCACCAGCAGCGGGAGTCACGTGAAACTCTGCAGCTATTGGCTGGATTGAGCAACGGAGATTAACGCTGAGGAATCTGCGCACAGGATTCCCGAGGTTAGGGCATCCCTCCCGGACCTCCGCTGAGAGTCAGAGATAAGCTTTCAACAAATAATATTGTTAATATGTAATCTTCAAATGAATGCTCGGATTAGCATGGCATGCTGTTCCGCAAACACGTCAACGACAACCAAGATTCGGGAAAGGCGCCTACAAGAGATGCCAGGCAGTGAATGCACTGTGCAAATAGTTCACCACATGCAAACAAGAAGAGGAAGAAACGAATCAAAGAAAAGCAGGCAGATCGGGTGTCTGTCAACGTCGATTAGAAGATGGCGCGGCGCTGTCCCATGTGACCTCCTCCTCCTGGGCGGCTGCTCTCTCGAGAACTCTTCTCTTGCTCGCGTGCCAATAAGCTGAGGCGCCTTGCATTGGCCATACCCAGCCTTGCACGGGGCGTCTTGGCAAAGCTCTCCTTGCTATTCAATTAATATGCAAGAATGAAGTACAATTACAAAAATACCTTCATAAATGCGTTCGTCTCGTCCGCCCATGGATAAGCACTCAGCAAATACATTCCGGGAATAATTGGAAGCTGTTGAAGGATGTTATGAACCAATCGCCACAATATTTACCCTGAAAGCTGCTCTTACATAGTCAACATGTCCTGCACGTGTGCAGTGCTCCCCGAGGCGCCTAGTGCCACACCACAGTCAGGGAATGCATCTACATTTAATGCCCAATGCCTGGAAAACAGAACAGAACTGCCTCGTTCTGAAACCCTTTGGGGCAGGTGCTACTGCTGTAGCTGTCTGCTGCTTCGGTGCCAGCGTTCAGCCTTTAACAAAGAGGGGAGAATCTGAGCACTTCCCAGGCAGTCTTGAACCGTGTTACAGGGGGGATGGACTAGATCTCATGGTGTATGGAGTCACCATGCTGGGGGCCAAGGAGCATCAAGGAGCGAAACCAGGAGGCAGCACAAAGAGGATGGGGAAAAGAGTGGTGATGTGGGCTTTGCTGCTCAGAGAACACACCCCCATGCAAATGGTGCACCGAGGTGGTTGAGGGTCAAGAGTGGTTGAAGAGGGTGTGGCCGACCCACCTTGAACAGTAGCTTGAGCGAAGGCTGCTCTGTAGACTACAGTAACATGGCTGGCACTCATTTATTGTAAAACATTAAGCGAAAACGAAACCTGTTCAGCAATGTGACCAGTCACTTCTTTCGCATTCATTTACTATGTCAATAGTCTCAAATGGTCCTGTGTGTTTTTACTGTTCAATTTTCACTGTGGTATATTTAACCAACAATTTTTTGGCAAATGTTTCCTGCAAAATGAAGGGAGGAGAACCCCAGCGCCTCTCTCCCCTACCTACTTCACACCTTCTCCCCTACCAACCTCCCACCCTTTCCCAGCCCATATTTGCTCACCCAAACACCCTCCTGCACTTTGTGGCAAAGGATTTGCTGAAAGCATTGGGATAAACAAACATTGCAGCACATTTACCCTGCAAAAAGTCTGGGTACCGCCTGCAACATCTGGCTACGCATGGGAGTCAGATAGAATCATACAATCCTCCATCATCAATGAATTTTGGGGTGAGCGTCAAAGTCAGGAGGTGTTACTCTACAACCAAACACTAAATCATAAGCCCTAGTTTGCCTTGAGCTATCAATAGCTAACAATAATGTGAAAAGATTACTATGAACCGGCTCTCCAATAAGTATGTGTTTGTGCACCACTACTAACAGCTATGGTCACTGGCGATAGACTCCTATGGCAATACATTGTCAGTATATATTGAATGATAGACATGTGTATGAGCGCGTTATGAATAAAATATCAATATCTATATCTATATCAATGTTCTTTGTATACAAGTTTTTCTTCGTTGTCTATGAAAAAAATACTCCACTGATTTCATACAGTTTATTTATTATATTTTTTGATAGTGCCCAGACCACGAGGTATCACAGCGCTAGAATGTTACAGCATAGGTGGAAGAAACACTGTTAATGGTACACACAATAGGATTCTGGCAATATACAGGTAATGGTTGCCAGTCATTTGGTCGAAATCAATTGGTCGACTGGACAACTGGTCGAATCAATTTGGTCGAAAACCAAATGGTCGAATTTTTTTTTTTTTTTTTTTTTACCCCTTTTTTTTTTTTTTTGGGGGGGGTCCCCCCCCCAACCCCCTTTTTTTTCTTTCTTTTTTTTTTTTTAACACGAAAACCCACAAAACACATATATAAATAAAAAAAAAAAAATTCGACCATTTGGTTTTCGACCAAATGACGTCGACCAAATTGCAGTCGACCAGTTTGTAGTCGACCAAATGACTGGACACCACAGGTAATGCATGTTAGAGTTGTAGCTCATGGCTGTGGGCGGTGCATTTCATTTGTAGAGTGCAGGGGTATTTGTTAAACAATGTTGATTTTATTTTTGGGCGGAAGATGGGGTAGGAATGTCCATCTTGTATACATGGCGGTACAGTATTCCAGAGAGTGGGGGTGATAGAGTTGAAGCGAGCTATCTTTCTGTTAAATCCCGGTGTTGAAAGTGTGGTGGAGGATGAAGATGGAAGGCTGCGTGTGTGTGACTTTTTGGAGATGCAGCAGGTGAGGTATGAGGGAGGGTGGTGTTGTGGGGAAAGCAATGCATGATGGACAGGATTTTTAACTCTATCCTTGCTTTGATGGGTAGCCAGTGTACCTCACGTCTGGCAGATGAGATGTGGTCTGACCGTTTCAGGCCCAAGGCTTCTCTGAGGGAGTTGTTTTTGATCAATTGAAGTTTTTTAAGGTTTTTTTGCGAGGCTCCTGTGAGAAAGTCATTACAGTAGTCCAGTTTACTCCTGATGATGGCCCTCGCTAGGGTGAGGCAGTTACTAGTGGCTAGGAATGTTCTGGAGAGATTGATAAGTTTGGTGGAGTACGCTGTGGATGAGGCGATTGCCTTGACACGTTTCTGCATATTGCGCTCAGCATAGAGGTAAACACCCAGTGTTTTGACATGTGATGATACAGGGATGATGGTACCATTGATGCAGTAGTAGGTAAAGGTGGGGGTCGAGGTTTTTGAGGCAGTGTGTGGATCCGACTATGAGGAGCTCCATTTTGTCATCGTTTAGGCAAAGATGGTGTGTAGCCATCGAGGACTGGATGATGCTGTAGAAATGGTTGATGTTTGTGGAGTCTAATTCATGGTTGTCGGCAATTTTGATGAGGACTTGTGGGTCAATCAGGGAAGTTTGTGTATGGGATGTTTAGACTGTCCATGTGGTTGAAGAGTGGCTTTGTGTACATAATGTACAGAGTGGGCGAGAGGCAGGATCCTTGTGGGACATAATAGGAGACAAGGATGGGGCCAGCTGTTTCGGCGCCAGCGCAGAACCGGGAGGATCGTCCAGACAGAAAGGATTTCATCCAATTGTATGAATTTGTGTAGAGGTTTAAGGTGGCGGTGACGTTAAGTGGTGGCAAAGGCTATCGTGGTCGACAAGGTCAAATGCTGCTGACTGGTCGAGTAGGAGGAGGATGGCGATATCCTCTGCATCTCGGATGAGGTCCAGCTGGATCTTAAGGTCGAGGAGGGCTGATTCTGTGCTGTGTCTGGGCCTGAAACCTGATTGGCAGGAGCCTAGGAGGTTGAGGGTTTCAAGATGCATTTTCAGTTGTTGGTAGGCAATGCGGACAAGAATTTTCAGAAGGTAAGATACTGCAGTAATAGGGCGGTAGTTGTTAGGGAGGGAGGGGTCTAGGGAAGGACTTTTTAGGAGTTTGTTGGTATCGTCAATGAGACATCCTATTACTATTGAGAAGAGGATGGAAGAGGATGGTGGAGACAATGAGGGAGTAGGAGGGAGAGAAAGCAAGTCATGCTGTCAATCATTTAACGATTTTAGTAGAGAAGGGTCATAGTGATGGAGAGAGGAAATGTCTAGCAGGCTTGACAGCAGAGAGAAAACATATGTTTGGTTTTGTAGTCTGACTTGACAGAGTCAAAGGTAGAAGGAAAAGTGTGGGAGGATACCAAGAATGAGGAAAACAAAGAGATTGAGTGGGCCATTTTGCCAACAGTGTAGATGGAGAATACAGTTGTTCTCAGTTGCTGGATTTTGATTGGTAGGTTAATTCTTGAGGTTGTGAGTATAAGGGACTGGAGGAGCGAGATGGATAAGGTTGCTCAAAGGGAGCAGCAAGTGCTGGGTTAAATTAGGGAAGAGCTTACCAGTAGTTCCTGCATGGGGTGGAGAGAGTGAATGAAGGGAGTCCGTTCCCTGATTCGGAAAGCAAATGAGATGACTGGAAGGTTCAGAACCAATCTTAACCCATGCCATAGCTCTGGGCCACACTTCTGACCGTTGTTCGACCATTTCTTTTTTTGTGTTGCGGGCGGGGGCAAGCCTTATTTGCAAATGCCCTTTCCCCTTTCTGTTGTGTCTTGGTTGGCGGAAGAACAATGGTCTGGTTGGCTGCCCAGCGCAATGCAAGAGGTTATGATTAAGTCTAAGCCTTCCAGATATCTTCTGTTCTGATTTGCTTGATTCAGATAGGGATTCAAGGAATGGGTCAGAATGATTGCTTCATGAATAATGAAGGGGGAGCGAGCAGAGCAGAGGAAGGACACACACGTGGAATGTGCAGTAGAGAGTGGTTGAAGATAACATGGTCCAGAGTGTTGGAAGAGAGGGAGCTAAATATGAGTTGCAGTGAATTGCTATGAATGTGGGTTCGCTGGGTGTTACATGTGACCAGAGAATAGTCACAGTGGGTAAGAGCGAGTGAAGCTGCAAGCATAAGGCCCAGTCCTCAAGTCGAGGGTATACGTGGGGGGATGGAGTCCACCCACTTTTTTCAGAGGGTGACTCAGTCCCCCCCAGCTTAAATGATAAACATTGAATGTCCTCTTAGAATTAACAAATTAAAGCCAACCACGGGTATCAAAACACAGTCGTCAGATTTGTAGGCCGGACACTTCACCACTGCACTATATAACCTGATGAAACATAACAAACAACTAAAGGTAAAATGTCCCATTTCGGTACTGCATGTCACAGGGAAAACATTTGTATTGGTTCTTGGAGTTTATGCACGCTTTTTAACGTTTTCAAAAACACTATTAGAAGAAAATATCCTCCTTTGATTTTGTGTATGTGTTGATTTTATTAAAGGCAAATGCCATTCATCCTGTGTAATTTGGCTGGTTATGCAAAACCAATTTAATGAAATGTGCATGTTTCACCTTGCTATGCTAATTTCTGGCGACGTCACATCCCATTGCATTTGTTGATGAGTCCCCCCACTTACATTTTTAGGACTTCACCCCTGGTTAGGCCTTAGCTATGTTCAGGACATTGACATTTCCAAAGCTAAGGCTTTGCAAGGAATAGGATCATGTACAGGTCATGATCATGAAAAAGTAGCTAAGGGCACCAAGTAACAGGCAAGCCAGAATTGTAGACAGAGCAGCTCGAGCAAGGGGCTAAACATCTATAAATCAATAACTGGACGTTCCCGACGAACAATATGTTCTCCAGGAATTTCTAATTTAAAATTCACATTCATTTGTATTTATTTGTATTTATTTATTGGCCTTTTGTAATGCGCACTATACATCAACATTGTTTCAAGGCGCAGCAAGACAAGGGGGCATAAGAAAGAAGGTGTAAAACAAGAACTGAAAAAGCGTTCTTGAAAGGTCTTGAAACATGAGGAACGTGCAAGTGCTATAGCATGAGGGCTGGGGAGAGGGGATGAGGGGAAGTGCAGAGAGGGGGTAGAGGGAGGAGGCATAACATTTCCATTTCCTATAGATTTATAAACCAACATATCTGCCATAGTAAAGACTACTGCAATTCAGCTTGTCCAAGGATCCTGCGTCTTCCTTGATTACAGATCTAGGAATATTCCAGGCCACTACAATAACCACTTAAATTCATTATCATGCAATGATTCACATTCAAATCATCCAACTCGTGTTTCACTGCATAGGACATGTATATTTGCACGCTTATGGTGGGCTTCTTCAGGGCTGACAGTTTGTATAAAGAAACAATTAAGATCCATATATCCAACAGCGAAAGCATATATTCCTTTTGTGTTATCAAAGGATAAATATGTATGAAGCATAAGAGCCCTACATCTTCAATTGTTCGTTTTTGGGGAAGATCATATAATGAGTCCAGTGTGGGGGTATGTGGGGGTTGGTCACCTGAGACAGGAGATGTGGTTACAGAATAGAGATGAGAGGGGTAAATGAAGTTAGAGTGAGAGTAATACATAATCTTTGCATTGATGTTTTTGTTGTTAGTTTTCCTCTTCCCACTTGGTGCCAAATTTTCTTTTACTCCTAGGCTCGGGATAATTTGACCTGTCTTGTCGTGATTTTCACGCATCGCAAGGTCACTTAGCCTTACTTGCCATGCAGCTGAAAGTTCTGCTTCCTTTTCCAAGCATGTTTGCAATTTTATGTTTAGGGTTTCCATTCTGATACATTTTTCAATAACATTGTTTAGGATTGTGCCGTGTGTGGATATGGCATCACTCAACGTTTCATATAACTTGGTGAAGGGAATGAGGGCCAATGAAGTGGCGGCGAGTACATTATTGTGAATTTGTATACCAGCTGCTGTAGATAAACTGGGTTTAGTATGTCATTCCTTTGTTTTTGTGACTTGCGGATCGGTACCATTTGGCTCCATCTGCTTGTTTTTCTGCGCGACCGCCCCAAGGGTTTTCTCCATTGAGCTTGAGTTTAAGTTTATTTTTGGAGTGGTATTAGTGGTGTAGGTTGACTCGCCCCCCTTTGTTGGTGTTGCTAGTGGAGAGCTCATTCGGGCAAGATATGTAGAAGCGCTGTTTTGGAGTCTAAGGGGGGAGTGCCTCTCCAGGTTGTCAAGGCTGGCACTTCTTTCCCTTTTTTAAAATGTTTGGTGTGTTTCAATCAATTTTGCCTTCATGTGTTCAAAGTCTTCTTTTAATCTCTGCTTTAAGCAAGCTTCCCGTGTTGCTGCATCTTGTGTGGATTCAGGGGCAGGTGTAATGGCATTTTAGTGCCCGACCCCAGGAGGCTGGGGACGGAATCCTCCACTACTGTGGGACTTAAGAGTTTTTTTAACAGGGGGCTGGACTCCTGAACAAGTGAGTCATTGGCAGTGCCATATGTTGGACTTGCAGGTGACATGGCGAGTTGCTCGTCATATTCTAGCCTCCATTTTGTCTTTGCCGCCGTCATCTTAGCCAGTCGTTCTATAGTCGTTATAGAGAGTGCCGGTTTAATCAGCGCCGTCGGTGTTGCTACACTTAACGAAGCCAGGTCTGCCATGTTAGAGTGCCACTTTTGTTGAGATTTAAGGGTCTCATAGTGATTCGTCATGCCGCATTCTGCTGTTGTTATGGTAATGGGCCACAAGCGTGTAATTGCCTCGAGGGGGACAGCGCTGCTGAGACTTCTAACAAGTCTTTGGATTTACAGGGCCACACCACTTGAATCAAAGTTCAGGAAAGAAAAGTAGCTGCAGCTCCTCACTCCATGCTCCACGGCTGCAGACTGAACTCTGCCAAACTTTGCGCGTGCTTCGCACGCGCCAAGGGTTTAAGTAGGAAGGTGGAGTCTTTGGATTTAAAGGGCCACACCACTTGAATCAAAGTTCAGGAAAGAAAAGTAGCTGCGGCTCCTCACTCCACACTCCACGACTGAAGACTGAGCTCTGCCGAACTCCATGTACGCTCCACACATGCTCCGCGCACGCCAAGGGTTTAAGTAGGAAGGTGGAGTCTTTGGATTTAAAGAGCCACACCACTTAAATCAAAGTTAAGGAAAGAAAAGTAGCTGCAGCTCCTCACTCCACGCTCCAAGACTGCAGACTGAACTCTGCCGAACCCCGCCGTAAAACATAATGAGGGGTCAAAGGTCATGATTAAATTGCACGAAGGGGGACGCAAACGCCTGCACTCGAGTGCATACAGTCCCCACTGTCCACATGATTATTGTTTGCCCAATGTGGTGAAAAAAAGCATGGAAAGCAGGCCAGCGGGACAGCCACAGGTTTCCATGCATTTTGCCTTCACGTAATGGAAAGAACCGTAAAGTCCTCCTGCCATGTAAATGCATGGCAGAAGGTATTTAAATGGATTCCACGGAATCCATAAGGTTTGAGCTGGTACAAAGAGCTGCAAAGAGCTGCCGGATTCCATACGAAACCAGAGAATCTCTGCTCACTTCAAAATCGCATGTGAGGGGAGTTGCTCCAGGATTTGACAGGTGAAGCGGATGGGAGTGATGTGATATGATATGATAAGTCATTTATAACGAGCCTGTACACAAGTGTTTCTGGGCGAAACAAGACAAGGAAGGGGAACACAAAGATGAACAAAACAAACGATCATTCTAGGCCTTGTGTCATTCAGATTGTGCAAGTGCAAAGGAGAGGAGAAGTGCCAAGGGGAGAAAAAGGGAGAGTGCAATAAGCAAAGCTCAAGTAAGTGCCGCTGGGGTGGCTGGTTCTAAGTAAGTGCATGGGAACATAAAATGAATTCTGTCGACCAATCATTCGGCTTTTAGGTGTTCTTTTTAAACATCACTTACCACTCGAGTTCTGCAAAATGAGCTCCTTAAAACCACAAGGTAGCAGTGCAAATCAACCCCCTCAACATATTGTTTTCCTGCCCATGGTATTAGGTGAAGGTAGTGTCAGGCTATTTAAGGAGACTGGAGCACAACAAAGACAGGGCTCACCATAACACCTGTGCTCTTCATAAGTCTGACAGCCACGCTTCGCAATCTCTGCTCATCCCGACTCACAAGGACCAACTCTCCACTATGAAAATACTGGTGTTACTAAAGCCACATTGGCCTCTAGGAAGTAGCTGCCAAGTGCGGGAGCGCAGGTGAATGGGTGAATGAGTCACGCAAGAGGAAGATATATCAAAGGAGGGAAGTGAGTGGATGGCTTGGCAGTGAAGAGCTGCAGATGGACAGCAGTGTAGAATTGATGAGCATAACGAGATTAGGGAGAAGCCCAGAATAGAACAGGCATGCATACAATCTAGGTGCAACCTGCAATCACATGTTCATATCCAGGCATGTCAGACTCAGCATTTCATCCTGTGAGGGTGATACGGTTATTATAAAGACTACTAACCCTTATGATTTCAGTGCTTCAGATGCAGGGGGATTCTGGCATGAAATGCTAGATGATTAGTATAGCGTTATAAACCAGGGGAGAGATTCAGGGGTTAAGTAAGCAGTGATATAGAAGTACATTGTTGCACCTGGAAACAATCAGAGACAATGAATACACGTGTGTGCCAATGGAGGAGAAATAGGTAAAGCAGTGGGTGTCAACATAATGTCATGTATACCACAGTCCTAATTGAAATAATTGAAGACAAGACTGTATCAAGGGAGACCGCCTCAAATCACACGTGACAATGACAGGGTATTGCAGGTCCCCATTGTAATCAAGTTATACAGTGCATGTGTTTGGCTGAAGCAGCCCTCACACACTTCATGTTCAGTTTGATATCTGTATACTTCCTGTAAATGCCAAGATAGTTTCCATTACTGCTGCATCACCATTATTCCCAACTCTAATATCATAATCATCAGGTAAGAAGCACTGCTTTCTGATCCGTAACAGACAACTCTAGAATGGAAATATCTATCAACAAACGTACTTAGCTGCTTTTTTGTTTTCATCTGCCTGAGGCTGCCTGCAGAGGTCAGGATACCCAAAATAAGCATCCAGGATCAATCTAGGGACTGCCCTGGGACCTCTGACCCCAAAACCGCCATCTTTTGAAGGTCTTTACCCCTCCAAAAGGGGCTTCAACTCAGCTGGGACAAACACAGAGTTCTCCCCAACACCACCAGAAGCCCTATTTCCATCTGCCTGAGGCTGCTGGAAGATGTTAGGAAACCCAGAAGAAGTGCCCGGGATCGATCTAGGGACTGCCCTTGTGACGTATGATGAAGTTACATTTGGGTTACTTTGGGAATATAAGCACTGCCTTTGATCATCTTTTCGACCGGGCGTCTGGAGCAAAGGGAAGACAGAGCTAAGGGTTGCTACTGTATCCTTCTCCATTTCATTCTGTTTCAGATGTTCCCTGTTAGCCCTTGTTTGCCACAGGTTGCCACACATATGCCTTGCATACAGTACACAAACAACATTCAAATCAAACTCCAGACTCAACTAAAACAACTATTTGCAGACACCTGCACCTCTGAGTATCTCTATCTTCCGAATTACTTTACTGTCTCTCCACACTGTGCTGTTCACCTATAATGCATTCACTCCTGCTCCTACTGCTGTTCCTCCTACTCACCTCTCCCTACACTTTCTCCAATCACGCTACAACTTCCTCCTTTCCTATCCCTATTATAAAACTCACAACTTGAAACTCCCACTACTCCATATCTCTTCAACTTCCTTCCAACAAACAAAACCAACAAGCTAACCCTACCTCCCCCAACACCTATGCACCTCGCCTCTCTTCCTCTGAGACTCAACTTCTCTACTCTTTGTTACCTCATCAACTGAACATTGCACTCTAGAATGCTCAGTCTGTATGCAACAACACTTCCTTTATCACTGACAACTTTCACTCTAGCTCTCCTCTCCTAGACCTTCTTTCTATCACTGAAACCTGGATTTCTTCATCTGACACTGAGACTCTGGCAGCCCTACATGACTCCAATCTATACTTTGTTCAGTCTCCTCGACTGACTGGCAGAGGTGGTGGTGTTGGAAAAACCTTCTCTCTTCCCGCCTCAATGCCTCACAAATCTCCAATGCCACATCCTCTCCTACCTCTTTTCATTTCACTATCTCTACTATTGCTCTACCTTACTCAGTTCACATCATCTCCATCTATCACCCTCCTGGTCTTGCTCGACCAGTCTTAGATTATCTTGGACAACTCCATTATTCTCTTCCAACTAAACATCACCTCATTTTCTTAGGTAACTTTAACTTTCCCTCCCCAAAAACTTCTCCGAAATCTGAACGTCTGCCTTTTCTTAGCGACCATGCTCTCCACTCTATAAATACCCTACCTACCCATGCAGGGGGTAACTCTTTGGATCTCTCATTCATTTTCACCTGTCTCTCCTCCACTAATACTACTGTCACACTCTTCATATATGATCACTTAATTGTTTCCACCAACATCTCTTTTCCACCCTCCGACCTTTCTTCACTTCTTGCTTCACCTATTACTGAAAGGAAATGTAAAACATCTGCCATTCTCCCCTTTCACTCTGACCCACAGTTCACACTCTCCTCCTTCACACCAGATGCCTCTTCCACCAACACTGCCTTCTCCAGCTTCCAATCCCTACTGTATGATTCATTCTCTCACTTCCACTGCTTACTTACCTCCGCAAGTCTCAACATCCTCAGCCGTGTGGATTCATTCACTCTCTCTTTCTTAGAAATCCACCACCTTCCAGACACCCTACAAGCAGGTTTCCGCTCCTGTTAGTGCACGGAAACTGCTCTCATGAATGTGTCCAACTGCATCCTCACATCTGCTAAGCACTACAACCCATTCTCTATCCTAATTCTTCTTGACCTTTCTGCTGCCTTTGACACTGTCGATCAGTCTGATCTCCTTAATACTCTGTTTCTTCTTGGGATTCCCGATCAAGCCCTTGCCTCGATTAAATCCTACCTTACACCTCGCAAATTCTCTGTCTCCTGGAGAAACACCTGTGGTGTTCCACAAGACTCTGTCTTGGATCCACTCCTCTTTACACTCTAACCGCCTGTTCTTGGGGCACCAATCTTCTCCTTTAGGTTCTTTTACCAACTCTTTGCGTACAGCACCCAAATCATCTTCTCTTTACTGATCCTCCTCAGATCTCTCTACCAACATTTGCAACTCTCTCTGCCATTACATATTGGATGGCCTTGCACTCTCAGATGTTGAACTCTAACAAAACAGAGGTGATCTTCTTCCCTGCAAAAATCTCTCCTACATCTCTTCCTCTGTCTATTCAGTTCCCAACTGACATTCTCCCAATCTCTTCTTCAGCTAGAAACCTCAGCATTATCCATGACCCTTTTCATACCTTCTCTACGTTCATCTACAAAATTGGAACACCAGTTCACCTCAACCTCTGAAATATTAGGAAAACCCCTTCCTTTGAACACTGTCAAGCATCTCTTAACCACTCTTGTCTTCTTTAAACTGGATTACTGTGTCATAATCCTCTTTGTCTCCCCAACTATGCTTTCTGTCATTTCAACAAGATCATTATGCAATTGGGCAGAATGGGGATCGGGACCCCAGCAATACTGCCACCCGCGAATGGGCAATTACCGGCTCATTCATCTTGTAATGTGCCGGTTATTGCCCAATCGCTGGAGGCGGCGCCTGTAGCGAGCATAGCGGTAGCCGTGCCTGCCAAACAGGCACGGCTACCGCCATGCTCCTAATGAGGCCCATTGTTTCTTTTTGAAGTCACTCTGACTTCATAAAGAAATTATTTCCGTTAAGGACTGAACCATAACGGATATAATTTCTTTATGAAGGCAGAGTGACTTCAAAAATAAACTATTTATTTTTGAAGTCATAGGGCTTCTCCACCCCATGACATGGAGGCCTCCAGCCTAGGGGGTAGGCAGCATGGTTGCGCCGGCACCGTTGATAACAGTGCCGGCGCAGTTACGAGTTATGCTCGCAGGTACCGCACAGACCGCCAGGTAAGACATGGCGGGCTGTCAGGAACCTGCAAGCAGAACTCGTAATGCAGCGGGACAGTATGAACGTTGCCGGTGCCTTACCGGCACCGTTCATACCGTCACCGCCAGGGTCCTAATGAGGCCCAATTGATTTTTGAAGTATTATGGCTCCCCTAACCCATGACGTGTGCGTCTGTGAGTTTATGGCTAAAGAGTGCACACAAATGTATGGGTGGCTGGGTATGCGTGTGTGCGTGTACGGTGAAAGGGTGGCTGCCTGGGTGTGCCTGTATGGTGAAAGTGTCCACACTTAAATGTATAGGTGACTGTCTGTGTGAGGGTATGGTGAAAGGGTGCACACTTAAATGTATAGGTGACTGCCTGTGTGAGTGTATGGAGAAAAGGTGCACACAAATGCATGGGTGGCTGGGTGTGCGTGTACGGTGAAAGGATGCACACTTAAATGTATGGGTGGCTGCCTGGGTGTGGCTGTATGGTGAAAGGGTGCACACTTAAATGTATGGGTGGCTGCCTGGGTGTAAGAGTGCACTCTTAAATATATGGATGGCTGGGTGTGCGTGTTTGTTTGTTTGTTTGTTTTATTATTTGTAATGCGCGAGCATACCCTGAGGTAACAGTGCGCAGCAGTTACATGTATATGCAAAGCTTAGTTACAACAACAATATATACATACACACAGTAATAGTAATAGCACGATTATATACATATATACAGATAAACACATGTAGGAACAGTATGTACATATGGCAGGAATATGAAAGGACTTGACACCTGGATGTGTTTGAAGGCCTACATTTTCAACCATAAGACAACCTTAGATCGGAAGTTTTGATAGGGCATGTGTGTGTGTATATATGGTGAATGGTGTGTGTGCTTGTGTTCAGGGGCGCAACAAAACCTACATTTCAGGGGGGCTAACTTTTCAAATGTTGGGAGAGGTGCTAACTTCACGTGTGGTGGGGAGGAGCAAACTTAATTGTGTGGGGGCATCTAACTTCCTTACGCATTTTAATGAGACTATTCTAGTGCAGCTTCAATGTTACAAGCAGTTAACTCTCTCCTTTAGGTCTGAAAGCACCCACTTATGGACTGCTGTGAGAATGACTGGTCTCCTGTTTCCGCTCTACCCTTCCAATCACTCCCCTGGCATGCAAGTACTAAACCCACATCACAATTTCAATTGCTTAAAGAATTTGGCATTTGAATGCAGGTACTAACAGTGAAATGATGTACATTAGTAATTGCTGGGCCGGGCCCTTGTTAACCCAGGTGGCGTTTAACATCTGTGTCCTTTACTGTCCGGCAACTGCTCTGAAGGTCAACCAGGTCAAGTCAACATAGCCCACAATTTCAGTAGGGGGGGGTGCTGAAGCCCAGTCAGCACAATGGTGTTGCACCACTACTTGTGTTTAATGCCTTGATTAATTATTGGTAATCTTCTTTACACCTAGCCCTATTCTTCCTCATCCCAGTACTTGTGTATGAGGCAGTACTTGTGTGTGAGGCATTATGCCTCATACACAAGTACTGGTATAAGGTACAGGTACATGAAGGTAATGCCTGATTTAGCTACCTGTAATCTTCATTACTCCTAGTCCCTCTCTTCCTCCAGTACTTACCAGTGAGGCAAGGAGCTTCAAACGTAAGCACTGGGACAAGGAAGAGGGACGTGGAGGTAATTCTGGGCCAATTAGCTGATTTTGGAGGTTGGGGTAGGGGATGGAAGGGAGAAGGGATGTGTGGGGGGTTGGGAATGTGCAATAAATCATAATGATCGTCCATGTCCATGCTAAGCAGTCATGATATGTGGTATTAGTGGCTACAGAAGCATTTTGGTGCGCCAGTCTAGTCATTCCTCAGTTTGGTATGACTTTTTTAACTGGGAATTTTTGATAAAGCAGTCCTGGCAAGTGTAATTACCTGGCTAGACTGGCATTTGGGTTCTGCCAGTCTAGCCGTTTCTTACTGCAGCACTGTATATTTTTCTGGGCATCTGTGATAAAATTATATGTTATGGTATTATAAGTCATTTATAACGCACCTGTACACAAGTGTTTTTAGGCACGACAAGGCAAGAGAAGGAAAACTGAGGGAAGACAAGACAAATGATCTTACTAAGCCTTTTGTCATTCAGATCGTGCAAGTGCGAGAAGGAGAAGTGCAAGGGGAAAGGGAGGGGGAAGTGAAAGGGAGAGGGGAGGGGAAAACAGGGCAGCAATGCTCTGAGTAAGTGCCGCCAGGGCAGCCTGGCTCTGGGTAGTGCAAGGAGAACTAGGGACTGTAGGGTTACAGTTACAGCCCCTATCTGCGTGGTAGGTCTGGAGGCAGTGCAAGGGTGACTGATCAAGAAAGAGCCTGGACTCAGTGAGACAGAGGGTAGCCAAGCAACCAGTTGGTGCAGCGGACAGGTAGGTCAGCAGGGGAGGGAGAGAGAGAAAGCAGAGGAGAAGAGCAACGTTTTGAGCTGCTTCCGGAACTTCAGGTGGTCCAGCTCAGGTTTGGGAGGGTCAGGGAGGCCATTTCAGAGGGAGGCGTCTGCAGGGGAGAAGGATATACCCCCCACCCTCTTCCTGGAGAAGTATCTAACCCTTAGGGCTCGAGAAGGAAGGTATTTTGGAAGATAGCGTTGGATGTAGTGCGGATCCCAGCCCCAGAAAACCTTGTGGACAATGAAAAGGGTCTTGAACTTAATCCTTGCAGCCACCGAGAGCCAGTAGAGAGATTTCACGGCTGGAGAGATACAGTCCCTGGGCTTGAAGCCAAGGATAAGTCTTGCAGTCCTGTTCTGGATTAGTTGAAGAGGGTGGAGAGTAGAGGAAGGCAGAGAAAGTGGGTGTTGCAGTAGTCCAGCCTAGAGAGAACCAGAGCTCTGGAGACAGTGAGCTTCTGGGGGAAAGTGAGAAATGGAAGAGTCCCTTTGAGGAGGTGCAGCTGGTAGTGGGATTTCTTGGCGATGCCCGAGATGTGAGGAGAGAAAGAGAGAGTGGAGTTGAAGATGACACCAGGAATGAGCAAGAGAGGAGAGTAGGCTGAGGGGAGCCTGAAGGAAAGCTGAGTGTCATCCACATAACACTGTAAGTTAGAGGAGAAGGTAGAGATCAGGTGGGTGAAAGGGGCAAAGTAGAGGTTGAAAAACCAGGGTGAGAGAATAGAGCCCTGGAGAACGCCACATGTAGAGAGAGGTGTGAAGTGAAAGGGACAAAGTTGGACCTGCGAGGGGTGGTCCAAGAGGAAGGAGGTCAGCCACTCCAGGGCCTGATCCATGATGCCCAGGTTCTCACTGAGTCAATTGATCAGGATGGTGTGGTTGACTGTGTCGAAAGCAGAGGAAAGTTCCAGGATGTTGAGGACAGAAGGAATGATGGAATCAAGGTTAGAGATCAGATATTCACAGGTGTTCAGGAGAGCAGTTTCCGTGCCTCTGGCAGCTCTTAAGCCAGACAGATGGTCATGGAGACAACCAACAGATTCAGTGTGGAGAGTAAGCTGGCAGTTGGCCAGCTTTTCCAAGAATTTAGGAGAGGGGACAGTTACAGTGGCAAAAGAATGATTACAGAAATCGGCCAAGGCTGAATCATGTCAATGTGGTCCTTGATGGTTCTGGAGGAGCAGGCGAGCACCTGTTTCGACGACACTTCCATAGATGGGACGTGTCTAGAAACCTTGTCAGGTGTTAGAGAGAAAGAGGAAAAAGGAGGAGGAGAGGGAGAGATGGCAAAGGGGGCCGAGAGAGGAAGAGGAGATAGTGGACTGGATGTCTTGTGTTTTAGCGGAGAAGCAAGAGGCCAAAGCCATACAGAGGGCCTGTTTAGGGAACAGGAGAGGTAGAAATCGCAACAGGATTGGCCAGTTGCTTGCAGATTTTAAAGAGTTTGTCTTTGTTGTTAGAGGCTGTAGAGAGCGCAGGCTTGAAGGTGTGCTCTCCTCTTGATGAGTCTTATTGCTTCGACTGGCATTTTGGTGCAACCAGTCTAGGAATGTCTTAATGTTACTGTAATGTTATTATGTGTCTACACTGGTCTACATTGTGCAGCCAGTTGGACATGTTTTCATTGTGGCATGGCATTTTTTTTAATGTTCACGTGCACTGTTGGTGACTTGCATGTTTTGGATTGCTGTTACCCTACACAACAATAGCAAACACTGTGGCTTTTTAGTAAATTTTTCTCAGAAAGTGTGCTGTATATTGTATTAAAACACATATTTATATATTTCTCCTAGTGCAGTGTGTGGCATACCCCTTCAGCAACACTTGTGTGCATATTGCGCAAGCGTGGTAATCCAGGGCGGGCCAGAGTGTGGCGCGACTCGTGATTTGTTGCCGAGTTGGGGGGGGGCTCAGCATGGCTTGCAGGGGGGCCCCCAGACCTTGTGTTACGCCACTGTATCAGGCCTCTGTGTCACTTAGCCTGCTGCTGAAAATAAGAAAAGGGCAAAATAAACAATGTTTCAGCCAACTATTTCTGGATCTGATCCAAGTTGCCTGCTTGCTACTAAAAGGGTCAAGAGCCACGCCTTTGTCCGGTTCTTATTCTGTAGCCCTTTTAATCTGTATCCTTGTATCCAATACACAGTTTATTTCTCTGGCAATGGCAGTTTTAAAATCCAAAGGCTGGTAATTATAGGGATAGACTGGCCTGGTAGATACACAAACAATTGAGCTTTTGATCTGCTATAGGAGCTTATATAAATATCGGACAGCTCTCTGGCTGATGCGGTATGCAAGACCTGGCAGCACATGTATGCCCTGCAGGTCCAAATGTGTTATCGGCCCTTCCCCCGAGCCCCCCGAAAGTTGTACGAAAATATGCTATTTGGTTACTGAAGCCCATTTTTCAATAGCTTTTCTGCGCAAAGCCTTGAGAAAGTTAAACCGGGCAGCGAAAGTGACCTCAGTCGCTTCATAGGCTGGTGCTTTGGGATCTCTGAACATGAAGCACCAGCTGTAACGTGGCGCTGTGCTATGGTTCCAGCGTTATGTGCCTGATTCATGGAAAAGTTAACGCGGTTAGTGACTGACTTTGCGCTGCCAAGTGAATCAGGGTGTTTGTTGGCAGTGCAAATCCCTCGCACCGCTCTAAAAGTCCCATGAATCACCTATGTCTTTAGATGGGACTCCAGCTCATCTCACTTGCCAGGCACATGAGCCCAGGGCTCAACAGCAGAGATGTGAGGCACGTCGTAAACGCTGGCATAACAATATCTCTCCTCTTCATGCGCTCTCCTGACTGGGCTTTTAGAAACTAGAAATAAAACTCTACCTCCCATAAGTACTTTCCTACACTGGGTCCCCGTCCCTTTCATCCCCTTCAGTCCCCCCACCCGCCTCCAGACAGAGGCACACGTCTGACTGGACATGTTTCTTCACCAAGCGCTTCCCTCTTTGGTGCACATTTGGATGAAAAAGGAAAGTCACTATGTCCACTCTTCTCTTATAGCAATCAATTGATTAGCTCTTCCAGTCCATCTTGAAAGAACTGAATTGCATAAGCAAAGTCGACATACAAAAGCACAATGTGGATGCGCACATTCATTCCGCTGCGACTTTTTTGCACAATATTCACAATCCATAGATGTGCCAAGAATACACATCGTTGCACCTTTCAAATCTCTTGGACCAAGGATGGGTATGGGGTCAAAAGGAGAAGGCTTGATGTTGCGTGGTGCTACATTTCTCCTTAATGTCATGGTTGAAGTGAGCGGGAACAGTCGGGAGCAGAGTTCCACTACTTTTATTTTTTTTACTGTTAACAGTTCCACTACTCGTTGCTCTCATTTCCACCATTCTGGAACTGTTCTTTATGAAGTTAAAAACACTTCTCCACCCAATAGCAGTTACAGCTTGACTGAAATCTGTTTCAAATCAATTGTCTCTCTACCAGCATGGTGGAAACCTTTGAAAAATGTGTTGCACTTTACTCCCTTCCTATCTAATCTATCCCCCGCCGCGGTCACACTTCCACAACTTTTTTTGGTACACTTCTACCACTGCTTACAGTGAGTGACACCAACGTTGGAAGACATTTGCAGGCTGGTTTCTTTCCAACATACTTTCCCAACTGGCAGTGTATCAATACACTATCCTTCCTTTGTATTATTATGGCACGTGTCATGTCATGACTATTGGGTAGAGCGCCCTTCTGCATCGTTATCTGGGAAGGCCTACCTTTGGACCTAGCTATCGGGCAGTGACATTGGGCTAGGGAGGGGGCGGACAAGGGGAAAGTTGTGCATGCGTCTCATTATTTACTTCAGGCCTCCCTGCTCAGGTGGCCTCCAGAGCACGTGAAGCCCTACTTCCCACTGGTGATGAGGAGGTCCACTTCAGGACTCACACCACCACAGAAAGAGCGCCCCGTAGGCACAAGCGACGCCGCAAACCGTGCACACGTGGTTTCGACAAGCGAGCCGCAGAACATGCAATTTTGCGCCACCGAAGGGTGTCTTCGGGCACGTGCAACGCGCATCAGCGCGCCTTCTATCGCAGGAAGTATAGAAAGACCCTGCAAGATATGCAGGGTGGATGGGAAGCAGCCAAAGGCACAGGGACTGCAGGGCCATCAGGCCTTCTACATGCTGTTTCCTGGCCTGGAGAGCCCAATACCCAAACAAAGGAGAGGGCCAACAAGGACACAGCCAAGGGGCATAGTCCAATAGGAAAGATCCCCCCACCCACCTGTACCAGGACAGACACAGAAAGGGCTACCATGCTCTGTGAATAAGTGGTGCCTATACCCACAGATCATAATACCCTCAAGAATTCACAAGGAGCAACGACGGGCAGGCAAGAGGGCAGGAAGCCCCCCCCTCCAACCACTGAACTGGAATAATGCTCACAGAGCACCACAGCACCACAGTACCAACACCATGTCAGGAGACGACATTGCATCCATGTCAGGCGGCAAAGCCTCTGGACCCATCCTCCCCTCGGGTGGAGGATGTCAAATACTGCATCTACCACATGCATTCAACCTATGTGACACCAGCAACCTCGGTTCACGATGGACAATCTGTCTAAGAGATTTGAAGTTCTATGTAGGCGACATAGGGCTCAATGACGACGAAAGACTCAAAAACACCCTGTCTATGGCAGTTGGACCGGCAGTCCGAGATATCGCAGGTGAACTACTCAAACTTGAGACGGCATCATTCCAGGACCTAAACACAAAATTGCAAGAATACTTTGCACCCCATACCAACGTCGTCTAATAAAGACACATCTTTCACACAACGCACCAAGACAAAGAGGAAATCTCTTGCAAATTTTGTCATGAGAGAAAGGATAAATTGAAACACTGTGAATTCCATCGATACTCTAATGAAGAGGCCTTAAGATCCCAGGTCATTGCAGGATGCGACTCCCAAGCATTCCGCAAGAAACTCTTACAGAATCAAAGGACTGGAAGAGATCTTAGCCCTCGCATGCTTGGAAGCAGCAGTAGAATCCCAGCAAGACTATCTGGGCAAGGTCACAATACAGCCCAAAGTTCATGAACCTGACACCATCAATAAACTATACGCTACACCAAACGTGCCGGCCAGACGCTCGGCAACCACATGATTCAGATGTGGATATGAATATCCTCACATGGGGGATTGCCCAACTTTGGGTCAGAAATGTGCCGCGTGCTGCTGTGACGACCACTTCAGGGCCATCTGAAAAAATGCGCCCCTACATCCAGTTAGTAGAAGATCACCCAGGGAGCAACAAAAGACGACACTAGTAAGCCCACATGAGGTAGGGCCCGACAGCGAATGTCAGAGGCATGACGAGCACGAATACAGCAGATGCTACGCCCGAGAAGAACATCGACCACCCGAAGTCTCCAAGCACAGTGGCAGCAGACGCAACGTCCAGTACATCGAAATGAGATCACACGCAAGTAGTGACTGTCCCTCGTCGGGTGAAGACCAATGCCAAAAAGGATATGTGTGGGCCCTGAATAACAACACAGCGACCCAACACAGTCCAGTCATCATGCTCCAGATCAATGACACCCCCCTGGAATTCCTTATAGACACAGAGGCGACAGTCAACATAATCAGCACTCTCCATGGGCCCAAAGCTCAAGAGGGTTACCGTTGACATCTTTCCATATGGATCCACCTCACCTCTACCATGCAAAGGCGTCATCACAGCCACGTGCACCCACAAGGCCCACACAGCAAAGATCCCGCTGCATGTCCTCAAAACAGATGTGAATAGCGGATGCATCCTCAGCTTTAAAACGGCAGTGGAAAAGGGCCTAGTACATATTCTATAGCAACCAATGCCCCAGAGATACTGTCTGAGGCCCGTAGACATTGAAGCAGCATTCCCAAACCTATTTAAAGGTCATTGGAAAGCGAACAAAACAGAAAATACAGCTACACATTAACCCTGATGTCAAGCCAGTCGCTCAACACTAAAGGGGCATACCCATCAATATACAATGACAAGTCAAAGAGGAGATGAGCAAACTCCTAAAGCAACAGGTCATTGAGCCAGCAACAGGTCCCACCCCATGGGTGTCACCCATAGTACCCGTCATGAAGAAATAACTGGACGGTTCCATCAGACTTTGCATGGACATGAGGCGGGCGAACAAAGCAATTGAGCAAGAAAGGCACCAAGCGCCCAGGATAACCGATATGATCCACCTATTACACTGCACAAACTGTTTCTCAAAGTTAGACCTCACAAAAGGCTATCACTAGCTTGAGATGCCCCTGAATTATGGTACATTACCACTTTCATCACCCGCATGGGTCTTTTCCAATACTAGCAGGTTAGCTTCGGCATCTCGTCCACAGCAGATAGTTCACGAGGCAATCCACAAAGTTATCTACCTTGTCCCCAACTGCCTCAACTAGTCTGATGACGTCCTCATGTTTGGCAAGTCAAAGGAAGAACATGACACAGCCCTGCTCTGGGTATGTGCAGTGTTTGAGGCGGCAGGTCTGCCTGTCAATAAGAACAAATGTGAGTTCAGGAAGCGCTCACTCAGATTCTTTGGACACATATTTTCAGAGAAAGGGATGTGACCTGACCCAGACACCACCCCAGCCACCTCAAAATGTTTCGGAACTTCGTTAAATCTTGGGACTGCAATCTACTGCTCAAGGTTTCTCTAGGATTACGCAACGGTGAGCAACCCACTCCATCTACTCACATGGAAGGACCAACCATTTGAGTGGTCAACGGACTGACAGCACGCCTTCAAGACCATCCAAAACAACATCTCCAAGGTGGAGTACATGGCTTACTTCAATGCGGAAAGGAAGTCTGAAGTCATAGTAGATGCCAGCCCTGTAGGTCTGGGTGCCATACTAAAGCAGCGAGACCCCATGGACCAGACCAATGTGTTCATAGTGGCATATGGCAACAGAAGCCTCACACTCACAGAACAGGTGTACTCCCAGGCAAAAAAAGGAAAGCCTTGCGAGTGGGCCTCTGAGTACTTCCATCTCTTCCTGTACGGAAAGGCATTCACTGTCATTTCAGACCATCAGGCCCTCCTGACGATCTACAGAGACCCAAAAGCGAGAATGCCACCAAGAATAGCACGATGGGGCCTAAGGCTACTGAACTACAAATTTGACATTGTACCTCGTCCGGGCAAGGAGGATAACCCAGCTGACAACCTGTCAAGACTCCTCACAGGGCCAGCCCAAGCAGGCCCCTCTATTGCAGATGCGTACATCAATTATGTAATACACCATCTACAGCCCCTGCCGGTAGACTGTACCACCCTCATGAAAGAATCAGAATGGGACCCGGCCCTCACGATTGTGGCTCACTGTATCAAAACAGGAAAGTCAACATACTTAAAGTATCAGGCTAGAAGTGAGCCAGAATCAGTGAAGGACGACATAACATGCATGGAGCTAGTAAAAGACAAACTGACAGTCGTGGATGACCACATCATCATGAAGGGCTGCAAAGTAATAATCCCAGAAACGCTGAGAGAAAATATGGTCATGCTGGCACACGAAGGCCACCGGGAGGTAGTGTCCACAAACCGCCTCTTACGACAGAAAGTATGGTTCACCAAACTGGACGCCATAGTGGAAGATGTCATAGGCAGATGCACCATCTGCTCCCAGGTTGGGCAGCCCTCTCACCCCATCCAACTTCAGATGTCCCCACCCACAGAAGGTGTCTGGGAGGAACTGGCTGTGGACTTCTTTGGGCCACTATGAAATAGAACATACGTACTCGTACTAATTGCCAAACACTCACGCTTTCCAAACACCCAGCTGATAGAATCCACATTAGCTCCTGCATCATGCCTGCATTAGATCGTATGTTATCAACATACAGGTTACCAAAGATCATAAATTCAGACAACGGCCCGCCTTTCACCAGCCATGACTTTGAGAACTTTGCACGCTACATGGGGTTCCAGGACAGGAAGATAACACTGTGATGGCCCCAAGCCAACGACATCATTGAAATATTCATGGCCAACATGAAAAGGCCTCTACAGATAGCCAACATCTTCAACAAGCCATTTGGCCAAACCTTATATCAACTCCTGCGTAAATATCGACACACTCCACACAGCACCACAGGAGTCTGCCCATCTGACCTCATGTTCTGCAGAACCGTGAGAACACGTCTGCCTGAGGGCCCCAACCAAGTGCAAACAGCACGACTTGAACAACAGGCCAGGGCTCTGGATCTACAGAGCAAAAGGGAAAATAAAAGACAGACTGGACTCACGGTGATGAGCAAAAGAGTTGTGGCATAGAACTGGGAGATCAGTAAGAAAGGAGGATCCCACTTTCGCACCAGAATGACTGGTTGTAACCAGCAAAAAGGGTACCCTGATAATGACAAGGGAGGACCAGCAGCAGACCATAATGAGAAACTTCTCCCACTTCAAGAAACTCACAGGCCCCATGCCCACTGTCTGGGAACCCTTGCACAGCAGTCAAAATGACCCATTCTCGGATGACTCATATCTGGGGGATGGCGAGAAGTCAGAGGAAGAGGCCAGCAGCACAGAGCCGCATCAACTACCACCTGCAAAGGCGCCCAACCTACCAACGTGACCTCAGCGATGTCGCATAAAGCCTCAGAGACTGATCAAAGAAATGGGGTAAATCGTAAGATGATCTTGCATGTTAAAAAGGGGGGAGATGTCATGTTGTGACTATTGGGCAGAGCACACACCTGCATCGTTATGTGGGAAGGCCCACGTTTGGGCCTGAACTAAGAGGAAGTGACGTTGGGCTAGGGGGAGGTGGGACAAGGGGAATGGGAACTGGCAGTTACGAGTATAACGGTGTCGAAAAAAAGACACACTTGATTCCACTGGCCATTGTGCTTCCGCCTCGCTATTTACTTCAGGCCTCCGTGCTCGGGTGGCCCCCAGAGCACATGAGGCCCTACTTCACAACACAAAAAGAAGTAATCACATTCGTTGCGACAGGGCCAGTGATCATAACTTTGTTTTTGGCCCCACATGTTCATTGTCAGCACGGGATGACACAGTGGTTTCGGACTCCTTCACCTGACTTGATTCCAGCACTGCAGCCTGTGCACTCAAACCCTGGGCTCAGGCAGGGCGTGGCACCAGCCATCCATACATAATACTGCGCATTCACAGTTTAAACATCTGTAAAGTTATAGTACATATAGCAGGCGGCAGATCGACCCTGCCTCGGCCTGCAGTATGCGGGAGCAGTCTTCAGTGACGTATTCTAGTTGGAGAGCAAGCATGGCTCTCCAGGGTGGGTAACAAAGGTAAATGCAGATTTTGGTGGCTGAGAGTACATTGATGGGTGTGTAAGGGGCTTGGCAGGTGAGTGAATGGAATACATGGTGGGTGACAAAAGTGTGAGAGTTGAGAGGTATGAGGCAAGCTGTGTTGCAAAGCAGGTGGCAGGGGGGATTGAGGTAGCGAAAACTGCAGTGGGAGTGAACTGAAGGCATGGTTCAGTAGGGGCAAGTAGGGCATGGGATGGAAATTAGAGATGCCCAGACACAGAGGCACCAATTGGGATATGGAGAGAGATGGAGAGGAGAGCCTGAATTGTTCCATACAATAATTTACCTGGCTCTTCCCATCTCTAACGTCCCAGTTAAACTTGCCCAGAAGGAAGGATGGTGTGACTGGTTCCAGCCCAAAGATCCTCCTTCTTAATCCAGGAGCACATTAGGCAAAACCATCACCAGGAGCAAGACAGAGGCTGGGCCACCACGGCAGTGACGCAGCAAAGACCCCTGCTCCCTGGCTCAGCGCTCATTGATCACATGGGGGTTAGCAAGGAGAAAGATGTGGTCTGGTGTCCAAACCCCACCTGAGCACCCACTTTCTCTATGCCCTAAAAAGAGGTTCCATTAAGCATTGTGACCCACCCAGACAATTCAGACAATTCTACAGGGTTCCATTCACTTTGGTAACATTAGTGATATTGGCATATTTATGGTGCCCTGTCAATCACTGTAGACTTCCCCAACATGAGCTTGCCTTTGTCAAATTCTATTATCTCAGTAACTGGGAACTGAAGGATTGCCAATTATGGCACAGGGGCAACGCGTCAGTCTTGGATGCAAGACAACTCAGAGCAACACAGATTCTGATCCCCATGCTTAGAGGCTGGTCTCTGGTATTAAGCATGTTATAAAAGATGAATTAATCAATGTATTTATTTCTGTGATCATAGATATTAAGCTGATGCTTGGGGAAAATAGGATGAGAGAAGTACCCTGAGCCATTCTTAGAGTAGAACTGCTGCACCTGGCACTACCGACTTTTACCACATTAATTTCCATCCTGATATAATATAGTTTGAAGGCCCGGTCGCACTCTGAAAAGCCTTCTCCTTTCCCCCCCTGTCTGATACGAATAAACGTCATGTAGATTCTGTTTTCCAGCCGAGTTCCAGGGCAAGTGTGTACACCGTCCACACCCAGACAAGGGGCAGTTCTTATGGAAAGAATCTACCCCCACCCAAAAGACCAGCTGGAAAGAAAGGGGAGCACTACAGCCTGCAAATACATGTGTTGTTGAACAGGAGATGGGCTACACCCTACGTCCTTACCTTAATCCACTCCAATGGGAAGATAGCAGGGTGGATTTCTTGGGTGATCCCAACGGGAATCCCTTTGTATTCATAAACATAAACACAGTCTATTATTAAATATGTCTAACCCCTCTCGCCTAACACTGACCCTCCTCTGTGTTCTCCAGGTGAGAATGTTTTCCCAATGGATGTGCCCCATCAGCCCACTCTTCACTAGCAGGGTCAAAGGGGGACCAATGGTGTGGACCTGATGGAATAGATCCCTGGCCTATAACTGACACCACGCACTGTAAGGGCGTGAAGTAGATAACCCCAGTGGGTGCACCCCCTCTAAGCGGCATCTCTCAGACCGTTACTTCCCTTACCTACTTCACACCAGAGTATCAACAACACCCCGTTTTTCTTCCCATCTTACATACCTGACACTACACTTAGCACTATATACATTCCCCTACTTAACTATTTAGATACTCGATATCTAATATATATTATGTTACATTCTTGTTCCTATATCATCCATATTAATACACATTTACATGCACAACAAACAACTTGTGAAAACATACTCTAGTAGATAGGGGTGACTGCTACAGCCAGCCCTCTCTTCTCAGTACCTCTTGTTCTTGGGTGCTGACCCTGGTGGTTGGGGGCTGCCCCTGATGAAATATATGGCTATTCCTGCTCAGGCTGCTTTACTTGGGTGATCCTGTCCACTATGGGGGACCACCTGATCTCACTGCGCGTAACCCGTGCAAAAGTAATATCCTCAGCCAGCCTCTGTGCCTCTGGGGAGCCAGACTGCGGCATGCTTCAATTCTTTCTGTGGGGTCACCCACCACGTCACTGCCGCAACCCGTGGTTTTCTCCATCTTCTTGGGTGGCCCCGTGTCCTGGGGGCCGCTTGTGATCACTGCTGCTGCCACAGCACCTTAAAATCTTCAGGTGGCGTCCTCATTGTCATGGGGATGCTGCCATCATTACTGTTGCACCCGCAGCACATTGCGAGGTCTCATGGTGCCACCCTCTCTTTCTCTTTCTTGTGCTAGGCTTGGCTTGCCCATTAGGTGAACTGCGCTTCACCAGGGTCACTTGGACGCAGTGGCCCACAGCACCTTTGCCTGCATAGCTTTCCTTTCTTCTGGCCTGAAGCAGACACTAAGGGAATCGATGGAATATACATATCATTGGGGTGGTGAATATCTTTAAAAGTGGGCATCCAGGATGCTGGTCACTCTGGTAAATATGCTCTTAGAATTTAATATGAAACACGAAAAACGAAATGTTCAAAGGGAAACGCGTTTCTTTACACCTAAAGCCAACGGTTGATTTTTTTAATCTGTGCTTGTTTTTTCGTGGTAATACCTACACAAAATCTCTACCATTGCTGTCCCCTCTCCCTTAATTATGTACACTTGTAAAGATGTTACTGGCCTATCAACCTGCTCAATTGAAAGTAAATGCTTCTATTGAGCTGACAGCTGTGGGTTCATGGATGCCAATAGTTGGTTTTCACAATGGGTGTAGAGATTTATGGTTGACCCCTTGCTTCATGCTTATAACCACTGCCTCTTATTTCAGAACCACACACAAGGACACCACAAATGTCAGAGAGGCGCTATACAAGACCACTCAAAAATACATCACATTTACATTACGTTGGGTAGTAAAATCTCAGGAGGATAGCTCAGGGGTAACGTGCTCACCTTGGAAGCAAGACGACACCCAGCAACATAGGTTGGATCCCCGGGTCCGTGCTTAGAAACCTCTGGGTATTAAGTGCGTTATAAATAACCTATCATATCATAAGACTAATTAAAGCTCTTAGACACGTGATATATCGCATGAAGCACTAGATAAAAATGTGATATTATTGTTAAACTTGAAATAATTGAGAAGGGCAGTGATTGAAGAGGTTGGGAGTGGTGCTCCTCTACTCTTTTTTATTAAGCTTCAGTGTTTCTATACTTTCATTTTAAAAAGAAACAGTTCCGAAACGGTTTCCTTTTACAATAATAGTGTAAGAAGAAGTTAAAGCCTGCACTTCAGTGCACTGCATCAGGGGTAGGTGGGAGCGATAGTATGCCTCTTGAGAGGTGCGAATGGTGGGTGATTAGAAAGGGGAGGGTGTGTAAAGCTGCATACTGTGGGGGAAACGAATAAACTTAATGGGGCTATTAAAAATTAATTTTGCATTTTCTTTCTCTGTTTCTTGCCGCCTTTTCACAGTGGTGGGGTATAATTGAGGAAAGGCGGGACCCGGGTGTGGGGTTTGTATTGGGTGTGGGAGGAGTAGTGGGGATGGGGTTTGTGGGGGGCGGGTCAGCAGGGAACATAGTACCACTACTTTTTTTCGTACACCTTAACCGCTGGAGAAGGGTTAGGTTCAAAGCACTATGTGGGCACTGTAAGGAAGACCTCAAAACTGTCACTTTGGAGTTGCAAATTGTAAGTGTGTCTGTGGTACGATTCAGGGTACTGCGTTTTGGACCTTGAATGTACCCGATCAGGGGGAAGAGTGAGGCGCGATTGAAGACTATTAATTTCTTTTTTTAATACATTTTCTTCATGAAGTGATTTTAAGCTGCAGCATCAAAGGATGATGAAATGTTTTCAAAGAAACACACAGTATAAAACGTGCAAGTCTTTAGACGTGTTTTTAGTGTCTTGGTTGGTATATTGCTGGTACATGGTGTGCTTGATACACACCTGTTATTGCCTTAAACATAATCTAAATTTGCATAATGTCACCTTTAAAAAAATACATATTGGTAAAATATATGTTTACTTAAACCAGTTTGGCCTTTTGACCCTTCTTTGTTTGTGTCCCCATCCCGCCCACAAGTCTGATGTGTGCCCCTCGGTTTACCCCAGTTCCCAATAATGGTCGCTAGAGATGCCACTGCTTCTACATCTGCTTTCTTTTATGTTGAGTATCTTATATTTGTATAGCGCCTCCTGCCATATGCAATGGCGTTCAAGCGCTTATGTTCAGGGATGTGTCTTTCATGTATTACTTTGCAGTCACCTGCACCTGTGCCATGATGGATGTGTGCCGAAAGTCAAGGATCATCATTCGTAAAGTCCCTGAGGCTGTATTGTGCATGGATGGGCGAGCCCATTATTCCCACGAGGGGGTATTCACGTGTGTATAGAGATACTTAGTGCCTCCTGTCTCCGCCTTTGCTGCTTACCTGCTTTCTTTGTCCATGAGTTTCAGCACAGTACCAGGCCCTGAGTCACAAGGCTATTGTTTCAGACTTTGCGAGATGCCCCGGGGGCTGATACCCGCGCTCTGATTGTTGCGACTTCCCACCCATCCCGCATTCCTTTCGGTTTGAAATCTGCACGGTAGCTTCGCCAGTTCTTTCGCAGAATGCTGGGCTAACCACAATCTGCATTTAAGCATGATCTCATCGCACCTGGCACCACACTGCAGCCTTTTAATAAAAATAAAAAAAAGTTTGATATGTATTTTTAACATTGAGTCGGTCATTTTATGCTTGTATAGTGTATACACACTATTTTTACATGTACTACTTGTTTGGGCAATTAGCTTCATTTAAGAGCAGCCACGGTTAGCAATTTCTACCCTCAAAATTCTGTCGCTTGTTTTTAAAAGGCCGACTTCAATCTGGCTTCTGGTCTTATTGTGTCAGTTTTAGTGGCTGCGTGCTAACAATCCCAGTTTGACTGCAGGGTCAATGCCCCATCATCAGGGCCGAAGATTGTGTGATGCTACGTTCTCGGTCATCAAAAGGTCACAGGACATGCAGCTACGACAACAAAATGATGCACCACCTTTCGCCTTGCTTCATGTCTTTTTAATGCTGGGGCTCTACGTTCTTGAGTTCAGCAGTATTCATGTACTGCCAGTGGCGGGTGGTGGATTTTTTAATTGGAGGGGTGTAAATGTTTTGCCCATATATGGGGGAGCGACCGAGTGTAGCAAGGGAACCAGAGCCAGCCACAGGGTGTTTGGGGGGTGGGTTTTCTCCCCCCAAGAGAATGGTTTGAATAAAGACTTAAAAAAGGTACACTTTACTGCACACTTTTTTGACAAATTGGGGAAAACGTCACACAGTTTGCAATTGCTTTTGTAGAGTAACTTTTGAAAAAATCAAACAGATTCAAGACACAATTACCACCTGGGGCGGGGGAGCCAACCAATCAGGTTGCTAAATACCCTGCCTGAAACCGCCAATCTCCTGGCTGCTTCCCCCACCCACAGTGCCATCTTATCCCCACCTACCCCACCCACCCTTTTTTAATGTTTCCCTCCACCTCCCACCCGTCCTACTTACTTGTTTTCAACGGTGGCAGTGGCAGCCCCTCTACCGCCACTGCACTTCTGCTGTCATTCCGGGGCCGCTGTGGACATGGAAGAGGGGATCCGTGTGTAGCTCTGCCTTCCATTTCCATGGCGGCCCTCTTTCGACATTATTTTCATTCATTGAATGGTATGTGCTTGGGTAACCCGGGGTGCTATTAGCCTTAAGACCCTCTCCGGTGGGCCGGATCCAGTCTTATCTGCCCGGGGACCGTTGTTAAAAGCCCTCGCTTCGCTCTGGATGTTAGCTCGGGCCCTGGGTCGATAAGACCTGATCCGTCCTGATAATAGTGCCGAGGAGGATTTTCATAATGCCTTTTGAACAATATATATATATATATATACATATATATATATATGCCAATATATAAAGCAGTTCCATGCTGGCTGCATCAATAACTGCCAGCATTTGCATATCAGGACATACTCTTGTTTGTTAAGCGCATAATACCAATATAAGTACCATTAGAAAATATGTGCATGTGGCTCTGCCAATCGAAAACAGTAGCTCCACGTAAGAAAATTCTCCGGCCGGCTATGCCAGTGAAAAGGCCATGCCAAAATAAGGAAACATGTTAAGACTGGCTGCAGCAATATAGGCCAGTCTCGCCATTTAAGAACACTCAACATAGTGGCTTCACACTTAATGCCAGTAAAAAATGCATTGCCATATCAGAAAAGATATCCAGACTGGTTTCAGCAAAGTAGGTCAGTCTAGCGACATAACACTTATAATGTTTATCCAGATTGGACCACCATCTCAGGTCAGTCTTGCCACATAATAACAAAATGGGCATCAAGAGTAAATCAAACGTGAATCATGTTGGCTTTACTTTTGATGGCCATTAAAACATGCCATTCATCACAGTAAGACAATATAGCCAGACTGGGCCACCAACATGCACCAGTCCTGCCACATAATGTATTAAGAGTATGTAGAGAGGAGCCAAGTACCCCCACCTCAATCGATCCGCCCCTTTTACCTGTATGCTGGAAACCAGAGTATGAGACATATACAGAACAGCTGAATCGACAAAGAGCAGAATATGGACTCAGTCCAGTACCATTGAAAGGGCCAGTACATAAGAGAATCTGGGAGTCAAAGTACCCATTCAGAAAAACTTATTCACATACAAAGAAATATGATGGTCAGCTGAACGAGATCCCTGAAGAAGCAGAACCAATAAACAGCAAGGATGAATGGTAATATTACTAGCCATTGCTAAAGTATATGTTATATGGAGCTGAAGATGAAATAGACAACAAGATGCAGTGATCAGAGAATGCAGATATTCTATAAGGCATCAAGAAAGTAATAAGGATAAGTGACATCTTGGGCTCAAGGTGTAGAAACTTATGCTACAGAAACAGATGAAGCTATGAAATCATTTTACACGTGTACAGATGCAGAAGAAACGCAAGCAGCAAAGTAATCGTCAAGCTAGCTCTAAGCTTATAGTAAAATAGATTGCGGCAAACAGCAACATATACATATATAGGAATGAGAGAATTATGGATGTTTCCACTAAACGTATTAAAGCAGTTTGGACATTATCAAAAAGGCCTCAGTTCAGTGTGTTGCAGTTAATAAAGCAGACATTAAATTACAGAAGCTGAGCTCAGAAAGGCAAGGTTGGATGAGCCCAAGAAAGCCAATGTCTTATCAAACGGAGTAAACTGACTTTGGATACAAATCGTGTGAAAGAACAAACCTCCTGTCCAGAAGGAGTGAACATAACAAGGAAGGCGTCAGAGGTCTATTGGAATAAAATATTAAATACACGAAAAGGATGGATTTTATGGTCTCTAGTCACATAAAAGCATGAAGTTGGACGAACAAGATGGTTGAACCTACGCATAGAGGCAGACTATGCCAGTAAGATAGTTCAGCGGTTTGAGGGCTCGCTGCTGCTATCTGAGCTTGATTTGCAGGTCGCAGATTCGAATCCCGGCAAAGTCAACTCAGCCTTTCATCCTTCCGAGGTCAATAAATGAGTACCAATTTCGGTTGGGTGATATTGTATGTAAATATGTGCTCTGTAAAGTTCTTTGGATTAAGGCGCTATATAAATAACACATCATTATCATTATGCTGCTCACTCCCTAATTTTCTCAGAGCTAAGAACACTCTCAAGGAAGAAGTTAAAAGGCCTAATTGACAGTAGACCACTGAAGTGATGATGGATTGATATGCTAATTGGTGGGAAGCTAAAGTTAAGGCAACCTCATCAGCATCTGGACGGCCAGCCTGCAGGCTGCTAAAGTAGGTGGAAAAATACTGAAGATGGATTGAAGGCCAACCAATTGTAGAGGACCTCTGTATTCAGGGCTCCTATAGTGTGTAACCCAATGGGACCTTGTGTATTTAGTGACGTTCATAGTAGTCATTTTTTAGAGGAGGGCTTAGTTGCCCACCTGATGTTAAGTAACCAGTCACATAGTTACATCTTTTTAGACTAGTATGGATTATATACTTGGATATTCACTTAGAACCAATCACTTCCTCCGTTAGGTTATTGTAGTTTGCCATGTAGGATGACGTTGGTAAATCGTAGGTTGGACGTCAGTGATGACACATTTTCCTTATAAAAATATAGTTTTTTCTGAAATGTTTTGAGTTTGCAGATCGAGCGTGTGCGTTGATGTTCGTTATGCTCCCTGTTTTAGATAATTGATAATACAACAGTCTTCCTTTTGTCAACTTTCTGAGTCGGCTCTATTATTTGGTGTATGAGTAAGATCTGCATCCCCATCCATCTCAAAGGTAATTGCTGCTCATCAAAGGGGCTGGATTATCCAATTCACTTAGTAGAAGAGAGAGTATGGTTTAAGAGAAATTGACCTGAGTAAACTTTAGTGCTTGGGAAATATCGTACGAACTTTGCCATTCGGCTGAAAGAACATGAAGCTCCCCGTAGATAGTAACTAGTGTAAACCAAACAAGTGTCTTGCAAGACCAGGTGTGACGGTCCCTTACTTTCAGATAGAATCCCCTCCCATGTCTATGTGAAGCGGATCGATCGGAAGGTTGAAGAGGTAGTAAAAAAGGGAGACGATCCTGAGATTCGGAAGAGGAAAAGATGATATCGGTGAGTAAAAAACTGAGATAGCTGACATAAGCATGGGGGATGAGTGAAGCCAAAAAAAAGAGTAACAGGGAGGCGGGATAAAATATAACGTATGAGTAAGTGTGTAATATATGCAGGGAATGAGATGTTGACTCGAGTGTGGCAGAGCAATAGTATAAATTGTGAGAGTGGCCACGATAAGAGAATGCGCCCTGGCATGTGTTTTTATGATGTAACAGAACAAGTTTGAACCCAAAGTTCGATAGCGGAATACAAGAATGCAATCCCGGTTGAACACAGGACCAAAGGGGTAACTTAAACTCCAGTCGGAGTATTTGTAGAGGGCTAATAAGTATTAAGAAGAGAATTATAAGAAATCCATGTAATCGGTTGAGTCTGTCTGTTTGTTTTTATGTGGTTTTATGAACAATGACGTCATAAGTGGAAAATATTATTTGCGTGAGTAGAACGGAACCTGATGGTTATTTTTAGTAAGATTAAAGTAAAAAATTGTGAGTAGTGGGATTGGAGCTTGCGACGATTGGTGCTTGCTCATAATATGTTATTTTTCTGTAACCTGTTTAAAAATCTGTGGTTGGAAAGTAAAACAAAGTGCCACTCAAAAGCTAAGGGTAAATGAGTTAAGGATGGAGAATATTACTCCACTTGTGCATATTTGTAATCAGCTACCGAAACACGTCCCTAAGCTTACAAAGTACAGTGCAGAATGGGTTAAGGGAACAGCGGATAACATGTTTATGCCGTGGCCACAGGGAGGCTCACTATCAAAGGCAGTCCTGCAGCATATGATGACATATCTGCATGCAGCATACACAGGAAACAAGCTAGAAAAGTGATTAGTTAGTTTAGAACTTTGGAAGATGTACCAACAGGAGAAGAAGGAAGCACCTCCAATAGATTGGATATTTAATATTTGCAGAGATCGGGGTGAGGAGCCTTCTGCTCCTCCCACCCCAGCTGAAACAGGAGACGGAAGTAAGAAAGACGATGGGTTATATCCATTGAGGGAGCTTAAAGCAGCAACAGTATATAGTAACCAGGCAGATGAGTCACCTGTGCAAAGCCGTGACGAAGGCACGGAGAAAGATACTGAGAAAGATGTAATCTCTAAAGTCCCAAGGGACAAGGAGAGACACGATTAAGAAAGGAGTGATCGAGCAGGTACATCTCTAGATATAGGAAGAGAGATAAAACGATGGAAAGTAGAAAGAGACAAGGCTGATGAGACAGCGCTTTTACAGAACAAATGGATGGGTGGTCAGATTTTATTAAAATTCAATGGTAAGAGCATTGAGGATGTAAGACAATGGGAAGATCAAGACAAACAAAACAAAAAAGATAAGGAAAGAGAGGAACAATTGAAAGATGAAGGAGCAAAAAGAAAGGATAGGCAGAGACAAGAGCAGTTGTACCAAGAAGAACAATCGAGAAAACAAGAGGGAGCAGAAGAACTAAGCGCATGCGATAATAGACAGAGAGCGATCGAAGAGCAGGAAAGGCTAGAACAAAAAAGAATGGAAGCAGAGGAGCAGAAAATAAGGGATAAAAGAATACAAATGCAAAAAGATGAGTAGATACACAGGGCAAATGAAAGAAGGGGATATGAAGAAAAAAGAGGAAGACAGAGTAAGCGAGGAAGTGAGGAAACAAAGAGAATTTGATGATGATATGGAACGGAAAAGAAGGCAAAGAGCACGCAATCTCGATCACCTGGAGATGGAGATAAGAGATCCTAAGCCAGAAGTAGCATGGGACGACGTAGAGGAATATTTTCCAGCGTACGAGTCATTACCAGGCCCGTCTAGAGTAAATCCATAAGACGAGTTTGACTCAAGGAGCATTGGAGAAGCGATCAATAAAGTATATCATGATATCAAAGCCCAGCAAGAGTTTTAGTGGCTGCGTGCTAACAATCCCAGTTTGACTGCAGGGTCAATGCCCCATCATCAGGGCTGAAGATTGTGTGATGCTACGTTCTCGGTCATCAAAAGGTCACAGGGCATGCAGCTACGACAACAAAATGATCCACTACCTTTCTCCTTGCTTCATGTCTTGCAATGCTGGGGCTCTACGTTCTTGAGTTCAGCAGTATTCATGTACTGCCAGTGGCGGGTGGTGGATTTTTTAATTGGAGGGTTGTAAATGTTTTGCCCATATATGGGGGAGCGACCGAGTGTAGCAAGGGAGCCAGAGCCAGCCAAGTGGTGTTTGGGGGGTGGGTTTTCTCCCCCCAAGAGAATGGTTTGAATAATGACTTAAAAAAGGTACACTTTACTGCACACTTTTTTGACAAATTGGGGAAAACGTCACACAGTTTGCAATTGCTTTTGTAGAGTAACTTTTGAAAAAATCAAATAGATTCAAGACACAATTACCACCTGGGGCGGGGGAGCCAACCAATCAGGTTGCTCAAAACCCTGCCTGAAACCGCCAATCTCCTGGCTGCTTCCCCCACCCACAGTGCCATCTTATCCCCACCTACCCCACCCACCCTTTTTTAATGTTTCCCTCCACCTCCCACCCGTCCTACTTACTTGTTTTCAACGGTGGCAGTGGCAGCCCCTCTACCGCCACTGCACTTCTGCTGTCATTCCGGGGCCGCTGTGGACATGGAAGAGGGGATCCGTGTGTAGCTCTGCCTTCCATTTCCATGGCGGCCCTCTTTCGACATTATTTTCATTCATTGAATGGTATGTGCTTGGGTAACCCGAGGTGCTAATAGCCTTAAGACCCTCTACGGTGGGCCGGATCGAGTCTTATCTGCCCGTGGACCCTTGTTAAAAGCCCTCTCTTCCCTCTGGATGTTAGCTCGGGCCCTGGGTCGATAAGACCTGATCCGTCCTGATAGTAGTGCCCAGAAGGATTTTCATAATGCCTTTTGAACAATATATATATATGCCAATATATAAAGCAGTTCCATGCTGGCTGCATCAATAACTGCCAGCATTTGCATATCAGGACATACTCTTGTTTGCTAAGCGCATAATACCAATATAAGTACTATTAGAAAATATGTGCATGTGGTTCTGCCAATCGAAAACAGTAGCTCCACGTAAGAAAATTCTCCTGCCGGCTATGCCAGTGAAAAGGCCATGCCAAAATAAGGAAACATGTTAAGACTGGCTGCACCAATATAGGCCAGTCTCGCCATTTAAGAACACTCAACATAGTGGCTTCACCCTTAATGCCAGTAAAAAATGCATTGCCATATCAGAAAGGATATTCAGACTGGTTTCAGCAAAGTAGGTCAGTCTAGCGACATAACACTTAAAATGTTTATCCAGACTGGGCAATCATCTCAGGTCAGTCTTGCCACATAATAACAAAATGGACATCAAGAGTAAATCAAACGTGAATCATGTTGGCTTTACTTTTGATGGCCATTAAAACATGCCATTCATCATTCATCTATAAGACAATATAGCCAAACTGGGCCACCAACATGCACCAGTCCTGCCACATAATGTATTAAGAGTATGTAGAGAGGAGCCAAGTACCCCCACCTCAATCGACCCGCCCCTTTTTACCTGTTTGCTGGAAAGAAGAGTATGAGACATATACAGAACAGCTGAATCGACAAAGAGCAGAATATGGACTCAGTCCAGTACCATTGAAAGGGCCAGTGCATAAGAGAATCTGGGAGTCAAAGTACCCATTGAGAAAACCTTATTCACATACAAAGAAATATGATGGTCAGCTGAACGAGATCCCTGAAGAAGCAGAACCAATAAACAGCAAGGATGAATGGTAATATTACTAGCCATTGCTAAAGTATATGTTATATGGAGCTGAAGATGAAATAGACAACAAGATGCAGTGATCAGAGAATGCGGATATTCTATAAAGCATCAAGAAAGTAATAAGGATAAGTGACATCTTGGGCTCAAGGTGTAGAAACTTATGCTACGGAAACAGATGAAGCTATGAAATCATTTTACACGTGTACAGATGCAGAAGAAACGCAAGCAGCAAAGTAATCGTCAAGCTAGCTCTAAGCTTATAGTAAAATAGATTGCGGCAAACAGCAACATATACATATATAGGAATGAGAGAATTATGGATGTTTCCAGTAAACGTATTAAAGCAGTTTGGACATTATCAAAAAGACCTCAGTTCAGTGTGTTGCAGTTAATAAAGCAGACATTAAATTACAGAAGCTGAGCTCAGAAAGGCAAGGTTGGATGAGCCCAAGAAAGCCAATGTCTTATCAAACGGAGTAAACTGACTTTGGATACAAATTGTGTGAAAGAACAAACCTCCTGTCCAGAAGGAGTGAACATAACAAGGAAGGCGTCAGAGGTCTATTGGAATAAAATATTAAATACACGAAAAGGATGGATTTTATGGTCTCTAGTCACATGAAAGCATGAAGTTGGACGAACAAGACACTCGCACCTACGCATGGAGGCAGACTATGCCAGTAAGATAGTTCAGCGGTTTGAGGGATCGCTGCTGTGATCTGAGCTTGATTTGCAGGTCACAGATTCGAATCCCGGCAAAGTCAACTCAGCCTTTCATCCTTCCGAGGTCAATAAATGAGTACCAATTTCGGTTGGGTGATATTGTATGTAAATATGTGCTCTGTAAAGTTCTTTGGATTAAGGCGCTATATAAATAACACATCATTATCATTATGCTGCTCACTCCATAATTTTCTCAGAGCTAAGAACACTCTCAAGGACGAAGTTAAAAGGCCTAATTGACAGTAGACCACTTAAGTGATGATGGATTGATATGCTAATCTGTGGGAAGCTAAAGTTAAGGCAACCTCATCAGCATCTGGACGGCCAGCCTGCAGGCTCCTAAAGTAGGTGGAAAAATACTGAAGATGGATTGAGGGCCAACCAATTGTAGAGGACCTCTGTATTCAGGGCTCCTACAGTGTGTAACCCAATGGGACCTTGTGTATTTAGTGACGTTCATAGTAGTCATTTTTTAGAGGAGGGCTTAGTTGCCCACCTGATGTTAAGTAACCAGTCACATAGTTACACCTTTTTAGACTAGTATGGAGTATATACTTGGATATTCACTTAGAACCAATCACTCCCTCCGTTAGGTTATTGTCGTTTGCCACATAGGATGACATTGGTAAAACGTAGGTTGGACGTCAGTGATGACACATTTTCCTTATTAAAATATAGTTTTTTCTGAAATGTTTTGAGTTTGAAGATCGAGCGTGTGCGTTGATGTTCGTTATGCTCCCTGTTTTAGATAATTGATAATACAACAGTCTTCCTTTTGTCAACTTTCTGAGTCGGCTCTATTATTTGGTGTATGAGTAAGATCTGCATCCCCATCCATCTCAAAGATAATTGCTGCTCATCAAAGGGGCTGGATTATCCAGTTCACTTGGTAGCAGAGAGAGTATGGTTTAAGAGCCATTGACCTGAGTAAACTTTAGTGTTTGGGCAATATCGTACGAACTTTGCCATTCGGCTGAAAGAACATGAAGCTCCCCGTAGATAGTGACTAGTGTAAACCAAACAAGTGTCTTGCAAGACCAGGTGTGACGGGTCCCTTACTTTCAGATAGAATCCCCTCCCATGTCTACGTGAAGCGGATCGATCAGAAGGTTGAAGAGGTAGTACAAAAGGCAGACGATCCTGAGATTCGGAAGAGGAAAAGATGATATCGGTGAGTAAAAAACTGAGATAGCTGACATAAGCATGGGGGATGAGTGAAGCCAAAAAAAAGAGTAACAGGGAGGCGGGATAAAATATAATGTATGAGTAAGTGTGTAATGTATGCAGGGAATGAGATGTTGACTCGAGTGTGGCAGAGCAATAGTATAAATTGTGAGAGTGGCCACGATAAGAGAATGCACCCTGGCATGTGTTTTTATGATGTAACAGAACAAGTTTGAACCCAAAGTTCGATAGCGGAATACAAGAATGCAATCCTGGTTGAAGACGGGACGAAAGGGGTAACTTAAACTCCAGTCGGAGTATTTGTAGAGGGCTAATAAGTATTAAGAAGAGAATTATAAGAAATCCATGTAATCGGTTGAGTCTGTCTGTTTGTTTTTATGTGGTTTTATGAACAATGACGTCATAAGTGGAAAATATTATTTGCGTTAGTAGAACGGAACCTGATGGTTATTTTTAGTAAGATTAAAGTAAAACATTGTGAGTAGTGGGTTTGGAGCTTGCGACGATTGGTGCTTGCTCATAATATGTTATTTTTCTGTAACCTGTTTAAAAATCTGTGGTTGGAAAGTAAAACAAAGTGCCACTCAAAAGCTAAGGGTAAATGAGTTAAGGATGGAGAATATTACTCCACTTGTGCATCTTTGTAATCAGCTACCGAAACACGTCCCTAAGCTTAAAAAAGTACAGTGCAGAATGGGTTAAGGGAACAGCGGATAACATGTTTATGCCGTGGCCACAGGGAGGCTCACTATCAAAGGCAGTCCTGCAGCATATGATGACATATCTGCATGCAGCATACACAGGAAACAAGCTAGAAAAGCGATTAGTTAGTTTAGAACTTTGGAAGATGTACCAACAGGAGAAGAAGGAAGCACCTCCAATAGATTGGATATTTCATATTTGCAGAGAGCTGGGTGAGGAGCCTTCTGCTCCTCCCTCCCCAGCTGAAACAGGAGACGGAAGTAAGAAAGACGATGGGTTCTATCCATTGAGGGAGCTTAAAGCAGCAACAGTATATAGTAACCAGGCATATGAGTCACCTGTGCAAAGCCGTGACGAAGGCACGGAGAAAGGTACTGAGAAAGATGTAATCTCTAAAGTCCCAAGGGACAAGGAGAGACACGATTAAGAAAGGAGTGATCAAGCAAGTACATCTCTAGATATAGGAAGAGAGATAAAACGATGGAAAGTAGAAAGAGACAAGGCTGATGAGACAGCGCTTTTACAGAACAAATGGATGGGTGGTCAGATTTTATTAAAATTCAATGGTAAGAGCATTGAGGATGTAAGACAATGGGAAGATCAAGACAAACAAAACAAAAAAGATAAGGAAAGAGAGGAACAATTGAAAGATGAAGGAGCAAAAAGAAAGGATAGGCAGAGACAAGAGCAGTTGTAACAAGAAGAACAATCGAGAAAACAAGAGGGAGCAGAAGAACTAACACATGCGATAATAGACAGAGAGCGATCGAAGAGCAGGAAAGGCTAGAACAAAAAAGAATGGAAGCAGAGGAGCAGAAAATAAGGGATAAAAGAATACAAATGAAATAAGATGAGTAGATACACAGGGCAAATGAAAGAAGGGGATATGAAGAAAAAAGAGGAAGACAGAGTAAGCGAGGAAGTGAGGAAACAAAGAGAATTTGATGATGATATGGAACGGAAAAGAAGGCAAAGAGCACGCGATCTCGATCACCTGGAGATGGAGATAAGAGATCCTGAGCCAGAAGTAGCATGGGACGATGTAGAGGAATATTTTCCAGCGTACGAGTCATTACCAGGCCCGTCTAGAGTAAATCGATAAGACGAGTTTGACTCAAGGAGCATTGGAGAAGCGATCAATAAAGTATATCATGAAATCAAAGCCCAGCAAGAGTGAAAGAGGAAGGAAAAGAATGATCGACTTGATAGTACTCAGTTGTATGACACAGAAGGAGCCTCATGTAGTACGAGGCCAAAAGAGCTGTCTCTACATAGACTGATTCTGAGCAGAGATGATGATGAGAGAAGTTGCACAAGTTGGGCAGAGGAAATGTCAGATGAAGAGAGAGACACGTTGCAGGGGGAAAGAAGAAGGGATGTGTGTGGCCCTGAGGGATTTTTTTGAATGGAGAAAGAAGTCAGATGGTCAAATTGAAATGCACCTGTAACCAGGGCACCAGAACCACTGACACAGTCAGATCGACCCAAGGGGCAATTCCACAGTGAAAGGGTAGAATTGCCGCCTTATGTAAGTAGATTAAGATCGCTACCTGGCAGAAGGCGATGTGGTAATGTCGTTCCTGCATTGGACAGACAAATGATGAGAGATGAGAATGAGTTTGGGGCTTCGCAGTTTCCCTTATTGGAAAAAGGAGGGGCCAGACGACAATATATACCATGGCCCCAGATGGACAAGGATAACTTAAGATATAAACTCACCATGTTAACTTCGGGCACTGGGAAATGGATACATGAGTTAGAGAAAATGATAGGAGGAAACACGTTAGCCATAGGGGACATTAAAGGTCTCCTCATCACCATACTTGGTGAAAGAGCTGATGATGTATGGATGAGGGCAGGGTACCCTAGTGTGACTATAGTTAACACTGCTCATGATGTAGCACCATTCAATGGGCCTCATTAGGACCCAGGCGGATTTCGCGGTGCTAAATGCACCGCGAAGCATGGCGGAAAGCCGCCGATAGCGCCATGGGGGTTGGCGGATTTACCGCCCCATTCCGACCTCGGCGGAGCGGTAAATCCCCAATCCCCATTCTGCCCTTCCCCATTCCCATTCTTGCCCCATAGGGTATAATGGGAGTGGGGAAGGAGTTAATTACGCCACCGTAAAATACGGTGGCGTAATTAACAACGAGGTCCCGTAGCGCCATGGTTTTCTCCGGCTGGTAAAACCAGGCGGAGAAAACCTCCATGGCGCTACGGGAACTCGTAGTATGGCGGAGAGGTACGCCATGCACTACGCTGGCGTAACACCCTCTCCGCCAGGGTCCTAATGAGGCCCAATAACTGTAGGGTGGCGGTCTGGAAGGCACTCAGAGTACTATATCCAGACACGTCCGATATGGGAGCTATAATGAAGAAAAAGATGAAGGACAGAGATGATCCATTGCTTTACATTCAACATTTTCAGGAATCTTGGGCTTTGGAAACGCGCAAGTCTTGGGCAAAATCTACACCAGTATTTTATCATATATTATGCCAGGGGCTACCAGAACCTGTACAGAAGCAGCTCAAGAAATTAGTGGGTATTGAAGCCAAACCGTGGTCCGAGATTCAGCTGACCATTGCGTACTATTGTAGGCTCTTGCAGGAAAAGAATTGCAAAAAGGAAGATGCCCGGAAAGGCGAAGAGGCAAAATTAGTGCAGAAAAAACTGTCTAAATATGCCATTGAAGGGGCGATGTTGACAAGTGTAGATGGACCAACTCCACAGCAAAATGCAAGTATGCCACACTTGAATAACCAGAGGCAGTTAGATCAAAGTAATAATGGGTTTACTCCGCGGTAAAGGGGTGGATTTCGAGGAAGAGGTTTTTAGAATAATCAAGGAAATTGGCAGAATAATCGGAGAGGTTTTCAGAACAATGAAGGTGGGTTTCAATACATGCAGAATGACGGTCAGAATATACAGGATGGGCAGGTTAGGAGGTCACTCCTATGTTGGACATGCAGGATGACAGGGCACTTTGCTCGCATGTGTAGGAGTCAAGGGTTTGTGCAAAACAAGCAATTTTCAAGAGGGGGGATTTCAAACCCGCCTGCATATTCTCAGCAGTATAATGATGGGTTTGCTCAGAATCAAACGATTTCAAAAAAAGGTAGCAGGCGCTCCTCTCCAGAATGAACATGGCATGATAAACTGTTCTGAGATGAGAGTTTGCAGCACACGCTTTTTGCTCACTGTACCTTTCACAGATTGGAAATATCCATTTGCATATCAGTCTTTGTCCCGCCCGCATGGGCAGTCCAGCACCGAAATGCTATGGCAATTCCTCTCTGAACAAGAGTACCAACAGCAACCCCATACACGTGTTTCAGCCTTGTTGGGCCTCATCAGTGAATCAAACGATGCAACAGCAGCAAGCACCGAGAGTGCAGCAAGGCTTGCAGACACAGCAGGTAGCAGTGGCTCCACCACAGGGGCAGTTGCAGCATGCGCCCATGCAGATTCAACAGAGTACAAGTACAGGGCAGTTCACAACACCTAGGATAGGGAGTGTCACTGTTAGTGGAGGGAATCCCTTTTCAGGTAACAGAATGAGTCGGTACCCACAATAGGACAGCTCACTGGGGGAGTTGATGTGTTCAGTCATATCGTTGATGCCGAATCCTCATCAGGTACCAAGGGTTGACGTCACTTAATGGGGCACAACATTTTCATTTCTAGTAGACACGGGTGCAACACGCTCATGTATACGTGAGGGAAAGTTTTTAATGTCTGTCACCGCCATGAATACTCAAGGCTTTTCAGGAGCTACAAGTTGAGTTCCTTTCACTGAAGAGTTACCAGTCTCTATAGGGGAATGCGATATGAAGGTGCCTCTGCTATATTCTAGGCAGACACCTGTCAATATATTGGGTCGAGATTTGATGACAAAGCTCAATATGTTGATCTTGTTTACTGATGAAGGCATAGTGTGCTCAACTCCAGCGATGCATTATTTGAACGTGTGTGAGATTATTAGAGCATTTGCAGGACATGTAGCCATGAGAGAAATACCCTTGGAGCCAGAAGTTTTTCATTATGGAGTGCATGTTCTATTGGCATATCTGCCAGGCCTAGCTGGCAAGGTAATAAGAATACCTGATGAATTTCTGTTTAAACCAAAGATACCTATGTGTGAAGAAGAAGGGCAAGTATTACTCTTGGAATTACAAACAGCCATAGTGCGAGAGGAAATGGCTTTGCTTGATGGGAATGATGACAAAGGCAGACAATGGTGTGCAGTGATTGCTATTGGAGAAGGTTACAGATTATCTGACATCACTGATGAGGACATATTTGGCGACCATCTGTCTGATGACGAGGTGGTATTTGAGATGAGTATTACTTACTGGATGAGGGCAATCAAATGAGTGGTACCTCAGAAAATGAAATTGGCACAGCAACGCCCTGAATATTTTGAGGAAGATATGGCAAAAGTGCCAGCTTCGTTATGGTCCACAGGCCTCTATGATGTAGGCCTATTGAAGGGGGTTGGAGAAGTAAAGATTAAACTGAAAACAGAAGCAATTCTTTCCTCGAGCACGACAGCATCCCCTGTCTCGAGAGGCAGATGAAGGTATTTTCAAAATAATGTCCACCATGTTGGAGCAGGGCATATTAGTGGCGTCAGAGTCACTGTGTAATACTGCTGTGTATACTATAAAAAATCTAAGGGGGGTCTTGGAGATTAATACAAGATTTGAGGCCAATAAACCAAATTGTATAGGACAAGTTCCCGCTAGTCCCGAACCCGTCTACAATTCTCTGTAATATACCTGTCGGAGCACGATATTTCACTGTGATTGATTTAAAAAATGTGTTTTTCTCAATCCCATTGCACAAAGACTCACAGGATCTGAAGTCATTTACGTTCAGACAAACAAGACTGAAAAGCACTTGGCTGCCTCAGGGGTGTTGCTAGTCTCCATCGATTTTCAATAGAGTCCTGCAGATGGACTTGAACAATATTGATTTGTAAAGTGTTGCCCTGAGGCAATACGTAGATGACATGTTGGTTTGCAGTTCTACAGAGGAAGAGTGCAGACGCGATTCTGTTCAGCTGATGATAATAGTTGCTGACAAAGGATATAAGGTTGACAAGGAAAAGTTACAGTATTGTCAACAAGAAGTGTTGTATATTGGCCAATTGATTTTGCATGAGGGAAAGAAAGTTACTCCAGAGAGGGCTGAGGCTATTTTGAAAACCACAAAAGCACACATGATGAAACACATGTAGAGGTTTTTGGGATTATGCAATTATGTCAGAACATTGGTCTTTGATTACAGTTCATATATAAGGCCTTTACTACAGGCTTTATAGAAAGCACAGGCAACACAGGAAAAAATGGAAGAACCATTTCAAGAGCTGACAAAAGCAATGTGTACCGCTCCAGTTTTAGGGATTCCTAATTATCCTGAGGAATTATTTGTATTCTCACACACAGATGGCACTGTTATGACAGCAGTCCTCACGCAGAGTACCACGTTGGGGTACACGCCCCTTGCATATTACAGTGGGATTTTAGAATCAGTAATGAGAGGTCACCTCCCGTGCGAACAGTCTTTGGCTGCCGCTGTGTTCATCATAGATAAAGCTGCGAGCATAGTGATGGGATGTTCCATGACACTATTTGTAGAACATGCACTATTTGCTATCCTACAGAAACATAAGGCCACATTGACTTCTCAGAGGGCTTCTGCTTATGAGGTAGTTATATCAAATCTAGCGATTAAAATAAATAGTTCAATGCAGAGTAGGGAATCCTGCCATGTTTGTAGCCGAACCACTGGCAGAGGATGAGCATGCGTAAGACTGTTCGAACTATGAAGAGTTCTATGATGAAATCCCAAGAGTAAAATAAAATGCCTTGTCAGGTGGAGAAATTATTTTTATTGACGGTTCTTCAAGCATCGATCAAAATGATGGACATAGATATACAGGTGCCGATGTGGGAAGCTTCAGACATTGGTAAGTGCACGACTCCCGTCTATCTATTCAGCACAAGCTGCAGAATTAGTGGCACTGATTGTCGCGCTCAAGAATCATGCAGAATCATACAGAACAGGAAGTAATAGTGTACAGCGACTCTGCCTATGTGACGTCAACAGTGCATGCAGGGTTAGCACGTTGGAGAAGGTGGGGCTACCTCTGAGCAGATGGCATGCCAGTGCAGCACGCAGCCTTATTGGATAGGTTTGTCAAGGCACTACAACTCCCAGTGGCCATCAGGGTCGTTAAATGCGCAGTTCATACTAAAAAGACAGACTTTATTTGACTCGGAAACCAAGCAGCAGACGATGAAGTTAAAATCGCTGCATGTTCAGAGAATATAATGTCCTTTGAAACACTTGATATAAAAGAAAGAATTGTTGTGCTGATGAATGTGATTGAAAGATATGATGATTTATCGAAAGCACAGTTTATGGAGGTTCAGGTGGAAGCACCTCAAGATGAGAAAGATTTGTGGACACGAAGAGGGTGTTCTTTAAACCCCTCTGAAGCATTGTGGTGACAGGACAGCACTGGTAAACCGGTGATGCCTGTAGCCTTATTGATGGTGGTGCTGAAACAGCTACACTACCCTGCACACATAACTAGGAAGAACCTTGCCGCAATGATTGCTGAAGATTGGTTTGTACCAAATCTGCTAGAGCATGTTGCCTTCTTTATGATGAACTGTATCATTTGTCAAAAATTCACGGCTGGGCATACACTGCTCACAGCTAGGGGGGTTATTCCGAGACCCATTGGCCCCTTTCAGCATTTGCATATCGACTACTTCGACATGATTCAAGTATGTAATGGATACAGATACATGATTGTTGTGGTGTGTCACTTTTCAAGGTGGATTGAGGCAGGTCCCTGTACACATCCAGACACCACATGTGCAGGTAAATATTTGGTGCAGGAAGTATTTCCTAGATGGGGAGTATGTGAGGTAATAAGGTCAGGCAATGGTCCAAAATTTGTGAACCAAATATTTGAGCAGATCAGCTTGTTGCTTGGTATAAAGCACGGGTTTTCCTCGGCTTATCATCCACAAGGAAATGGAATCTGTGAGAGGCTCAACGGCTTGCTTAAGGAAAGGATAGCCAATTTGAAGCTTACTCTGAATAAAGGGTAGTTGCATTGCCTATCACTGGCATTATATGCTTTGCGGAACAAACCAGGTTCTGACCACCATCTCACACCTCACAAAATTGTGACTGGAAGGCAGATGAGAACACCCCTCATGCCTCCATCCCGATTTAGAAGTGATGCTCAATCAACTGCAGATTTGTTTGGAAAAGAAATGCATGATTATTTGAACTTTATGACTTCCAGTATTTCTGTCATTTCAGGACAGCTACAACGACAAGGGTGCAGGGCAGTACAGAACACAGAAAGAGATGCTTCAGCAAATCAATTTAAAGAACTTTGTCTTCCCAAATTATTCACCGGAGATGAGGTCCTAATTCAAAACCACACGAGAAAAATGTGGGACGAACCTCATTTCAACGGACCATTTATAGAAGTGACGTCACGCCATCTGCTGTCAAAGTGCAGGGTAGGCGTGCTTGGATTTTTATTGGAGACATCAAGATTTTTACTGGAAAAACCTCTCTCCCCTCCGCACCCCACCGAGAAGCAAGTAAAAGCATCGGGGAGGAACCACAACACGTGCAGACGATATCTATGACGAGGAAGAAGGACCCAGAAGCTGACAAATAAGAAAGATAAAAGGTGTTGGACTGTGGCTCGATTTGGCACACTCCTTTTGCTGGCTTTAATAGGGTTAAAATATGGTGATGCGAACACTCTGTGCTGGGATATCAGAGTGAAAGAAAAGTATTTGTTTTTGAGCTAAACAGGAGCTTATTGACTTTGGACTGAGGCATGTTTAAGCCTTTATAAGAAGAGAGATCTCAGACTCTGATCGTGGCTTTGATAACTGTAAGAGAGTGCAGTATCCTGATTTGTTCCATACTGAGTTCTTGTTCGGATTTGCCCATGGTGTTATCCAATGACAACATTTCAATGATTATATTTGAAGTTTTTCTCTATGTGCTGCGCTCATATCCATGGGTTGTGGGGAGAACTTCTAATATACGTACATTTTTGCAAGATCCTAAAAATGGTCCAATTGAAAGGAGACTACTTGCAGCAATTATCAAGCAAGTGTTGCAGTTACCTGAGTATAGTGGGGATAGCACAAATGCCCCTGTCACCTGAGGCTGCACACAGACTTGTCAATGTGATGTTCTTTCATCTGATTTAAGAATATCCACATCTTGTTGGCAGACACACAGACGTGCTCTCGTTCCTAAGGGATCCCAGAAATATTGAAACTCTGACTGTGATCTTGGAGGGAATAACTGAGCATATATTCCGAGAGAACCCACAGAATGGTGGTGTGAAACTTTCCTTCGAGGGACAGATCGAGAAGGTTGCTGGCAAAGACAGACATTTTGTTTCATGCTGAAAGAAGTTCATCCTGTCGTCTGGCTTAAAGCAAATTTGAGGAGTGGACTGGGAGATGATGTATATCATGGAAATGATCTAGATATATTGAGAGCAGTTTTCTTCTTGCTGGAGACATTTATATTTCTCATGGTTAAAAACTAGTTCCAGGAAAACAAAGTTTGAGGGTTCATTTTATTATTCAGAAAGCAGACCAGTGGATCAAGAACGAAGGTGCCAAGACAGGACAGCAACGTCCAGGAGGAGTGTGTAATGCTGATGTATAAAAGAACAGCTTTTTCCTTCCTTAGGCAAGAAAGATGGGAAGTACCAGTAGCAATTTTGTGATCCCGGATGCAGAAAGACATTCACGTTGTCCACGGAATAGGTGTTGTACATCAATATACCTTTGCCTTATTTATGGATGTGTTCAGTTTATAATCATAATATTTTCACTCACAGTCCGCACATCCTACTACCTTGATATACATGGGGCTAAGACTCCAGTGAATCTTCCTGAGCAAAAGGAAGTAGAAATTGTGGCAACTACGAAACACCCAAGTCCCTATGTAGTTATTCCTGTCCCAAAGAAAGATGACCAATTACCTGAATTTGAGATAAGCACCATTAGTAATCATTCACATGCAAGAAAGGCTGTAGAAGGGGGGGGGGTGCTGTTGAGCAGCCCGGAAGATGGCTGCCAGGCTGACCAGCTCTATGAGCTACCAACGCCAATCTGGCTACAATGGCAGATTTTCAACACACCTGCATCTATGAAAACTACCATGCATTGCTGATAACGGGGGGCATGTCTGCCCAACTGCTGGAAGGAACTGAAGTGTTGGGGTCAAGATACGGGTCCCTGACTCCTGGAGCCGTGGGCGGCTGTATTGGTGGGCGGACCAGGCCAGAAGGCTGCGGCGGCAGCCCCGCCTCTGGAACAGGGCTGAAGCCAACAACTGAACTATCTTGCCACTGCTGCGTAAGGGCAGCTTCCCTTCTGCACCATCTAACATCTTGGCCCTGGTCTTCGGCGGAGCGGGGGACCCGGGCCGGCGAGGTGTGCCCTGCCTTCCATGGTCGCCTGCCGATGCTCCCCAGGTTTGGGAGTGCCTGTGTTGACTGGCGGCGGCCCCCTCCCCCCTACCTGTGGACATGCCTGGGCCTCATTGTTTGCTGCGGTGGGACACTTAATGAGCCTGTGGTCCCCGATGCAGACTGCGAGACACTCCAGCGGAGCTACAAGTAAGTGATCCGGCCAGGGGCCACTCCACTGCCACATCCGTGCCTCGCCTTGCACAGAGCTCGCATCCGGTGCTGCGCCTGTGACTCTCCAGACCCCTAGCTACAACACCATCCGGACATACCACTGGGCTGAGCCACCCTCATTGGGGCACCCCCCCTTGGCTACCTGGGTGCAGCCGCGTCCACTACCATTACACTGCTGAAGCCGCATTCTGGTTATGCAGACGAATGCACAGGATTCCACCTCTGCCCACCACACAACCTATAGGATTTGCAAATGCCACTGCGCCTGGCCTGTTGCTTACCAACTGATCTCCGGGCCCCCTCCCATTGGGCATCACTGCCATTATCTGCTGTGCAAGAACGGCACTGGATTGGTAATCCCCGACACTGCTGGCATCAACATGTGTGGGGCACACAGAGCCTCTCCCTCACTGGAGACCTATAAATACGACACATACCATACTGTGAGGGATATTGCAGGCCAAGCATCCTGCGGTTATAAACATCTGGAGCCCTCACTACTTGGCTGTGCACTCCCCTGGTAGCCCTGTTAAGCCCTGCACTGGGCACACGCCTGGGAGCCATTTCAGACCACTCTCTTGCCACCGGAAGCCTGATTCAGATCTCCTAGCCACCGGCTCTGCTATGTGACTAGTACCTGCATCTGCATTGCTAAGATCCGCCTGTCGCGGGGGACTGTGGGACCTACCGACCCTCTTGCTGGCCATTTTGTCATTGATCCAGGGGGCCTGATTAGGGAAACAAACGTTTCCTGTGTTGATGATCCCTACCCTTTTGTTGCTTAGTCAGCTCTTCGCCGCTGGTCAACCTCTGAACCAACTACCACTTAGCACTCCGCACCCGGCTGCGTATTAAAATGGGGTTTCCTGTCCTGGCCTGCTTCTGGGAGACACCCTGCGTCCTGAGTGCATGCTGGCCCACCCTGAGCTGTGCGGTGACACCTGGTCCCTCCCCACTAACACCTGTTGGGCTCCTCTGCACCTCAGAGGATGTGTGGGCAGCGAGTGGGGAGTGGACTGTGACCAGATGCTGCACACCCCCGGCCCTACACAGCCAGCGGATCACACAGAAATGTCTAACAGATCTTGGGGTGCCAACAAGGTTGGACGAATTCGCCAAGGAGGCACCTAGGCCGGACCTGGGGCAATCCTTGACTTACCAGAAAGACATTGCTACACCCACAGACATACCTATTGCCGACCTCACTGCAATGTTGGAATCCATGACTGAAAACTTTGAATCCTTCCACGAAAAGCTGGACTACGTAAACGCAAATGTGACGTTACTCAAATCACAAATAGACCAGGCAGGCACCAGAATCACAGAGCCTGAATCTAGATTCAGAGTTAATGAATATGGAATACATACCCTTCAAGATACAGTGGCCTCCCTCGCTCGTGACATGAAGATTGTGAAAGCAAATGTGTTGACTTAGAGTCCAGATCGTGCAGAAATAACATTCGAATTATAGGGGTTCCTGAGAATGCACCTAAAGGTCGAATGGAATTAGCAGTTGAGAACCGACTCAAAGAAGTGCTGGACAATCCTGCACTCTCTCCCTTTTTCACTGTTGAGCGGGCTCACTGTGCTTTGGCTCCAGGACCCAGAACTGGGGACTTCCCAGGCCCGTCATTGCTAAAATCTTAAAGGAATGGTTCGGTCAGAAATATTATTGTCCCTATGGTTCAGCCATGTGTTTTTAACCATAAATCGATCGATCGTACAAACATTTCCTATGCACCTTACCCGAGTTTTGTTCTCTTGAACACAAGCGAAATCAGGCAGCAGGGCGCGGCCATCTTGTGATAATCTTATCACTTGCCGCATCACCCTGGGTGACCTGCGTTTGCGGCACTAAAACATATCCCCTTCCCTGAGCCTGACATCACCAAATCATTTATATTCTCCGCCTCTCTCCGTGATGTTACTGGGCAGCGTAGCCAAACACGCCCAGTCATCACCTACGCAACTAGATGCGGAACCCGGAAAACAACACACATCGTCTCACAGCACAGCGCATCACAATTAGAAATATGAACCTGTACTTTAAAAGGAAACAGCAAGACTGAACAATTGGTAAAGTACATTTATTTCACATTAAATGTTTCGATAACATTCGGCATCTGACATAATCGATCAAAATGGGACTTTTTTCCTTTGCTCTCGATCCGCAAATCCGCAAATGTTATCGTGAGTCACACGCTGTTCCTTTTTGGTACACAGGGTGTTCCATTGCCTAAATGAAGCACTTTGGTCGCACGGTGAATTGCAAAGCTGGTGCATGAACTTGGCACTAGACCACCGTAAAGGTTGTTATGTTGCTCCTTATCACTGGTACCGTGTACGGGCATATTGGACCTTGTCTGTCAGCCCAAAAGACGGTTAAGTAGATCCAATGATTGATATGTAGCTGCAGCTGGCGGTTGAAGAATCCATGGGTCGGGGTCTGGAATAGACGACAATCGCAGAATGGCACGATGTACCTGTTTGCAAAGCATAAAAATAGAGATGTTTCTCAGTAGCTTTATTAGCACAGAGGTGACACAATGTGAACCGAGAGAATACAAAGTGGAATATCAAAGTACTCCGCTATTTGCTTCTGAGGATAGTGCAATGGAGTATGTTGGGCTCTAAACGTAATGCGTAAACTGGAGCAACAATTCGAGGTGCGCAAACAATGTAATGATTTATTAGTGTAGAACCAGGGAGAAACGAGTGGTGGTCTACATGCATCTCGATGCTGGCCTGCCCATGTGCCCGGTAGATAGCCCAGCACACAATGGTTATACTATTAGTTCATTGCAATATGCCACACAGAAAGAACAAGTACAATGTGACCCAGTAATAATGGTCAGCTATTCGTATTTCGACTAGTTCTGGTATAAAATCGTCTAAAGAGAAACTTACATTATATTCAGCATTTCATTCTCTTGGCGTAATGCAGACCGTAATGCAGACTCCTCCGTTCGTGTCAACGAAATTTCATAAACTGAATTTATATGTAACTAGGTCCAGTTTCGGAATGGGCAACCTTATCATATCATACATTGTTACATCTCCCCCCTTCAATTCAATCCCTTTCGGAATGGTCCCTGCCTCTCAAGGTCAAAAAACAATAAAACCTTATGCTGTGCACGGGACGCGTGGCTCTCCCAGCTTCGAAGCAAAAATTCAGAGCTGTTGAACTTCACTCACAATGAACATACTTTCTTACTTTGCAACATCCAATGTCAACGCATCAATGAGAACATGATTTTTGAAGCACGGGCACAGGATGAAAAAATTGGGGACTGTCACTGGTCGTTGTTCGTTGTGCTGCTCTGATGTATAGGGGAAACTTGCCAATGACAGAATGCCCCCTACTCTCAAATTATAGTCGATGTAACACAAAAACTGAGTCGAAATGTGTCTAGTAATAGGCCCACCTCTGCTTATCTCATGGCCTCCTACCCCATGGCATGTTTTCACAGTCAGTACTTCTTGCGTGCCTAGAATGTTTTGTAACCTAGGTCTAATCCCTTTTGTGTAACGCGCAGATATTCAGCTGTTTGGGGAACTTTATGGCAAGGCAACTGCCAAAACCCAAAGATTCTTACACACTGTTATTCATTGGTCATTTACACGAAAAATGAAGGTCCCACAGTAGCTCGACTAAACTGTGAAATGTGAAAGCAATCGCAATAATTATACTATTTTTTTAAGAAAAGGACTAAGAGGATAGATTTCAAAAGAAAATTGCATAATTTATTTGTACAGATTACAAAAACATTTTTGTGAAAAATAAAAACAGATGGTAGTCATTTGAACCGGGTTTAGAACGATTGAACGAGCTCTGCTTTGGGTGGGCATGGCACGTTGGCAATGTTTTGTGGCAATGTATCTGTGCTCTGAACGGATTTGTGCGCAATTCCATGAGTATGCATCTCTATGACATTAACAATAAGATCTTTCACAAAATCAAATTCCATTTTGTCATATACTGGTTTGACAACCCATTTTTTGCTTCTTTTCACCATAGTGTAGCGAAGCATCCCTAAGTTTCCTGCAGTCCTAGATTGTTCCCGGCCTATATTCTCGTTATGCGTTAATACCGCTAGTAAAGTCCTAGATTTCATCCCTTAGATGCCGAAATGCAATCTTTTTGGCCTGCACTTTAGGCACATATTGTGGAACACCTCCAAATCTCCTGTGTGACAGAATTCTGTGAGTCCCTTCAGATCTGTTAATAGAGTTTTATCAAACACAATCTTCTCAAGTGCTTTGTGTGGAGGTGAAGATAGGAACAACCACTTCGTCTTCCATCCCTCCTCTGGGGACAAAGGGCCATGTTCACATTGGTGGAAATGTTGGTTTTCTGTCCAGTGGTGAACGTTGGAACAGTGGTGCATTAGTGACCGCCATTTTTCCAGTAAAATTTCCACAGACCCATCACATGTTTTGGAGCTCTACCAAAGATGGTTGCTGAAAGACTGGGAACATTGTGAAATACTTTCAAAACCTTTTTTTTCCCCTTCCGCCGTGATTTATTTATTGCTTGATTTGGCAACATGCCATACATCAAATTGATGTGTAATATTTGGATACTGCTCTCTCATTGTCTTGGCTATTGAAACGTGTCTGTCCGTGGCTATGAGGTCGATTTGCATTCACCTCAATTGTAGATATTGCAGTGATTTTATAAAACCAAGTTTCTCCATGGCCACTGAGGATTTACATTGGGACACCTGCACGACCACCGAAATCACAATTTTCTTAGTTTCCATGTCCCGAAAATGGTAGGTGCAGTACTTAGCAGAAAATCCGGGGCTGCCACACTGTCCATCGCCTGCTAGCCTGAACCGTTTGTCAGAGAATGTACTTTGAATAGCCAATTGTTCAATGTTCCACTAATGACAGGGAATAGATAATCACGTTGGTATTTGTAGAATTGTGTTTTACAAATGAAATGGAGTCCCACAAACTGAAAGAAACAGGATAACTTTGTGAAACTAGAGCCACTGAAAAGTAAAGCTGCTGCACACAGTAGATTGCCAGCTGGCACTTTCCCCAGCATCGGTTGAGCGGACCATGAAAATGTTTCATGGAACTTTTCACAGGTGGCGTGTATTTTGAGGTTACTGTGTTAGACCAGTCACGCTCACCAATGGCTTCCCACATACTACCCCTCCCAATGAATGCACACATTCCAGCATCTTTATAATCTTCATCAAGCTGCTGTCGAATACTATGTATTTGGCCTCTTTTATTAAATTGTCATCCGGCATCACTGTTGTTTCGGACTGAACCATTGTTTACATATCAGCCAAACTGGACATACTATACTTGATATCTTTGTTTGGTTCGTCGGTCAATAGTGTTGATGATTCAGTCTCTGTCATTTTAACATCTGTTACTTGACCATGGATAGGAGAAAACATCAATGTGGACTGTTTTTTGGGGGCCATTTTTTTGGCTGTCTCGATTGTGTCAAGTGCTCATCGAGTAATGTAAAACTATCTTCTATAAATTCACTTTCACCTTCATCTGGCGGAGCAGGCGCATTGTAGCAATGGTCCAAAAACACTTAGCTGGATTTGCCGGTCATATTAAATTCATTTTCTGGCCATTGGACATAGGCATCTCGAGTGTGAACACGCCGCGCCTCAGTTAATAGTTCCTCCATGGTGAAAACAGTTTGACAAGCAGCATCTGTCATTTGTATCACTGTCTGTGTCTTCATAGTCCGTACTCCATCGGGCAACTACAGGACAGATAGGAAAAGGGATGTTCAGTGTAAATCCAACATACAGTGTTGTATATTTTACATTAAAAAAAAGCATATAATGAAGGCCTCAGCACAAACAAATTGCCAAAAAAATAAAGTGTATATAACTAACCTTATTTTTATTTCTTTTCTTTGAAACCTTCTTTACTCTAACATCACTATCAGCACGCTGGCCCACCGACTCAGATCCACGTGCCTCCCGTTCAATATACGGATCTTGTATACATCCCTACAAAAATAGTATCCTTTTAAAATAAGTCATTTGTATTACACATATAATAAGACCGACTTTCTTTCGTTAGATGGTACTGCAAGTATGCATACCTCTGGCTCCGGATAAACTGTAAAGTCTGGTTCCGGAACAACTTCAAGCGATAAAGTAATTGTAGAGGACGCTCCAGCATCTCCCTGAAACAAAATACTTGCATTAGTAAGGACGAAAATATTGGAAAATGGACACACAATTTGGAAAGACGACAAAGGTACATATGAAAAGTAAAGTACAAATGAAACATTGTGTAAAACAATTACACGATATGTAAATATGATCAGATTATCTCGTCCAATTGAACTGCGAAGACCCATACCTCTGGCGCCGGATCTACTACAAGGGATTTTGTAATTGTAGTGGACGCTTCAGCATCTCCCTGAAACATAGTACTTGCATTAGTAAGGACGAAAATATTGGAAACTGGCCACACAATTTGGAAATACGACAAACGTACATATGAAAAGTAAAGTACGAATGAAACATTGTATAAAACAATTACACAATATGTAAATATTATCACATTATCTAGAATTCTGTGCATAAAACCAGTCTGGAAGAGAATAGCTAGGTAAGATTACTTGATACACACTCGAAGTAGTTGATAACTCCAGGCAAGACATGGATGTTGAATCTTGTTGCTTCATATTCGGTGGATAGTCATGGAGTTGTAAAGGGAAAGTATTATTCCACTTAGAAATTCCAACATTAAAAAGTGGCATGTTTGGAGACTGAATACGAGAAAATTATGCTTATGTAAATGCATAATATAGCTTAGTTATCTGTCCCCATAAATTAATGTGGGTTCTCAAAAACAAGGACTGATGTTTAGCAAAATAGCCATTATTTGAAAAGCTATTCAATCACATAAATATTGAAAGTATTATAAGTTACATTAACACCGTAAATACAGGGGTAAAGCTAAAGCTGGAAGCGTGAATCACCTGTGGCGTAATTTTCACGAATAGAGTCGGAATCGCGTTTGGGAGCAATTTACAAGTTGTCCTCATGTGTCGTACATATCCGGTTGAAGTGCAGGCTGCAGATGCGGTATCGATGACCCCTCTTTGTCCTCCAAGACTTGTTTGACTCTACTTTCAAGCTCTTCCGGTGGCTATCCTAAATATCTGACCCATTCTCTTATTCGATCAACAGTTTTAGGGAATACATGCATTGTAATGCCTTCAGATTTGTCATGGGTCTTCGAAGGGCAACCAAAAATAGAACATGCAGGCATTGTTGTAACTTCTGCAAAATAAAGATCAACATTATCAGAAAATGATTTGCATAAAAATGTGAGAAAGAATGAATTGGACCATACATTGTTCATTGCACGCTTTCTTTTGGGCACCACATCAAAACCAATGCAGCGTGGGCGCCTGTATTATAGGAAACATTTCACAAACAATTCATTGATGTGTTCAAAATCAGAACATGTTACTCGTCCCTTGCATGTTCTATCATGCACGAAAAGGAAACATGCTTACACTATAGACACGGACCGCGAAGGATGCAACACGATACCAATTGACACTGATAAAAATTGATATATTGATAACATAACAAACTCAAATCAATAGCAATAAGACAAATTAACATAGCACTAGTGAGTACGTTTCTTCAAAATAGATATAAATTTACAAATGAAAGAAATAGCAGAGTAATTAGTGGCAGGAGAACAGGGATATGTTCTCCTGCCGCTTCGAGTGAACTTGTCAGTAGCACACTGACAAGTTCACTCGAAGCGGTCACAGAGTAGCACAATCACGAGTTGACTTGCAGTGCTCAAAGATGTTCTCATGGTAAATATCAAGTGGTTTATAAAGAATAACAATAAGGGATGTGTTTGTGAATGAATGACGTGTATATGTCGTGTTATTATGTGTATTGCCGGGGAGCGCCCTGCTTCAAGGGGAGCATGCCTGGAGACACGGGTTCTGAGGAGGCCATGTGAACGATGGCCCCTGGGCGTAAGATACCTTTTGAAGTGTACATGTTGTTTGGCACCTTGGCCGTTCGCGCCCCTGACAGCACCCCTTGGCAGCGCACATCCACTAGTGCGAACTGCTTTGATAGTAGAGGGGGGATGGATGGTCCTGGGGCGTGCAGACAAGGCACCAAAACACTGCTGAATGGAGACACACTTGATTCACTTAAAAACTGAAACAACAATTGATAAAAAATATGATGTATTTTATTTGGTTTTTTATTTTGATGGCACAAAAATACTACACATTGTAAAGGTCTGGTTCCAGCTCAGCGAGGGAAAATCCCCTGTACTGACCGCTGTCACTGGGGAAAGTTTGTCTAATGGAACTAACGACACAGGCGGGTATTACTCGTCAAACGTGGTGTCCAAGCCTCCCTTGAAGCCACCATGTGTACGAACGATAGGCCACCAGCTGGTACCACCTGTGAAAGAGAAAGATACAAACTGTTTTTAAATGACCAAGATAAGTGTATTAAACCTTAGTTGTCAAGGACAATTCTTGTATGCAATGGCATTTTTGCCAGGACAAATGCTAACTAGACACTGCACAATATTGAACGACTTTTATGCAACTATTACTAGAGAATTGCAAGACTAAACTGATTTGACAATGATATATTGAAGTTACGAGAATACAGGGGACAACCATGACATAGTAGTGGCCTAACTGACATCACAACCAGACTATACTTACTCATTACTGGGATTACGAGTGCAAACTGTTGCGCGAAGTTCGTGCATAAGCACCCTCAAAATCCTCAACACGGACCGTGTGAGGCAGGCTGCCGTGAAGTCTGGCAGCTCGGTAACGCATTGCATCTGTGGATCGCCTTGAGATATGTAGGACAAGCATCCTGAGTTTTCTCGGCAGCAGCAGTTCTCCTCCTCGGTTGGCATTAGCGTGCACCGATTGCAGGTACACCAGGTGAAAACACCGTCCATGCGACTAGGCCCAGGCTGTTCACCTGTTGAATCGTCCTCCCAACTGTTTCCCAAAGCCCCATCATTTCTGCATCTTTCTCTTTCCAGTAATTCCTCCTCGGAATACTTAGGTTCGTACAGGTAGGGCATTATTGTTGCCATTGTGTGATAAACAAATGAAAATTATTTATAGCGGTGGTACTGGTATCTGTTCACACGGGCTACAAGCAACGAAGGTTGCTGACCAGAGCACAGAAACAAGTCACAGAATACTCAAAGAAATACAGTGAGAGGAATGGAAAAGAAAATCTGCTGTTGTGTGTTGTGAAACAGTCTGTTTATACTTGTCGAGGAAAGAGGCTTCCTGCCGCTTCCATGGCGACACGTCATTAGCTGAAGGGCAGGGAACGTTGACACGAGACGTGCTTTGGCGTTGTGAAATGGGCGGTACGCGTTTAGTGATGTCAGGCTCAGGGGCGGGGGATATGAGTTAGTGCCGCAAATGCAGGTCACCCAGGGTGATGCGGCAAGTGATAAGATTATCACAAGATGGCTGCGCCCTGCTGCCTGATTTCGCTTGTGTTGAAGAGACGAAAACTCGGGTAAGGTGTATAGGAAATGTTTGTACGATCGATCGACTTATGGTTAAAAACACATGGCCGAACCATAGGGACAATAATATTTCTGACCGAAACATTCCTTTAAGCTACAGAGACAGGGATCAAGTCCTCCGTCTTGCCCGGGAGAAAGCGAAGCTCCGGCCTGGCTCACAGACCATTAGAATCTTCCCCGACTTCTCCGTGGGTGTGCAGCAGGAAAGACGCCAATTCGCTCGAGTTAAAAAAAATGCTCAGGGAAAGGAGTATCCTCTATGCAATACTGTTTCCAGCGCGTCTCAAGTTCACCTTCAGGGAGAGGCTCTACTTCTTCACGGTCCCCGACGAAGCGGTGAAATTAGAGGCACATATATCACTGATTAATCCTGCAGACAAGCTCATGGAAAATGACTGAATGGGGATGGACGGACCTAAGGTCTGCCCTGTCCTTGAAAACTTTTATTCTGCGACACATGGGTAGGTAGTGGCATAAGTGATTGTTGTTCTCATTGACTGTGACAATGAAGGTTTGAATGGAAGTGCACGCCTCTGATATACTGTTTTGTGAGGGGGTCCCTCGATCCCAGTAGGGACTAGTGAAATGAGGCACAAGCTGATTGATTGTCTATTAATATATTGCAATGTGTTTGAAAGAGCTGGAAAAGGAAAATGCTCTGCTCGGAGGCATTACCATTGTTCGGTATTGTTCTTCTTCTTGAGAGTTGACATTGTGATGTGGTAATGTAAACCCGCCATGTATACTGGTGATGGTGTTACACCATGGTTTCTACTAAGTTGGTTGCCCAGCAGCAGCGCACCCCACTGCAGCTGCAATGGTTATCTTGAAGGTTTAGTTACGCGCATGCCCCTGTTGGGCCTGTGCTACAGGTGGGCCAAGTTGGGTACGGCCCGCAGGTACTTGGGCTACAGGGGGGAGGGGTGTCACACTGCTGTTCGGGTTAGGGCGGTGAGGGTGGGGGGAGACAATGTTGGGTACTGTTATACTAAAAAAGGTAGAGATGATTGGGCACTACACACATCGAATGAGCGACCAAATGGCAGCAATGACACATTACCACTCGCATGGAGTTGCGTCTGTTGGGATGTCCCCTGGAGCAATGCTATGGCTATATGCCTAATGTCCTGGAAGGTCCATGGGTTGGGTAATTTCACAAAGGCCCAAAAAATTACAGTTTATGCCCAGAGACATGGAGTGAAGATACTCATGTTACAGGAAACTCAAGTCCAGAATCCCCTGGCTCTGGGTCTAGCGCCATCCTGGGGAGCAAACAGATTTTATACTACCTATTCCAAGCAGGCCAGGGGGGTCTTGATATTAATTCATAAGCTAAATTGACCCTGAGAGAAGGTATGGTATCTTACATTGTATAATTGCAGGTGGGGAATACCTAATTGTGAACACATATGGGCCCAATGTACACAAACCAGATTTCTTTGACACATTGGCCACCATACTTATGGGGTATATAGGGGTTCAGATCATTTGGGGGGGAGATATTAACTTGATATTGGACAATAGCCTGGATAGAAAAAGGTCGGCACCCAGGGCCTTGTTGCGAGCAGCTCGCCAGCTAAGCATGCATATGACATCACTTGGCACACGGGACGTGTGAAGGGCTCTCAAACCTCGGCAGTGAAACTACACATACTGCTCCTCGGTGCATGATAGTTCCTCCAGGATTGACCTCTTTCTGTTGTCAGGTGAACTGATAGGTAAGGTTGAAGATGGGCAGATACTTGCCCGTATGTTGTCTGACCACGCCCCTGTCACACTTTCCATACAGTTGGGATTGACCCTGCCCTCCCGCAACATCTAGCGTTTCAAATCAGCAGCCCTCCTTGCTATAGTGTTTAGGGCTGACAGTCTTTTGGATACAGAGACCTTCTTTTAATGCAACGCACAACATGATACCACAGTAGGGGTCCGCTGGGAGGCCTTTAAAGTCTTCATTCGGGGCATGTCCATTTCAAGGGAAGCGGGTATACTAAAAACAATAAGAAATGACCTGCGCCTTTCTGAGTCCAGACTTCATGATCTGGAATGGAAATGTGTGACAGCAGCCACCCATGCCAAACTCGCTCAGATAAGGGAAGAACTAGAGATTTTCGAATTGCATGCCCTGTGAGAGATACTTTATTTCACTTGCCCACAAGCTGCCAGGAAGTATGCGGAGGGCGAGAGACCAGGGGGAGAACGCTAGCGGGGCTGGTCAAGGGGAAATAGGGCCAGACCCAGATCAAATGCATCAGGGATACTCAGGGGGATTGACAGTGGGCAGACCAGCAGATACTTAGATTTTCTCTCGGTTTTATGCTGACCTCTACACATCCCCCCAAGAACATGATATACAACACATACATGATCTTCTTGACCAGATTCCCATGACATGCATCTCACAATCAACCAGGGACCAACTTGACACCCCGGTCATAGTGGATGAGATAGTTAAGGCCAGCTATCACTTATCTGCCCAAGGGTAAAGCCCTGGACCTGACAGACTCACATCAGAGTTCTACCAGGAATATGTGGTGATCCTTGCCCCTAAATTGTTAGATATTTGGGCTGAATTCCTTCAAAACTCCCCCCTTCCCCGCCCCTTTGTGAGGCGATTATCACTGTTTTACTTAAACCCGGTAAGCCTAGCGATGAATGTGGCTCATACAGACCTCTCTCGCTCATGAACATTGACACCAAGATATTTGCCAAAAACATAGCGAACAGATTCCTTTCAATTATGAGACACTTGCTGCATAAAGACCAGGTGGTTTTGTCCCTGGGAGATCGATGGCTCTCAATATCAGACGGCTCATCAGTGTCATGTCCAGAATCGACCAGGACTCAGATGCTGAGGCAGTCACACTGGATTCCCAAAAGGCTTTCGATATGGTTTCATGGCAGTACATGTGGGAAGTCCTAGAGGCGATGGGGGTGGGCCTGAATATGATTGGTTTCATCAAATTGTTGTACACTGCTCCCAAAGCCAGGGTCCAGGTTAATTCCCTAACATCTACACCCTTTGCACTATTTAGGGGCACTCGACAGGGCTGCCCGTTCTACACGATGTTTTTGCCCTGGTCATCGAACCAATGGCAGACTTTATCAGAGCAAGGCATACCCATAGAGGAATACGTCTGAAAGATGCTTCTGAAATGATATTTGTATATGCAGATGATGTACTATTATATATTAGGAATCCTGCTATTCATCTGGACCCTATCTTACGGGACGTAACCTGCATTGGTACCTTCTCCGGCTTTACAATCAATTATTCCAAATCGGAGATATTCCCACTCACGAGCGCAACCCAATAGCCAGAGTGTGAGTACCCTCTTTGCCAGTCCCCAGGGGGAATCAAGTATTTGGGATTTCAGGTATCCTTATCCAAATCAATACTGCTTGTGAAAACTACACTGCTGTTGCACAACAGACCAAATCTAAAATAATAAGATGGCGTTCTCTCCCGATCTCGCTAGCCGGGAAACTCTCCCTGATCAAGATGATTCTAGTCCCTAAGTTGCTCTACATTTTTGGGAACGTACTGGTCTGGCCAGGGAAACGGTACTTCGATAATTTGCATAAATTATGCACGCAATTCCTGTGGCACACCAGTGCCGGTCGTACACAATGGCTACATATGACTTTGTCCTACGACAGAGGGGGATTTACTGCCCTAACTTGATGCTATATTGGATTGCTGCACAAGCCCAATACGCTGCATACTGGAACCCGAGTCCAACTGTCCCACTGCATGTTAAGTTAGAAATGTTTGCAGCTGCTGAGGTGAACACCATGACGTTAACCCTTTGTAATGACTATGTGGCTGATTCCCCAACCGATCCCAAAGGGGCCACATTAATGGCGTGGGAGCGACTACTACACCCAACATCTGAACTCCTTCCCTACTTCAAATGGCTCCCTATTTGGGGATTCCCTGGGCTTGTACCTACACATGACAACGTTCTAGCTCAGCACTGGACGGCTCTGGGTTATCAGGCATTAACCGACTTATTCCCTGATAGGAAGTTCATCACCACCCAAACTTGGCAACCAGGTCACTCCGGGTCGGCGCTCAATATGCTGCAATACTACAGGCTCTGAGCTGCTGTCCGTGCCATGTGGCCATCCTACCCGGTTGAACCCCCTGACAAACCGGAAATCTGTTACATAGCCAACTCGAGCGGTGCCCGAGGGGTAGTCTCCTCCTTATATAAATTATTGCTAGCAAAGTCCCCAGAGCAGCCCCCCAAGGCGCGAAACGAATTGTCCAAGGAACTTGGCGCTGAGATCTCTGACGACAGGTGGAAGAGAATGTGCTCCCATACAAACAGGGTATCCCTTAAGTTTAGGTTTCGATGCATGCAATACAAATTATTGAATAGATTGTATTACACCCCCATTAAGATCACTTACATTGCCCGTAATGTGGTACATGTCTGTGCAAGGTGTAAAATGGAAGGGGCCAACCACATGCATATGTTCCTGTCATGCCAGGAGCTGGGTGGCTTCTGGGAGGATATCTTGTTGGCTCTCTCTGACATTGTAGGAACCACAGTGAACTCTGACCCATTGGGGTGCTCTTTGGGATATGGAGTACTGATGACTCAAGAAAGATGGCTATGTTCTTGAATGTATGTTGTATGGTTGCCAAGAAATGCATATTACAGGGCTGGAAAAGTCCCTCCCAACCTACCTTCACAAAGTGGCTGAATGCTCTTACCTGGTCCCAGACCTGCAAGGACGAATGCATCAACTCCCTTCCACTGCATTCCCGTCCCAAAAATGTGTGGACTGCATTCAGTAGATACCTTAACAGACAGGGTGAAAGTACATCCGGAACTTCCTCCCCTGGGGTCCCATTGGTCTAACCTGTAATGTCAAGGTATGATGTTGACCTGTGCTATGTACAATGTATCATTTTCTGCTGTGTGAATTCGGAATTGTGTCTGTATGTTATGCTCTTCTGATGGTGCATGCTGTAATTGACTGCCAACAAAAAAAAAGTTTTAAAAAAAAAGAAAGGTTGTAGAAATTCTGGTTGGACACAAGAAACAGGCCTGGACAAATGGGCAAGATGAGAGGGTGACAGACAAAGTGCCTATGCAAGTAATAAATGCAAATACACCTGCTCCTGTAATGAAGAACCCAAAGGTAACTCCTAGAAGACAGACATATATGGAGATTATGCAAGACATTTTTATGCCTCAATGGGCAGCTGAGCAAAATAAACTTTCTGAACGTTCTCCTACCAGGAGAACATTAACAGGTGTACCTGGTCCACTCATAGATGTGCCTATGATTTATCCAGAAGGAAGGAGCTATGCTGATACACTTCATGACATGATTCTGAAAGGTCACATGAGGCGAATGAGAATTAAAAGAAACACTGACGAAGATGATTTTGAGCTAAATGATTACCTGGACAGTACAGCACATTTGGGAAATAACATTTGGTACCAGCACATGAAAGAAGTGGGAAGAAGGACTTCGAATGAGGAGTGCTTTGTGTGTGCACTCATGCCATACAGGATGGGAAAGTCTAAAATCTTCATAGCTATTGAAATAGACGTCCAAACAACTCATTGGTCCTCATTACGAGTCCGGCGGTAACCTGCTGGTTTTTCTGGCTCGGATACCGCCGGACTCGTCTTACCATTCCACCTCCGTGATTCCCGGAATTACTGGGGCATTACAACCCCGGTGACCCGGGAATTCCGGAGGCAGAATTCGGTAAATCCCCATTCCCATTGAGTCCTACAGGACTCAATGGGAATGGGGACCATGGAAACACCTGCACCATCTTGTGATGGTGTTGGTGTTTCCACGTCCGCCTGCAGGCGGGCGATGTTAAAACCGCCAGGTCAGACCTGGCGGGAATTACACCTCCACCTTCAGGACTCGTGATCACCTGGTATGGAAACAACGGTGGCGGCGGGTTTACTGCCACCGTTATTTCCATACCGGGTGACATGTAATGAGGCCCAATGTCTTTCACACATTGTGCTTCACAAAACTAGAAGCCAGTTTATGGGTCGAGATGCCTACCTCAAATGGGCAACTGAAAGGACAGATCCAGATGAAGATGACTATGTGCAAGATACCAAGACAAGAAATAGAGCTCACACTAAGAATGTGATCAGATATGAGAGTAAAAAGGGCTGGAATCAGATGGGAGGTGAATTCAAAATTGGAGGTTGCAAGAAAATCTGCAGAAGACGCTCGAAGATGGAAGAATAGAGGTCAAATGCAGATATGGGGATCTGTGTTATCACCCGATGGATGGGAAGAAGGAGTGGTCGTCTACAGAGCCTGGGTAATCACTGGATGCTATAAACCAGTCTTTGACATTGTGCAGAATGGCTGTAAGCCATTATGGCCAAGGCTTGCTAAATTGCTGCAGCATATCATTTGTTTCCGTCTAAACTACTTCTAAAAACTTTTACAAAGACTTCTCCATCGGTACCAGAACTGTGCTGTCCTATCCAAGAACACTAAACTATTGACTTTGGCCTAGCGTATTGGATTGAACTGACCCTTCTGGTACTTTGATCCTTTGCATTGTCTAAAAGAAGTGTTTTCTAATCCATTCTACAAACTTATGTCTTTCTACTCCTATTGAAAGTAATTGAAGTGCCAATTGGCTCCTGTTTCAGGGGAGCTACAACTGTCCCTACAATTAAGAGTTTTGTACTGTAGTATATTGGTGGTTAATATTGAGTTGATTTCTAATAGTGAAATGGGTCCGCCCTGTCCATTTGTTTATCCTCTGCAGATGGTGAGAGCAATTAACATAATTAACATACTAATGGAGTATATTTCAAACAGGCCCACATGGGGCCTGGCTGCAGATGCTCAAACAAAAGAGACCAGAAACTCCAAAAACCTTTGATATGCACTGTGTCAACCGGAAGCTAGCTCTCACCTCTCAGTATCAAGGGCAGTGACCTGTCATGTCTGGGACTATGCGTTCACAGTAGGCAACCACCTCCCCATTCAGAAGGTATGAGTATATGGATTGATGGAGTCAGAAAGTCTGTTCTTGCTGCAGCTTCAAGAGAGGCCCTTCGCTTTAATCAGGAACCACCAAGCTCAATTAACCAGCGAGACCATTTGATCCACAACAGACAGGCACTTGGCTGGGCCTTAGTATTACATGTTTTTCCCCCTTTACCTTTTCTGTTTCAAATCACTCTGGTTATGGCCTCAGGCATACAGGAGATTGTTTGGGGACACAGGATTGGTTCATTAAGGTAGGCTTAACATACACCAATCACTGTGGCCCATTTGGCTTTAAACGAGGGCTGAGCCCCTCTTTTAGGGAGATAATCTGAAGACTTTGCAAGGTATAACAAGAAGAATGCTCAGGCGAGCACAGCCCAAACGGAAGAGAAATATTCAGGCAAAAAAGTAAACAAGGATGGGAAAGAGAAAGGTCCAACCCACTCCTCTTCAAAGTAAGGTCCCCAAAAGAATGAAGGGAAATCCCAAAACCTTGGTTCAGCTATATACACCGAAAAGAAGAGTGCAGGCAAGCCTAATACTGGGACACCTGTGTTCTCAGCACCCAAAGTTAATTTTGTGTGTAAGGAGCTGGGCCATAGGAAATGGTATACTGCTTGGAAGGGCTTACCCAAGCAAGCCATTGTGAATGTTGAACTCATGAAAGAGGCCATCATTAGTGTGGGACTCCTAGAGGAGGACCTAGAGGAGGACTTCCCACTAGGCCAAGGAGTGGCCGAATGTGGATTGGTGATACTGAGTAGGAACGGTACTGGGTTTCCAGAAGGGATCCCATTTCCCAATAATACTCAACTCTATTTAGAACATGTATATATCAATGGACACAAAGCAGACCGAGACACCGTGGATATCATCACTGCTGCCAACCGGCAGTGTGTACAGCGAGGCCAAAATATTGATGGGCCTGATTGTAGCATCAGTGGTTTTGACGGAAAGAGTAAGTGCACCTTGGCGATGCTAAAGTTCATCTTGCAAGGTGAAATGACACATCACTTTGTGAGTACCCAATGCATCTCAGAAGGGAGGGGGCCAACATCTTCCTGTTCCTGCAGCCATGGCCAGCCTAATTAACTCACCCTGTCCGTTTGTTTACCCTCTGCAGATGGTGGCAGCAGTTAATATAATTAACATACTAATAGAGTATACTTCAAACAAGCCCACATGGCATCTGGCTGCAGAGGCTAAAACAAAAGAGACCAGAAACCCCAAAAACCTTTGATATGCACTGTGCCAACCTTAAGCAGACTCCAAACTGTCAAACACCAACAACTTCTACAAGCACAAGGAACATTGTGGTTCTGTCCCCCGAGTGACATTTTTTGACCCATTGCACCTTTCTGCTGAAACCAAGTATCCTTGAACTATTGTGATTAATTACTTTACCGACTACCCTCCTGTCAGTATCCAGAGTGCATCCCTTTTCCTTCTTGAAACTATATGTCCACTGCATTCCTTTACATGGTGGGTTCTAATTTTTAGTGTGCTAGAACTGTCTGTTGAATGATAATTAAGTAGATATGTGTATACAACCTTGACTGGAGAGTCCATTTTATCATTGGGCAATAATTGTATTTTCCCTGTGTTGCAACTAACCAACGATCCACAATCTTGTGGAAATAAGACTGCTGTTACGTCCACATTACTAAAATTGGACAAGGAGATTTATAATTTGCTTGTGTTTCCAATCTGTTCAGATCCCTTCTGGTGTACTAGAGGTGTGGGGCTGATTGATGGTTTAGAAGTCGATATTCATCCCTGGAGCACTGGTGCCCCGGCAGTGGATTTGTCACACTTTGGCTCCTCCAGAATGGGCAGTGGGTGAGTTGGTGCCCCGTCACCCACTGTGGAGGAGCCACCCCTTCCTGCTCATTTATGTGGTTGAGGATTCAACTATCAGATTGCAGATGTCATAATGAACAGATTTCTTCTATTTTGGTTCTATTAGTATTACACTTGTAAGTGGAGTATTTGTAATGAGAGTTTAATGGGTTTTATTCTTTCACTGAATAGACACTTTCTTGCTGCCAGCTTTAAAAAATGATGGCAATTTTCTATCTTTTCACATTCACTCAGGGGGCATTGTACAATATATAAATGCTCTGAAATATCTCAATAAATATCTGTACATTCAGCAGTCACGCTTGACATTTTTTAATCAAAATATTATTATAGTTTAGGAACTATGGTATGGAATATATGATGTCCATTCTCTTGCTATTTGAGTGACTTGGAAAAGAATGTGAGCCTGCTGCCTCAGGCAGTTGTACATCAATGCCAAGCCAAAGGTCTATGACTGACAGGCCAGCTATTATTAGCAACTGAGGGACAGTGTTTACCCAATCAAATAGTGTGGCAGAATCTGTCAGTAATCACCTCCGTGTTCCCCTCTGCCCATAGCTGCTTGCTCCAGCTACAGGCCATAATTCCTCTTTCCTATGGCCTCCCAGTCATGAAACTTGTCACTTTACTATTTGGGACTTTCTCTTTGTCTTTCTGTATTTGTTTTTAAAATTGTAACTAAATGTTGTACCGTTTTCAGCGTTAACTTTCAGTGATTAGGTCGTACTAGCATGTAGAATGTTGATAGCACAAACTCCAGTGCTTAATGTGCAAGAAAATAAGTGCTAGAGGCCACCATGTTTCTAGCACGCTTCTGACACTGCAGGCGGGCAGTTACCCACCATTCCTGCCACCACCCACAGCTCCTCCCCAAAGTATCGACACATGTGGGGTTAAATCCCAGATCGCATCTGCTCATTAGGGTTGATGGATGCTCTGGCGGTTATCACTTAATAATCAATATGAGTCGGATACAATAAGTGCCAGGCTCAGAAAGAAGTGCCTGGGATGAACCCTGTCAAACACCCTCATAAATTAAAGACTGGCTAACACCTTATGTCTTTTTCTTCCTTATTAGGATTTTAAAAATGGGAATTAAAATGGGAAATTGTATGTGTTGTATTTGATGGTGTATGTTGCCGAAATAAAGTGATGTATCTTATTGCCAAAGGCAGCCATCTTAGTTTGCAGTTTATTTAAGAAGGATGTAGAGATGCACGAATCACGCAAAGCCGGGTTCCCTCAAAAACAAAAAAAACCTTATCAGTACACCTGTGGTAGTCCTGGGGTGTTAATGATATCTCTCCTCCTACTGAGCTGTATAGAATCAGGAAATGCCCTGAACCCTCACTCAGGCCCTTGCCCTGGCCTACATTAGACTCTGGCTGGTGGGCTGCCCCTGAAGGCCGGGGTGGCAGCTATAACATGCACTATCCCGGCACAGGCTTGTCACCTTTGCCTTCCTTAGGTGGGTAGTTGTGCCAACGCTGCAATGTGCTTGGGCAGACCTGCTCTGCTCACACGGTTCAAGTGATAGACTACATACCCGGCATATGTAGACAAACACCATTGTGCAGATCCGAGACCTTAGTGCAGACTTCCTCTTGCAGATGCAGTTTGTACCCAATGAGAACCAACTGAGTACGCGTGCAGTACACAATGGCTCAGCGCTGGGCCATATGAGAAGAGTAACCAACTATGCGAACTGCTTGGGTGCTATGATTTCTCTGAGGGAAACGTGTTCCATTTCTGCAAGCTCAGAACGTGAACTTCATTCTCACACAGAATGAACCCTGCTGCATGGCTCCCAGAAGGAGAAAAGGTGTTTCCATTTGCAAGCCATGGGATGCAGAGAAGGGGGATGTGCTGTCACTAGGGGCTACTAATTATTAGCAAAACAAAAGACGACAGATGTGGCAAGCACATATACCTGCAAACATTGCTTGTGTTTCCAGCCACCTCATGTGTCATTTCTTATTTATTTGTGCTTATATAGTGCTTACCCCAAAAGCTCTGAGCAAGAAGATAAAAAACCAACAGTACATATAATGAGTAAAACATTATCTGCACGGCTGCATTTCAGAAGAGGAGAGAACGTTAGTTTATCTGCACGGCTGCATTTCAGAAGAGGAGAGAACGTTAGTTTATCTGCACTGCTGCATTTCAGAAGAGGAGAGAACATTAGTTTATCTGCACGGCTGCATTTCAGAAGAGGAGAGAACGTTAGTTTATCTGCACGGCTGCATTTCAGAAGAGGAGAGAACGTTAGTTTATCTGCACTGCTGCATTTCAGAAGAGGACAGAAGAGGAGAGAACGTTAGTTTATCTGCACTGCTGCATTTCAGAAGAGGAGAGAACGTTAGTTTATCTGCACGGCTGCATTTCAGAAGAGGAGAGAACGTTAGTTTATCTGCACGGCTGCATTTCAGAAGAGGAGAGAACGTTAGTTTATCTGCACGGCTGCATTTCAGAAGAGGAGAGAACGTTAGTTTATCTGCACGGCTGCATTTCAGAAGAGGAGAGAACGTTAGTTTATCTGCACGGCTGCATTTCAGAAGAGGAGAGGACGTTAGTTTATCTGCACTGCTGCATTTCAGAAGAGGACAGAAGAGGAGAGAACGTTAGTTTATCTGCACGGCTGCATTTCAGAAGAGGAGAGAACGTTAGTTTATCTGCACTGCTGCATTTCAGAAGAGGACAGAAGAGGAGAGAAAGTTAGTTTATCTGCACTGCTGCATTTCAGAAGAGGAGAGAACGTTAGTGTATCTGCACGGCTGCATTTCAGAAGAGGAGAGAACGTTAGTTTATCTGCACGTCTGCATTTCAGAAGAGGAGAGAACGTTAGTTTATCTGCACGGCTGCATTTCAGAAGAGGAGAGAACGTTAGTTTATCTGCACTGCTGCATTTCAGAAGAGGAGAGAACGTTAGTTTATCTGCACGGCTGCATTTCAGAAGAGGAGAGAACGTTAGTTTATCTGCACGGCTGCATTTCAGAAGAGAAGAGAACGTTAGTTTATCTGCACTGCTGCATTTCAGAAGAGGAGAGAACGTTAGTGTATATGCACGGCTGCATTTCAGAAGAGGAGAGAACGTTAGTTTATCTGCACGGCTGCATTTCAGAAGAGGAGAGAACGTTAGTTTATCTGCACTGCTGCATTTCAGAAGAGGAGAGAACGTTAGTTTATCTGCACGGCTGCATTTCAGAAGAGGAAAGAACGTTAGTTTATCTGCACGGCTGCATTTCAGAAGAGGAGAGAACGTTAGTTTATCTGCACGGCTGCATTTCAGAAGAGGAGAGAACGTTAGTTTATCTGCACGGCTGCATTTCAGAAGAGGAGAGAACGTTAGCTTTCAATTGGGGATGAAAAGAAGAGTATGAATTAGACAGTCATTGAATGGACAGAAGAAGAGATTTCCAGGGTTTAGGAGGGAAAAGGAACAGCACCGGGACTGAGCACAAGGAGGACGCGGAACAGAGAGGAGGAAAAGCGACTGGGAACGAAGGTGACGAGCAGGCGTGGACTGGGAACCAAAGTAGCCCTGGAAAATATTTTCAAAGTGGCCCCATATTGCTAATAGAGAGTGTAGCAAGTAAACACAACCCCTCTAAGAGAGGTTTGAGGGGTTAAACCTCAAACTAAAGGTTAAAATTGTTATACAAAGGCTGCTTTTCAAAGCACATATTTCCATACACAGAGATAAAAAGGTACCTTTTTCAGGCAGTTTATGTTACCACATAGTAAAGATCTTCAATACTGTAGTAACAAAGGCATTTTCAGTGTGCAAAACAGGCTGAAAAGTAGCAAGAGGATTTATATTTTCCTAAATGGGTTGAGCTCTGGGAAAGTGAAAGTCTGTGAAGCGGGTGTGGGGGTGCAGGCAGTAAAGCATGATGCAATCCGGGAAGTTGGATGCACCCAAACATCTGGTTCAGCCTGCAGGGCACAGGTTTAAATCCCAGCAGGGCCAACTCAGCCCTTTATCCATCCAGGGTTTTATACATTGAGTACAATTGAATTGGGTAATAAATAATAACACCAGTTAGATCACTTGGACACATCTGACATGAAGCACTATGTAAACGCATCAAACTATTATATCCGAAGCCCTATGCATCAAAACACATTCAGGCTTCCGATTATGCCTGTGTACTGGCATCTTTGGAAGTGACCTCACAGAAAAGGATATTAGTATCATCACGGTCTGTAATACTGCAGCGAATCATGGGGAATGACAGTACAATACATTTCAATAAGTACCCCAAGAGAGAACTAACTACCATTTCAACATATGAATGGTAACTATTGTTGATATATGGAGAAACACAACATTCCAGGGTTATTCATTTTGTGGCCATCTGGATATTTTGCATTGCAATTTTCATGATCCTTCACCACTGGCTGTGAAGGCTAAGCATGGTGGGAGTTGAAGTCCAAAATATCTGGAGGGCCACATAATGAGTATCCATGCATAGTCTAGTAAAACAGGGGTGTTTTACTTTTTAAGTCTACCTGATAATATATGATTTCTTGTAGACACATACTGAGGAAAAACAGTATGATGTTAACCTTTTTTTCCTAATCCTGAATAAAAGCTTAGGAGAAGCAAAATGCAAAATATGACTCTTAAGACATTCCTTCTGGGGTTTACACTCATGCAATCAAGACACACAGTTATAGAAAATGGATGATCCAATCACCTGCTTGTATTTATTATCTCACGCTGCACGGTACTTCAAGCATCTGACCACATTGTGCATTAGTATTACCATGCAGCTTGTCATACCTCTCATTTCTTATCATGCAACATTCACATTTCTTATCGAACTTTGCTGCCACAGACAATAGTCTGCCTTGCTGCCGATTGCCCACCCTCACCCTCCCCTGCTAGCTCTCTGCTCCCTTTTTCTCTGCCTCCCTCACTGTGTTCTTCCCCTATGATTGGAAAGCGTGCCGATGCTTCCAGGTCTGCGCTCAATAAATACCCTAAGAATAATAATAATAATAGTCACGTGTAAACCCCCATTCACCACTCAATGCTGTGTCTGCAGCCATTTACTTGCTACTTATGGCTTCCCATTTTAAATGTTCTGCTGATAATAAGGAGCCTTGTTAAGAAGATATTACGTAGTATCCATTGTGAGGCACTCTGCTCCACCCTACCCCTACCAGTGAGAGAATCAGCAGAGGGAGGTGTGCACCTGCTCCTGCATGGTTGCATATTACACATCATATGAGCTCCTGCACGTAGCTCAGAGTTTCAGCAGCATGAGCAGACACCATTCCTTTCAGGACAGAAACGCATGCACACAGCTCTGCCATTTGCAGGAGTCTCTTTGTTCTCCTTTTCTCGGTAAAGCAACCCTTACGATACAAATCTGCAACTCCCCTAATAAAGAGCACAGACTATTACCAATGCACCCTCATGTTGCAACCGTCTACCTCTCCAGATCTCTCAAGTTCCCGCTTGCTATGCATGATCAGGCCACACAGTCCTGATATTTCCATAGAAACTCCGGAACAAGTCATATTTTTGACATTTCACATTTGCAAGTCCCAGAATTCCAAGAAAATGCAGGTCTGGGTGGCGTCACAGCGTTCTCACGTATTGCAAGATCAAACTTAAGAGCTCCACTTTCCCAGTCCCATGACCCATGACCCATTTTTCACCTCACGTTCCGCATGCGCAGTGACGTGGAGAACCCGATCGCCGGAAGCCCGGCAGTTCAGGAGCATGAAAGCATCGTGTGTGATGTGTTTTACTTAGCGCTGCGCAGCGTGACCTGCGGTTTACCATACTGGGTGCACATCCTCCAATCCCTGCTGGCAGCACCGGAAAACATCATCACACTGGTGACGAGGGTGCAATATTAACCTACGCACACTACAAGAGATGCAGTTCTCCCTGCTGAGAGAACAACATGTTTGGAGGCACGAGGAATCATGTAATGACACAGGTGACAGGGACTGCCAGTCACCAAACTAACACCTCATTCAGGACACAGTGAGGACCACAGGGATAACAGAAAGCGGAACTCACCACCAGCACACAACACTACACCACAGCAAGACACCAGGTGAGAAGAAGTGGCCCCAACCACCCATAAGTCATACTCACTAGAACCCAGCAGAAAGACAACATGGCCACCGAGACCCAGCACACCAGTGATAATAGCAGCATCACTGAAGCCATTTGCCCCAGCACACCGAAACCATGGGGGTAGCATGGCAGCACTGGGCCCTTTTGACCCATACACAAGACCCGTCATCAGTAGACCCATATGGATGATCTGGATACAATAATTTGAGATGGCAATGGACTGCAAAGACGTGACGACACCTAGAAAAATGAGATCACACATCTTGCTCAATGTCAGTGATGACATGCTACACATTTTCAACTCTTTGCCAGTGAGATATGGCGCAGATGTATACTAATAAGTAAAAGACGCACTGACGGTGCATTTCATGCCACAACTGCACTCTATGACACATTCAACTTCTGCACCACAGTAAAAACGGAAGATGAAACACTCAACACCTACCACATAAGTCTCTGGCGGGTAGCATTGTCCTGCAAATTCAATAACATGGAAAAGGAGATAAGTTGCCAAATTATAAATGGGATGAGCTCAGAAAAACTATGAAAGATAGTGTTGAATGAAAAAGAAATTACCCTTGCGAGAATACTAGATTACGGATGCAAGAGGGAGCTATTACATGCAAGAGCAGCGCAAATGGGCACCACCCTGCAAAAACTACAACTGCACCTAACAATGGCAATAGGAGTACAAATCACAAACCGCCAAGCACCCAGGGAGGAGAATCATGAACTGTATAACATGTCATGGTGGCAAATCTAGGATCCCCAGACCAACTGAACGCGGATGGTGTGGATGGGTGTGCTTTGGGTAAAGAAATTGCCAAGCACAAGGGACCACGTGCGGCGCAGATCGAAGACGGTATCACTACGCACAAGTGTGTCAGTCATCAGGCCCCCCACAAAGCACGCAACTGCAATAACCTTCCCAAGAAAAAGAAACAAGTGGACACATGCATAGTGGTGACTGGAGACAATTCCTCAACGGATGATTCCGGAGACGAGCACGAAGAAGCAGCAGCTGCAGTTGAATCTGGTTGGATAAAGAGGAAAGGCAAAATTCACCTCGTCTCAGCATTAGAACAAGGGGAAACACGTTGAAAAAGAAAAAAGAGGACACCCAAGTGTCTTGTTCATATACAAGGCCAGGAAACGGTGATGACGATAGAGACTGGGGCATCTTCGGTGAACGTGATGGTGGCCAAAATGTTCCAACAACTTCATCCGCGGCCAGAGATCAAACGCACAGAGAGAGTACTATTCACTAGGGGTGTCACGGTATTAGTTTTATGACGGTACGATAACCTTCTTGCCAAATGACGGTATATCATGGTTATCGCGGTATAGCAGGTGGAGTTAACTAATCTTAACAAATATTTTCTAAAAGGTCATAAATTGTCAGATTTATCATCACAAACAAAAACATGCACCGAGGGCCAGAATTGGGCTTTTCAACATACTTTCCACTTAACTGCCACCCCTTGCTTCCACAAAACAGAAACACACGTGTGGAGAGGAGGAGGGTGGGGGGGGAAGCCCTGCTGCGACTGGCAAAGCAAACTGAATAGCTTTTAAGTGGTCATTTAGGCTTTTAGCTCCCCCACTGGCTACTGGTGAAGATGAACATGTTGCCATCTTTATAACCTGCATGCCACAGATCAATGGAGGCTGATGGTAGTATACGCTTGTGCGCATACACACACGCACACACACACTCTCTTTATGTTACAGCCTTTAGTTTACTTACGGGCCAAAAGGTGTTCAGTAATCACGGACATGTTACCCTTTGGTATGGCAGCAGGGAATACCCACAGAGATGAGTGAATTTTGCAGTGTGACTTATTATATGTACATTCAATGATAGAACCAGGGAAATCCTCCATTGTCATATGTTTAGCAAACATCCATTATAAATATATAAACCCCAAAGCCGTCAACCCAAAGTAAACCCCTTTCCTCCTTGGCACTGTATGTATTCTTCCTATTTCTAACATATTGATTTTGTGTCAGGCACGTGTGGTTTATGGAATGGCATTAAAAACTGCTCCAACTGAAACTTCTTTGCAGAGGCACATCCAACAGTGCAAGGCCAAGACTGCGCAGCACTTGCTTACTGCAGTCTTTCCAAATCATATTGAAAAGCACACTTAACGATATAAACAGTATACCGGTATAAACAATGTGACGGTTATTATTGTTCAATTAAGTGGTTCACGGTATCTTTAACGGTATACCGTAATACCGTTACATCCCTACTATTCACATATGGAAGCAAAACGCCATTGACGTTGGTGAGACCATTCTGGACTGTGCCAAACAGAGGAGAAAAGAAAATCCAATCGAAAATCGATGTTGCAAACGTAGGCATCGAATGCCTGCTCAGCTGGGAGAAAGCAGAAGAATTAGGACTCATACAATTCATCTGTGAGATCACTGACTCCAGGGACATCAGCAACCTGCTTACAAAGTATCCCATGCCTCCTCCAGGGCATAGGATGTCTGAAAGGAAATCTGATAAATCTACACATTGACCCGACAGTTCAGCCCTGAGCAGAGCAACACCGGAGTACTCCATTCCATATGTGAGACCTAGTGGCAATAAAACTACAGGAGCTAGAGAAAGCTGTTATCATCGAACTAGTAAACAACTAGGAACAGTGTGAATCTGCAGTGGCATGCGCCTACGCAATGCGGCCATAAAAACAGAACGGCACATCACCCCAACCCTGGATGAAATCATAACGGACCTCGCAGGGTCTTGAGTCTTCTCAAAGCTGGACCTCAATGCTGGATACCAGCAGTTGAAGCTGCACCGTGACTCAAGATATATCACGATTTTATCGACTCACCTGGGTCTGAGACGATATAAGAAACTGACCTTTGGAATATCGTCTGCTGCAGAGGTGTTCCAACAAGCCATTCAAGGAATATCTGGAGTACTGAATGTGAGCAATGACATTCTTCTCCATGCCAATAACAGAGAGGAATACATACGCAGACTAGAAATTGTGCTCAACAGGCTGGAGATGGACACACTCAGAATCCACTGTGACAAGTGTGAATTTTTGAAGGATGAAATAACGTTCTTCGGATACATCTTCAAAGGTAATGGTGTGTCCACTGATCCCCTCAAGGTGGCAGACATAAATGGGGCCTCTCCGACTACCATACCGACAGAAGTGCACAGTTTTCTGGGCATGGCTACATACTGCGGCAGGTTTATCCCCAACCTTGCAACTATGTCGGAACCACTGAGAGAACTGCCAAAACAGAAGTCAAATGGGATTGGCGCACCAACTGTCAGGAGGCATTCAAATGGATCAAAGTATCACCATCGTCGGGCACAACCATGGCGTACTACGACGCAACCCTGCTAACCAAACTATACATCGATGCCAGTCCTGTCGGACTGGGAGTGATTGTGGGCCAGCGGTCGCGCACAGGTGAGACCAAACCAATCACATACGTCTCACGAGCTCTGACGCCCACGGAACAACAGTACTTACATATAAAGAAGAAGGCCATTGCAGTTTTGTGGGGCTGCAGACAGTTTCACATCTATCTATATGGACGAAAGTTCAAGGCCTACACTGACCCCAAGCATTTGATTACCATATTCACAGGCTCCTCATCACACCCGGCAGTCAGAATTGGCAAATGGTTACTACACCTTCAACAGTACGAATATGAACTATTCTGCCAAGCAGGAGCTGACAATCTGTCAGATTTCCTATCGAGACACCCAAGAGCACTGAAACCTTGCGAGGTGGATGAGTTGAAAGAGAATGAAAAACACATTTTCCAAATCCTCAACACGATTAAGCCCAAAGCAGTCAGTATCACCGACATCCTGGAGGACACACAAGCTGACCCATGCTGTTACATAGTTAAGAACATGATAATAGCAGGGGAATGGAAGTCAGTCCTACGTCACATGCACAATCGCATGCCAGCGGCCAAGGGCTTCCTTACAGGGCTGTTTCCAGTCTGCCAAGAACTGTCATTCACCAGCCAGGGAATAATTCTGAGGGGCACATGCATAATCATCCCCATCAGCCTACAAAACCGAATCGTTACACTAGCCCACGAAGGACACCAAGGCATGGTCAGAACCAAAACCAGGATACGACACCGGGTATGGTTTCTCCAGATTGATGCCAAAGTGGAAGCAACCCGCGCCTCATGCCACCCATGCCAAGTAACCAGGGCACCACCGAGTCTAGAGCCAATTCAGTCAGCAGATCGAGGGATAAAACGGTGAGAAGCCATCAGCATCGATTTCTGCACAGTACAGGAAGGGACGTACCTATTGGTGACCATCGACGACTATTCGCGATACCCTGAAGTGGAAATAATATTGTCAACAGCAGCAGACACAGTGATCCTGACCCTGGAAAAGATGTTACCCCACATGAACTGCGCAAGTATGTCAAAAGCGAAAATGGGCCGCCGTTCCAAGGGAGAGAGTTAAGGAAATACATGAAGGATCTGCATATCCACCACCACCACATCACACCCAGGTGCCAACAGAGCCAACAGAGATGTAGAACGCTTCATTAGAACATTGAACAAAGTTCTCTCCTTATCCAGAGCCCAGAACAGCCTGTGGCGGATCAACTTATACCTGTTCTTACGAAACTATAGGGTAACCCCTCACAGTTCAACAAACACAACCCCGGCAAACCTCATGTATGGAACAGTACTCAACTCCTCAATACCACACCACCACAGGAGGAAGGCGGATGATCTGGACAGAGATTGCATGCAAGCTGGGTGAGTGGCGTCAAACAAGCACATGAGCCATAGATGGAGTGAAAGAGAATCAAGGCACAAGGTAGGAGACCAAGTGTTGTTGTTAAGGAACCACACCAAGTTGAAGCTGGAAACCCGCTATGACCATACACCCTGAAGGGTTATCAGGAGAGAAGGCATGATGATAACTGCAAGTCGTGGTCAAGAGACTATCGCAAGAAATGCCTCATGGTTCAAGAGGGTGCCAAAAGAGATGTGGACTGAATAACAGAACCAGCAGCAGGAGGAAGGTGACTGCACACTGCACACCCTGAGACAGAGGCCCGAAGACGATGGTGTGCAAGGCCATGGCCTCAGTGAACTGTTAGAAAATGACTAGGAGCCACCCGATTCCGAAGGTGAGCTGTAAGGGGTAGTAGAGACAGAGAGAATGCCTTGGCAGTTGCCCTGCTGGCCACGAGGAAGCTGAGAGACTATGTATGCTGAAGGTTCTTGATTCCATTTTGTGTTTGTTTGGTTTATATAACTGTGCAGACTGGATAGCACAGATAACTAAAATGTTTGATCTATGTTTTGTTAATTGGCGTAAAAGGAGGAATGTTACGTCGGCCTCACGTCCTGCATGGGCATTGACGTGGAGGCGTAATAAAGAAACCGATCGCTGGAAGCCTGGCAGTTCGGGAGCATGCAGGCATCCCGTGTGAAATGTTTTGCTTAGCGCTGCACAGCGTGACCTGCGGCCTACCATGCTGGGTGCACAACCCCCGCTCTCTGCCGGCAGCACCAGCAGACAACATCACATCATCTGCTAGCGTAGCAATACACACTAAGCTCTGACAGTGCAACTCGACCTTGGCCTGCAGATGCAAATATATGATCCTTCGAAAGTGATCTTCATCTACCAATGTATTTCGTAGAACATTTTTGTGTGACTATGTTCTTGTTGTACTCAATGCGGATCAACATTTTCAAATGCCCAATCGAGAAATTAATCTGAATGGCACACTTGTCAGCCCTAGCAGTGAAAGGTTGTCAGTGAGCCTGAGCCAGTGGCACATCTGCGATGCTGGCTACAATTAAGCCCTGGATACCTTGCAGTTTGTCAGAATGCCAGGCTACCATCCAGAGTCAGCCTACTCCTCTGCAATGTTGTCGATCATCTAGATTCCGGGTTTAGCAGGACAGCTACCAGCTAAGACAAGGTAGATGCACAGGCATGGCAAGGGCAACACGGACGTCAGAGCAAACACAACCTTCGGTTTGTTTTGTGTTGCTGCACCACTAACAATCATGGCACGCACAGGCAATGTAGTCATTTTTACACGCTAACAGGGATGTCATTTCAACAAAATGCCAGGGGTAGCGGAAGTGACATTACACGACCCTTGACCCCGCCTGATGACATCACAGGAAGTGATTTCATTTGACCCCAACCCAAAGTGATATCGCAGGAAGCAATGGAACACCACCTTTCACACATTGACAAAGCAGGAAGAGTCATCACATAGGATTGTACACTACGAAAAATACGGTTACAATATCACTATAATGTGATGCACATTTCATACAAGAATGGATCGCTATATGTATCATTAATATCAGTATCTATAGGCCCATATTACCAAATTACTGTGAATGCAAGCAGGCGTCCATGACCAAATGATAATGATGTGTTATTATGTAGCACTTACGCTTTAGCGCTTTATATAGAAAAAATATACACCTAATATCACCAAACATGTGTTGGTACTCATTTATCGACCTCAGAAGGATGAAAGTCTCAGTTGAGGCATTTAAGGACAGACTAAATCAGTGACTCGCCCCCTGAAGTGTGCCTGAAATAAACCTTTAATGAGTCTAGCAATTATTTTATAGAATTCCAGAAAGACACATTATTTGGTATTCCTATTCTTTCTTATATAGGGTCAGTGCTGAAAGTGTTAGACTTGTGGCATTCCTCTTCTTATTTTTTTTTTTAAGGGGCCTGAACATGGTGCTGGCCACAGCCCAGGAACTTGCATAAATAAATAAATAAATAAATACATAGATAAATAAATAAATAAAGGTTTTTTTAGAGGTTGCAAGGGAGACCACAGAGGTCACAAGGGAGACCTCAGAGGTCACAATTGTGACCTATGACGACCCCTAAATGACGTCCCTGCACGCTAAACCTCATCTGCGCATTGCTTGAGCATGTGCAGCATGAGAGTTCATTTATTTCTGCTGTAGTGACAGAAAAATAAGACAAATCTCCGTAATCTACCGATGCTGGATTTACGAGAATGCTGTTTGTTCACAAACAGTTTGTGAACGTGCTGCGGATGCATTTCCTGCGTGCACTGGGATCGTGTCCCGTTCCAAACAAAAAGAGGCCCCTTTGGGCTTACTGCACAAAACACCCAGACTCGCTTTAAAGTGGAAAAGGTTGTTTTAATGTGACAGGCCACAGCTCACAAAGAAACACTAACTTGGCTCCCTGGCCTTACAGACTAAATAACCTTTTAACAATTGCCAAATAATTAAATAAATAACCAATTTGCATTCCCCCACAATTAAATAATTAAAGCATTTCAGATTCCTCCCTTCCTATCTCTTGCTCCCTTCCGTCTCCTTAAAATCCTCTCAACCTTCATTCCCGTTTTCTCCCCGAGGCCACGCTCCTCCTCCGTCAATACCTGTTCCCCCTCTTTGTACCTCGCGGAGTAGCCCGTTCGTGCAAACAGCACCATCCCCTTCCTTTACTGCGCTAGTACCCCATTGTGCTTCCCCCACCCCTCCTCCAAAGGGCCATGTCCCCAGCATCCAACAATTCCTTACTCCCCACCATAACTCCCCTCCACACCAATCTCCTCCTTCCTTGACCTGCAGCCAGGCTGACCTGCCACATCAGCAATAATGGCCCTCACCTTACAGCGCCCTGCCTACTGCCCAGTCTGTCACACGAAAACTACCAGCCCCACTGGACTTCAAACCTCCCAGAAAATGTTGTCCCGAAAATGGGGATAAAACCAAAATTCTACTCAAGATCCAAACCCCCTTAACCGGCTACCCACAAATTAAATAAATAAGTAAAGGTTTGGGAGGCCGGGTACAAACGCTCGTCCCAACTGTTACTTTGCTCTGGAACCTTCCCTGCCCCTTTATAAATCCCTAGGGGCACGCTGCACGCTGGCCAGCTCGCTGGCCTGTGCAGCGCCCAAAAATTCCCCGGGAGGAAATGCTTTGCATTCCCCCCAGGGCCCTCCTTTGGGCTTACTGCACAAAACACCAAGACTCGCTTTAAAGTGGAAAAGGTTGCTTTAATGTGACAGGCCACAGCTCACAAAGAAACGCTACCTTGGCTCCCTGGCCTTACAGACTAAATAACCTTTTAACAATTGCCAAATAATTAAATAAATAACCAATTTGCATTCCCCCACAATTAAATAATTAAAGCATTTCAGATTCCTCCCTTCCAATCTCTTGCTCCCTTCCATCTACTTAAAGTCCTCTCAACCTTCATTCCCGCTTTCTCCCCGAGACCACGCGCCTCCTCCTTCAATACCTGTTTCCCCTCTTTGTACCCCCGGAGTAGCCCATTCGTGCAAACAGCACCATCCCTTCCTTTACCGCGCTAGTACCCCATTGTGCTTCTCCCACCCCTCCCCCAAATGGCCAGGTCCCCGGCACCAGAAAATCCCTCCCCTGAGATGTTCTTTCTGCCCCACCTAACCTAACCTAACCTCCCATCTATGACCCTTTTTTATTATGCCCTGCACTGCCAACGTCCCATCCTCACCTTAATAACTGTTTCCATTTACCAAATAATTGCACTCCATTCTCGAAACCGAACATCCTCAAAAGTAATTTTCCTGTGCTCCAGCACCTGAGCCCTCACCGCACTCCAAACTACCCCCTCTACCTATTAACCTACTACCTATCCCTTCCCCCTGCCCTTTCATTCAACGCCCCTCTCCAAACCCTCCTCAATGGCAACTTTGTCCAGACCACCTTACCCTGAGTCATATCTACCGACCCCAGCTAGGTCCCCTAATACTTACCTTGAACAATGCTGCCCCCGTTTCATGTGCTGGGCCATTCATATAATCCCCCTGGAAACCCATGGCGCTCCCTTGCACCCGCTGACATGGGCAGCAATTAGTCCCACCTAATCCCCTTATCTTGCAAAAGCACTGTTATAACTGCATCGCATTAAAGCCTCAAAAATCTGCTTTCTCCCCTCATTCCCTTCTACGTTAACAATTTGATGGCCCCCATCCGATATCCGCTGCAACTCACCACTCCAAGCCCCATCTGGAAAAGAAAAATGTTATGAGATTCTCTTCGGCACTGCCTCAAACCCCCCCCTTCTCCCACCCTCTCCCTTCACCCTCGTTCCTAATCGTCCACCCTTCCCAGAACTCTCTGCTATTACCCCTGTACTTTATTAAACCCGCGTCCCCCCTTTTCCCCCCTCACTGGACGTCCCATCCTACTACCTGCCGATGCCGCCCGCCAACCTCCTGCAAGCATTGTATCCCATAACCTTTGCTCGCTCCCCCAACACTTGTGCTGCCCACTCTGCCGGGCCACCGGTCTTTACTGCCCATATCCCCCCCACTCCAACCACCCTCACTGTACATAACTCCTTACTCCCCTGGAGAAGCACCATCAGCCCTTTTTCTCCTGGTCCACCTTACAATCGAGCATCATTACCCCCTAATTAACTCATGCAGCTTTCCCAACTTCGACCTCCTTCCTCTGCCCTCTGCCCTCCTATTGCTCCCTTGTACTCACTTGACCAATCCTCCCGCACCTTAGGCCTGTTTTGCCACGTTCCCCATACTGCACCAGGGGCCCTTGTGCACCCCTGTCCATGCAGACTCATATCCCCGCCCCCCCACTGCACCAGAGGCCAACCTATGCCCCCGTCCATGCAGTCCAATCCACATAGCCTGCCCTTCCATCCCTTAGGTCCATTTCACCATTTCACGTTTCCCATACTGCACTGGGGGCCCTCGGGCACCCTCGTCCATGCAGTCACATCTCATCGCATTCCCCTCCCACTGCACCAGGGGCCATGAGCACCCCCGTCCATGCAGTGCAATCCACCGACCCTGCCCTTCCAGCACCTTACGTCCATTACCATGTTTCACCACACTGCACCCAGGGCCCTTGTGCGACCCCCCGTCCATGCAGTCCATTTCACCATGTTTTCCACATTGCACAGGGGGCCCTCGTGCACCCCAGTCCATGCAGTCACATCTCATCTTTTCCCCCTCCCACTGAACCAGGGGCCACGAGCACCCCCGTCCATGCAGTCCGATCCAAATAACCTGCCCCTTTCTGATAGCCTCACGGCAAACTTATACTTTTGAGTGCCTCTTCTTCTGCTCCTCCCTCGAGCACCAGCACTGATATAGCCCCTTTTTGCCCCCAGCAAATACTTCAAATAATCCAAGGCAAACTTGCAATTCCCTTGCCTGCACCTGGCCACTTCTACGTACCGCTTATCCGCCCTAACGAGTGCCCTCTCTTCTCCCATGTACAAACCTGGCCCACTCCCGCACACTCAAAATTGTGATACCCACTTAACTTTGTCAGTCTCTCAGCATTATTGCTGCGCCGGTCTCCCCCTCTCAAACCACCCACATAAGCCTGCTCACCTCGACGTGCGGCAAGCGTGAGAGCCATGCCACCCCCTTCAACTCCCTCCTTATAACGACCAACACCCCCATATCCCCCACCACGGCACTCCCCCTTCCTACCTCAATGTCTGCCGACCTCGGCTTCCTCCTAATACCTGTTCTCAGCCACTCCCTTGTGATCTTCCTGCTAATGCCCCCCTCATCCCAGATAGCCCAACATACCAGTAAAGCCTTGTTGCATGCCCAAAGCCCAAATGCGCAAGCATGCCCTGCAAAGGATGCCCAGCCCTTAGGCAACGCATTGTCCACTTAACTTCGACCTATGCACTGCATCCACATTATCCCTGGACCTTGAGCAATTATTCAGAAACCCACGAAAAAACCTTTCCCCAGCCTTTTGGCCCACCCCTTTCTGGTAAACAGATGCACCCACTATGAACCACTACTTAGTTGTCGTATGGGCCTTCCCCCCAAGACCTAGCCCTTCTCCTCGCCCTCTCCCTCTAACCCCTGCTTGAAAGCATAGCATAATAGTATGCCAACCTGTGCATCTGCTGCACTTATGCTTAAATTTGCACATCGCCCTCGTGCAGCCTTCTTTCTTGAAGGCCCAACAAGCTGCTGATGGCTGACCTCTGCTTCCTACCCCTGCCACCAAGAAAGGGCCGTTAAGGCACGGGTAAGCCCTTCGCTGTGTGTAAAGTTGGAGCTGGCCTCGTCTGCATCATCCATTGCAACCAGAGATCCATATCGATCTTTCCCCAGACTGCCTGGCTGTCCTCTGCCATCCTTGCCCTAAACTCCTCATCATAACGCACCCACGTGAAACCCCAAAACTTGTGAATGCCTTCCTTATCACATCCATATATTTCAACAGTGCAACGCACCACTTTGGGAATTTCTCGCAGTAGACACTTGCATAAAAAATAAAAGCTGACACCCAATTCTCAATCGTCACTGGTACCTTTGGACGCAAGGCCAACTCCCTCTCCTCTTCCTTAGACCCCTCCTTCGCTCTCACTTCCCTATGTAGGGGCTTGAACACCTCCACAAATTCTCCTGCCCAAATCTTCTCTTTAGTTGTGTAAGGGATTTCAATCAGGCACTCACCCAGGTCGCGCCTAGAATGTAGCGTGCGATGAAACCCTTATTTATTTTTGTCTATAAATTCAATATTCTGAATGATAAACCACTCATGTTGCACCCGTCTCAAAATACCCCCCAGGTCACACTGAACCAGGAATTACGCTATTATATATATATATATATATATATATATATATATTTATGGGGCAACAATCACCCAAAGGGTGACAATACAATTCAGAAACTAAGCAAAGCAATTGAATTCACTTATAATGATGAAAAAGAGAAAACACAGGAAAAAGAACAGTTTTGTTTTGTGCACAGATAGTGTTTAGGTTAATATTTTCCCTGCAAAGTGTTATTTAAATACAAACGAGCAATCCTACACCAATGTGAGTGACAAGCCAAGCAGGTAGTCAGGAATGAAAGACAAGTTCTAGAGTTTATAGGCAATCTTCCCTCCCCAAACAAGAGAGAAAACCATTTTGTAAAAGGACGCTTTAAACTGACAGATGAGAAATGGCTTGGTGAAATACTGCAAAATGGTCAAAAATGATTAAATGAAGAAAAATTCTAAAGAAAGCAACTCTAAACAAGTCCTAACACACATGAGCTATAATATAAACAACAATACACACTTGAGATCAGGATGGGATGGAAAAAACACTTGAATGGGCAAAAGACACATGTAAACTTTTGAACTTTGCAAATTTGTGGCAAACTTTTACTATGCAATATTGGAGAAAAATGGGTCAAATACACTGTTCCGCAATGCGGTTTTTAGTTGTGGATGTAGCTAAGGGTCTTAGGTATCAGTGAGAGTTGAAATATTGTTTCTCTCATTAAAATTGAGTTATAGAGGTTTTAGTGAGAGGCATTTTTGCAATATAGGCGCGAGAATGAAAACAGAAATTTGGTTTTAAAAATGACAGATAGGTTTACTTATACTAGATTAATGACTATGAAAAAGATGAGACCACACATGAATCTTCACGGCTACATGGCCAGCGCAACCATTCACGTGATGGGTCCTCAAATTCTTCTGGGATTTACTTTAGTTACTTCAAAATCACTAGGGAGTTATGGTTTTGTAACACAGATGAGAGAAAAATCAGCGCAAGAAGGATTCTAACAATACTATGGTTCTGAATTAAAGATGGGATGGGTTGAGATAGGGATAATACAATGCAAATATATTATGGGTCACTGTTCTTCCTATTATACTTACAGCCCTTTATAATTAAATTGGAGCGTCTGGTTCTGGTCATAGGGTCGGATCAGTTCTACCGGCAGCAAGGCACCTCGGGAGGGATTTGGATCAGCAGCGAGGTTGTGGTCAATTTCGGACTGCGCCTCATACTGGATTTGGATGGGCCTCTTCTGGTTACTGGACATGGTAGATGACAGGATGCAAGTTTCAGCGGGCAAGCCTTAATGGTAGCAAGCCAAGCTGAATCAGAATTATTCTTTTAAGTTCTGGAGGTTTGCAATTGGGTCACGCTAGCAATATTTCAGCAATGCTAAGTCTGGATTCTGCAAAGAAATCTGGATCTTCAAAGAATACTGGAGTCAGCAACAAGATGAAGAGTTCTGGACCAAGGTGCTGTGCGGACATCTGGAGGGTTTCTGGAAGCAGTGTGTTCTGGAAACAGTGTGTCTTGTGTAATGTGGAAGCATGTGTAGTGAAACTCCTATATTTATCCATTACAACATTTATGGCGTGGGCAGAACTTCAAAAACACACACCCATGTCTGTGAGAGGCTACAGGCATGGGCTTTGTCCTGGTTGGTGGTCTGGATAGAGCTGTCATCTTATGACAGAATTTAGGTACTCCCACATTGATTTGTACCAAAACATAACTTTTGCACACATGTACATTTCTAACATTATGTACCCTAATAAAATTGGACACATGTATTGTATGTTCGATTGTCTACATTCACATTCACTTCCCATCTTTGTGCAAGCTGTTTTGGTCATTCTACGGATTTCTTATCAATTTCAACTATAACGGTTTGGATGAATCATTTCTAACTCGGTACCACTCTGGGCGCTTATCAGTGCATCATGTACATACAATCTTAAGTTTGCAACAGTAATAGTTTTGCCACAATCAGTGTTTTGGTGTATCTTTGGATACTCCTACCAAATCTTCAACTGTCTAGCATGAGTTCAGATTTATAAGTCTGTATTTTTCACTTGTTTACTTATTTTGGCTGCCATGTTAAATGTCATAAAGTTCTGAGGCAAAAATAAGTAATTTCCATTCAAAATCCAGGCCAGTTTTTTTGTTTCTTACCTCCAAAATGAACAAATGGCCAGTCCTTTCAAGTTCACTGAGAAACCTTCTCCACATCCTGCCCCTCCTTTAGGAGGAAGGGTGTCCAAGCCTTCCTTTGTCCTTGGGTCAGCCAGAAGACACATGTCTGAGGCTTTCTTTGTTTTCATTATGCGGGAACTATTAAGCAGCCATTAGCCTTCCTGTTTTCAAGGAAGCGTCAAGCTGAGATGTCAACTTTCCCAGGCCAGGCTGTCAGATCAGAATTAAATAGTGGATTAACTCCAGACTGGGTTACTGTGTAGATGACACGGCAAGATTCACAATAAAGTCTTATCTTCAACAGATATAAAAATAAGCACAGTTTATAAGGGATTTGGAAATTTTTAAAGGATTAGCCCTTCACAAAGAAGCTTTAAATAGGCAGATTTTGCAATTTCAATCAGGAAACAGAAACACTTTTAAACTGGGGTTGACAGCTACTTTCCTGATGCAGCTGTCAGGAAGGGAGGCCTGGATTCCTCTGACTGCCTGGAGAATCCATGATTTCAGCACACTTTCCTTTCCATAATTCTCTGGGAAAATGACTGAATTTTTAAGGCCATTTCGGATTTTACCCTTCTGTGGCCTTCTTTCAGGGGACAGATGACAGATGACAACAGTGATTCCTTTTTTTACACCAACTTTGCCTGTGTGTGTGGCAGGGTGTGCAGCTCTTTTGTGGTTTATGCACCATGCACAATTTTGCAGATTTAGTGCGTACGGGAGCTATCGTCTCCATTTTTGGCAGTTTTCTTACCCCATTGGCAAAGGGGTGCAGTGTGGCGCATTGGCATGGATACAAATATTCCACAGTTGCCGCCATCAAATGCGCGCCCATTGGCTTTGTAATGCCCATATATGGCAACTTCTTTTTCTTCCCGCTACCTTCCGCAGCCTTCTCTTTCGAGGCCTGTGCCTCTGGTTCCACAGGCTCATCCACCTTGTCCATCTGCACCTCCACCAAGGATACCTTCCTCTCCAATTCCACAGTCCCCGTGGCCCGCAAGCCCCTCTCTCCCCAGTCCCTTGTACCCCAAACCCTTCCCCTCCTGCCTTCGCCCTTGCTCCCCCTCTGCACCAGGCCGCTGACCAATCCTACTCTTTCTCACCTCTTTTAGCCCTGCCGTTGCCCAACCGCAGCCTGGCCTCCACTCCAATACTCCTCATCTCCTTCCTCACTGCGCTCTGCTGCGCGGACAAAACATATCAGCAGTCTCAGCCAACCAACGTCCCCTCCGCCACCCTGCCAACCTGCCCACCCATTCCTCACACGCCCCTTTCCACCTTGATCTCCCTCTTAACCTTTCCCACCCCCAGGTAACCCAGCAGCCCTCATCCTCCCACTGTCCCCCATACTCCTACTCCCCTTTGTCATTCCCCATGCAATACCATGGTTGTTACGAGTGCATGCTCAGGCCGGGCAGCTCTGCTCAGGCCTCTGCTCTGAGCCCAGGGCATCCGTCCCACTGCTCCATTGGCGTCTTCTCGGTGGGGCCATAGAAACCCCTGCCTGGACCTCTCTTCTCGGGCGAGGGGTCCTCTCCTCCACCCTTTGGTCCTCTGTGCTAAGGGCCGTGCTGCACCCTCTAGTCTGTCTTCGTAATTCCTGCAGAGGGGCCGTTCTTAAGCCCTCTCCGGGCTCTTCCACCGGAAGCGCAGGGGCCATACCTTGCCCTTCGTCCGAAGTCCTCCTAGCCACGGAAGCCGTTCTGCACCTCTCCCTCTCCTCTCTACTCGATGGTGACCGCTCCCTCCTCCTACCCCCTGCGCTCTTCTGCAAGTATTTACCTTCCCTACCCTCAAAACCGTTGACCCTCTCTGACCCCCGTCCCCCTTAGCCTTGCCCCCAGCCTGCCTTGCACCCCCTTGCCATTCCCTTCCACCAGAGTCCTCCACTGGCTCTCTGTTTCCCAACACCCTAACTGCCCCTTCACCTACCTCTTCTCCCCCCCTGGACGCTCCCCTGTCACTCTCCTTCCTGCCCTTTCTGACCCCTTTATCCCAAACATCCCCCCTACAAGCCGCAGGGCTAAATGCCACTACTGCAGCGAGAGCCCCATCTGCTGCTGCTCTCCACTGTAGCCTCTGCCCTCCGGCCTCACCTTCCCCCGTAACTTCACCCACCGCCCCCTCGAGCTGGGCTTTGGTTGCACTGCCAATAATATCCAGGGTCCTCCCTCATTGCCTGGGCATCCACCAATCCCTTCTTCTTAGAACGCTGCCCCATCATCCTACTACACCAGCAGAGCTTCCCCTGTGTGCCACTGCCGCCGAGCCTGGTTAATATCTCCCTGAGGGGTGGCTCCAAAACTAAGGTGCAGTACAGTCAGTCTTCCCTCACGAAAACCTGAATATTCAATTGCAAATAAAAAACTGAAATGGCTGGCAGGCAGATACCTGACAACAGTGAAATGCCAACTCAGGCACCGAAATGACAGGGTAGGGGACACAAACTGCTAATCAATCTTGCTCCCGAAGGAAAATTTGTTAAAAATGATATATTATTTTCCTTATTCGTTTTTTTTTAATATACCTTCCTGAACACAACCCCACTCTGCTAATTGACAACTATAACGAAAAGAAATAAGGCTAATGAAAAGCCAACTGTGAACTCTTCTCACAGTAATTGTATTAAAGTGTGTAGCCCTTTAAGGGCCCCACACTGCCCCCTGGCAGCCACAGGATGGCACTGCACCAATGTAAGCGCTTCCTCACTGCAGGCCGAGGACACGCAGGCTGGCAGGGACGCTACGCCGGAAGAACCTTTAGACCCGACTCACTTCCAGCAACGGGTAGAGAAAGTCTCCCTAATCTCACGCCGTCCTGCTGCACCGTGACAACGCATCTTGGGACCCACAGACCACTGGCACCACGCTGCCCACGGACCCTGTGGAAATCACTGCACCCACAGGCGAGTGAGATGCGTCACACAGCACCGCGGTGCTACTCCCTCCCCATAGTAAGCGGAGTGTACTTTATATAGAGTACACCCCCGAATAATAATATTACCAACTTTTTAAATTTTTTAATTATATTTCTAATTATATGCCTGCCCCAGGGACGTCATTTCACCAAAATTCCAGGGGTAGCAGAAGTGACATCACATGACCCTTTTCCCCATGATGACATCACAGGAAGTGATGTCATTTGACCCGACCCCTGAAGTGATATCGCGGGAAGCGATGGAACACGACCTTTCACCCATTGACAAAACAGGAAGTTGCATCACATAGCATAGTACACTACTAAAAACATGGTTATGATATCACTATAATGTGATGTACATTTCATACAAGAATGGATCACCATATGTATCATTAAGATCAGTGTGTATTGGCTCATATTACCAAATTAATTTGAATGCAAGCAGACGTCCATGACCAAATGATACTGATGTGATATTATATAGCACTTACGCTTAAGCACTTTAAATAGAAATAATATACACCCAATATCACCCAACCTGTGTTGGTACTCATTTATCGACCTCAGAAGGATGAAAGGCTGAGTTGAGGCGTTTAAGAACAGACTAAATCAGTGACTCACCACCTGAAGTGTGCCTGAAATAAACATTTAATGAGTCTTGAATTCCAGAAAGACACATTATTTGGTATTCCTGTTCTTTCTTAATTAGGGTCAGTGCTGAAAGTGTTAGACTTGTGGCACTTCTGTTCTTATTTTTCTTCTTTTTTTTTAAGGGGCCTGAACAAGAAAGCCAGCCACTAAAGAAGTAAAGATCGGCATGGTGCTGGCCATAGCCCAGGAGATTGCATTCCAAAAATAAAAAAAAAAAGGAAACACTTTTCTTTTTCTTTTAGAGGTCGGAAGGGAGACCACAGAGGTCGCAGTTGCGACCTCTGGCGACCCCTAAATGACATCCCTGGCCTGCCCACCCACCACTAAATCTACTCGACTAGAAAACCCCACCTCACAGCATCGCACACCCACGCAGGGAAGGCTCGGGAGCAGCGACACGGGACAAGACAAACGCTCGTCCCAACTATCACTTGCTCCCAAACCTTCCCTGCCCCCTTATAAATCCCTATGGGCACTCTGCATGCCAGCCAGCTCACTGTCCTGCGCAGCACTCAACAATACCCCAGGGGGGAACGCAAAGCGTTTCCCCCGGTTTCCCCCTTGTGACCAGAGGCCTACCGGAAACACTCCCGCTTTCCTGGTGGGCCAGTCCAGCCTTGGGGGCGTGGTTGTTAATATGATACAAGAGACCTGAGATAAGAAGGTGCCATGCCGTAGGGCCGTAGGAAAAGATAGAAAGAAAGTGACACTGAAGGGGAAGTTTAAAGAATAGCCTTTGGAGTGAATCAAGAGCCCATAGAAATGGAATTGAAAGAAGTAAAGGAGCATGTAAGGCATTTGGACGAATGAAAAAAAGGCCGGAGTGGAGCAAGATGAGAGGCAGGAAGATAAGAATTAGAGAAGAGAAATAGCCAAGACGAGAAAGAATAATGCTGAAAACTAGAAGCTTGGTTGCACTGAAGCTTAAAAAGGAGCAAGGTTTGCCTATATTGAAAAGGTTGAAAACGGCAGGTGTGGGCAGTAAGAATATATGAGGAAAAGGACAAGGAAGGGTAAAAAATGATACAGAGATTATGAGCGGAAGTAGACAGAGTTAAATAAGTTGGGGGAAAGAGGATAGCTGGAGGAGGAAACAAGGGGAATTTGAGAAGAGAATTGTCATCTGAGATGAGTTAAGATGAAGAGCGCCTGAAGACATCCAGGACTGGATGGAAGAAAATCAAGCAGAAAGGTTTGAATGCAGAGGCTTCGAAAAATCTGAGAAGGAAATGTGGGTGTCATCTGCATAAAGACGGTAGGAGAAGATGTAGGATGAGTAATATCCAAGAGAGCATTGTGTAAAGAGAAAAGAGTAGAGGACTGAGGGCCGACCGTTTGGGAACCACAAATTGAAAAGGGAGAGAAGGGGACGACTGGCCATCCCATGGAACAGAATAGGTGCGGTAAACGGTACAAGAAAAGAACCATTTATGAACAGTACCAGAAATACCAAGTGATACAAGCCTAAAGGAGAGGATATAATGATTGGCAGTATCAAAGGCCGCATATACGTTAAGTACGATATAAGGGAGGAGTGCTTAGCATAAAGAAGAGATAGGAGAGAATCATTTACAGAGTATACAGCAGCTTCAGTAGAGTCGAAAACACAGAACCCAGACTGCAGAGCCGGAAGCAGAGAATGAAGGTTTCAGAAAGAAGAGACCTGGAAATAGACAATTCTTTCAAACTCTAGCTATCAAGGGTAAGAGGGAGATAGGACAAAAATTGGAAGGGATAGAAGGGTCAAGGGATTTATTTTAGAATAGGATTCCCCGGGAGGATAGCTCAGGGGCAACGTGCTCGCCTTGGAAACAAGACAACACAGAGCAACACAGGGTTGTTCCCCGGGCCACGCTTAGAAACCACTGTGTATTAAGCGCATTATAAATAATCTACCATATCATATCATATCATATCATATCATATCATATCATATCATTATATTCTAGCTTGCTAGAAGGACATAGGGAAAACAGGTGGAAAACAGAGGAGGATAGAGAGTTGGTGAATAAGGTAAGTAGGCAAGAAAAGGCATTAAGAGGGGAAAGACTTGAGGAATGAGAAGAGAAGGCACAGGATCAGTAGGAGCACCCATAGGATTGGCATGGCAAAATATCTCTATCAGTTAGGAGGGAAAAGAAAGACAGAGAATGAGGCACGGAAGTGGGAGCAACAAGCGATAGAGTTTAGGACTAGGCATGGAGGATGAACAAAGATGAACTACTTTGGGAAACAGATGGCAAAGTCATCAAGAGAAAAGGAGGAAGATGAGCAAGGATCCATTGGAGGGGGAGAAAGAATGTGATTAAATTCACAATATAATCTGCGAGGGTGGGTGGTAAGATTAGTAAAGAGATTAGACTAATCGTGGTGCTTAGTAGACAAAACAGAGTTGTCGTAAAGAGTATGGCGATAGGAAAGAGATGCTTGATCGATGGAAAAAAGTGACCTTTATCAGCGATGCTCAGCATGTCAGAGCTCTAAGAAAAGGAAGAGAAGGTGCAATCCATGGTTGGGGAATTGTACGAGAGGGAGAAAAGGGTGACATGGGTGTGCTCATCAAGAGGGGATTGGAGACCAGAGGAAAGAGAGTCAGCTGTGTTCTCGATGGAAGACGTTTAGAATTGAGTAATGGGAGAACAAACAGAGCCAAGTCAGGATGCAAATGTGGATGGGCTCAAGTTTCTAAAATCATGATGAAGAAAAGTCAGAGGGGAAGAGGAAGGGGTTATAGATTTGGGAACAGAAAGAGCGAGAGAAAGGAGGAAGTGATCAGCTGAGGTTAATGGGTTGGAAGAAACAGAGGAGTTGGAAGAAACCAAGGAGCAGATGAGGCCCATTAGAGAGCCAGAATGATGGGAGGAATGAGTGGGCAGTTGGAACGGGTGATAAGATTCAATGACCAGTTAAAAGGGACCTGAATGGCTGTTCTGCATTTCCTGGAAGCTAATACTGAATTCGTTTTTCAATTGTTATGATAGGTATTTATAACACACTTAATACCGAGACGGACCCGGAGATCGAATCTGTGGAGCTCTATGTCGTCTTGCTTCCAAGGCGAGCACATAGCCTCTGAGCTATCCTCCCGAGTCCTTATGTACGCTCACTTCACTCTGTGTATCTCCCTGAAACGGCACTAGAAGATTGTGCATATGATTAACAAACATTGCACATGTCCTAACCGTATGAAGCCCCCACATTATCCCAAGTGTGTACTCTTCTCAGCAAACATGAGGCTTCTTAAAGGAAATTATTTGTAGTGAAAGGGGTGGCAGTTTAAATTTCGATGATGACGTTTTTCTGAAGAAATTTACTTTGAAGGGTGTGACCAAGGGCAACCAAAGTCTTACAGGGAGGAAGGGTCGGAGCCATCTTTCAAATTCGCTGTTTTTTAAAAAAATGTGTAGCAGACATTCTACTTATGTAAGATTTGTGGTTGGGTGAGGCTTCCCTTCTGTTCATTCTTCGCAGTCTTCACATGGTTACTTCAAATACCAAAATGCCCAAGAGGTGAAGTAATAACCATGCGATCCTGAATTTCCCTTTGTATAATATGCATAGCTTGTCTAGATGAGTTATTACAGCTTCCTCTTCACACTGCCACATGCTGCTGTGCTGCTGTGGTTCACATACACTTTGTAAATGTGCCTGATTGATACATAGATTGCATATTTTGAATGCAAATATTCACCTGACTCCAGTGCATGAATATTCAAAAAATGCAAATTCTGCACTGAGCGGTTTTCATTCTGGTAATCTCTATTAAAGCCTAGGTAAAGATTGAGATGAGTGCCACAACTCGCTGCGTCGTTTAGAGGTTAGGCCCCTGTCTGGGGCTGTATATTTATGGAGGATTTTCTCCATAGTTGCATTGTGATAAAACATTTGAATAAAAGTGTCCCTTGTAGAATCCCTGCTCACCTCCAGCACTATGTTTAGCAATAGTTAAAGCGAGTGCCGTAAGCATCGGGGTGCAGGAACGTCATTTAGGGGTCACCAGAGGTCGCAGCTCGGTGTTCTCCCTTGCCACCTCTATAAAATATTTTTTTTTTTTTTTTTTTTTTAGGTAAGCAAGCTCCAGGGCTGGGGCCAGCACCATGTGGCTCTTTACTTCTGGAGTGGCTGGCTTTCTTGTTCAGGCCCCATAAAAAAATAAGAAAAATAACAACAGGAGTGCCACAAATCTAACATTTTCAGCAATGACCCTAAATAAGAAATAATAGGAATACCAAATAATGTGTCTTTCTGGAATTCTATACAATAATTGCCAGACTCATGAAAGGTTTATTTCAGGCACACTTCAGGGGGTGAGTAACTGATTTAGTCTGTTCATAAACGCCTCAACTCAGCCTTTCATCCTTCTGAGGTCGATAAATGAGTACCAACATAGGGTGGGTGATATTGGGTGTATATTTTTTCTATATAAAGCGCTTAAGCGTAAGTGCTATATAATAACACATCATTTTCATTTGGTCATGGACGCCTGCTTGCATTCACAGTAATTTGGTAATATGGGCCTATACACACTGATCTTAACGATAAATATGGCGATCCATTCTTGTATGAAATGTACATCGCATTATAGTGATATCGTAACCATATTTTTCGAAGTGTACATGGGAACCATGCTATGTGATGCCACTTCCTGTTTTGTCAACGGGTGATGGATTGTGTTCCATCGCTTCCCGCGATATCACTTCGTGGTGGGGTTAAATGACATCACTTTCTGTGATGTCATCAGGGGGTCAAGGGTCGTTTCATGTCACTTCCGCTACCACTGGCATTTTGGTGAAATGACGTCCCTGCCAGAGTGGATATTTTGAGCTCACGGAGAGAAAAACACAATAAATCCATACCCCCTTATGCCTCTTCCTTGCCACGAGGCCCCCAAGACAGACTCTCCATATTGCCCTTTCGTAATGAGCTTTGAAAGCATGGCCCTGCTGTAGCCATTCTTCAGTCTCTGCCTCATCCCTCAAGGCTGCAACACATACCTTTGCCACCGAATCCTTCCACATCAAGCTTTTGTTAGATCCCTTAATACTGATGATGATGGGGTTTCAGCTCTCGCGCACCACTATTTCCGATCCCAAGAATTCCCAACTACTTTACACCCTGCATGCAGGAGTGCATTTCTGCAGGAGTTGCAGAAATGTGAAGCTCAATGTATCAAAAATAGACGTCCTTCTAATCAGCCCATACCTTCTCCATTGGAGTACATCTCGATAGCCGTCATTCTTAATTAGTATTCTGTGGCAGCTCAATAAGTCATTACCTTGGAATTTCTTTTTCGTCAAGGTCAATCTTTTGAATCAAAGATGTCCTCAGTGGTCATAATAAGTTTTCCTTTTTGTTAGCAATATCACATTTCCTGATTTGGCCTGTCTTCAAAGAGTCAGTGCTGCGATGTCACTTGACATTTCTAGATTCAATAACAGAAGCTGGTTATATTTTGGGCTGCCAAAATACCTGCTCAGTTGGCTCCAGAGACTGCATGATGCAGCAGCAGCTCATCTATTGATGGACGTATGCAGACTTTAGCTTGTAGTTCACTGCTTGTTTTGGCGTCAGGTGGAATTCATAATCATGTTCGTGTCTGACCAGGATTTGTACAGCGCTGTCAGCATAAGGCTCGCGCACCTTTCCCAGATGCACACATTAGCACCCTTGTAGAGATGTGCCCTGGAATAATACACGGAATCCAGGTAACATCATCATGGCAGAATGTGGACTAGGGGAATTGTGAGGTTGTCAGTTAAGTGTAAGGGGGTTACTTGGTGGAGCCGAGTGGATGCTGGTAAAGGATTTACTACTTACCTGTGCACTCCTTCACTGGCAATGAGTCGATCCTGCTGAGGGTGACTCTGCATTCACAACTCTAGGAATCTCCACATCTCGGGTTTTGGACTGTCGTTCAAGCGTCCTGCTCTTGCATTAGCCCTCACTGCTCCCCGATGTGCCGCTCCAGCCGGAGGTCACACTTTGCAGGCCTAGTTCCTTTCTGCTGCCCAAGGCTATCCATGTGACTACTAGGGGGTATGGCCCAGAGAACCCTGCTTTTACGTGCCGCGGTGTGCATGCAGAGCCACCAGCACTGCTGATCCTTCGCCTTGCCTCCTAATGCACCAGCTGACATCCTTGCTGCAGGAGGCCTTCTTGGATGAGGACTAAAGCAGGCCTGCTGCTTGCCTATTTATTTATTTATGTATTGTTTGCTTGTTAGGCGCTTATATAGGAAGTAAATACTGTTTCAAAGTGCCCACAGGGCAACAGGGAGGGGACAAGGGATGAGAAACAATTACAATACATTAAAAACATATACATACAGTGGGGAGGGGAAGACAAACATACTATGCCTTGTTCAGAATGTGCAAATGCAGAAGGGAGAGGGAATGGGATAGGTGCTGGGGTGCTCATGGGTAAGCAACAATTGAAGTGTAATGTAAGGTAAGTGCGAGCCTCTGACAATGGAGGATGAACTGCGGCAAGTGCTGAGGATAGACAGAAGCTGGGGTGATTCAGTGTGGGAGGTCAGGGCCCTGACGATGCATAAGAGCCCTGAACACCAATCGAGCGACTGTGAGATTAGCAGAGGAGAGAGGCGGGGAGGGAAGGAAGAGGTAAAGAGGAAGGTATTGAGGATCTTACGAATTTAAGAAAGTCCTACTCAAGACGAAGAGAGAGGGGGAGGCTGTTCCAAAGATGGCAGCCAGCTGTGGAAAGCTATCAACCACCTGCCCTCTCTTTAGCAAAACAATTTACACACAAGGGGTTTGTGCCACAGGAGCACCGAGGTCTGGAGGGGGAATATTTAGTAAGAAAGAGTTGCAGATAGAGTGGTCCCTGGCCACAGACAGCCTTGTGGATGATCCAGAGGCATTTGAATTCAATCTGTGAAGCAACAGGGAGCCAATATAGACTTTGTAAGGCAGGAGAGATGTGGTCCCTGGGCTTGAGGCCAAGGATAAGTCTTGCTGCCCTATTCTTGAGCCCAAGACTAAAAGTGCTTCATTTACAACAAGAACATTATTCTTTGTGTGAACCGTAATAACACATTAAAGGCCCGGATTTGAAAAAGGCGCAGGTTGCACGTCGAAACACGTGCCATCCAAGAGGGGCTGAAAATTCTAAATAAAAAACTTTATCAAATACAACAGAACTTTTGGATTTGTCATTCATAGCAAAAGGAAATACACCAGTAATTTATCTTGGCGCAAATAAGTGCAGGCACAGTTGCAACTTTTCCTATTCTGGATTAGCTGGAGGGGTCACAGAGTGGAAGAAGGTAGACTCAGCAGGAGACTATTGCAATAGTCAAGCCTAGAAAGAACCAGCACCCGGGTAACATTGAGCCTCTAGGGGAAGGTGAGAAAAGTTATAATTGGTTTGAAAAGGAAGAGCTGAAAGTGGGGCTTCTTGGCAATGTCCTGAGTGTAAGGGAGGAAAGAGAGGCGTCCAAGATCACTCTGAGGTTTCTGGCTTCTGAAGAGGGAGCAGGGGGAGAGCCCATGGAAGGAGGCCAGAGTGAGGGGAAGAAGTCGGGTGTAGGGGTCCCTATAGGAAGGATCTCTGTTTTGCTGGCATTGAGGCAGAGATCATTGGATATGCACCAGAACTGGATGGAAGAAAGGCAGTCAGGGATGATAGACACTGCAAGTGGGTCAGCAGGAAGTTTAAAGAAGAGTTGTGTGTCTTCAGCATAAGACTGGAAGTTGGGGGAAAAGGAGGAGATGAGGCATGCCAGCAGAGTAAGGTAGATGTTAAAGAGCCAAGGTGAGAGAATGGAGCCCTTGGGGACGCCACAGGTGGAGAAGGTATTAGGAGAGAAGAAGGTGCCCAGGATGACTTGGGAAAAGCAGTCTGTTATGAAGGAGGTCAGCCAGTCCAGAGCCAGCTCCAAGATACCAATGGTGCCATGGAGCCTTTGTATGAGAATGGAGTGGTTGTTCGTGTCAAATGCAGAGGAGACATCAAGAAGGATGATGACAGCAGGGGAGTTGCAATCCAGGGAGGCAAGCAGTTCTTCACGGGTGTTCAGAATAGCATTTCCCATGCCTATGGATGCTCGGAATCCAGATTGATGGTCGTGGAGAATGCCAACAAGTTCAGTGTGAAAGTTGAGTTGGGACAGGGCCAACTTCTCCAGCAGTTTCCCCAGGAAGTGGGTGATGGAGATGAGGCAGTAGTTGGCTGGAAAGGAAGGGTCTGTTGATGGGTTTTTAAGGAGGGGACACACAAGGGAGTGCTTGAGGGACGAGTGAAAAGAACCTGTAGCAAAGGAGTGGTTACAGAGATCAGCGAGTGCAGGGGCGAGACAGCAAATGTTGTTATTGATTGTTCTGGATGAGCAAGGGGAAACCTGTTTGGAAGAGACCTTCATAGAGCACATAAATCTTCTGAAGGTGACACTTCGGAAGGTGGCTTCTTACAGGGAGAGAAGGGGGAAGGAGGAGAAGTAGGAAGGAGGAGGGTGAGGGGCCAAGAGAGGCAAGGGCATGAGGGATGGGTTGGGAGAGTGAGTGACTAGGCTGTTCAGGAGGTCCTGAGTTTTGGTGATAAAGTGTGTGGCGAGTGTGCTGCAGAGGGCCTGAGAAGGAGTATGGGAGGAGGATACTGCGAAAGGGTTGGAAAGTTTGCAGATTTTGAAAAGTTTAGTTGTGTTGTTGGCTGCGACAAATTCCTGTGCCTGAATGTGGGCCCTTTTCTTGGCACGGATAGAGAGTCTGTATTGCCTTTGGAGCGGCAGGCCAGTTTGCCAGAGGGTGAGCCTGAGGTGTGCAACTTCCATTCTGCAGCTCTGCACTTTCATTTCAGGTCTGAGAGTTTGGAGTCGTACCAAGAGTTACGCTTTGAGGTGGGTTTCAAGCAGATACACATTACTTGGGCAAGAATGTCAAGGGTGTTGGTGATGGAAAGGTAGAAGTTTCTGAGAGTAGAGTCAATGGTATCATCTGAGTTGGTGGGGCAAGGGGGGACAAAGGGGGAAGTGAAGGTAGCAGCTGACACTAGTTTCATCAGACGGATGTTAGTGAACGAGGTTGGCAGGGTGTTTGCAGGAGTGGTCACAAGGCCGTAGTGACCCAGTTGGGTGGAGAGAAGAGAGTGGTCAGACGAATAGAGAGGGGTGACCGGGGAGACGAGAGAGAGAGGTCTGAGTGGATGAAGGCGTCCAGAGTGTGTCCAGCAGAGTGTGTTATGATATAATATGGCATTTATAACACGCCTATACACAAGTGTTTCAAGGCGTGGCGAGGCAAGGGAGGGGAAACCGAGGGAAGACAGAGACAGCAATCCTACTAGGCCAGGTGACATTCAGATTGTGCAAGTGCAAGGGAGAGGGGAAGGGGGAAAAGTGCAGGGGGAAACAGAGGGGGCAGTGCAGTACATGGGATAACAGTAAAATAAATAAAGACAATAAATAATAATAAAAGTGCGGCCAGCTTGTGGCAAGTTCAGGGGTAAGTGCAGACAACAGGTGCAAGTGCTAGAAGGGGCTGAAGGGATACAGAAACAGTCCCCAAGGGCAAGGGTTGCCAGGGGGGCAGTGCAGGTGTGCAACTGGCAGGGAGGGGACCTGGGCCAGAGATCAGAGGTTAGCCAGGTAACCAGTGCAGTTTCAGTTCCAGCCAGGAGATCAGAAGGACCAGAAGGGAGAATGGAGGGATAGAGTGGTGCAGAGGTCAATGATGAGAGTGGATGCTGTGCCAGGGGAGTCCAATTGGATGTTAAAGACATCCAGGAGCAGTAGGTTGGAGGTGGTTGAGAGTAAGGAGGAACAGAAATCAGCCCATTGAGGTATGATATGATATGATCATTTATTTGTATTGCGGTCGTACACAAGTGGGGCAGAGCGCGGCAAGTCAAGGGAAGGGAACAAGGGAGAACAAAACAACGATATTACTAGGCCCAGTGACATTGACAACGCGCAAGTGCATGGGAAAGGGGGAAAAGTGCATGGAAGGGGGAGAGTGGAAAGTGTGGAGCAGAGGAGAGCAGATGAATAATAATAAATAAAAATAAATAAATAGAGACAATAAACATTGGTAGTGCAGCCACCAAGTGGCAACTGCTGTGTTAACAGCAGCAGACTGGGTAAGTCTGATAAATGCAGAAAAGAAGAAAAAGGGCTGTGGGGGACAGTATGGGTACAGATACAGTCCCCAGTGCAAGGGGTGGCCAGGAGGCAGTGCAGGAGGGTGGCAGGGTGAGCAGGTACCTGGGCCCAGGGGACAGAGGGTGGCCAGGTGCACAGTGCCAAGAGAGAACAGATCAGCAGGGGAGAAGGGGAGCAAAGGCAGAAACAAAGAGGAAGGTCTTGAGGTGCTTCCGGAACTGGAGATGATTCTCCTCATGTTTTAAAGTGGCAGGGAGGCTGTTCCAGAGGGAGGCTCCAGCAGAAGGTAGAGATCTACCCCTAGCTTTGAAAAACGACTGACCCTGAGGGAGTTAGAGGTAGAGGAGTGAAGAGCTCGAGAGGGGAGCTATTTGCGGAGGGATAGCTGAAGGTATTTTAGACCCAGGCCCCAGAAAGCCTTGTGGACAATGCACAGTGTTTTGAATTTAATCCTTGCATCCACAGAGAGCCAATGGAGAGATTTCAGAGCTGGAGAGATACGATCCCAGGGCTTGAGGCCCACGATAAGTCTCTCATTCCTGTTCTGGATTAGTTGCAGAGGGCGAAGAGTAGAGACAGGAAGATTTAGAAAGAGGCTGTTACAATAGTCCAACCTAGCGAGAACCAGAGCTTGGGAGACAGTGAGCTTCTGGGGGAAGGAGAGGAAAGGCCAAGTACCTAGAGGAGGTGCAGTAGGAAGTTTGACTTTTTAGAGACCTCAGAGATGTGGGCGGAGAAGGAAAGTGTGGAGTCAAAGATGATCATGGGGTTCTTAGCCTCGCAGGTGGGGGTAGGAGAAGGGCCAAGGGAGGCCGGCCAGAGAGTGAGGGGAAAGGATGGTGAAGGTGTGCCGATGAGGAGGGTCTCCATCTTGCTGGCATTCAGAGAAAGATCATTGGCGTCAAACCAATCTTGAACGGCAGTTAGGCGATCAGAAATGAGAGAGGGAGAGGAGGGGGCCTCAAAATGAGTTGAGTGTCGTCAGTGTAGCACTGGAAATTTGAGCAGAAAATGGCAATGCAGTGGGCGAGAGTTGCCAGGTATTGGTTGAAAAGCCACGACGAGAGGCTAGACCCCTGGGGAACACACAGGTGGATAGGAAGATAGATGATAGGAAGGACCCAAGTTGGACCTGGGAGGGTTGATCAGAGAGGAAAGAGGTTGGCCAGGCCAGAGCCTGATCCATGATACCCAGGTTATCTTGGAGACGGTTGAGCAGGATGGTATAGTTGACCATGTGGCAGAAAAAAGATCGAGTAGGATGAGGACAGAGGGAGTGTTAGAGTCAAGGATGGAGAGCAGATCTTCACAAATGTTCAGGAGAGCAGTTTTCATGCTTCTGGCAGCTCTGATGCCAGACTGGTGGTCATGGAGACAACCAACAGAATCAGAAAGAAGGTTTAGCTGTGAGATAGCCAGCTTTTCCAGGAGTTTGCCCAGAAAGGGAGTAATGGAAAATGGGCGATAGTTAGCCAGACAAGAAGGATCAGCTGTGGGTTTCTTGAGAAGAGGATGCACAAGGGAGTGCTTCAGAGTGGAGGGAAAGGATCCTGAGGCAAAATAGTGGTTGCAATAATTGGAAAGGGCCAGAGTGAGGGTGTCAATGTGGTCCTTGATGGGTTTAGAGGAACAGGGATGATCCTATTTAGATGAGGCTTTCATAGATCAGATTTGTCTAGCGACCTCATCAGGGGAGAAAAGAGGAAAACACGACAAGGAGGGTGGGGGGCTCGTTAAAGGGGGGTCAGCAAGCACAGACTGAAAGGGAATAGGAGGGGGAGGGGAGGAGAGGGTGGACATGATTTTCTGGCTTTTTGAGATAAAGTGAGAGGCAAGGGCATTGCAGAGAGCCTGGGAGGCAAGAGGAGTGGTAGAGACTGCACAAGGGTTGGCAAGCTCGTTGCAGATTTTAAAGAGTTAGGCCGAGTTGTTAGATGCTGCAGAGACAAGGGCTTGAATGTGAACTCTCTTCTTGATGCGGACGGAGAGTCACTATTGGCTTTGGAGCAGGCGACAGGCCAGTTTATCAGAGGATAAACAAGAAGCCCTTCATTTCCTCTCAGCCACCCTACACTTACGTTTAAGTGTAGCTAGGTCGAAGTCATACCAAGAATGACTCCAAGCAGCACCTGGAGGCTGGTAAATGGTAGCAATGGTCAGGGTGGAAAAGGGAGAGATAACCAGTTTGCATAATAGGCTCTCAAAGGACGAGTAGAGCAGAGTTGATAAGATGGAAAAGGGAACCCACTCAGGGAAGATAAAGACAACCCCACCTCTAGCATGGTGAGGTCAAGGCTTGGAAATTATCTTAAAGCTGTCAGGTAGGTGGGAGTAAAAGGCAGTGTATTAGCTGCCATTGAACCAAGTCTCAGTGAGTGCACGAATTTTAAGGTCAGTGTCTTCAAGAAGGAGGCAGATGTCAGCAGAGTGTTTGCTGCCTGAGTGGGCATTTAGGGTCACCAGGTGGATACGATCTCTACCTTTGAAGGTTTTCTGAGGTGGATAACAAGGGTGTGGTACTTCAGTCAGAGGTGGAGGGACAGAGAGAGTGGTAGGGGTAGAGGCAGGAGAAGGAAGGAAGTTAATGAGAGACAGCAGGATTCGGTCAAAGAGAAGGAGGTTGGCCTGAGGACCCTTAACCAGGATGGTGCCAGTGTGGTAGACATTAATGCAGCAGCGTGATGAGAAGAAGCCCGCCAAGAGGACTTCCCACTTTGTGCCACCATTAATGGGAGAGGAGAGAGAGTATAGATGAGATGAGAAGTCCATAGGTCTGAGGAGGGGACGGAGAAGAGGATGTCAGTGAAGATTTCTCTGGAGGATGCACTGACATAGGTGTCTACAATGGGGAGACCTACCTGACTGTAGGCACACAATACTTGCGGTGCACACTCCCAATAGGAGCACACTTCAGACATGGAGGGGCCACCATCCCTCTACAAGGAACTTTTTTACTTTAGCTCTAAGTTATAATGAGGGAGGTGAAGAGTGGGGAACCAAGTGCTCATTCGCAACCAAAGATGTCGTCCCATTGGTCAAGGGTTCTATTGCATTTTGTGAATTATTTGTGCCTATCACTAATTAATCTCTGATGAGTGATGAGGCTAAGGCTCTAAAATTTCAACCCTCTGAGAGCAGTCACATATTTCCTGTCTGATTCACTAGATTATGGAGGTACCAGTATGGTCTTTTATTAAATGTGGCAAGTGCAAGATCAATAGGGAAGCCCAATTCAGACCCATCTCACTTCCACCAGGAAACTGCGTCAAGATAGCAGTGGATATAATTGAGACCCATTCAATCCTTAGGATGCAGTGCCAGGTTCCTTTTTGTTTTTTAGTGGATTACTGTTAAAGTGAATTAAACACAGATCAGTATGGCCTTCTAGAGGGTGGTTAATGTAGAGTGGGTATTCTACAAAAGTTTGTAACTGATCATGCAGTGCACTCTACTGCAGATGCCATTAAAAGTATTCAGTAAAATCTCTGCTATAACCAACACTAGGAGAGCGGTGAGACACTCCCAGGCCAATGGTTTTCGATGTTGCAATTACATAGGTATCAAAGTGCAGTTAATTATGGATGGGATATGTTACTTTAGTGTTCCTGTTGGTCTAGAAATTAATACATATAAGCTTGCATGCTTGAGAAAGATAAAATGTTAAACCCACCACATGTAAAAACATACATATACAATAATGCAAATACATGGGGAATTCTTGAATCTCACAAATGAATCAGGAACATGGTAATTGGAACCCCTTTTGCAAAGTGGACTTTTACTTTTAAACTAACTTTGCAAGGTTTTCAGAAGGCAGGTGAATGAGTAACTTCAACATTTGTGGTCAGTACAGATGTAGAAAATAGCCATGAATATTATGGTCTGATAGGTATCCTATATAGTAAATGTAATCTTCTGATGCCTGAGAGCACAACAGAAGGAGTTTCACTATTTATTTTTGTCATTAGTAAAACATAAGGTAAGTCGGTGCCTAAAGCTATTGCAGTGTTTCAATTGTGCAATGAAGTAGGAGTGAAATGATCCTCCACACTGGTAAGTGTTAATGAACTTCTTTAATTCTTCAAGTCATAGATCGTATGTACACCCCACCAGTCTCTTGCTGAGCTTCTTCCAACTGACCTAGGACTCATCACCTTTGTTCCACATTCTAACTCTAAGTTCTATGTGCGATATTCCAAACATAAAGAATGCTGCACTTATCCCTTTCTCCTCAACACAAAATAACCATGGAGAAAAAGAAGACTGAATGAAAAACATCAAAAAAACAAGATATAAACACATTGATTAAACATGTGATATTATGAATGAATCATAAATAAAACAAAGCCACTAAATATTATTATAAAGCACAGCTACTACATCAGTAGTTGACACTGCACAATAGGAATAGTAAAACATGAGTATAATTCCAAACACATGCAGACACTGTGAGGTCACTCAACATAATCTTTCAGAAGATGGTTTCCCACAGCTCCTAGTGGGGAGTTCTCTTTTGTGAATTCTACAACTCTCCTTGTATGCATTTCAATCATTCTCTTCTCTTCCACAACCCTTCAGACCTTCTCAAATACCTACAAACTGTATTAACATTCCACACTCATCCATCTGTCAGGTTCACAGGGCTATGTAGTTTTTTATAACTTTCATGGGTTTTGACAACTTTAAGCATCCTTCCACCCTATCGCTAGGATACTTCATATATACCCAACCTCCTTCTTTAACTGTGCATTGCTTTTTGGCTTTCCTCATGTCAAACTGGACTTTGTTGACCAACAGTTTATTACTAATACTCTCCTTGAGAGCATCCATATCAATGTTTTTCTGACCTGCCCTACCCAGCCATCCTGGGCAAATCCTAGTGTTTGGTTTCCTCTCCCTTAACATTTCAAATGGAGAAATGCCACTGGTCACATGGGGAGTGAATATGTATGCCACTACTGTATTTTCTGCAGCTCTCTTCCAATCCCCTCCTTCTGAAATGGCAACCCTTATACTGTCTTTTATCACTCTTTTAAATCATTAAACTATCCCATTGGTTTCTGGGTGATAGACCGAACTGGTCTTATTTTCAATTCCATTCACTCTCAACAATTCCTTCATCTCATCAGAAACAAACTGTACACCATTGTCCGTTATGATTGTGGTGGGATAACCTTCCCTCCTAAAAACCTTATCTAGAAACTTGATTATATCTTTGGCACACACATTTTGAACCCATGACACTGCCACCAAATGTAAAAGCATGTCTACCAACACCATATCTTCACATTCCTTGGGATCTCACAGGCCCAACAATGTCAAGTGCTTGGGATCTCACGGGCCCAATAATGTCAAGTCCTACCTTTTCCCAGGGCACTGATGGAACAGACATAAGTGTCATCGCCTCTACTCTTGTGACACAACATTTAGCAGTATTCTCACATATGGCACACCCTCTGTGGATTCTTTCTACCTGCAAGTCCATTCCTGGCCATCAATAATCTTGCCTAATCAGTTGCTTTGTTTTGGTCATTCCCAGATGACCTTCATGTGCCACTTCAAGATTGTATTTCCTTACTCATATGGGGGGAATTAGTTTGTCTCCCCTAAAAATCATACCATCTCTTACAAGAAGTTGATCAAAGACATTCTGGATGGCATTAGGAATGGTTCCTCTCCTAATCTCTGTACTCTTTACCCCACACTCCAACCTATCTTTGACATCAATAAGTACAGAATCCACCAACATAGCTTCACGCCATTCTTGCTCTGTCACCACGTCTTGGTTAACATTAAGTACATGTTCATCCTTGTCTTCCTCATTATCTTCATCCTTTACTACATTTGTCATTCTGGACAGACAATCTGCTGCTTTATTCTTAATTCCTGGCAGATATTATATTTCCTAGTTGTAGTCTTGTAAACTAGCTACCCACTTATGAATCCTAGATGACACTGTATCCAACCCCTTTGTCGTGAGAATCTCTTTCAAAGGTTTATGGTCAGACCTTATGGTAAACTTTAACCCCCAAAGGAAAGGCCTACATTTTTCTATTGCCCATTTAATGGTCAATAACTCTTTCTCTAATGGGAATAGTTATTTTCTGCAGGTCTTAAAACTCTAGAGGCAAATTCAATGGTATAGTCCTCCCTTTCACCTCTTTCTGAGAGAAAGGCTCCTAAATCATGGTTGCTTGCAATAGTGGTTACTGCAGTGTTCCTACCAGAGTCAAAATGACTTAAAGTGGGAGGCTTCTTCAATGCCAATTTGATCTCTTTGAACTCCTCACACTGTTCACGCCAATAAAATCTCACTCCTTTCTTAAATAGATTCTTCATGTAAATGGATTTACTTGCTAGACCTCGTAAACATTTTGAATATTATTCAGCCATACCAAGGAAGGAGACTATTTGTCCTCGTCTGAGGGACTGGGAAAGCTCACAATATTGTTTATTAAATCAGCTTTAGGCTCAATATCCAGTTCTGAAATGGTATTACCCAAATATTGGATTGCTGTTTGATTGAATCTGCATTTGTCTCTACTCAGTGTCAGCCCTGCCTTCATAAAAACATCTGATACTTCTCTCAATCTTCTGTCATGATCTTCGTGACTCTTGCCATACACTAACAAATCATCCTGGAAACACAGAACAGCCTCCATGTCATGAAATTGTTGATACATGATACGTTGGAATACAGCCACAGCCGATATTAACCAAAAAGGCATGCATTTGTATTGGAATTCTTCTTCTGGTGTAATAATGCTGTTATGTTTCTAGAAGATGAATGAAGAACAATCTGGTGATATGCAAATTTGAGATCTATTGTACTCATTGCCTTGGCATCTTTGATGCTACCTAACATCTACGTAATATTGGGCAAGGGATGTCTGTCTGGTATTACACACCGATTGACATATCTTAAGTCAATGCACAACCTCAGTTTACCATTTGGTTTATATATCACAACGGAAAGGGAAACCCACTTAGCAGCTTTATTCTTTCAAATACTCCTTGCTTCTCCATTGCTGTCAACTCTTCTTTTACAGCGGCTCTAATGACTAAAGGTACACTTCTTAATGGTTGCACAACAGGAACTCACTCAGGTTTTATCCTAATTGGGTGCATAAATCCTGTAAGACTACTTAGTTCTTCACGAAATACAGCATGTTGGGACAATTCATTTATATTTTCAATTGCGTATACACTCTCTCTGGCATTGGGGTCACTTTATTTTAAGTCTTTTCTGGTGTGACCATTTTAAAAAGGGATTACTACCTTTCTTGGAATCATAGACCATTCCCTTTGCTGATCTATCCTTGAATTTCATAACTGCCCCACACCACCCTTCTAAGTCGATCCTTTTACCTCCATATGCCATGGGCCTTATATCAACTACATTAAGAGAAACAACCTTTTGTAGTTTGGTCTTGAAAATATGTTTGGGTAACAAAGTATATTTTGCCGCTGAATCTACCACCATGCCCAATTTCATTCCTTCAATCTCGATAGTGAACATGGGTTTTTCAGTGCATCCCTTCAACTGTGACAATGTCATCAAAATCAAGATCAACAAGGTATGTGCAGTCTTCCATGACTTCGAATAATTAGTCGACATAAGCTAAATTTTCACTCTTTGTTCTGCAGCAAGAAGTGAAATGTGCATGTTTATTGCATCTTTTACACAAGGCCATGATTACTGGGCACTTATCACTACTCGCAAAATGAGTAGAACTGTCACAACGAACACATCTTTTCTTATCACTTTCTTCTATCTTGTCTCTGTATTTAACATACTTCTTCTTCCCATTTTCTCTCTTGATAGTCTATTTGTTATTATCGTTGTTCTTTGTTTGTACTGCTGATATTTCCATAACTTGTGCTTCATCCATTTTCTTCTCATCTGGTTCAGTCCTTTTTTCTAATTCCTTTTCACATGTGTGTGTATGTTCCACTTCCTTTGCCACTCTTATGACTGCATCAATGGTAGGATTGCTTCTGGCCCATAATGCTTCTCTTACTTTCTCATTGCTACACTCAAGCATGAATTGATCCCATAGTCTTTCATTTAATGTGCAACCAAATTTGCATGAAGCTGCTAACCCTCTCAAAGCTGTGATATACTGTTCTACAGACTCATCCTTATCTTGCTTTCTTTTAATAAAGTGATATCTTTCCAGAATAATACTTAAACACTTCTCATAGTGTTTATCCAATATTTTTATGCATCTTTCATATTCCAATATGTTTGTAGATTCTTATTCCGATAATGGTAGCATGTTTTCAAATTGTTCCTGGCCTTAATTGCACAGACAGCGCATCAGTAAGCATTTGTTTCTCTCCCCTGAAAAATTAATTCCATGTATGGCTAAGACATAATGGTCACATCTTTTCTTTCATCTCTTCCAGTGTATGTTTGGTTCCCTTTGGACATCCAAGAAATAACTGGGAGGTGGCATCCCTTGCATGGCCATTTGTTTGCTCTTGTATTTGTTTGCTTTTGCTAATATGGTTGTGATTATGATAGTAGGGGTTTTAGAATGTGTTGGTGTTTGTATTGTATCTTCTTTTTGCAAGAGTCTTAGAAGGAATGTAACACCATAGTTTCCCATTAGGCATGACATGTTTGCGTTTATTTTCTGCCAAACTGTGCTGTATTATATGGCAATGAAGGCAATGCACTGTTTTGTATGGCAGTGAGGCAGTGTGTACAGTTCTTGTAGTTATTTGTTGGTAGTGCTGATTACTGGCACATTATTCACTGCTGGAGGATTATGCATTGTGGGATTCATTGTCCCAAATGAACCTGATAAGTTTATTTGCAGTGTTTCTTTTATCTTGTTCAGTACATCTTGGCTTCAATCGCATATAGTGACACGCAATGGAAATGCGTTCAACTGAAATCGAGCTTTTCGCGGAAGACCATTTGTTTTTGTTTTTACTTTTTGTTGACATGGCCTTTGCAAGCCAAAATGGCACTACGCAAGTTGGCATTGTTGGGTGCCTTCCTCTAAGGTCCGGATGACATTGCTGGGCTTTCTTTCAAGGAAATATTTATCCTCGTAGTGATGGTTGTCTTGACAACTCCAGAGGGTGCTACGCAGCCTGGCATTATTAGGTGCCTTCCTCCAAAACCCGATGATAGCACAGGGCTGTCTTTCCTTCAATTCTTTCATTAGTTTTTCTCGTGCAGGGGTTTAGTGCGCTGGTTATTTTGGGATTTAAATGTTTTAGTTCAGGATGTCCCTTTTTGATGTGAAAGTGCAGCGGGTCACAGGCAAGAACGCTCTGACCTTAGTGTTGACGACCAGTTGCTAGCCCTCTCAATCAGCAGCACTTGGGATTCGACACTACGGCTACTCGGTGGGGTTGCTGTAGTGCTCCTCATTGCCAGTGAAATAATCTTCCACACTAGTAAGAGTTAATGAACTTTTTTATTTGTTCAAGACATACATCATATATACACTCCACCAGTCTCTTGTTGAGCTTCATCCAATTGACCTAGAACACATCACCTTTGTTCCACATTCTAACTCTAAGTCCTATGTGCGATATTCCACACATAAAGAATGTGTCAGGGAGTGTTTGTAGATCGGAAATTTTCAATGAAACGGTGATCTGGGGAACGAAATAGCATCACTAACGAAGAGAAATCCTTCACCCGGCCTTCCTCCTATCACAGGGAATATTCATGCGAGCCATGTACAAATCAAGAGTTAGGGTTTAAACGGCTTACACTAGTTATTGTTAGTAATAAATTAAGTTTCATTACCAATGTTTAACCATGTGTTGGCGTCATGACCTACTATGGGCAAATCCTAAGAAGATGTGTGTTATGAATATGACCGGAAAGATGACAATTATGATAAAACTGGCCAATGAAAATGTAGGAATTGGGAAAAGATGGGATTTCTTTGAAGAGGGTTTTGTTCAATCATGTTTGGGGGGTGATATGATATATGATATGATATTTTATTTGTATCACGCTCGTACACAAGTGTTTCAGAGCACAACTAGGCAAGGGAGGGGAACAGGGGAGAACACAACAAAACACAACAACGATCTTACTAGGCCCAGTGACATTGAGAACGCACAAGTGCATGGGAAAGGGAAAAGGGAAAAAGTGCATGGAAGAGGGAGAGTGGAAAGTGCAGAGCAGAGGTGAGCAGATAAATAATAATACATACAAATAAATTAATTATTTCTTTTTGCCATTAATAGTTCATAGTTGTTCAATTGGACCATGATGACTAGAATAGTGACATTACATTTTTTATTCTATTTCTTGTAGAAATTGAAGAAACGCAATCAACATTTCACACCTGAAGAAGGGGTTGATACCCCAAAACACGTAATGTACTAAGGTGATTGTATGATAATACTGCATGCATTCTGATGCAAATTACAGAGATTATCTCTATCTAATTTTGGAGTTGTATTTTTTTTTGTGAATTTATTCTTTAATAAGATTTCATTCTGATTTTACTTTTCAGCACATTCACCAACGTGCTTATATATTTTTGATACTAGTGAATGATTTAATTCATTGTACCATATGTATTTATCCTTGTTTTGAAATCAATGGCTTTAAAATGCATTTTTTGTGAAATTAATAAACTTCTTGTGAAACAAATACATTGTGTATTGTTCTATCTTGACTTTTAAATTTGTTGTATTTTTTGTTACATCAATTTAAGAGTGTGGGAAGGGACTTTGTCCCGACTTGAGTGACCAGGTTTGCGCCTCAGTGTTTTCTGAGGCTACAAGTCCGTAAGTGCTTTGTTTAAGGCAGCAGACTGGGTAGGTCTGATAAGTGCAGAAAAGAAGAAAATGGGGGGGGGCTGTATGGGTACAGATACAGTCCCCAGTGCAAGGGGTGGCGAGGAGGCAGTGCAGGAGGGTGGCAGGGTGAGCAGGTACCTGGGCCCAGGGGACAGAGGGTGGCCAGGTGCACAGTGCCAAGAGAGAGCATATCAGCAGGGTAGAAGGGGAGCAAAGGCAGAAGCAAAGAGGAAGGTCTTGAGGTGCTTCCGGAACTGCAGATGATTCTCCTCAAGTTTTAGAGTGGCAGGAAAGCTGTTCCAGAGGGAGGCACCAGCAGAAGGTAGAGATCTACCCCGAGCTTGTTTCTTTGAAAAACGATTGACCCGGAGGGAATTAGAGGTAGAGGAGCAAAGAGCTTGAGAGGGGAGGTATTTGCAGAGGGATAGCTGAAGGTATTTCGGACCCAGGCCCTAGAAAGCCTTGTGGACAATGCAGAGGGTTTTGAATGTAATCCTTGCATCCACAGGGAGCCAATGGAGACATTTCAGAGCTGGAGAGATACGATCCCAGGGCTTGAGGCCAAGGACAAGTCTTTCAGTCCTGTTCTGGATTAGTTGCAGAGGGCGGAGATTAGAGGCAGGTAGATTTAGAAAGAGGCTCTTACAATAGTCCAACCTAGAGAGAACCAGAGCTTGGGAGACACTGATCTTCTGAGGGAAGGAGAGGAAAAGCAGAGAACATCTGAGGAGGTGCAGTAGGAAGTTAGACTTTTGGATTGCAATAAAGTGTTTAGGAGTGTTTTAATGGTTGCAAAACTATATAAAATATGTGAACTAATGTGGTTTGTTGAGACTTGGGTTATTTTGGTCCTGCAACGCCATCTAACTGCTCCCCGGAGAATTGTACAATATACTTGCTTTATGTACAACCGGATACTCACTTCTTAAGTGGTAGACCTGTTTGGGTTAAGGTGATTAAAGGCCCATCCATACACTATTTTTCACCTAGAAGAGGCCAGGCCCAGCCCCAAACTGTGAGCTCGCCAGGCTCAGGAGGACTCAATTGCCAAACATGCTCACTCTGGTTCACAACTTGCTGACATTAGTGCAAATGGTCAGGCTCTACCAGATATGATATGATGTGGCATTTATAATGTGCCTATACACAAGTGTTTCAAGGTGCGACTAGACAAGGAAGGGGGAACAGAGGGAAGACAGACAGCGATCTTAATACACCTGGTGACATTGAGATTTCACAAGTGCAGGAGATGGAGTACAGGGAAAAGTGCAGGGGGAAAAGGGGAGGGGCAGTGTAGTACATAAGAGAACTGTAATCAAATGAACAAAGATAATTAATAAATAAATAAAGACAATAAATAAAAAGTGTGGCCAGTTGGTAGCAAGTGCAAGGGTAAGGGCAGATATACAGGTGTCAAGTGCTGGTAGGGGGCTGTAGGGATTCAGAACAGTCAGTCCCCAAGTGCAAGGGTTGCCAGGGGGCAGTGCTTTTGTGCAACTTGAGGGGAGGGGACCTGGACCCGAGATCAGAGGGTAGCCAGGTAACCAGTACAGTTTCAGTTTCAACCAGGATATCAGCAGGGGAGAAACAGCAGAAGCAAAGAGATAGGTCTTGGGGTGCTTCCGGAACCGGAGATGGTTCTCCTCAATTTTTAGAGAGGCGCAGAGGCTGTTTCAGAGGGAAGCCCCAGCAGACGAAAGAGACCTACCACCAACTCGTTGCTTGGAGAAGCAACTGACCCTGAGGGAGTTGGAGGTGGATGAGCGAAGAGCTTGAGAAGGAAGATATTTAGGAAGAGAGTGAATTGAAGGTATTGAGGCCACAGACCACAGAAGGCTTTATGGACAATGAAGATGGTTTTGAACTTAATCCTCACAGCCACTGGGAGCCAAATCAGAGCCTTTAGTCCTGGAGAGGTACGATCCCTGGGCTTGAGGCGAAGGACAAGTGTCTCAGTCCTGTTTTGGATGAGATGCAGAGGGCGGAGAGTAGAGGCAGGCAGATTTAGAAAGAGGCTGTTGCAGTAGTCCAGCCTATATAGAACCAGAGCTCTGGAGACAGTGAGCTTCTGGGGGAAGGAGAGGAAAGGAAGAATATCTCTGAGGAGGTGAAGCTGGTAGTGTGACCTCTTAGAGTCATCAGAGATGTGAGTAGAGAAGGAGAGTGTGGAGTTGAAGATGACCCTGAGGTTTTTAGCCTCACAGGTGGGATTCGGAAGAGGGCCAAGAGAGGCCGGCCAGAGAGTGACAGGAAACGAGGGAGCAGGTGTGCCGATGAGGATAATTTCAGTCTTACTGGCATTACGGCAGAGATTATTGGCGGCACACCACTCCTGGATAGCAGACAAACAGTCAGAGATGAGAGAAGGAGAAGAGGTGGCGGAAAGGAGCCTGCAAATGAGTTGAGTGTTGTCCACATAGCACTGAAGGTTGGGCAGAGAGCGGCAATGCGGTGGGCAAGAAGTGCCAGGTATTGGTTGAACAGGCAGGGAGAGAGGTTAGACCCCTGGTGAGACCACTGGTAAAGATAGAGATAGAGGAGAGGAAGGACCCACATTGAACCTCGGAAAGTCAATCGGAAAGGAAAGAAGTCAGCCAAGCAGGGCCTGATCAGTGATACCCAGGTTATCACGGAGACGGTTGAGTAGGATGGCAGGGTTGATCGTGCCAGACAAAACAAAGTATTGTGCTGGTTGTAGGACTTTATTTGTAAATGATGTACAGCCTGTGGGGTGTGTCATAATGTGCCTTGGAATGATACCATGATTCCAAGTGATATCAAAGAATAATGTGTGTTGTGGAAATTCTACAGTTGTAGCTAAGTCTGAGGGATTACCTTTGCTGATCTGCACAGGTGGTAATAAAGAAATTACTACTTACCTGATTTCTCTGCAGTCCTTTTTCAACTCTCAAAAGTGTTGTCCTTGTCAATGCAAATATTTGGTGAGATACTTGGTTGTGAGGGAGTCATTGCAAGTAATTACATAGTTAAGCCCCTATTCAGAATGTATTACTGGAGCAGAGCTGGGCCACAGAACACAATGTTGATTTAAAGAAAATATACTTAAACCTTTATAGAGGAGGAGCAAAATGCCTCTATAGGAAGTCCCGCCCCTCTGCTACCTGTGTGCTTGGAATCAGCGGTCGTGCCAAGTCTGGTATCAGTAACTGTGACTATTCTGTGCAAGGTCTTTGAAACAAGGTATCTATTAAGAAGATCCTATGTGATGTACACTCGAAGAAACGACGATCTAAGGGAAGCAGTCCTCAATCGAATATGAAATAAGATAAAAAGAGGCTGATGATGCCACAAGAAATAAGCATGACGCACTGAGAGGAATGGTCAAAGAAGAAGATGCATAGACTGTATGGAAACTGATGTTGAAATAAAAAATCGAGTAAGCTTTCATATGCTGAATGAAGATTGTACGTGTGAAGAACACTGCCGAAAACACAAGTCTTTTTACAATTGTACAGATGCTGTAACGCAAATAGACAAAGTAATCATAAGGCTGGCTATACGTAGTGAAGAGACTGCAGGCAGTTCCGCCATTGTATAAAGAAATCTGGACATTCGAGGTCACAATTTTAGTAAGCTTGACTGCATGAAGAAAGAAGGATTAGTAGCTGTGTGTGTTGCATCAAAGAATAAGCTAGGATTAGAATCAAGACCAAGAAGGCTATCTGGCTGGGTGTCAAAGGCTAGAAGCAGCGAAGAATTCGTTATCAGTCTTTGAAAAACATTAAACGTGAGAAGCTGAGGTATCTCTTGCTAAGTTACAAAGAAGAAACACCACGAGTGCCAGGTTTCTTCATTTAAGACAATTTAATGCTATAATATGGGTCGATTCACAGTCTCCAGTCACGTGAGCTGAGGATGAAAATAGATGGAGAGCATGGTGCTCCTGAATGAACATAGCAAATGCTCAAACTCCCTTATATTCACTGGATTAAGAAGCAATTGCAGGACCGAGTTCAAAGGCAATATTATGGCAGAAGGCATGAGCGATGAGAGATATGGGACTAATTGGGTGTGGAGACATGGTCAAGTTCACCCACTGGCACCTTGGGTAGCAGCTTACATGCTGCTAGAGAATTGAACGTTCCAGAAGGGCACAAGCATGCCAACCAATTGTAGAAGGACATATAATGAAGGAACTTATAGAATGAGAGCCAATGATATGTTGTGTATCTTATAACTGTTGTAGATGACTTGAATAGGGGTGGGCATAAATTGTCCACCTTACAATAGAAACCCAATCACAATCCGTCCTTATATAGAAAGTATACTTAGATGTTCCCCTTGAACCAACCACAATCTCCTGTAGGTTTTCTTAGTTTGCCATGTAGTATGATGTCGCATATGATATATGATATATATGATCGTTTATTTATATAGCGCCTATACACAATGTGTTTCAAAGCGCTTCAAGGCAAGGGAGGGAACAAGAGAAAATACAACCACATTTTTACAGGCCATGAACAGTAAGGATGTGAAATTAACTATCGTACTCGGCCTGACGACATTTCAGATAGTGCAAGAGCTAAGACATAGATAAGGAAGGGAGGGGGAGAGTGGGAAGGAAATGGAAACAGACAGGCAACTACCGTACTAGGCCTGATGACATTTCTGGTAGAGCTGGAGAAAAAAAAAAGGTGAGGGAGAGGGGTGCAGAAAGGGAGGGGAGGAACAAAACAAGCGACTATCATACTAGGCCTGACTACATTTCAGATAGTGCTGGAGGGGTGGTGGGGAGGAACAAAAACAGTAATGGGAGGGTGGAGGAAACAGACAAGGTTGCTATCATATTAGGTCCAGGGACAATTCTGATAGAGTAAGTGCATAGAAGAAAGTAAGGGGAGGAGATAGGAAAAGGGAGAAGGGAAAGGAGGAGAGAACAAAGAGTAAGCAGTCAAAAAGAGCGGAGAAGCAAGAGTGGAGAGCGGGATGAGGTTTTGCTATAAAAGTGTTGTTTTTTTATTAAATGTTTTGCGAACGCTGTGCGACGTCTGTTAATGTCCGTTGTAACTCACTGTTTTAGATAATTGATAATAAAACAGTCTGATGAAGACTTTTTTGCCAACTTCCTGAGTCAATCTTATTATTTGGTGTCAGAGTTATTCTGCATCCCATGCATTTAACGATGTGTTACCTAATTTGAGGACTATAATGGCTCACCTTGCTTTTCAGATCAATTAACACTTTTGTTCTAATCTACAGCTGTCTATTTAGGCAGTGTCAAGAGGCCATTGCAGTCAGTGTGCACTCAATGGTTGTTTTTTTTACAAAATGTTAGTAATTTTTATTAGAGTTTTATAATATGACAATAATGTATTTTTCAACAAAGTGCAGCAATCCATTAAGCATGCAAACAAAAAAACACAGTAGAAAGAGCATTGAGAAGCTCCTAGAAACTATTCTGAATGTGTAAAACATGAACAATAGGCAATCTGATCAAGGTTAAAAGATATGGAACCAAATACCGCAGAATAAATTGCAACAAAGGATACTGCAAAGCTGGCAGGTAAATAGGGGGAAGACAAACAAGGAGACCAATAGAGTACAGACAAGAAACAAAGGGAAGAGGAGGGAGGTTTAGGGAGATAAATGAAGATGATGTGGCACAGTAAATGTGGTATCAGGCATAACTTAAATGTAGATATATCCATAGAACATCAGAATAATTTAATATACATGTAGAGGTTCACATTCCATGTGTGGTTCCATTAAAACTATCCAAATAGCGAATGAAAAAAGACCATTTAGCATTATACTTAGGAATAGAGTTTAGATTGTTTTCCATGCATAGTTCCATTCTTTGTGTGTGGCAGATGTTATTCCACCAAACCCTGACAGATAGGGAGCGAAAGTCTTTCCAATTGGCAGTTATAATTTTCAGTGCAATGATGATGAGTAGATTATACAGTTTGGCAGCGTCAAGTGACAATTTGGTAGTGATAGCAAGGCTTCCCAAGAAAATATTTAAAAAGGATAATGGGACATCAACAGAAAAAATAATTTTAAGGTATTTCCATATATCCCGCCAGAACTTGAAAATAAAAGAGCAGTTAAAAAACATATGTTCATTTGAGGCTGGAGCAAAGCCACAAGACCAACATTTATTGTCTGTCTTGGATTTTGATAATTTTTCAGGAGTAATAAACATTCTGTGTACAAAGAAGAAGACATGTTGCGTAATATTAGCAGAAACAGATATATATATTTAATTTTAGAGAAAAGGAGGGACCATGTGTGGTCATCAAAAGTGCAACTGAAATTATTTTACCATCTTAAACGCACAGAGCACATCTTAATGGATGAGGTGAGAATGATGTAAAATTGGGAAGCATTGATATTGTAGAGCATGGTTAACTGCAGCAGTCTGAAGGCATCAGGTGTGAGAATATCATTAGAAAAATGATGAAGTGCGTCAAAACAAGAGTTGACTAATTTGTTATAGAAGTTGAAATCAGTGTTGGAAATGGAAAATCTGTTTTTGAATTTCTGAAAAGAAAGAATGGAAGGGCCGTCTACGATTTTTTTGTATAAATAGAATGCCTTTTTTGAACCAGGATTTCCGATTCAAGCCTCTTTTCTTAATCACAATATTCTTGTTGTGCCATAGTAGAGGGGAGAGACATTTTTTGGGGGGTTTTGTATGCAGAAATAGAAAAATTTGTAGGGCTGAAATGGAGGCTTTAATGGGGTCAGAGATAGCCGAGGAGGAAAGATTAAATGTATAGATAAGGTCAGCAATTTGAAGGGGATGAACCAGATGTTTCAAAGGGATGAACTCCATGTGGGGGTATCTGTTACTTCAGGGCATGCAAACCAACATCGGGATTGTTTCAGAAGAAAAGCAGAGTGATATCATTTAAAATCAGGAAACTTAACCCCATCCATATCATACGGTGCTTTCAAATTGGCTAGGGCAACCCTTTTACTTTTTCCAATACCCCCAAGGAAGGCAACCAGGATAGAACAGATAAATTTAAAAAAGGAAGGAGATATAGGGACAGAAAGGAGTTGCAGATACTATAAAACAATTGGAGAAACCATCATTTTAATTGTGTAAATCCATCCCCACCAGGAGAGATAAAGGGGGGACCATCTGGAGGTTCGATCTCTACGTTTATCCAACAAAGTTTGGGTATTGAGTTTTATAGTATCATGGATTGTGGGAGCAAAACATATACCTAAATATTTGCTAGAGGCACTGCACCATTTAAAACCAAAGGGGTCAATATCACGTTTGAGACAATAGGGGTTTAGAGGCATAATTTCAGATTTGTCTTTGTTAAGTATATAGCCTGATACTTGGCCAAATTGATATAGTACATTGAGTAAGTTAGGGAGGTGTAGTTTAGGATGCTTAATAAGAATAAGGATGTCATCGGCATAAGCTGCAATTTTAACATGTGATGCTCCACCTGAAATTCAAGGGATATTTTTGCTAGATCTAATTAGTTCCAGTAGTGTTTTTAATGAGAGAATGTATAGAATTGGTGAGGGGGGACAGCCCTGTCGCGTACCTCGGGGTAGAGGGAAGAAAGAGGAAGTCCGTTGATACATATTGAGGATTTAGATAAACCTATCCCCACAGCCATACCATTGTAAGGACCAAAACATAAAGTCCCAGTTGACACGGTCAAAAGCTTTTTCTGCATCTAATGCGATGGCCGTGTAACACTGCTTGTCCTTTTTATCCTTGGCCGATAAATGAATGGCATATAATAGTAGCCTGGTGTCGGTAGAGATATTGCGTTCTTTTACATAGCCCACTTGATCTGATTTTATTAGAGCAGGAAGTGAGGATTCAATTCTATTGGCTAGGTTCTTCGTGAACATTTTATTCTCAACATTAATAAGAGAAATGGGCTGGTAATTTCCGGGGAGTGTGGAGCCCTTGTCAGGTTTGGGGAAAAGTACATGTAGGGCCTCAGAAAATGAACCTGATGAGGATTTCTGGGATATAAAATAAGAAAATAGATTTTTAAGCTTGGGACTGAGGGACTGAGATTGGCTTTCAAAAAATTCTGTGGAGAGACCATCTGGACCTGGGGGCCTTACATTTGCCCAAGCCTTTAATGGCTCTGGTGATCTCTAAAAGGGTGATGTCATTATCTAGGTGGGAGAGATCTGATTGAGGGTATGATGATCTGTTAATGTTATCAAGAAATTAAATAATATTATTATGGGGGATAGAATTTTCATAAAACCTTTTAAAACAGTTTAGTATATCATCGGGATGATGATGTGAGGTGCCAGAAGCATCCTTGATATGGGAAAAGAGACATTTTTCTTTTTTTGTTTTCAAGTAAGAGGCTAGCGATTTGCCGGCTTTATTGGATGTTTGATATATTTTTGTTTTATATTTAAGATTGTTCCCTGTCGCTAGGTCAGTAATCTAGTCATTGATTTGGAAGCGTAAGGCCATGTCCTTATGGAGATTAGTTGCGTTAGAATCATGATAATAATGTTGCTCAGCTGAATAAAGTTCATCTAGATGCTTTCTGTGTAAAGTAATTTTTTTCCTGAGAAAGCCATCATATGGCCCCTAAAGGCAGCCTTGAACGCATCCCAATTCATCACAACTGAGGTATCGAGGTCTGGATTATCTACACAGAACTGTTGAGTAAATGATTTAACAGATTGAATAAATTGTGGATCTTGTAATAGAAAGTTGTTCAGTTTCCAGCAGATGAAGATTTGTGCACATCTTAAAGACTAAAGGAGGTACATACAGGGACATGATCTGATATAAGGATGTTAGCTATCTTTGAGTCGACAATGGAACCTGTAAGGGTTTTAGTAGAGAAAATATAATCAAGGCGTGAGAGAGTGTTATGTGGGGGTGAGTGAAAAGTATAGTCAAGTTGAGTGGGGTGGGATAGCCTCCAGGTAGCTAAACATCCCAAAAAGGATTTGTGAGATTTGGTAGTTTTGAACATACAGCTGGATTTCCTGTCCAGAAAAGGGCCAAGGACCTGATTGACATCATCACACATAATTAAATTAGTGAAGTTATTTTTAAGTGTAATTTGTTTAATGGAGAACCAAATATTGGGATCAGTTATAGTAGGACCATAGATGTTCAAAATGGAAACATGTCTAGATTCAATTAGGAGATTAACACATACCCACCTCCTATTGATATCAGCACCCTGATCTAGAATTTTGAAGGGTAGTTTCTTGCTAATTAATATGGCAACTCCATTTTTCTTAGCGACTGCCGGACTAGAGATGATTTCTTTGACCCAGAATTATTGCAGTTCCAATGCTTCTTTGTTAGATAATTGTGTTTCTTGTATACAGGCTATGGATGGATTGAATTTATTAAGGTGAGAAATGATTTTGCATCTTTTGATGGAGTTACTGCAACCTTTGATTTTCCATGTAACACATTTAAAGATAATTGAAGCGTTTCAGTAATTACAGAAGTATATCCTAAAACCATGGTAAATACAGAAATTTGGTTCCATAGGGATGTAATTAAAATCACACATAGTCAGGGGTAGACATATAAGGAAGACACATCGGGAATCAGGGAGGTGAGTAGGGAGTCTGATCATAAACAGATTATTTAGATACTAGAATTCAAGACAGATATATAGATCAGACTTGGGTCAGGAGAAAAAAAGGAAAAAATAATTGCAGGGATGGGTGATGCTTGCTGAGTCATCAAAAGAAAAAAGAACAACTCAGAGTGGAAGAAGGATGCTGCAGTGACACCCGTCCCAACAGGTTATAAAGGATAATCAGGGCATTAAGTGGAATACAGCAGAACATGAGGGAGGAGAACACAGTCATGTAATGGAAGAAGTAGAGGTACTAGCAGGAGAAGATGAGTCCATGCCTTCGATTTGATGGAACGTATAAAAGCTCTTAGCTCAGTAGGATCATCGAACATGGTGGTACAACCTTTTTGTGATTTTAAAAGAGCATGGGTGGTATAGCCCGTACCGAATATTGAGCTGCTTCAAAGCTGGAGGAAAGGATAGGAATACTTTCCAACAATGGGCTGTACTTTTGGCAAAATCTTGTGTAATAAATATCTTATTACCATTCCAAATGAGGGATTTGCGTTCCTTGGCAGCAGATAGGATGAGCTGAAGTTGGGAGTATTCAAGAAGGTAGAAAATCAGTGTTCTGGGTGATGGATGTGGAGAAGTGGAGACAGACAATTGACCAATTCTATGAGCTCGTTGAATATTGAGTAATTTCCGAGTATAGGTGAAGTAAGGTTGGTAGGAATTTATGCAAAGAATCAATGGTACTGACTCCTTCAGAACCCTCAGGCAGATCTGAAATTCTATGATTGTTACGTTGGCTCCGGTTTTCTAAATCTTCATTGTGCCTCTGAAGATCTTTCATAGACTCCTCAAGTTGTGCCTCTCTGGGGGATACATCTTCCACAAGGCCGACTCTTCTTTCCACCTCGTCCATTCTGTTTTTGAAGCCCTTACATCTGTCATCTAATTGTTGTAATTTTAGATTCGTGGTCTCAATGAAGGGTTTAAGTGATCTGATTTCTGATAATATGGCTTCGAGAACTGGATCCGAGATACAAAGTGGGAGTGGTGAGTCACTTTTAGGTCTCTTAAGGTTGGCAGATGAGATATTGGATTCTTTTGTAGTAGGCACACATTTTTGAGTGTTTTTACTGGTGACCATGCTGGCAACTGATATAGGTAGGAATAAATTCAATGTAGAGACACTAATATGAGTATATTGAAATGAGAGCTAAGGCGCAATGTTCAGCAAGAAAGTGGTACCACCTCCATCAGAAGTACAGAGTAATCTTCAGGAAAGCATAGAGTGATGTATTCAATTCAGAACTGACTTGGTGACTGGTCAATGTAACGTTATTTCCTATAGTTTACAATTTGTATGTCCATATTATGCAGACTGCCTTTCTCCTGATAAAGGCGATCAAATGGAAACAACAGAGGATAATAAGGAGTAAACTAAGGGAATGAGCTATGAAGCACCACCAGTCACGTCTTCGCAGTAAAGCACCGAACCTCTGCACTCTGATGATTAAATGAGAGTCAACGTGAGTTTATATTGACCTCAGCATAGGAGCACAGAAAAATAATCCAGGTATATTCAGTAAAGGCCGAAAAATTAGTTCTGGTATATTCAATAGAAGCCAAAAGGTAGTCAAATATATTCAGTAATGGCCAGAAGATAGTGGGAGAAAAGGTGGTAATTTACTGCTTTGCAAAATGTCACCATGCATCCAACAGCTTGTGTTAAAATACAGTACAGGCTGCCACGTGATAAAACAAAATCCATAATAAGATGTAGAGAAGCACGTGAATTAGCAGAAATAGTCTTATGGATATATATATATTATAGTGAGAGGAAATGCTATCAGCATTGCTATTTTTCCACTTCAGGTGTCGTGTGGAGAATTGGTGCACTGAAGACGTTTATAATAAACATGCTCCGTACCTGACAAAGCTTTTATAAGCTTAAGTTGAATTAAGGAGCATTGTTATGAAGAACGCTCACTTTTGTTGTTGCCTGTGCAGTTGGATTCAAGCACCAGTGGTGGCGATGTTGGGGAGGAGGGGCCGACCAGGCCGTGGCCTGCACGTCTTAGTGGGTGTGATGCCAGATGTTTACACATGGAGGGTGGACACTTGAAGAAGCAGCTGTCGGTGTGGAAGTGCTGGAGCGCGATACTAGTTAAAAAAGGCGGCAGAGCACTGGAGCCTAAGCGACAGCCAGCATACTCGGTACAGCTCGTTCAGATAAGCAGAGGTAGAAGAAATAAGCAGCGGAATGCAGGTTTAATGTCGTATATCATTAGGCGTGGGACGGAGCGGCAGGGCTAAGCGGCCGCCTTCTTTGGAGTTCGACTCAATGGTTGTTTTTACCATGATATAATCGAGACACGAGGATACATAGTGGTCTTACATCACAACATTTCTTTTCTCAGGACAGACTGTCTCTGGAGGGAAGTCTTCCTTATCGAAACCTTGAACTGATAAGAACTTGCGTTGACCACCAAGTTCTAACCGGAAGTTCCTCATTTACTGTAAACCATGGGCTTTTCACAGCTGACACAGCATTGCACTGAGACAGAAATCTGGAACCCGGGGCCATGTCAATCCCCACAATCATAACCTCAATTCTAGCCATATTCAGCGTCAGTAGGTTAGCACACATTCATTCCTGGTGACAACTCAACAGGAACACAAGTGTGATGCAGTTGACTGCATGTCTCCAGCCAAATAGACAAGGAAAGGAATTGCAAATAGAATGATCATATGAACTCTGAAAGGCAGCAAAGGGGTATGGTGTATGGTGAATAAAATGGGCAATAGTTATTATCCCAGAAGAACTATCCAGGTCAAAAGATGATAGTGACATGCAAAAGGTAAATGTTTTCAAGCTGAATTACTCAATGCAGCCTCCATCTGCCCCTTCGCTTCTCTATGAGAAAAGATCATCATTAGAGTTCCCTCGAGCAATTCTGCACATATGTTCAAGGTGACACTTCTGTCAGCGGCTGCTCTTTGAAGATTTCCCACAGGGGACTCCAGACCGATTCTGTTCCCTATTCACTCCCATAATCAAAGGAACTAAACCAATCCAAGTATTTCCCGCAGCAACGTGGTTTGTGTAGTGGTAACATGTTTTCCATCAGTGCTCAATCTGCGATCGAGCTAGAATTTGCCAAATCATGTTTCCAAACACTTTTTTTTTAGTAATGGAATGGAAAAGGCAAATGTAACAGTCTGAACATAAAATGGGGGAGAAGTTACTTTCTGTAAAACACACGTATGCATTTTAGTAAAACAGCTCCTCTCGGCTGTACCCATTTTGGATTACCCAGCGGAGTGTGTGCCGCACTTGAGTCTTTTCAATAAACAATCTGATGATTTTAACAAGCTCTGAATTGGACCTGCGCGACGGCACTTGGTACTTGGCCCTCCTGCCCGGCAGGTTGTGCTGCTGCCGCTCGGCTCAGATAATGAGGCGCCCCACCATGGTTCCGCCGTACCTGGTCCTTAAATGCCTGGTTGATCCTGATGCATGGATCTTTCTTATGCAGTGCTTCCAGGGATCGCAGGGCACTGGGCACATTCCATAGTTGCCATTCTATAGTTGTGCAACACTTGAACGGATCCTGCTACCAGTTTCCTCCCGGCAACTCTGGTTGTGTGATGAAATAAAAACACTGAACAACATGTGGAGCTAAGCGCAGCCAGTGGGGATCCACCAAAGGATCCATCAGGGAGGTCGCCTTGATGGGATCGGAGGGCTACTCTCATCCCATTCTTGGAATCTGGTCCTACAAAAGGAAACAATAGCATAGCTGAGCAATAGCCAGACACCACCCCAAACCTACTGAGCCTTTCCTTTCTCTACCACCCACCCTCACTACACACCTACCACACACACCCAGGTGACTACCACCCGCTAAACACCCAAACCAACATCACTTTCAAACCAACTCACACACCCAGCATCTAACAACACAATAGTTGGACGCAGAAACATCCATTGTACGAAAAAGAAAGATTACCCAGAAAGCACACAGGCACAGATGCCAGTTACTCCTCATTCTACACTCATCAACAGATGAGCACAACACATACCTTATCCCTCTCTTCCTCCCTAATAAACCCACCCCACTTTACCTTGCAGAGCCAACAGCACCGAGGGCCATCAAAATGGCAGCGGTGCTCGGTATAAATCACCATAACATAACACACAGAGGAAGGAGCTCCAGATGCTTGGTCTGAAACACAGCCCAGCTTCCCTCTTGCAGAAAAGCGGCCTCAGTGTTTTGGGCCCAAGTGGAAGTGTTCTGCAATTGCTTGGCTTGACAAGTATTCCTGATTGAGCGATTTCTCTGTGTGGCCATCATGAATTCTCACCATTTTTTATTCCATTATTGCCCTGCTCAAGCGGCCCTAAAATGCTTGTGTTTTGCACTGCTCGAACATATCCAAGAATTTCACCATATAGCCATGGTACAGGGCCATCATGCCTGCTTCTATCATTCAGAAATTACTTACAAAATGGCGTAAATGGCCCTCCAACCGTTGCTCACTAACCCCTTAGACTGGACTATCCCTAGGCGTAGGTGCTGAGCCCCTAGGAATAGTCCACTCTTAGGGGTCAGTCAGTAAATTTTGGGGGGGCCATTTGGGCTATTTCGAAGCTTTTTCTGAATGATAAAAGCAAGCATGCTCGCCCTGTACCTTGCATGTGTTTAGTATTTGGGATCTTGTACACGGTCAGGTTATTTCATTTGGGGACCCCCTGTGTGTTAATTCTCACCATATAGCATCTGCAGTCATGTGAATGCAATCAATTGCAAAGTGCTGGCAGAAATCACAAGCCACTATAAAGGTACTGGCAACATGTAGGAGCAAACTCCTTAGGAGTTTCTTCTTACATGTAGGGTGACGCTGGGAAGGAGATGCACTGCCCACCTCCCATGGTCTGGTAAAACTTTCCAAATGCACTTCTTTGCAAGAAGTGTGTGCATATGATTAAAAACTCTGCAGAATAACCAACCAAAGCTTTCCATGCATACGACTCACCAGGACAAAAACCAATAAGGACATTCTAGAAAAGTGGCATATACTCTGAAGCCACGAGTCAAAACGGCACGCGCCGATGGGAGCCCGGAAGCGAAACATCAGCACCAGTGTGACGCATCAGGCCCCATCAGGCCCTTGACAAGAAGCGCGGAGCATTTATCCAGAGCATCTTTCACAAATGAACTTGAAACCCAACATAACACGCAAATGTCCCCAGCCCAGATGCTGTGAACATGTCATTAGAAGTACTCCACCCTCAAGGGCTCAGCTTCACAGGCTTGCATTCAAATGAGGTAACTATTCTCTTCAAACTCATTTAAAAAGAGACCGACATTTCTCCCTGTAAAAGTAACTGTAAAAGTAACTTTGCTTCAGGTGGTTTTGCAGAGCCGAAAAGGCTCCTCTAACATTGCCAATAACCACACATTTCTCTACACGTCATACAGAATCCCCCCTAAAATAAAACAACAGTGAACACAATTCTTCACTTGCTTATGACACAGAGGAATGTTACTACAGAAAAACCTGCGAACGTGTAGCGCTTCCTGCTATGGAAACAAGCATTGGCAAAGCCAGCAGTTTGGGTTTTTATGTATGTATGGGATAGGCATTTGCCAGGCATTGATGCAATGGCACTACGTGGCGATAACACCACAGCAGCTGGTAAATAGACTGATTACTTGGGCATATGATGGCATACCTGGCAGATGCCTATCTAATACCTCAGGCCAAAACTGTTGGCTTTGTCACTGCTTATGTAATAAAAATGCCTTAACCAAGTGTGGCTTTTTCTGCTTGGTGATAACATTTGTATTACACCAATACCCATTTACAGCTGCAATTAAGCCAGTAACTCTCAGAAGGCTGCATAGAAATAACTACGGCAGTTTAAAGTTTGAAGTGACTGCTAGTTACAGAGAACCTAAAGAGTTCCCATGAGGAGGTGTTTTGGACGGGGAGGGGCAGGAACTAGGCATGAATAGTCATAGGAATTAGCATGGCCATGGGCAGTCAATGGGTGGGTAAATAACCAAACAACACCCACACGCTGTGTGCCATCTGCCTCCTGTCTGTACTTCAACGCAATAGTTTTAACTTAAAGGTGGCTCTTAAGCCCACCTAATAGTTCAAACTAAAACATGGCAACAAAAATGAGTTCTCGAATACACAAGAACAAGACTATCAACAACAGGACTACATTTTTTTTGTCAGGGAAAAAGCACGAATGAATGAATGTGTTAAGCCCCTGCAACGCAAATGCACAACACTTCTTGCCAGACAGTTACTGCCAGCAGAGTCTTTTGCAAAACAGGAATCAGTCAGAAGAGCCGACCAGAGGTCTCTGCCAGTCAAATACTCTATTCGCGCCTGCGGGCACTGAGAAGCACAGCACACATATATGCGGTTGGTCCCCATCAAAATACGTCTACCGCCTCGTTATGTATATCCAATACTGGTATTAAGTACCATCAGAGCAGGGTAAACGCAGCCCAAGTCCAGGCCTTAAGGTGGATCATTTCTGGGGCCCTAACCTGGTAATCCCTGGCAACTGGCAGGTAGTTGAGGGGTTTACATCCCACCAGCTTGGGCGTTTCAAAATGGGCCCTTCCACAGAAGAAAAGCTGGGCCTGCAAATAGCCCCATCCTTCCGCTGATGGCAGTACTGCCAGGCTCTCCACGTGAGCATCCCCCGGGAGTGTGCGCTTGCTTCCACCTTGGACAACCAAGTCTGATTCTGTTTACAATCTGCACATTTTGCCTTTAAGGCATTGGAAGAAAAGTTCTTCTGGAGAAAAATACGTGGATTTTACGTTTTCATTTTATTGCCGCAAACTCCAGACAAAGAAATGTAAAATCTCTGGCTTGGATTGTCTGTCTGGCAGAAGTTTTCTGGTTACAGGTCTGTGGGAGAAGTTTGGTTCATTGGCTGGTGATGTGTCATGCCTGGATGGCTCTATCGTTTTTCATGAGGCTTCTTCTGCTCGGCTGATGCCAAGAAACTGAGCAGATTGGTGAGCTGAAAGCACAGAGCGTACTGGCCTGTAGGGACCACTGGAGCTTTCCCAGTGGGTCTCTGCACCATAGGCCGCACCTGTGTGGGTACTCTGGTTTTCTACTTCTCTTATCTTCACTCCCATGTACACCCCCACCCTTCATTCCATCTCTAACCATCACTCTCATCCCTTTGAAGCAAATAATGTGATATATAGGGTCCAGTATATTATTCTGGCACACCACCAGAACCAGGACACTTGCAGACTTGAAATCCGTTGCTGTAAAAAGGAAATGCCCCAAGACTATGGAAGCTCCTCGCCATTAGCATCAGACTCACCCCCACGTTCTTCCAATCCAGAGAACAAATCAAGACCCACCTCTTCAAGGAGTCTCTCCTCCTCAACACCTAGGCCATTGCGTCGCCCCTCGCACCACCTGACTCGCTAGACACCGTCTGGCCCGCTCCTCCATGCCACCCTCTAGAGCTGTACCCCTCCTCTGTGTCCCTCTGTATCCTACACCCACTGTATATCCGTTCTGTAGTTACCCCTAAAGAGTACTCCTTTTTGTATCTGGATTGTAGTATATCTCTGTAAAGCACTCCATTGCTTCTCAAAGCTCGGTCTGCGCTCAAAAAATACAATAATAATAATAATAATAATAATAATGATAATTCCTCAATTGTGGCAAATGTTATATGTCAGTTCTTTTTTTTATGTTTTATTACTTTGTAATCCCTATATAGGGGCAAATGCGCAATTTGTATCAATGGTTTCCAAATGTTTGGTGGGGGAAAAGGCCAAACCCTACTTGGAGGGATGGGGCTCACATGCATGATTTAATATGAGGGCACTCTGATCAACATTGTAAGGGCCAGAAGTGATTGATAGACAATGTCCGGCATATGTTGGTTTTAGTGAGATCCCCTTTTTGGACTTTTTCTGAAAACTAAGTCAAACCATCACTGCAGCAATCTTTAAATAACTTAAATTAAGACTTTTAGAAGCTTGTGATTGAAACTCCAGTATGCCAACTACACACGCTCTACAATCTGAAAGACAATGGTCTACTAGTTAGAATGTGAAATGGTCCTGTGGTTTGTGAAAATCTGGGAGCAGTGTGTGCACAATGCATTAGGTCCCACGCATGGGGGCAGTGTGTGCACAATGTATTAGGTCTCACGCATGGGGGCAGTGTGTGCACAATGCATTAGGTCTCACGCATGGAACTTTGATGTTGAATGTGAGCTGCTCCTAGAGTCAACCTTTGGGCGAAGGTATTCTGCATTGCATAGGTACTCTACTCGCCCTGATCTACAAATGACTTTTATTTTGCTCTCCTTCTTCCCCCATGTTACCCCTCATGATTTTTTAGTTTTTGGGTAGTTTTCTGCACTCTGATGGGATTGCACTATGAAGCGGTGCACAAGCACTCAATACAAAATGAGGGCACTTTGACATATGTAATGGGAAGTGTCGTCAGAGGAAGTGAACATATATTAAAGTAAAACATGCACATTTCATTCAATTTACTTTCCCCAGTTAAAGAAAGTGGACAGCACAAATAAGCCTTTGCCTGTAATAAGCAGAATGAACAGATTTTACCAGAAACAATTCAAAATTTATACGGTCACTGAACAAAAACAACCACCCCAAATTAGCGATGTCATTAGTGATGTCATTGATGATATGATTGGTAAGGTCATCTTTTATGTCCTGGTTGTTAGTCTTGCCAGTGCATGGCAGTGGTTCTAGTTATGGTTCTAGTTATGGTTGCATAGCAATTCATAACAGACATATTTCTTGGGTTTTTCGATTTTACTTCTTTGTAACCATAACATACCTTTAACAAATGTTTTTCCACTGAATTTCTTCTTTTTCTTTAGTAAAACGTAACCATTATGTCCATTTAACAAAGGTCTTTCTGTGAATTCCATAGGTTTTCATAAGTGCAACTTAACCAAAAGTCCCTTTAACAATGTTGTTTCACTGAATTTCAATGGTTTGTATGAGTGGAAATGTTTCAAGATATTACATCACTGTTTATGAGTTATTAATAATTACTCTTTAAACATATATCAAAGGACGATAAACCCTCTTTAACAAACATATCTTTTGCAACACATACTGATGTGTGTCGTTTTCAGCAGCGCATGATGGGGCTGCAAGTCATGGTTCAATTGCCCCGAGCATGAGTCTCGTCCATGACCTCACCCCCACCAAACCACCCCCTGTTATCCACTGCACGTAGCTTGCAGCCATGACCAGTCTCCACAATCCATGGGGCATGGGCTTCAGCCATACCACAGGCCCCAATAAGCAAATCAGAGTAGACAACTCCATCACCATCCCCAGTATTTATTTACATCCAAATACTGATTTTCACTGACCCTGTATTGCAGAAATATGCACGGATGTCCTCTAATGTTTGTCAAGTTTGCAAACATCACAGGAATGCCCACTAACATCTGAGGTGTTTGCTGACATCGGAGATAAATAAAAAACACCTGATTTTTCACTTTTAATGGCCATATCCCATCCTCATCACCCCTCATATCCTATGAGATTGTTTAATTTGTTTGACAAGTGTAAAGTTTATACCATGATGTCTGCAGACTACATGTGCAGTTTGCAAATCCAACATGGCGTACGTTTCAAATATTTTGACGCACCTCACATTTTTAATTGACCCACCACTGGGTGCATACAATGTCTGCAAATGAATGTTACACAGCTCTCAGATTGGACCAGAGGTGTCTGCAGACACTGAATTGGGAAGTGGGTCCGTGGATGCAGATATCACAAAAGTTTTTGACTTACATTTTGGGAATTTTTTTAAAATCTACTGGACGGATTATCACCAAATTTGCAAAAGCACGGTTTCGGGACCAGGCCGCGGCGTGTCACACAATTATGGTGCAAACCTGTCTAGCGGTTTGGGTTGTAGGCACAAGCAAAAATAATTCCCTTCCATGTCTATCCGGATTTCAAAAGTGTTGGGACGGCCCTATAACTTTGCCCTCCTTTGACAAAACCACATGAAACTTTGCAAAGTAATTCCGAGATGGTCATATACTTTCTTTGCAAAGTTGTGTGCGTATTTGTTGAATGGCACCAAAGTTATAAGCCAATCAAAAATTGTTCTTCATATGGGTTGAGCAACTTAACCATTACTAAAGGGCCGCTAACGCAGGCCTGTAATATAAAAATGTATTCTTCTCAGGGCAACCATATTTTGTTTTAGGATTTCTAATCACTTTTTATTCATTTAAACCCATCACTGTGATTACTACATCAAAATCCATAGATACATCACATCAGCCACCTGTGATTTGAAGGGAATGGTATGTTGTTTTCTGTAAATATTTATTTGTGTATATGTCCATATTTATGTTGAGGCAAAATATATTAAAATTGTATGTTCATGTATCACTTTCATTTGATGACCTCCCTTGTATTATTCATTATCTCTCATGAGTTGATGATGACTCCAAGAGATGGAACGCTCTTCCTTTGAACTTGAGATCTGAACAATCATATTGGACTTTAAAAAAACACCTCAAGACCCTACTCTTCTCCTCTAACCGGCCTTGTGCCTAGTCGTCTGCTTATGTCATTTCCCATGTTGTGCTCCACATCTGCCTGAACCTTGCACGTGCTGTCTGCCTTAAGTACATGATATGCATGTGAGACTAGCTGCCTTAATTTGTAACCAGCGCTTTGAGGCCTCCAGCTTTAGTGCACTTAATAATTGCAAAAATAAATCAAATCAAATAAATAAATAGTGACAATAGTTACTGTTTGGGTGGTCATGAAATGTCCTGCTAGAGGGCTTCATGTTGCGCACTCCATATTTGTGACTGGGGGTGCGGCAAAGTTCGCATGAAGTTGTGTATCCAGTATTTAGTTAAATCTCTATGGGACGTGTTACTTTAAATGTTAGTTTGTGTTCAAGTTGATACCTATTAGATTTGCACATGCGTAGCAAGATAAATATACACACCGCCAAATTAAATGTAAACACGAACCAGATGTGGTATGCTATGAAGTGCATAGATGCTGGGCAACCAGGAGTTTCATAATGTGCATGCAAGGAAGTGAACTTGTCTTAGAGAACCCACTCTAAAGAAAACATGATAGCAATTAAACATGCATGGACAATGATATAAATACACAGGGCATGTCTAAATCTACATATAGTGGGCTTTTTAATAAATGGATTAAACTCTGCAGTCAGGGTTTTGTCAGGTGAGCTTTACGTGACATGGAGAAACTGGTCTGCAAAGTTTCAGAGGCCAAATGAAGGGTAAATTAGTAACTATGACCGTAGCAGATGGTCAGCTAACAAACGGACCATGGTTTTTATTGCCTGGTTGTATCCCAAAGGCAGATGCCATCTTTTGTAAGTACATGGGGGCATGCAGAGGGATCCGAACATTTGCTTTTGACCAACAATAAATGTGTAGTGAAGGACACCTGAGGCAAGGGTTGACTGAAACACCATGTGTTTCGATTGTTTGTAGGATGTTCCATGCGTGCTGAATTGGTAGTTGTTAGATTAGAATTTTCCAATGACGCCTGTAAGCAGGGGTAGGTGAGTTGATTATCGACAGGGAACTTGTTTATTCTGCTCTCTCTCTCTCTCAAGTCGATTGAAGTATCCGAGAAAACCATGTGCAAATTACATTTAAGGGGTCTCAGACCAGCTCGGACTTGTAATGAATTATGTTTGTATGTCACGTATAACTATATGATGATGTCATAACATACCACGGATGAATCCTAAAAAGAGGTGTGTTCTACACATGAGTGTAAAGACCAGAGGAGGGTCTGCACTTCCGCTCTCTATATGGTAGAGGGGAGGCGCAGCAACCCCTGCCAAGATTCTCTATTATGGTAACGCAGTCGAGCAATCAAGGCCTAGCTTCTCAGGAGGTGATGCGAGCTGGTTCTTAAGTACAGTGTAGTCCCCAAGCACCCACGAAGGAATGTCCACACACTGTATCGGTTAAAACACAGTCTTTATATAATTAATATTCAAGGTCATATACACAATCACGATAACTCACTTTGTACTCCGAAAATCAACAATGATGAATATGTACAATTCTAAAGTGGTACCACTAACGTTATTAGATCTCCTTAAAGTGCATACGGTCAGAAGTCAAAGACTCTTCAATAATGTTCACTCAAGGCACTGCCGTGCAAATTGCTGTACAGATGCAGACAGAAAAATTGCCAAATCATTTCCCATCAATTTAAAAATCCATTCTGTATAAGTGGCTTCCTTAGCCAAACATGTAGGAAGCAATATTGAAGATGTGCTCAGTGTAAGCACCTGACCTGAACGCGGATCCTTTTGGGCTCTTTAAAATCATGCTAGCCTCCTACGCCAATCCAAATTCATACAGGCCTGGGTAGCATAATTATTTGTAACTGCAAACTATTTACAAAAATAGTTATGAACGTGCTTCAAGATGCATCAGAAGACAAAAACGTCATAATGGTAGCTTATATCATTGCCTGTCAGTGGCCAACCACTTCTTCACCCTACTGCACTGGGTTCACAAATATAATGCACTGAAACACCAACTTTATGCATAGCCTTCCTAAATCAAAGACAACCTTTGGACAAAAAGTGAAACTATGCATAAGGATTACCAAATGAGAAAGGCCATTCCTTTACTCTGGAACGATGACACAAGTTAAAATCTCTCATAAAAAACACTAAGTTGCAGGTTTGCGACAACCATAGCACTAAAGCAACGATGGCTGCAGGCTCCTGCACTTTTCTCTTTGTATGTAAATGACGTAATAAATCACTTGGGGAAGGCAGAACAAGCAGCTCTGCAGATTGTCAATGCTTGCAATTGGGCTGCCAATTGGATTAACCTGAAAAACCTGCTTGGAGAATATTAGATGAAAGGGCAGCGATACAGTGCCAATTTCACTGAGAAATCCCTGGAAGTATATGGAGATCGAATACGACAACCGTATGGAGAGGTCTTTTCAGCAAAATGTGGCACTATCATGAAGCATGGCGCTGTACTGTGGAGAACTGGACAAAGTACATAGAAATGAAACCTACTAGAAAGATGTTTCTGCATTCCAATCCTTTTGTATTTGGTTTAAAAGATTATTTATTTAAGTTCATAACTCACAAAGCATTGTAAATCAAACAGCATCAAATATCTGCATAGAGATACCAAAACTTAACTATATTATATTAAACATATTGTAAGATAATAGAGCTTTGTAAGCATATGAGTTCATCAATACACTGGAATAACAGTTTTTTATAGGGGGGATACAAACGACATTTAAGAACACAGACGTGACAATACTTGTACGAGACATACACAAGAGGGGAGATTTGAATAAGGGGGGAGAGTGCATGAGGTAAAGTAGAATATGTAATTTGTTAGGCTATGAAAGATGTTGCATTAAATTATTTATTTATTTATTTTTTGTTTATTAACCTGTTAAGGTTTTTTACAAATCTGTGCTGTGATAAACTGTGTTTGTGCTACTTCTATAGATTTTTTTTAAAGGTTGAAATTTGACCCAGAACTCACGACACCACTCTCGAATTTCCTTGAAGGTCTCTTGCTGCGGTTGCAGGCGGTGAGGCAATGTCACTAGCTTTTGCCAGAGCTACTTCGAGAAATTTAGCTGCCGCTCTGGACCATCTAGTGGAATCGCCTGCAATTAGCCGGAACCATATTGTTTCTTTGTCGAGTATGAACGGGCACATGATGAGTGGTGTCAAATAAGCCCTTCTTTCGTGCGCCAATCCAGCACATGAGGTGAGTAGATGACGGACAGATTCTATTTGGTCAACTAGACCATAGACCCGGCAGTGAGGAGAATTTGCCAGCGCTCTTTTGGCCAAGATTTCTCTCGTGTGCAGAAGATTCAGGCAGGCCCGTAGAAGAGTTTTTCTCAGCCTTTTTTCGGGAAATTTTTCGCAATATTTCAGCGGAACCTTTGGGCGATTGTAAGTGGGTGGCAAGTCTTTTAGAGATGTGTACGCTAGGATTTTCTCGTTAGTACGTATCCAATCTTGTTCTAAAAGTTTTTGCTTCACACGCCCAGGATTAGAGATAAGGAGGTTGTCCGTACAGTGGACTTCTTCTAATTTTTTTCCAATTTTCTTCGCCCAGTTGGTAAATGGTGTGCACTTCCCGTTTTCCAGTTCGTTTTCTAATATCTGAAAAATTGGCAGAGAGTCAGGGGTCCGTATTTTCCTATAAAGTAGAATCGCACTTTGCATAACAACTGAGGCTAGTGAAGGAAGGCCGAGGTCCCGCCGAATGGCTGGCATGGGGGCTGAGGTAGGAAGCCCCAAGACCGATTTCCATAGAAAACCTTCCAGTCTCAGTTTTGTAGAATTGCAGTACCGGGGACCACAAAAACTTGCTGAATTTTCTGTCGACAGCTCGAGATTGGGCTGTCAAGTTCTTGATTTTTGACCATAACGAGGCTTGAAGTGAAGTGTCGTTCAAAGTGTTGTCTAGTTGGATGCCCAGGTACTTAAACTCGTCTACTACTTCAATTTTTTCTTCATCGAGAAACCATACTGGACACTTCTTTGTCTTTTTTTTGCCTTTTGAAAAGGACAGGATTTTAGTTTTATTTTTGTTTATTTGCAGATTGTTTTCTTCCAGTATTTGGCCAAGTTTGTTAGCTGTCTCTGAAGGCCCACTGCCGCCTGGTCAATCAAAATTAAGTCGTCGGCGTACCACAGTCTTGAGACTTTAGAGACACCCACTCGTGGTGGGAAGGATCTTACTGATTTCGCTGAGTCTTGGAAGTCTCCAATAAACGAAATAAACAGAGCTGGGGCTAAAGGGCAGCCCTGTTTTACTCCCCGTTTTGTAAAGATTTGCTCTGAGAGTGTGCCTTGTTGGTTTAGGCGGACTCTGAGTGAGGTGGTTGTGTGGAGTGCCATTACTGGTGCGAGAATCGGGTCAGGACATTTCCAGGTGGCTATCTTGGTCCACAGTCTTTCTCGATCTACCAGATCAAAGGCCTGGGACAAGTCCACCATTGCCATGTGGACCTTTCCAGTGCCCCTCTTTGTGTTTGCTTTAAGTATGTTCAAAAACAGTAGGTTGATTGACGTTCCTGCTCCCTTCTGGAATCCTGTTTGAAACATATCGGCTGCCGGGGAGGCACTGGCCCAGACTTTGAAGTGGCGGAGGAGTAGTGCTGCGAAAATCTTCCCTATGACATCCAGCAAGACTATAGGTCTGTAATTGGCGGGGATGTCTCTGTTTCCTTTCTTATAGATGGGCACCAGTACAGCCTCTGTCCAGGTTTTAGGAATTTCTTTGGTTTTCTGAGTTTGAGTGAATATTTCGCCAATTGCTTGCGCCCATAGTAGTGGGTGTGCCTTGAGGTCAGTGTTAGTCAAGCCATCTGGCCCTGGGGCCCTTGAAGATTTGAATTTGTTGATCGCTTCTGTGATGTCCTCAACCAATGAAAGAGTGATCCATGGGGAATCTGAGAGGACGGGAAGATGTAATGACGGGGAGGTAGGGCAGCGGTATAGCTCCGTGAAGTGCTGAATCCACTTTGACTCTGGGACACAGTTTGCCAGCACGTTTGCCTTCTGCCCGTTAATTGATTTCAGTAGCGACCAAAAGTCTCGAGTGTTCCTTGTGGCACAAGTGTGGAGCATTTCTTCAGCGTCGTTTTGGTACATGAGCAACCGGCGCTGTTTTAGCCATGATTTGTAGGACTTTTGTTCTGCTTGATAATTAAACCATGTTTCCGGTGAGTCAGCTCTTATGGCCGTTTTTTTCAGTTTGTTAAGATTTTTTCTTTTTGTTGCCACTTCTGTGTCGAAAGAATGCATATGCGTCGGTTTCCCTATTTTTGTTCCCGCAAATTTCGTTTTGTGTGGGGCCAGAAGCGACATGTATTCTGGTGGTCTGTCGCTTTTGCTCTTTGTTATTTGGACGGTTTTCCTCGCAATGTTGGAAAAAAAATTGTTTGCATTGTCGGGAGTTAAGCGAAGCCTGTTTTGTTGTAGGTTAGCTTCCACCACTGCAGGGTAGAAGGATCTTGATGGAACTGTTCCGTTCCATGACATTTTTAGGAGGTTGTGGTCACTTTCCTGCGTTTTTACCACCGTGAAGTCAGTGAAGTAGGCTATCAGCCCTTCCGTGATGAATATGTAATCCAGCGTGGCGGTCAAGCTCAGTCTTTCCCACGTAGGGATTTGTGATTCTCGATCTTGAAGTGATGATACATTGTGGAAGTTCCTTGATTTCATTCGGAGGGACCAGGCTCGACCTCTTTCGTCCATCGTTGAGTTCGGGCTTTGTTTGTTTTTCACTCTCCCCTCACATTTAGAGTTCAAATCACTGCAGATGATGATATTGTGTACTTTCCGCTCCACCGTTAGGTCGTCGATTTGGTTGGCGACCATGGTGCAGAACTCTATAGTGGTGGTTTTTGCCGGGTTCCAGTAGAGGTTTATTATGCCTAACTCCGAGTTTATCCCAGCGTCTCTGGTTAAGTCTTGATGGAACCATGTAGCCAACGTCGTCAGCATTCCATAACCCTCTGCAATTTTCCCTTTTGGAATAATCCCTGAGCCAATCCGGATAGCTGTTAGTATGCCTCCGGAGGGGCGTCCTAGGATGGATTTGCAGGCGGGCAAGGCCTCTGTTACACATCCGTCCATGGCTGGTTTGTGAACCAACCATGTTTCTTGAAGGCAGATCAGTTCGAACATACCTAAATTTGTGTCACTAGGCGTTGGTAGATGTTGATGTCCTCTCATATTCCACGAAGCCATGTTTAGGGAGCATTTTAGTAGAGGGTTTAAAGGACCGATGCATTGCTTCTCCGTCGAATGTGGTCCTTGATTTTGTTGCTATTTCTTGTGATTTTGCGCAAAGGTTTCCGAAATCCATTTCCATGGGTTGCGTGCTGATGGTACGTTCGTTTCTCTTAATGGTCTACTCTCCTTTGTGAGTTCCGTTCTAGATTGTCTTGTTTCTCTTTTCTCGTGGTAGCTTTGTGTTTTTGGAGCATCATAGTTATTAATTCGGGTCATAGTTGGAAGGGTAGTTTGGTTTATCCGCCACCACCTTTCGTCGCCGTGTGCCACGTTTTGTTTTCTCGGGAGCCTCTGTGCGTTGTTTTCTCTGTGTCGCTCCCTGTCTCGATTTGGACCTTCAGTTTTTTCTTTTGTCGCCTTGACATTGTCCTTCGATTGTTTCTGAAAGCAATGGATTTTTAGGCCCATTTTTTGGAGGTCCTTGTGCACGTCGGGAGTTAACTCCAATGATGTTTTTCTTCTTAAGTGGAGATAAGCTTTTGCTTTATGTTCCCGGTGGTAGGGTTCGACAAGTGTGAAGTCTTCCGTTCTTAGGTGGCAGAGTGTTCCTATTTTCCCCAGTCTTTTTAAGACTATTCTGCGGTTTAGGACCAGGTAGGAGTCTTTAGACGATATTTGGTCTAGCTTGAAGAGTTTACCCCCTTCAAAGATCTTGTCTTTGTCTGAGGCAGCATCCTTTTTTACTCTTTGTTCCTTCAATGACTGAGCTCTAGCGGGATAGTTCGGTTTATAGTGTTTCTGATCTCGATCTCTGTGAGGCTCATGTCCGGCGTATTCATGAGTCTCCTTTAAGTTTTTCAGGGCTTCTATGGCAGTAGATGGAGAGTTTGAGCGAGATCGTTGTCTGAGCGGCTCCCTAGATGCCTCGGGGTGACTTTTTTTCTTGAATTCTCGGATGAGTTCATCTTTAGTTAAGGGGTTTGTTTGCATTTGTTTTGAAGCGTCGTCACAGTTTGACAGCGGTGGGGAATCTAGTTCCCTTTCGTAAGAGTACAGCGATATGTTTGACAAATCTGAGGAGGAAGTTGAGTCTACACTTATTCTGGTTGTGTCTGTTGCGTTCGACTGCTTCAAGTTTGAGAGTGAGGAGTTCGTTGTCGCTTCCCCTTGGTTAACTCCCGTCTCTATTTCCCCAATACAATTTCGATTTTGAAGGGTTTTTTGAGGGGATTCCTTTGGGCGCAACAGCACAAAGGTTTTGATGCCGTTTTTGGTCTTTTCTTTGACTTTACCCCTGGCTGTGGATTGTGGGGGGGACAGTAGTGCTAGTGCAATCTCGTCGGCTTTATGTTTTGGAGGAATTTTTGTGAAAATTGGGGCGACTTCTTTGTTCTTCTCGATCTGTGTGGACTGTGTGGTTTTGGTTGGTAATTCCACATTTTTATGCGTGGTGCCCTCTTTCTTTAGTAATTCTGACATCACAATGTCTATTTTTTCCTCCCACTTTGAATGTGTGGAGTTCAACGTTCTTTCCATTGCTGTGAGATAGCCTTCCACGTAAATTAGCTTGTCCTTTAGTTCACTAATCATTGCTGTATTATCTTTCAAGGCCTTGTGTATTGATTCATACAGCTTTGTGAAAGGGTTTAGCACTATTGAGAATGCAGACATCACTGACAGAAGGTCTTTTTTCTTTGTCGAGGGAGAGTCATTTTCTGACATGTTTGATGTGTTCCCAGGGTGTCTGCTTTTCTGCGGGGTATTTGAGTCTTTAGCGGCGTGAGGTGGCGCAAATCTTTCTGAGAGTCTTCTTTCTGCAGTTGATACGTTCGTTTGGGGAGGCTGAGATGGATTTTCTGACGATTGGCTCAGGTTTCCCAAAATATGCGGCTTGTTCCACACGTGATTTTCTCGTTGTTGGCTGGGGCAGGAATTTTGGGTCTGCTTTGGTCCCTCTGAGGTGGGCACAGAAATTTGCAAGTTCGCGAGTGCCAGCTTTGGGAGACTGAGGGAGACTTCGGGGAGCTTGTTTGTTACGTCTGACTTATTTTTGTTCGGATCTTCTTCTCTTTCTTCTTGCTGAGACAGTTCAGGCAGCACTGGTCTCCTTTGATTCAGGTCTCCCGATTGCATAGTCTCATGGTCGGTGAGAGCATGTGCCGTCTGAATCCGTCCTTTGTATCAGTTTTTCTGGCTTTACTTAGTGGAGATTTGTCTTGGATGGCCTCTAGGATTTCGGCGTCTGATAGCTCGGACTCTTGACTAATTTTTCTTTTATGTTGCTTTAAAAAGTAGTCCTTTAGGCTGCTTAGATTTGTCAGGCTCGGGTTACCTTTGTACCCTCCTAATGGTTTAGAGGTGACTTTTTTTTCGGGGTCTTTGATATCGTTTTTTCTCCCTTATTACATTCAGATTAGAGTTTTCATTTTTGCGTGCAGTCTTTTCTCTCTGGGGTGAGTTTGTAGGGACTATGCCATGTTGCTCATTATCGCTCAGCTGTGTTTCAGCCAGCACCAAATTATACAAATGGTTTCCATTTAAGTTCCTGTTTACACAATAAAGATCCAGGAGACACATTACAGCTCTCTTGTCTTTGGGTATTACATATAGTATTCCACCAAATTGTATAGTGCAGTTTGTTTAGATTTTTCCAATTAGAGGTGATTATCTTGATGGCTAACATAATAAGTAGATCAAACGAAAATCTTTCATATCTACATGTGATACTGTGAATGATAGTAGTTCCAACATAAAGGACTTGTGGGCAGAAGTCTATTGATAAATTAAAAATGCTTTTTAAAGTCTTCCACATGTCCATCCAAAAAGAGGAAACACATTTACAATCTAGTGTTGAAGGAACCTGGGGATTGATGGCAGCTCCAGCATTTGTCATTTTATAGACCACATTTAAAAAGATATGCGGGTGTGACAAAAATTCTATGATGAAGAAAGAACAATGTTTGTATCAGATTAGCAGCTAACATCACTTTAGACATGTGATTCCAGATTACAGGCCATTCCAATCGATTATCGGTAAGTGATACATCCTTTTGCCAGGCTGAAAAGCAGTCGTGCGATGAACTAGATATAGAGGTTTCATAAAGAATTTTGTAATACATTGAAGCTGACATTGTTGGTTTGTAAAGTAGTTGTGTTCTTTCAGTGTTAGGAGAGGGGATTTTGATAACAAGAGAATCATAGTTGTCATCTATGGCATTGATAATAGACAAAAAATGTTTAGCAAATGAGAAGGGAATATTACATTTATAAATTAGAGCATTGAAATCAACTGGATTAGCAGAAATGAATAGGTGGTCTAGATACTTTATGCCCAGAGCCATGGAAGAGAGATTTCTTTTTAATTTTGATTAGCGAATTAAACTACAACTATGAAGAAATATAATGGGAGGGATGAGTATCTGGGAGAAATAAGAACCTCCTTAAATAGCATGCTGATAAAATAGTAGCTCTACACTTACTGCATTTTGTTTTGTCTTTAATGCAAAAGCAATCAGCCAAACCTATGGGGAATACTATTGCTCTCTCTAGACACATCCCCTGGGGCACATCATTAGAGCATTCATGACTGAACCACAATTGAACTTGCTTTCTGACAAATGCTATATGATAGTTCTTGAAATCTGGCAACCCTAGCCCCCCCCTGGCGTCTCGTGAAAGTTTGAGCTTATTAAGGGACAACCCATGTCTTCTTGTTCCCCCACAAGAATCTAGCAAGCCTGGATTCAATAGATTTTTTTTAAATGAGGGCAGAGGAACAGGCAACATATATAACAGATACAGGATTATGGATGTAATCATCATTTTAATGGATTAATGGATTCTAGTCCACCCCACCACGAAAGGTATAGAGGGGAACGTGAGCTAATAATTTCTTCAATTCTTGTTAAAGGGAAGTAGTATTCTGTTTAACTATGTTTTTAACAGATGAGGAAATGTGGATCATCAAATATTTAAAACCATCTGGGCACCATTTCATAGCTGTAGCTAGTATCCGATGTTTGGAGCAATGAACATTGAGAGGGAGGAGTTCAGACTTGTGAGTGTTTAATTTATATTCCGAGACATCTGAGAACTGAGCTATCGTATCTAAAATATGCAGCAAGGAAGAATTGGAATCCTTAAGTAATAATAAGATGTCGTCTGCATATGCTGCTAGCTTAATGTGTTCATTACCACAGGTTATGCCCTTAATATTTGAAGTTAATCGTATGTTTTCCTAAAAAGGATTCTAGGGCCAAAATAAATAAGAGTGGAGAAAGAAGACATCCCTGGCAAGTTCCTCTGAATAGGGGGAAGTATGGGGCTTATATGTCCATTAATAAAAATGGAGGTCATTGGATTGGAATAAAGCACTCTGATCATTGATTAAAAAAAGGGGGTCTCAAGGCCATGCCTTTTAAGGGCTTCAAACATAAACGTCCATTCAACTCTTTCAAATACTTTCTCAGCATCTAGGACTACTGTAAAAAAAAAGGGTCATTTGAACCTTGGATTTGGTCGATAGAATTTAGAATTAATCTTAGATTGGAATAGGAGAGTCTGTTTTTAATATATCCTACTTGATCTTGTTTAGTTAACTTGGATAATATCAGTATAAGTCTGTTGGCTAAGATTTTCACAAAGATTTTAAAGTCCGAGTTAATAAGGGAGATGGGTCTATAACTTTGAGGAAGTTTGGGATCTTTACTAGGTTTGGGGAATATCATTAGCATTACTTGAGAAAATAGTTCATTGAGTTTAGGTATTAAAATATCTTTAAAGTGAGCGTAGAAGTCACTGGAATATCCATCTGGTCCTGGTGCTTTGCCTTTTTTAAGGTCTTTAATGGCTTTGTGGATTTCATTAATGGAAATGGGAACATTGAGTGATCGAAGGCCAACTAATGGGTATGTAGAATGAGGGATGTCTTTAAGAAATGCTTCTGATAGCTCATTACTAGTAGGTATTTCAGATGTATATAATTTCTCATGAAGGTCAGAGAAGACGTTGACCATTTCTTTATCCGTAACTTTTCTGCCACCAGTATTATCTATAATAACTGTGATCCTACTTTTCTCCTTTCTAAGCTTTAGCTATGATCCTAGTGACTTGCTTGAGTGATTAGATAGTTGATAGAGTTTTGCTTTATATTTATCGAAGATTATCGCAAGAGTATTAGGTAACTATTTTATTGTATTGAACTCAAAGTTAAATGATGGAATTCGGTGTTATTTTAGAGTTATTACGTGAAAACTGAGATTCAAGGTTTCAAGTTCTTTTAGTATATTTTCTGATTATAATTTAAGTTTTTTTTTAAATTAGCCCCATAAGTGATAATATGTCCTTGCATAACTGCCTTGTAGCAATCCCAGTTATTCGAGACTGAGGTATCTACGTTTAGGTTTTCTGAGAAGTAGTGGTAATATTGCTGAGTTATATATGAAGTGAAAGCCTCATCTTTGAGCAAGGCTGAGTTAAATCTACATCTGTTAGAGAAGTGGGATTTTGCTATGGAAGCTAAATGCAGATGACAGGGACATTATCTGATAGAACCATACAGTCAATTTTGGTGTTGACAATAGAGCGTACTAGGGATCTGGGCATAAGTATATAATCCAATCTAGAGTACCATGCGGACTAGAGAGGAAAGTGAATTCGGAGTCAGAAGGGTGAGTGATCCTCCATGTATCAATAAGGCCTAATTCGGAAATTAATATGGTGAATTACGTATGAGATTTTGTAGGTTTATATTTAACATGGGAATTTCTATCTAAATATGGATCTATGATTTCATTGCAGTCTCCACACACTATCAAGTTATTAGGTTTAGATAGAAAAATGTGATTTTTAAGTTGCACCCAGAAAGATGGATCTGATGATGTAGGTCCATAAACATTAAGAATAGTATACTCAACTGAATCAATTAGAAGTTTGACCATAGCCCATCTACCGACGTCATCAGACTCGTTTGCCACTACTTGACAATTCAGCTTCTTGCTTATCAGGGTAACAACACCATTTTATTCCCATTGGATCCACTAGAAAATACATGACCAACCCAGTGACGTTTAAGCTTCATCACCTCTGCATTGGATAGATGGGACTCTTGAATACATGTTATAGAGGGTTTGGTTCTATTAAGATGAGACAACATTTTTTGTCTTTTAACAGGGCTGTGTAACCCTTTTACTTTCCATGTTGTTACATTGAATTCATAGGATTAGAATAATACATTAAGACTGGTAGCAAACCTAAGGGTATGTATAGAGGTGATAGTATGCAGGCAGAGTTAAGATTATACACAATTTTCAAAAAAGCAATCCTTTCTATGTATGTACTCAGTAAAGACACATAGGGAGAAAGACACAAGAGGAAGGGGGAGACTAACAAAGATAGCATGGAAAACAACAAACTAGGTGTGAAGAAAACTCTGGTTATGGTAGTGGCTAACAGGAAACGGCCACACCCATCCATGCTAGCTGAGAACAGTAAAGGAAAAGGGGGAGGGAGAGCCTTCAAAGGAGATGAACAACTTCCTGCCCTGCACTGCAGATTCAAATATGGCAAAGGTAATTAACAGTTAAGGTCATTTTGGAAGTGTTCTTCAAGTAGGTGCGTTCGATGTATCCTTGTCATCTCTCCTCTGTTTTTGAATAAAATGTCTTAGGACAATAAGGTCTTGAAAGGAAACAGTATGGCCATTAAGAGTTACTTTAAGAATAGCTTGATGTATAATACCATATCTGGCATTAAGCTGTTGAAGAGCAGGTCTAAAAGATAAAAGTTCCTTTCTTCTGGCTGCCTGACATTAGAAACATCTTGGGTGATAGACAGTTTCCTGTCATTCCAAGTTAAGTGATTTTTCAGTGTAACATTCTCCAGGATTAAATGTACATGAGAAAAATCTAATAGCACAAAAATCATTGTTCTTGAGGAATTGATATTAGAGTTGCTAGAGTGTTGCACCATGATATAAGGTCCAATATGGTGTGGCCTTTGAATATTCAATTTGATTGATGGCGAGGGTTCTATGAGTTTCATAAAAGGCTATTCGGGAATGATAATGGATCTTCTCCTTCAACTCCTTCCAATAGTCCAACAATTTGTAAATTGTTTCTTCTATTGTGGTTTTCTAAATTCTATTTGTGCTTTTGTAGCGATATAACCATGTTTTTAGGCCTTTAAACCCTTCCTGTGATGTCTTCAGTATTGCTGACCCTTTGCTTAACTTCAGAGATTCTTGCTTCAAACGCTGACCATTTGTCATCCATTTGCTGTAGTTTATGATTGGTTGTCTCCATGAAGGGCTTTAGAGCTTTTATTCCCGATAGTAGGGCCTGCATGGTAGCCTCCGATGACTCTTCCTTAGGTGTTGGAGACTCACTTTTTTGTCTCTTATTTGATGCAGAGTTGGGTTATTTTTTAGCCTGGGGCTTTTTAGACGCCATATCAGCCAGAGTTTATTTGTTTTTATTCTACGCATTTGTGTAAGGCTTGATTAAGCGTGCACCTTGGTAATCTCAATTTACAGTCAAACACACAGCAATACCATAGGCTTGATTGATACATTTATGGAGTTACAATTCAAGAAAGGCTCGAAAGTTATTATAGAAACCTGTAGAAATAGTAACTCAAGTTCAAATGGTTTTTATTATCTTTATTTTGAAAGCACTGAAGGAAGATATTGCACTTATTGTATTAGCAATGGCAAGACCACACAAATAGACATTTGATGTTATACTTCCAAATGAGATCTTTTGCAGTAGTTAATATTATTGACTGTGCCCATGCACAATAAATGTATGAAAAAAGAAAAAGGCCAAATTCTGAATGTTGTTCTATGTAGGATTGGTATGTTTGACCATTACGAAAAATGCACTGTAAATACTGCCTGTGTCTTAAAAGCTCAACACAGGTTTCTTCTTCTCTTTTTCCACCTGTCCTTCCTCTAAAAATGAGGAAAATGCTTTTGAAAGTCTTATTAACGGTTCCGGGGATGTATAATTAATGATTGTGTTTTCATATGCCTTATTTTGTTAATGGTGCCGGGCTTACAGAAAATGAGGAATATGCCTTTAAATTCTGTATTATGTTAACGGTGAGAAGAGAGAAAAAAAAATGTGGAATGTGCCTTTAAATCTCAATAACGGTGCCGGGTCGTGTTATGAAGAATGAGAGACTTTTCTGTGCAGCGCGTGCGTCCTCAGCATCGCACATAGCCCAACCAGCTGACTAGAACGTCGGGCTACGCGTCAAATTTCAAGAGCTAGCAAGGGTGGTTAATCCCCATTCCATGCAATCCTATAGGACTCCATGGGTGGATTGCCAGTATTATCGGCACTGGTGCCGGTAATACTGGCTGTTTTTTGCAAGTGGGGTGCCTGACTTACCTCCAGCTCTTGGATGGGGGTAAATTGGGCCCCCACGAGCAAACTTGGAGTATGCCAGTGCGGAATTAACGGCATGTAAATTCCGCACTGGCATACTTGTAATGAGCCTGAATGTCTATTGCCAACAGTGAGTGGAAGTAAATTCAAAATATATAACCAGCAATGCCATATCTGTTGGCAGATACCTGCTGTTAGGACAAGCATTCTTAAATTTGTAATAAAAAGAAGATAATAAATCATAGCAGAAAGGGAAACATGATTCCATGAAGCACATTTAAGGTGAACCTATTTTAGTCAGTATGACACTTTTAAAAAGTCTTTAAGAAAAGCATCAATCATCACACATAATAGACTAGTCCAGCTGACCAAATAACCTCGAAACTGGAGAACACACACCCAGGAGGCAAAGAAGAGATGAGACCAAAACAGTTGTAGAAACCAACATTTGTGGAATAGAAAAGAGGAGACCCAGGTGTTAGCCAGTTCTCTGTGACAAAGGCAGAGAAATATTGATAGAGAATAATGGGAAGTTAGCTGATGGTATTTCCTTGTCTCTTTTCTTGTTGTTCCTTCCATTTGGTTATCTTAAGGACGATTTGAGATTTTAACCTATTAAGTTCTGCACGAAAGACCACAGGCCGAACATGATGAGTAACAAAAATCTCAAACCCCAAACCTCTGAATTAGATCACATTATGAAGGGGACAATTGAAGTGTAATCATACTTCGGGTAAGTCTCTGTGGAGGTAAGGGTGAGGCACGAGACATTAAGTACAAGCTGGTTTATTTAGTTACAGATTATGAACTATGCGGGAAATAGGTTTATTGGCATCCACCCAGGTTAGCTCTCTTCCTGTAAAGTCCCTTCAACTGCCTCCCCTAGAACCTCTAGGTTCCATTACAAATATGACTTTCTGATAGTGGTGGGGGTTCGATGCAGTCAATGGTGTGCTTTCTACAAAGATGCTTTTAACTGGCTGAAAGCATCCCTTCTCATTTTCAGAAGAGAGAGATCCTCTCCCTATGACACAGGAGCCATCCCATCATTATCCATCAACAGTGCAGGACACATGCATTCCTGGAGGTCGATTTCTCCTGCTCCACGTATTATTGATGTGTTCCCTCCCATTACCTCACAGAGGTATTGACATACAGGGACCGGCTGTGAGAGCCTCAGACTGTCAGGTCAGAGCACACTGCAATATCTTCTTGGGTGGTGGCTAGCGTTTATTTCAATCCTGTGATAATTACAGGTCTTCTGCCAGGTCTGCAATTGAAGATGCAATGCCCTTCTATACACTCAGAGATCCTAAATCACTTTGTCCTCAGCCTCAGTCAGAGTGAAAGGTTATTGTTGAATACACATCACCTAGTACTATGCTCCAGCGTTCAGAGCTGTTCTCTGAGTCAACATTCAGACATATCTCTATGGTAATCCTAAGGTATGTAGTCAGTGCTGTATATTTGTGCAGAGGTTGTGTCCCGCTTGGGGATGTAGTGGGCTTTCATCAGCAGAGATTCTCCATCCACCTTTATCTGACCCCTTCATTGTGCCCGTGAGAAGCAGAGTAGGACTTTTTCTTACAGCAGATAGCTATAGGCACATGCCTCTCTGTAACAATCACTAATGATGTATTGCTATCATTGTCAGTGTGCAGGTGTCACACATAGAAACCAGATCACATTATCGCAGTTGGATATGTCCCATTGACATACTACAGACTCAACGATTCCTTAACTTCTTTCAACACAATACAATTGCCCCTTTGAAAGAGCAGCCGTCTTGCCGATAGCTATGTGTTTCCCAAACCGTCTGCATCACCTGAAGGTGCCTGGTCCCAACATGATAAACAATAAACCAAATGAAAGGATGCACCCCAGTAGGGAATGAGACCAGGAAATAGATTGTAAGTCGAACAAAGTTATATGTCAATTAAGATGTGCACACAGAGAACTCTGAGAGCGCTCTGCCCAATAATACACGGGCAGCAGATTATGAACCAAAAAATTGTCATGAGTGACGCAATGACATATGGTACAATATAATCGATTCAGTTGGTCAGCCCGCACGGTCCCGTATGGAGTGTAGGCGATGTCGGCCTCCAATCGGTTGCTGTGCTGGGGTGGTTCAGTTGGCACGTGGGTCAGCTGTCTTCATCTTCACAGGATGAAGGTCAGACTTGGTTCACAAGATGTCACACTCTTAACTAATCTAAACTACACAATGGCCATTGGCATGCAAAGAATAATGTTAGACATGAAATCAAGATTTAGATGGTGAAGTCTATAAAAGGTAGACCGATATATGTACATTCTCACTCATGCTTTTATGGGGTCAAGGGTACCTTTGGCCCTTCTTCCAGGTGCCTTATTTACAGGGCCTTATCCGTGATTTATTCTTCCTGGCGCCTCACGATTCAAACGAATGGATGAATCGATGTTAGTTTTAGAGGAGGATTATGATCACACAGGATTAGGTATATGGTGGGCAATTTAGGGTGGTCCCGGGGAAGGGTCATCCAGCAGTTACTTCAAAGAGAGAGAGAGTGGGGAATGCGAGCAAGGGGTTGGTAAGCTGTAACTTCCAAAGGTGGGGGTCGAGGTGAGGAAGGTTTGTGGAGATGGATGGGCACGCAGGCCAGGGCTTGCTCCCATCACACGCAGGGTAATGAGCTCAGAGGAAGAAAGAAGGATACTGAGTATTTGCAACAATACCTGACCAAGCGCTTCCATGAGAAATGCGTCTGTGCGGAGCTGCCTGGAGGGGGAGGGGGTTGACTGGGCTTGCTGTGCGCACTGCTGGATCTGTTGGATAGAGGGAGAGATGGCTTTTGAGAGATTATGACAGTGCCTAGAAAAAGATGGTGTTTTAGAGTGGCACAAAATGGAGTCTGCATGCCTCACTAAATGGCTTTGTTAATTATTAGAACCGACAAACAAACGTGGGGATATCTCGCTCCATTTGGGAAAACACGAGATCCATTTCAGGTGGGAATGTCAGGGGGTCTGAAAAGACCTTTCCTCCCTTACATTCCCCCCTTTCGTTACTACTAAAGTAACAAATACCTTTGACGAGTGTTTTTGCGTTCTTTTGCTTTCTTTACCACTGCATCCCATGCTGGAGTGCCTTTTATTGTCATCCATGCATGGCACATGTCCCAAGCTTTCACCCCTTCTAGCATACTCTTCAGGAGTGAACATCATATAGATACAACCACCATCCCTAGCCAGGTCCACCCATAACTCCTGAAGGTTCTCTTAATCTTGGGCTTCATCAATGGTTTTTGGCCACAGATTATCCACTATATCTCCTGAGTCATACACTGCCGTCATGCAGTATTTGAGCTCATTATTTTCACCTGTTTGTACTTGACCTTCCCTCGTATTGTGAGGCGCCTTATTTGGGTTACCCACTGTCACCATCATTATAGCACTACTAGTAATTGCTTTAGCACAGCATCAAAACCCTACCTGGTACACACAGAAAATCAGCAGCAGGAAAACGATGATGGGGACCAGCAGCTTCATTGCAGTCCCGAACCATGATGGTACCCAGTCGAATACCGCGTTGGACCAGTCACTGGGATGGACCCCTCCTTCCTTCCTCATTCTCACCCCGAGGTCATGTACAGCAGCAATCACATGTGATAGTGTCCTGTTGTCGGCATCTGAAGAAGGTATTAAAGTGCAAAATGTGCTCCCGATGTTTCAGCAAACACTGCCTTCCATTGCTGTGAGGAGGTCCAAGAAATAGCAGTTCTGTATCGTCATCAACCGCAGGGCTCTGATTTCCACCTTGATGATGTAGAACCCATCTTCAGTGTCGTTGGCCAGTTGGATCAGATCCCATCTAACTATCTGTAGTCATTTGGCATTTGCTCGAGTTTGGATGCTTGATATGAGTGATGCAAAGAATGTCTCTCAGAGTTAAGCAACTTGTATTGATCAGGTATATGCGCCAGGAGGTCAGAAGAATCTCAAGAGAGGTAGTTGGATGCTCTCATTTTGCATGATACCTGATCTTGCAGCTGGTTCTCTGTTAATAGATTGTGGATGGAGGTTCTTCCTTTGTTGACCGGGGTGCCGATGACAGTCTGGTGGGCACCCTCTCACCGTGGACATGTCTCTCTGTAATCACCATCAGGGCAGAATGCAGTGATGCCAGAGCGCAATCGCCTCTCCATGATTGCCGGAGATGCAAGTATATCTGGTTCCACATACCCAATAAGTGTCCATCAAAGCAGCAGTTCCTTTTCGTATATCAGGAATGACAAGTGTTCTATTGCAATGTTTTTTTGAACCCAGGGCCACTTTTCTTTCTCCATGAAAGCACAGTTTGAATGTGTCTTTGTGTGATATTTTGTTTGGTTTCTCGAGAGCTGTGACCCAAGTAAGCCTTGTGATCTGTTTTGACCTCATTCCTACACATGTATCTTCCACCCACTTCAGTCTCTCGTTTGCCTGCTCACATAGTGCTTCAGCCTTGCACATCACTGTTGCATCATGCCATTTGCTTTCAGTAAACATAGTTCCTTTAATTTCAAATAATGGCTCCTTGAAACATGTAGCACCTTCTTGGTACTTTTTGCATAATTTTTCATCAGTACGGAGTAGTTGTAGTTTTACTGTGTGTGCCTGGAAGGTACTTCGAATTCTACACTATGGGAGTTTCTTGCAGCACTAAGACTTTAGGTGTTCCTGAAGCATGGGGGGATCAGTGAACACACATAACAGATTTCATTAGTGGCCTGCTTGCCGGTGGTGCTCATATCTGAGTACCTTTTGTTAGATTGTTCTGGGTGTCTGGAGTCTTCAATTGCATCTAATCCCAGGCCATAATAAGCATCATATTTATGTTGTTGTATTCCCCTTTTCCTCCTACCTTTCCCCCTAGGCTATTATGGGCATACATAACATTTTGAAAATAAATAGGAAAAATACCTGTTTTCAACAGTTCCTCATAATTATTATTATATTTCCGATATTGTGCATTTGGAGGAGTAGCTAGTGTGGTAGCTTGGGGCATGGTGTGCATGAATTCAACATTTGAGGTTGTAAGTGATTTCAATCTGGCACACACCCAAGTCTCGCCCAGCATGTAGCTTGTTTATTTTTATCTATAAGTTCAATATTCTGAATGATATACCAGTCATGTCACACCCTTCTCCTGAGACACCCGCCCCCCCCTCCCCTGTTCACACTGAACCAGTAAACAGGCTAGTTTCCAAAGGTAAATATATGTATGTATTTAGAATGTAAATCACAATATATTTTAATAGGTAACAACAATCACCAATGGTGTGACAGAACACTGAATAATATCTTTAATGCACCAGGAATCAAGTAATGAGCACAAAAACAAATGCAGCAACGAAAAGGATAATTTTGAGTCGTTTGTTACAGATAGCACTATGGTTAGTGGTTCCCCCTGCAACACCCCTCAACCCACCAATAGGCAATTTAAATAGATGTGAGGAGAGAGCCGGTACTCAGGAATAACACAGATCAAACAGAATATCACTCCCACCTTGCTCCTTTAAACACAAGAGAAAAACGGAATTGACTTTTCAACTGTCAGTATGGCTTTCAAATTGGCTGAGCAAAAACACCTAATGTGGTCAAAAATGCTTAAATATTAGACATTTCTACGGGAGATGCTTTGAACAAATGCAAGCATACAAAAGCAATGGTTTAAGCAAAAGAAAACAATTGGAATCTCAAAGTCAAAGTGGGAAATAATTTTAAGCTATTCACACGTGTAAACTTTTCAAAATGTCAATTTGCTGCCAACTTTTCCTTATTCAATATTTGACTGCGGTATTGGGTTCTAGAGATAGCTAGGGATGTTAGGGATGTTAGGTATCAGTGAGAGATGAAATTACGTTTCTATCTTTAAAACTGAAGGAGTTATAGAGGTTTTCATGAGAGGCGTTTTTGCAAAATAGGCGCGAAAATGGAAAACAGAAATTCGGGTGTAAAAATGACAGATAGGTTTTCTTATACTATATTAAGGACTATAAAAAAAGAGAATGCCACACAGGAATCAGTCATACCCATTCTTGTGTGATACTCTAGTTTCCGTTTGGTTTGGGAATTACTTTTCTTAATCAAATCAATAAGGAGTTAGGGCTTAGTAACACAGATGAGAGAAAAGTCAGCACAAGGATAGTTCTAGCAATACTATGGTTCTGAATTAAAGATGGGATGGGTTTGAGATTGGGATCATACAATGCAGATATATTATGGGTCACTGTTCTTCCTATTCATACTTATAGTCCTTTGCAATTAATTGGACCGTCAGTTCTGGTCATTGGATTGCAAATAACAAGGATAGTCCTGGGAGACTTTCTGCCAGACATTAGTCCTGGTTTACAAGAGCCTTACCTGGAGTCTTTAGCACAATATCTTTCACAGAGGAGAAATATACTAAACATATCAGTCTTTGTCCTGCCCTGGGGCAGTCCAGCACCGAAATGCTAAGTAATTCTCCCCTGAACAAGAGTACCAACAGCAACCCCAGACTTGTGTTTTGGTCTGTTGAACCTCATCAGTAGGGTGTAGCTGTACCTCTCCAAGAATAGTGAGCAAGGGGTCCCCGTCTGGATTCCCCTAGTAACTTAGGGTGAGACCCAAAGCTACTTGAAATATGCAAATAACAAGGGGGGTCCTGGGAGACTCTCTGCCAGACATGAGTCCTGGTTTACAAGAGCCTTGCCCAGAAACATTGGATTGGGCAGGTCTACCGGCAAACAGGCACCTCTGGAGGGAGTTGGATCAGAGGCGCGGTTCTGGTCACGTTTGGATGCACCTCTGACTGGATTTGGAAGGGCCCCTCCTGGCTACTGGACACGGGAGATAGTGGATGCAAGTTTTCTGTGGGAAAGCCTAATGGTAGCCAGCCAAGCTGAATTAAAATTAAGTCCCTTCAAGTTTGGGATTTTTTCAAGCTGAATTAAAATTAAGTCCCTTCAAGTTTTTTTTTTTTTTCAATGGGGTCAGGCTAGCAATAATTTTGCAATGCCAAACAAACCCCCGGTGTATAAATAAACTTACTATTGTTCAAGTCTATAGGTTAAACTCTTGGAATGTGTTCAAAACAATTTTATGATGAGGAATTAAGTAACCTGATATAGTCATATTCAATAATGAAGATGATATACATTTGATAATGAAGATAATACACATTTGAATACAGCAACATTGCCTTGTCTGTAATGAAAGTCACACACAGGTCCAAGTTTCATTTAAACAAGTATTATTAGAACTGGATGTTGAATCCCAACCTAGCATTTACATCACAAACATAATTCAAAAAGATAAAGTACAATCCACTGTTGTATGTTCACATAATCTTTCCGTCTTCATCAAAGAAAACCTGTACATGAAATAATTAGTAACAAATGTTTGTGTATCTCCTAACACACTCCAATGATCGTGAAAGTATTGCCAACACATTTCAGATAATCATATCCTTCTTCAGGGACATGGAGTACATATATTCCTAGGTTTGATACAACATTTTTTCGACAATGCATCTATAAAACCGGTGTAATAAGAATCACCATCGCTTCTATACTCGCAGTTATCTCACAACTTCGATATACTGTTCAATTATGAGTAGCACAGCCCATGCTATAAATGAATGGAACTGAGCTGCACAGCCCCAGTCCCAAAAGCTACATCTAAATTCACAACGACCGAACACAGTCGGCTACTGTCTGAATGCAAAATTCGAGGTAAAAGTTATAGCCACTATCGACCCTCTCATAGCACTCGACTCTAAACTTAATATTTTGTACATGGTTAAAGGTATCTCATGATATGGGGCACTCACTCAGCGATACCGTATGCAGCTCAGCTATACGCAGAATGGCGATCACTGCTCGATCGCATTCTGTCTGTATATGGCGTCACTTAGAGACCCTCGCGCATGTGCGGGAGCTCCGTGACGCGAACGACGGCCATATTGGTTGGGGCAAAGCCCTACATTGGCATGGTAACCCGTACTTTAAGAGAAATACAAGGTTAGCTGGTGCTGAGGCTATCTAAAAATCCATTAAGAGGTTTGATGATCTCTAAGTAATATGCAGGGCCTTGGCCCCTCGCGGGTATCCAAATGTTCGCTGCACACATCTTTACGTGCCGTACCGCAAATTGGAGTTTGGAGGTAGGAGCAACACATCCGGATCGGTGAATCCGGTTGGTTGCCCCAGGAACCTCCAAATAAGTACAAGGTTACAAGGGCATATATGGTGAATAAGTGGCAGTGGAGATGGCAATGAGGATAACAGACCGAGGTCCCTAGACTGGTAACTGGTATCAGTCGAGCGAGTTACTATTACTCAAATGGGTTGTAAAAATAACATAACCTTTTTAGAAAACACTGATTAATCTTACATAAACAGTAGAAAGAGTGGGGGTAAAAGCTATTACATCCTAACAGCATGTATATTCCAGCAGTTGGACAGAGGGGTCTCGTCATGTGGTTAATAGACCCAAGTGCATATATGCGGATACCATAGAAATAGGAACAATCAATACAGTACTCAACTTAAGGCATATTAAACTAAACACATTAGAACCATCTCTGTGTTCATTCCCCTGGGGTGAATAGAGTCTAACAAGTCTATCCAGAGGACTTCCCTTTGAAGTAGTCTTCTGTGCAGATCCCCTCCCTTAGGGCCAAGTTTAACTTGCTCAAGAATGACACACTTGAGCTGAGCTATTGTGTGCCTTGCTTCCATAAAGTGTAAAGCCACCAATGATTTTGGGTTGTTTGTCCGAATGTTGGACTTATGTTCGGTCCAACGGGTCTTCACCTTCCTGGTTGTGATACCCACATAGTAAAAGCCACATGGGCAATTAAGCCCGTATACCACATTTGTGGAGTCACATGTGGCCGAGTGTTTCAAAAGTAGTGCTTTCCCTGCCTGGTGTCCCACGTTTCACCCTGCCTCCCTTCCATCAATCAGTATCCTAGGGCTATGTGTCAATTAGTTGGCTGGGTATGGCCTCGAAACTGTAGCCTCTTATCGGGAAAGTTTATGGCCTCGGGTCCTGGATGGCATCAGGCGGTGGTACTTCTTTGCACCTGGCTGGTCACGTGTTAGTTCACCATGAATCTGATTCAGTTTCCAGCTTTTAGTGCATTTAATTCTGTTTCAACCTCACCAACTGCATGGGCCCCCCTTATCTTGACCTTCATGGGGCAGGCTGGTATGCTCTGAAGTTTGAGTCTTGTTAACTGACGCTCTCCTCCCTTCCTCTGGATGACCTCCATTTCTTAGGCATGAGCCGCTCTTTGTTGAGTGTCGATTCCGCTCCTTCTCCTGCCTCTGGCTGGGTTATGAAACTTGGCCTGTCAGGCCTCTGGCAATCTGGGTACATTTCTGATTTTACAAAATGGAGTCGCCCTTGTAGAATGTGCCTTATTGAGGTAGATATATAGTTGGCGCTTGCCGCTCTAATCTTCTACTAAGCATTGCAAGCAGTATCGTTTCTTTAGCCTCATGCATTTCAAGCCTATTTACACACGTTTAACAGGTTGGTTGCTTCCATCTTGTCTCGTAGCAACATCTACTCACGTTTTAACATCGTCTCTTCTCTGTGTCCATTACATTTATTTTCGTAGTTACACGCAGTGGCGTGCTTGTCTTTGAGAGCCGCTTTTGTTCATTCATGAGTCTGTTCAGGCCCTTGTGTCATTTCCACTGGCCTTCCATTAGGGCTCTTTGGGTCTCTTCATGGACCGTCTGTAGGTACTCTTCGTTTCGTATCAGTGGCTGGTACGGCTGTCTGATGGGGTACCGTGCTGTCCGGGGTTGTCTGCTTATGGGCGCTTCAACAGGTATGGATTTTCTGATGTATACTGGGCAGAGTCTGAGTGCAGCTCTTTGTTGATTCATTTGCTCCTCATACGTCACATACCTTGGTGAGTATGCTCCTGGTACCTCGAGCTAAGGGGATGGGGTTCAGGCCATATCCGGGACCTCCTCTACACTCCCCCCTCTGGTCAGTTCATTGACCACTTCTGCAATCTCTTTTGCCCTTATTTCCTTTGGTTCTTCAGTGTCATGTTCATCGTCATCAAGGTTTGTACATGATGGTGTGAATGTGTGAGTCTTTGGAGTCCATATGTTTATCACCCCTTTCAAACTCCCTGCTGTTTTCACATGTTTGTCTTTGTTCCATGTCATTAGCTAACATTGTCCATTTGGACTGCAGTAGATCCATTTTCCTTCATATTGTTTTTGTTTCTTAGGATATGTGAACTTTGTTCCTTCTGGTGCAAATTTGCTGGCCTTCACAAAGTCTCCTATTTCTTCATCAGTCAGGTCTCTGGGCTTCCACCCTTATTCGACATCAACCATTATTTTCATCCCTATGGCTTTCTTTGCCGTTTTCTGGCATTGTGTGACAATTATCTTGATAACACAGGATCCTAGCAACACCATTGCTAGTAGGGCTCCCAGAAACTTGAATATGTCTGCCATCCATTGTGGGAACTATGAGAACAGGTCTCCAAACCAGCTGTCATCGTCCACTTCATCCCTTTTATAGCTCATCTTGTTTTTCAAGTTTGTCAACATACTTATGGCTTCTGTTAAGGTTCAATTTTCTTCATCGTGTGATGGTACAAATGTGCAACAGATTCTCCAATTTTTGCACAAACATCTCCATCCATTGCTGTGATCATGTCAAGCACATATCTGTTCTGGAGGGTCATTAGTCTGATTGCTCTCAGCTCTTCCTTGATGGCGTTAAATCCTTTTATAGTGGTATTGATGGTCTGCAATAACTCCCATCTGGTTATCTGCAACCATGTAGCGTTCACTCCAATTTGGATGTGTGGCAAGAGCATTGTGGTGAATACTGTTGAGGTGAGGCTGAACAGCCTGTGTTCATATGGGATTGCATGGAATGCCTCTTCTGATTTGGTAGAACAGTTATTTTCTCTCTTCATTCTGGATACCAGTTCCACAGATCTCCTTCTTCTTAGATGAGCATCTGCTTTTGGGAAACTGTCTAACTTCAGGTCCTTCTTAGGGATTACTAGCGCAGGAATGTGGACGTTCACTAGTGTGCATATGCCTCCACAGTTTTTCGGCATGCCTTATGTATGCCTTGGATCCACACCCCAAGTAATGGCCATAATAACTGCGGTTCCTTGTGTCATTCCTGGGGCTTCAAAGATTTGTCCGCAGTTTAGATTCTCTCCCATCTTCCTTGTGCAATTGTTTCTGAAGCATAGTTTTGGGCTCTCCAGTGGCACTATCTGCAGGGGTCCCCCTCTATCTTTGACCCATGTTAGTAACTTTACTAGCTTTGGCCATAGGGGTTTGCACAATTTCTGCGAATTCTCTATTGCTTCTTGGCAGGCTCCATAGACCATCCAAGCTCGGCAGATTACTACTCCTTCTTCCCATCCATTTGTGGAAACCACTGTTCCCCAATCTGCCTCTGTTCTTCCAGATTTGAGCTTCATCTGCAGTTTTTCCTTGAACGCTCAGTCTTGGGTTTATTTCCCATTTTATCCCTGATCCTTTGACGCCAGGGTTCTTGTATCTGATCACGTGATTCCTTGTGTGAGCCCTGTTTCTTGTCTTAATGTCCTGGACGTAGCCGTCTTCGTCCGGGTAGTTCTTTTCATTGGCCCAAATCAATGAGGCGTCTCTCCCCATAAATTGTCCTCTGGTGTTGCACATTGCTACATGTGACATACAGTGTGCTGTCTGCACATCAATTTCTACAGCCACAAAGATCTTTGATTTTCCCATACTGTATGGTAGGAGTGCACAGACGAAGCATTCTCCTTCTGATTGCCTTTGTCCTACTTCCTTCATGTGCTGGTACCATATGTTATTTCCGAGATGGGCTGTGCTGTCCTGGTAATCGTTGAGCTCATTGTCATCTTCGTACGTGCTTCTCTTGATTCTCAGCGTTTTTCTATAGTTTGCTATGACTATGTCCCTAAATGCATCTGTGCTGCTTTTCCACTCTGTGCGTCTTGGTGGAGCAGGGTCCTTATGCCGCATTGCTGTGGTAGGAAAAGGTTTTTCATTTCTCTCCCTCTCCTCTTGTAGTTTTTCATCGAGGTTCTCTGGCCGCCATTGGCTCACCATCTCCTCAACGTGTGGCTGAGTTGTAGATCTGGTGCTTGTTTGCAGTATTCAAGCTGACGTGCTTGTCGTTATAGTCTCTGTAGTTCTATGTTTCAGCTCCTCATGCAGTTTCTTTGCTCTGAATATGAGTGGGAACAAATAACCTTTCAGCGTTTGTGTTTTCTCTGTGAGTTCCTTTGTGGCTACTTCTGTTCTTTCGAGGGATTTTGCTATGCCCTCTCTCTTGGGTTTCTTACTTGACTTCTCTTGGTCACTTCCACTATTTTCTGGAACCGATTGCTCGGCAGGCTGTCTCCCCTTCTCTGCAGCCTTCGTTGGAGGCCCTGTAGCCATTGACACTTGCCCTTGTCTGCGTGCATCCTGTGTTTGGGTGCGTGCAGTGGTCAGTGCTGTGTTTTCATTCATTCCGTGCTGATCCTGTCTCCAGTTCTGATTGTTAATGACAGAAAAACAATAATAATAATTATACATATACACATAATCGTTCAGAACAATAATTTGCAACATTTTCTTCCAGGGAAGTGGGGGCTCCCTTCTGCTGGGGGTAAAACCAAGTTACTGCTCTCGGCCCCCATTTCGAATGAGTTCATAGTTAGTCATTTATTCCGTCTCTTGCTCTGGTCTCGTAGTTCGAGAGTTCGTTACTATTAAAGTGACAAGTGCTTTCCAAATGTCCCCCCTCTTGTGGGTGATGACGGTAGTCTCTGGGTAAGCCATACAGTTCCTGTGCTAGAGTATGGAAAAGGGTTAGGCTAGCACTTTGGTACATCACATTCATTATGCATATCTATAGTAGGTAAGATCCCAGTGAACTCCTCGAATTTGTTTTGGTACTGAGGACATGCTGGAACCTGTTCAATGCGAAGGAATGAAAAGATGGAACTGCTAAAAATCACACAAAAATAAAATGTTGTAAAAATAAAAGTAAAAATAAAAACAAAAGCGAACATGAAAAAATAAAAACAAAAATAAAATAAAAATAAAATAAAAATAAAAATAAGGAAAAGTAGTGGATAGGTACAAAGAAAAATAGGATGGTGTAGTTCTTGTCTTTGCTCTCCTCGATCTGTCCTGCAGCTGAATATTGAAGAACTGTGTCTCTGTCCTTGGTTTGTTCCACAATGGAAAGTCTTACTGGAATCTCCTAAGGTACTCTCGCTGGAAGTTGGATAGCTCCACCTGGAGCATTATATCATGGAGGAGTGTGCCCATGTGTGGGGTGTTGGCCGGGTCTCTAAGAAAGGTGATGATGTCAACATCTGCAGTCCTCCCCACCATTTCCGGATAGTCCGTGACTAGTCTAAGCAGGACATTGTGCGCCAGCCGGGTGTCCTCGGGGGATAGGGACATTTGTCCTGTTTGGCTGGGTCCTGGTCATGGGCTTTTCTTTTGATACGCACAGTCTCTGCACCTCCCTGTTGCATGGACTACCACGAGGTGATTTAGTTTAGTCCACAGCTAATTCAACTTAGCTAGATTTCTTGGGTCTCTGATGAAAGTGCGTGTGTCAGTTGTTCTCCCGACAAGTTCTGGGCATTTCTCGATTACTTGAAAGAACAAATTAAATGTGAGTTCATCAATGTCTACTGGCAGTGGAAGCATTTGTTTCCTCCTCGCTGTGCTCTGCTAGCTCGGCAAAGGCTTCTGTGATGACAGTCAGCAGTAGCCTGATCACTTTTTGGTTGGCTGGATCTTGAATAAAGTCTGTGACACTGGCTTCTCTCCCTATGAGTGACGGAAAAGATAACACCATGAGTTGAAAATAGGTGAGTACATCCCACTTGAGACTTCTGCTGGAATGTACCATAAATTCTGTGAACAAAGTCTCGATACTAGTTGCCTCAGGATACTGTGCTACACTCTCAAAAATATTTTGTTTGCAGTCTATCAGAGTCTTGATTCTTTGTATTACTTGGGCATGACGTGCTTTCAAAAGTTTGTTTTATCAATGTTGTTGTGGCTTTGGATGCGCTTCTCTTTACCCTGCAACTGGGATGCACAGAGTGTTCGTTTTATGACCTTTATTATCTTTCACTGGTTTAAAAAAATGTCTTGTTTATAAGCCACAATTTAAATCAGTGTTCCTTTAGCCTTTATTGTGCTGCTCATGCGTCCTTCTTCCTCGCCATGGATCTTGTCTGCACGTGCTGAGGTTCTTCCCCGTTGTCTGTGGTTTCTTCGCAGTTGGATATAGCAGGAGGGCTCTCCCCTATATAAGGTTTAATGGCATTTCTGAAGATCCATGCCCTTCTGCCCTGGAGCTTGATGGCGGAAGGGGTGCAGTCCTCTACAATGAAAGGGCCATTGAATCGTGGCTCATCCCACCTCTTCCTGGTGAAGTTCCTCATGAGCACGTTATCTCCAGGGAAGATGAGGGGCGCATGTAGAACTTGTGTGGGGTCAGCTTCAGCACTTCCTGATGTGTTTTGTGCTGCACTGTCCCTTTTTCGCCGTCGCTGCAGCTGGCCTGAAATGACAGAGACGCTGGATGTCATACAGTTAAGGTACTCCTTCATCTCTGTTCCCCAGAAGCTCTCTAGTTGGCTGGGCATCACATCTAGCTCTATCTCGGGGGGTGAGAGGGGTCCTCATCCTTCTGCCTGTAACTATCTTGTGCGGCGTAAAATGATGGTCGGAGCCGGGTTGGTTCCGAAGTGCATACAATGCCAGTGGTAGACAGTGCAGCCATCCCTTTCTTAATGTGAGCTTCAACTTGGCTATCCTCTCTTTTAACAGGCCGTTGAGCCGCTCACATATTCCACTTCCCAATGGGTGATACGCCGACGAGAACTTGTGCTTTATACCAAGTAATAAGCTGATCTGTTTGAAAACTGCGTTAACAAAGTGAGCCCCGTTGTCTGATCTCATTACCTCGCACAGCCCCCATCTAGAGAACACTTCCCTCACTAGAAATTTGGCAGCACAGGTAGCGTCTGGGTGTGTACAGGGACCTGATTCTATCCATCTAGAGAATGGACACACCACCAAAATTAAATACCTGTACCCGTTGCATACTTGAATCATGTCGACATAGTCGATATGCAAGTGCTGGAATGGGCCATTTGGCTGGGGGATAACTCCTCTCATTACTTTTAATGTGTGCCCAGCAGTGAATTGCTGGCAGATTATGCAGTTCACCATGAAGAACGCAACGTGCTCTGCTAAATTTGGTGTAAACCAGTCTTCTGCGAGCGTTGCAGCGATATTTTCTTTAGACATGTGTATAGGGTAGTGTAGTTGTTCTAATGCTACTTTTAGCAGGGAGACAGGCCTTTCTGGTTTACCAGTGCTGTCTTGCCTCCACAACCCATCAGAGGGGTTTAAAGAACACCCTTGACGCTTCCACACATTTTTCTCCTCCTGAGGTGCCTCTCCTTGGAGTTCCATTAGCTGAGTCTGCCCCACGTTACTATAGGCCTCAGGTGTGGCTCGCGCTACCATCATCCTCTCATGGGTACGTGCCACCTCCACGTCCATGATTGTTTCATGTTTGGATGCCATGCACTTGGCATCCGTGTCCGCTTCATGGTTTCCACGTGACACAAAATCTGTCCCCTTGGTGTGGGCTGTCCGATGGGGTGCCGTGCTGCCCAGGGTTGTCTGGTTAGGGGCGCTTCAACAGGTATGGATCTTCTGATGTATACTGGGCAGAGTCCCAGTGCAGCTCTTTGTTGATTAATTTGCCCCTCATACGTCACATACCTTGGCGAGTATGCTATTGGTACCTCGAGCTGAGGGGATGGGGTGCAGGCCATATCCGGGACTTCCTCTACACACCTCTGGTCGCTGATCAGTGGATCGTGTACATACAATTTTAAGCTTGCACCATTAATAGTTTTGCCAAAATCAGTGTTTTAGCGTATCTTTGGTTCTTTATTAAGAACTCCTACCACCTCTTTAACAGTCTAGCATGAGTTCAGATTTATAAGTTTGTATTTTTCACTTGTCTACTTATTTGGCAGTCATGTTAAATGTCATAAGGTTCTGAGGCCAAAACAAGTGATTTCCATTCAAAATCCTGTCCAGGTTTTTTTTCTTACTTCCAAAGTGAGCAGATGGACAGTCCTTTGAAGTTCACTGAGAAACCTCCCCCACATCCTGCTCCTCCTTGTAGAGGCCAATTCTCAGCATGTCCTTTGTTCTTTGGTCAGCCAGCAGACAAATGTCTAACGCAGCCCCATTGACTGGCTTGCTGGGATTTTGTGTGAACCATTAACAGCCATTAGCCTTCCTGTTCTCCAGGGACTGTCAAACGGAGATGTCAGTTTTCCCAGGCCAGGCACTGTCAGATCAGAATTCACATGTGGATTGGCCCCAGACTGGGCTCTTGGGCATTAAAGTATTTTCATTTCAAATATAAAATATAAGCACAGTGTATGAATGATTTAAACATCTTAAAAGAATTAGCCCTTCACCAACATGATTGAAATAGTGGATTTTGCAATTTTTCAGGACAAAGAAAATACATTTAAGCTGAGTTTTACAGCCAATTTCTTTAGGCAGCTGTCAGGCTGTGATGCCTGGATTCCTCTGACTGCCTGGAGGATCCATGCTTCCAACACACTTTCCTTTCAATAATTCACAGGGGAAAATAACTGAATTTAGCGCCAAAACAGCAGTTTGAAGATTGCCACTGATCAGGACACTGTATTTAGGGGCATTTTCGGATTTTAACCATTCTGTGGTCTTGTTTCCAGTGACAGATGACAGCAGTGATGACAGATGACAGATGTCAGCAGTGTTTGCTGCTTTTACACCACTTTGTTGGTGTATGTGGCAGTGCGTGCAGCTCTTTTGGTGGGTTATGAACTCTGCGCAATTTTGCAGACTATCAGGGTAATTCATAGAAATTCGCACAAAAGTGGCGCACGCGACTGGCGCACAGCGTGCCCGTGTGAATGTCTGCGCCAGCCGCGTGCGCTAAAATCGATTTCCGCGCAAAGCGTATTCATGGATTTTCGCATCCAAAACCAGCCGTGGCGCAGCGTGGCGCAGCGACCCTGCAGCAGCGCCAGTTACGCCTACAAGAACGCCCTCGCGCAAGGAAAAGCCTTCAAAATCCCCAAATAATCGCAAAGGGCTGCGCTAACCCTGGACCAGTTCACAGGGCTGGCAAACAGCAAACGCCAAGCGGGGAACGTGTATTTCAGTGGTTCGCCGGGAGTTCCACACGCGATTGTCCTGTGTACGCATGCATCAGGGGTGCGCGGGCAGTATCACACGCAAAATCAGCAGAGTACGTGTATTTCAGGGGTGCGCGGGAAGTATCACATGCGATTCCAGCAGGGTACGTGTATTACAGGGGTGCACGTGAAGTTCCACACGCGATTTCAGCAGGGTACGTGTATTTCAGGGGTGCGCGGGAAGTTCCACACGCGATTTCAGCAGGGTACGTGTATTTCAGGGGTGCGCGGGAATTTCCACACGCGATTGGCCCCGTGCGAGCAGGGTACGTGTATTTCAGGGGTGCGTGGGAAGTTCCACACGCGATTGGCCCCGTGCGAGCAGGGTACGTGTATTCAAGGGGTGCGCGGGAAGTTCCACACGTGATTCCATCAGGGTACGTGTATTTCAGGGGTGCACGGGAAGTTCCACACGCGATTTGCCCCGTGCGAGCAGGGTACATGTATTCCAGGGGAGCGCGGGAAGTTCCACACGCGATTTCAGCAGGGTATGTGTATTTCAGGGGTGCGCGGGAAGTTCCACACGCGATTCCATCAGGGTACGTGTATTTCAGGGGTGCACGGGAAGTTCCACATGCGATTTTCCCCGTGCGAGCAGGGTACGTGTATTCCAGGGGTGCGCGGGAAGTTCCACACACGATTTCAGCAGGGTACGTGTATTCCAGGGGTGCGCGGGAAGTTCCACACACGATTTCAGCAGGGTACGTGTATTTCAGGGGTGTGCGGGAAGTTCCACACGCGATTGGCCCCGTGTGAGCAGGGTACGTGTATTTCAGGGGTGCGCGGGAAGTTCCACACGCGATTGGCCCCGTGCGAGCAGGGTACGTGTATTTCAGGGATGCGCGGGAAGTTCCACACGTGATTTCAGCAGGGTACATGTATTTCAGGGGTGCGCGGGAAGTTCCACACGCAATTTCAGCAGGGTACGTGTATTTCAGGGGTTCTGGGGTGTACTACAAGTGAATTGGCCGTGTGGGTCCTCCCAGGTGTTCGCTCTACAACCTCCACGGCCCCTGCAGGCAGCCCACAACACGGGGGACTACCCGGCACCCCTGCTCATGTCCCGCAGGCAGCTCATCCACCATGGGCATGTCCCACAGCCAACCCACATGTCACCTTGCACTACTGATCAACAATGCATGCCTCCCAGCATCCCCAACCCCCAGCAGTCAGGGGCACCCTCCACCAGGCCCCCACTCATGTCTCCCACCACCCCCACCCTCCAGCAGTGCAGGGGCAGCCTCCGACAGGCCCCCACTCATGTCTCCCACCACCCCCACCACCCAGCAGTGCAGGGGCAGCCTCCACCAGGCCCCCACCCATGTCTACCACAACCCCCACCCCCCAGCCACCAGGGGCAGCCTCCACCAGGCCCCCACTCATGTCCCCCTGCACCCCCACCCCCCAGCTCCACCAGGCCCCCACTCATGTCTCCCACCACCCCCACCCCCCAGCCACCAGGGGCAGCCTCCACCAGGCCCCCACTCATGTCTCCCACCACCCCCACCCCCCAGCAGTGCAGGGGCAGCCTCCACCAGGCCCCCACTCATGTCTCCCACCACCCCCACCCCCCAGCCACCAGGGTCAGCCTCCACCAGGCCCCCACTCATGTCCAACTCATGTCTCCCACCACCCTCACCCCCCAGCCACCAGGGGCAGCCTCCACCAGGCCCCCACTCATGTCTCCCACCACCCCCACCCCCCAGCCACCAGGGGCAGCCTCCACCAGGCCCCCACTCATGTCTCCCACCACCCCCAACCCCCAGCCACCAGGGGCAGCCTCCACCAGGCCCCCACTCATGTCTCCCACCACCCCCACCCCCCAGCAGTGCAGGGGCAGCCTCCACCAGGCCCCCACTCATGTCGACCACCCCCCACCCCCCAGCAGTGCAGGGGCAGCCTCCACCAGGCCCCCACTCATGTCCCCCACCACCCCCACCCCCCAGAAGTGCTGGGGCAGCCTCCACCAGGCCCGCACTCATGTCCCCTATTACCCCCACCCCCCAGCCACCAGGGGCAGCCTCCACCAGGCCCCCACTCATGTCTCCCACCACCCCCACCCCCCAGCAGTGCAGGGGCAGCCTCCACCAGGCCCCCACTCATGTCTCCCACCACCCCCACCCCCCAGCCACCAGGGGCAGCCTCCACCACGCCCCCACTCATGTCTCCCACCATCCCCACCCCCCAGCAGTGCAGGGGCAGCCTCCACCAGGCCCCCACTCATGTCTCCCACCCCCCACACCCAGCAGTGCAGGGGCAGCCTCCACCAGGCCCCCACTCATGTCTCCCACCACCCCCACCCCCCAGCAGTGCAGGGGCAGCCTCCACCAGGCCCCCACTCATGTCCCCTATTACCCCCACCCCCCAGCCACCAGGGGCAGCCTCCACCAGGCCCCCACTCATGTCTCCCACCACCCCCACCCCCCAGCAGTGCAGGGGCAGCCTCCACCAGGCCCCCACTCATGTCCCCTATTACCCCCACCCCCCAGCCACCAGGGGCAGCCTCCACCAGGCCCCCACTCATGTCTCCCACCACCCCCACCCCCCAGCAGTGCAGGGGCAGCCTCTACCAGGCCCCCACTCATGTCTCCCACCACCCCCACCCCCCAGCATTGCAGGGGCAGTCTCCACCAGGCCCCCACTCATGTCTCCCACCACCCCCACCCCCCAGCAGTGCAGGGGCAGCCTCCACCAGGCCCCCACTCATGTCCCCTATTACCCCCACTCCCAGCCACCAGGGGCAGCCTCCACCAGGCCCCCACTCATGTCTCCCACCACCCCCACCCCCCAGCAGTGCAGGGGCAGCCTTCACCAGGCCCCCACTCATGTCTCCCACCACCCCCACCCCCCAGCCACCAGGGGCAGCCTCCACCAGGCCCCCACTCATGTCTCCCACCACCCCTACCCCCAGCAGTGCAGGGACAACCTCCACCAGGCCCCCACTCATGTCTCCCACCACCCCCACCCCCCAGCAGTGCAGGGGCAGCCTACACCAGGCCCCCACTCATGTCTCCCAACACCCCCACCCCCCAGCAGTGCAGGGGCAGCCTCCACCCGGCCCCCACTCATGTCCCCTATTACCCCCACCCCCGAGCCACCAGGGGCAGCCTCCACCAGGACCCCACTCATGTCTCCCACCACCCCCACCCCCCAGCAGTGCAGGGGCAGCCTCCACCAGGCCCCCACTCATGTCTACCACCACCCCACCCCCCAGCTACCAGGGGCTGCCTCCACCAGGCCCCCACTCGTGTCTCCCACCACCCCACCCACCAGCAGTGCAGGGGCAGCCTCCACCAGGCCCCCACTCATGTCCCCTATTACCCCCACCCCCCAGCCACCAGGGGCAGCCTCCACCAGGCCCCCACTCATGTCTCCCACCACCCCGACCCCCCAGCAGTGCAGGGGCAGCCTCCACCAGGCCCCCACTCATGTCTACCACCACCCCCACCCCCCAGCAGTGCAGGGGCAGTCTCCACCAGGCCCCATCTCATGTCTCCCACCACCCCCACCCCCCAGCCACCAGGGGCAGCCTCCACCAGGCCCCCACTCATGTCTCCCACCACCCCCACCCCCCAGCAGTGCAGGGGCAGCCTCCACCAGGCCCCCACTCATGTCTCCCACCACATCCACCCCCCAGCAGTGCAGGGGCAGCCTCCACCAGGCCCCCACTCATGTCTACCACCACCCCCACCCCCCAGCCACCAGGGGCAGCCTCCACCAGGCCCCCACTCATGTCTCCCACCACCCCCACTCCCCAGCAGTGCAGGGGCAGCCTCCACCACGCCCCCACTCATGTCCCCTATTACCCCCAGCCACCAGGGGCAGCCTCCACCAGGCCCCCACTCATGTCTCCCACCACTCCCACCTCCCAGCAGTGCAGGGGCAGCCTCCACCAGCACCCCACTCATGTCTACCACCACCCCCACCCCCCAGCCACCAGGGGCAGCCTCCACCAGGCCCCCACTCATGTCCAACTCATGTCTCCCACCACCCCCACCCCCCAGCCACCAGGGGCAGCCTCCACCAGGCCCCCACTCATGTTTCCCACCACCCCCACCACCCAGCCACCAGGGGCTGCCTCCACCAGGCCCCCACTCATGTCTCCCACCACCCCACCCCCCAGCAGTGCAGGGGCAGCCTCCACCAGGCCCCCACTCATGTCTACCACCACCCCCACCCCTCAGCAGTGCATGGGCAGCCTCCACCAGGCCCCCACTCATGTCTCCCACCACCCCCACCCCCCAGTAGTGCAGCGGCAGCCTCCACCAGGCCCCCACTCAAGTCCCCTATTACCCCCACCCCCCAGCCACCAGGGGCAGCCTCCACCAGGCCCCCACTCATGTCTCCCACCACCCCCACCCCCCAGCAGTGCAGGGGCAGCCTCCACCAGGCCCCCACTCATGTCTCCCACCAACCCCCACCCGCCAGCCACCAGGGGCAGCCTTCACCAGGCCCCCACTCATGTCTCCCACCACCCCCACCCCCCAGCAGTGCAGGGGCAGCCCCCACCAGGCCCCCACTCATGTCTCCCACCACCCCCACCCCCCAGCAGTGCAGGGGCAGCCTCCACCAGGCCCCCACTCATGTCTCCCACCACCCCCACCCCCCAGCAGTGCAGGGGCAGCCTCCACCAGGCCCCTACTCATGTCTCCCACCACCCCCACCCCCCAGCAGTGCAGGGGCAGCCTCCACCAGGCCCCCACTCATGTCCCCTATTACCCCCACCCCCCAGCCACCAGGGGCAGCCTCCACCAGGCCCCCACTCATGTCTCCCACCACCCCCACCCCCCAGCAGTGCAGGGGCAGCCTCCACCAGGCCCCCACCCATGTCTACCACCACCCCCACCCCCCAGCCACCAGGGGCAGCCTCCACCAGGCCCCCCACTCATGTCCCCTATTACCTCCACCCCCCAGCCACCAGGGGCAGCCTCCACCAGGCCCCCACTCATGTCTCCCATCACCCCCAACCCCAGCAGTGCAGGGGCAGCCTCCACCAGGCCCCCACTCATGTCTACCACCACCCCCACCCCCAGCCACCAGGGGCAGCCTCCACCAGGCCCCCACTCATCTCCAACTCATGTCTCCCACCACCCTCACCCCCCAGCCACCAGGGGCAGCCTCCACCAGGCCCCCAATCATGTCTCCCACCACCCCCACCCCCCAGCCGCCAGGGGCAGCCTCCACCAGGCCCCCACTCATGTCTCCCAACACCCCCACCCCCCAGCAGTGCAGGGGCAGCCTCCACCAGGCCCCCACTCATGTCCAACTCATGTCTCCCACCACCCTCACCCCCCAGCCACCAGGGGCAGCCTCCACCAGGCCCCCACTCATGTCTCCCACCACCCCCACCCGCCAGCCACCAGGGGCAGCCTCCACCAGGCCCCCACTCATGTTCCCCTGCACCCCCACCCCCCAGCACTGTGGGGCACCTGCCAGCAGGCCCCCACTCATGTCCAACTCATGTTCCCCTGCACCCCCACCCCCCAGCACTGTGGGGCACCTGCCAGCAGGCCCCCACTCATGTCCAACTTATGTTCCCCTGCACCACCACCCCCCATCACTGTGGGGCACCTGCCAGCAGGCCCCCACTCATGTCCAACTCATGTTCCCCAGCCAACATGTCATCACAATCTAGATCTCCGGTCCCTATGGTCAGCCTCCAAATGCAAAACACCCACCCGAGTATTGCATCCACCCACTCAGAAATGGCAATAACATGATAGAACTGCAATTGCAAGTTTGGAAACGAACACATGTCCCTCACATACACCCAATGGGTGTCAGTGAATCTCAAAACCCATATCATGATATGCATGAAACCAATGAGATGATACTACACATTGAAGTTTGATCAGAAAATATGTATTAAAGAAAACATGAATTGAATCAAAAATAAACTAACAGAAATGGGAATGTAAAAAAAGTAAAAATAAGCATGTCCATGAAAAAATGCAAAACCAAAAATCAGAATCCAAAGGAATGGTGTTCAAAGTCACAGTCCAGAAAAGAAAATCCAATGGGAAATTATAATTGAAAGCCATTGCTCCATGGGTACATTGTAAAAAGAAAAGTAAATCGTGCAGTGAACTATGTACAGGTGAACAAGCCAGGGTCCATGATCCCAACAAAAGAAATGAAACCTATCTAACAACACTACCTAATAAAAAATAACTATATACAAAAATGTGGCCCATTGTCCAAAAGTTCCAAAGAAAATGCAAAAATAAACAAAGGAAACCTAACACTAACTACATAACTATTTACATGGGCAGCGGGCTAGTCCAACGGCTCACTGGATGTTGTCATGGGCCAGGGCATCATCGAACTCCTTTTCAATGGCTTGGAGGCGAGCATGTTCCCTGGCCCCGAGGTCTCGCAGGGATAAAGCAGTGTCTAGCTCCAACTCCCTGCGAAGACCCTCAAGGCACTCAGCCAGCCTCAGCACCCTCCGCATGGAGTTCTCCGCCCTGACCATTGTGAGCCGTTCCTCCTATGCCCGCTGCTGCTCCGCACCTATCTGCTGGCCCAACCGCTCCCACACGGAAGCCACTCCCATTCCAGGGTTCTACTGCCCTCCGGCCGATGCCTGCACCCCTGATGTTGATGGCCCCGAGCCATGATGCCTACCACGTCGAGCCTGCCGCTGCCTCCGACGCAACTGTCTGTGCCAGCACAACGGCATCCAGGCTGATGGTATCCACCGACGCCGTCGTGCACGTGCCCTGCCCGATGATGCCGTCACATCCTCCATCTGCTGGGGTCCAGTTGCTGGTGTGTCCACCCCTGCTGGACCTCCGACTCCCGACTGTGGCAGGGATGGGATCCCCACCGAGCCGGCTGAATTGGTCGGGGCAGGTCCACAGGGGGCCCTGGTGGCATCTGGGCCAGAAGACGGCATGGAGAACGACTGGTGCATAGTCTCCACAGAGGAGGAGAGGGTCGCCAGATTGGCCGACACATGTAGGAAACCCCCGACCATGGCCGTTCCTAACTGGGCCACGTCGGCACAGTGCTCTCCGTGATGACGTGCATGCTCCTCCCGGGAAGCACTCACCTCATCACGAATTGCACCTATGCGCAACGCGACACCAATCAGGACCTTCTCCATACGGCCAGGGGTCCCCTCGTACGCAGGTGGAGAGTCAGATGACATGGACATCCCCCCTACCTGCGGACGGGCCTGGGATGGGGCATCCCTGCTGGTGCATGGTGGTGCAGTCACAGTGTCAGGGCCAGTGACATGCACAGGCCCCTCCACGGCGACCTGTGCTGCCTCCTGCCCCTACCCCTGGACTACAACCAGTCCCCATGTGCACCTCAGTAGCGGCCTCCTCCTCCTCTGTGGAAACCACCAACATGGATGGCTCCACCCCGTCTTCCGCCATTGCAAGCCCCTGTGGGGGCTCACCCACCCCTTCTGCTGCAGCCGTGGGGGCATCCCCGCCACTTTGCTCCACAGAGCCGTCTCCGCCCTCTTCTTCACGTGGCGCTGTGTAGAGGGAGACATAGAACACAAGCATCAGGGTACTGTACAATGGTCCCCTAGACAGGAAGCAATAGCAGATGAGTGGCAGATTGAGTGGCACTGTCAAAGATCACTTCCATCATGCCCCCTCCACAACACATGGCTCAGTGCAGGTAAAACACATGCGGTAACAGGCATGGTGCATGCTATGGACATTAGCATACATGTCCAAGTGATTCTTGAAACATACACTGTTGTTTTGGAACTCACATGCATCATGTGCCATGCCTATCATATGCACACACTTCACCCTAGTTTCATCCATCTGGCCTCGTACACCACAGACACAGTGTATACAAGGATGACTAGGCTGCATCAGTGAACCTGAACATTGCGACAGACATGTGCCATGCATCCCTGGCATTCACAAGTCACAGACACGCAGGTCAGACACACAGAGATGGACAGCATACATGTACATGGCATCAGCATCCATCCCTCACCCATGTCCAGGAACAGAGACTGGCATGCTTTCATGTGGCCATTCCGCATAGGGCAACCCATGTTGCATTAGAACACATGCACCAACTGTGTGGTTCACACATTACTGGTCTCACATGCATGACGTCCCTGCACACACACATGCATACATGGCCTATGTCACACATACAGGCAAGTATCAGACAACCAGCACACTGCGACATGCCCTGTCTCACACAGCAATGCTTGGCCACTTACCGCTCAACTCCAGACGGGTCTGCCTCTCAAGGATCTGGGCGTGGAGCGCTGGGCCTACCCGTTCCAGGACCCTCATCTGGATGGTACTCATGCGGCCCCGGCCCCCCTCCATGAGGCGCCGGGCCTTCAAGAGGGTCCTGGACCTGCAGTCATCCCAGCGCTTCTTGACATGTTGGTAGTCGCGGACTGCCACCCCCTCCGCGTTGATGGCAGTCACGATGTCCTTCCAGATCCGAGTCCGTCCTTCCTTGTTGGCGCGCTTACTTCCGAAGAGGGCATCATACTGCCCCAGGACTTGCTCCACCAGGACACCAACTTCAGTGGCAGTGAAGCTGGTGCCCCTCTGCCTCTCTGGCCGTGGGTTGCCAGTGGTGCCAGATGTTGCAGTGCCCGACATGGCAACCCCAGAGGCAGGAGTGGGTGGGCAACTGGGTCCTGGGGCTGGGCTGTGGAGCGATGGTATCCCAGTTGGGAGTCTTCTGTTCCAGCAGGGGTGGACACAGCAAATGGACCCCTGCAGATGGCTGATGTGCAGGCACCAAATGGCAGGGCACGGTGGCAGCAGGCAGGCAGGCAGGCAGGCAGCAGCAGATGACTCGTGGGAGGCTGATCGGGTCTCTGGGGGGCAGTAATTCGGCCTTTTGGGCAGGAGCATGGTCTTCCGTGTGCTTACGCGTGGCCAGCTTGATACGGAGTGATTTGGCACGTGAAAATCCTGCACGTCTGCGTGTAAATCGAGGAAAGGCCCTTAGCGCGTATGCACGTCAGCATGCATATGCGATTTCATTGGACCAAAGGCCCCTAGCGCGTGAGTGCGTCTGTGACGTGAGGCGCGCGGGTGTTTCCCTCATTACACGTGATGACAGAGCACACGTGGATTTCCACCAATCGCGTGTGGAACTTCCTGCGCACCCCAGAAATAAACGTACCCAGGTCAATCACTTGTATGCTCACTTCCCTCCGATTACACACGATGACACTCGGACGTGCAGTTTTACCACGTGTGCTCGCATATGCGATTTCATTGGCCCAAAGGCCACCATGCGCAGCTGTGAAGTCACGCGCATGGCCGTAGAGAATGGCGCATGTAAAAATGAAGAGATACACGTCCGAGTGTCAAAGCGCGTAATTGGTGGAAATGGCCTCATTGCTTATGTGCGTCTGTGGCGTGTGTATAAAAGGTACGTGTAGAACGCCATTTCCTTGTACGTGCTTTTCGTGGAGAGCGTGTGGGTGAAATCTGTACTTCTTGTCGGTTCACACGCGATTTACTTCACAGCGTTTCCAGTTCGTACTCCCTGTTACCTCTGACAGCTTTTTCTCTTTTCCTCTTTTTCCTGGGCCTGTTTCCTCAAAGAGCATACCCTACTACTGTTGTCCTGTCTCCTCAGAGAGCGTACAATTCTTCGTTTGGCGGGGGTGTTGCCAACGCGCACACATGCATATTTTTCACGCTTTTGTTCCTGGCAGACGGTGAGTCGCGCACGTATTTAACATCTGTGCTTGCCCTGTGTGTCACGTACTCCTTCAGAGGTCATTCTAGGCTGCGTGTGACACACATACGTTCATTCTTGTGTTCCTGGGTGCCACAGCGTAGTGCAGGTTTATTTTTCCACGCACGTGGTCTAGGAGGGGTTGCGTGCACCTTACTTCACTTTTTTGGGGTGCCTGTGCGTTGCGTGACCCGTCATCTTTCCCCAGGGGTGACATACAGCCTTGCTAGAGCACTAGGGTACGATTACCATCTGTACCCAACCCCTTTGACCCCCAATTGCCCAGGACAATAGTTCACATCGACTCCCATACGCACAATAACATCAGTGCCATGGCTGGGAGGCGAACAAGCCGTAAGGGTGGCAAAGGTGGCCGAGCCCCAAGTGGTGGCCGTGGTGGATCCGGTAGGGGACGTGGCCGTGACTTGCAGGGTGCCCCTAGCCCCCCATGTGTGGAGGAGCAGTCAGGGACACCCATGCGCCCCCACCCCCCTGGTTGAGGTTACTGTGGCTGACACCATCCATGCTCAGCCCTTGTTGGACCAGCCCACTGTGGAACCAGACCTGGCACAGGGTGACTCCATGGCTGACTTCCAGGTCAGCAGGTCTAGGCCACGTGCGCCGGTGAATGTTGGTGTCATCAGGCCACGTGGATCAGGGGCAGCTAGGTCATCTGCTGCCCCACGTAGGCAGGCTGGGGAGGCTGCAGGGGCAGCTGCGGCTCCATCCACCCCACCTCTCACACACCCATCCAGGGCAGTGTCGGTCCAAGTCCATCATACTGACATTCCCCCTGACACCATCACACTTGAGATAATGCCTGCACCAACTCCCATGCTGAGTGTGCAATCCCACGCTCCTGCCCCTAGTGTCCAGAGCGGCGCAGGACACTCTGGATCCCCACCACCTTCCAAGCGGAAGAGGAAGAGTGCTCGTCCAGTAGAGGCTGATGCCCCAGACACGGCTACACAGTCCGGCCCATCAAGGAAGCCCAGCTTCAATGAGGCCAAACTGAATGCACTTGTAGAGTATGTGTCCGCACATGACCGCGAAATGGTGATTGTTGCAGGATCCAAGACCACACCTGCACAACGTCAGGCACACTGGCAGACCATTGCGGACATCATAAGTGCCCTTGGAACCATGAGGCGCACAGCTAATGAATGCTACAAGTGCTGGAATGACCTGAAGCGCAGGGCAAAGAATAAGCTGGCCTCAAGTCATGCCGCAACTCTAGTGACTGGAGGTGGGTCTCCAGCAGACGACATAGAACTCACTCCACATGAGCAGGTTGCTGGGACCTAGGTCACGGAGGAGCAGATCGAAGGCATGGGAGAAGTGGCAGATTACGAGGCATTGTCCGGTGAGTGCACATGCATGTGTGTGTCATCCATGTGCATGGTGTGTGGGAGGGCTTCTGTTTGGGTGCCAGGGGAGGGTGTGTGTGCCTGAGTGGTTCGGCTCCCCCATGTGCCTCTTCCTATACATTCTTGGCAACAGCATTTGGGTATAGCAGCATCCCTTCGGCCAACATTAGACATCCAGCCCAACACCACGCCAGTTGCCCTTGGAGTGTCATCTTGCCACAACACTGTTGCTTATTTACCTCTGTTTATTCAGGCAGATTGTTTGCATACCACCACTTTTACTCGGGATTTCTCAGTCCTATTGTCACATGTCTGACATGGCTATGGTACAGTGGACTGGCTCAGTTTCGTGGACATGATTAGTTTGGACATGTCCCTGTGCTATAGGACCATTTTTGACTGGCAGCTGCAGGTTAAACATTTGAACCATTACAATGAAAATAATCAATTATATGAACAAACTGGACTGAATGAACAATTGGTGACCTCCTCTCCCTCTTCACTTCATGGATAGGGTACATGCCATCTGTGTGATGGCATGTGTATTTTTCCTGCCAATCACTGGCCAATGTGTGATGCCACTGCTAGGCAGCATGCAGCAAATGTGTTCATCTTCCATCTTGGTGTCATCAATGTGTGCCATCTGCCTCCCCATCACACGCAGTGACGGTGCATGCATGGGAGTGTTTTAGTCATGTGGGACATGTGTCAATCAAGTACTGTTTCTGTAGCCTCTCAGCCCTAATTGTGTGCCATAGTGCTAATGCCTGTTTCCATTTGTTTTCTTTCATGTCTTTGCAGGGGAAGACGCACTTGATACTGCTGGGGTTGTGGAGATGGTGCAGACCCAGGAGGGGTCTGAGGGCCGACCGACCACCAGTGGGGGACGTGGTGTGGTGGTGGGTGAGAACCCACAACTGCTGCAGGTCGTGCTCTCAAGGGGTGTCTCTGGCTGCACCTCCCCCGAGCTGTACTCAGGTGTTGATTCGGATGATGAGACCTACGTGCCGTCGCAGGTGAGTGTTCCTGGGAGGGATTCTGTTCTGTCCGACCCACCTGCACCAGGGTTAGAACCCTCAATGGGGATGTCAGTGTTGGCAGGTACGCCTTTGGTGGTTACGGATGCATGGTCACACTCTGCGACATCTGATCCTGTTCCTGGGCCAGCAGATCAGAGGGGGAATGCAGTCCTGCAGCCTCATGCAGAGCCGGCACAGCAAGGCGCAGTTTGCCTTGCCCCAGACAGGTGTGATGCCCGCCGACGTGGTGGCCGTACGCCACCTGGCAATACCGCATGGGAGCAATCCATTTACGGTATGGCAACCCAACAGGCAGCATCATCAGAGATGATGGCTCAGGCCATGGATAGGGTGGCCACTTCCATTGTCCCCCCCGAAAGGCTGATGGAGCGACTACAGCAGGCAACCGACTCCATCTGCCAGTCACCCAGGGAGGACATGTTGGCGTCCGACAGGGACAGGTGGGCGGCATTGGCGACTCTGCAGGAAGCCATCTCCATAGAGTCCCAGGGCCACAGGGAAGCCCTGAGGCTGGAACTCCTTCACTACAGGACGACTCTTGTTGAGCTTGAGGCTTCAACAAACCGAAGTACAGAACAGCAGCTGGAGCGTCTCACCCGTACGCTCTCAGCTGAGATGCAGGCAACTAGGGCGGAGGTCCGGGCATCCCGTGAGTTGTTGCATGGGGACCTCTGCACACTAATCCTCCAGAACGAGACCTACCACACCCGCATGCTTGCAGCCATGGAGGAACAGACTAGGGCTTTGCGTGGGCTGCCTCCCATAGTGCCACCACCTCCGGATGCAGCTGCAGAGGGTGAGGATAGCGACAGCAGTGATACTCCCACAATAGGGTAGCCGTGTAGGCCATGAGCCCATGGAGGTGTTTTTTTTTCGCAAGATCCACACAGGTGGGTTTTGGTGTGCACCCTGTCCTCGGACCTCCTGGGTGGCCTCCCCAATCCCCCCGGGCCCATTAATGGCCATTTTCTTTTTTTTTTTTTGGGACAGTGTGTTGCCTTGTGTGGCTCCCGTGGGCATACGCTGCATTGTGGCTGGGCACATGCAGGCTTGTCATGGATTTGGTTCAGATGCTTGGGTTTTTTTTTTTTTCTTTTTTTTTGTTTATTAACCTGTTAGGGTTTTTTACAAAACTGTGTTGTGGCGAACTGTGTTTGTGCTACTTTTGGCAGTTGGAAGTTGGCCCAGGACTCACAACACCACTCTCGAATTTCCTTGGAGGTCTCTTACTGAGGTTGCAGGCGATGAGCCAATGTCGCTAGCTTTTACCAGAGCTACTTCGAGAAATTTAGCTGCCGCTCTGGACCATCTAGTGGAGTCGCCTGCAATTAGACGGAACCATATTGTCTCTTCGTCGAGTGTAAAAGGGCACGTGATGAGTGGTGTCAAATAAGCCCTTCATTCCTGCACCAGTCCAACACATGAAGTGAGTAGATGACGTACAGATTCTATTTGATCAACTAGGCCGCAGACCCGGCAATAAGAAGAATTAGCCAGCGCCCTTTTGGCCAAAATTTCTCTCGTGTGCAGAAGATTCAGGCGGGCCCGCAGGAGAATTTTCCTCAAGTTTTTTTCAGGAAATTTTTCACAATATTTCAACGGAACCTTTGTGCGATTGTAAGTGGGTGGCAAGTCTTTTAGGGATTTGTACGTTAGGATTTTTTCATTAGTACGTATCCAATCTTGTTCTAGAAGTTTTTGCTTTACATGCCCAGGATTTGGTTCAGATGCTTGGGTTTTTGTCACACACACCCCTCCTGCTTCCCGTTTCCATGGGCTTGCAAAGGGTGTGCCCAAGTGACATTGACGTACATGGTGACATTGGGCTCCCATGAACTGTGTGGGCAGTCTGTAGTCAATACTGTGTATACATTCATAGTGCATATTGTTGTTGTATTGTACACTGCGTGGTGTATTGATATGTGCCTCTGCATCCATCTCATCCTCCATATTTGCAGGTCCATTCCTCATGTCTTCACAATGCGGTCCACCTTGGAACTGGAGTCCATGTTGTAAGCAGTGCACCTACACTCTTGCGTGGCGCTAACACTGTATACTTGGAAGTGTTCGGAGGGCTGTCATCATCAGGTGGTGAGGCTAGCTAATTTTTAAGTCTGTAATGTCATGTTTAAGGTAGGTTGGAGGTTGTGTATGTGATTGGTATTCTTGGTAAGTATTTGGTAATGTGGGTTGTAGGTCCTGCATTACTGTGAGCATTTCATGTGTGGACATGTTTCCATTAGGGACACTGTAGCTGCTGACACTTGGGGCATGTTGTGGGGAATAATTTCTTTCCTCTCACATTGCATGACATGCCATGGTGTGTTGTGTGGCCGTGCCGGGGAGGGGGTGGGTGACATGGCACTGTTTTCATGTAGTATTTTGCAAGTGGGTATTCATTTCTGCAGCATGGAAGTGTCTTTTCATGACACTGCATTGGTGGTGTTTGTGTAGGTAGGGATGCACACATTGTGACACTTCCACATGAACAATCTCAGGCTGCTATGGTTCTGACAGTTGACAGTCCCTTTGTTCGTCTTAATTGTCAGGTCGAGTCATCATTGCTTATCAGATGGTATGTGCCAGGCCTGTGTGCACTCCACTGGGGTGTGATTTCTATGTGAAGTAATTAGCCATCAGCTGCGTACGGGCTGCCTCACCCCGTGCCCTCTCCCCTCCCATGCGCAGCGGGCGTGCATGTGGTTAGGGATGTGGGGGCACCACCATGTCCACGGCCAGGCCCCGGCGTGTTGTAACATTGTGCAGGATACATGCTTCCACTATGATCCTGCACACTACTGGGGGCGCATATAACAGCTGCCTGCCAGAACGGTCAAGGGAGCGAAAGCGTGACTTGAGCACTCCGAATGTGCGCTCCACTATGCCCCAGGTTGCAATATGGGCTGTGTTGTATTTTACCTCTGATGGGGTGATGGGGTTCCGAATTGGCGTCATCATGTGGGTGCTCAGAGGGTAGGCACTGTCCCCTGGTGAGGAGGTGATGGGTATCATTAGTGGGGTAGTGACATAACTCTGCATCTGACATGCATGCATGTGCAGTGGCATTCATACTCACCAAGCAGCCATGTATCGCCATGCCACCCAGCTTCTAGGTCCCGGCTTAGGGTAGACTTTCGGTAAATGAAGCTGTCGTGGGTGGACCCTGGATAGTTGGCATATACTGAGGTGATGATTCCCTTAGCATTACATACTACCTGCACGTTGATGGAATGCCAGTGCTTGCGGTTCCTATAGATGTGCTCAGATGCCCTGGGGGGACGTAGTGCCACATGGGTGCAGTCAATGGCACCTAGCACTTTTGGGAATTGTGCCACACCGTAGAAATCGAGGGTGGCAGCCTGCCTTTCTGCAGGTGTCCTGGGCAGGTATATGTGCCTACGGACTGATGGGCGTGCAGTGATGATGTTCAAGACCTAGTGTAGGCAGCGTGACTGCGTGGCCTGTGACACCCCACCCACTATGGCACTTGTCAGCTGAAATGATCCTGTGGCCAAGAAGTGCAGTACATTGAGGACCTTCTCCATGGGGCTGAGTGCTTGGGAGCACAGGGTGGGTGATGTGAGGTCATCCTCCCACTCACTGACCAGGTCCAGTATTATGTGTGGGGGAAACCTGTACCTCCCATACACCTGGTCATCAGGCATCCCAAAAAGGCTGGTTCTGGGAGTGAAAATTCAGGCCCTCACTATCCTCCTCCTCCTCCTTTGGTAACCCACGGGCACTGCTGCTAGGAATGGTATATTCATCCTGGCGTATGAGCTTGTTTGTTGTTTGCGCGCACTTTTATGCTGCGCGGGTCGACGTACGCCTGCTTCATGCTGGTGTGCGTGTCTCAGGATTGGACCATTTATTTTTCGGCACGTCGTAGGTGAACATGTGAATCTTCCCGCCCACCCCAGGAATACACGTAGCACGCTCTAACAGGCACAGTCGCGGGTAAATATTCCCGCCCACCGCTGGAATACATGTACCCCACTCTCACAGGCCCAATCGCGTGTGGAAGTTCACGCGCACCCCGAAGTACACGTACCCAGGCCAATCGTGTGTGGGACTTCCCGCGCACCCCGAAGTACACGTACCCAGGCTAATCGCGTGTGGAAGTTCACGCGCACCCCGAAGTACACGTACCCAGGCCAATCGCGTGTGGAACTTCCCACGCACCCCATAGTACAAGTACCCAGGCAAATCGCGTGGGGAAGTTCACGCGCACCCCGAAGTACACGTACCCAGGCTAATCGCGTGTGGAACTTCCCGCGCACCCCGAGGTACACATACCCAGGCCAATTGCGTGTGGAACTTCCCGTCACCCCGAAGTACACGTACCCAGGCAAATCGCACGGCTGGGGGGTGGGGGTGGTGGGAGACATGAGTGGGGGCCTGGTGGAGGCTGCCCCTGCACTGCTGGGGGGTGAGGGTGGTGGGAGACAAGAGTTGGACATGAGTGGGGGCCTGGTGGAGGATGCCCCTGGTGGCTGGGGGATGGGGGTGGTGGTAGACATGAGTGGGGGCCTGGTGGAGGCTGCCCCTGCACTGCTGGGGGTGGGGGTGGTGGGAGACATGAGTGGGGCCTGGTGGAGGCTGCCCCTGGTGGCTGGGGGGTGGGGGTGGTGGGGGACATGAGTGGGGGCTTGGTGGAGGCTGCCCCTGGTGGCTGGGGGGTGGGGGTGGTGGTAGACATGAGTGGGGGCCTGGTGGAGGCTGCCCCTGCACTGCTGGGGGGTGGGGGTGGTGGGAGACATGAGTGGGGGCCTGGTGGAGGCTGCCCCTGCCCTGCTGGGGGGTGGGGGTGGTGGGAGACATGAGTGGGGGCCTGGTGGAGGCTGCCCCTGCACTGCTGGGGGGTGGGGGTGGTGGGAGACATGAGTGGGGGCCTGGTGGAGGCTGCCCCTGCACTGCTGGGGGGTGAGGGTGGTGGGAGACATGAGTGGGGGCCTGGTGGAGGCTGCCCCTGGTAGCTGGGGGGTGGGGGTGGTGGTAGACATGAGTGGGGGCCTGGTGGAGGCTGCCCCTGGACTGCTGGGGGATGGGGGTGGTGGGAGACATGAGTGGGGGCCTGGTGGATGCTGCCCCTGGTTGCTGGGGGTGGGGGTAATAGGGGACATGAGTGGGGGCCTGGTGGAGGCTGCCCCTGCACTACTGGTGGGTGGGGGTGGTGGGAGACATGAGTGGGGGCCTGGTGGAGGCTGCCCCTGGTGGCTGGGGGGTGGGGGTGGTGGGAGACATGAGTGGGGGCCTGGTGGATGCTGCCCCTGCACTGCTGGGGGGTGGGTGTGGTGGGAGACTTGAGTGGGGTCCTGGTGGAGGCTGCCCCTGGTGGCTGGGGGCTGGGGGTGGTGGTAGACATGAGTGGGGGCCTGGTGGAGGCTGCCCCTGCACTGCTGGGGGTGGGGGTGGTGGGAGACATGAGTGGGGGCCTGGTGGAGGCTGCCCCTGCACTGCTAGGGGGTGGGGGTGGTGGGAGACATGTGTGGGGGCCTGGTGGAGGCTGCCCCTGCACTGCTGGGGTGTGGGGGTGGTGGGAGACATGAGTGGGGGCCTGGTGGAGGCTGCCCCTGGTGGCTGGGGGGTGGGGGTGGTGGTAGACATGAGTGGGGGCCTGGTGGAGGCTGCCCCTGCACTGCTAGGGGTGGGGGTGGTGGTAGACATGAGTGGGGGCCTGGTGGAGGCTGCCCCTGGTGGCTGGAGGGTGGGGGTGGTGGGAGACATGCGTGGGGGCCTGGTGGAGGCTGCCCCTGCACTGCTGGGGGGTGGGGTGGTGGGAGACATGAGTGGGAGCCTGGTGGAGGCTGCCCCTGCACTGCTGGGGGGTGGGGGTGGTGGGAGACATGAGTGGGGGCATGGTGGAGGCTGCCCCTTGTGGCTGGGGGGTGAGGGTGGTGGGAGACATGAGTTGGACATGAGTGGGGGCCTGGTGGAGGGTGCCCCTGGTGGCTGGAGGGTGGGGGTGGTGGTAGACATGAGTGGGGGCCTGGTGGAGGCTGCCCCTGCACTGCTGGGGGGTGGGGGTGGTGGGAGACATGAGTGGGGGCCTGGTGGAGGCTGCCCCTGCACTGCTGGGGTGTGGGGGTGGTGGGAGACATGAATGGGGGCCTGGTGGAGGCTACCCCTGGTGGCTGGGGGGTGGGGGTGGTGGTAGACATGAGTGGGGGCCTGGTGGAGGCTGCCCCTGCACTGCTGGGAGGTGGGGGTGGTGGTAGACATGAGTGGGGGCCTGGTGGAGGCTGCCCCTGGTGGCTGGCGGGTGGGGGTACTAGGGGACATGGGTGGGAGCCTGGTGGAGGCTGCCCCTGGTGGCTGGGGGGTGGGGGTGGTGGGAGACATGAGTGGGGGCCTGGTAGAGGCTGCCCCTGCACTGCTGGGGGGTGGGGGTGGTGGGAGACATGAGTGGGGGCCTGGTGGAGGCTGCCCCTGCACTGCTGGGGGGTGGGGGTGGTGGGAGACATGAGTGGGGGCCTGGTGGAGGCTGCCCCTGGTGGCTGGGGGGTGAGGGTGGTGGGAGACATGAGTTGGACATGTGTGGGGGCCTGGTGGAGGGTGCCCCTGGTGGCTGGGGGGTGGGGGTGGTGGTAGACATGAATGGGGGCCTGGCGGAGGCTGCCCCTGCACTGCTGGGGGGTGGGGGTGGTGGGAGACATGAGTGGGGGCCTGGTGGAGGCTGCCCCTGGTGGCTGGGGGGTGGGGGTAATAGGGGACATGAGTGGGGACCTGGTGGAGGCTGCCCCTGAACTGCTGGGGGTGGGGGTGGTGGAAGACATGAGTGGGGGCCTGGTGGAGGCTGCCCCTGGTGGCTGGGGGGTGGGGGTGGTGGTAGACATGAGTGGGGGCCTGGTGGAGGCTGCCCCTGCACTTCTGGGGGGTGGGGGTGGTGGGAGGCATGAGTGGGGGCCTGATGGAGGCTGCAGCTGGTGGCTGGGGGGTGGGGGTGGTGGTAGACATGAGTGGGGGCCTGGTGGAGGCTGCCCCTGGTGGCTGGGGGGTGGGGGTGGTCGTAGACATGGGTGGGGGCCTGGTGGAGGCTGCCCCTGGTGGCTGGGGGGTGGGGGTAATAGGGGACATGAGTGGGGGCCTGGTGGAGGCTGCCCCTGGTGGCTGGGGGGTGGGGGTGGTGGTAGACATGAGTGGGGGCCTGGTGGAGGCTGCCCCTGCACTGCTGGGGGTTGGGGGTGGTGGGAGACATGAGTGGGGGCCTGGTGGAGGCTGCCCCTGGTGGCTGGGGGGTGGGGGTGGTGGGAGACATGAGTGGGGGCCTGGTGGAGGCTGCCCCTGGTGGCTGGGGGGTGAGGGTGGTGGGAGACATGAGTTGGACATGAGTGGGGGCCTGGTGGAGGCTGACCCTGGTGGCTGGGGGGTGGGGGTGGTGGGAGACATGAGTGGGGGCCTGGTGGAGGCTGCCCCTGCACTGCTGGGGGGTGGGGGTGGTGGGAGACATGAGTGGGGGCCTGGTGGAGGCTGCCCCTGGTGGCTGGGGGGTGGGGGTGGTGGGAGACATGAGTGGGGGCCTGGTGGAGGCTGCCCCTGGTGGCTGGGGGGTGGGTTGGTGGGAGACATGAGTGGGGGCCTGGTGGAGGCTGCCCCTGGTGGCTGGGGCGTGAGGGTGGTGGGAGACATGAGTTGGACATGAGTGGGGGCCTGGTGGAGGCTGCCCCTGGTGGCTGGGGTGTGGGGGTGGTGGTAGACATGAGTGGGGACCTGGTGGAGGCTGCCCCTGGTGGCTGGGGGGTGGGGGTGGTGGTAGACATGAATGGGGGCCTGGCGGAGGCTGCCCCTGCACTGATGCGGGTGGGGGTGGTGGGAGACATGAGTGGGGGCCTGGTGGAGGCTGCCCCTGGTGGCTGGGGGGTGGGGGTAACAGGGGACATGAGTGGGGACCTGATGGAGGCTGCCCCTGCACTGCTGGGGGGTGGGGGTGGTGGGAGACATGAGTGGGGGCCTGGTGGAGGCTGCCCCTGCACTGCTGGGGGGTGGGGGTGGTGGGAGACATGAGTGGGGGCCTGGTGGAGGCTGCCCCTGCACTGCTGGGGGGTGAGGGTGGTGGGAGACATGAGTGGGGGCCTGGTGGAGGCTGCCCCTGGTAGCTGGGGGGTGGGGGTGGTGGTAGACATGAGTGGCGGCCTGGTGGAGGCTGCCCCTGGACTGCTGGGGGATGGGGGTGGTGGGAGACATGAGTGGGGGCCTGGTGGATGCTGCCCCTGGTTGCTGGGGGTGGGGGTAATAGGGGACATGAGTGGGGGCCTGGTGGAGGCTGCCCCTGCACTACTGGTGGGTGGGGGTGGTGGGAGACATGAGTGGGGGCCTGGTGGAGGCTGCCCCTGGTGGCTGGGGGGTGGGGGTGGTGGGAGACATGAGTGGGGGCCTGGTGGATGCTGCCCCTGCACTGCCGGGGGGTGGGTGTGGTGGGAGACATGAGTGCGGTCCTGGTGGAGGCTGCCCCTGGTGGCTGGGGGTGGTGGTAGACATGAGTGGGGGCCTGGTGGAGGTTGCCCATGCACTGCTGGGGGGTGGGGGTGGTGGGAGACATGAGTGGGGGCCTGGTGGAGGCTGCCCCTGGTGGCTGGGGGGTGGGGGTGGTAGTAGACATGAGTGGGGGCCTGGTGGAGGCTGCCCCTGCACTGCTAGGGGTGGGGGTGGTGGTAGACATGAGTGGGGGCCTGGTGGAGGCTGCCCCTGGTGGCTGGGGGGTGGGGGTGGTGGGAGACATGCGTGGGGGCCTGGTGGAGGCTGCCCCTGCACTGCTGGGGGGTGGGGTGGTGGGAGACATGAGTGGGAGCCTGGTGGAGGCTGCCCCTGCACTGCTGGGGGGTGGGGGTGGTGGGAGACATGAGTGGGGGCATGGTGGAGGCTGCCCCTTGTGGCTGGGGGGTGAGGGTGGTGGGAGACATGAGTTGGACATGAGTGGGGGCCTGGTGGAGGGTGCCCCTGGTGGCTGGAGGGTGGGGGTGGTGGTAGACATGAGTGGGGGCCTGGTGGAGGCTGCCCCTGCACTGCTGGGGGGTGGGGGTGGTGGGAGACATGAGTGGGGGCCTGGTGGAGGCTGCCCCTGCACTGCTGGGGTGTGGGGGTGGTGGGAGACATGAATGGGGGCCTGGTGGAGGCTGCCCCTGGTGGCTGGGGGGTGGGGGTGGTGGTAGACATGAGTGGGGGCCTGGTGGAGGCTGCCCCTGCACTGCTGGGAGGTGGGGGTGGTGGTAGACATGAGTGGGGGCCTGGTGGAGGCTGCCCCTGGTGGCTGGCGGGTGGGGGTAATAGGGGACATGGGTGGGAGCCTGGTGGAGGCTGCCCCTGGTGGCTGGGGGGTGGGGGTGGTGGGAGACATGAGTGGGGGCCTGGTAGAGGCTGCCCCTGCACTGCTGGGGGGTGGGGGTGGTGGGAGACATGAGTGGGGGCCTGGTGGAGGCTGCCCCTGCACTGCTGGGGGGTGGGGGTGGTGGGAGACATGAGTGGGGGCCTGGTGGAGGCTGCCCCTGGTGGCTGGGGGGTGAGGGTGGTGGGAGACATGAGTTGGACATGAGTGGGGGCCTGGTGGAGGGTGCCCCTGGTGGCTGGGGGGTGGGGGTGGTGGTAGACATGAATGGGGGCCTAGCGGAGGCTGCCCCTGCACTGCTGGGGGGTGGGGGTGGTGGGAGACATGAGTGGGGGCCTGGTGGAGGCTGCCCCTGGTGGCTGGGGGGTGGGGGTAATAGGGGACATGAGTGGGGACCTGGTGGAGGCTGCCCCTGCACTGCTGGGGGTGGGGGTGGTGGAAGACATGAGTGGGGGCCTGGTGGAGGCTGCCCCTGGTGGCTGGGGGGTGGGGGTGGTGGTAGACATGAGTGGGGGCCTGGTGGAGGCTGCCCCTGCACTGCTGGGGGGTGGGGGTGGTGGGAGGCATGAGTGGGGGCCTGATGGAGGCTGCAGCTGGTGGCTGGGGGGTGGGGGTGGTGGTAGACATGAGTGGGGGCCTGGTGGAGGCTGCCCCTGGTGGCTGGGGGGTGGGGGTGGTCGTAGACATGGGTGGGGGCCTGGTGGAGGCTGCCCCTGGTGGCTGGGGGGTGGGGGTAATAGGGGACATGAGTGGGGGCCTGGTGGAGGCTGCCCCTGGTGGCTGGGGGGTGGGGGTGGTGGTAGACATGAGTGGGGGCCTGGTGGAGGCTGCCCCTGCACTGCTGGGGGTTGGGGGTGGTGGGAGACATGAGTGGGGGCCTGGTGGAGGCTGCCCCTGGTGGCTGGGGGGTGGGGGTGATGGGAGACATGAGTGGGGGCCTGGTGGAGGCTGCCCCTGGTGGCTGGGGGGTGAGGGTGGTGGGAGACATGAGTTGGACATGAGTGGGGGCCTGGTGGAGGCTGACCCTGGTGGCTGGGGGGTGGGGGTGGTGGGAGACATGAGTGGGGGCCTGGTGGAGGCTGCCCCTGCACTGCTGGGGGGTGGGGGTGGTGGGAGACATGAGTGGGGGCCTGGTGGAGGCTGCCCCTGGTGGCTGGGGGGTGGGGGTGGTGGGAGACATGAGTGGGGGCCTGGTGGAGGCTGCCCCTGGTGGCTGGGGGGTGGGGTGGTGGGAGACATGAGTGGGGGCCTGGTGGAGGCTGCCCCTGGTGGCTGGGGCGTGAGGGTGGTGGGAGACATGAGTTGGACATGAGTGGGGGCCTGGTGGAGGCTGCCCCTGGTGGCTGGGGTGTGGGGGTGGTGGTAGACATGAGTGGGGGCCTGGTGGAGGCTGCCCCTGGTGGCTGGGGGGTGGGGGTGGTGGTAGACATGAGTGGGGGCCTGGTGGAGGTTGCCCCTTGTGGCTGGGGGGTGGGGGTAATAGGGGATATGAGTGGGGGCCTGGTGGAGGCTGCCCCTGGTGGCTGGGGGGTGGGGGTGGTGGTAGACATGAGTGGGGGCCTTGTGGAGGCTGCCCCTGCACTGCTGGGGGGTGGGGGTGGTGGGAGACATGAGTGGGGGCCTGGTGGAGGCTGCCCCTGGTGGCTGGGGGGTGGGGGTGGTGGGAGACATGAGTGGGGGCCTGGTGGAGGCTGCCCCTGGTGGCTGGGGGGTGGGGGTGGTGGGAGACATGAGTGGGGGCCTGGTGGAGGCTGGGCCTGGTGGAGGCTGCCCCTGGTGGCTGGGGGGTGAGGGTGGTGGGAGACATGAGTTGGACATGAGTGGGGGCCTGGTGGAAGCTGCCCCTGGTGGCTGGGGTGTGGGGGTGGTGGTAGACATGAGTGGGGACCTGGTGGAGGCTGCCCCTGCACTGCTGGGGGGTGGGGGTGGTGGGATACATGAGTGGGGGCCTGGTGGAGGCTGCCCCTGCACTGCTGGGGGGTTGGGGTGGTGGGAGACATGAGTGGGGGCCTGGTGGAGGCTGCCCCTGCACTGCTGGGGGGTGGGGTGGTGGGAGACATGAGTGGGGGCCTGGTGGAGGCTGCCCATGGTGGCCGGGGGTGGGGGTGGTAGTAGACATGAGTGGGGGCCTGGTGGAGGCTGCCCCTGCACTGCTGGGGGGTGGGGGTGGTGGTAGACATGAGTGGGGCCTGGTGGAGGCTGCCCCTGGTGGCTGTGGGGTGGGGGTAATAGGGGACATGAGTGGGGGCCTGGTGGAGGCTGCCCCTGCACTGCTGGGGGGTGGGGGTGGTGGGAGACATGAGTGGGGGCCTGGTGGAGGCTGCCCGTGGTGGCTGGGGGGTGGGGGTGGTGGTAGACATGAGTGGGGGCCTGGTGGAGGCTGCCCCTGGTTGCTGGGGGGTGGGGGTAATAGGGGACATGAGTGGGGGCCTGGTGGAGGTTGCCCCTGGTGGCTGGGGGGTGGGGGTGGTGGTAGACATGAGTTGGGGCCTGGTGGAGGCTGCCCCTGCACTGCTGGGGGGTGGGGGTGGTGGGAGACATAAGTGGGGGCCTGGTGGAGGCTGCCCCTGGTGGCTGGGGCGTGGGGGTGGTGGGAGACATGAGTGGGGGCCTGGTGGAGGCTGCCCCTGGTGGCTGGGGGGTGGGGGTGGTGGGAGACATGAGTGGGGGCCTGGTGGAGGCTGCCCCTGGTGGCTGGGGGTTGAGGGTGGTGGGAGACATGAGTTGGACATGAGTGGGGGCCTGGTGGAGGCTGCCCCTGGTGGCTGGGGGGTGGGGGTGGTGGGAGAGGCTGCCACTGCACTGCTGGGGGGTGGGGGTGGTGGGAGACATGAGTGGGGGCCTGGTGGAGGCTGCCCCTGGTGGCTGTGGGGTGGTGGTAGACATGAGTGGGGGCCTGGTGGAGGCTGCCCCTGCACTGCTGGGGGTGGGGGTGGTGGGAGACATGAGTGGGGGCCTGGTGGAGGCTGCCCCTGGTGCCTGGGGGGTGGGGGTGATGGGAGACATGAGTGGGGGCTTGGTGGAGGCTGCCCCTGGTGGCTGGGGGGTGAGGGTGGTGGGATACATGAGTGGGGGCCTGGTGGAGGCTGCCCCTGCACTGCTGGGGGGTGGGGGTGGTGGGATACATGAGTGGGGGCCTGGTGGAGGCTGCCCCTGCACTGCTGGGGGGTTGGGGTGGTGGGAGACATGAGTGGGGGCCTGGTGGAGGCTGCCCCTGGTGCCTGGGGGGTGGGGGTGGTGTGAGACATGAGTGGGGGCCTGGTGGAGGCTGCCCCTGGTGGCTGGGGGGTGAGGGTGGTGGGAGACATGCGTTGGACATGAGTGGGGGCCTGGTGGAGGCTGCCCCTGGTGGCTGGGGGTGGGGGTGGTGGTAGACATGAGTGGGGGCCTGGTGGAGGCTGCCCCTGCACTGCTCGGGTGTGGGGGTGGTGGGAGACATGAGTGGGGGCCTGGTGGAGACTGCCCCTGCACTGCTGGGGTGTGGGGGTGGTGGGAGACATGAGTGGGGGCCTGGTGGAGGCTGCCCCTGCACTGCTGGGGGGTGGGGGTGGTGGGAGACATGAGTGGGGGCCTGGTGGAGGCTGCCCCTGGTGGCTGGGGGGTGGGGGTGGTAGTAGACATGAATGGGGGCCTGGTGGAGGCTGCCCCTGCACTGCTGGGGCGTGGGGGTGGTGGTAGACATGAGTGGGGGCCTGGTGGAGGCTGCCCCTGGTGGCTGGGGGGTGGGTGTAATAGGGGACATGAGTGTGGACCTGGTGGAGGCTGCCCCTGCACTGCTGGGGGGGTGGGGTTGGTGGGAGACATGAGTGGGGGCCTGGTGGAGGCTGCCCCTGGTGGCTGGGGGGTGGGGGTGGTGATAGACATGAGTGGGGGCCTGGTGGAGGCTGCCCCTGCACTGCTGGGGGGTGGGGGTGGTGGGAGACATGAGTGGGGGTCTGGTGGAGGCTGCCCCTGGTGGCTGGGGGGTGGTGGTAGACATGAGTGGGGGCCTGGTGGAGGCTGCCCCTGCACTGCTGGGGGTGGGGGTGGTGGGAGACATGAGTGGGGGCCTGGTGGAGGCTGCCCCTGGTGGCTGGGGGTGGGGGTGGTGGTAGACCTGAGTGGGGGCCTGGTGGAGGCTGCCCCTGGTGGCTGGGGGGTGGGGGTAATAGGGGACATGAGCGGGGGCCTAGTGGAGGCTGCCCCTGGTGGCTGGGGGGTGGGGGTGGTGGTAGACATGAGTGGGGGCCTGGTGGAGTCTGTCCCTGCACTGCTGGGGGGTGGAGTGGTGGGAGACATGAGTGGGGGCCTGGTGGAGGCTGCCCCTGGTGGCTGGGGGGTAGGGGTGGTGGGAGACATGAGTGGGGGCCTGGTGGAGGCTGCCCCTGGTGGCTGGGGGGTGGGGGTGGTGGGAGACATGAGTGGGGGCCTGGTGGAGGCTGCCCCTGGTGGCTGGGGGGTGAGGGTGGTGAGAGACATGAGTTGGACATGAGTGGGGGCCTGGTGGAGGCTGCCCCTGGTGGCTGGGGGGTGGGGGTGGTGGTAGACATGAGTGGGGGCCTGGTGTAGGCTGCCCCTGCACTGCTGGGGGGTGGGGGTGGCGGGAGACATGAGTGGGGGCCTGGTGGAGGCTGCCCCTGCACTGCTGGGGGGTGGGGGTGGTGGGAGACATGAGTGGGGGCCTGGTGGAGGCTGCCCCTGCACTGCTGGGGGGTGGGGGTGGTGCGAGACATGAGTGGGAGCCTGGTGGATGCTGCCCCTGGTGGCTGGGGGGTGGGGGTGGTGGTAGACATGAGTGGGGGCATGGTGGAGGCTGCCCCTGCACTGCTGGGGGGTGGGGGTGGTGGGAGACATGAGTGGGGGCCTGGTGGAGGGTGCCCCTTGTGGCTGGGGGGTGGGGGTGGTGGGAGACATGAGTGGGGGCCTGGTGGAGGCTGCCCCTGCACTGCTGGGGGATGGGGGTAGTAGGGGACATGAGTGGGGGCCTGGTGGAGGCTTCCCCTGGTCGCTGGGGGGTGAGGGTGGTGGTAGACATGAGTTGGACATGAGTGGGGGCCTGGTGGAGGGTGCCCCTGGTGGCTGGGGGGTGGGGGTGGTGGTAGACATGTGTGGGGGCCTGTTGGAGGCTGCCCCTGCACTGCTCGGGGGTGGGGGTGGTAGGACACATGAGTGGGGGCCTGGTGGAGGCTGCCCCTGGTGGCTGGGGGGTGAGGGTGGTGGGAGACATGAGTTGGACATGAGTGGGGGCCTGGTGGAGGGTGTCCCTGGTGGCTGGGGGGTGGGGGTGGTGGTAGACATGAGTTGGGGCCTGGTGGAGGCTGCCCCTGGTGGCTGGGGGGTGGGGGTGGTGGGAGACATGTGTTGGTGATCAGTAGTGCAAGGTGACATGTGGGTTGGCTGGTGGGCATGGCCATGGTGGATGGGTTGCCTGTGGGACATGAGCAGGGGTGCAGGGTAGTCCCCTGTGGTGTTGGCTGCCTGCAGGGGCCGTGGAGGGTGTAGAGGGAACACCTGGGGGGACCCACATGGCCAAATCACGTGTAGCATTCCCCGGCACCACCGAAATACACGTACCCTGCAGAAATCGCGTGTGAATCTTCCACGCACATCGGAATACACGTACCCAGGCCAATCGCGTTTGGAACTTCCCGCGCACCCCGAAGTACACGTACCCAGGCCAATCGCGTGTGGAACTTCCCGCGCACCCCCACCTACCCAGGCCAATCGCGTGTGGAACTTCCCGTGCACCCCGTAGTACACGTACCCAGGTTAATCGCGTGTGGAACTTCCCGCGCACCCCGAAGTACACGTACCCAGGCTAATCGCGTGTGGAACTTCCCGCGCACCCAGGAACACGCGCACAGGCTATTTTTCACACAGCGGGTGTCCGTGTTTGTCGGTGCCCCTTTGCACCTCATTTGTCCTAGAGGGCCACTGTATGGGCCATTCATCATGGCTATGTATGGGTGCTTTTTGTTAGTGCACATTTTGGCGCACATTTTTTTCAGTCGCAGGGGCGCTACCGCCTGCTTTCTTGTGGCGTACTTGTTTGGGCCTGTGTGCGTCTTTAACCGTGCGCTGGTTTGCCCTATTCGATTCCATGAATACGGGTTGTAGGCGAGCGTGTGGGCGTTCCGCGCACTTGCCTCCTGTACTTCCCCCGTGACGCCCATATTTTCACGCATTGTTCCCCATTCCGAGTGTTACGCCCCATGTTCCGCCTACTTTTGTGATGTGCGCCGCGCTATGTGCGATTTCGCATTGGCCGTGGCGCACGCTGTTGGATGACCTGTGCGCCGGCGTGCGCGGCGCACATTTTTAGCGCACATCCAATGTTTTTCTCGTGCACGGACTTCCATGAATCGCTGTGCGCTGGTTTTCCTGCGATTTTCGCACTTGCACTGCGATTTTTGCACTTTTCCTGCGATCCGCACGTTTTGGCACCTCTGCGCGGGAATTTTCTGCGCACATTAATTCCATGAATCGACCCCTTAGTGCGCACCAGGGTTATTGCCTCCATTCTTGGCAATTTCCTTTCCCCATTGGCAAAGGGGTGCAGTGTGGCACAGTGGTGTGGATGAAAATACTCCACAAGGTAGGATCAGAGGTTGTCTGTGAATGAGTGTTTGGTGTTGCAAATGCTTCTGCAGTTTGTTGGTCATCATCATATACATAGATTATATTTTCACTAACATTCATTATAGAGAATTCAGGCTGGTAAGGGGAAGTTGTACGGTTCCTATATAATGTGGTGAGATTTGCAGACCGTATGTGGTCCCATACCAATTTTACTCCATCCCATATTAGCTTTGTGCCTTCTTGTATTAGCTTTCCCCCTTCTCCCTTCTTTTACATTACTAATGATAAAAGACATAATCCAATAGAGACACAAACACAACAATATAATGGTGAAGACAATTGCTACAAAATACAGTCTGCAGCCATAAGAGTAAGCCTCAGTGGCACTAACATTGCCCCTACTGCTATCTAACTCTCTTATGTCTGTATTCAGAGGGCTCGTCTCAGCCATGGTTGCTCCTATAGAGTGTAATAAAGTGGGTTAAGTACATTTTCATTCATTAGAACACTTTCATATTTACTAAAATACTTATATTAGAGAGAGACAGAGATATACTATTCATGTATACACTATACATTCTCATTATCTATTTTTTTCTGTTTCCCCTTGTAATCACAAAATAGAACCAATGCGCAGTAATTTTCATAATTATTTTCATATCTTAACAGTTCCTACTTTCCTGTTTAATATTTGTACTAAGGTACTGCCACTTCATGTTCCTCTGGGACTACTCTTTGTGTTGCTACGCTGTTACTGCTTCGGCAGTGAAGGTAAAGGGCCTGAAATCTTGGAGAATTCCATCTCCTGACAAAGCTGTAGATGTATACCAGTTCTCATGGCATTAGTTGTGTTGCAGGACTGTCTGTTGCTGCTGTCATTGTGTCAATTTCATTATTCTGTGTGAAGGGTGGCAGTATTTGCTTGGCAATGCTTATTACTGCTCGCGTTAGTTGCTTTAAGTATTATTTCAACTCTTCCCCTAGTATCAATGCTGTTTTATGGGTATCTAACACTCTTTTTACTGGGGAAAGTGGTGTTTGCATGTGCCTCCTTGTCACTATTTTGTGGGGTGACAAGTGGTGGTCTATGCTGGGCTGTGTACAGAGTTGGAACAGTGCTAAAGGTAGGCAATACAGCCAATTTTTCTTGAGGGTGTGACACAATTTTGATAATCTGCTCTTAAGGAGTCCATTCATCTTCTCAACAAATCCGGTTGCTTGCAGGTGATAAATCAAGCACATTTTTTGCTTTATTCCCAATAGTGCAGTAACTTCCTTGAACGGGTCATTAACAAAATATGTTCTGTTGTCAGAGCGTATTACATCACATATCCCCCAACATGATAACACCTCTCTCACCAGAAATTTCGCCATGCACTTCGTGTCCGAGTCTGCACAAGGTTCTGCCTCCACCCAACGTGAAAAGGGGCAGACTACTACTATTAAGTATCTTGCTCCATTGCACCTCTCTCCCATATCTGCATAATCAATGTGCAGCTCATGAAAAGGTCCAATGGGGCGGTGAAGTGTCCTGCTCAATGTTCGAAGTGTCATTACTGAACTATATGTTTCACACGTTATACATTCAATAGACATTTTGGTGAGATATTCTTGGAGGTTTGGAACAAACCAATCCTCCTGAATGTCTGCAGCTATGTGTTGTTTTGTCATATGGGTAGGGAAATGCAATTGTTGGAACGCTATTTGCAATAACTCTACAGGCATCACAACCGTTCCCGTTGCATTCTGTCTCTAAAGGAAATCCGTTGGTGATTGATTTTAGACATAAATCCTGTTCTGCGGGGTGGGGCTCTCTTTTTCAATTCTATCACCTGTTCTACTGGCAAAGCATTATACCCATCCTCCTTTTTTTCTTCCATTTTACTTTTCTGCACGCATTCTGCAGGCAATGTTTTTAAAAAATATGCTGCCTTTTTTGCTCTGGCATTTGCTGCCACGTTTCCTAGTGAGATTTTGTCACTGTTGTTCATATGGGCTTGGCATTTTACCAGTGCTACTGTTGATGGTTCTTTATTAGTTCATTCAGAAGTTCAACGCGTTGTACTCGGGACCCATTTGCTCTTCTGAACCCCCTTCTCCTCCACCTAGACAGCCGAGAATATACCGTAGTGGTTACATATCCTGAGTCTGAATATATTGTCACTGTGTAAAAACTGATAAAATGGGGATGCCTGGTTTGTTATCATTAGATAATCATTACAGAATCATTACTCTTTGTTACAGAATCATTAGCGAATCATTACTCTTTGCTATGGAATCATTCCATCATTGCATCATGTTTAGTTATCCATCATATATTCTGATTAGAACTGACTAGTAACATTACACTATCCACATATTAGACTGCCACTTTGTATGAATTTGCAATTTGCATTTAGAATGACACACTGTCATATTTGAAATGGCATTTATGCATTTGAAGAGAGAAATAGTCCCTGTTATATGAAGGGTTTGCTTAGTTATGTTATTGCCATACATGTTGGAAGAGATGCTTTTAGAATTATGTATTATGCATTAGAATGTAGCACTTAGGCTGAGAGAGAAACGTGCTAGGCACTAGAGAGAATGAATGAGGCCTGGAATGACATGTAGAGCCATTTAGAATGACACATTGTTATATTTGTAGTTACACATGTAGAGACTGTCATGTACACATTTATGCATGTAGAGGGTGCACTTAGAATATGTTTGCATTATAGCGCTTGCCATTGCGAGAGAAAGAGTAAGTTATATTGAAAGTATGAGGCCTATGAATCTATTCTGAAGGAGACAGATGAGCGCGGAGAGATTGTTATGAGTTAGTGTACCAGGAATTCGTAAACAGTTTGGTTGATAAGAGGTCGCCTTTGCCTTAGTGTGGAGATGGCCTGGGCTAATCAGCATGGCATGGCTTGTGTGCCGCGGAGACAGCAAAGGTGGGAGATGGTTTCGCTCTCTGAGAGAGAGAGGTGGAGAGTGAATGACAATGAATGGAGCAATATATGGTACAATGGTGTTTTGCAGGCAACACATTAGAAGGCCATGAGCTAGTAGATATGCTTTGAAATGTCACGCTGACAGAACACGAAGTGAAAAGAACATGCAAACACAGACTTTCAGGCATTGCTAAATGCTGAGACAGAAAGAGACATTCCTAGCTTAGAGCACGAATGTAACCATGGGGAATGAGTGCGTCATGGATTAGTATAACCAGAAGTGAAGAGAAGGGAGTTTGCTAGTTGCTGTTGGAGATGGTGCTAGATGTTGATGGAGTTCGAGTTCTGAGATTGCGGGAGAGGTGTCTTGGTGCAGCAGAATCCGATGGCTTTGGGAGATATCGGAGAGCTTGGCAGAGCTTGGCAGAGGCAGTTCGAGTGACCAGATCTTGAGGGGCCTTCTACTGACTGACTGATTGCAGAGTAGCGGGAGAGGAGAGACCTGGCCCTGACAAAGACAGACTGGAAACAGAGAGGCACATGCAAATGGGAAGTATGGTTTATGGCCTAGACTGACTGATTGATTAGAACAGACACTCACACAAAGAGCTTTGGGTTTGGGAGAAGGGGAAATCAGACAGGGATTATCTTAGAGAGTGAGTGTGAAGTATGGTGTGGATTGGAGAGGATTGATCCTGCATGAAGGAGAGGATTGCTGGATGTTTGAAGCTTGCATTAGGCTGCATTAGAATCACAGGCTTGCATTAGAAGCCTGTAAGGCTTACAGTAACTATACTGCATGGTAGATTTGCACCAAAAGTATAAAAGGTGCAAGTTAGATGGTTGCAATAGTTTTAGTATTGTTTGCATCATGCTTTGCTATGCATAAATAAATGTATTCTATTGTTATAATTGAATCGATTCATGTGTTTTCTTTGTGTCTTATGTTATTGTGTCCATAGGAGTATGTTAGGAGTAATCTTGGAGTAACACAGTGCACAAAGGCCCTGAGATACAAAATCAGGGGGGGTATAGTGATCCACACCCCCTAGCAGATTGTCTATGATTGTCTAAGACCGGTGCATGGTTGCCCATGGGGGCAAGACCGTGGGAGGGATTGGTTTTACAGACTAACAACTGCACAACCTTTAGCTGCATGGAGTGCTTCTATTTGTGCCACCAACTTGGCAGCTTGTCCAGAATAGTGCATGGGCAAATGTTTTTGTACCAGTATTTCAAATTCTCCCTCTTCCAACCCCACCACTGCTGCTCCCACATGCTTTTCACCTGTTTCTGGGCAAATTGAATCTGATCCATCTACAAAATACTTTTCTCCTTCACTTAATTCATGTTGACTTGCTTTGGGAATGTCATCTCCTTACCCCTCATACGTGGCACAATCGTGATTTTGCATGTCTTCTACTGTACATGGTTCTGTGAGAAAAGTGTCTGGATTGATTGTTTTACAACATACAACATGAATGTTTGGGCTTGATATTATTATTTTGTATGCTGTTGCTCTCTGGGTTGTTAGGGTGTATTTGGATCATTCAAGTATTGCCAACAGGGAGTGTTCCATAAACAAGGTGACAGAACATCTCATCACGATGGTGGAGTTCTTTTCAATGGCAAAGGTAGCTGTGGCAAGAGCCTGTTCACAAGTGAAATGTCCTTGCATCACAGAGTCAAGTGTACCGCTATAGTATGCGAGTGGCTTGTGCCCTAATGACGTTTTCTATGTCAGTACTGCAGTCATTAGTGTTCCATCTCAGTGGGGAAAAAAGAAGAATTCTCGTTCATAATCTGGTGGGGCAAGAATGGGTGCTGTACAAATCAGGTCCTTTAGTGCAGTGAAAGCCCAGTGCATTTCAGGTGTCCATGTTATTGTTTTGTTTTCTTTCTGTGCTTCTTTTAGCCCTTGTAGTAATGGTCTTGTGTAGGCAGCATAATCTAATATCCATGCTCTGCAATAATTACATATGCCAAAGAATAATTGCATGTCTTTTACTGTGTGGGGCCTTGCTGTCGCTCTTACTGTTGCAGCCCTATTGGGAATTATTCTCTTTACATCTTTCGAGATCAGTTGTCCCAGGTACAATACTTCTGCAAGACAATATTGGAGTTTCATTTTGTCTACCTTGTACCCCTTGTGGGCCAACAGGGTGAGCAGTTGGACGGAATCTTTCCTGCACATTTCTTCTCCCTCACTACATATTAGCAGGTCATCCACGTACTGAATTATTGTGCTTTGGACAGCAATGTTGCCGATGTCTTTGTGCAATATTCTGTTGAAAATGCTAGGGATTTCACAGTACCCTTGGGGCAATCTATAATGTTCACACATTCTCCCCCCTAGTGTGAATGCTGTCAAGTATTGTGAGTCTGTATCAAGGGGCACGAAGAAGAAGGCGTTTTTCAAATCCTCTACAGTAAAGTGGGTTGCCTTCTTTGGGATACTGAACAAAATGGACACCGGGTTTGGGACAAGAGCGAATTGTTTTTGAACAATATCATTAAGAGGGCAAAGGTTCTGCACCATCCTCCACGACCCCCCCCTTCGCTTTTTTAATCGGATGAATCGCAGTATTACACGAGGAGTTGGAGGGAACAATGATACCTTGCTGGAGTAATGCATGTATTGTTTCTTGAATTCCTTCCTCTACTTCTCTAGATACAGGGTATTGCTTTAACCTTGGCAGCACTGCCCTTGACTTTATTTTTATCCTTTTGGGGGTCACTTCTTTTAATAACTCTACATCATGGGGATTGGTGGTCCATAAATGTGATGGTACTTGCTGTAAATATGTTTTGCAAAATGATGGTGGTGCACTGACAATAGCCATGAGGGGGTTTGTAACCTGTCTGTTTTGTACCATTATGTCACAGGGCAATCATATTTTCACTAATATTTCTCCATCATGTTCACTGTCATTGAACAACTCATCTGTCAAGTTGCGCAAAGCCTTATTTGGGTCTATGTCTAACACTGTTCACCACTCACACCCATGCGTGTCCAGCTCAATCGCCACAATACGTTCTGCCGACACTTGTACGCCCTGCAAATCTAGTGAGAGCACTGTGCCCGGTACTATGTCGGGTGTTGCCACGGGGCAGAAAACAAAATCAGAAGGTACTCTCCACTCTTTCCGTGTTATTTCCGGCACCACTCTTGCCAATATCTGTATGCCATATATAAACATATCTGCATTGGTGGGAATTCCTCGCACAGCTTTTTCATTTGTTATTTTTGTATTATTAACATCGCCCGTAAGGGATACATAGCGGGAGTAGAACATACCACACCCCTCTCTGTGAATGCAATGGTCATATTGAGTTTTCTGAGGAGATCCCTTCCCAATACATTTACAGGTGAGTATTCATGGTACAGTAGGGATGCTCTCACTGTTTTACCCCCTATCTTTACATCCAAATCTTTAGTGTAATGAACAGTGACGACAGCCCCAGAAAATCCCTGCGTCTCGAGATTTCTGCCAGATAGCGGAAACTTACCTTCACATAGACATGATTTCTCTGCCCCCGAGTCCACCATAAAGATGAACTGCTTGTTTCCTATCCCTGCCCCCACCTGTGGTTCCTCGTCTAGGTGTAAGGTAGTTGATAGGACTGGATACACAAGGGCTCTCTGTGGGCTGTTGGGTGAGTGTGTGTTTTGGGGCATGAGAAAGCATTGTCGCCGAGCACACATGCTCCTCGGAATGGGGCCGGTGCACCATTTGTTGTTGTAACAAAGGGGTTGGCATGAGAGAGTGTCATTTGGTTTTGACGCGTAAGACATGTCTGCATGTTTTGTGGCGGTTGTCTGGGTACATTGAGCCCTGCTCTGTATCTGCTATCGTTTTGTTCATGTAGTGCATATCCACCCATAGGCAACCCATAAGGGCTCCCTGGGTACGGGTGCCCATATTGATATCTCTGATTATTCTGATAGTTAGCCACAGGACAGGTAGGACATTCCCTTGCAAAGTGCCCCCACCTTCTGCACAACCAACATGCACCCTGTCCTCCTCTCCTAGGTCATTGCACTCTGTATCCTCTTCCGCGCTGCCCCTGGTACTGTATGGGAGGAAAGATCTTCATGGCCACCCTCTCCTCCATTCTCACCAAGCATTCAGACTATGATCCATCCAGCCGCCTCCCATGCGCCTGTGGCCAGGGATATATGATGACTGCAGGCCGACACATGTGGCTGCAATGCTCATCTGTTAGGGTGGTACCAGACTCCATTTTGCGACACACTCAGACTCCATCTTGCGACAAAACCACTTAGGCTTCACAGACCCAAGCGGCCCCCACGGCTGCAGCCCTCCCCTCCTGATCGCACACAGCGAGCTAGTTCCTTCCCTCACCCTCCTCCCCTCGGCGGCCCTACTGCAGGCCTGTTCTCACGGGAGACTAGGCATGAACAAGTTACATGACAAACACTGAATCTTTCAACTTCTGCAGTCCCTTACTGACCTGCAAATGACTGGGCCGGAGCCGGGGTTTGAGAAAAACAAGCTGTCTTCATAAAACTTGTCCTGTCTCCTCAACATATGCTGTGGATAGCCCCCCAACCCTGTTCCCCGTTTGAAGTGCCAGACACGTATGCCAAACAGGTGTGCCACCCTGTTTCACCCTTGCAGATAATCCCTCTTAAGGAACTATAAATTCAGTTCTGTTGTTAAACACCACAAGATTGATTGCATATAATGAAACAAGGAGACCCTCACCTATCCCCCCATCTGCACACAGAGACGCCATGACTTGTATGTTTAAGATCCTCGCCCTTGATCAAATAGCACTGGTTGCTGTAGACTGCACAAGGCAATGTTTAACACCAATATGTACTCCATGATTTTCTAAACGTGTATAATTTTCTGCATGACCTATGAGCATCGCCATATGCAGGGTCTTTTTATGGTATATGGTACAGTATATGTAGAGCAATTTTCTCAATCGTATATATGTATATATTTGCTGAGAATTGAACCATGTAACCCATGTAATAAGTGGTGCATTGTAAACCCTGTTATTGTACTTACACACAAACTAAGCTGTTCCTACCTCATTCATATGCTCCATGTGTGTGTGGGCATGTCCCCTGCCCAACTAACAAGGCATGGCCAGCAAGAGTATAGGGCCTCTCCTCCCCTCTGTAGCAGCGCTGCATACCAGCCCCAACCCTTCTCCCTCTCTGACTAGGCTGAGCTGTAACTTGTTGGGCCTACTGGTGATGCAATGCTATGATTGTAACCCCTCACCTCCCCCCTGGACTCAGCGCTAGGTATTCGCCCTCCTGGGCGTCCAGTCCCATCTCATCCCACCGCCTCTCTGATGTATATCATGTGCCCTCTGACTGGAAAGCAGTCCAGTTCACCCCAACCTTGACTGACCATGATGGCCATATATTCACTCTTATACTAGCATACTATAAAGATGTCCCTCTGCTAGATCTAAAGTAAAGAAAGTGACAGATATATTCCTGGAATGTGCCCCCTTACAAGTCAACTAAACCCATGAAAGCTGCTCACCTATTGCTCACCCTCGTATAGTAATTTGTCTCCAAGACGATGAAATGCTCGCTTCCAAGTTATGTGTTATTTTTCTTGTGATGTTAGAATAACGATTTGTAGGATTTACTGGGCATAGTGATTTACAAGTACCACTCAATGAGTATGTGTGGCCACAAGGACAAATGTTAGAATAGTCGAGATGCATCAATCAACCATCATCTGACCAGAGCTCCACCCCGATGAGCTCAGCTGACCTGCGAGCCTCACCATGACACCTCAAGGCGCCTCACCAATCCTGAAGCTTTGCACCTATGCATCTATAGGCACCCTTCGCCATTGCCAAATCTCATCGATTCATGTATCCCTTAGCTCCCACGTCATAGGTGACGTGGTTTTGTAACAAAATGTGAATGTTTGCTGATGTCTGGCAGAGCGCTCTCGGACTTTGCAGAGATCTCTGCTTGCCCTATATTGATTTAGATAAACTTTTACTTTTTGACTTCACCCGCACTTGGTCTTGGTCTCATTCCCATCTGGGGTGTGCCCATCATTGACTCTCACTGGGAAGTTTTAAATGCCTTGTTGGGGGACTCTCACTTTTAGTACCCAGCTCTTCCTCTTGCAGGGCTTCCTTGTAACTGGGGTACTACGTACTGCTCTTCTCCACCCCCATTGCTCCTGACCATTGTCTGCCCTTGTGGATGCCATTCTAGTCTGTAATGCTACTGTTCCCTCCCCCTCTTCTCCCTGCCGTTCTTGGGGCGGTCCTGCGGTTAACACTGCAGCCTTTACTAACTTGCTCATTACCAGTTTTGCTTCATCTGCTAATCTTCTTTGTGATATTTCTTTTCTCTCTCTTTGATCCTCCTACAGTGGTGTACTGTGATGCTCTGAATCTCTGGCCATCCTTTGGCTTCTATCCCAGCAATGTCATCAAGGGCTTTCTGTACTTCCTTTGGGATACCTTTTTTGATAATGATGTAAAATAGGGAGGTAGATTGGTCTCATGCTGTACCTGTCTCCACCCGCCCCATATTCTGCATCCGAAGACTGAACTGCGGAACCTCTTCCTCGTCCCCCATAGGGCATTGCATCACAGAGTGTAGATCTGGGGTGTCGGGGAAGGTCCTCCACAGCGCATCCCATACTTGTGCTCTTATGTTATTAAAAGATGCCCCGTCATGGCGATCATTGCCAATTGTCACAGCGGGGAACCCCGCCTTCACCATACTTCGTTTGCTTCGTCACCCACTCCCAATACCAGCAGGCTTTTAATATCCCTAATTGCTAGGGGAACCCCTGCTGTGTTTTTCTCAAATGTGTATATCCATTTTCCCACCCACCCCCCTGAAAGTGGAAGGTGTGCTTTTAGTAAATTAGTTTTATCCATCAGTGCCCAAGAGACGTAATGGGGGCGCCCTGCACCCTTGTGAATGAGAGGCATTTGCAATTTTGACCTTCTTTTTCCTTTCTTTTTTTCTATTGCCATTTGCCCTAGTCTATTGCAAAGCCTTCCTTCCGACACATCTTTTCTTGATTCTGTCATCTGTGAAGTTGCCAACTTTATCTGTTGTGTTCATCCCACTGCCTCTTCCTCTAACTCATCAAAGTCGCTCCAACATTCCTCTTCCCCATCTGATGTTAACGTTTCATACCCCACACTCATTGTCTCTCCTTCTCGTTCCATCTGGACTTTCCTGATGGGCGCACTGTCTGTTCGGAACAGGAAATCTCCAGATTTCCACTCATCTTCTGGTAGTGCAGTGGAGCTCTGTAATGGGGGTGGCATCTGTGGCTGCCCTCCCCCGGAGTTGGCATTGCTGTTTCGCATAATGTCTTCAGTCGCGCTAACGTAGCCTGTGTATTTGTCATTAATACTTCCAAATCTGGGGCACCTGTGGGGCTATCTGGGACATATGGGGGAGGTGATGCAGCTGCTGGGGTGGTTGGCACGCTTGGTTGTGGCAAATACAATGGGTCACATTACCCTTCAGTGGGTCGAGTCAGTCGTGGGTACAATTTCTTTGTTCTGCCCCTCCCTTATCCTATTCCCCTGCCTCGTCCTTTGGCATGGTGGCAGCCTCTGGTTCTTTTGCTTATTATTTGTAGTGGGTGCTTCTTCAAACATCCTCCACAAACCTAATACTTTGCATCTGTTTTGGAGCTTCTTACCTTTATATTTGGCCTTTAAATACGTTTCTACATGGTCTAATACTAGCTTATCGAAAGACCCCACTTCTGGCCAGACCTGGGATGGCCCCTTCCCTTTTACCTATGTCATCCACTGTCCATGATATTTCTTTATTTTCTCACTGTAGAGAGGGAGGTGCTTACAAAAATGCATGAGTGGTGTATCCAAGCCCATGGTATTACTGTGTTTCTTTTCCCCTTAAAGTGTGTGCATGTACATTGCTCATGCCACTACCCTTCAACCTTCAATATTTCACTTATACTTTCAATTTTGTAAATAGATCAATTACTTATGCATTGAAATTAAAAACAAATAGAAGCACAAAAACTTTTAACCAGTTAACATTTAGACATAACGGACCGACAAACTTTACTAACAATGTTGAACATAAAACATGAAACCTTAAAATTTGTCCCATATACCCCAGCCAGAATTTGGTTCCCCGCTCACATTCAACATTCACATCACCTGCGCCCCTCCAGGGCTTTCCTCCAACAGATTTTAGATACTAAAAGAAGAACTACCACTACTTTCCCGAGCCCTCTACATATATGAGGCTCCTACTTTATCCTTATCTCCACTTATATTCCTGCACTGGTCGGAGCAGTGCTATGCAGCACCACCTTCAACCCCCTTTCGGAGCTAAGTTCCCATATCTCCTCTTATTTCATCACCTTACTCATATATTAATCTAATGGCCATAAAAGAAATAACGACCTCTTTAAATTCCACAATCACTCTGTTCACCCATATACAACCCAACCCATAATACCATTCCCTTAATAAAATCTGCTCCATACCCCTCATACTTCCCACCTTTATTTCCTCTTGCAATCAATACTCATGTGTCTGTGGTATTCCGAAAGCCTCCATTTGCGGTCTATCCAGAAGAGAGACCTCCCTGTGGTAGGTCCTGCCTGACTCCAGCAAGCAGTTGGGTATTCGTAAAGCTGTGACCCACAGAACCTGCTCAGGAGCGCACGGTTTTTGTAGACGTCGCAAGCCATGGGTGGCTTTTGGCCCTCCTGGGGAAGCCACGGATCTCTCGGCAGTACGTGGGCATCAAGAAATATCACATCTGACAGGTCACCACTTTGAAGGCGCCTGGTCCCAACATGATAAACAATAAACCAAATAAAAGGACGCACCCCAGTAGGAAATGAGACCAGGAGATAGATTGCAAGTTGAACAAAGTTTTATGTCAAAAAAGATGTGCACGCAGAGAACTCTGCTGCCCTGAGAGTGCTCTGCCCAATAATACACGGGCAGCAGATTATGAACCAAAAAATCCTCATGAGTGACGTAATGACATATGGTACAATATAATCAATTCAGTTGGTCAGCCTGCATGGTCCCGTATGGAGTGTAGGCGATGTCGGCCTCCAATCGGTTGCTGTGGCTGGGGCGGTTCAATTGGCACCTGGATCAGCTGGGCTCATTTTCACAGGGTGACGGTCAGACTTGGTTCACAAGATGTCACACTCCTAACTAACCTAAACTACACAATGACCACTGGCATGCAAAGAATAATGATAAAAATTAAATCATGATTTAGATGAAGAAGGCTATGAAAGGTAGACCGATATATGTACATTATAACCCATGGTTTTATGGGGGAACCTTTGGCCCTTCTTCCAGGCGCCTTATCTACAGGGCCATATCCATGATTTATTCTCCATGGCAGCTCACGATTCAAACGAATAGATGGATCGATGTGAGTTGTAGAGGAGGATATATGATCACGTGGGATTAGGTATATGGTCGGCAATATAGTCTGGTCTGGGGGAGGGTCGTCCAGCAGTCACTTCAAAGAGAGAGAATGGGGAATGCGAGCAGGGGGCCGGTAAACTGTAACTTCCAGAGGTGGAGGTCGAGGTGGCGCAAGCAGGTTTGTGGAGACCTATGGGCACACAGGCCAGGGCCTGCTCCGGTAACACACAGGGCAATGATCTCAGAGGAAGAGAAAAGGATACTGAGTATTTGCAACAATTCATGGCCAAGCCCTTCCGTGAGAAATGGGTCTGTGCGGAGCTGCCAGGAGGGGGTTGACTGGACTTGCTGTGTGAGGCACTGGAAAGAGGGAGAGATGGCTTTTGAGAGATCATGACAGGGCCTAGAAAAAGATGGTGTTTTAGGGTGGCACAAAATAGAGTCTGTACTTCTCACCAAATGGCTTTGATTACCGTCTATTTTGTGATTACGTTAAGGCCAAATTATTAGATCCGACAAACAAACGTGGGGACGTCTCCCTCCATTTGGGTAAACACAAGATCCATTTCATGTGGGACTGTCAGGGGTCTGAAAATAACTTTCCTCCCTTACACAGGCTTGCCATCTACATCTGAGTATAGCACTGAGAGTCTTTCAAACTGCTACAGTCACCTACTAAATAATATTCTCTGCAGAATAAATCAATCAAAATCTTACTATCCGTGGCAGAACGCCCTAAGCATCCACTTTGTCTAGAACATCACCAAGCACCACTCACTGATGTGCCCTCCCTGGTGTTGAGGTGGTGATCAGTTTCCATGTGCCTATCATTCGCCCCCGCATGCCTCATGGATTCTGCATCCCTCTTTCCACTAGCAAATTAATTGTGCATTGGGTCCACTGCCTCTCTCCCAAGAGTAGGGTGCTCAAATCTCACAATCAGCCACCATTGTAGACCCTATGACTGCTTTCTGATCAAACAGTTTCCCTCTGGTGCTTGCCTCTTCTTCAGAAGCAGAAAGTGAATAGTTTGATGAGGATGAGATCACAGGATGGTCCATACTGCTCTTCGACCTTTTTCTTGGAGTATTTTCCATCCCTGAGAGACATCTTGATCAGCCACAGGATCCTTTCTTCCATTTTGGAGTGAGTCTCCTTGCGTCATTTAAGGAGGGGATCCAATGGTGTCAGGAGAGCTAATAGATGGGGAAAGACTCTGCCTCTTTTCAACATGTTTCCTCATAACCAGCTCGCCTCAAGATACCGACTGTGGACCTCAACTGAGAAGCCAAGCCTTGAGAGTCGGCAGGGCATCAAGGGATGATCCCCTTAAATACCAAAGTACCTCTTACCCCTTTTTTGTCTTTTAAGCTCCCATGGGTGCAAGGTAACAGGGGCCACCTTACTCAGGCCCATCCCATTACCTAAACATATCCACTCGAAGCAGACTGAGAATCAATCTTTTTGCGCACAACGGACTTATGGTCTTGAACCTACATATTTGTCATTGCAAGTCCAATGCTCTAGCCACTGAGCTAGATAGTCCCCACTGCTTAGCCTCACCCTTGCAGGGCGCCAGATTCTCCCCCACCCCCACACGGAAGAGGCAAAGCTTCAGCTTTGCTCTGCTATGCAGGCTGCCCACAGCCAGTGCAGGCACCCAGGGGCCGGACGAATCTGAGATGAGAGGGTGAGAGCAGCTGGGGCACAGCAGCAAGTGCATAGCGAACCCGCCCTTCAGAAGGGCAGACTACCCATGTCAAGTGAAATGACAAGCTCCTGCTCCCGTATGCTTTGCAGCCAGTACCAGTGCCCACGCTCGTCGGGCTGCAGCCGGTACTGCAAAGCAAGAGCATTAAGTGCCCTAATCATGTCTCAACCCTTTGCCTATCAGGGTTGGAGTGGCCAGACTCAGACATAGTGTGGCTAACTTCCATCAGTGTCTTCCTCAGCCACCAGGACCCTGTACACTTTTGTCCAGTGGTGCCTTTCCATGGCCCGGTTGCCCAATGGCAGGGCTGTCACGGAGCCCCTACAGACCCCGCCCTGTTTGGGAACTCAAAGGTCTCCGAATACTCTTCTGGGGACCCGTCCTTTCATCTATCTCTACAGCAATGGCTCACTCGCACATGCAGGGAGGGTTAGGAGTCTTCTGTGAGACAGCCCCTCAGAAACTCTCTGTAGAACAGAAAACAAACAGGAAGTGGGATGGAGGATTGACTATTTTAGGGGAAGAAGGGGGGGGCTTATGGATGGTGGGAACTAAAGAAAACAGAACTTTTAGTGGTCAGGCGGTCGGGAAAGAGAGACACCTACATGATGCAATGTAAGTACTGGGACGAGGAAGAAGGACATGGAGGTCATTGATTGTAAGTGTGAATCCACTTACCTTTTCGTGTTTGAGCACTACCTGTGGTGTTGATGATTCACAGAAATGAAGTAAAAGAGCCCATGAGTCCAAATACTGGTGTATGTGTAGATGATTAGAGATCTAGGTTGAGTAGGGCCTTTGCATACCATGACCTTTCGGGGAACACTTTAGGACCGGCCTTTGAAAGAAGAATGAACCCGGATAGAAATCTAAGACGAAACAAGGAGGCTACGCTGAAAACCTGGCACTATGACACAATTGCAGGAGCACACTGAGCTGGGGGACAGCACAGGTCACACATAAAGGTCTCTCAGCCCTGCCATGCTCAGTCCATTCAAAGTGTAGGTGATCTTCCAAGGCACCTGTTCAGCGGGCTCTGCTGTGCAGACAGAACAGTCTGCTGCCTCAGCAGTGGTAGCCACGTGTGCAATGCTCTGCAGTTAATGAAGTGCTACTGTTGTTATGGGTACTTAAAACAAGTGCATACACAGCACGATACGTACACGTGTAATTGCAAACACCCGTACTTCGGGTTGTTGTGGGGGACAAACCATGGTTGTTACTTAATAAATACCATGATGAGCCACGGTTTTTAGTTAGGCCTTTACATTGTGTTAGGTGTCTGCACAAGGAACTCTGTTGATAGTAGCCACTTGCGCGCGATAGCTGTCATCCCAATGGCGTATCCGTGTTAAGGAAGGACACTTTCAGTAATCTTGATGTGTTTTGTTTGTACAGAAAACGCATTATTCCGAGCTCGGTGCGAAAACTGAAAACCAACAGAAAATAAAATACCACAACAGAAACTTACATATTTGGGAAGCTAATGTATGAGCTATGGTCTCATGAGCAGTAGATGTTGATCTCATGGTATTGTCTAATCAATCACTCTCACCAGAAACACCCAGAATTAACCACCACACAAATGTACTAATTGCACGTGACCCCCTCACCTTCTGGCTAAATGGTGTTGCCCATAGACCTCTTTCTTGGTTAATTTGTTCTGAAAGCGGATGAAGAAGTGGCCATGACAATAAACCTCGAGTGACATTGTGCATGTAAACCTGAGTAAAGACTCTGCTTGCCCAGTAAGAAGCCAGGCTTACTGAAGAATTGCTTGGGCGCAATGAAAAAGTTAAAACATTGGCCAAATCCTACAATATGGCTACCTAACCTCTAGTGCCTGTGTCAACAAATGTCTTTTTCTGACTATTTTACTCTGAATACTAGCAAAGCAGTCTTTCAGTGTTTTACTCTACCCACTGGATTTGGGGTGGCATTCAAGGGAATTTGAAAGGGGAGCCGTTGCTTGAATGTGTGCCCTTTTAGAATGCGTTTTATTTGAATGGCCTTTCTGAACCAGTATCTTCGCAATGGCTTTGCGAGCAGCGCACACTTCAATGTACGACTCAAAGACTGCTTAAGTCTCTTTCAGTGTTTAGACATATGACTCTGCATTATGAACATGTTTTCCACTTTCCATGCTACATGGCTCGACACGTGTTCCTCCACATTTAGACATGGCTGCAAAATCAGTTCAAATGCAAATAACACTTGAAAGTTCGGCAAGATCTACTTTAGAGATGTGAGTTAAAACGCTTATGCTATAAGCCCGTGCGCAATTAGAACATATCCGATACGCCTATGTCTTTGGCTGCCACATATTGTTACGGTTCTTAAGATAACTAGACATCTTTCTGTGTAAATGGTGCAAGGCAACTATTTTCTAAAATCATTAGCTGTCCCCAGAGCATCGCACTCTGATGTAGCACCCATCCTTCCTCCCACTCTTTCTTGCTCTGCTAGATCTCTCTCATTTTCTCTTTCTCTCTCTCTCTCTCTCTCTCTCTCTCTCTCTCTATCACAGTCTCTTTGTATCACAGTATGTCTCTGTCTAACTGTATGTATACATCTCTCTCTCTCTCTGTTGGCTAAAGACATGTTGTCAGCTGCACATTTGTTAAAGTTGCCTTAGCCACTTCTGAAAGTGTCAAAGCCAGAAAAAACAGCCTCAATAGACTAGAACACGGCCCTGTGAACAGGCCATGTGCCCCTAGTCCTCTTTTGGGGCTTTGCGAATTGTAAACCCCCTTCTAAACCTTTTTGTTACAAGAATATTGACCATTGACATTCAGTCCCAATCGGATTGCCTGAAAACCCCTACTCATCCACACAGAGCGCCCTTTCTCAAAAGTCTGCACTCTCTGTGTTTTCTCGTGTGGGGTGGGTTTTCTAGTTAGTTGGTTGTATTTTTATTGCAGGTATCTTAAAGTGGGGGCTTGTGTTTTTAGGGTTGAATGTGGAGCCAGAGCAACGGCATGAACTGAGTAAATCTATGCGTTTTAGTAAAGTCAAACCTTGTAAATATTGGTTGATCAAGAAATGTATGTATTCCTGACTTAAAATTACGTGTGTTAATATGTAAGGAGTATATGAATTTTAATATATATATTGAAAAGATATTTTGTTCTGAACAAAGATGATATATTTGTGTGTAAATGCTCACGTGATCTTGTTCATAATTCCAAAAGTAAAATGGGTGCTGTTGCTCTTGTATGTATGGAGTAGTTATGTTTATCCAGGCTTTGTGTGACTAGCTTTCTGACACACTGCCCATTCTAACTCGGCTACCGCCATTGACAAAGCAACCATAACTCATCCACTGTGATACACTGCTCATGACGCCACAAACACATGTCAACACAAACCACATTCATGTACTCTCACTTCGTACAGAACATGAGCAATGGGAAGAGGTACACGAGGAAAGTAGGAACCTACATTTGTAAGCGTCAATTGAAATAGATGGGGGTGTCAACATAAATAAAATAATAACCCTAACAACTGTAACACATATTTGGACGAAATCAGAAAAACAAAAAGTGTCATGAGAAGAGCTTAGAGGCAGCCGTGGAATGGATCTTTCATGATGGGGGTGTCTCTGTTATGATTGGTCGAGAAACAATAGCTTGAGATTTTTTAGAGGTTTATTTCCTTGCGATGCAGTGTAACATCCCTTTAAAACATTTATTTTTCACTGAATCATATATGTAACTTAAATATATTTCTTCAATGTGATTTACATGTAAGGCATATTTTATGTGCATATATGACTATTTCCAATTACAAACAATTATATGTATTGTATTTACAGGCCATATATATAAAACATAACAGATACATGTTATAAATATATAATATGTGGGCCCTTTCTCAAATGTGTGGATGTCTGCTTTTCCCAATGACATGTGCTATGATAGAATAAGTGTGTGCTGCATCTGAAAATAGATACAGCACTCTCTTGTAGCCTGTGTCTCTCATTGATTGATGGTGTGGAGCATTCTGTTTCTGATAACATGCTGCCGGCGAACATGCTGCTGAGCATGTTTGTGGAAGGCCAAAGTTGCACTAATGCAATACATGTTTCAAGAGCCCATTAGAAAATAAGAATGGACGAGCAATTGCACATTGCCATTGTGGGAAACGTACGTGTGTGTATGTGTATGCGTGTGTGTGTGTGTCTCATGCACCACTATGGTGGTGCTGGGGTATGATGGTGAAAGTGCTACACAGAGTGTACTGTGCATGCTAGGGAAGCAAGTCTTGACAGCCTTGCAATAGGCATGCATCAATAAGCCCATGCCTTTTGAGCGTCCAGGCTTCAGGGCAGTGAGTGATGCTCAGCAATAAGCCCATGCCTTCTGAGCGTCCAGGCTGCAGGGCAGTGAGTGATGCTCAGCAATACGCCCATGCCTTCTGAGCGTCCAGGCTGCAGGGCAGTGAGTGATGCTCAGCAATAAGCCCATGCCTTCTGAGCGTCCAGGCTGCAGGGCAGTGAGTGATGCTCATCAATAGGCCCATGCCTTCTGAGCGTCCAGGCTGCAGGGCAGTGAGTGATGCTCAGCAATAAGCCAATGCCTTCTGAGCGTCCAGGCTGCAGGGCAGTGGGTGATGCTCATCAATAAGCCCATGACTTCTGAGCGTCCAGGCTGCAGGGCAGTGGGTGATGCTCAGCAATACGCCCATGCCTTCTGAGCGTCCAGGCTGCAGGGCAGTGGGTGATGCTCAGCAATAAGCCCATGCCTTCTGAGCGTCCAGGCTGCAGGGCAGTGAGTGATGCTCATCAATAAGCCCATGCCTTCTGAGCGTCCAGGCTGCAGGGCAGTGAGCGATGCTCAGCAATACGCCCATGCCTTCTGAGCGTCCAGGCTGCAGGGCAGTGGGCGATGCTCAGCAATAAGCCCATGCCTTCTGAGCGTCCAGGCTGCAGGGCAGTGAGCGATGCTCATCAATAAGCCCATGCCTTCTGAGCGTCCAGGCTGCAGGGCAGTGAGCGATGCTCATCAATAAGCCCATGACTTCTGAGCGTCCAGGCTGCAGGGCAGTGAGCGATGCTCAGCAATACGCCCATGCCTTCTGAGCGTCCAGGCTGCAGGGCAGTGAGCGATGCTCAGCAATAAGCCCATGCCTTCTGAGCGTCCAGGCTGCAGGGCAGTGAGCGATGCTCATCAATAAGCCCATGCCTTCTGAGCGTCCAGGCTGCAGGGCAGTGAGTGATGCTCAGTGGGCGAGGTGGAGGGTGGTATCTGTGTACGGGCACTTACGGCACTTAAGAGAGCAGGAGCCAAACGCAGAGCTTCTGTCGGCAGCAACACATGATCAGCATGTTTGCACAGCAGGTACACCTTGGATTTCAAAGTATTTGCCACGAGGGCGTTCATGCGGAAAGATCTGCTTGATGAGTGATAGGTTATAGCTGTGCTGCTTGCAAGGGGACAGTGCGCCCGCGGACTAAGTCTAAAATATAGGCGCTCCCCCAGGTTGCAGATCTGTTATCCTCTGTGCTTTATTTAGCTCATGTTCCTTTTCTTATCGCGAACTAAGAGCATCTTTACTGTTAGGATTCCAGGAAAGAATGAGGTCATGATGCAACTTGCCTCTGTGCGGGAAGCAGCACGAACAGCAATGGAAATCTGTCTTTTCCTAATGTAATGTAAGTAGTCTTGTATTGCGCCTGTCTGCCACTATTGGTGCCCCTGCTGTGCTTGGCTCTGTAACAAATGTGGGTGGGGTTCATTAGTGGGACAGGGGGAATGGCATTTCCGGAACCTGTGGTGTTTATGGATGCAGGTCGGAAGTAACCAGTTCCTAAGTGCCTACCTGCTTACAATGCAATTGATGGGGAGACTTGGGAGTATGTTATCCATAGGGACGAGCCCAAGACCCAATAGGCTATGTCACTTTAGGCTTGGCTTGCCGCTCATGTGGAAGAGTGTGACAGGGCTAAAGAGGAGACCTTAGTCGTGGATCGGTTAATGTTAATGTAATCACAGCTAGGCAGTGGTCGAAGTGGGCGTGGGCGGTTGGGAGCAGTGCTCCTCTACTTTTTTTAATTTAAAAAGAAACCAGTCCGAAATGGCTTCGTTTTAAAATAAAAGTGTAGGAAGAAGTTGAAACTTGCACTTTCAGTGCACTGTACTGAGCGTTCTCTTAGACAGCAGGCACATGTGTTTGGGGGTTTGTATTGTACGTGGGAGCGGGTGTGGTGATAGGGATTGTGGGCAGTGGTGACAGGCCAGCAGGAAACATAGTTCCACTACTTTTTTCATACGCTTCGGCCACTGAAGCTAGTCTTGTGGTGGCAACCTGTGTGGGGTGTGTGTTGTGTAAGGCAGTAGGAGATATTAAAGAGGAGACAGGGGAACAGGTGAGTAGGCCTTACAAGGCAAAGTAACTTTCAACCCTATACACCCACCACTGGCCTTTTGCATACAGGTCCCATTTAATTAGAACACACTGCCCCTGTCAATCCTTCTCTCTCTCTCACACACACCCACACACCCACACACATATCAATACATTGTATCCCATGTGCAACAAAACAAGCATCTGTGAGTTGGCAGATGAGGGGAAGGGGCAGTCTGTAACCTGCAGCTGAGGGTCATGGGAGGCAAGAACCTTTGGTTCAGAGAAATGGCTACTTGAAATTTGGTGCCACAGTCACACATTTTGCTAATGATGAACCATGCATAAAGAAAACCACTGCCACAGAAACCCTCCCAAACTATGCTACTATGTAGAAATTAATCTTGTTACCTAGCTTGATTTTCCATATATGTATGCTACATATTTTTAAACGTGAAAAAAATGTATTTGAAGTGATGTTAAGGTGATGACTTAATGGCACTAAACGTCAGGAAGTCAGCAGGTGTACATCACCTTTAACTTTGAGCTCCTATTTTGTAAAGCTCATCAGCACACCACAGGCCACATTACAGATGACATCACTAGTCACACCACATATGAAATCACCGGTGACATCACAATGACATCATATATTACATCATTGGTGTCATAACCAGAGTTTTGAGCACACTGATGCCATTACATATGGCATCAAATATGACACCACTGGTGACATCACTTATTGCATCATCAGTGACATCACCAGAAACTAGAGTACACCTATGCTATCCCATATGGCATCACTCTTTACATCACTGGTGACATCACATATGAGATAATGGGCAACATCAGCAGAAACGTGTGGACAACTGTGACATCTCATAGGCCATCATTGGCGAGATCACATATAACAACACAGGTATGGTGGCTGAAATCTGAAAGTATCACCATGTGACATATGTAAAAGATCACTAGCAGACCTAAAGGTAGTTATGCTATGTTATGTTAGTGTACTTTTATATAGCACTGAATCAGAGTGTGTATCCTAGTCTCTAAATAGTGTATTATGCCACCTGGGGGAGAGCAGACCTTAGTCTGCTGGAATGAGCGTGAAAAAGTGTAAGGTAAACAGGTGGGAAAGTGGGGAATGAGAAATTATGGATGGGGCAAAGGTATTCAGCCCAGGGGAGAATATTCAGTATTAATCTAGACGCATGTTAGTCCCAACATATGTGGCTCAGTTCTCGAGAGAGATGCAGTGATGTGTGCGTTCTGATTACCTGCAGATTGTGTTTCCAAGGCAGGTCCGGAGGAGTATAAGAAATATGTAATAACTGGAGGACACGCGTGGAGGTTGAGATATGCTTTATAGTCAGCGTAACCCTGAGCCCGGCAGGACTCATCCAGCAGCAACCTCTACCGATTCTTTCTGCAACATAGAACCCCACCCACAGGTAAACAAGAAAACCAGCACACGCTAATACTGGTATTAAAGTCCCTTAAGTCCACTCACATTCTGAATGGTTGGCTCCCGTGGTGTTGGCCCAGAAAGCGGACGGCGGGTTGAGAATGTGTGTGGACTTAAGGGACCTTAATACCAGTATATGTGTGGACAGACACCCTTTGCCCAACATAAATGAATTGCTAACGCCAGTGGGGAGGTCCACATGTTTTTCTATGTTTGATCTATCCTCAGGGTACCACCAAATAGACCTATATGTGGAGTCATGCCCTTTAACATCATTTGTGACCCCTTTTGGTGATTTTCGTTTTTGTTGAATGCTGTTTGGTTTGGCGTCTGCGTCAGCAGTTTACCAGAGGCTTCTGCTGACATTATTTGGTGGAATGGCGGCTGTCGAATACTTTCAGGATGATATCTTAGTCTGGGGAAGAGATTGCAGTGAGCATGATGAAAGGGTATTGAAGGTGATGGAAGTGTTGAAGAAATGTGGCCTGACAGTGAAGTGGACCAAATGCCATGTGGGGGTACCTAGCATAACCTATGTGGGGCATACCTTGGATGAAAGTGGTATTCATCCTAAGGAAGGTCTGGTGAGGGTGTTGAAGGAAGCATATGCCCCCATTAACAAGGAACAGCTTAGGTCCTTCATGGGCCTAACCGAGTACTATGGTCATTTTATCGCCTCCTATGCTGAAAAGACGGTTAACATGAGAGCATTATTAAAGAAGAGTGTCCGTTTCGAATGCTTTGAAAGTTGTCAGAATGAATTTGAAGGGTTAAAGGAGGAGGTTGATCATGCCCCATCATTGGGTTAATTTTCACCTAAAAGGAAGACAGTATTGACTGTTGATGCCAGCAAAGTGGGCATTGGGGCTGTGCTCGAACAGTGGGATAATGGAGGTTACTGCCCTATAGCGTTTGCTTCAAGAGTATTGAGAGACGCTGAACAGAGATATGCTTTATTGTCAGCGTAACCCTGAGCCCGGCAGGACCATCTAGCAGCAACCTCAACCGTTTCTCTCTGCAACATAGAACCCCTCCCACAGGTAAACAAGAACACCAGCACCCGTTCCATATGGAATCCTAAGTTAAGAATTCCAGCTAACACTATAACAAAATACATGTCTCAAAGACATTGCCAGGCAATAGCGGATGACACGTAGGCTTACTAATCTGGGAATGTCTATACCACAGGTGATTTGGTAACACAAGGCAGAGGAATGGGATAGACACATGAATAATATCATGTTTATTGTCTGGCCCCTAGATGTGGAGTAAAGGATGCATATATGTCCCTTGTAAATATCAAGATACATTATAATTTGTAATGAGGAGGAGTCATTTCAAAGTGAAGTAGAAAGACAAAGCAGTTCATGGTTGGGTGCCACTTGTGGGAAAAACATGTGAACACCTATAAAAGGGCATATTGAGTCAAAACTTTAAATGTATGTATTGTGTCATCTTTCAGCCATGATATTCTAATGGATATAGGACAGATACTACAGCAAGAGCACTTACAATGAAATGGTATTCTAGTTCCTTTGTGGCCCAGACCTTAAATGAGTACATGGTCCATGAAAATACAGGCCAATATGTTGTTTTCCTAACATACTAACTTTGCTCTTCAGAATCATCTGTATCTAGGCAGTTAAGATGGAAGCAGGCAAGTGCTAAAAACTTTGCATTAAAGTCTTTCCGAGTTATGGAAAGTATTCTGTGAATAGTGTAACTATGACCTTGCCGCAGCTCAGAAGATGATACCAATGCAAATTAGAGGAAGGGAACAGTGTTCTCAATCTTCTTTTTTTCATATCACAAGAAAGTAGACATTAGTTTACGCAAGGCGAAAGTAATCCCCTACCAAAGGAAAAGGTAATGCTTGTGTTGGATGACCTGTAAAGGCCAATCACGAAGACCTACATTTACATGTTTCAAGGCCAAATAGTGTTACTACACAGGAATACGATGTTCTCAACAAATAGCATAAAGTACTCTTTAAAAGTTACATTTTTCCTCATGCTAAACTAGCCCATTGTTCTTCCTGTTAAGTATGGATGACAAACTGAATATATAATCTATCATTATCAACACGCACCACATGTAGTCCCATAGAGCATGTTTGCACACGTATTGCAGTATTGAGCAAGCGAAATGTACATACTGATACGTAGTTTCCAGTGATGTCATTGACAAAGTCAAAAGTGGTTTCTTAGGTGATGTCATCAGTGTTCTCAAGCTTCCAGTGTCGCTATCGGTGATGTAGTAAGTGATGTCATACATGATGTTAAGTGGGATGTCTTTGGCGATGTCATACACAAATAAAACCATTCTGCTGATGGACTGTGAAACACAGGGTCTTAGAAATAAGGTTGGATAGCTTCCAACACCTCCCAAATTCAGAGGATTTGTTGTTTTAAACCATTAAATTTACATCACTTGAACTAATCATTGCTCCACCCACCGGTTCTCAAGGGATCTGTTGTGATGACCTGACTCACCTTCACTGTTTATGAACTAAAGATGTTTTACTGAATTTCAGGGCTTTTGTTTTGCTAAATTGTTTCCCACTGATATCATTGCAAGCTGTCAGCCCAGTGCCCTCACCCAAATTGCTTGTGGCACCTTTCAACCCTTCCTGCAGCTGTGATGTATACTCTCAGGTGCTGGAGCCACTTTGCATTTTTTTTGATTGAAAACCTTTACTTACCAGTGTTTATGCGGACGCCACATCACTTTGCTGAAGTCCTTTTTCCTTGTTGATTACATCAAGTTAGAATGCAGATTTCATTGGTCCTTCATGGCTTTCTCAAAGGCTCTAGTAAGTGATCCTTTTCGTTTTTAAATTTCCAGGGAGAATCTCAAAAATGTGTCATAAAACTCCGAAAAAACATGGTTAACAAAAATCATTTTAGAGAATGTAAAGTAATGCTAGAAAGTGGAAAAGTGTTTTGTTATTTGTTTAGGCCCATTATATTGATTCTAAAAGAACAACATACCTGTTCTTTGTACCCAACCAGTGAAGAATGGTTTTCTAATCATTGGGTCTCTGAGAAAAAAAAACACTTTTTTTTTTGGGGAAAGTCAATTTCAAAGATAATTCAGCTATATGGGTAGTGTGTACTTGTATACAGATTTTAAAATAGGCTCTAGCTTTATTAAGGAAAACATCCTTAAGAATCCAGTAGTATCTTCCAATCTATAGACTGTAATAGATATATATTCTCACCAACTATTGTAAAATTATGTATCTGTAATGAGTAGGTAGGATGAAAATAATGATTGGAAAACATCAATGATATATAAACAAACACCACCATAATCTCATATTTTATTAAGGAAAGTTCTGATGGCTTTTTCAACATTTCATTAACATGTTAATAACAGCAATCCTCCTTGTATTCCTACAATGTTTTCCTTCGAACCACATCTATAATACGGTATAGCGTCCTTTCATCGACACTCAGAATTTTGATGGTATTTTTTACCAAAAAACTCATTGAAATATATGGGGGGATGGGAAAGTGTACATGGGGGTGGGGTGTGGGGAATAGTTCAAAAACATTAGGGGAGGGGAGTTGGGTGCAACCCCCCGAAAATATAAAAAATAAATTTCGATTTGTTTTTTTGGTAAAAAATAAGTGTAAAAAAAACCATCAAAAATCCAACAGTCAATGAAATGACATAGAACCAAATAATACAACTGAATAACATATGATGCATGTCCTTTAAACCAATTTAGTTAAATAACAATTACAAGGAGTGTGGACACATGTTTGGAAATATAACTTGAAGAAAGTAATGAAAAACACATTAGTTTGTATTGTACTACAGTTGCTGAAACACGTTTACTACAGAAATTCTATACATACAACCAACCTTACAAAGAGAAACCTTGATACTTACTTTAGTTGTGTCATACCTTTCCCAAGACTTTTAGAAAGTCATTAGAAGGCTCTACGTTCCTTTCTGGCACCACTTCTTTGCTGCATATGCAAATTACAAAATGCCAGCGCAAGTACTCAAAAGCAGATTATGCAGAAGTACACAAACATACACATGTACGACCATTGTGCAAAAGAAATTAGTTTATCCTTGTTCTACATTTGGCAGTGCTGCCAAAAAATCTTTACTGAGCGTCTTCAAAATAACACTTCAGAAAAACAGAAGACTCTTGCATATGAGTGTACACAAATATTTCCGAAATGTCCCCTCATTAAAATAATGCGTATCCACCACCTGGTGACCTAGACACTGTAAGATATACTTTACTTTCGTAATGCAGATACTATCTCATAGAATCCTAAAACAAATCTAAATTGACTACATGAATGAGTGATGACCTTAATTAGAGGGTGTCATGATTTTCGACACACCTTTACTTAAGGGTAGAGAGAAGGAAACCATCTCTCAACCCTTCTACTCCTGCCAATTTCTTGAGCATGCAGCTTATGCTAAAGTTTCTGCCTTTCTCAATTTTCATTCTCTCTTACCTCCTCTCCAATCTGGATTTTGAACTTCTCACTGTGCTGACACTGCCCTAACGCTCTTCTGACAGCTCGTGACTCTAGATCTTCCTGTATCCTCATCCTCTTAGATCTTTCCATGGCATTTGATACTGTCAATCACGTCCTTCTTATTTCTTCTCTTTCTACTTATGGTCTATCTGGTTCTTTTATTAAATGGTTTCATTCTTATCTTTCCCAGCCGTCTTACTCAGTAACGTGGGCTGGGCACAATTCCCATTCTCATCCTCTTCTTTCTGGTATTCCCCAAAGGTCTGTTATTGATCCTCTTCTTTTCTCACTTTATACTGGCCCGTGTTCTTTACACTGAAGACACCCAAATCATGTTCTCCCTTTCTTCTTTTGACAATACTTTGCACTCTACTGTCTATCCACATTTCAAAAGTGGATATTGTCCCACTTTCATCATCTTAATTCTTCAAAGGTTGAGGTTCAATTCTTTCCTACTTCCGTGATTCCTCCTACTACCCCGTTCCCTCTCTCTTGCTACCCCCTTGCTCTATACCGTTTTCTTCCTCTTATAGTAATTTGGGCATAATCTTTGACTTCTCCCTTTCTTTTCCTTTACATATTTCTTCCACCGCTCGATCCTATCGCTATGCTCTTTTTCATATTTGTCGTGCTTATCCCTATATTTCTTTCCATGCCACTAAGCTCCACCTCTCCTGCTTGGTTTTCGCCCATATCAATTGTTCCTCATTTCTTCTCTTTGGTCTTCCTGCTTCTTATCTTCTCCCCTTTCGCTCTACCTATTATTCTTCTGTCCATGTCCTTTTCTCTCTTTCTCCTCAATCCTTAATTACACCTTATTTACTATGTATATCATTTCTTCCTGTAGAGTCTTGTCTCCTTTATCATCCTCTCTCAATTGTCTGTAAGTTTATTCATGGTCTCACCACGCTTTACCTTTCTTGTTAAATGTTAAAGGTATTTATATCGCGCACCATCACCAACGGAGTTGGTCCCCAGGTGCTCTGGTGGATCTGTAAACAAGAAGGAGGGCGGGGTTGGGTTAGTCGGGAGAAGAAGGAGTAGGAGAATGCTGTTGGCGGCTTCAGTTCGCTATATACCGTGCGCTGAGCTTTGGTGTAAGTATTAGACCGGGGCAAGACCTTGTGTGCTCTTGGTGCTGTTTATGTGTTGTTGGTTTGTTGTTGAAGTGTTGCGGTAAAGTGCATGCTGTTTGCTGGGCGAGAGTTGGTTGTGTGATTATTTTGGGTGAGTATGCAGAGATTTGAAGGTAGGGTTAGTGGGTGAGAATCCTGGTTGTGGCACATCCTGTTGGATTTCATTTGTATTACTGTAGGTGGGATAAGTTGTAACTGACCTTCCTTGACCCTCTGACTGTTGTGGATGTTAGCTCAGTGATTTCCCTACTGTATTATAGTGAACTTTGTATAATGTGATTGGGTGTGTCTATTTTCCTCTTTAGGTGTCGGGCTGAGGGTTGGGTGGGACCTTATTCCTTGCTATCAATGTGAAATAGGTCTGTTGGAGCTTGGGTGTGGTACAGGAAAGGATGCTATTGATGAATAGTCCAAGTGCTTCCATCTTGGTCAGCCTAAGTATTCAGTCTTTAGTGTCCTCCTCTCATGGCTATCTCTCATTATGTGGTTTGGTATGTTGTGGAGTGTCTTCCTTGGATTCTGTTTGTAGTCAATTGCTTGGTGGGAACCGGGATTGGTATCCTCATTCATCATTGTTTTAGCTGTGTGTGTGTGTTTGTGTGGGTGGTCTTTTAGTTATGCAGCGAAGTACCAGGATGTGAGCAGTTTCCTGAAAAGTAGGTGGTTTCTTGTGTTCCGTATATTCTTTGGTAAGTCGTTCCAAGTTTTCAGTGCCTGGTGAGAGAAAGAGGATCCTCTGAGTTTCCTTTTGTTGAAGGGTTTTGGCTCCAAGCGGATGTCATTGCTTGATCTGAGCGTTCTTGTTGGCTGATGTAGGCATAGTTTGTCTCTCAGGAATTCTGTGCCTTGGTTGTGTATTGCTCTGTACATTATGCACATTGATTTGAATTGTATCTGTTGTTTTATTGGTAGCCAATGTAGTGTTTTTAGCACAGGTGTGATGTGTTCTCTTAGTGATAGTTTGAGAAACAGTCTGGTTGCCGCAATTTGTATGCGTTGTAGTTTTTTGAGAAGTCATTCAGGCATACCCAGGAATAGGCTATTGGCGTAATCTACTCTGGACATGACAAGAGCGATGATGGTAAGTGTTTTGTTGGTGAATGATAGGAATGGTAGGATTCTTTTTGATGCTCGCAGTAGAAAAAAGCATTTCTTGAGTAGAGCCTTTAGTTGTGGCTCTAGAGTGAGATTGTTATCAGGACCCCCCGGTTTTTTACAATCGTCGATCGTGCTGGGGTTGTACCGAGTCTCTTGGCCAAGGGATGTAGCGATTGTCTGCTCCATTTTTTGTGACAATCGTTATCTCTGTTTTGCCTGGATTGATTTTGAGGGAGTTTGAGTTCATCCAGTTGAATACATTGCAAAGGCAATTCCCTAGTGTAGTGTTTTCTTCTTGGGTGTCTTGCATTTTGAAGATTATTTGTGTGTTCTCTGCATAGTTGTAGCAGGTAAGGCTGTGTCTTTTGATGATTTTGATTAGTAGAGCTAGGTAGATGTTGAATAATAGCAGAGAGAAATATGATCCTTGTGGTACTCTTGGGTTGGACTTGAAAGGTTTCATCCATACGGTTTCCGTTCTATTTTTTAGGAAGGATTTCATCCATAGTAGGGTGGTATCTGTTATTTCCAGTCCTTCTAATCTCGTTATGATCATGTCATGGTTAACTGTGTCCAATGCTGCAGATAGGTCTAGAAGTATCAAGTCAGTACTGTTGTCTGAGTCTGCGTTTGCTTTTAGGTTGTCCCATATTGAGAGGAGAGCTGATATTCCGTTCCTCTCATTGGTCTGAAACCAACGTGTGCCTGGTCTAGTAGGCAGTGCTCTTCTATGAATTTTTGTGTTGTTTTGTATATGTATTTTTCAAGCAGTTTGGCTATGTACGGGATGTTGGAGATGGGTCTGTAGTTGGAGAGCTCCTCTTTGTTTCCTGCTGTATCTTTGAGTAGCGGCCTGATGTATGCTGATTTGAACGAGTGCGGGACTTTACCTGTTGAGATCGAAAGGTCGAGGACATTCCTGTAGTATTCCATGGGAGTTCCTTGCTTGAGAATTAATTTGTATATGTCCGGGGGCAGGAGTCCTCGAGAGAGCCTGATTTGTTGCTTCGATTTACCAGTTGGGCGAACGTCTCCACTGATATTTCGGGTAATATTTGTAGTTTGTTTGGATGTTCCTCGTGAGAATAGGCAGGGTCTGTAGTATGATCGTGTGGTCTGCTTTGTATGGTTTGTTGGATGGCAATGATTTCGTGTTTGAAGCTAGGTCATTGCATAGTTTAATCGATGGTCTTGACATGTTTTTGCAGCCCAGTGGATTTTTAATTTCATTTACAGTTTTCTGAGTTCTTTTTGGGTGTTTGGTGCTTTGAAGATTTGGTTGTGGTAGTGTTTGCTCTTTGCTTTTTGTATTTCCTTTTTGTATGAGCAGATATGTTGCAGAAATTTCACTTTATTTCCCTTCCAGCCTCCCCGCTCCCAGAATCAGTTTCCTCTTTCTGTCCCTAAACCTCCATCTGCTTCTTCTCGTTTTCGGTCTTTTGCCCTTCTTGCGCCCAAACACTGAAACTCCCTTAATTTTTCTATTAGTTCTTCTCGCTTTCTTTGTATTTTTCAGTCTAACCTTAAAACCACCCATCTGTTATCTGTTCTTTCAGATAGCTGAATGATTGTCTTCGCCCCTCTTCTGATTTTTTTATCTGGAAATGCATTGTTTATGCTGATCGTACTGTTGCTATTTTTATTTGCAATAGGGCCTTTGGCGAAAAGCGCTATGTAAATTTAATAAAATACAACACAATACAAATAAAATACAATACAATTTAACAAAGAATGCTGATTGCATATATTTACTTGGGCCACAAATGAAGTAGTGATAACTTGGATATAAAATATTGACACTAATAGGAATCATTAGTAAATCTGCTGAGGTGTAAAATATGTAATAGAAACAAAGAGTTGCAGAACGCTATTTTTGTGTATGACAAGTGCATACTTTCCACAGCATATGTATTTGTGTCGACCAATACAAAACATGTGGATGCCATCCATCTAAAGGATATTAAAAAAAAATAATAATAACTTTATAGTTTATTAGGTATCAAATGTTAATGAGTCTCTCTGCATGTATCCTTAACTCGGCTACATACAAACTTATAAATTGATATTTATACTCGTGGAAGCTGATAAATTTGTCATTTTCTCAGTTGCTACTACTCAAAATCAATCATCTTGTAAGTGAAATGTAAGTATACTTTTTACATCAACATTTTTACTTTGTATTACTCTATGGACCCCACAGCCTGCTATCTTTTCACTATCAGTTTCAAATATTTTTGACACTAGACATTCCTTAATAATTACTGGTGATGAGCACCACAGTAACTGCACATCATGAAATGGTAGGTATTGATAAAAATATGTCATGTTATGCTATGTTGTGTTACTTTGCATTTATATAGTACCTTATGTATCATTGGAATGATCCCAAAGCGCTGGTAGGTTGAACGCCCTCGGTAACCGTAGTTCAAGTCAGTCGAGAGAGAGAGAGAGAGAGAAAGAGAGAGAGAGAGAGAGAGAGAGAGAGAGAGAGAGAGAGGTGCACCAGATATGTGTGCAGCTGATGTGGCACTTGCATGATAGCTGCTTCTTAGCGTTAGATGTGGTGGTTGGGAGGTCAGGAATATGTGTTCATTCTGGTTGGTTGATACCAAGACTGATTTTTGGCTGTGTTAGACCTGAGGAGACGCTTAGGCTAGCAGTGTGTGCTCAGCTAGCTGTGTTTAATTAGGATGATGTGGAGTATGTGGCAGGTGTTAGTATGAGAACATCTATACCGAATGTGTCATAGTATCGCTGTGTTCTAGTTGAGTGGTGGTGCATAGGAGAGAGTAAGGGTGGTGTGACATGGTGATTTTCAGTAAGGTGCTTGAGATCGAACGCTCATCTGTACCATCTATTGTATCTGTTTTATTCACTGTTCGTTCATTCAGTTCTGTCTGTTCATACATTACGTCTCGTTCATCATTTAGTTTACTTGTCTTTCCAATTCATTCCATCATTCAATCCTTCATCTACATAAACTACTCCATCCAGTCTGTTAATCTATTTCATCCTTCCCATCTGTTTAGCGTGTTGCATCTGTTCCATACTTTTTATTTATTCGATCTGTTCCCTGTGTTTTACTCACTTCATCAGTTCCATCCGCTGCATGCGTTCTATTCACTCCATCCATTCCATCTACTCCATCCGTTCCATCAACTCCATCCACTCTATCCATTCCATGTACTCCCTCCGTTCCATGTAATCCCTTCGTTCTATGTGTTCCATGCACTCCATCCATTCCATGTACTCAATCCGTTCATGCATTTCATCCGTTCCATGCACTTCATCCGTTCCATGCACTTCATCCGTTCCATGCATTCCAACCATTCCATCGACTCTATTCATTTCATCCATTCTATCCGTTCTATCCATTCCATTGACTCTATCCGTTCCATCCACTCTAGCCATTCAATTCACTCTATCCGTTCCATTCACTCAATCCGTTCCATCCGCTCCATCCACTCCATCCACTCCATCAGTTCCATCCGCTCCATCCACTCCATCAGTTCCATCCGCTCCATCCACTCCATCCACTCCATCCGTTCCATCCGTTCCATCCACTTCATCCACTTCATCCGTTCCATCCATGCCATCCGTTCCCTCCATGCCATATGTTCCCTGCACTCCATCCGTTCCCTTCACTCCGTCCGTTTCATCCACTCTATCAGTTCCATTCACTCCATCTGTTCCATCCACTCCATCTGTTCCATCCACTTGGTTTGTTCCATCTGCTCTATTAGTTCCATCTGGTCTATCAGTTCTATCCACTCCGTCTGTTCTATCTACTTCACCTGTTCCATCTATTCCATTTACTCCATCTGTTCCATCCACTCCAGTCCGCTCTGTTTGTTCCATCTGCTCTATCTGTTCTATCTATTCCAACTTTTGTTTAACTCCACCAGTTCCATCTATTCCATCTGTTCAATCCACTCCTTCTGCTCCATTCACTCCATCAGTTCTATCTATTCCAACTTTTGTTTAACTCTATCAGTTCCATTTATTCGATCTGTTCGTTTCACTCCTTCTACTCCAGCCACTCCTTCTGCTCCAGGCACTCCTTCTGCTCCAGCCACTCCTTCTGTTCATCCATTCCATCTGTTCCATCCACTTCATCAGTTCCATCCATTCTACCTGTCACATACACTCGACCTGTTCCATTCACTTCATCTATTCCATCTACTCCGCCAGAGCGATCCGCAACAACTGGTCTCTCAGCTCCATTTGTTTCATCAACTCCATCTATACTGTCTACTGTATCTGTTTCATCCATTGCCTCAGTCTATTTGATCTGTTCCAATTGTTAATAGCTACTCATTTCTTCATTCGTTCAATCTGCCCGTTCCATCCACTTGTTCCGTTCCATCTGCTTCAACCATTTCATCCGCTTCAACCCTTTCATCTGCTTCAACTGATCCATCCACTTCATCCGATCCATCCGCTTCATCTGATCCATCCACTTCATCCGATCCATCTACTTCATCCAATCCATCCACTTCATCCGTTCCATCCTCTTTGTCCGTTCCATCCACTTCATCCGTTCCATCCACTTCATCCGTTACATATACTTTTTCTGTCCCATCCACTTCGTCCATTCCATCTACTTTGTCCATTCCATCCACTTCATCCGTTCCATCCACTTCATCCGTTCCATCTGTCCCATCCACTTCATCTGCTACATCCGTTCCATCCACTTTATTCCCTCCATCTACTTCATCCTTCCATCCACTTCATCTGTTCCATCCGTTCCATCCACTTTATTCACTCCATCCACTTCATTCGTTCCATCCACTTCATTGGTTCCATCCACTTCATCCGTTCCATCTACGTCATTCGTTTCATCCACGTCATCCATTCCATCCACGTCATCTGTTCCATCCACGTCATCCATTTCATCCACGTCATCAAATCCGTCCACTTCATCCGATCCATCTACTTCATCCGTTCCGTCCACCTCATCTGTTCCGTCCACTTCATCCGTTTCCTCCCTTCCATTCGCTTCATCCTGTGGGATGTTTTTAACCCATGCATCCAAGCCCTACAATAAAACTGTGCAGTACTGGCATGGAAAACATCATGATGGCCAGAACTCCCCAGAGAGTGCACAGGGAAAACATGAAGAATAGGCTGCCACCCATTTTTGCCTATGTTGTGAGCACAGGAGGGCACTGCCTAAAACCACCAGTGGGCTACACACACAGTAACCTGAAACCATTGGGAACGGCAATGCTGATTGCCAAAAAAGCAACTCAGAACTGTGGGGAATTCATTTTCTTAATCCCAAAAATGGTTGCATTACCAGCACTCACCACTATCAGAAAGCCGGCATTTTAAAACCACCAGACTTTTGTGTAAAACTGAACAAATGAAACAAAACTAGACCAAGGAAAGACTTACTAAGAGGTGGATACAATGTAAAACTATTTTCTGAAATGACTTGAAGGAAGTAATTATTTAATGTATATGTAAAAATTGTCAGTTTGGTTTGAATGTAGAAAACTGGGAACAAAAAGTGACATTTAGCTGAAACCTGGCTTAATGAAACTGGATTCTGCCTGACAACTACCCCCGACAGGAGAAACCTGTTCAGCCACTTTTTCCAGGCCTAGCTGCATCCTGCATCCCCCTGGCCAAAAGGAGTTGTCACCTCTCTGATTAGATTAGGGGTGGAGCAGCTGGGGACTACAGGGAGTTGAACAAAGGCCTGGCCTGGACTCAGGCAAATGTTATATTGGGGGCGTTGTAAAAGTGGCTTCCTCTTAGGGGAAACTGGGAGGGGCAGTGCCTCTGCTAGCAGCTGAGCTTGGGGGGAGTGGATAAACCAGTTATTCCACCCTGTGATGTGGGAAGCCACACCCCTTTTTGACCAGGGCATAATTTTAAAAAGATAGATAACTCATAGTGCAGACTTGTCAGAATTATATAAGTAATATCATTATTTTTGTGATTTTTCTGTGAACATTTTGAGAGGCGTTAGGACCCTGTGCTGTATTCTGGGGGGTTGCTAGCGGAAAATAGGGTCTCACTCCAAATGTCTGCATGTTAAAAATCTGACACTTCATCAATTAATGTCCATACTCCTTGCGCACATGTGTGTAATTTTGGGTAAATGTCCGATATTGCAAAACCAGTTAAAAAGCGCAAAATGTTGTCATTTTTGAAAGCAAGCCCCCAGGAAGATCAGAGGCGGACAAGCATGGACCATAAGGAATATATAATGTGCACATGTAATTTCAACAAATTGTATATCTGGGAAGGATGTATTTGAATCAAATATAGATTTGTGGGCAAACTGACCAGGGGAGGATCCTCTGACCATAAAACCTCCAGAATCACTCTGACTCACATTTCCTTCCCCCAATCAAGGGAGAGAGGAGGAATTGGCCAATGATAAGTGAGAGGGGCAGGTTTAGTTATGACCAACGCACACACCCACTTCCCAAAACACATGAAAAGAGACTGCTGGGACAGGTAGAGACATTCAATTCCATTTGCTGCGGAGCATGCTGACCGACGACTTCACATCCAGAGAACCAGACTTCAAATCCATCAATCTCCAAAGACCAGAACTTTACTTCAGAACTTAAAGCAAGGGCCTAAACCCACTAACTGAGAACTCTTCTCAGCAGGCCTCAGCAACCTTAAAATCATTTGCGAACTATTCCACAGCCGGGCGAGCTGTTTGAATTCTTTTGCCAAGAACAATTGCCAGAGACCAGACCAGAGATCCAGAGTGACCCAGACCGCTGTGAGCAGAACCAGCAGCTGACCCAGATCACTGTGAAGTGCCGAGACCAGAACCGGAGTCCAGTCCAAAACCTGACCAGATCCGTGGCGAGGCCTATTTCAAATTTATATTGTGAGTATCTAGCAGAACTGTGCAGAACCAATCTCTTAGTTAAAATAATCGAATCCAAACTATTTTAACCTAAGTAGAACTGCCTCCTAGAAATCGTGTCATCTGTCATTTTTAAAGCTGCACAACTGTTACCTGTCATTTTGAGTTTACTTTAAATCCGAAAAACGACCTTTACAAAATCGTTCATATCTCTGGAACCGGTTTAACTTTCCTCTGAAAGCTTAGAATCTCAGCTTTCCAACGAACCTAGAACCGACTTGCTACTCCTTATACTTTTGCCGTAATCACGATTCAAGCACTCGCGAATTTTGCCGCAATTTGCGATTTGGCCTGATTTCTTTACCTGTAAAAAGATAGCAGCTTTTTGCTTTCCTTTGCTAAAAATTTGTTTGTCTCTTAATAACCATCCCTGAATCATTGGTAAAGAGAGCCTGAGCTCATCCCAAGTATCTCTCACTCACCCTGAACCTCCTAAAGGGAATTAAAAGCATTTTCAGCATATTTCTCACTTCATTGCCAACACATTCAAAGCACTTGGGCCTGTGTTTTAAAACTCATACCTGTTTTCTCTAAGCTTGCTGGGGGGGAACGAATTTCGTATTGTATTTGATTGCATTCCTGAGAACTGTGTGCTCCTCTTTCCATCTCCTTCCATTTCTTACATTGCATAGGGGAGGGGGGTGAATTGCCAGAGAAAAAGTGATTATCTTATCTTTTGCTAAAATCATATCAAGTACTTCTGTACTGCATTTTATTCCTCATTGCTTTTCCCCTTGAAATCATAAAAGTATTTTTGCTACTTTATCCATCCTATACAAACTCCTCATTGATTGTAAAGAAGTGTGCTAGTGCCAGATTACCCATTGTTGATCAACATCATATGTCTAAGTGTACTATCAGATATTAATTTATTATAAAGTGTGATATATATATATATATATTGTTTAAATTCTCAAATAAACCTTTTAAACTTGCAAAACAGAACTACTTCTTGGCTCAGTGGGGTCAGAGGGATTCTAAGAGAGGGGTGTTATATAGGGGTAGTCATCCAGAACTCATGAACTGGACATACAGATATATCAATAAGGGTTTCCATTCAGTATCCCAGACTAGGCATTGACTTAGCTGTAGTGTTGAATTGAATCCTCTTACAAATTGGGGGCTCGTAGCCGGGGATTCCGGATTAGATCTATCACTTGTGCAGATTAATACAATGTGCTAACTGACAAGATACATACATCCGGTCGGATCACCACGCTGTGTTACGCTGTAAAGCACTCCTCAAAGGAACGCTCTAAGGAAACGGTCTGTTTTGCAAAAATAAAATACAAACTTCTGTAAGTCATGAAGGATCTCAAATTCCAGAATGACGACACTTGTAGACATCAAAATAGCCAGAGAGCACTTCTTACATAAGCTATTTGTGAGAGGTGAGTGGACTCATCAGGACCAAACAGTCTGGTTGCAGGCAATCGCGCAACAGGTCACTGAAACAGGATCAAATATATGGGGAGATCAGGGTCCCCTACATGTGGCCCTGAGTGAACTATATATGGCCCCTAAAGCCAAAGATGAATATAATAAGATTGCCAGGATAGCGGCATATTTGTATCTATATACCAAGATCTGGCAAATAGGCAACAGATGGCGTTAGAGAAGGCCCAATCTGATCTGGACTCTTCTGAGCAGAGGCTGCTCAGGAGCCAGGAGTCAGAAAAGGACAGCAGACAGTACATCACTAAAATAAAGGAGGATATGGATGTGCTGCAACAGGAAAAGGCAGACCAGGATACCAGATTTCTGGCCTTGCAGAAGGAGTACCAAGAAGGTTTGGACTCCCTACTGCAGAGCCAGAAAAAGCTGGAGCAACAATTAGATTTCAATAGGGCATGTGCAGAGCAGGTAGTCACCCTGCAAAGCCACCTAGATAGGGAGAAGGCAGAGAGCAATAAACTGATTTTGAAAGACCTGGATACCCAGGCAGAGTTTGACCAGGAGCGCCAGAAAGCTGGTGCCTTCCAAAGGCAAAGGGACGACCTGGCGGCACAGATGCAGGCTCTTAGTCAGGAAAGGGATACCTTAGGCCAGGAAGTCTGCCACTTAAAAAGGAAAATGGAAGAAAATCACCTGGCCCTCCAGGGACTGGGTGACCTCCAAAAAGAAAACCAGAACTTGTTAGAGCACACCAGGAGGTTGGAGGATGCTCTGGCAAGAAAGGAGCAGGCCAATAGGGACACAGCTCAGGAGGTAACCCTCCTGCAGCAGAGACTGGCCCAGTACTCCAGGACCGATCAGGAGGCACAGAGAGAAAATGAGGCTCTCTGTCAGCACAATGATAGGCTCCAGCAACAGGTAGCGATGCAGGAGAGACTGATAGAGTCTAGTAAGGCCTTAACTGAGGAACTGAAAGCGCAGGCTCTTGCATTGCAACAGGGAGTAGGGGCTGATAGAGACGAGGTGCGCTGGGAAAGGGAAACGCCTGAGCAGAACCTCAGGAGCCCTGGTACCAGAGGCCTTCATCTCTCCCAGTCCCTGGAATCTGCCACCCCCATGTCCCCTCACGCACATGAGCCCAGGGCCACGGAGACGGCAGATTACTATCCAGCTAGAAGTATGGGGCTCATAGGCCAGTACCCCCCAGTAATGGATGGGCGGGCATCCGGGTATGGGCACCCAAGCACAGTGCAATTTAGTGGGGAACCGCAGGAGAGTAGGCCCATTAAGGGCATCCTGAAAACCTCTGCCCAGTTAGGTCAGTGGGGGGGTACCCATCAAATCCTGGCAGCAAGGAGGGATCTGAAGACTCCTCTGAGCATTACAGGACACAGGAGACCAGGTCCCCACATTCTGCCAGCCATTCCCAGGCTCGCAGAATCCGGGAAAACCTGGAAGATCAGACGGGCACCTCTGGGAGCAGCGCTTCTGAGTCGGAGGATGAATGGACCAGGGTTACCCGAACCAAAAAGGCCAATAAGGCAAAAAGGGCCTTGCTTAAGGACCCATTGAAATAAAAAAAGGCAATAAGGAGTGTCATCACGCCTTATCATAAGAACGCCAAATATTCTGTTTGGGAACACCTGGAGCTCTATGAGCAAATGATGGAGACTTTCCATTTGAAGGACAGCCAAAGCTGTATACAATATGTAAAGTGGACCTTCTCACCAGAATACTCCAGTTTCTTTGCGGGGCTGGAGGATCAAAACCATTCAAGATGGTCCACTACAGGGCGGCCATCTTGAAACATTTTTCTGTGCACAGAAATCCTCAAGAGGCTCGCAAGGCAGCCAACAATTTGCAATGTGGGGAGGATCAGGCCCCACAAGAGTTTGTGCAAGAATTAAAGCGTGCTTTTGCGCAGACCACCAGAAGGGTACGCACGGATAGCAGAGAATTTATCAATACGTTTTTCCATGCCTTACCCAAATACATAATGACCCAGCTCGTGAGAGATTTTCATGAGAAAATATCTTTAGACTGGGTCATTGAACAGGCTACCCGGATCTATGAGGTGCAGAAGCCTATCAAAAATAAAAATAACGCGCCGAAAAACCCCAAAACCAACAGCGCCCCTGCTGCTGCCAAGGTGGCAGAGGTAAAGGTTGCCCCCGTTTTAGATTTGGAGATGGGGGGGCCTAAAAACCTGCCTGCACCAAATAATTCACAGCCCAGAAGGCCCTCGGGCCAGTCACAGACAGGGAGTCAAGGAGGTAGTCCCACAAACGGGGTCCCCCGCTCCCCTGACTATGTAAGTCCCCGCTATAAGGGAAACCGACCAATCCTGGGTTATGTGTGGACTCCTCCAGCCAAGCACCTAACCCAGGGAACTTCCCTCCCAACTTCCCACAGGAGGGCAGAAATTCTCCAAATCCTGGCCAGAACTTTTTCCCCAGGTATCCACCCAATTTCCCGCCTCAAAATCATCCATCCTTCTTTCCCCAATTCCCTGAGCCCAGACAACCTATCCGGGAGAGGGGAGGCCAAGGGTGGAGGGGTACCAAAATCTTTCCAACCAGGGGTACTACCAGAGAAGGGATAGCTACCCTTCCCGGGATCAGCCCAGGGGAGAAAATAGAGCCCCGTATCAGCCTGAGCGGGTTTCCCAGTTAGAGCGCCAGGTCCAAAATATGGCACGGGATCTGGGTCACATACTGAGGGCTCAACAGAACCCTCAGATGACCATGCCACCGCAGAATGCCCCAAACTCTGGACCTGGTGCTCCAGAACAATGACGGGGGCAGCACCCCGATAACCCACCGGTTCCCAGGGAGGAGGCACAAGGGGAAGGGGGGTGTAAAGCCTTGGAGGAAGCTTCCTTCCCAACTTGTAAACAGCCCCTGGAAAACCAGGAACCGGAAACAAAATCTCCTACCCCTGAAAGTCTGCCACCCAAGGAGCAGAAAGGAGGTAGGAGAAACAAAGGACCCAAACAGACCCACTTTGTGGAGGAGGTACAGGTCTTCCAATTTGAGGGAGAGGGATCCTCAGAAGATCCTGGGAAAAGGATCTTCTCCTTCGGAGGTGGGGGAACTCCTCCCAAGGAAAAATGGGTCCCAAGGGATTCCAATCCAGACTGGGGAGATGTGGAGACTGAGGTACCGCCGCCCATCATCTCATCGCAGAACCGACAATACCAAAATCCCCTGGTTCAAACCCATCCTGGTGACTGCCTCCAAAAAGGGGGGGGTGGCCCAGAACCGGAACCAGGGGAACCCACAATGGCTCTGATCTCCAGTTGCCAACTTTTTCTTTAAGATTCCGAAGGCTCTCCACAGAATTCTGCCCAAATCTCCTCGCTAGCAATGTCCAAAACCAGAAAGTTAGCCCACCAGTTGTCCAAAAATGTGCATTGTCTGTGCCCCCTTGAGGAGAAGGAGGGAAGATACTATGCCCCGGTACAAGTACAAGGGCATGGTACAATTTTGGCACTGGTAGACACTGGATCCCAAGCTAGCCTTCTGTCCAAAAGGGCCTTTGAGGAACTAAATGCAGGAAGGGGGTAGAATTACCGTATTCCTCTCACCTCTCTTCCTGGACAACTGCAGAACATTGACGGGAAGGAAGTTCCTGTCGAGGGGACTGTAGATTTGGCCATCAAAATTGGGCGACACAAGGTGAAACACCCGGTCATAGTAGTGATTCCAGAGGGCACCCCTTGTTTACTAGGGAATGACCTCCTGAGAAGGTTGTCACCCCTAATAGATTGTGTAAACAAGGTCCTCTGGACCCAGACTAGCCGACCCATTAAATTAAAACAGAGTGTCAACCATGTTAGTTTAAACGGCACCTGCCACATGGTTGAACAAAAATCTGACCAAGTAGAATTTCACTTCCAGAACAACCAAACTCCAGACGTGACAGTAATAGCAGTAGGACAACAGACTGGTGTTGGGGGGGTCCTCTCTATTTCTGAAAATCAACCTTCCTTCCAGTTTAAGGTGGTATTCCACACTGGAAGGAAACACTCTGAAATTCTTCACCAATCCACAATCAGAAACTCCCACTCCTATAGTCCAGAAAGATGTGAAATCAGCTCAGAGCCTGGCTGATATTCAGCAAATTGGAGATCATTTGTTCATCCCTGTTCAGTTAAATGATGGGAAGGACTCTGTTCTCGCTCGAGTGTGTGTGAACAACGGTAAGAGCTTCATCAGCGAAGCCATGTTCCGCCAACTCCCAAAAGATCCAGCCATTCCCACATTCAAACTGATAGACAAATGGGAAATGGACCTGGAAGCACCCAATTCCAAACATCTCCTGCCAAGCAGGTGTATGCTCTAAATCTCCATTGGCAACAAGAGCATAGTCCATAATTGTTGGGTCGTGCGAGACGTCACTGCCGCCTTTTACTTAGGCAGTGACATTCTCAATCGCTTCGCCATTAGTTTGGACCTAATAAACTTCAAAGCTTGGTCCCGATTAGCGGATAATCCCATGGGCTTTGATGATTCAGAAAAAGCATTTAGGTCAGCTCAATTGCTACCTTATGCAGTTGAAATTCAGATTAAAGAGGAAGTCACCATCCCAGAAAGGACGCGACAATTCTCCCTGGAAGTGAAAGTTAAAAGAGGACAAAAATTGAAAAACCCTGATGCTTATATTCATCTAAATGCTTCTCACCAACAGCAAGGGTTAGGAGTAAACCCAAAACCATTAGTCAACATAGAACATTACACCATTCCAATAGAGGTGGATAACAGCGACTTACAGAGTATTACTCTAGCCGCAGTCACCACTATTGGAATGGCGGTTGATGACCGACATTTCTCCATTGATTTAGGAAATGAACTGTTAGGACCAATCCCCAAGGACTGTTTTGACAGTGACAGTGAGGACAATACAACACCAGACAGGATTTTCACCCGGCATGGGGGGAACTTCCTGGTGTACACTTCTTGCCCTTATGGTAAGGAAGATGGGACTTGTGACTTCAGGAGGGATGAGGTGATTTTCCAGGTCCATGAGGGATGCCTTTCCCACCTGAAGCCTCCAGTCCAAATCAGCACTCTGACCAGGGACTTCCCCACCCAGCTGGAGGAGGCCGCTGAGATAGCCAAACCAGAAGTCTTTCCAGGCTTCAGGCAGATGGTGGAAGAGAGAGTCAACCTAGCTGATGCCTGTGTGACTCTGGAACAGAAGCAAAAGTTGAAACAAGTTTTCTTGGATTTCCAAGATCTCTTTGCGGTAGACTCATATGACTGTGGTCGCACCGACATCCACACCACAACAATTCCCACGGACCCTTGAATGACTCCAGTGTTTGTGAAGCAATATCGCTTGCCTCTCGCATCCATGGAGTCCCTTACTGAAATAATGAAGAACCTTGAGTCCCGGGGAATAATCCGTCCAGTCCACAGCACTTTCAATAATCCGGTGCTGGGAATATTGAAGCCAAACGGCCAGTGGAGACTCTGCTCCGACCTTAGGGAGCTCAACAAACGGGTCCATACTTCCCGATGGCCTCTGCCCTACATTGACCAAGGGCTGGCCCAGATTCAGGGGTCACAGGTATTCACAGCTATAGACCTGAACAATGGATACTGGACCGTGCCTGTCAGTAGGGAGGACCAATACAAACTGGCTTTTACCTTTGGGGGCCAGCAGTACACCTGGACCCGGACTCCCTTCGGATACCTCAACTCCGGCAATGAATTCAACATTTTCCTACATAAGGCCATGCCCGACCTGGGTGCGAGGGGTAACCTGGCTTATGTAGATGATGTCCTCATCAAAAGTTCATCTGTGGAGGAACACATAGCGGAGATCCGTTATGTTCTGACGCAGTTGAGGGCCACCGGAGCAAACCTTTCCTTTCAGAAAGCACAGTGGTGTAGGACCCGTGTTAATTTCTTGGGGCATGAGATTACTCCTCAGGGTCTCTGTCCCCAAGAAAAGAAAGTGGAAGCACTCCAAAAACTGAAAGACCCCACAACTCTGCGGGAACTAAGGAGCCTCCTTGGACTGACTAATTACAGCAGAAAGTTCATTGAAGGCTACGCAGAGATCACTAGACCCCTGATTCATCTCTTGAAGGGGGAGGTCAAGTGGGAATGGGGTCCAGAACAATCCGAGGCGGTAAGACAACTCAAAAGAAGCCTCTCACAAGCGCCTTGCCTAGCTTACCCTGTCAGAAACAAGGAGTTCTTCCTGGAGACGGGGTTCTCTAATACATGCTTGACGGTAGTATTATACCAAAAGCATGACAAGGTCAATAAAGTAATCTCATATGCGAGCAAAACTTTATCCTCTGTGGAGGAAAAATTCAACGATTGTGAGAAGGCACTCCTGGCAACGGTGTGGGCATTGAAGAATTACCGCCCGTTTATCCAGGGGAAACACATCATAGTGGAGACTCCACACCAGCCTCTGCAATATCTCCAAAGTGACAGAATCCGGGCCGGAAATGTGAGTAACTCCCGAATTACTTCCTGGATTCTGTCAATGCAAGGCTTTCCTGTAGAGGTCAGATATGGCCAAAACAAGAAGAGTCCCCTCGTGCAAGGTCTGGCTGACTTGCATGATTGTGCCAGAGAAAACTGTCTCGAGGACGAAAGTCTAAAAATCAAGGACAACATGGAGGCATACCTTAATTCCCCACACAAAGTCTTTGAAGAAGACAAGTGTGAGGGAATTCCCACTGTCTATGTGGATGGATGCTCGTACCATGTTGACAACAACGGGGAGAAAGAACTGGTGGCCGGCGTAGGGAATGCCTGGGTGAAGGAGTTTCCAGAACCCTCCGCTGGATACAAAATTGGTCCCCGAAGTAGTCAGGTGGCAGAGTTGATGGCTGTGCATCAGGCCATCCTCACTGATGTCCAACATCAACTCCACGAACTGGTCATAATCACCGATTCGGATTATGTACGGAACGGGTTCGTGGAGCACCTGGTTAATTGGAAAACCAGAGGCATGTTATGTGCTAATAACAAACCCTTGAAACATGGGAAGTTAATCCAAAACATTGATGATCTGGTCACATCGAATGGGATGACCATCTACTGGACAAAGATCAAGGGTCATTCCAATGTAGAGGGACCAGACAAAACTGGAAATGACTTAGCTGATCAGCTGGCCAAAACCGGGGCCATCCAAGGGGATCTAATAGAAATAGAGTCCCTGTTGGGGGAAATCCAGGTCACTGTTATCACTAGGTCCCAGACAAATGCTCACAATGATCTTGCAACTGCACAATGGAGTAAGGAGACCCCTGATGCTGATTTAATCACAGCTCAGAAGGGGGATCCAATCATTGGTAAGTTTTACCAACACGTTGAGGACCCTGAGAACTTTCCCCTGACGGATACCGATTACATTGGGAAAGAGGACCTAAGAGTGTTGATGAAATGTACAAAAATATTCCAAATCCAAGGCGGTTTGCTGGTAAGGAAATCCAAAGCTGGCCACGATCAGTGGGTGGTTCCTACCTCATTCCGAAGCCTGATGTTAAGTCACGCCCATGATGCGGCCACCGCCGGTCATAGGGGGTTTCACACAACACTGGAAATCTTAAGAGAGGTTGCATACTGGCCACACATGGGGCAGGACCTCAACCAATACTTGAAGGGGTGTCTTGTGTGTGCACAATTTCAGCCATCATCCCTCACACACCGTGTGCCTCTCTGAAAGAGGGGGATGACACTGCCATGGTCAGATTTGCAAATCGACTTTGTAGGCCCTGTGATTCGCTCGTCTAGAGGAAACAAGTACATGTTGACTGTTACATGCTTGTTTACCAAGTGCGTGGAATGTCTCCCAGCCCCAAACTGCAAGGCAGAAACAGCAGCTGCCCTGATGATTAGCCACATCTTTTCCCGTTTTGGTCTACCTCAAAGGATTGAGTCAGACAGGGGTAGCCACTTCACCAGTGAAGTAATGATGAAGATGTGGGAGATACTGGGGGTCAAAAGAAAGCTACATATTGCTTACCGGCCAGCTTCTTCTGGAGCAGTAGAGAGATATAACCGAACCATTGTGAGCATCTTAAAAAAGTTTGTGGCAGATTCTGGGCCAAGTTGGGATATCCGATTACCTCTGGTCCTAATGGCCATCAGATCTACCCCTTCATCTGCAACCAAAATGTCACCATTTGAGTTGATGACTGGACGCAAGATGGTGCTTCCCCAGCATTTGCTCTACATTTCCCAAGAGCAAATGTTAATAAATGCCTCCACAACTCATGAGTATGTGGAGAATTTAAGGAAACACCTTCAGCATGCTTTTGCCTATGCTCAGCAAAATCTAGAAAGATCAGCCGAGAGCATGAAGACCCACTATGATTTAAAAACTACCCGAAATGAATATAAGGTGGGTGATCGGGTCTATCTATACAATTTCCAAAGGAACCAGGCCAAACAGCGAAAATTCTTGCCTACATGGAAGGGACCGTTTGAAATTTTGAACAAGATCTCCCCTGTTGCCTATAAGATCTGCATCCCCAATGGCAGTCTGGTGGAAGGGGAAGACAAGCGGGTCCATATTAACCAGCTAAAGTGTTGCCATCCCAAGCACTCTTTGCAGCAACTGGAGGAGTCCTCTGCAATACCAGAGGGGACCGCTCCAGATTAATTCAGTTCCAACCCTAAAATATCCCACATATAGTCTCTAAAATATTACACTCTTGTAAGCCACTGTCTTTGAATGATAACTTGTATCTCAAAAGTAAAATGTTAGGTATGTTAAAGTATAAAATGTATATGTCTGCCACACCATTAGTAGTGATGGAAAAATGTCTACAAATAGGTATTGCCGCTTTTCCTTTGTCGTCCTAGGAGAAAGAAAACCTGGAGACTGGCCAAGGAGGATGATCCGGAGACCGGGAGCAGAGACCCAAGGGGCCCGGGGTACCGCCCAATCCTCCCATCAGGACCAGCAAGGAGAACTGATTGATCGACTGGAGGGAGGAAAAGATGCTGAACTCTGCCACCTATGGAATTGGAAGAAGAGGCGAACATCCCAGATCTTGCGATTTCCATCAGTGAAAGGACAGAATGGCCATCGCAAGAGGGGGGGGCTTGTGGGATGTTTTTACCCATGCATCCAAGCCCTACAATAAAACTGTGCAGTACTGGCATGGAAAACATTATGATGGTCAGAACTCCCCCAGAGAGTGCACAGGGAAAACATGAAGAATAGGCTGCCACCCATTTTTGCCTATGTTGTGAGCACAGGAGGGCACTGCCTAAAACCACCAATGGGCTACACACACAGTAGCCTGAAACCATTGGGAATGGCAATGCTGATTGCCAAAAAAGCAACTCAGAACTGTGGGGAATTAATTTTCTTAATCCCAAAAATGGTTGCATTACCAGTACTCACCACTATCAGAAAGCCGGCGTTTTAAAACCACCAGACTTTTGTGTAAAACTGAACAAATGAAACAAAACCAGACCAAGGAAAGACTTGCTAAGAGGTGGATACAATGTAAAACTATATTCTGAAATGACTTGAAGGAAGTAATTATTTAATGTATATGTAAAAATTGTCATTTTGATTTGAATGTAGAAAACTGGGAACAAAAAGTGACATTTAGCTGAAACCTGGCTTAATGAAACTGGATTCTGCCTGACAACTACCCCCGACAGGAGAAACCTGTTCAACCACTCTTCCCAGGCCTAGCTGCATCCTGCTACCCCTGGCCAAAAGGAGTTGTCACCTCTCTGATTAGATTAGGGGTGCAGCAGCTGGGGACTACAGGGAGTTGAACAAAGGCCTGGCCTGGACTCAGGCAAATGTTATATTGGGGGCGTTGTAAAAGTGGCTTCCTCTTAGGGGAAACTGGGAGGGGCAGTGCCTCTGCTAGCAGCTGAGCTTGGGGGGAGTGGATAAACCAGTTATTCCACCCTGTGATGTGGGAAGTCACACCCCTTTTTCATCAGGGCATAATTTTAAAAAGATAGATAACTCAGAATTATAAAAGTAATATCATTATTTTTGTGATTTTTCTGTGAACATTTTGAGAGGCGTTAGGACCCTGTGGTGTATTCTGGGGGGTTGCTAGCGGAAAATAGGGTCTCACTCCAAATGTCTGCATGTTAAAAATCTGTCACTTCATCAATTAATGTCCATACTCCTTGCGCACATGTGTGTAATTTTGGGTAAATGTCCGATATTGCAAAACCAGTTAAAAAGCGCAAAATGTTGTCATTTTTGAATGCAAGCCCCCAGGAAGATCAGAGGCAGACAAGCATAAGGAATCTATAATGTGCACATGTAATTTCAACAAATTGTATATCTGGGAAGGATGTATTTGAATCAAATATAGATTTGTGGGCAAACTGACCAGGGGAGGATCCTCTGACCATAAAACCTACAGCATCACTCTGACTCACATTTCCTTCCCCAATCAAGGGAGAGAGGAGGAATTGGTCAATGATAAGTGAGAGGGGCAGGTTTAGTTATGGCCAACGCACACACCCACTTCCCAAAACACATAAAAAGAGACTGCTGGGACAGGTAGAGGCATTCAATTCCATTTGCTGCGGAGCATGCTGACCGACGACTTCACATCCAGAGATCCAGACTTCAAATCCATCAATCTCCAAAGACCAGAACTTTACTTCAGAACTTAAAGCAAGGTGCCTAAACCCACAAACTGAGAACTCTTCTCAGCAGGCCTCAGTAACCTTAAAATCATTTGCAAACTATTCCACAGCCGGGCGAGCTGTTTGAATTCTTTTGACAAGAACAATTGCCAGAGACCAGACCAGAGATACAGCGTGACCCAGATCGCTGTGAGCAGAACCAGAGAGCTGACCCAGATCACTGTGAAGTGCCGAGACCAGAACCGGAGTCCAGTCCAAAACCTGACCAGATCCGTGGCGAGGCCTATTTCAAATTTATATTGTGAGTACCTAGCAGAACTGTGCAGAACCAATCTCTTAGTTAAAATAATCTAATCCAAACTATTTTAACCTAAGTAGAACTGCCTCCTAGAAATCGTGTCATCTGTCATTTCTAAAGCTGCACAACTGTCACCTGTCAATTCTGCAGCTGCAAGCTGTCACCTGTCATTTTGAGTTTACTTTAAATCCGAATAACAACCTTTACAAAATCGTTCATATCTCTGGAACTGTCCTAGGAACTTGGTTTAACTTTCCTCTGAAAGCTTAGAATCTCAGCTTTCCAACAAACCTAAAATTGACTTGCTTCTCCTTATACTTATGCCGTGATCACGATTCACGCACTCGCGAATTTTGCCGCGATTTGCGATTTGGCCTGATTTCTTTACCTGTAAAAAGATAGCAGCTTTTTGCTTTCCTTTGCTAAAAATGTGTTTGTCTCTTAATAACCATCCCTGAATCATTGCTAAAGTGAGCCTGAGCTCATCCCAAGTATCTCTCACTCACCCTGAACCTCCTAAAGGGAATTAAAAGCATTTTCAGCATATTTCTCACTTCATTGCCACCACATTCAAAGCACTTGGGCCTGTGTTTTAAAACTCATACCTGTTTTCTCTAAGCTTGCTGGGGGGGAACTGAATTTCATATTGTATTTGATTGCATTCCTGAGAACTGTGTGCTCCTCTTTCCATCTCCTTCCATTTCTTACATTGCATAGGGGAGGGGGGTGAATTGCCAGAGAAAAAGTGATTATCTTATCTTTTGCTAAAATCATATCAAGTATTTCTGTACTGCATTTTATTCCTCATTGCTTTTCCCCTTGAAATCATAAAAGTATTTTTGCTACTTTATCCATCCATTGTGTTAGTATAGGATGGACAAATCCTCATTGATTGTAAAGAAGTGTGCTCGTGCCAGATTACCCATTGTTGATCAACATCATATGTCTAAGTGTACTATCAGATATTAATTTATTATAAAATGTGATATATATATATATTGTTTAAATTCTCAAATAAACCTTTTAAACTTGCAAAACAGAACTACTTCTTGGCTCAGTGGGGCCAGGGGGATTCTAAGAGAGGGGTGTTATATAGGGGTAGTCATCCAGAACTCATGAACTGGACATAAAGATATATCAATAAGGGTTTCCATTCAGTATCCCAGACTAGGCATTGATTTAGCTGTAGTGTTGAATTGAATCCTCTTACAATCCGTTACACCTACTGCATCTGATTCATCCGCATCATTGTTTTTATCTGCTGCATTCATTTCATCCGTTTCATCCACTGCATTTGTTTCACCCACTGCGTCTACTTCATTCCTTTCATCCACTTCGCTCCTTTCATCCATTTCATTCGTTCTAATTCAGTTTATACATTTTAATTTACATTAGCCGTTTTAGTTTTCCATTTTTTTCGATCGGGTCTCGATGCTGGATTGTTATTTTTGATACAGCAACCATGGGTTACTGTATATTGTTGCTGTTAAACTGTTTGTATTAAGAGTTGATTTATATGGGAAGAGCCACTTTTTCAGTAATTTGTGGAAGCACATGAGGTCTTCAGTGAGTCGGATGTGGGATGGAAGTGAGTTCCACAGAGTGGGGACCAGGGCAGAGAATGATGATCCACCTAACCTGACTGAGTTGGTTTTTGGTATCACTAGGAGGGGAGCAGAGCTTGATCTTAGAGTGCGTGGTGGATGGTAGGGTTTCAGTTTGTCCCGAAGATATTGAGGTCTGGTTTTATGCATTGCTCTGTGGGAGATGCATAAGGTTTTGAAGGTCACCCTTCAGGCAACCGGAAGCCAGTGCAGAGTTTTGAGAGCTGGGGAGATGTGATCTCTTGGGTTAAGTGCTAGTAGCAGTTTGGCTATGGCATTTTGTGCAATTTGTAGATTAGTCAGGTGGTACACATGGACTCTGAGGTAGAGGGGGTTAGCATAGTCCAGTCTTGACATAACAATTGATAGGACCGTAGAGAGTCTGTTGGGAAAGGAGAGGTATGGAAAAATGCGCCTAAGAATTTTGAGGTGGTAGTGGCAGGATTTAGAGACGTTGTTGACTTGGAGCGAGAGGGTTAGGTCAGAGTCGAGAGTACATCCAAGGTTTTTTACTGAGTTTGAGGTTGTCAGGGATTTGCCCATGGTGGATGTCCAAGGTAGGGGGTGTGGAAGAAGTTTGATGTTGCCACACACCATGATTTCAGTTTTGGAGGGGTTTAACAGGAGGTGGTTTGTGGTCATCCAGTGATCCATGTCACAGAGGCAGGCAGCGAGATCCGGTTGGCAGTTGCGATTTGAATTAAGGAGTTTTAGGATTAGTTGGGTGTCATCGGCATAGTTGTAGCATAGGATATTGTGCGAGCGGATTATTTGTGGGTGGACATATAGAGGTTGAACAGGAGGGTTGATAGGCATGCTCCTTGTGGAACTCCGGTATTGACTGGTTGGGCTTGGCAAGCATAGGTGGAGAGTAGGGTTATTTGGTTCCTATTGTTGAGGAAGGCATTTGAGAGCATTTGAGAGTGTTTCCACGGATTCCCAGGGAGTGGAGGCGGTCGAGGAGGATTGAGTGGTTGATTGTGTCAAAGGCGGCGGATAGGTCAAGAAGGATTAATGCGGCGCATCCCGCAGAATCTGCAGTGTTTTTAAGGTCATCCCAGATTGAGATTAGGGTGGTTTCGGTTCCGTGTTGGGGTCTGAAACCTGACTGAGCTGGGTCTAGGAGATTGTTGGCTTCGACAAAGGCATTTAGTTGGGGCTAGGCTGTTCGGTCAATGAGTTTAGCAAGGAACCAGGTGTTTGAGAAGGGGTGGTAGTCTTTGGGTTCGAGAGGGTTGAGGGAAGGTTTTTTTAGAAGAGGCTTTACATGAGCAGTTTTGAACGCGTCAGGGAAAATTCCTGAGGAGAGGGAGTCGTTTATGATGGTTCTTGCATGTTCTCCTGCGCAGGTAGATGCAAATATTTCTTTGAGGGTTGTGGCTGGCCAGGGGTCTAGCGGGGAGCCGGATGGTTTACGGACGGAGAGAAGTTTGAGAAATTGGTTAGTTGATATTGGAGTGAAAGAGTCGAAGGTCAGTTGGATAGCGGTTGCAGGCGGTGAGATGGCAGGGAAGTTGGGTGGATTGTGTGGTGGGTGCAACAGGGCCAGTTTGTTGGTTAGAGAATTTGTTTTTTCAACAGCAGTGGTGTAGAAGTGGAGTGAGAGTGAGTCGCAGAGTGATTGTGAGGGGGTCGATTGGGTGGTGGTACAAGATGGTTTAGTCAATTCAGAGATGATTTTGTGGAGTTCTTTGCTGTGGTTTTCACAGTTCAGGATTCAGGAGCTGTAATGGGCTTTCTTTGCTTTCCAGATTTCGGCTTTGTAGTGGCGATGGTGCCGGGACAAGGTGGATCTGCTCCGGGTGGTTTTGTCTTTCCGCCATTTGCGTTTGAGGGATTTATATAGTTGTTTTGTGGTCTTCAGTTCTGGAGTAAACCATCTAGGAAAAGGACCATGGCGAGCTGATGGTTTGCAAGTGGGGATGAGCGGGATTAATGAGGTATTGGGCCATGAGTCAAAGGCGTTGGAGGTTAGGTGTTCATTGGGTGGTCTGGTGGGGGGGAATGTAGGAGCGCGTCAGCTAGGTTGGGAAGGATTTTTAGTTTCTTCCAGCATTTGCTTAGATTTGGAGGTTCTGGTTTGGGTACGGGGAGCGGGGTGGGTGAGCGAATGGTGAAAGAGACAATGAAGTGATCAGACCAGATGATAGGAGTGGGGGGGTTTAGATGTGTCTGGTCGTGGGAGCTGAAGATGGCATCAAGGGTGTGTCCTTTATAGTGAGTTGGCCAGTTTATGTGGGTATGGAGTTTAATCATGTCTAGGCAGTCAACCAGAGAGTGGGTCATAGGGTTGGTGGGGATGTCAAGCCAGATATTGAAATCTCCTAGAAGGGTGAGGGTGGGATGGTTCAATTGGAGGGTGGCTATCGAGACACAGAAGTTGTTTGAGAATTGTCTGTCATAGCCAGTAGGTCTGTAGATGATTAGGAAGCTGTGGGAGAATAAAGTGGGGAGGGATAGTTTTACGAGAAGCGATTCGCAGGAAGGAATGGTTGGCTGGTTGTCGATGGTTGAGGCGGACAAATGTGGCTTGAAGGCGATTGCTAGTCCTCCTCCTCTAGAGGGTCGGTTCAGTGGGATGAGGGAGTGGCCTGGGGGAAGGCTTCATTGGTGATAGGGGCAAAGTCATCAGAGAACCAGGTTTCTGTGATAAAGATCAGGTCGAGTTTGTCAGATTCGAGGAGGTCAAAGATGCTGTGTCTGTTTTTTGCTACAGATCAGGCATTAAAAAGGATGCATCTTCGGTACAGGAGGATGATTAGGGAGTAGCAGAGGTGGAGGATGGGAGGGGAGGGGCAGTGAGTCAGAGGGGGGTGGGAGAGGTAGGGGGTGGGTTTATGGTTGTGAGAGGAGAGAGTGGAAACTTGGGTGAGAGAGAGGGATGGTCGGTGGTCGATGGGAAGTGTAGGCGGGCGGTAGTGGATGTGGGGGGGAGGGGTTGATGGGATGTGCCGGGTTGGTTGGATATGGGTCAGGGGACTTGAAGGTGGGATGTGGGGGGTTTAGGAGTTCCAGTTCTGGTTGGTGAGAATTCAAGGGAGAGGGGTTTCAGGCAGGGTGAGATAGGGGGGAGGGTGGTGATGATCAAGAATGGGAGATTGAAGTGGTAGGTCTGGACAGGAGTGGCAAGGAGTACTGAGAGGTTGAAGGGGATCGGGTAGGTTTCCTCTTCAGGGTTTTTGTTGTGGTTGGTGTGTGAGAGAGGGTAGGGGGTTTGGAGGGTGAAAGGGATGTGGCTTCTGTTCTTGCCAGGGCGAGGTGTGCAGTTTTTAAGGAGGGGAAAGAGTGGGGTCGGAGGAGGATGTTGGTGAGAGTTGATGAGGGGAATGGTGGGGGGTAGTTGCGGGGCTGGGTGTGCTTGGGAGTGTGGGTGGGCCGTTGTTTTGGGTGGCCGGGGGTGCGCGTACTATTATAGTGGGCAGGTGGTTGGAGGGGATGGGTGGAACAGGGGTCTTAGGATGGTTGGCTCGCCATCGGGCTCCTCTGGCTTGGTGTTTGGATAGGGGATGGGGAGGGGGCAAGGTAGAGGGTGGGCTGGATTGGGATGGATGTTTCTTCTGGCATGGAAGTTGGATAGGGGATGGGCAGAGGATGTGGTGGAAGGTGGGATGGTTTTGGGAAGGGGGTTGGGAGGTAGGGCGAGAGGGAGGGGAAGCGGGCGCGAGCGGGTCTCTTTCGGCGGACCGTGGTGGGTTGGGTGGACTCATGGCGTGGTTAAGTTTGAACTGGCACAGGATGATTTCGTTCACACCTTTTAAGTTCATCTATACCATTGGATGTTAATTATTCACACTTTCTATGTTTACCTGTACTACAGTTAGGGATAGTTTCTAGGTTCAACTAAAACCACAGCAAGATATAATTTGCTCTTTCTAAGTTTGTCTATACCACAGTTATGGACAGTTTCTAGGTTCAATTGAGCCACCGGGAGATATTATCCAAACTCTCTAAGTTTATCTATACCACAGTTAGGGACTGTTTCTAAGTTCAACTGAACCACAGGAGGATAGTATTCACACTTTCAGAGTGTAGCTGTACCGCAGTTAGGCACACTTTCTAGTTTGGCAGTAGCACAGGTTGATATTATTTAGAGTTCCTAAATAACTGTTTAACTGTACCAGAGTTTGGCACACTTTCTAGTTTGGCAGTTAGCACAGGTTGATATTATTTAGAATTTCTAATTTCAGTTGTACCACTGGAAAATATTATTCACACTTTAAGGGTCAACTATACCACAGGATGATATTATTCACACTTGCTAAGTTCAACTATGCCAAAGGGAGGGTTATTCACATTACACATTAAAGGTCAACTATACCACAGGATGATATTATTCACACTTTCTAAGTTCAACTATGCCATAGGGTGGGATTATTCACACTTTCTAAATTAATTGGACCACAGTTTCGTTCTTAGGCACCCTTTCTAAATTGAACTAACCACAGTTACGCTACTAGGCGCACTTTCTAAAGTCAAGCTTTGACACAGTGAGGTTATTAAACACACTCTCTAAATTGAACTAGAACAACTGTTACGCCATTGGGTACACTCTCTAAGATGAACTAGACCACTGTTACTCTATTAGGTACACTCCCTAATTTCAACTAGATCACAGTTACGCTGTTAGGCATGCTTCTCAATTCAACTTTGTCACAGTGAGGTTATTAGACACACTTTCTAAATTGGACTAGACCACAGTTACGCTATTAGGCATTCTTCTAAATTCAGTTTTGACACAGAGAGGTTATTAGACACACTGTAAATTGAACTATACTACAGTTATGCTATTAGGCACACTCTCTGAATTGAACTAGATCACAGTTACACTATTAGGCACACTTCTAAGTTCAACTTTGTCAATGTGGTTATTAGGCATACTTTCTAAAGTGAACTAGGCCACAGTTACGCTATTAGGGATTCTTCTAAATACAGCTTTGACACAGTGAGGTTTATTAGACACACTTTCTAAATTGAAGTAGACCACTGTTATGCTATTAGGTACACTCACTAATTGAACTAGACGCTATTAAGCATTCTTCTAAATTCAGCTTTGACACAGTGAGGTTATTAGACACACTTTCTAAATTGAACTAGACCACCGTTATGCTATTAGGTGCACTCACTAAATTGAACTAGACCACAGTTACGCTATTAGCCATACTTCTATATTCACTTTTGGCACAATGTGGTTATTAGCCACATTTTCCAAATTGAACTACACCGCGGTCATGCTATTAGGTACACTTTCTAATTGAACTAGACCACAGTTGTTGATCATAGTTTCTAAGTTCAACAAATCACAGGATTATATTGAATACACTGAGGTTAGCTATACCACTGGGTGAGGTTGTTCACACCCTCTAAGTTCAACTGTACTGCAGGGTGTGGTTATTCACCATTTGCACAGTTACTATATTCAGTACACTTTCTACATTCCACTAAACCACAGTTATGCTAATAGGCACTGTTTCTAAATGTAACTAATCACAGTTATGCTAATAGGCACATTTTCTAAATGCGGCTAGACTGCAGTTATGCTGTTAGGCACACCTTCTAAATGCAGCTAAGCCACAGTTATACTGTTAGGCACACTTCTAAATGTAACTAGACCACAGTTATGCTATTAGGGACATTTTCTAAATGCAACTAGGCCACAGTTATGCCATTAGGCACACTTCTAAATGCGACTAAACCACAGTTATGCCAATAGGATCCTGACCGAAATGTATACCTCAGGAACCCATGGCTCCCCTAAGTGCAGTCTCGCACCAGCCATCCAGCACTAATCCTTGGATGGTTTTGTACAGCATCACTACTGCCACCACAGCAGCAGACAATACGGACTACACCACATTTGGTGCTCATCCTGAAGAAGGCCAACGCTATCCAGGTGACAATTCTGCCTTCATGGCCGAAACACACCTGTGTCGATCCCCAGTGACACAACTGCAAAAAAAAACTTTTGTGTATGTCTTGTAGATTATGTTGTGTACACCCCGTGTTAACCATGCCCTGGACCACCCTATGTCCTGGGTGCACTATTGTTTAAATATATGTTCTTCAAACTGTTGTATACCACTGTGCCCTTAGGTGGAATTCTGTACCTCAATACAAAAGAGGTTGATACTCATTCAGTATTTCCACCAAATTTAATCACTCCTGTCCGTTCCTTTGAACCTTTCGTGCTTATCGAAAGCTATGTAAACTAATTGAACAATTACACTTCTGGTTTTTGAAATAAACTCATTTGTTGAGAACAGCAGCTTGCTTTTTGTAGGATCTCACATCCTGATTATTTTTGTTTATTATATGTTATGCTATTAGGGACATTTTCTAAATGCAACTAAGCCACAGTTATGCTATTAGGCACACTTCTAAATGTAACTAAACCACAGTTATGCCGACAGGCACACTCTCTTAACGCATCCAGACCACAGATGTGCCGTTAGGCACACTTTTTTAAATGCAACAAAATCACAGTTTTGCTATTGGGTACACTTCCAAATGCAACTAAACATCAGTTATGGTATTAGGCACACTTTCTAAATGCAACTAGACCACAGTTATGCTATTAGGGACATTTTCTAAATGCAACTAAACCACAGTTATGCTATAAGGCACACTTCTAAATGAAACTAAACCGCAGTTATGCTATTATGCACACTTCTAAATGCAACTAGAACACAGTTATGCTATTAGGCACACTTCTAAATGCAAAGGGACCACAGTTATGCTATTAGGGACATTTTCTAAATGCAACCAGACCACAGTTATGCTATTGAGCACACATCAAAATGCTACTAGATGTCAGTTATGCTATTAGGCACACTTTCTAAATGTAACTAAGCTGCAGTTATGCTATTAGGCACACTTTCTAAAATTGAGTAAGCCACAGTTATGCTATTAGGCACACTTTCTAAATGCGACTAAACCACAGTTATGCTATTAAGCACACTTCTAAATGCAACTAGACCACAGTTATGCTGTTAGGCACACTTTCTAAATGTAACTAAGCCACAATTATGCTATTAGGCATGCTTTCTAAATTTGTGAATTTTGTGAAGACTCTCTAGAGGTGAGATTCAGTTCAATGGAACGAATCAGGTGCACTCAATGATGTTGTGAGTAAATGTAGATGCAGGAGTTTACAACAGTTGTAGGATTGAGTGGTAGGGTAGTATGGCGTGAAGTAATTGCTTCAGTCCGCGCCCTTGCCACACTTACTTGTTGGTGGGTGTTGGCTTCTTGCTTCTCCTGCGGATATCTGCAGATACGATCTGGAGCGGTCTCCTTGGAGCCGTCCTTTGCCTTGAGGTCCTTAGCTGCTGGGGCTGCATGGGCAGAGGGCTGCCCTGGGGGGGTCGGTAATGGCTTGGGTGAAATTATCGTCGGTCCAATCAAGGCAGGAAGGGAGGGTCGGGAGGGAGTGCACCAGGGGGTGGGGAGAGGCGAGGGTTGCGGCAGGGAAACTAGGGGGATCAGGGTGTGCGGGATGGGTTTAGGCAAATAAACACACAGATTATAGCACACTGGAGGGCTAACTCACCCCGTTGGGCGGGAGGAGCGGAGATGCAGAAGAGGGCGCGGGGAGGGAGGGGGAAGCAGCAACCAGGGCAGAAAGATGCGTGCTTCCTTGTGTTGCACTGAAAGATACACAAACCAGCTCAGGGACTCTGTGGAGAGAATTTGATGGCAACCTGAGCAAAGATGAACCCACTGATAGGACAGCCAAATAAAAAAATCCACTGGTAGATTCCCCTAATCCCTATCATGGGGCATTCATGAGGGTCATGTTAAATGTTTTGGGGAAATTGAGCATATTGAAATTCAGTAACAACCAAAACATTAATTTTAACCATCCACACACTATATGCTCTGCAAGATTGATTACAGTTTGCATCAGAGTTGTCATTTGAAACTGAAAGGCCATGGTTGAAAGACATAGCATTCAATTCCTGACTTATTGATAATTGTTTATTGAGCAGGCATCTGCAATCCATGAGAACACTTCTGATCATCTTTGGGGTATCTGTACATGTTCTTCTTCAGACTTGTGGGCACCTTTCCCTTTTCTTTGTCATAAGCCTATGTAGTCCAAAGAAACAGACCTAACATACAACACCTGCAACGTCAGTTGCAACTTTTGACTCTGCAAAGGCAATTAAATACAACCCTGGCTAACTTTGTACAAGGAAAACAGCCTCATACACCATGCCTTCTTTAAAGCCAGTGTGACATTTTTCAGCCAGCGCCACATCCAGATCCCTGGCAACCCCCATGCGACGCAAGACACTGTTTATGGGACCCCTGCGGCAGGGCTCAAGATTTTTATTAAATTCATTTCTTTTTGAAGTCGTTCTGACTTCAAAAAGAAAGGATTTCTGTTTCAGTGTTCTGTAATGGAAATAGGGTATTTTTTACTTAAAAAGGTAATATGTTCTTATTGAAATCCAAGCACCCCTCCACTTCCCAGGACTGGAATGGATCTGGTTCCTGTGATCTGCTGTGCATGACAGGCCTTGTGTGCGAGCTGGAGCATGGTAGCCAAATGCATGCCTGCATAGGACAGATTCTGGAAGCTAAGGCCATTTATTGTTTTAATGTCAAAGTATATGAGTGTGAGTGTGTGTGTGTATGATGTATAATGTAATGTACGTGTGCGTATATATAATTTTTACTGGGCATCTATAATAAAGTAAGCATGATAAGTGTTATTACCTCTGGAATTTGAGTGCAGCCAGTATAGCCTTTCCTTACTGTCTCATAGAATATTTTCTGGGCGTATATCATTATAATTGTTCTTTTATAACGTGCTTAATACCAGAGATAGGTTTCTAAGCACTGGATCGGTATTTGAACCTGTTTTGCACTGTGTTGTCTTGCTTCTAAGACAAATGCATTGCCCCTGAGCTATCCCCCCTCATAAACAATAAAGTAAGCATCATGAGTGTCATTACGTGTCTAGACTAGCATTTTGGTGCAGTTAGTCTAGCATTTTCTTATTATGGCTTGACATTTTGAACTCAGCATCGCTAATAAAGCAGTCATGAAAAGTGTAATTACCTGGCTAGACTGGCATTTTCGGTGCAGCAAATCTAGCCTTTCATTACTGTGGCATGGTATATTTTTCTGGGCATCTATGCTAAAGTAAGTGTGATAAGAGTTATTGCGTGGTTAGATTGGCATTTTGGTGAAACCCATCCAGGTATGGCTTACTGTGGCATGGCTAGCAGAAACATACATTCCTGCTGTTCTGCTGAGGTGCGAGTTACAGCACATTTGTTCGTTTAGCAATTGCTTATCTACATGTGATGTGAGCGTCTCTAGACAACTGCCCCCTCTGCAGTGGTCTCCAAGCTGTGAAGTCCGGAGATCACCAGTCACCCAGCCCCCTCAGCGATAACCCCCTAATCATGCTTATACTAATGAGCACAGAAGCCCGCCACCAGCACAGCTGTTCCGGCACAACCTCCGGCCTCGCGCATACATTACCGGCCCTCAATGCCCGTGCAGCTGAAGTGGTATGGGGACTGTCTGAAAGCCTGAGCTTTAATCCCAAAGAGATAAGAGGGGGGTGCAGGCGTCCGTGCACTCCAAGACACGGCAGAACAGAACCCAGTCATAAAAGCAAAGCCCACTACTTAGTAGGGTAAATGGTGTTTGTGAGATAACAGCCACCCATTAAATATTGCGGCGGGGTTTAGCAACAAAACATGACCCCTCAAGCTACATGGAGTAAAGTATTGTAAAAGGGTGTAAAAGGGCACAACCAATACCAGAAATGAAAACATGGCCATCCCTGCACTTTGCAAAAAAGTTTATACAAAAAACAGACACACTTCAGGACATTGCCAGCGATTTAAACGAAGACAGAAGGACACCAGCCAAACTCACAACTTGAAACCGGAAGCAAATATCGTATCATCTGTTTTAGAGGTGCTGCAGAAGAGCGGCAGAACTCGCCCTGTTTCATCTCTTGCCCCCCCCCACTCCCTCTCTCCACCCTAAGCCACAAGCTTTAGACTCCATTCCCTCACTCCAGACCACATCCCGACACTCATTGGAGCGCACCCTAGAACATGGGCTCTGAGAACGGGGTTCTGGGACCTAAGCAGGCTCACAGATGCGGCCAAATGTGCTCAGCAAAAGGCAGGATAAGACATTCTGAAACTGCTACACTGCATTTCTACATCGGTGTAATAATGTTGTGACAGGCGCTTTGTCAGCACATGCATTGACTAGCAATTGGGGGTACAATCACATTATACAATATGTGTTTGCAATCCTGGCCTGCAAGCGTAGTTTACTGCAATCAGAATGAACAACAGCCATGTATAAAGTACACTTTGTAACGTGACCTAGTATTTGTAAAACACATGCGTGCCCTGACTGCCTTTGGGCGCTAGACACAGCAGGATTGACTGCAGCACACACTACACTTTCTATGGTAAGGGGACACGTTTCCAAGCCCCTGTGGAGTCTGATGCGATACTCGATAGCCCCTAACAGACAGGTTGTGCATAATACTGACGGTTTCCAGGCAGGGGTTGCCCTCTGGGCACACACACATGACGCAACATAAATATTTACATTTCTTGTGGTGCTTAGAGCTCAAAGTCTTCTAGGTTTGGGTGCATTGAGTACTCAGATCAATAATACTCATGTCATCAACCAAAGTTAGATGAAATGAGGAGGTGGTCTGATCTGTGACATGAAGGTTGCACATATATATCTGTAACAGGCGCATGAACACATTGAGCTAGATTTTGTACTGTGTACCATAGGGCGGAATAAATAACGCAGGGGTATGCTCCTCAGACATCAGATTTCCCCCCACAAAAGCAGCTTTTCTTAACGTACTTGAAGTGGTGGTGGGGAAGCAGCTCCTCCGTGGCCCCTGCAAGCACTGCCAGGCACACTGTGTGTAGCACAGGGACCAGCCAGCTCCGGGTCGGCTCTAGAAGAGGCCCAAGCTGCAGGAGGGGTGCAGGAACTCCTGGACATGGTCTGCTGGTGGCAGGGGCTGAAATCGCTGAAGATCCGCTCCAAATCCATTCCGAGAGAAAGTCGTGCAACCAAGTTGTAAAAATAAAGAAAAGTTGGCAAAAGTGTCTTTGAAAACAAAAATAACAGCAGGGCCCCACTACATGTTGATGTGATGTTAGAGCCAACCTAGAAGGCTGCCGTAACGCCAATCACCTTTCCCTCTCCACCGGTCACACAGAGCCCCCTCACCGTCCACCAGCAGCATGGTGAGCAGCAGGATCCAGGCAGCCGAGCATTGCCCAATTATCACAAATGGCAGATGTCCCAGCCAATCACACATGTATGAAGAATGCTGCACATTCCAATGGAGTCGTGCCTAGGTCTCCTTTGAGATCACTCTGCAGCACCAGCAAAAGTCACAGAGACACGTCACATGTGACAGTTCTCCTGATTGGTAAAAAATATGTTAAATAAGCCATTGTTGGATTCCATCCGTGTACTTCTACAGAAATTAACACTGCGCAGTGGGGATTGTATGGCACAGCATTTTCAGCTGTCATAGCAACCACTAAGACTGCTTCTTGGAACCTGAACCTGGAGTGCGGGTAACAGTATCTGAGATGGATGGGGATGCAGATCTTACTCAAACATCAATATTCAGGCTGACTCAAGAAGTTGGCAAAAGTCAAAGCTGTTTTAATAACAAGTCTTTAAAACAGATAGTACAACGGACTTCAACGGATGCCGCACAGACATATCTCAACATAATTAATAAAAAACATAGCCTTTATACTAAATATTTGTCATGAGTGACGTCAGGATACGTGGCAAAATAAGAAAACCTACTAGGGGTTGTGGTTGGCAATGGGGGACATTTATATACACTTTCTATGGGCTAAAGGGACATGATTGGATCTCTAAGGTCAGGTGGGAAACTAAGCCCATCCTAAGTGCAAGTCATCTTCTGTGTCAAGAAAATATATGACAAACTATTGGCTCATCAAACCAGAGGGCTCTTTGCTATGTGGCCCTCTATAATTGGTTGGCACGCTTGTACCCTTCTGGAAGATTCCACACGCTAGCAGCACGCAACTGGGATGCGAGGTGCTGGGGGTTTGGCCTGCTAATGCCCCATAGCCAATTAGCACAACATCCATCATCACTCCTATGGTCTGCCATTCAATTAATACCTTTGAACTCGGCCTTGCAGAAACTCACTGCACCTGGGAATATAAAGGAGTGAAGCATGGTCTTATCTTCTGGTCTCAGTGTAGCTCGACCCAAAGTCTATTCTCATCCGATCATGTGACTGGAGACCACGTTTTCGAGCTCTTCCTTGTATTTTAATACCATTAAATGAAGGAATCTTGGCACCCTCAGTGGTTTTCATTACACCTCAAACAGGAGCTGAGCTAGCTTCTCACGTTTTTGTATCTTCTTGAGTACATGGCAAGGCTCTCAGCGGCCTGACTCTTGACTCTAGGCCAGACAAGCCTTTCTCGAGTCTTCCTTCGAAGTCAGCTATTATTGTACTGCACCACACTTCGAATTCTTCCATTCACGGGGTCCAAGTTTGCTAAAATGCATTTGTGGAACATCCAGATTCTATATATTCCTGTTTATATACATTGGTGCATCGCAACCTATTCACTACATAGCCAGCCTTATGATTACTTTGTCTACTTGCGCTACTGCGTCAGTACAATTGTAAAATGGTTTTGTATTTTCTCTGGTGCCTCTCCGTACATGCAGTCTTCATTTCAGGGGTAAAATGTTACATCCTTTATCACTTCGCCATCAGGTTCTATAAGTTCTATGTTCTTACTTCATTTATGTCTCTTCTGTGTGTGTCACCTCAACTTCATGTGATGTCACCAGTTCTCTCGTCATTCATTTTCACACTTCTTCCAGAACTTCCTTCAGAAGGTCATCATTTCTTCGTGGATACATATAGGGCTTTCTCAATTGTTGGGTGTCTTGGCCCACGTTCAAGTTATTATGTGGCAACACTTGGTGCTGTGGGCTTAGGAAATCCAAGAGGGTGGAAAAGCCCACATTTGCGCCAGAATCCTGGAGAAGCGCGCAGTTTTGCGCACAGCAAAATGGTACCCTGACCTGCCACCCACCAGTGCGAGCGTGAGGGGCCAGGAGTGCCATGAGTGAAATGTGTGCCAAAGGAAAAACAGCAGTGCCGGTGGCTAAAATAAAAAAGCGCTTTGAAATCACCTTTGTTTCTCTGAAATGCAAGCTAAAAATGCCTATTTTAAACATTGCAAGATATTCAAAAATCTCAATGAACACCAGCAGACATTTGGCAGAAGGTACTCTTGTGTGCATACAAAATCTGGAAAGAGAAAGAGCCCAAAACAATGTTTATAACAAAACTGGCTGAGCTGTGGATGTCAGCAGCTGAAGTGAAATTGGACTGAAAGACACTAAAATCTAAATGTTTAAAATAAATGAGTGACCTACTGTTGAGTGGCACATAGTTTGCAACTGTTAAATGCCATAGTTTTGAACTTAGAATCAGCGTTCTCGCTGCATGTGTAAAAATTGCAAGTTTGGTTGGAATGTAGAAAACTGGGAATTAAAGTGACATTTAGATGAAGCCTGGCTTGAAGAGAGTGAATTCTGCCCGGCAACTACCCCCGACAGGAGTTGAAACTTACTCAGCCACTCTTCCCAGGCCTGGCTGCATTCTGCTGCCCCCACCAAAAGGAGATGACACCGCCCTGATTGAATCAGGGGAGGAGCACCTGTGGACTACAGGAAACTAAACAAAGCACTGTCCTTGGCTCAGGCAAATGTTAAATTAGGGGGGTCGTAAATGGCTTCCTCCTGGAAGGAATCGGGGAGGGGCCCTGCATCTGTGAGCCAGCTGAGCTTGGGGTAAGTGGATAAACCAGAAATTCCATCATGTGCTTTGGAATACCACACCCCTTTGGGGCCAGAGCATAATTTTAAAAAGATGGATAATTCATAGTGCGGACTTGTAAAAATTATATAAATAACATCATCATTCTTCTGATTTTTCTGTGCACATTTTAAGAGGTGTTAGGACCCTGTGGTATGTTTTTGGGGATAGTAGCGGAAAAAAAAGTTGTTACTCCAAAAGTATGCATGTTAAAAATCTGACACTTTATCATCTGAAACCCATATCCCTGGCGCACATTTGTGTAAAATCTGGAAAGGTTTAGAGGTAGTTATCTGGATGAAAAGGGGAGAATTCTGTCATAAGTGGACACAACATCTTACAAAGACAGGGATCGGATGGTTTGGTGCTACAGAAAATATGTTAACTGGACATATAATATTAGAAAAATGGTACATTGATGAATATGTATTTGGGTCAGAAATAGATTTGTGTGCAATTTGACAAGGGGCGGATCCTCTGACCATAAACCTACCTCATCACTCTGACTCACAACCCAGTTCCCCCAATCAAGGGAGAGAGGAGGAACTGGCCAATGATAAGTTGAGAGGGTTGGGTATAGAAGATGAGCCGACCCTCCCACTTTCTAAACACATAAAAGGAGACTGTGCAGGACAGGTAGGGACATTCACTTCCCATTTCAAGCTGATTTCTTGCGGAGCGTTTTGCCAGAAGACACCAGATCCAGCACTTAGACTTCAAATCCAGACAGAGACCAGAACTTTGAATTCAGACTTCAGAATTTGTCAGCAGGCCTCAAAATCTTTTGCAAACTGATTTACCCCAGACTTCCAAGGGGCACATCAGAGTAAAACAGCCGGGCTGAGCCGTTTGATTCTGGCCTAAAACCCTGTGCCAGAAACACCCAGAAAGCAGAGCTGTACCCGGAACCAGAGACCATACCTTTGTGAAGCGCCGAGTGCCAGACCAGACCAGCAGAGCAGAGCTGACCCAGACCGCTGTAACCAGAGAACCGGTACTAAAGACCGTCCATGGCGAGAGAACCGCAGCCAATCCTGACCCGACCCGTGACGAAGTTGCATTCCTGTCCAACATATAGTGTGAGTACCCGCCAGAACTGTGCTAAACCAATCTCTTAGTTTAAAATAATCTAATTCAAACTATTTTAACCTATCTAGAACTACACCATAGCATTGTGTGTCCTTCTGTGACTTTAAAGCTGCAAAACTGTCATCTGTCATTCTGAAACTTTAAAATTTCATTTCTGAAAATCTACCAACACAAAATCGTCCGTATCTCTTGAACCGTTTGTGATAAAAGCGAGATTTAACTTTTATTTTGAAGCTGAGATTCTAAGCTTTAAACTCTAAAACTTCTTTTACCTCCTCCCTAATTGCACTCGACACACGCAACTAAATTGCCGCAATTTGACATTTTGCTTCATTTCAGCCACGTGTAAAAATATTTGTTGTTGCTTTCCTTTGCTGAAATGCGTTTGCAACCTGACAATCATTCATATAGCATTGCTAAAGTGATCCTGAACTAATTTAAAGTAGCTATCACTCACCCTGAACCTCTAGAGGGAATTAAAATAATTTTTAGCATATTTTCCCTTCTTTGCATACCACCTTTAAAGTATTTTGCCTGTGTTTAAAATCATCCCTGTTGTTCTAAGCTTGCTAGGGGGGAACTGAATTGGGATTGTACTGTGATTGTATTCCTGAAGACTGTGTGTGTCCCTTCCACCTCCTTACATTGCATAGAGGGGGGGGCGAATTGCCAAAAGGGGAAAAGTGATTATATTACCTTTTGCTGAAATCATATCAAGTTTATTCCTGTGTTGCTTCTTTTCCACCTTGCATTTCCTTGTATCATATAAAGCATTCCCAGCTACCTTATCCTCTACACTACTCCTAAGTAATTACCCAGTGTGCTAGTATCACATCATCCATTGTTGATCACTCACTGTCATATGTCTAAGTGTGATATCAATTATTAATCTATTATAAAAGTGCAATATGTATATATATTGTTTAATTCTCAAATAAACCTTTTAAATTTGCAAAACAAACTTACTTCTTGGCTCAGTGGGGTCAGGGGGATTCTAAGAGAGGGGTGTTATATAAGGGTTGTCATCCAGAGTACACGAAATGGACATAAAATATATAAATAAGGGCTTCCCTTGAGCAATCCCAGACAAGGCACTGACTTAGTGGGACTGCTTGATTGGAGTCATTTAACAAAGTGGGGGCTCGTCCGGGATTCTGGATTAGATCTATCACTTGTGCAGATTAATACAGTGTGCCAGCTGACAGGATACATATCCGGTTAGATCACCACGCTGTGTTACGCTGTAAAGCACTCCTCAAAGGAACACTCTAAGGAAACGGTCTGTTTTGCAAAATAAAATACAAACTTCTGTAAATCAGGAAGGAAATCAATCTCCAGAATGACGACCTTGGTAGATATGAAGATAGCTAGGGAGCACCTCTTACATAAGCTATTTGTGAGAGGTGAATGGTCTGAACAGGACCAAAATGTATGGTTGCAGGCGATCACACAACAGGTCACTACAACTGGATCAGATATGTGAAGAGATCAGGGCCCCTTACATGTGGCCCTGAGTGAACTATATATGGCTTCTAAGGCCAAAGATGAACACAATAAGATTGCCAGGATAGCGGCATATTTGTATCTATATATGGGAGCCATGCAGGACAAATGTGCTGAAGGCCAAGATCTGGCAAATAGGCAACTGATGGCATTAGAGAAGGCCCAATCTGACCTGGTCTCTTCTGAGCAGCGGCTGCAGAGGAGCCAGGAGTCAGAATATGATAGTAGGCAGTACATTAGTAAAATAAAGGAGGATATGGATATCCTGCAACAGGAAAAGGCTGACCAGGATACCAGATTTCTGGCCTTGCAGAAGGAGTACAAAGAAGGTTTGGACTCCTTACTGGAGAGCCAGAAAAAGCTGGAGCAACAACTAGACTTTAACAGGGCATGCACAGAGAAGGTAGCCACCCTGCAAATCCGACTAGACAGAGAGAAAGAGGAAAGCAATACATTGATTTTGAAAGACCTGGATACCCAGGCAGAGTTTGATAAAGAACGCCAGAAAGCTGGTGCCTTTCAAAGGCAGAGGGACGACCTGGCGGCACAGATGCAGGCTCTTAGTCAGGAAAGGGACACCTTAGGCCAGGAAGTCTGCCAATAAAAAGAAAAGATTGAAGGAAATCACCTGGCCCTCCAGGGGCTAGGTGACGTCCAACAAGAGCATCAGAACTTGTTAGAGCACACCAGGAGGGTGGAAGATGCTCTGGCAAGAAAGGAGCAGGCCAGTAGGGATGGGACTCAGATGGTAACCCTCCTGCAGCAAAGACTGTCGCAGTATTCCAGGACCAATCAGGAGGCACAGAGAGAGAATGAGGCTCTCTGTCAGCACAATGATAGGCTCCAGCAACAGGTAGCCATGCAGGAGAGTCTGATAGAGTCTAGTAAGGCCTTGGTTGAGGAACTGAAAGCCCAGGCTCTTGCATTGCAACCAGGAGCAGGGGCTGATAGAGATGAAGTTCGCTGGGAAAGGGAAACACCTGAGCATAACCTCAGGAGCCCTAGTACCAGAGGCCTTCCAGCCAAAAGGATGGGGATCATAGGCCAGTACCACCCAGGAATGGATGGGCGGGCATCCGAGTATGGGCACCCAAGCACAGTGCAATTTAGTGGGGAACCCCAGGAGAGTAGACCCACTAAGGGCATCCTGAAAACCTCTGCAAAGTTAGGTCAGTGGGGGGGTACCCAGCAAATCCTGGTAGCAAGGAGGGATCTGAAGACTCCTCTGAGCATCACAGGACACAGGAGACCAGGTCACCACATTCTGCCAGCCATTCCCAGGCTCGCAGAATCCGGGAAAACCTGGAAGATCAGATGGGCACCTCTGGGAGCAGTGCTTCTGAGTCGGAGGATGAATGGACCAGGGTGACCCGAACCAAAAAGGCCAATAAGGCAAAAAGGGCCTTGCTTAAGGACCCCTTAAAACAGATTAAAGCAATCAGAAGTGTCATCACGCCTTATCACAAGAATTCCAAGTATTCTGTGTGGGAACACTTGGAGCTCTTTGAGCAAATGATGGAGATCTTCCATTTGAAGGACAGCAGTAGCTGCATCCAGTACGTCAAATGGGCATTCTCCCCAGAATACTCCAGTTTCTTTGCGGGGCTGGAGGACCAAAATCATTCAAGATGGTCCACCTACAGGGCCGCCCTCTTGAAACACTTTTCTGTACATATAAATCCCCAAGAGGCTCGCAAGGCAGCCTACAATTTGCAATGTGGGGAGGATCAAGCCCCACAAAAATTTGTGCAAGAATTGAAGCGTGACTTTGCGCAGACCACCAGAAGGGTGCGCACGGACAGCAGAGAATTCATCAACACATTTTTCCATGCACTCCCCAAAATACATAATGACCCAGCTCGTGAGAGATTTTCACGAGAAAAGATCTTTAGACTGGGTCATTGAGCAAGCCACCCGCATCTACGAGGTGCAGAAACCGGTGGAAAATAAGAATCAGCCCAAAAACCCCAAAACCAACAGCACCCCTGCTGCTGCCAAGGTGGCAGAGGTAAAGGTTTCCCCCGTTTTAGATTTGGAGATGGAGGGGCCTAAAAACCTGCCTGCACAAAATAATTCTAAGCCCAGAAGGCCCTCGGGCCAGTCACAGACAGGGAGTCAAGGACGTAATCCCACAAATGGAGTCCCCCGCTCCCCTGACTATGTAAGTCCCCGCTACAAGGGAAACAGACCAATCCTGGGTTATGTGTGGACTCCTCCAGCCCAAGGGGGGATCCAGCCTAGCACCTGACCCAGGGAACTTCCCTCCTAACTTCCCACAGGAGGGCAGAAATTCCCCAAACACTGGGCAGAACTTTCTTCCCAGTTATCCACCCAATTTCCAACCCCAAAATCATCCATCCTTCTTTCCCCACTTTCCTGAGCCCAGACAACCTAATCCGGGAGAGGGGAGGCCAAGGGTGGAGGGGTACCCAAATTTTCCCAACCCAGGGTACTACCAGAGAAGGGATAGCTACCCTTCCCGGGATCAGCCCAGGGGAGAAAACAGAACCCTGTAACAGCCTGAGCGGGTTTCCCAACTTGAGCGCCAGGTCCAAAATATGGCCCGGGATCTGGGTCACATACTGAGGGCTCAACAGAACCCTCATATGAGCATGCAACCACAGACTGCCCCAAACTCTGGGCCTGGTTCTCCAGACAATGACAGGGGCAGCACCCCGATAACCCACCGGTTACCAGGGAGGAGGCACAAGGGGAAGGGGGGTGTAAAGCTTTAGAGAAAGCTTCCTTCCCAACTTGTAAACAGCCGCTGGACAACCAGGAACCGGAAACAAAATCTCCTACCCCTGAAAGTCTGCCACCCAAAGACAGAGGGGAGGTAGGAGAAACAAAGTACCCAAACAGACCCATTTTGTGGAGGAGGTACAGGTCTTCCAATTTGAGGGAGAGGGATCCTCAGAGGATCCTGGTAAAAGGATCTTCTCCTTCAGAGATGGGGGAACTCCTCCCAAGGAAAAATGGGTCACAAGGGATTCCAACCTAGACTGGGTAAATGTGCGGATTGAGCTGTCGCCGCCCATCATTCTATCCCAGAACCAACAAAATCAAACTTCCCTGCTTCAAACCCATCCTGGTGACTGCCTCCAAAGAGCGGGGGGGGGGCCCAGAACTGGAACCAGGGGAACCTAAAACCGAATCAATAGACTGGGTAGATGTGGGGATTGAGCTGTCGCCGCCCATCATTCTATCCCAGAACCAACAATACCAAAATCCCATGGGTCAAACCCATCCTGATGACTGCCTCCAAAAAAGGGGGGGCGGCCCAGAACTCAAAACCATTTCCAGTTGCCAACTTTTTCTTTCAGATTCCCCAGGCTCTCCACAGAATTCTGCCCAAATCTCTTCTCTCGCCATGTCCAAAACCAGAAAGTTAGCCCACCATTTTCCCAAAAATGTGCATTATCTGTGCCCCCTTGAGGAGAAGGAGGGAAGATATTATGCCCCGGTACAAGTACAGGGGCAGGGTACAATTTTGGCACTGGTGGACACTGGATCCCAAGCTACCCTTCTGTCCAAAAGGGCCTTTGATGAACTAAATGCAGGAAGGGGGGAGAATTACCGTATTCCTCTCACCTCTCTTACTGGACAACTCCAGAACTTTGACGGGAAGGAAATTCCCATCGAGGGAACTGCAGATTTGGACATCAAAATTGGGCGACACAAGGTGAAACACCCGGTCATAATAGTGACTCCAGAGGACACCCCTTGTTTACTAGGGAATGACCTCCTGAGAAGGTTGTCACCCCTAATAGATTGCGTAAACAAGGTCCTCTGGACCTAGACTAGCCGACCAATAAAATTAAAACAGAGTGTTAACCATGTTAGTTTAAACGGCACCTGCCACATGGTTGAACAAAAATCTGACCGAGTAGAATTTCACTTCCAGAACAACCAAATTCCAGACGTGACTTTAATAGCAGTAGGGCAACAGACTGGTGATGGGGGGTCCTCTCTATTTCTGAAAATCAACCTTCCTTCCAGTTTAAGGTGGTATACCACACTGGAAGGAAACTCTCTGAAATTCTTTACCAATCCACAATCAGACACTTCCACTCCTATAGTCCAGAAAGATGTGAAATCAGCTCAGAGCCTGGCTGATATTCAGCAAATTGGGGAGCAGTTGTTCATCCCTGTTCAGTTAAATGATGGTAAGGACTCTGTTCTCGCTCGAGTGTGTGTGAACAACGGTAAGAGCTTCATCAGCGAAGCCATGTTCCGCCAACTCCCAAAAGATCCAGCCATTCCCTCATTCAAACTGATAGACAAATGGGAAATGGATCTGGAAACACCCAATTCGAAACATCTGCTGCCAAGCAGGTGTATGCTCAAAATCTCCATTGGCAACAAGAGCATAGTCCATAATTGTTGGGTCGTGCGAGACGTCACTGCCGCCTTTTACTTAGGCCGTGACATTCTCAATCGCTTGGCCATTAGTTTGGACCTAATAAACTTCAAAGCTTCATCCCGATTAGCAGATAATCCCATGGGCTTTGATGATCCAGAAAAAGCATTTAGGTCAGCTCAATTGCTACCTTATGAAGTTGAAATTCAGATTAAAGAGGAAGTCACCATCCCAGAAAGGACCCGACAATTCTCCCTGGAAGGGAAAGTTAAAAGAGGACAAAAATTGAAAAACCCTCATGCTTATATTCATCTAAATGCTTCTCTCCAACAGCAAGGGTTAGGGGTAAACCCAACACCATTAGTCAACATAGAGCATGACACCATTCCAATAGAGGTGGATAACAGCGAGTTACAGAGTATTACTCTAGCCGCAGGGACCATTATTGGAATGGCGGTTGATGACCGACATTTCTCCATTGATTTAGGAAATGAACTGTTAGGACCAATACCCAAGGACTGTTTTGACAGTGACAGTGATGACAATACAACACCAGACAGGATCTTTACCCAGCATGGGGGGATCTTCCTGGTGTACACTTCTTGCCCTTATGGTAAGGAAGACGTGACTTGTGACTTTAGAAGGGATGAGGTGATTTTCCAGGTCCATGAGGGCTGCCTTTCCCACCTGGAGCCTCCAGTCCAAATCAGCACTCTGACCAGGGACTTCTCCACCCAGCTGGAGGAGGCCGCTGAGATAGCAAAACCAGAAGTCTTTCCAGGCTTCAGGCAGATGGTGGAAGAGAGAGTCAACCTAGCTGATGCCTGTGTGACTCTGGAACAGAAGCAAAAGTTGAAACAAGTTTTCTTGGATTTCCAAGATCTCTTTGGGGTAGACTCATATGACTGTGGTCACACCGACATCCACACAACAACAATTCCCACGGACCCTGGCATGACACCAGTGTTTGTGAAGCAATATCGCTTGCCTCTCGCATCCATGGAGTCCCTTACTGAAATAATTAAGAACCTTGAGTCCCGGGGAATAATCCGTCCAGTACACAGCACCTTCAATAATCTGGTGCTGGGAATATTGAAGCCAAACGGCCAGTGGAGACTCTGTGCCGACCTTAGGGAGCTCAACAAATGGGTCCATACTTCCCAATGGCCTCTGCCCTACATTGACCAAGGGCTGGCCCAGATTCAGGGGTCACAAGTATTCACTGCAATAGACCTGACCAATGGATACTGGACCGTACCTGTCAGTAGAGAGGACCAATACAAACTGGCTTTCACCTTTGGGGGCCAGCAGTACACATGGACCCGAACTCCCTTCGGATACCTCAACTCCAGCAATGAATTCAACATTTTCCTACATAAGGCCATGCCCGACCTGGGTGCGAGGAGTAACCTGGATTATGTAGATGATGTCCTCATCAAAAATTCTGTTACGCTCACCTGGCTCCCACGGGGGCGTCGATCTGAACTGGCCAGCTGTTGTTTCCACCAGTGAGACACGCAGTGCCGAGATGATGGACTGGACTGGCCCACCCAGCTTCGTTTGTTTGACTCGTAGGAATATCCTTCTGTAATGGGGAGAAAGGGAATTAACCACCTGTGGAGTTCGAGCGCTAACCCCACCTTCCCCTCTCCCGTAGTTCTTCCCACAGGTCACTTCTCGGTTCCCTCTATGCTCTCCCCTGATGGTTTGGAAAGATGAGCTCCCCATCCTGCTTCGAGCCCAGCGGCGCGTAGATGACCAGTTTCTTCACTGGTGTGGAGGAGTTGGTGAGTTCCAGAACGGTATTGACTCAAAGAATGCCGGCGAGACACCGTACGTCTGTAGTCTGTAAGAGTTCAGAAAACGTCTGACCTACACTCTGTCCAATTCCTTTTAGGTTGCTGAATTGCCCTTATGAAGAGTTCCACGTGGCAACCGGTAAGATGCAGGTAAGGGTTTATATTATCCGGCTCAGTTCGATAAAATGGTATCAATGTATTACATGTGGCTTATCGCCCTCAGGCGCTGATGTGGTATGAGGTCTTGGGGATTGATGCCTCCAGCGGTAAAACCAGGTAAGTCTATTGGGAAAAAATCGGTTTCCCCTTATTGCGCCTTGCTGTTCTGTTGTTTCCCCATAGGGCCCGGGGCACGGCGGGGATGCAGGGGAGGCTGGCCCGACCCAAAATGAGGTAAGTACCCCCTGTGGTAATCAGGTAAGTCTTGGGGTGTAGCTTGTACAGTCTTAGAGTATCCCCTTGGCTCACCTTGCTGTTTTGTCTCCTTAGGTGTCGGAGAGCGGCCGCGAGATGGAGAAGAGCATGATGGAATGCTGAAGTGCTGCAAGGCAGGTGAGTACAGCGCGGCGCTGCAGGATGCGAAGTAAGGCGTTTTTAAAGAATTCTTCTTCCAGCTCCGTGGCGTGATGGATCAGGATTCAGGTTAGGATTAAAGGTAAATCTCCTGTTCTGACCTTTCCTCCTTCTTTCTTCTTGTTTCCAGGAGCTCCAGACTCGAGGCGGGCGTGGCTGAATACTGGAAGATGCTGCAGGCACGGTGAACGTTAAGCTGCTGGATGCAGAATAACGCGAAGCGTGTGCTGCTGTCCGGGTGTGGTTTAAATAGCCTTGGAAGTAGTCCCAGGTAAGTATTCTTCCACAGCCCCACCCGAGTAAAAAGTAGTCCCTTAGGTAAAATAGTCCCTCCTAAGCCTTATTTGGCTTGTGGCTTCTCGCAGCATGGTCTGCATCAGGTAAGTTTGCAGCATGGTCTGCATAAGGTAGGTTTTCTATTATGAGCCTGGCGCCCATGGTGCCAGGACTGACTCTATTCTTATGATCCTGGCGCCATAGGCGCCAGGACTGCACCCACACAGCCCCAAGCTGGGGTCAGCGTCGGACTGGCCTCATCGGCCGATCGGCCACTGGCCGATGGCCCTTGAGCACCTGGGGGGCCTGTTTTTCATCAGCTACCCCCGGGCCGGTTTTTGGCAGGTGTTTTTTGAGTGCGTGCAGGTGTGTGGGGAACTGGGCTGGCCCTGGGCACTGCAGCATCAAAGCAAGATAACAACGTGTGGGTGTTTACACGTTGTTACCTTGCTTTGATGCTTTTTTTTGCAAATTGCTTATTTGCATGAATCCATCAAGGGCCCAGTCAGCCAGGCCGTGGAGATACACCATGGTAGCACTTTTGTCAATTGTCTCGAGTGTCGAGACAATTGACAAAAAGTGTTACGAATGTGCCATGAAGAATCTGTGACCCGGTGACCGTGACTAATTGTAGCATGGTGCGGGGAGCGGGGGCTGGGCTCATGGGCTGAGGCCATTACAAGTACTTTAAGTTGCAAGCAGCAACTTGTGCCTGGGACTGGTCCTGGGGCTGGGGCCGCAGGGGGAAGGGAAGTTAAAAACCAATTAATGCAGGCAGCAGCGCCCGCACACAGAGACTTGGAGGTGCCATAGAGGTCAATTCCGTGACTCGTGGGAGTGGTGTCAGTGTCACGTGAATATGGGCCTCTGTTGCTGCAAGGGATAGGAACGCCCTGGCCCCTGGAACGCGGTAGGGGGAGTGTCCTGGGCTAAGGAGGGAAGGTGAGAAGGCACCAAGCTCTTCACTCTTTCAAACAGGAAACTCTGCCGCACACTGACAGTAGTGGAGATGCAAACACCATCCCTGGAGCGCAGGTGCTACCCTACCGCCTAGAGATCTACCCCGCAGCTGTGAACATTACCCAATGCTTCAGGTGAAATACGCCATCGCAAACTTTTAACACAAGCGACTCGAGTGCTGCCATGGAGTTGTCAGCTGTACCACTGAACTAGGAACTTCTCTGCAGAGTTAGCTGTGTCCTTCTAGGCGCTGCAGACGTGACTCACTGAAAGGCTAACCTTAGTATTCCAATGTATTCAGCACCACAAACTCTACTCGGTGTCAAGATATATTGTTCTAAAAGCCCAACACTCCAGAGCAGCACAATTCGCACAGAAGCACCACACTCTGTTCCTCTTCCTTCAGAGACGCAAACTCTACTCCCTAGCAGCGCGCTCTACTCCACGGGCATGGACTCTACTCCCTAGCAGCGCGCTCTACTCCACGGACACAGACTCTACTCCAGAGCATCAAACTCCTCTATGGGGGCCACAAAGTCTTGCAATTTCTTCAGATAGAGATCTACTACTCTGGAGCAGCAGCAAGGTCTACCCTGAGCCTCATCGCGCACACATGTGGGGATGGAGGGAGCGCCACTGGCAGATCCGATCAACTGGCCCCAGCCTCGCCTGCAGGAGGAGAGTGGCCACTTCAGGACCAGGCACCGTGCCATGGACCCGCCCGGGAGGACAGCGCCCAGAATCGGGGCGCGGCGCACGGGACCCTGGCATTGGTGAGTGGGGCGAGGGGATCGTAGAGGGTGTATGATCCAGTGGGCAGCCGGGGGGGCTGGAAGATGGGATGTGGGAGTGCAGCCGCTGCCCAGGAGGAGGGAAGGGGAGGCGGTGAGCCCCTGAGAAGGGCGATCGGGGGTGTTAAGAACAGGCTTCATGAAGGAGACTGTTGGAGGGAGAGGAAAGAGACATGCAAGGCTGGGCAAAGGAGGGGAAGGGGAAAGGGAAACCGTGAGAGAGAACAGGGAGGGCAAGGCGGGGGGCTGAAAAAAAAGATGAGGGAGGAAACAAAGAGAGAAAGAAGATCAAATGCACAGAAAACACAAGTAAACGGGGTATGAAGGACAGAGGCAGGGTTGGATTGGTCACTCGGCCTCCTGGGGAGTGGGGGCATGTTTCTGGCCACTCCTGGGCAAGTTTGGGAGAGAACGTGTTTTTGAATTTTTTAAAAAAAAATGTTGTTGAAAAAAATCCTTTTTTGAAAAGAAAAAAACACCTGAAACTGCATAATTCATCAAAGCAAGGTAACACATGTTACCTTGCTTTGATGATTGATTTGCATGCATGATGTGTGCATCATAAATTCTGATGCATGCATCATTCACATGCTGCTGCTAGCATGCAAAGTTGAGGCGGCTGTCACTGTGCCCCCACTCTAGGGGGCACGGTGCCCATTGGAGTGGCTGTGCTGCTGTATTAGTGTTAAATATGTATTAGTGATAAACAACCAACTTTAGAGTAGAATAAGCATCCATTTCGGACTATGTATTTTGCCTTTCGCAGGTTGCAGTAATAGCATGGTTTTTTTCTGCTGTTGTCTCTGTTACGATCATCACAAGACATTCCATCTCTGTGTCCTCAGTCACTTGACTAAATCCTTGTGCCTAAAAGCTTCTGTACAGTGTAGAAATATTTGACCATAGCACATCAAGTAGCCATTGACTGCATTGTGCCACAGTGAATGCTTTGTTGTAATGTGTCTTTCTTTCCCATCTCCCTGACATGCTGTTCAGGATGTTTGTTTGCATGTATGAGGTAACCAGTGCTCTGAGTAGGGGATGTCCTGTGACTGCGCTGCGTTCCCTATTTTGCCAACCTCTGAAGCCTGAAAGTAGATGCATGCAGGCTTGACATGCAGCCAACTTTGCGCCAAACCTGCAGATGAATTTAACTGGTCTGCTGTTAAATCTCAGTTACCAGTTTAATGGTATCCACTACAGAATAATTGCTCATATTACTATAGCCGATAAGATAGATCAGTGGGTTGAGCACTCGCTGCTGTGATGTGTGTGTGATCTGCAGGTTCGAATCCCAGCAAGGCCATCTCAGCCTTTTCATCCTTCCGAGGTCGATAAATGAGTACCAACACCGGTTGGGTGGCAATGTATTCATATTTGTTCTATAAAAAAGAAAGTGCTATACAATAACATTATCATTTGGCCTTGGACGTCTGCTTGCATTCTAAGTAATTTTACAATATGGATCTATACACACATATATTAATGATACATATGGTGATCCATTCTTGTATTAAATGTATATCACATTAGTGAAATCATAACCATATTTTTCATAGTGTACTTAGGAACAATGCTATTTGATGCCACTTCCTGTTTTGTCAAGGGGTGAACGGTTGTGTTTCATTGCTTCCCGGGATGCCACTTTGGGGTGGGGTCAAATGACCACTTCCGGTGATGTCCTCTGAGGTCAAGGGTCATTAGGCGAGGGGTGGGCCACTTTTTTGAGGCGAGGGGTGGGCCACTTTTTTTTGGGTGTCCGGGCCTATTTCCTGTCCCAGTCCGACCCTGGCTGGGGTTTTTGGGCTTGCTCCAAATGGCATGATGCCTGCCTCCGGGGTTGCTGGGCCTGATCTGGTTTCCCGGGGGCAGGCATCATGACAAGTTCATCTGTGGAAGAACACATAGCGGAGATCCGTTATGGTCTGACACAGTTGAGGGCCGCCGGAGCAAAACTTTCCTTTCAGAAAGCACAGTGGTGTAGAACCCGTGTTAATTTCTTGGGGCATGAGATTACTCCTCAGGGTCTCTGTCCCCAAGAAAAGAAAGTGGAAGCACTTCAGAAACTGAAGGATCCCACAACTCTGCGGGAACTAAGGAGCCTCCTTGGACTGACTAATTACAGCAGAAAGTTCATTGAGGGCTACGCAGAGATCACTAGACCCCTGATTCATCTTTTGAAGGGGGGGGGTCAAGTGGGAATGGGGTCCAGAACAATCCAAGGCAGTAAGACAGCTCAAAAGAAGCCTCTCACAAGCGCCGTGCCTAGTGTACCCTGTCAGAAACAAGGAGTTCTTCCTGGAGACAGGGTTCTCTAATGCGTGCTTGACGGCAGTATTATACCAAAAGCATGACAAGGTCAATAAAGTAATCTCCTATGCGAGCAAAACTTTATCCTCTGTGGAGGAAAAATTCAACGATTGTGAGAAGACACTCCTGGCAACGGTGTGGGCATTGAAGAATGACCGCCCATTCATCCAGGGGGAACACATCATAGTGGAGACTCCACACCAGCCTCTGCAATACCTCCAAAGTGACAGAATCCGGGCCGGATATGTGAGTAATCCCCGAATTACTTCCTGGATTCTGTCAATGCAAGGCTTTCCTGTGGAGGTCAGATATGGCCAAAACAAGAAGAGTCCCCTCGCGCAAGGTCTGGCTGACTTGCATGATTGTGCCAGAGAAAACTGTCTCGAGGACGAAAGTCTAAAAATCAAGGACAACATGGAGGCATACCTTAATTCCCCACACACAGTCTTTCAAGAAGACAAGTGTGAGGGAATGCCCACTGTCTATGTGGATGGATGCTCTTACCATGTTGACAACAACGGGGAAAAAGAACTGGTGGCCGGCGTAGGGAATGCATGGGTGAATGAGTCCCCAGAACCCTCCGCTGGGTACAAAATTGGTCCCCGAAGTAGTCAGGAAGAAGAGTTGATGGCTGTGCATCAAGCCATCCTCCCTGCTGTCCAACACCACCTCCACGAATTGGTTATAATCACAGATTCGGATTGTGTACGGAACAGGTTCGTGGAGCACCTGGTCAATTGGAAAACCAGAGGCATGTTATTTGCTAATAACAAACCCCTGAAACATGGGAAGTTAATCCAAAACATTGATGATCTGGTGGTCACATCGAATGGGATGACCATCTACTGGAAAAAGATCAAGGGTCATTCCAAAGTAGAGGGACCAGACAAAACTGGAAATTACTTAGCTGATCAGCTGGCCAAAACCGGGGCCATCCAAGGGGATCTAATAGAAATAGAGTCCCTGTTGGGGGAAATCCAGGTCACTGCTATCACTAGGTCCCAGACAAATGTTCACAATGATCTTTCAACTGCACAATGGAGTAAGGAGACCCCAGATGCTGATTTAATTACGGCTCAAAAGGGCGATCCAATAATTGGTAAGTTTTACCAACACATTAAGGACCTTGAGAACTTTCCCCTGACGGATACCGATTACATTGGGAAGGAGGACCTTAGAGTGTTGATGAAATGTCCAAAGATGTTCCGAATCCAAGACGGTTTGTTGGTAAGGAAATCCCAAGATGGCCATGATCAGTGGGTGGTCCCTACCTCATTCCGAAGCATGATGGTAAGTCACAGCCGGTCATAGGGGGTTTCACACAACACTTGAGATCTTAAGAGAGGTGGCATACTGGCCACACATGGGGCAGGACCTCGACCAATACTTGAAGGGTTGTCTGGTGTGTGCACAATTTCAGCCATCATCCCTCATCCGTGCTCCTCTCCAAAAGAGGGGGATGACACTGCCATGGTCAGATTTGCAAATCGACTTTGTAGGCCCTGTAATTCGCTCGTCTGGAGGAAACAAGTACATGTTGACCGTCACATGCTTGTTTACCAAGTGGGTGGAATGTCTCCCGGCCCCAAACTGCAAGGCAGAAACAGCAGCTGTCCTGATGATTAACCACATCTTTTCCCGTTTTGGTCTACCTCAAAGGATTGAGTCAGACAGAGGTAGCCATTTCACCAGCGAGGTAATGGCAAAGATGTGGGAGATACTGGGGGTCAAAAGGAAGTTACATATTGCTTACCGGCCAGCTTCTTCTGGGGCAGTAGAACGCTACAACCGGACCATTTTGAGCGTCTTGAAAAAGTTTGTGGCAGATTCTGGGCCAAGTTGGGATATCCGATTACCTCTGGTCCTAATGGCCATCAGATCTACCCCGTCATCTGCAACTAAAATGTCACCATTTGAGCTGATGACTGGATGAAAGATGGTGCTTCCCCAGCATTTGCTCAACAGGACCCAAGAGCAGACGTTGATAAATGCCTCCACAACTCATGAGTATGTGGAGAATTTAAGGAAACACCTTCAACATGCTTTTGCCTATGCTCAGCGGAATCCAGAAAGATCAGCTGATAGCATGAAGACCCATTACGATTTGAAAACTTCCAGGAAAGTATATAATGTGGGAGACCGGGTCTATCTATACAATTTCCAAAGGAACCAGGCCAACCAGTGAAAATGTTTGCCTACATGGAAGGGACCGTTTGAAATTATAGACAAGATCTCCCCAGTAGCTTATAAGATCTGCATCCCCAAAGGTAGTCTGGCGGAAGGGGAAGACAAGTGGGTCCATATAAATCAGCTAAAGTGTTGCCATCCAGGCACACTCTGCAGAAAATGGAGGAGTCCTCTGTAATACCAGAGGGGACCGCTCCAGATTAATTCAGTTCCACCCTAAAATATTCCACATATAGCCTATAAAATTCTATGATTCTTGAATATGTTCTTGCCTCCTGAGTTAAAAAAATGTATATGTTCATGTTTTTGACTATAAAATGTATATGCCGCCCCACTATATCAATAGTGGGGGAGAAATGTCTACGAATAGGTATTGCCGCTTTTGCTTTATCATCATAGGAGAGAAGAAACACGGAGACTGACCACTGAAGAAGACCTGGAGACCGGGAGCAAAGATCCAAGGTGCCCAGGTTACTGCCCAATATTCCCATCAGGACAGGCGAGGAGAACCGATCGATCCAACCGGATGGAGGAAAAGATGCTGAACTGTGCCATCTGCGGAATTGGAAGAAGAGGATGCGGACATACCAACGCGTGGATCAAAACATCCTTTGCACCCGACTCCCCCTACGACTCGAAATCAAAGCGCAGTCGGGCGGGGGAGCTTGTTGGGTGTCTTGGCCCACGTTCAAGTTATTATGCTGCAACACTTGGTGCTGTGGGCTTAGGAAATCCAAGAGGGCGGAAAAGCCCACATTTGCGCCAGAATCCTGGAGAACCGCGCAGTTTTGCGCACAGCAAAATGGTCCCCTGACCTGCCACCCACCAGTGCGAGTGTGAGGGGCCAGGAGTGCCATGAGTGAAATGTGTGCCAAAGGAAAAACAGCAGTGCCGGTGGCTAAAATAAAAAAGCGCTTTGAAATCACCTTTGTTTCTCTGAAATGCAAGCTAAAAATGCCTATTTTAAACATTGCAAGATATTCAAAAATCTCAATGAACACCAGCAGACATTTGGCAGAAGGTAGACTTGTGTGCATACAAAATCTGGAAAGAGAAAGAGCTGGCTGAGCTGTGGATGTCAGCAGCTGAAGTGAAATTGGACTGAAAGACACTAAAATCTAAATGTTTAAAATAAATGAGTGACCTACTGTTGAGTGGCACATAGTTTGCAACTGTTAAATGCCATAGTTTTGAACTTAGAATCAGCGTTCTAGCTGCATGTGTACAAATTGCAAGTTTGGTTGGAATGTAGAAAACTGGGAATTAAGGTGACATTTAGCTGAAGCCTGGCTTGAAGAGAGTGAATTCTGCCTGGCAACTACCCCCGACAGGAATTGAAACTTGCTCAGCCACTCTTCCCAGGCCTGGCTGCATTCTGCTGCCCCCACCAAAAGGAGATGACACCTCCCTGATTGAATCAGGGGAGGAGCACCTGGGGACTACAGGAAACTAAACAAAGCACTGTCCTTGGCCCAGGCAAATGTTAAATTAGCGGGGTCGTAAATGGCTTCCTCTTGGAAGGAATCGGGGAGGGGCACTGCATCTGTGAGCCAGCTGAGCTTGGGGGAAATGGATAAACCAGAAATTCCACCATGTGCTTTGGAAAACCACACCCCTTTGGGGCCAGAGCATAATTTTAAAAAGATGGATAATTCATAGTGCGGACTTGTAAAAATTCTATAAATATCATCATCATTCTTGTGATTTTTCTGTGCACATTTTAAGAGGTGTTAGGACCCTGTGGTATGTTCTTAGGGATAGTAGCGGAAAAAAGGTTGTTACTCCAAATGTATGCATGTTAAAAATGTGACACTTTATCATCTGAAACCCATATCCCTGGTGCACATTTGTGTAAAATCTGGAAAGGTTTAGAGGTCGTTATCTGGATGAAAAGGGGAGAATTCTGTCATAAGTGGACACAACATCTTACAAAGACAGGGATCGGATCGTTTGGTGCTACAGAAAATATGTTAACTGGACATATAATATTAGAAAAATGGTACATAGATAAATATGTATTTGGATCAGAAATAGATTTGTGTGCAATTTGACAAGGGGAGGATCCTCTGACCATAAACGTACCTCATCACTCTGACTCACAACCCAGTTCCCCCAATCAACGGAGAGAGGAGGAACTGGCCAATGATAAGTTGAGAGGGTTGGGAATAGAAGATGAGCCGACCCTCCCACTTTCTAAACACATAAAAGGAGACTGTGCAGGACAGGTAGGGACATTCACTTCCCACTTCAAGCTGATTTCTTGCGGAGCGTTTTTGCCAGAAGACACCAGATCCAGCACTTAGACTTCAAATCCAGACAGAGACCAGAACTTTGAATTCAGACTTCAGAATTTGTCAGCAGGCCTTAAAATCTTTTGCAAACTGATTTACCCCAGACTTCCAAGGGGCACATCAGAGTAAAACAGCCGGGCTGAGCCGTTTGATTCTGGCCTAAAACCCTGTGCCAGAAACACCCAGAAAGCAGAGCTGTACCCGGAACCAGAGACCAGACGCTTCATCTTTGTGAAGCGCCGAGTGCCAGACCAGAACAGCAGAGCAGAGCTGACCCAGACCGCTGTAACCAGAGAACTGGTAATAAAGACCGTCCGTGGCGAGAGAACCGCAGCCAATCCTGACTCTACCCGTGACGAAGTCGCATTCCTGTCCAACATATAGTGTGAGTACCCACCCAGAACTGTGCTAAACCAATCTCTTAGTTTAAAATAATCTAATTCAAACTATTTTAACCTATCTAGAACAACACCATAGCATTGTGTGTCCTTCTGTGACTTTAAAGCTGCAAAACTGTCATCTGTCATTCTGAAACTTTAAAATTTCATTTCTGAAAATCTACCTCCACAAAATCGTCCGTATCTCTAGAACCGTTTGTGATAAAAGCGAGATTTAACTTTTATTTTGAATCTGAGATTCTAAGCTTTCCAACAAGCTCTAAACCGACTTATAGTTCCTCCGTAATTTCGCTCGATGCACGCGACTAAATTGCCACGATTTTACATTTTGCTTCATTTCAGCCACGTGTAAAACTATTTGTCCTTGCTTTCCTTTGCTGAAATTCGTTTGCAACCTGACAATCATTCATAGAGCATTGCTAAAGTGATCCTGAACTAATTTAAAGTAGCTATCACTCACCCTGAACCTCTAGAGGGAATTAAAATAATTTTGAGAATATTTTCCTTTCTTTGCATACCACCTTTAAAGTACTTTGCCTGTGTTTAAAATCATCCCTGTTGATCTAAGCTTGCTAGGGGGGAACTGAATTGGGATTGTACTGTGATTGTATTCCTGAAGACTGTATGTGTCCCTTCCACCTCCTTACATTGCATAGAGGGGGGTGAACTGCCAAAAGGGGAAAAGTGATTATATTACCTTTTGCTGAAATAATATCAAGGTTATTCCTGTGTTGCTTCTTTTCCACCTTGCATTTCCTTGTACCATATAAAGCATTCTCAGCTACCTTATCCTCTATACTACTCCTAAGTAATTACCCAGTGTGCTAGTATCACATCATCCATTGTTGATCACTCACTGTCATATGTCTAAGTGTGATATCAATTATTAATTTATTATAAAAGCGCGATATAGATATATATATATTGTTTAATTCTCAAATAAACCTTTTAAATTTGCAAAACAAACTTACTTCTTGGCTCAGTGGGGTCAGGGGGATTCTAAGAGAGGGGTGTTATATAAGGGTTGTCATCCAGAATAAACGAACTGGACATAAAAATATATAAATAAGGGCTTCCCTTGAGCAATCCCAGACAAGGCACTGACTTCGTGGGACTGCTTGATTGGAGTCATATAACACAATGTATACCTTCTTTTAAGGGCTTTTAGTGGTATTGGTATTCTCACTGGTATTGCGCAGGCCAGCACCTAGGCAGAATAGGGGTGGAACTTCCAGTAGAGGAAACTGGCTCATCCTCTACAAACCCCTTTATTCTAGTAGCAATGTTCTAGGGAAATTTGGTGGCTTAAGCCACCAAAAACAACCAAAACCAAAAAGGTTAAAGGTCAGATGAATGAATATTCCAGAGCATGAAGGAAACTGGCCAATATAGAGTGGAATGGCTATTCAAGGACCCTCTTACCCTTTTCTGGCTGTTTGCTGTCATAGTGTATTTCAAGTGTCCTTTCTGCAAAAATCAGAAGCTTGAAGCAAATGTTTGTTCATTTCAATGCTATTGGGCGTTTGACCATTACCAAGGCGAGACCAATACTTTTGGTGACAATTTCCCTTTACCTTAACAGGACTGTTAGGGCTTGCAGCAGTGAAGCGCCAGGCACAGCCAAACCAGTGATGATTTTAGAATCACTACTAGCCCTTTCTACCAGTTTGTTGTAGCTGTAGAGAAGGAGCCACATCTCCTCACCTCAACCACTTCACCCATATTGCCTATATGCTGGGAACCAGAGTGTGAGACACGTGCAGCACCATTGCAACTACAGATACCAAGGAGATTCCTGGAAGCAAGGTTCCCATTGAGTTAGCCATACCTGCATACACAACAGTATGATGGATATTTGAATGAAATTCCAGAGGAAACAGGCCAGATGAATGAAAGAGAAGAATGGTGATGTCACACATAAAGCAAGGCTGACGTACATAGAAGAGATGCAGAGACAAGAGAATGCAGATATTCTATAAGGCACTAAAAAAGTATCAAAGATACGTGACGTCTTTGGCTAAAGATGTAAAAATGTATGCTAAAGAAACGATGAAGATATGAAGATATCAAGTCCTTTTACTCGTGTACATATGCAAGGAAACGCAAGCAGACAAAGTATTCTTGAGGCTAGCTTTATAGTGAATAGGTTATGGCATGTGCCAACACATGCATATATAGGAGTGAGTAAAGAATGGATGTTTCCACTACCTATTATAGCAGTGCTGGACAATAAAGGAAGGACGTTCCAGTGTGTCGCAGTTATAAAAGAAATTGGATTAACTAGAGGGAAACGCAGAAAGGCAAGGTTGGATGAGCCCCAATCAGCCCCAATCAGCCAAGTATTAGAATGGTATGAACAGACATTGAATACAAATCATGTGAAAGAACGAAACTCCTGCTCAGAAGGCATGGAGAAACAAAAAGGAAGATGTGAGAGGTCTATTAGAAAATAGTATTTTAAATGTACCAGAAGCTAATTTTTGTGGTCTTCAATCACGTGGAAGGATGAAGACCACTGAGGTGCTGATAGATGATATGCTTATTGGTGGGAAGCTATGGTTCTGACAAGCTCACCAGCACCTGGAAGTCTAGGCTGCGTACTGCTAACCTAAGTGGAAAATTACTGACGGATGTAAGAATGCCAACCAATTGTAGTGGGTCGCAAGATTAAGGGTCCTATAGTTTGTGTAACCAATGGGACGTTGTGTATTAAGTGACTTTCATAGTGACCTGTTTTAGGGGAGGGCATAGTTGCCCCACCTGATGTTAAGGAGCCTATTACTCTCTTAGAATGGTATGGAACATATACTTAGATGTTCTCTCTAGTCCTATCACTTTCTTCAATAGGTTTTTGTAGTTTGCCACGTAGGATGACGTTAGTGAATACATAGGTTGACGTCACCAATGACAAGTTTTTGTTATAAAAAAAAGTTTTTTTTAAGATGCATTGAGAAACCATGTGCTGAGACGTCCGTTTATGTCTGTTGTACTCCCTGTTTTAGATAATTGATTTTAAAACAGTTAACCTTTTTGCCAACTACCTGAGTCGTTTCCATTATTGATGTTTGAGTAACTTCTGCATCCCCATCCATCTCCAGGGTATTGCTACCTTGTCTTAGAGGACTGGGCAGTTCATAGCCATAGGCAGTGGTCTGCTTCTTGTATCTGCCCTCCCCTGGAGGGTGCTGCCACCAACAATTCATGCAGTCCTAACAATGACATCAGCAGCTGTTTCTGCTGGAAACTTACCAACACTTCCATGCCTTTTTCTCCTCATTCCACATTTGCCCGCTGATCCTTGTGGATATCTTGTTTGGAATTACATGTTAGCTCACAGTGCTCAGAGATTGACCACCCTGGTAGTATCTTTTTTTTCAAAATGAGGTAGTGCTGCACTGTGACATCTTGCAAATGGCCTCAACTGCTGAAACGAGCTGTAATACTTTCCTCTACCTGCCCTATCACAAATTCCTCCTTCATCCAGGCAGGCTGTGAGTTTCGTCACACACCCACTCCTCCTGCCACTGATGCCAATGCCTGATCACCAACACGTTGCAGCCAGTTTATTTTATACCGGCATGTTCTAACCACTTTCTCCCTCCTCCAAAATAATGGCAATGATATTAATGCAAGTGTTCATAACTAGTGCAACGTGGCATGTTAAGTTGTCTGTGAGCATGTGTTCTTTTTAGCTTCCTTAGTGTAAATTGCTCCACTGTTCAGGCAGATTGTGAATTGCATCACACACCCAATCCTCCTACCACTGATGCCACTGCCTGATCATTGATAACATGCAAGCAGTTCTTCCCAGCGTGCCCGGGTTGAATTTCTGGTGAACCAGTGCTCGGGCAAACTTATTCGTCCATGCTTACTCCTGAGACTCCTGAAACATGCATGTGCAGGGACTCCATCCTGCATAAACTAAAGCCAGTGGCGAGAGGAGGGCGGACACTCATTTACAGCACACAAACAATGCAAGCATGTATGCTGACTCTGCAATATCTCACAGATGTTGTGCAAATCTGAATATACTACTCCCAAACATTTTAATGATTGCAATATATGTACATGTTTACATTCATGGAAACACCATTGTTGATATAATTAAGATTAGTTTGAATCGAAGGGTAAAGGCCCACCACATGTTATTTATGGAAAAAGGGCTTATAACGATATCAAAGTAATATAATAATAGTCAGTCAGTCAGTCAGTCAGTCAAGCCTTCAAGTACAACATCACACATTTAACAAAACAACATACTGTATATAAAAAAAGTTATATTGCCGATTATTCTTAAAGTGTTGCAGTTAAATATGAAAGAGCAGTGTTTGTATTTGTGGGTTTTTTAAAAGGTACAGATAAAAAGATAAATTAATCAATAAATCGATAAGAAACGTATTTTGTTTTCTATAGCAGCCATATTTCCCAGCTTTACATATATCTCCTTTTAAATAAATATGGAGTAAAAAGAGCTTTGTTGTGAGGAGAGCATTGTCCGCAGCCTCACACAAATATCCAGAGTTCATCAGCTCTACATGAAACCGAGATTGGAAATGGATATCCTAGGTGGGTTCATCAACTGTTGTTGCTTTCGATGTAATGGTCAGGCTTGCATCAAGCATTCTCAGCAACCATGCCCTATGTGTATAGCATGCCGTCGCAAAAAAAACATAGGGCTGCATAGATTGCTTAAGGAACTTCAAGGCCTCATCTGAGTGGTCAACCCCAGCCTCCCTTAGGCCATGTCTCAGGTAAGTGCATCTCAAATTTAAAGTCATGGGACAAATCAACAGAAAGTGCATCATTGATTCGCTTGCTGACCCACACATGGGGCATGCCCCCATCTCTGTGCTGTTCCAAGATTTTGTAAAAGATGCTGTTTGTAACCCCCAGAACACACCAGATGACACAGTGAGGCATGTAATATGGCCACCACGCACTACCCCCGTTAACAACCACCCACCATCGCCTTTCACTCACACTGTCTCCAATCAACTACACAGCATATCCAACTCCCACTTCCCCAGCCTTAGCGCAGCAAGAGCAGCACTAGCCAAAATCCCAAACTCCATAGCCTGTCCCACTGTCATCCCTCCCCTCCCTCTCCCTCTTCCCCCACTTTAGTTGTTCCTTCTTCTCCACGCTCCACCACCACCTCTCACTGTGTCACAATGTCCGCACTGCCGGCCCTCGCATCAGCCCCCGCCATCCTCCACAATCCTACTCATCCAGCACCCACAAGGGCAACCCACCAAATATCCTGCATCCTCATCAATGCCAGGTCAGTTTCCAAAAATAAACTCCACATCTTAGAGCTCATTACGGATAAAAACTCAGACATCCTCTTCATTACCGAGACCTGGTTTTCCAACGACTACAAACGCCTCACACACAAGACCTTCCCACCCGGCTACAAACGCACTGTCCAGAATAGATCACGAAGGGCAGTAGGGCTCATAATATTACACAAACATCAATTCAAGCTAATAACCAAGGACACCTCCACCAGAACCACAGGCTACAAATCTCTCCTGGTAAAACTACAACTCGCACCCTCCACTTCACACAGTTACCTACTCACCTACAAAGCCCCTGGCTACAACAAAAATGTCGCAGACACACTTGTTGACGCTCTAACCATCAATCTCATCCTACACCCAACCCTCACCATCCTAGGGGATTTCAACATATGGTTCAACTCCCCGTCAAACCCTATGAACAAGTCGCTCACAGACAACCTAGAATCACTCAACCTGAAACATCTCCACACCCACCCACACGAGAGGTCACACCATTGATGTGATTTTCAGCACCATAAACATATCTACCAAGCCCCACCCGCCCCCTGTCATGGACTGATCACTCAGCATTGTACTTCTTCATACCTCTGAGCACAGTGGTCAGTGTTCAAGGACTCACATGACCACTGCCAACCACCCCCTCTACATTCACTCTATGGAGCAAAGTTGTAATCACCCCAGATCTAGAGCACTCGCTCCTCAATTCTCTCCATACACTTTACCTCCAGGAAGGAACTCCAGCAATCAAATCTTTTTACCTCTGGCTTACAAATGCCCTCACACCTCTCACCCCAACAAAACAGACCTCTTCGAGATCAGGACCAATGCCTAGGTGGTTCACCGCCAATCTCAAACCACTCAAAACTCTCATGCACCAGCTTGAACGGGCTTTGAGAACCCACCCGTCAGCCCAGAACAAAACCGCCCTAGCAAGGACAACCAGAATATACAGACTGGAAATCAAAAACAGCACCCGAGTAAGGAACTACATAGAATCATAGCCGAATTCAAAACCCCTGCATGCTCGAGCCCGCCCCCTCCAAGCTCCCAAGCCCTATGCAACACCCTTTTGCTCCACTTCCACAATGCCACCAACGAAAGCCTCTCCCCCATCCTCTCTGAACTAAAACATATACGGCTGCCTCCCACTCGCCCACAGACCTCTGTCTAAAACCCCTCCTCGGCTCGTTCTCTCCCATCACAAACCAAGAATTCCTCTCACTCGTAGCAGTCAGACAACTGTCAGGCTCCCCTACCCACCCTCAATCCTCAAAAACATTCAAACCTCCACCTCTGCAGGTAATGTTGCATGCACAATCCTTAACCACTCACTCACATCAGGATCTTTCCAAAAAGCCCTAAAAACATCCTATATCAAACCTATCCTCAAAAAACCAACACTCAACCCACTCCTCCCCCAAAACTATCAGCCTATCTCCAACTAACGTTTCATCGCCAAACTCATGGACCGTGCGGCATACAAATAGCTTGGCCACGTTGACGAAGCCAATAACCTCCTAGACTCTGCACAATCAGTTTTCAGAACACTAAGGGGAACAGAATATTCCTTAGTCTCCATCTGGGACAACCTAAAAAGAACAGCTGATGCAGAAAGCTGCACTGTTCTCATCCTGCTAGACCTCTCTGCAACCTTTGATACCATTGATCACTCCATCCTACTGGACAGGCTACAAACACTAGGAATCAGAAGCACAGCCCTCTCTTGGATCTCCTCCTTTATCTCAAATTGATCACAAATCTTGCACCTCCACCGGTTCATATCCACATCAAAACCAGTAAGTAGAGATGTCCCTCAAGGAGCATCCCTATCACCCCTTATCTTCAACTTCTACCTACAAGCCCTTCCCTCAATCATCCGCTCGTACAATCTTACCTTCTACATCTATGCAGACAACACCCAGATCATCCTCAAAATCCCAAAATCTGAAGGATCTGGCAGTCCGGACCTGTCGCCATGCCTCTCTGATATTAAGCACTGGATGACGACCAACCACCTCATCCTCAGCCCTGGGAAAACTGAAATCATAATTTGCGGGAAAACAGCATTTCTCCCCCAACCAATCCAGTGGCCCAAACCAATAGGACAAACACCAGCAATCTCTAACGTGGTAAAAAAACTTGGATGCACATTGGACTCAGACTTATCCCTCACCCAACACACCACCATTGCATCCAAAACCTGCTTGTACCATCTACGGATTCTCAGGCGTATTTTCCCTTACCTCACCTATCCCCACCGTTTTTCAGCCATCAACTCCATCATCCTATCCCGCCTAGACTACGCAAATTGCCTCTACTTAGGAGCCCCAGCATCTCAACTAAGGAAACTCCAAAGAATCAAAAATGCAGCAGCACGCCTGCTCATTAACCTGCCCGCCAGAGAACACATCAGCCCTTCTCTAAGAGTCCTCCACTGGCTCCCGATTGCTCGACGCACCACCTTTAAATCCATGTCTATCACCCACCGTGCGGTCCACAACACCGGGCCGGAATTCCTAAGAGACAGAATTGTTCCCTACCAACCCTCTAGGAACCTCAGATCTCACACAGCATTTCACCGAGTGATCCCACCCAACAACTCTGCAAGGCTGGGCGGGTCCTCCTTCTTCGTCCAAGCGCCAATCATCTGGAACTCCCTACCACTACACATTTGCGACACTGAAAACCACCTGAAATTCAGGAAGGCCCTTAAATCCTGGCTTTTGCCAATATTCCCCTGATTCCTGGTACCTCAGGACCACACCACTGAAACAACACCCCTTGCACCAATTGCAACACAAGGGCCTGCAGCTTTCGCAGCGGCTCAGCTGACACACTATCTCCCCATGAACAACAACATTCCCACCCGACAAGTGCACCAGGTAAACCAGCAGCCTTCGCTGTGGCATAAATGCAATAATCTCACGCGCTCGCAGCCCATCAGATCCTTGCACAAGAGAGACCACAAATAATGAGACAAATAGTCCAGGGTAACCTACACCCCTCATTAAGGCACACCGCAACAAACCCACCCACACTCAGCACATCCGCTGATCCTTTCACTACAGCGACCATGAATGACAAGACCATGCCGTCCGCTCTAAATGGGGATCGGTCCAGCCGAACATCTCTGAAGACCACGGTACGTATAATCCCTGAAGATGTTTGATATGTATACCTACACCACATCTGTGGACACAGGCCGCGGGCACAGCCAAGCACCCATGCACCATAGAATTCAGCTATGGCTATGCATTCCAGTCTAGCAGCACATACAGCCATCCATACTGAAACAACTGACGTACCTCAACACATCTCCCACTAGCATACAGAGACTACCAACGAAACAGAATTCTGTATAGTCAGCCACACATTGATTCGCTCAATAATAGCACTCTATTGCAACCTCCAACAGTGTCCTTCCACTTGACTAGACCTTTCGGGCTGCTTAGTCGAGCCTAGCCAGCTTTCAAATCCTATTCCGGCAAAAATGCACACAGGCATCTCCTAACCTAAACTTCTAGAATTTTCTAGCACATTGACTACGGTCACTGAGGGCGTTCCCACCCAGAAAAAGCACATTGAGGCCATACAAATGGGGAAAGAGTGCTATATAAATAACCAAATACAACACAATACACTACAATATAAAGAGCTTTCATATGCAGGTGCAATTTTGTCAAGATAGGTTTACAACCCAAACACTGATCGAAGTGCAAGGTAATCTGGCTCTAAATTGAGGGACAGTGCTTTCACCTCCAGCTGCTCCCTTCCTCTTTTTTCAGGCTGTTGGCAGCTGGTCCAGTTTGTCACTGCAGGTTTTCCCACGAGCCTCTTGCTCCTAGGGTGAAGATGACTTTCCTTACGTGTGCAACCCATTTGCAGCCTTTCCCCCTTCTAATGACATAAAACGAGTTAGGGCATCCCAATATTCCTCCGATCCCTCTATTTGCCAAATTCGTAACCAATACAAAGCAGGTTTGAGGATAACCAGATCTCCCACTGGGATTACATCAAGTTCTAGGTAAACCAATACTGTTAATAATAATGGCCCTGATTCATGGAAGTGTTTTATAATGACGCAATCCCATAGGAAAACGTTCTATGAATCAGGCCCAATATTGGTTAAATTCGGATTTCTCCATTAATAGAAACCACAATAGATAGAACACCAAAACATCAAAATATCAAAGTCAAGTTATGGACGTCCTCCCAATGAGTGCTTTAGAAACATAATTATATAGATTATACACATTTGTCATCATTACAAACAATTATCAGATACATTTCTGCACAGTTAAATCTAATATGTTTAGATTAAAATAAGAATTTAAAAAAGCTTTACAAAGATCTAAATAGAACAGACAAAGAAGTAGAAAATGTCCTAGGTCCTCCACCCTGCCCCTGTTGCAATGGAAATGCCTGGTCATAACATTTGTGTCCCAGCTCATCCTATCTTTCAGAGGTAGCAGGTTTAGCCTAGTCATAAGTACCAGTGTCCTACAAGCCCCAGCTCAAATAAAACTTATTTCACCACCTCAAAGAGTGGAAATCACGAGAAGCAGTGAAAAGATCAAGTGAAGATAGAGAGAATGCCATCCTAAAATTCTTCCCCAGGTCCCACTGCGATGTTTTCTGCTTCACCAGAATCATAATAATCGACAAAGAGTTGTTAGGTGGGCAATCCATGTTTGGAATTCTCCACAAGGTCAATAATGTATGCCCCTCGTTATACCATTAATATTTTAATATAGCAGGGGATCCCCTAATTTCCCCAACCCCCTTCTTTAGGTTTGGGTTGGTGGCTGACCCATACAAACCTTGAGAAAATAGCTAACTACATTTTTGCCTGGACCTCAATTGTTGATATCCCCATTTGAGACAGAGTCCGCTGTTTGGCGCGCCTGGATGGAGGACCACTAATTTCTTCAAGACTCAATTCTGAATCTTCTCTAAAGCTATGCAATCAGCATCACCCCACATCTCACTCCCGTAGGAACCATGGCTTTAAAAAAACCCAAACATTAATCCAACATACAGCCACCATACATATGATTCAATCTAAGCAGGTCACCCAGCCTAGCCACAGCCTTCTCAGCAATCGCTGCAACATGCCCTGACCATTTCCCATTCTTGGTGAAAAGTAATCTGAGGTAGCAGTATGATTTTACTTCATCAAAACTTTCGACAACAAGGGCCCAAGTTGTATGATTTCCGACCCTGCCAAAAACCAAAGTTTTGGTCTTCATTTTGTTCTGGGAAGATAACTATTCCTCGGCACAATAAAGGCTCTGTTGCAGGCCACTGGGAGTTAAATAAATCAATCAGGGCAGTATCATCACCATACAAAATAGAACCAGAACAGTGCCATTCAAAGAGGGGGGATTAACCCTGGCTCCCACGTTGTCTGAACTAAAATCAGACTAATACAGAATAAATGGCATTGGGGCCATGGCACATCCGTGCTCCACACCCTTATTGGTTTGAAATTGTTTCAACAACTGGCTTTCAGAAGAAACCCGCACAGGAGCATATGTGTCTCTATAACAAAGTTGCAGATGGTTCAGAAGTCCAACAGGCCTTTTTAGCATGGCTAGCTTTCCTCATTACTTTCACCTTGGGATCAAATCAAAGGCCTTTTCCAGATCTAAAAAAGCCAATTATAAATTCCCAACTCTGACCAAGACATATTTATTTATTAGTGTAGAAAGCACCAAACAATGATCAATTGTGAAGTACCCTCTTCTGAAAACAGCCTGGAATGGCCTCAGAAGATACAGAGAACCAGCCCAGTCCTGAATCCTATATAGAAGACATTTGGCACCTTGCCAGGGACATCAAGCAGTGAGATAGGTCTATAACAATTGGGATTGCCATGGTCCCCCTTCTTGAAGCTGGGGACTACAATACTCTAAGACCTAGACCAAGGGAGTACCCTGGTCGAATTTACTGCCTTAAAAGGTTTAAATAGAATCGAGTCACACCAATCTGTAAAGCCCGTCATGGTATCAGAATGGATTCCATCCAGGCCTGCTGCTTCCCCTAAAGGTGGGATTCCAAAATCAGGAAAACCTCTTTGGTGCTGAACTTTACTTCTTCTGTGCTCAGAATGGAACTTGTCCTCAAGGATTCTATATCAGCACCAATAAAATCCCCTGAAAATGTGACCTCCATCTCTCACGAGGGCCCTCAAATCCTATGGCACCAATTTCCAGAACTGTTTACTATTATTCGTCTGGACCATCAACTCTAATTGATCCCACTGTTGACAGTGTCTTCTATTTTCTTCTGTTTTAATAATGTGTTTTAATCCCTCTGGATTTTGCACAGAATATATGGTTGCTTCAACTTCTCCCTGTTTAAGGTGAAGTAAGACTTTATTGCTACATGCCAACCCTGGAGAGTAGGGGTTGCGGGGTTGTTCCCCACTATTCAAGGTTGGCATGTAGCAATATTAGGGGCACAAGGGTGTCCCCCGCTTCCTTAAAATTGGAGGCGGGGGACAAAAACCCAAAATAAAACGCATAAGCGTTTAAATTGGGCACCGACCAAATTTATTTACAGTCAGCTTGCCACGGTCAGTTTGACTTTGGTCAAACATACCCAAACCAAACTAAGACATAAGCCTTCAAGAGCATATACCCAGAACTGGCAAAAGGCATATAGGCAGACTCCTGGCACGGGTGTTAACTTTCAAATACCCGAGTAGAACATGTGCTACAAACGGGTATACTTGACCAAAAGCAAACAAGCACAACAGACAACTATGTTAGAATACATGATTTATCAAGGGTGCATGAAAGCTGTACAGTAGCAAATACCCTGCGGTTATAAATGCTGTATGGAATGAGGATTACCACAGAACTGGACAAGCAGGCAAGCATTCTCATGGGTGTGCCAAACTGGACACCCTTAGGTGCTCTGCATTGGAAACTGGCAATGGTCTTGATAAGCAAAAGCACAACAAGACTTCCAGTCCCTCACTGACTCAAACTGCACAAGGAACCGGAATTTACAGTATCAGGTGGAGCCAGGAAGATCTGCATAGCTTAAGAATTGACGCATACACGGCATAACTAAAAGACAGGCTCTCAGCATTCGATGGTAAAGTTCAGAAGGCAATCGAGACATTTACATACATCGAATTTTCCCATTTTAGCACCTGTTTAAAACATACAGATTTCAATGAAATCCATTACAAATTAATTGTAAATGCCTCCTGAAAGCAGAACTTGCACGTTTTGCATTGGGAATGGCTGAAAAAATGTTTACCTTTTTATGGAAGGTTTAATCATTTTTTGCACTTGGCAGAGTAAATATAAAAAATTGCCAGAAAGGGCCGGAATTGCACGAACCTGAACACGTAGCCGGTCCCTTGCAGGCAATTTCCTCTTTCTTTACAAATAAAAAGACCCTTATTTTCTTTGTCTTGCTTTGATTTTGAAGCCTGGGTGGCAATCTTTGCAAATTCATTTTGCGGGACACTTTCTATGCACAGCACCTCTCTGGTGGAATTGATTGGACGCTGCCCATGTTATCATTTGATTTGATGTTGCACCACTGGGGCAAGTTTCACAGAGACAAGCTGCTGCCTTCGCTCTCTTCTGCCTCCCATGCACACCGGTGAAGTTTGTGTGTAAGTGAGGGCGATTCGCAACTAGACTGGGAGGGAGAGGCTGTATGTGGGACCTTAGTGTAGAAAAGGGGGTAGCTCTGTAAAATGCGAGAGACAAATACAGTGAATAATGCACAAGAAGCAAAAGAGCTGCTCGTCGGTGGTGCTGATAATATTGTTTGAGGAAACTCGTGTTCAGTCATTCAGGCAATACGTCCGTAAATGTTGGGGTGTTTACAAATGGCCATCGAATCTGGGAATAGAAGGGCGTGTATCCATATTTATATAGGCTCAAAAGGGCACATGGTACATTCTGAAGGCTAGTTTGACTGAAGAAGGCTATGGAAGTTCTTTACATGCCAGTATCTAGGGTTTTTTGGCACAAACACCACCAGAAATAAGAATGATGTAGAACTTGAATATTCACATTATACTTTAATGTATACCACCCTAGTAGCCACAAAATTAAAATTACATATCGAAAAAAGAGTCAATATTGATAAACAGTAAATCTTGATTCTTTGTTTACTAAGCCCAACATGGTCAACAATACACCTCTTCCATGGGGAGGAGCATTTGAAGTAAAAGTGTTGCCAGGGCTACCCAGCTCTGTGCTCAGTGCCGTGACTGTGGTTTGCACGGCAGGCTCAGTTGTGGTTTTCCGTGCAGGGTGTTAAGGCTGGTTTGTTTTCATTCGGGAGGTGGCTCCCTTCCAGGGCCCTGCTTTCATTTCCCTGGAATGTTGGAAGCATGTCCAAACCGCTGATAGAATGAGGGCGGAAACACCTTCAAACATGTCTGCTGCTTTTGTCCTCCCTCTTTGCTGCGCAGGCGAAACTTGACAAGGCTAGCCTGACTCTCAAAATATGCGTGCGAGCTTCCCCAGTGGGGCGTGTTGGGTCCAACCGGCAATCATAAAACCAACTGGCCGTTTACAGGGTCACTTTTATTTGATTTATTGATTTGATTGGTTTGTGTTCTGCCTACTCTCTACGCGATTTAGTTTCTTTTTCATTCACCATTTTGGAAAGTTTTCATCATACATTTACAGTTTTAAAAGGCCCTGCACAAAGCAATCTTTTCACTTGCCTGTGACACGTGTGTACTCACAAAGGGGGAGGGGTGGGGGGGGGCGCGCATTGTGTGCGTATGTGTGCTAAACCATTAAAAGAGTTGCACCTGCAAGTCTTTTTCCGCACGTACTGTTTGTGCACATGCAAAATGTGCACTTTAAAGTGTGCCGTGGGAGTGGAAGTCGCAGTGCAGAGTCTGTTGCGTCTTATTAAAGGGATTCTGTACGAATGCGTTCTCTCTGCATATTATGTTCTCCTGTAAGCGCCCAGGCAGTGAAGAAGGGGTTTGAGCTGCGTGCCGGTTAGAAAGCTCTTGCTGATGCAATCTGTGTGTGATCTGCAGGTCACAGGTTTAAATCCATGCAAAATCAACTCAGCCGTTTATCCTTCCAAGGTCGATATATGGGTACAAACTTTGGTTGGGTGACATTATATGTGTATGTGTATGTATTTATTTATTTTGATATTTGTATAGCGCACCGAACCCGCAGTCATCTAGGCATATATGTTCTATATAAAGCGCTTACGCATAAGCACTTATAAATAACACATCATTATCATTATGTCTGCAACTTTCCATTCCTGAAACAGGGATGAACATGTAAAAATGCTATTACCTTTCCTCAGGGAGGGCACCAAGGCCTTTCAACTGTGGCTCTAGCCTCAGGTGAGGGGTCAGCAACTGCCCCCATGTTGCCAGACAATAGTCTTATAAAAAGGGGGCCCCGGTGGGAACGCGAAGCGTTTCCCCCGGGGTTATTTTGGTGCTGCTCAGGCCAGCGGGCTGGCCTGCGCATAGCGCACCCCGCCCTGCGGGGTATTTAAGGGTCGGGGGAAGGTTCTGGAGCAGGCGACGGTTTGGACGTGTGTCTGACAGGTTGCCTGCTCCAGAGCCTTTCTCTGTGTGGTTTCTGTAGGGAGTGGAGGTGAAGGAGGTTAGGGTAGTGCATTCAGGTGGGGGCGCTTGGTTTTAGTTCTTTAAAATATTTTTTAAAAAATGTATAGTCCGAGGTGCCGTAGATAAGGCACCTCCCGTTACCTTTGAGTATCGTTTCTTTCACTCGCCCATGGCCCTTTGGGGATGGGGTGTCCAGGTTTGAGGAGGGCGGTCTGCATTGCGGGCTGTTATGGCGAGGGTTTTTATACCCTCGTCCCTGTTTTAGTGCTCCGGGGTGGGGCTCAGGCCTTGGGGCACTTCGGCGCTTCTCATTGAAGCAGCTTCTTTTTGTATTGGGCTGCGTTTAGTTCTGTGTTGGCGCTCTGTGTGTATTAGCGAAGTAATTAGAGAGCCAGAGGTGGTGTCTCTTGTCTGTTAGGGGAGCCGCACGCCTTTTATTAGTGACAGTGCTTTATAGGAGACTAATAATAATTTAGCAGTTACATAGTCCTACGAACCCTACGGTATCTGAGGGCTGCTTATTATTGCCCACGGTGTGTGGTGCTCATTTGTTGACCTCGGAAGGATGAAGGGCTGGATTTGGCCCTGCTGGGATTCGAACTTGCATTAGCAGGGTCTTCACAGATGTCAAGGAAAGCACTCTCCTGCTGTGCCACTTGACCGGCTTGACTAAACATCTCATTCTGTGATTTTTATATTTTCAATGTTTTAAATTTGTCACAGCCTTGTTTGTTGGGTTAATTTTAGCTGGCTTATTAGCCCTTTGGGGCCCTCTCTGTCAGCTGCATTTATTTTCGGCAAAATAAAAAATAAAAATTGTTGTTTAAATTAGTGCCTGATACTGGAAATTATTATAAAGTTCCGGTTAGTTAGTTTGTTCCTTACAAGTTATTGTTTTCCTTTCCCTGAAGACCTGCCTGGTTAATTTCTTTACTAATTTATATCTCTGGTAGTACATACCACATTTGGGGGGTGTCATCAATTGGGTTTCTTGCCACAATTGTAAATTTAAGAATTTTTGGGCTTATCTGGAGGAAGCTATTGTCAGTGTAGTTGGCACTGCGTTCCTCTCTTTTCTTGCATTGTGGGGGAAAGGCTTTGTATTAGCCAGGCAGTACAGCAGGGCAGTGCGTAAGTGCGCAGTTGCACTGCTCAGTTAGGATGGTGGGTCAGGGTGCTAAGAAGAAGGGCCTGGTGGATGCTAAGGCCCTCAGGCAGGCTTTGGAGATCATTAGTAGGGCATCCAAGGCCCAGCTGGAGGGGGCTGTGAATGAGGTTACGGGGGAAGGGGAAGAGAGAGGGGAGAGGCCACAGCGGAGGGCAGCAGCAGATGGGGCTCTCGTCGCAGTAGTGGCTTGTAACCCTTCGGCTGATAGAAAAGAGGTGGGTGAATCTAGGGGGAGGAAGATGAGAAGGGAGATTGACAGGGGGGCGGCCAGTGGGGAAATGTACTTGGATGAAGGGCAGGATTTGGGTGTGGGAGATAATGATCGGGAGGTTACAGGGGAGGTTAGGAGTTCCCTGCAAGGTGTTGGTATGTTGGAGCATGAAGTTGGCAGGATAGGGGTACGGAGAGGGGTGTCAGGACAGAGGGGCAAGGGCGGTAAGTACCTGCAGAAGAGAGCAAGTGGGAGAAGGAGGAAGCGCTCTCTATCAATTAGAGAGGTTAGGGAGGGGCCCGGAACGCCCCCCCGGCTAGGAGGAGTTCGGGTGGAGGGCACGGAGCAGCCCCCGCTCTTTCAGAAGAAGAATATGGAGAGGGTTTAAGAACAGCCCCTCCTCGAACAGCGCGAGGACAGTCTAGAGGGCGCAGCACGGCCGTAGCGACGAAGACAGCAGGGTGGAGGAGAGTACACCTCGCCAGAGAGAAGAGGACCAGGAAGGGGTTTCTGCGACCCCGCCGAGAAAACGTCAAAGGAGTGGCGGGGCGGACGCCCCGGGCTCGCAGGAAGAGGATCTACTCAACCCGAGCATGTGCTCGCACCAGCAATGGTATTTCAGGGTTAATGAAGATAGGAGGGATGAATATGTGGAGCAGTGGGATGATGAAGGACATACGGAGGGAAGAAGGAGGGGGAGGGTGAGAAGGGTTGGTAGAGAGGTTTGTGAAAGACAGGAGCATGGGTGTTGTGGGGAAGTGGTCGGGGGAATATTTGGCTGGGTGAGACTGCTGACATGTTTTGTCCCCGCAGCAGAGTCCGGTAAGGAAGGAGATGAGGAGCATCGGAGTGGAGGTCAGGCTGCAGACAGGCGATGGCAGGGCGGAAAGAGGTGAGAGGGAAAGGGACGGGTCAACTGCATGGCAGAGGGGGGACACGAGAACGGGGGCAGGAAATGAAGGGTCTGGATTGCAAGGGGTAAGGAGAGAGATTGGTGTACAGGTTATTGGAGCCATGGTGGAAGAACGGGAAAATTGCTCGGTGGAGGTACAAACGGACAAGGTGATTGAGCCATTGGCGCTCGAGGTACAGATTTCAAAAGGAAAAGAGGTTGAAGTGAAGGGCAAGGAGGAAAAGCTACCATACATGGGCATCACAAAACCTTTGGGAGCGCACTTGATGGCAGCGACGAAGGATAAGATTAAGTCAGGGGATGTGTTTAAGCTGCTTCATAGGGAAGTGAGAGCAAAGGAGGGTTCTAACGAGGAGGAGAGAGAACTAGCCTTGCGCCCAAGGGTACCAGTGACAATTAAAAATTGGACGTCAGCATTTATTATCTACGCGAGTGTCTATTGCGAAAAATTTCCAGAGCGATGTGTGGCTCTGCTAAAATACATGGATGCGATCAGAAAGGCATGTACAAGTTTTGGGGGCTTCGCGTGGGTGCGTTATGATGAGTAGTTTAGAGCAAGGTTGGCGGAGGACAGTCAGGCGGTTTGGGGGGAGATAGATATGGATCTCTGGTTGCAATGGATGGCGCCGACGAGGCCAGCTCCAACGGTACACATGGCAAGTGGCTTACCCGTGCCTTACCGGCCCTTTCTTGGTCACCACGCCCCGGAAGGGGCAGGGGTAGGAGGTGTAAGTGACTTCACTTCAGCACTCCAACTAAGTCAATGATTAGTATGGGATGCCCAATGGAATCCCTTATTTATATATTTTTATGTCAAGGTTCTTTAAATCTGGATGATGAACCCTTATATAACGCCCCTCTCTTTGAATCCCCCTGACCTCACTGAGCCAAGAAGTAGGTTTGTTTTGCACATTAAAAGGTTTATTTGAAGAATTAAATAATATATGTATCACACTTTTATGAACAAAATAATATCTGAATAGCACACTTATGAATATGGAGGCTAATCAACAATGGGTAATATTACAAAATCAACAATCTCTTTAATCACTTAGGAGTATGAATATGGAGGATATGGTAGCAGAGAACACTTTATGTGATTCCAGGAAATGCAATAATGGGAAAGAATGCAACACAGAAATAAACTTGATATGATTTCAATCAAAAGATAATATGGTCACTTTTTCAACTGTGACTACTCACTCCCCCCTATGCAATATGAAGAGGTGGAAATGAGGGCCCACGGGTTTCAGGAACACAATCAAGAAGGCAGTTCAATTCCAGTTCCCCCACCAAGCTTAGAGAAACAGGTATGATTTTAAAACAGGCAAAAATACTTTTGAATGTGATTGCAGTGAAAGTGAAAACATGCTAAATTGATTTTATTTCACTAAAGGAGATTCAGCACTAGTGAGAATTACTTTAGATTGGTTCAGGTCAACACTAGCAATGATTCATGAATGATTATCAAATTCAAAATGAATTTCAGCAGTTGCGAACATGAAACAGCTATTCTGACATGTGTTGAAATTGAGCTAAATTGCAATTCGCAGCACTTTTTCTGCATGCGTAAATCGCGATTACGGAAAAACTATAATGAATTGCAATGTCGTTTTGGGTGTGTTGGAAAGCTAAGGATCTTAGCTTTAAAATTAAAAGTTACAGAGGTTTTTGTCAAGGTAGATTTTGCAGAAAGAAAGTCAAGATTTCAAAATGACAGATCGCGCTTTACAGATTTGAAATGAACAGGATGAACACAAGATTCTATAATGCAGTTCTGAACAGGTTGAAATGGATGGAAGAGAATTACTTTAAACTAAGAGATTGGTTATGGACAGTTCTAGGCTAGATAACCACTCCTAGGCTTTGGAATGGAATGCGCCTCTTCAAAGATCTGGTCAAGGGTTTGGACTTCACTCTTGCCACTGGACAGGTCTAAGGCACTCTAGTCTGCGGTCAGCACTGCACGACGGTCTGCGGCCTCTTGAACTAGATCTGACAGGTCTAGATACAGCACTGCTCTCTCTGGGTCTGGATCTTGGTTCTAGCACAGGGTTCCTAGCGAGAAGCAAAACAGCTCAGCCCAGCTGTTGAAGGTGAGAATCAGGTTGCTAGATTCTGCAGGCCTGCTGAGAAGAGTTCAGCTTTTGGTATTGGGCCTTTCTGCTTCAAAGTTCTGGAGTCTGGATTCTAAGTTCTGGTCTCTGGATCTAGATATGGAGTCTGGAATCTCTGTCTGGATATTGTCTGGATCTGGTCTGGCAGGGTGCTTTGCAGGAATCGGTGAGTAGTGGAAAAGAGTGTGTTTTTCATCTGTCCTAGCCGTCCTTATTTATGTGTTTCCAAAGTGGGTGGGTAGGCTGATTCTCTATGCCCAACCTTCTAAGGATTTGATAGGTTAGAGAATTCCCTGTCCCCTGACTGGAGAAAGGATCAGCGTGTCAGAATGAGTCAGAGTGATGCTGTGTTTATGGCTTAACTGAAATCCCTCCCCTTTGCTTCTCCATAGAAAATCTATTTTTCCCAAAAAACATATTTCCCAGATACACAAGTTGTTCATAATACATATACACATCACAGATTAATTAAGGCATGTCTATGTTCAAGTCCCATGTTCCTACGAGCTTGGGTTCAGAAATGACCACTTATTCACGCTTTTGGTGGGTTTCCCAATATTGGTTCTGCACCAAATTTTACACAGGCATACACACCCTCTCTGAGAATATTACTGTAAGTTTTTATGTTTCTAGCATAAACACCGTATCTACAATATGAATAAATTCTGGGGTTTAGTCTCAGAACATCACATGGCGTCCAGCTTAGTCTTACATTGTGAGTGAATTTTTAATTTTAACCGTCTCAAAGTTTTACATTTTTGTCAGCTTGGTACACTTTATTATAATCAATTTTATAAGGGGGGCGTGGCCTGGGGCTCATGGAGTGAGGAGGCTAAAACCTCGAGCTCCGACCGAGCCCGTAATCCGATCCTGTGCAGTGAGCCCTACGATCAGCGGTACCGAAATCAAGCTGACCCAGTTGAAGCTAAGGCGAATCTTCCTCCTTTGCTGCTTTGTCCGATGAAAATCGGAACTCGGGGACCGAGTGCAAAGCCTCGGCTCGGCGTCCCCCCCGGCCTCAGGCGAGGCACACAAGATGGCGGCCACGACGACCTGACAGAACAGGACCGCAAGCAGCGAAGGCGGTGCAGCAACGGCCAACTGGAACCCTGCCTTAACCGTCACCCGGAGGAGCTCAGCGGGGCGGAGAAAGTGCTGGGCTGGTGCTGCGAGACCCAGCGCAGACCCCTTGGAGCCATCGCTGGCAGCCTCTCGAGGACCGAGGCGCCGAGTGCGGCGTGTCCGTGGGCGACCAGGGAGAGGCAGCAATCTGCACCTGGGCGGCCTCGGGGGAGAGACCGCCACCAGCATCTTGCATTCCGGACCATCCAGGTCGCACGACAGCGGGCGGGAGCCCTTCTGCGAACCCCGTGGTGGGAGCCATCCAGAGAGTCGGAGGAGGCCTGGGACCTGGGGGACGCGTTGGAGGTGGAGCCGCCTTGGGTGACTTTGGCCGGCGGCTACCGCGACACAACCTTGCGACGGCACAGGAGCGCGCACCAAGAATCTGTGATAATCTGCTGAACTGAGGGCCTATCCAGGTGTGGCCCGACCCGCTGGGCCCAGACAGCCTGGACCTGGGAAACTGCCCCCAACCCCCTGAGGGCCCAAGACTAATTGGTACACTGGGACAATAGGCGATAAGCGCCCTCCACCATCAGCCCCTACAACTAACACGGACGGCCCCGAGCGCGGCGCCCTACCCGCCCGGCCCCACTGGGACACCACCTCTGCCCACCACGAACGCAGGTCCTGCACCTCCGGGGCGGATAAGTCCCCAAGACTTCACATCTATCAGGGGCCTCCTGGCCACAGGATCGAAGGCAATCCAGGGCAAGGCCCTCCCGGGGGCTGTAGTACGCTTCACAAGCTTGTGCAGGACGCGGCCCTGTCACCGGCGCCACTTAGTTTTGAACGGCAAGGACCCCGAGGCAGAACGCACCCGCCAGACCCGGTGGTGCATCCCAGGGGAGCCATACCCCCCAAATGCTGCGGTAAACAATATCCTGGCAACTTGCCTCTCGGACCAGATCGCAGCGGCCGCATTGACACAGCTAAGGTGGCCCCGGACCGCAGATCATCGTCGGCATCATGCCGGGCACGGCAAACACCGCAAACACTCTAGACCACAATAATGCGGAGCACCGCAGGCGGGGTCACTGGCGAGACAGACTGGAGATAGACTGGAGGGGCCTACACAACAACCCAGCTTGAAGAGGCGAAACAGCCGCCCGCACCAAGCAGAAGGCCCAAGTAACACCGCAATGTCCACCCTGAGAAACAAGGCCAAAAACGCCACGATGGACCCCTTCCTCACGACCAAGGCCCACCCCGTCGCCCAATCCACCCCAAAAGGTGCGACGCAACAGGCCATCCAGGGAGAAAGCCCTAAAGACAGTCAGGTACTGGAAGCAATATCGACCTTAAGGGAGTTTATAGACACTAAGATAGGAGAAGTAAAGGCCGACATACAGCTTATACGCCAAGACGCCCGCAACCTGACAGAGCGTGTTACCAATATAGAAACCACCCAGAAGGAAACAGTGGAAGACACGAAAGATCTTAAAGCTGAGGTGGCAGACCTAAGGAGGAAGGTGGGCATCCTGGAGGCAAGGTCGGAAGAGGCGGACGGACGCGCCAGGCGCAACAACATCAGGGTCCTTGGTGTCCCTGAGGGGACAGAGACTTCCGACCCGACTGCATATGTGGAATCCTTAATTCAGCAGGAAATTGGGGCGAAGAAGCTCTCACAGGGCTTTGCCATAGAGAGAGCCTACAGATCACTCCAGAAGAAGCCTCCCTCAGGTTCCTACCCCCGACCCATCATCGCGAACGTCCTTAACTTCCGAGATAGGGAAGTGATCCTGAGATTCTCGAGAGAGGGTGGGGTGATAGACAGAAGTAACTCCAAAATCACCATATACCCGGACTATACGCAATTGGTACAGAGGGCAAGGAACTCCTTTATCCCGATAAAGGCCAGACTGAGGCAGTTAAACTTGAAGTACATGCTGCTGTATCCATCCAGGCTAAAAGTGATCCACAAAGGAAGAGCGATATTCCTTGAAACTCCGGACGCGGCCACCATGTGGATGGAACATAACAATCTGGCCGAGGTTCTCGAAGAGTCCACCGCCGAGAACTGCGCTGTAGCCCGCAAAGCAAGATAACTTGGCGCCGGAGCCCCTTTCTCCTGACGTGCACACTGGACTTTACTGTAGAATGGTACAACAAGCACGCTGGAACACCGTTACAACATGAGATAGCAATAAGATTACGGGGCCCGCCGGGCCTCCCACACATGAGCACGCAACGACAAACCCCGAAAGATCAGTGCAGGCCTGTTGCCAGCACAACCCTGCTCGTGCCGGAAACCCTGATGGGGCCAGATTGCGCGAGAGCACCTGAGCACTGCACGTCACTGGCAGGAGCTGGGTGCACCAGTTACAGTTATTTTTTATGCGTTACTGTTGAGACCGTCCTTCTCCCCAGAACCACCCAAGAAATCAATGAGTATTCGACACCGAGAGATGAAGCTGGCCGATCCGCAAATGCAGAACAAGAAATGATGCCCAGTAGCACGAGATCTTGTGGCGGAGAGACAAGGGGACACCCACGACAACAACCGCATCCAAGCGATGGCGCCACAACTTAACATAATCACATGGAATGTCAGGGGGAAGGGGTCCTACGTAAGGAGGAACCGTGTTCACTCATACCTGAGGGGCAAGAAGGTGTCGATTGCACTCCTCCAGGAGACACACCTCCTGGCAGACACCACACACAAACTGGCAGACTACTGGGGGCCAAGGCAGTGGCGCATCTTACTCCAAATTCGCACGGGGCAAATATACATGGGTGAGTCCAGACACACCATTTCACCAAATGGGAACAGAAGTGGATAGGGATGCAAGATACGTAGTGGTGTGGGGCATGATAGAGAACACAAGGATATGTATTGTAAATTCATATTTCCCCCAGCACGGCATGCCTTCCCATCTGAAACAGTTATCCGCCAGAATTGCGCACACACAGAAATGACACCTTCCTATGGGGGGGAGACTTCAACTGTGTTATGAATGAAGAGTTGGACAGGTCTAGGACGCCACGAGCTACCAACAATTCCTCTTCGAGGGCACTTTGCAAAGCAGTGGAAGACCTGGAGCTGGTCGACATCTGGAGAGACCTACATCCAGCCGATAGATCCTACTCATACTACTCATCTCCACATGGCCTCCACACCAGGATAGACCACTTTTTCATCAACGGCGAACTACTCCCACAGGTGCACTCTGTAGACTATTTGGGCAGGTCGATCTCGGATCACTCCCCTCTGCTCATGCGACTAAATCTAAGAGGCCCGAGGCCCCCCATGCCGATATGGTGTATGCCTACGGAAACTCTTGCGAACCCTTCTTTCAAGGACACCCTAGGGGAAAGACTGGAAGAATACGTAAGGCTCAACAGGGGGTCGGTCGAGAAGTGAAGCACGTTCTGGGAGGCAATGAAGGTAGTAACCAGAGTCGAAGTGATAACAGAAGCTGGCGGAATTAGGAGGCAACTAAAAAGGGAACTTGAGACCAAGGAAGAGGAGATTAGACAACTGGAAAACAGTCCGACCCCAACCAGCGAGAGGGAATCCAAGCTGGCAGAAATCAGGGACGGCTGCCGACTCGCCTGGGAGAGGCTATCCAAATTTGACTTCTCCACACGTACTGTCAAGGCACATAAGGAGGCGGACAAACCGGGCAGGATATTGGCCTGGCTGTGCAAGAAGGAGCACCCAAGGCAGGCTCCAAAGGAAATTAAGGATGAACACGGTGCAACTCAGAGGACACAACAGGCAATTAACGATGTCTTCTCAAACTTCTACGCCAAGCTCTATGCTCACGATGAACAGGTCCCAATAGAAGACATTCGGGACACCCTGGCTGAAGTTGGCCTCCCCAAACTGAGTACGGAGCAACGAGAGATGCTGGGAGAAGCTATCACGACGGAGGACATCTCGGAGGCAATCAGGTCCCTCTCCACATGTAAGTCTCCTGGAACAGATGGCCTCACACCAGAATTTTATAAAGCCTATGAGGAGATCCTAGCCCCGATGCTCCATGGAGTATACGAAGAGGCATACGAGACTGGCATATTACCTGGCACCATGAGAGAGACGCTTGTAATTCCAATGCTTAAACCTGGTAAGCCTGTCGACGAATGCGAGTCATATCGCCGTTTGGCAATGCTGAATTATGACAGCAAAATCTTAACAACCATACTGGCAAAAAGGCTGTCCAAGGTGATAGGGTCTATAATACACGAGGACCAAAACTGCTTTGTCCCGGGACGTAACACCACAGCCAACCTGAGAAGGCTCCAACACGTTATAGCTCAAACCGCAGGGATTAAGGAAGAACTGTCAGTACTCTCATTGGACGCCATAAAGGCATTTGACTCAATATTCTGGGAATGGCTGATTGAGACTCTGAGGGAGTTCGGGCTCGGCGAGCATTTCATCCGGTGGGTCAAGGTGCTCTGCAATACTCCAGTGGCGAGCGTAAAGACAGGGGGCATGGTGTCAAAATCCTGGGATATTCAAAGAGGAACGAGGCAAGGATGCCCACTGTCGCCAATGTTGTAGGTCCTTGGCCTAGAGCCAGTAGCGATCTATTTCAGGAAGCAGCTTTTCGATGCAGGGATGAGAACGGGTGAGACGGATAACATCATCTCGTTGTACGCCGACGATGTCCTCTTGTACCTGCGCAACCCCCGATTGAACGCAATGATAGCATTAGACATCCTAGACAACTTCGCGAAATACTCCGGGATCAAGTTTAGCAGGCAGAAATCATGCTCCTTTCCTCTGGCCGGACTTCTAGGGAAGGAAACGGAAGAACTACCTGAGATTGGGATTCAGTGGCAGACAGAAGCGTTCCGCTACCTAGGACTCACCATCATGCACACGTCTGCTTCCACACACGAAAGCAACACAGAGGCAGCAATGCGAGCGGTGCGCAAATCCACCAAATTCTGGTCCAGACTTCCACTCTCCGTGATGGGCAGAGCGGCTATCACTAAAATGATAATACTACCGAGATTCTTGTATTATTTCACCAACATAACGTACTACATTCCTCCCCCATTCTTCAGGAAATTGGAATCCCTACTCAGAGATTTCCTATGGGGCCCGGCTAGACACAGACTCTCGCTGAATACCCTCACACTTCCATATAGGGAGGGTGGAATCCAACTCCCCGATTTCCAGAAATACTACCTCGCAGCACAACTGACAAACGTCGTTAAGTGGTTGTCCGATGAACCAACAGCTGAGACAGGCCTCCTTCGCCAACTGATAGCACCAATACACCCCAAAGAAGTAATATGGAACTCACAGGTAGGGCTTCCCGATCCGCCCATGCTGGTAAGGTTGGGGAGACAAGTCTGGAACAAGGTCTGCTCATTGCTCGGCCCGAGCCCAACATATATGCCCGAAATCCCCTTGCTCGCTGGTGTCTGCAACACACCCACCGACCTACCGGCAATGAGGAAATGGGAGAATTCTGGCCTTTACACGTGGAGGGACATGTTTGTGGACAGAATATTCAGGGACTTTGACTCATTACAGACGGAAGAAGTGCTTGCCGTTGGTCAATTTTTATGGTATCAGAGGGTGAAATATGCTGCTAGGAAGACCTGGAGCACATGGCCCGAGGAACCGGAAACACACCCTCTTGTGCAGGAGATGCACAACATGAGGGATGGCTGGAAACCTACGTTGAGACTATGTACCCAACTAAATGATAGACGCAACCCGAGGAGTGAGCAGCTGAAAGAAAGGTGGGAGGCTGATCTGGAGACTAATATCACAGAGAACGAGTGGGACAGGGCCCTGATATACCCGAAGGAAGTGTCCCGCAATGCCAGATTCAGGCTCATCCAGCTGAATGTCCTCTACAGGACCTATATGACCCCACACAGGGTATCCACATTCAGTGATAAAACCCCACCAGTGTGCCCGTGGTGCACCAGCGAGCATGCAGACCTAATCCACATGTTCTGGACCTGCCCCAAAACTAAGAAACTCTGGGTCACTGTCGAAAGGACTTGTAGGGGGGCTGGAGTGGAAAGGTATGAGCGGACGCCCAAGGAGTGCCTCCTGGGCACATATCCCAGACTGAGCAAAATTAAGCACATAGTGAAATTAATGGACATGGCTTACATTCTAACAAAGAGAACGATAGAAATGGCTTGGAAATCTCCTGGAGGCCCCAGATATGAACTTTGGATCAGGGAAATGGAGAGATGGACCAGTGCTGAAACCAGAGCCTGGGAGGAAGGGAATAACCGGGGAGGCAAGGATGTGAGTGCAATACTGGAATCCTGGAAGGCCCTCCTGAGAGACGTGATCTTCTCGACGAACTTCAAGCCCCCCTGAGCAAACCCATTGTCATGGAAAAGATTTGAGAATTACACCCACACTTACCCCGGCACTGTGACCCTTCGGGACAGCCAAGTGGTGTCTGGAACGTGGCCCGGAGTGGGGCTAGCAAGTAACCCTATGGTGGTGGGAGGCGGGACGGCCAAGTTAATGTTTGTTTGTTCACTGTTATTGTTTTGTAATGTTTATTGGACAAACTCTGTGACACTCTGGATGCTGAGATGCATTCATGCTTAACTGCCCTCTGTCTATACAAAATGCCAATAAAAACATTTAAAAATAAATAAAAATAATCAATTTTATAAAACATATATTTGCTGGGCTATCTGAATCCACAATGGTTTGTCTCCGCCTCCCGGATCTGGCTGCCTAAGAGGTCACATGTCCTGTCTCTCCGAGAGCAGTTGTTGACCAGTTACACCCAGCATATTCCTATTCATCCCAAAGCCCCCATTGTTCCTTCCTCCGGGCTGCAGAGAAAATCTCCTCCTCTCCTGATTTACATGTCAATGCGATATCCTCTCCTGTTGGTGAGAAGGCTGAAGGTCTGAAGGGTTCTCATGAAAAGAAGGCCTCTTGAAGTTTTAACTGAATCAGATTACCTTCTAGTCAATGGCAACATAGTTCCATAGGCTTTCTGGTAGTTGTGAGCAACGGTACTACACCCATGTTTGACAGCTGTCTTTCCATCAGTATCCTTAAAATAGGATTTTGTTCTGAGAACATGTGATTTTTTCTGACATTGCATTTGTGTGGATTCTTGCAGTAAATGATGTGGAACACCCAACAAAGAGGTTGGATCTTTTAGGGGGGTTTGTGAGCCATGATTTTAGCACTTTAACACCCAAGAAAACGGATTTTTGAAACTAGCTCTGTTTCTTTTTCAATCAGCATTGCTATTTCCAAGTGGTTTCAGGCTGCTTTGTGGGTAGCCCAATGGTGGTTTTAGGCAGTGATCTCCTGTGCTCACTAAGATAGGCAAAGGTGGATGGCAGCCTATTTTTTCAGGTTTTCACTGCGCATTTTCTGGTGATTTCTTGCGAGCAGCATGCTTTCCAGTGGCCATTATGATGTTTCTGCTGCCAGCAATGAACAGTGATGTTGCAGGGCTTGGATGAGTGGGTTGATACATCCCACAGAGGCAGGGGTCAGCCCTCAACAGCATGTTGGGCTTTCAATAAAGAAGGCTGCACAAGGATGATGTGTAAATTTAAACACGAGTGCAGCAGGTGTGCGGGACGGCATCCGATTACATATTGTCTTCAGGCAGGGGACAGTGGGACAAGGCGAGGAGCGGGGCAAGAGGGTGAGGGGGTAGGACCGCATGCCAGTTAAAGTAAGGGGTTCCTGTAGGTTGGGCATTAGTTTATCAGAAAATGAAAGGGGGCGCAGAGTTTTGGGAGAGGTTTTGGGGGGCGAAACCAAGACGGTAGGAGAGGGGTGAGGAGGAAGATGCTTAGGTAGGGCAGGGTAGGGCCTCAGGGGGATGTAACTAGAAAATGGGAAGGGTTGGTGGCCGTCATTGGATTGCGGGGAAGATGGTGGCGAAGCCCTCACGCTTGCCGCACGACAAGGTGCGAAAGCTTTAGGGGAACGTGAGAGGGTTATTAGCGGCACAGAGTAAATACGGAGAGACTGCCGGAGGTTAAGAGGATATCACAACTTCGGGCATACGGTAGTAGCCCCAGTTCGCAGTAGGAGCAGGAGACAGGGCACAGGATAGGGCGTGAATTTAGGATGCACAGCACGGGAGGAACTTGGCTAATTTGAACTTTGGAGCAGCTAGGGAGAAGGAAGAGAGGTGACCTCTATGGACGGGGGTCCGGGAGCGCCCCTGTTGCAGCAGGCTGTTGCAGCAGGGGGAAGTGATGAGAGGGGACTGCATGGACAGGGGTGCACTAGGGCCCCTGGTGCAGGTGGGAAAAATGGGGTAATGGATGCAAGGTGCTGGAAGAGTAAGTTAAATGGATTGGACTGCATGGACGGGGCGCAGTTGTGGCCCCTGGTGCAGTGGTGGAGAGGAGTAATGAAGAAATGGGGCCTGCATGGACGGGGGTGCACGTGGGCCCCTGGTGCAGGGTGGGAAACACAGGGCCATTGTAGGAAGATGAGGGAGAGTGGGGCAAGGGTGAGGAGGAGGGTAATAGGATAGAGGAGAAAGGGGGTCTTAGTGGGAGTAGGTGTATTGGTTAAAGGAGGGGGTTAAAGGTGCGAAGTACAGCGGGACAGGTAGGAGAGGACCGGGGGTGTTTACGTAGAGGGAATAAGGAGATGGCCAGGTGAGGATGGGTTGCCTTAGGAAGGTGTTAGTAGCGGTGGGGGAAAGGTGGAGGAGTTTCGAACTCATTGAGGTAGGATGGGTAAGGCATCTGAAGGAAGCTGGTTTGGGCTTATCGGTTGATAAGGTGAAGATTTTAGGACAGTGGAGGTCTGGGAAGTACAAAGGGTATACAAGGGCTGGGGTAAAGGGGCTGTTTGAAATATGGTCAGGGCTTTAGGGGAGGGTGGAATGTGGTAGGGTAGTTGTGACGGGAAAGTGACATTGTAATTTCTTTTTCAGATGCTGTGCGGAGGTCGAGGGAGATGCCGCAGATTTACTCGTGGGCCATTCTATTGTTAAATGGGCGGGGAAGGAAGCAGAGAAAAGGCTTTTTGGCAGGCAATTGTGTTGCAGCTATAAAGAGGCATTGGTAAAATGGTCCGGGTTAGGAGTGCTCTGCTGGGATCAGCTGCTGCCTATGTTGTTGGGGTTGAGGGAACGCTATAGGTCCCCAGAGGGGTGATCATTCATGCAGGAAAAAATGACCTGTTAAGAAATACAGTTGTAGCTCTTCCTAGAAAAATGAAAAGGGATTTGGAATGGGTCCGAGAATTGTGGCCTCAAGCATGTGTAGTTTGGACTAAGTTGTTGCCGCAGAGAGTTTGGAGGGGAGCGAGAAGTGAGGGAGTGATAGAACGGGCAAGTAAGAGGATAAGCAGAGAGATGGTAAAATGTTGTGCCTCGGAGGCGGTAAAGGTTTTTGGATCAAAGAGATAGTTTATGAAGGATTCAGGATATTGAGAGAGGATGGTCCACTTGTCAGTTTTCGGGAATAGTTATTATCTGGTGGATTTGACCTTGCTGGTGGGAGATATCGTAAGGAGTTGGAAGCAGTGAGACATGGTAGGGGCGGGGCAGAAAGAACACCTCAGTGGAGGGTTTTTCTGTTGCCGGGGGCATGGACCCTTTAGATGTGAGGGGAGGGAAGCACAATGGGGGAATGGTGCAGGAAAGGATGGGAGTGGTGCTGTTTGCACAAACGAGCTACCCCGGGGAACAGGTATTGAACCTGGAGGGGCATGGCCCCGGGGAGAAAGCGGGACGCCTTGTGACGTTTAAGGAGACGGTAGGGAACAAGGGATAGTTAGGGAGGAAGGGGAACTATTTAAGTATGTTTTTGTTGAAGAAAATGTAAGTGTTGAGTTAATAATTGGTTGCTTAAATATTTTGTTAGTCTGTAAGGCCAGTGGAGCCAGGTAAGCGGTTATTTGTAAGCTTTGGCCTGTCACATTAAAATGACTTTTTCCACCATAAGCGAGTCTGGGTGTTTTGTGCAATAAGCCAAAATGGCAATATATTCCTGTCTATATTCCTTTCATTCTTTGACTTTAAACGTGTGCTTTGACGCGCTGGCCTTGCAAGCTGCATTTGCTGGAGCCCTTCCGGCCGTCACTTGCCTTGTGGTATAAAGAAGTGTAATCACTTGGTTGCCTTTTAACACTGGTTCCTCCACAACATCTACTTGCTGACAAAGATGAGTGTATAGCTTTACAAATGGGCTTTTAGTGTTTCAGCTCCCTGCTGGCTGGCTGGCCATCACACAATTATGGGCGGCGATTAACCCCTGGCTGCATTTATTTGTCTCCATTATAATTGCACCCTAAGGATGCCTCAGACTGTTTTCCACTCTAGGCAAGGGGGAACCCCAACCGTCACCTTGAAATTAGCCCTCACACATCTCCAGCTGGGTCTGCCTTTTCTGCAATCTTCCTTACACGTCACTAACAATGCACACCTACGACCCATGTGGGGGGGGGCTGTGGTGGTAGGGACCAATGCATATGTGGTTGGCAGGCCTCTCACACATAGGCATGAGGATGGACTCAAACCAGTTGCGTTCGTTGCTCATCCCTCCTCCTGGGAACGCATTCTCTTTGTGAATAAAGTGCAAGGATGTGTAGGTGGTCACAGGATGTGAGGAGAACTTTCCTCCTTGCATCCGGTGTTCACCAGACTTTGTGAATTGGGGCCAAAAATCTCTAGGACAATTTTGTTGGGTGGTGAGATTTAACATGGACCGAAAATGACACGTCCTCAAAATGTAATAAATGAAAGGACTTTTTATCATAGCAGCACACTAAGGTGACAACATGTTGCTAGAAATGGAATTTCCATTGTAGTCTTTAAATTCGGTGCGCATTGCCACTCCAGTCGTAATCTCTGAAGTTCTGGCATTCACTGATGACATATCATTCTAAAATTGTAAACTAGATGTTGCTATTACAGCTGTATAGACACATGCTAACTATGTTGGGGTATGTTGAATGTGGAAAAAACTCTGATACTAATTATCGACATATCATGTTTTAAAAAAAACGAACCGATTATTTAGTCAGTCTCGGACTCCCCAAACATGTAACACATACATTCTTTTTTATTTCAACAATATAACTCGTTTTTAAAAAGGCCCCTTGATGGGCGACAAAAGGCTGTGAAGAGAACCATCTAATGTGTTTCACTCTAGCTTGTGCTTTATCATAGGGGAATTTTCCATAGACTGTCTCCTTTTGTTGAAATCTCGTTCTTGTAGTAGTACAGGTGTAGCAGCCATCTTGGAAAGGCGTTCTGCTATAACAGAATTACTGCTGAACATGAGCAACACATCACATATCTCTGTTTAAAACAGTATTCCACACTTTTGCCGAAATACAGTTTAGCAGAATATTTTGTGCTGCTTTTTTACCACTTTTTTATTCCGCAAAAATGCAGATGGTAAGTTGGAGTAAGGTATATAGAAGGGGGAGTGAGGGGCGCAAGGGAGTGTGCGGCAGTGTCTACCACTCCATTTTGCAGTTAAAAATGTGGTGAAAATCGGCAAAAGATATTCGGCAGAAATGTATTTTGGCAAAGATAAATCAGGAAGACCTCATGAATCCTTTAAAACCACATCTACCGCTACAAATGTGCTTTTAATTAAAACTCATGAAAAAGAAAATCAGTAATGGGTTACGGTTTACATAAACTGAGTAGCCCATGTTTAAGTGAGCCCTCGGGTCAATGGAAGGCGTAAAAGCCATACATAAGGCTTTTACGCCTTCCATTGACTCCACGGCTCATTTTCATTCATTTGTATGGTGACGAGAATGGGCGGAACACAACTTGACTTTCCGCTGCCTCTCTTTCTCTCCGCCAAACAATTGCTCCAGCATTTTCACCGGCATGGATTTTCATGCCGGCGCAAATGTAGGAGATCCCTATGGGATCCGCCAGCTTTATGCAACATCATAAAGCAGGCAGACCCCAGAGGAATCCATTATATATGCTCCCAGGGAGAGATTACAATTGAACTGAAAAAGTTGGGGAGGCTTAATTTCAATTGGAAACACTGCTTGCTTTGCCTCATGGTAAGCAGTACTCACAATTAAAAGTAAACGCTGCCTGGCATACCAGCATGTCAGGCAGCGTTTACTCACTTTGCATATGTGCAAATGTGAAGGGTAAAAAACTGTGTACATGCTTCTTCACCGCCTTTTGCCCTTTGGATTTGCACCCCGCAGTGCCATTGATGAAAATTTGGTGGCAGTGACCTGGCTACACCTGAGTGCAAATATACTGCGTCCCGCCATCAAATTATGCTCAGGAGCAACATGAGCTCCAAGGAGATACATGTCTTTAATTGGAGTGTTTTCAGTCCAAAAGTTTGAACTTTTATAGTCTATCTTCAATGTATTGTAAATAACAGACATCACTATTACTCAAATAGTAATATTCAACTGACAGCCTAATTTGAATATGTCAGAAAGATCCTACCCACCAGTGGTTCTATGATGCAGGATCTTTCCAAGGGATTCCAATGATTACCTGCATGATATGGTGCTAAACACGCAATTGGTTCCTGTAACTTGCACATCACCATGCGGTGAATCCACCTTGAAAACCCTCACACACGCATTTCAGAGATTGGTAAGGGCAACTGCAATGAGAAAACACATTTCTTGCCATTACTGTGGATTGCTTTGGATGCAGCCTGCTCTTAGCACACACTGACAAGCAGAGAGTGCTCATAGTGCCTTCCTTTCCGCCTCATCAGATCACTGACAGAAGCAGGCTGCATTTAGATTTCCTGCAAAGAGAGGAGAAACACCCGATTCATGGAATATTTGCCCAGTTCAAAGTGCATTTGCACTGCTGATAAGTGACTTTGCACTGCTGACACAAACCCTGATTCGTGGAACTGTGCAAAGTGTATTTATGCAGTGCAAAGTCCGGGCAAAGTGACTATGTGCTGACTTTGCCTCATTTGTCCTTATTTCCTTATTAATCAGGCCTCCGTGTCAGAATGAAATTTTCTACTGTTTCCATAAAAAGCATAACAGTTTTGAATATGTAATTTATTACCCATATTCATCATTTTACTCTTCACTCATTCACCAACTCCCAAATTTGGAACAGTTTCAGATCAGCCAGAAACTCATTTTAGATGTCCATTGCAGTTTCATGAGTTGCAGGTGGGTGAATTTTGGATCACTACAGTCACCTGGAAATTACAAAAACAAATGACACATAAATAAAGAAAATTTGACTTATGGTTGCTGAGGAAAAGCCCTAAGTTATAACAGTCCTTTTAAATAAATAGTAAACTTCATGTGGGACGGCTATATGTCCTGACTGGGCCCACCTGTAACCAGAGTTTTTTTATTAGTCTCTTGGAAAATTGTTCTTTGAAGTTGGAGTTTCAGGCTCCCTTAATTGTATTGCCTTCACAGCTCCCCTCTTCACACCTACAGTCTTCATTGTGGTCATGCATCAGCCAGGTGAAATTGTGTTGTAGAAACAGCCAGTCTAAAGAAGACTTGGTTTTCCAACCTTCCACAGCAAGCCACATTTTATTGCAGTTGTAAATACTTGAATCACAGTCTTCCAGTGTTGATGCTCCTCGCGACATGTGTCCAACAGCCAACAAAAGGGTTTGCCTCTGACCTACAGAACTTTTCCCATTGGAAACAAAGTGGCTTTTCAAATGTCTGCTGGTATTTTCTATGCTAAACATAATATACATTACTTTTTGTCAAAATGCACCATGTCTTTTTCCCTGAAATTTGTCCTGTTAGCAGTGGTACATTTTTCCCATTTAAACTGCAAACACATGCCAACCGTTTTTGGGGTCAGTGTTTAAAAATCCTACTTTTCAGGTGAAAGGGACCTTCAGTTTTCCCTTGCAACCACAAGCAAAGCCGTTTTTGTGTCAGTTTTGAAAAATTCTGCCTTTCTTGTGAAGGGGATCTTCACTTTTCACTTGTAGCCACAGACAAAGCCGTTTTATGCCAGTTGTGAACAAAACCCACTTTTCATGTGAAAGGGACTTAAGTTTGGGGCCTTAACATTTTCACCCACACTTTATGTTGTTGACTAGTCGTATATACGCCTCGGCCTTCCAGTAAACTGACAGGATCCATAATGTCCATCAAGGTGTTCTGTATTTTCACTTCATTTGGGTTTTTGGGGTGATTCTACATCTTTGCTAGCAGTATGTTGCTTTGCATGTAGGTATTTCTTCATGACACGCCTCATAAACTGATTGCATTAACCTCCTTGAGTAATGTCTTCCTTAGTGTATTCCTTTCCTCTACTCTGTCTGGTGAATCCTTGGAACAAAAAGCATTGTTTACTGCAGAAAGGCATTATCTACTAAAAAGTGCACTTTCCCGTTACTCAACTTTCTATTCTGTTTTCTCGAAGGTGTCCAAAGCCATTTTCAAGTTCATTCCCACAAAACTCTAGTTTCTTTGGTTCGGGAAGGTATCTCGCGCTCTTAACCCCCCGAGATTTGTAAAATGTGCACTGATATCAAGATTGTATCACTGCATCAATGCAGATATTCTTAGTGATTTTATTCTTTATATTGTGATCAGCTGACACATTTTTCGACCCCTCTGGTCATTTTCAAAGCTGTATTTATGCGTGAACATTGAGAGCAATTACATCATGACAGTAAGTCAACCAATTTAAGATGCATCAGACAATGCATGATGTAATTCAAAAATGATCCCGAAAAAATATAATACATGATTTAAATATTCCAATGAGTATAAATTAGACAAACATACCATGTCTTGTCACACGTCAGGTTAGGGATGGAGGAATGGAGTCAGGTTGTAGCCAGATGCATTGGAAAACAATGAAATTTATGAAAAATGAAAAAGGACACTAGTTTTAGTAGATATCCCAATACTCATATCTTTTGGATGGATAATATACAATTCAAATTATTAGTGACTCTCATTGGTGATAAACGTCAACCAATTTGTTGATAAACATGCAACCATCCAAGTATCCCATTAATATACGTGGATGCGAAGCCATTCTGCCCAGCCTAAAATAATTAGTGTGAGAAAATAATCATGCGTGAGTGAGTCTAAATTGAGAAATTAGTACGTATTCTATCCATTATAGTTGTTAGTACGTGACTTACTAGGGGTGCAATGCTGGAGGTGTGAGCTATAATGACAAGCTTACCACACTAGTGTCAAATGGGTCCAATCCCTTGATTTAGTTGCCGTAATGTCTTATGGTCCAGTTTGACCATCAGAAACAGTGGTTCTTATATCAGTCGTGAATGGCTCTCTGGGCTAAATTCAGGAAGAGATTAAGTCATCAGACGTCATCTCACTGAGAAATGAATTAAAGTAGTTGATGCTGAGCATCACCAAAATCAATTCTGCAATCACAGGATCTCACCTGCTCTCCAGTGGTACCAGTGTAAGTTAAACAACTATTCTTTCAAATTGGAAGTTTTTAGGAGCGGCAAGCAGCTTCCCCGCACTTCCTGCTTCTGAATAGTTTAAATAAAAGGAAGCAATAATGTAAAGTTCTTTTCAAACCAAACGTGTTTACAAAGCTAAATATCTACCTGGTGTGAATGTGAGTTCACACTGTGTGACAAAATGACTCCTGCTCGTCAGCAGTATAGGGACGAGTACTGGCTAATCGGCCGACTCAGCCCTACTCTACTACTAACCCAGCAGAGATCTTAATCAAAACAGTGAACCAAACAAAGCCAGATAGATATACCTATGTCACCTCTTTAAGTAACATGGCTGAGGGCTGGCTAAATCTTCAGAAGTGGTTTGAGCTGATACAGTTGCAAAACAAAACATCAAGCTGGGCTTTTATGCACTTTCCTGCAGCCAAGCCAGTCTTGAGACAGGCAATGTGCATTGATCCAGCAGCGAGTCAGCGTTTAGTCAGTGTCAAGATGGGAATCCTTGAGTATCAGCACTCGAAACAATGCGAGTTGATAGGTCCCATCAGCTCAAGTCAGCGGATGAGTCTGGTCGAAACAATGTTTCCACTGGGTCGAGTTGACATTGGACAAAGATGACTTCCAGCAGGTTGAATCAGCTTTCAAAGTGGCTTAAGATGATGCTTCTTTTGGGTTGAGTCGATTATTATTATTATTATTATTATTATTATTATTATTATTATTATTATTATTATTATTACTATTATGATTTGAGTTGGATGCCCACACAGTAGCAAGCCAGTGCTCGAGCCAAAGCAGTGGGGCACTTCACTGGTGCAAGATTACATTGCGACAGATCAAAGGAGCAGGCAAGTCGTTTTAATATTGTAGAGTGTCACAACCTAATAGATCTAATTGTTTTTAAAGTTGGTGGATTTGGCTAAAACCGCTAACCTGAGGGGAACCCTCCGTTTGTTCATGCAGCTGTGGGCTGTTGGATTGGATTCACTCACATGACCTACCACTGCCGTTTTCTTGGTCTCTGCCCACTGCGTGGCACTACTGTGGTTGCTTGGTTCATGGAGCTTTTTCTGCTAATGGAATATTATATGCCCTCATGCACTTCTTTTTTTCTTTTCTGGCCTCATATCTCTCTTGCTTCATTTATCCCAGGATCTGAATAGTCTAGGAACTGAGCATGATCTTTATGTTTTCTTCCTTCCCGTCCCTTTCCCTCCCTCCCTCCCTCCCTCCCTCCCTCCCTCCCTCCCTCCCTCCCTCCCTCCCTCCCTCCCTCCCTCCCTCCCTCCCTCCCTTCCTTCCTTCCTTCCTTCCTTCCTTCCTTCCTTCCTTCCTTCCTTCCTTCCTTCCTTCCTTCCTTCCTTCCTTCCTTCCTTCCTTCCTTCCTTCCTTCCTTCCTTCCTTCCTTCCTTCCTTCCTTCCTTCCTTCCTTCCTTCCTTCCTTCCTTCCTTCCTTCCTTCCTTCCTTCCTTCCTTCCTTCCTCCTTTTGCTAGGGGTGCTTCACAGCAGTCTGAATACTGTAGAATACACTGTACAAATCTACAATAAATAAACAAAACAAAAAACAGGGGTGACTTAGCTATCATTGACGGCACCAATATGGTGGACCTTATTCGCCAGTGGAAATAGAGCACCTAATGTGGGGGTCCATTTAAGTAGACAGGAACCTCACATGAGACATTATGATTTAATAACTTTGAACTTTAGTTGATTACAGACCATCCATCTGCTAATGCATGTCATGCCCATACAGAAGATACATTGGAAGATGAGGACACCCATCCAAATGCAGTAGGGTTTTGGGTATCAGGTAATATTAACCCCAAAAAAACCTGTTCCATGCAATACTGTCGCCCATTTTCAGCGATATTTTTGCATGGCGAGATTTTTGTGGCGACATTATTACATGGAACCGGGTTTTGGTGTTGTCTGCGTATGTGTCAAATGCATGCGAAAATGCTGCGGTAGCTTGCTGAGCAGCAGGATACTACAGGTGAACAGAAGAGGGGACATGACTGTTTCCTGGTAAGTGCAACAGAGAATATGTGAGGTTGAGAATGCAAAGACTCGAGAGACATTCACTGATATATCCCAGACAGAACATTCTTTACCCAGAAAAATACTGGACCAGAGATATTGAAGCACTGCAACCTGTCCATTAGGATGGTGTGGTCCAAAATTAGCAGATAGATCTAATAGCTCCAATCACTTCATCAATTTTAAAGTGGCTTCAAATTCAAAAATCTTTTCAAGGAGAGGAAATCTTGAAATAGGACAAACCTTAGTGGGATCCAGAGGATCAGTTTCGTTCTTTTCAATGAGTGGAAGGACTGAAGAATGTTTTATTCAAGGAATGTGCCATGTTGAAAGCGGTGTTAAAGGCCAGCCACAGCACTAAAGAGGGACTCAATTATGGTGGCTAGGCATACGTCTTGTGGAGAATTACAGGGTATGGACCCAGCCATTTGTCGAGTGGTTTAATTTTCAAGGTAGGAATTCAGTCTGGATGGGCTGATCTTCAGATAACCACTGAACATCGAGGACTAGATCAAAGTGAGGCAAAGGGAGTGTGAATGTCTTTGATGGAGGAGATCTTGAGGTAGAGAAGCATTATCCATCGGATGTACTTATTTCCTGTTGAAACCCCCTTCCTCTTCTGGGATTAATTCTGGTTAGGATTTCTCTTCTGCAGCATAGCTAAGTGTTCTTAGGACAAGGGCCACCTCTAGTTGCTGTCTCCATCTGCCCTATGACTGAATGTGACACTTGTAGAAGGCCAGCACCTGAGTTAATCAGCACATTCCAACTACCCATCAGGATGAAGAGCCATCATGTTAATCTTGAGGTCCATTGTAAAGGCCAGGCTGTTGGACCCTAACTATTCTCTACCTTATTCTTCGAAATGTTGGGTGGTAGTATTGTATTAAGCATTATAAACTCCTGTTACCTCCACCTGCAACAATAGTTAGCATCTTGTGTACTCGTCCTCTCTGATAACGCTTGGGCTGCTGTGTTTCTAGCTGCTGGCATGATCAAACGGAGGAGTGCCCATGGCAGGCAGCATTTTGAAACATCCTCTGCCCTGTCCCTTCATCTCAGTGGCAGAATGTCTGCCTTGCCTTGAAGTGGTGGGAAAGGGCCTTCTCTCCTAGGTCACGGTAAATCACCTTCTGCTAGCATCGTTGCTAGGGTATTGCCCCTCCTAATCACCCTCTTGCACTGGTTCCTAGTGGCAGCAGTATTGTTGTCATCCTGAGTTTCCTTTTTATGGTTGGTACAACAACTTCTGGTACCCTCCCAAACTGCTGATAAAACACAGTCATCGTGCAAAGCTGTCTATTGAGCACTATTCTATTTCTTCAAAAGGCTGCACTGAATGCACAAGTGAAGAAAAGGATGTCTGCAGTACTATGTACATGTGTGACACCATAGCACCATTAGTTAGGACCACATCACCTACGACACTGTATGCGGGCGATGTGTCACTCAATGTATCCATTTAGTTGTGGCTGCCTGGATGGATTTTTCACTCATTGTGTCCGCTGCTGAGGTAGATACCATCTAACAGCAATCTGTTTCCAGCATGTTGACAGAAGCTTTAGTAGCTGTGGTTGATCATGGGGCAGGACTAGTTGAATCAGGAAAAATGTGGCATATGTAAGTCTGCTGCACCAGTTTAATTCTAGTGTGGGCCTTAGGCAAAAGGATGGTTCTTACTTCTCCAGGTTTTTTTTTTTTTTTTCGCAGAGATTTTTCCAGAATATTTTCGACCGAAAAAATGCATCTAATTAAAAAAAGAAATATTTGGGTGGGTTCCCCCCAAGCCTGCCTTCCCATTATCTAGTCCCTATTCCCCACGCCCCCTACCCATTATATGCCCTTACCTACCCACCCCCATATTTTTCAATTCGTTTTTTCAGCCGAAAATGTTCGCAAGAAATTCTGCGAAAAAAACCTGGTGAAGTAAGAACGTAGAACCATCATGTAACTTAGTTCCAACCATCATGTAACTAAGTGGTACCAAAAGGATTGTGTACTGGAGCCATCAGTCCCCTGACAGACATCAGTCACTGGATTCATCAGCATAGGCTCAAGAGAAGCCCATCAAAGACTGCATTTATGACGCTCTATTCACCTGGGATGAATATCTGTCCAGTATTGGAAATAATCAATTGCTTATGTTTGCTCATAGGTCTGTACGTCATGCCTGTGTTTTAGCAGGTCCCAGGGCCCACTCAGCTACATAGTCACCAGGCCATGACCTCATTATTCCTAATGGACTCCTAGACTGTTACTCTTCTCAGGAGTTATGCCAGACCATGACAATGGAAGTCCTTGGATGAAACAAAGAGGAGAAAGGAACCTCTGGCAATTGACAAGGGGGCAAGGTTATCAGCCGCCTGCTTGGCTGTTTTGTTAATTCTTAATGATTTCACCTTCTATTTTGGACGCTCTTGTTTTCTTCCATGTTGTGTCTGGCTGCAGCTAAGATGTTAATTTGCAATCCATTGAATCCCAAAAGTGTCTGCTATTTGGTGGCCCCGATTTAATAATGTACTTAAACCGGCTCACAGCGATGTGTATCTTTTGTTCTATGAGGAAGCGCGTGGCTGTTTCTACACTTGTGTATAAAGGAGCGTCCCAAAATTAGCAAAGTTTGACAGGCGGCTCAATGTAAGACTAACATTACAAACTGCAACAAAGGAAGCAGAACAAATCTCCAGGGCGACAGTGCACCTGTTTTAATCACAACAAATCACAGTAGTTGGGTAATAACCTGGACGCGGAAGGCAGAAGGACCATGTGTGTCTCCCCATTCCATCCTCAACATTGAACACTGCCATGGCACATCAGCAGGCACCGCGGGACCAGGGCGCCAGTCTGAGCAGCGTCTGAAAATGGACGGCAGCCGGAACCAAAATCATGTTTCGCCCCCTCTCTACTTCCATTTAAAACGCGTTGCCCCGGAAGGTTAGTCCGGGTGGCAGGAACAGGCAGCAGTTGGAGCAGAATCTAGAAGCCGAAAGCACCCGGTCCCAGCCGTGCGTTTCTCGGTATCCCCCCCCCATTCAAAACATTGTTCTGGGTCAACTCACACGGTCGGGGCACCTGGCATAGAGAGGGGGCGTGTGGGCTGGGAGGGTCTGAGAGCCCACACCAGGTGGTTCTGCCTGAAATCTGGAAGCTTGGCCATATTGTAGCTGCATGTGGGTGTCTAAAGGATGCAACGTGAGACAGAAGGTGCGTGCTGATGTTAATTAACCCTCTGCTTGCCTGCACTTGCAAACTTGGGGAAACTATATTGAAATGTAATTGATGCTAACTAAGTGGCTTTTAGATTTGAATGTTCTGAGTGCTGCTACTCTACTCTCAATAAGCAGCGCTCAGTTACTTGAGGGTTCGTAGCGCTATATAAATGCCTAATTATTATTATTAATATTATTATTAATTATTCTGTAGATCTATGCAGTGGAGTCTGGGCACCCACTTGACTTTGAAACCCTGGGGCCTACATTTGGATTTCTCTAGCCTAGCATAGCATTACTCCTCATTTTGAATAACATATTACTATTGTGACTCATTCATGAAAGGGGGGGATGGGAGTGCTTTGGGATCTTGATACGCAGGTGAGTATCTGAGGAACCCATACCGGGCTTCATCGCTGAGTCAAAAGATTGAACTACTGAATTACTGAGAACATTCCGATTCAAATTGTAAAGGTGGGCCGTTGAGAATCTTAATTTGCTCTTAACTGATTTCTAGTTGTGGCTGTTTCTGGTGGCGCTGGAGAGCTGATGCTCTTTGGAGATTCTATACGCAGGTGACCAGGGCTCTTTTGGTGCTGAACATCTGCATGTGACTTTACGGTTCCCTTCTCCATGTTGCCTGTATCTGGATCACCATGTTGTGAACAATAGGGGAGAAGAGGGTAATTATTGTTTTCATTATTGCTCTTTTATCCATTACTAGTGTGAGTTTATAATGTCGTCTTAACCTTACTAATATTGCTGGTAAAAAAGGCCACTAACTCGCCTACTGCCGAAATGTCAAGTGAACATAACACAATTTGGCATGTTAGATTATTATTTAAAGCCAATGGTGGGAGAGAGGCTGACTCATATTAATGTGCACCTACTACCCCAATTATAGGGATCGGATGCAGAGGCTGTTCATCTTCCCTAACAAAGACTGTGGATATCGATGTGTATATGCAGGTGGCCCTTATTCTGGCCATTCAGGAAGGCCCTGTGGTCCCACGTGATCGGAGGAATATGTACCTTGTGACGAGTCCCTTCTTCCCAAGAGGGAGTCACCCTCTTTTTTGGACTAGGGAGGTCAGACTGCTACTCTGAAAACCTCCTATGGGACTGGGCAAGTGGGAACCCACTAGGGGTGACCCCCGCTTAGGGGATAATGAAACCACAAGTAAGGGGTTCAATCCTCCTCCCTTTACTTCAGAGTCCCAAGTGTTTGTTGGTTAAATGGGGATTGAACAGGACAGTAATGTACAGGGCCCTTCTAAAGTGGATGTCTTTGTTTCTGGCTTGGACTTGTTGCTGTCCTTTCATGAAGAGCAGTATTTGACCATTTCATTAAAGGGAGGAACATAAAGGTCCCTGGACTCCAACACAGAAGAAGAGTACCAGCCAGAGAGTGAGAAACGCTGACTTGTCAGCCTCTCCCTGACAGGAGGAGCATGGAGGAAGAGTCATGCTGTTGATGTGGTTGGCAGAGAGCCAACGAAGTCTGTGAAACACTGGGGATTTAACAAAGATGGAGAGCCAGAGGAGCTTGGAGCTGCAGAGAAAGAAGAAAGCAAAGCCACGCAAGAAGTGGTGTACCAGCATTCTGTCTACACAATGCCAAACACTTGGCAATTCAGGATGGGAGGAACCCGTAAGAGAGTCCTCCACACAGACTGTGGACTCCACACACAGATGAAGCAAGGTCAAGAGCACAGGGCCACGCTGGCCACAGAGATTGCCTCTCATGAGGAGCACCGCTGCTGTAAAGCAAGTATGTGCATCTCATACAAAGAGCGGGTGGAAAGTGATGAGGCCACAGCAAAGCACACGCCAGCCTGATGATCTGCATACCAAACAAGGGTATAAAAGCACTGACAAGCACAGTCAGGCCGAGAACACCCCTAGCCCACACTGGGCTCTGAATCTGCATACGTCATGAGAGGATGAAAGAACTGCCAAGCACTGTTGGGCTCAGAAGGCCTCTAGCCCACACCAGACAGAGAAGGCAAGTACCCCGCAATGGGGTGAGAGAAGCAGCCTATGCAGAGATGCTGAAGACCTTAGGAGCCCAGGCTGGGCCAAGACACCCAATGGGATAAGAAATCCCACAACTCGAGCAAGGGTGAGCAAGGGATACCACACATCTGCCAAGTCGTAAAGCACTTCACACTGGGATGAGAGACATTTTCAGTTTTGCGAACACCGACCAGCCCTGATCAGGTGAACCTGTTGTTTCCAATGGTGACACAACACATCCTGGGGCGCAGGATAGGTATAGAACTATTTGAACTGCTGGATGAGGCTTGCCTGAGGCCAGAACAGACATTGCGAACTCGTTGGTGAGGGGCAGGAAAACGGCCACCACTATTCGACCTAAGGGGGAAGTAACCCTATCCTAAAATAAAAAAGTATGTTATCTTTTTCTTTCATAGTGGAAGGACAGATGTTAGGTTAGCCGATTTGGACCGAAGGCAGAGGTTCTTTGTAAGACGTCCTGACGAGCACCCATTTATTATTTTCTAGAATAGGGAACTTATCACAGAAGTAGGGCTTAGAGGAGGCATTCTTTTTTTTTTTACAACAAAATATCCTTTCATAAACATTTTGTCTTGTCTTTCTCCTATGTCTGATTTACCACAACAACCTAAGGATGTCAGAGGGGTACCACCAAAGCCAAGGCAGATAATTAACTAACTCCCAATGCCACTAAGAAAGGCCAACAACTGATGGATAATGATTACTCACTTGATCAAGTTTAAAGTCCTTGAAGTCCCCAGAAGAAAACAGACATTAAAAATCCATCCAAAGAAAATCAAGGCATATAATCCCACTGCTAAACATGCTGACATTAAACAATGGCGTGAGGAATGGTATTATGTCAGAAATCATGAGAGGCAGGCATCCTGTAGAATCTACAATTGGAGATTGGAATTTGGAATTGCTCATTGGAATTAGCTGCCTCTGGTAATGTCTGTCTTTTGTAGAGTGGTTTCTATAAAACAGGCAGGGCTGATGATTCATGGGTTCGGTGGTAGCTGGCATAGCTAGCAATGGGCTAGAGGAAGGGAAAGTGGAAGCCCCTAGCAACAGAACAAATAAATAGGGGAATCAGGATACTAATCAATCTAATTGAGTAGTTGGACATTGTTGAATGTCACTCGGGTTTCTTGGAAAATGAGAAAAAAGTTGGCCTTGTCATAACACAATGCACTCCCTCACTAGCTGTGATTTTATGTGTTTCCAGCCAGGAAACATGGGCAACAGAAGAAATGTTATTGGATTGCTATCGATATGTACAAGTGAAGTACCCCAAAGCTGCCTATGGGAGACTGAAGGGAAGGATAACGATAGACATCAAGACTCAACAGTACATTAACACATTTCCATTGTGAAATAGTGCATTCCAAATACCAACGGTATGATTAACTATTCAGACATTCCCTAGAAACAACTAAATCATTGTAATGAACATCTTTGACTCTCCTGGTTAGAGTGAAAGTGGGAAACTTCAAGAATTACCTCTGGGCACATTTGTTGGACCAGAGAGTGAAATAATCCAGAAGATCTTCTAAAGTAGTAGGCGATTCTTGATTCAAATGACAAAGACAGTTGTATGCAGAATGAGAGGGAAGGTCACCCTACCACTATCTATTATACTATCATTAAGTATGAGAATGCTGAATGGAAGAGTCCGGCGAAGCATGTCAGCTAGTCATATGTGGATAACAAATACATTCGTTTTGATTGTAAGATTACTTTTTTAAGTTGTTCCAAGATGTAAGGCATGTTTGAAACTTAGACATTATGCCCATTGATATGTGTGATGATTTAGCACTTAAACTATGCTTGCAATTTTAGGAAAAATGCAGGAAAATGGCTTAACACCAACTCATTACTGAAATTACACCAACACAACAGCAAATTAAATTGACACAAATCTCAGTAAGTAAAGTAAACGTGACATGAGCACAGAAAGCATACGGCTCGGTGGAGTATACATTTTCTCACTCAACTCCAACTGAAATATTCTAAATATATAAAGAAATTGCTATGCTGGTAACAGTGCAAATAACTCATTCAATAAAACAGGAAAAACGAAATAGAATGATTTTTAATCTGAAATAATGTTGGTCACTGTGCAAAGACGTTGACATTTACGTTCTAAGATCAGATCAATTATAAAAGATGCAGAATGTTCCGTGGAGTTTTATGGGAAGTTAATAAGGAAAGAGAAACAAAATTACCTTAATCTGAAAAATGTCATAAACCAACTATCTAAAATTGAAAATGGAAAGAAAAGGCTGTTGATTGTTTCATGAGCAATCATAAGAACATCCGGCAGTTGGGGAATCAACCAGAGCTGGATAATTGTAGAGTTCAAATGGCTAACATTACAGAAGATGCATTGATTCATTTTACCAAAAGTATTTATGTAACTGGAACACAAAATAACAAGAATAAAAATGTTCAAGATCATAGCACAATTCATTTACTTAGGAATAAAATATGTCAACATACGACATGGGCACATATGCACTTCCAGTCTCACTAATTTAGATAAAAGAAATCTTCTGAGAATTAAAACCTTTTTCGAGCTCCAGAGCCTAATTTGCTGTGTAATGATGTGTATAAATCGATCCCTCGTTACTGGGTGACCTATTTGCACATATAGTTTGAAACAATCTGGAGTAGTGGAATAATCTCTGTTTAACTGTGATACAGTCCTGTTTACAGGGTTTAGGCATGAACCAGGAAATTATAGATTGAATTGAATTGATATTTTATGTATATCGTGCTCGTACACAAGTGTTTCAGAGCACATCAAGGCAAGGGAGGGGAACCAGGGAGAACAAAAACAAAGATCTTACTATGCCCAGCGACATTGAGAACGTGCAAGTGCATGGGAAAGGGGAAAAGTGCATGGAAGGGGGAGAAGTGGAAAGTGCGAAGCAAAGGAAAAACAGATAAATAATAAATAATGAAAAAATAATAAGTAAATAGATAATAAGGCAACAAACAGTGGTATTGCAGCCAGTAAATGGCAAGTGCTGGGTTTAAGGCAGCAGACAGGGTATGTCTGATAAGTGCAGGAAGAGAAAAGAAAAGGGGGAAGACTGTATGGGTACAGAAACAGACCCCAGGGCAAGGGGTGGCCCGAGGGCAGTGCGGGTGGGTGGCAGGGTGAGAAGGTATCTTGGCCCAGAACACAGATGGTAGGCCAGGTGCACGATGCTGAGAGAGAACAGATCAGCAGGGGAGAGGAGGGGCGAAGGCAGAAGCAAAGATTGATTTGTTGGATTCTTCTTCAAAAATCTTTGCGAGAGTTCTCATAGTGAGGGTCAATATATAGTGTGGGTCAAAAGTCATCATCTTTATGGCTGGGGAAATTAGTTTTATCCCCAGAAGAGCAAGCTACAACATTATAGCCAAAATACAGTTACCTAAAAATGGGATTCAATCCCCATTAAAACTTGTTATGGACCGTTTAAAGATTTCAGTGCACTATTTGATATATCTGATCAATCCAAATTCTTGGACAAATTGCTGAAATGGAGAATTAACCATGAATCTCTATATTTGATATGAATCATGCATGTGCATAAGACTAAATGCAACATAAATAATATCAAAGGAAGTTGCAACCTACTGAGGTTTGAAGCCAATACTATTTAATTTGTATCCTGCATATTTACTACCATTTATGGTTAAGGTACAAAGTTGCCCTCTAATATTGGGAATGTGCTGTATTCATTGGTTGTTTGCAGATGATTTGATATTTTAGACAATTCTGAAATTGGATTAGAAGGATTGTCGACTTCCCTGCTTATTTGCAAATCAGTAAACAATATGGAAGCTAACCTATTAAAAATAATGAGATGTACTCACAAGAAAAAGAAAATATAATTTAAATGGGTTTCCTGAGTTTAAATATCTTGGAGCCACCTTCAATGATGAAATACATTGGAAATGGAATCAATGAGAAATCGGCTAACAGCACAGCAGTTATTGTATGACTGCATGTGATAATGATCCTTGATTAAACAGAAAGGGTAGATATTCAATGTTACCCCCTCATCAAAGTATTAAAAGCAACATTATTTCAATAATACTGCATGATGTTGGAGTCTTGGCTCATGCAGAGGTGGGCTGCCTAATTAAACTGGAAGGGCTCAATTATAGATAGCTTTTGGGTTCAGATGAAACTTCTCCTTTGCAATTAATTAATGCAGAATTGGGAACAACACATGGATTATGCTACCAACATCAGAGCTCTTCACTTTGCGGTTAACTGCTTATCTTCTAGCAAAAACACTCTACTGAGCCCATAGACAAACATTTTGTAAGTGCATCTGTCAGCAACAAATGGAATCTCAAACATGAATGTATAATTCTGGCAAAACACAAATTGACATGGGCCAGAAGCAGCAGAGGAATTTGTAAACAAGAGCTAATTTCAGTTTATGATGTAAGACTGGGACTGGATGAACATTAATTGACTGAACAAGCTGCAATGATATGGAAACACTGAATGAAAAAGATTAATGTTATATTTTGGGCACCGCCACTTTACAAATGTTTTTATGCCCCACCATTTTAGATGGAATATATGATTTTTAAATACAATAACTATGTACATGTTATCTGAAGTGAACTGCAGACGGTACTAGAATGTAATGTTATATATTTATTTGACTGGGATTATCCTGAAATAAAGTCACGATGAGGATATAATCAAGATTGTCTATTATCAAGATCCAGAAATGTAATTTAATGTTTTAAATATTGTATATTACGGCTCTGAGATTGGTTCACTGAATTGTAGGCATCTTTCAAAGCTTAATTAACAAGTAGCCCTGACATTCTGTTCACTGATGGAAGGGCGCTTGAGATGGAAAAGGCTTTGTCATAAGACTTTACCCACAGCAGTTCTCTCAAGTTCTGTTGCCAAAGCTCCAGGAGGCATTTTATTCTATTTGTTCACTGACATTAGGGTTAACAGAGGTCACGTAGCATTACGTCACATTGTAGGATACCGGCTATACAGCCAGATTACATGACCAGTTAATTTGGAAGATAATTACAAACCGTTTGTGGCACATAATTTTTAACTTCACTGTTTTACCATTTATGTGCATGCAGCCATTTTATTTCATTCAGGATGCCGTGCAAGTAAGAGATAAACCAACCACATAGCCAGGACCCCCTTCAATTATCAAAACTGTGGACTGCAGACCCTGAAACAGTTTAGGGTGCATAGTCTAATGTGTCACTTTAAATCATTCTATTTCCAAAAAGGTGTTATTGTAAGTGTGACAAATCAACCTCCGGGGAACCAGTGGTCCAGGGATGAATATTGGTTTCTAAACCATCAATCAACCCCACACCTCTAGTACACCAGAAGGGATATGAACAGATTTGAATACAAGTGAATTATAAGACCTCCTTGTCCAATTTTGGTAACGTGAACAGAACGGCAGGCTTATCTCCACAAGGTCGTGGGTCATTGGTTAGTTGCAACACAGCGAAAATGCAATGAATACCCAATGATAAAAGGGACTGTCCAGTCAAGGTTCTTTAAACAGATCTACTGTGTTATTACTAAAATAGACAGTTGTAGCACACTACAATTACAACCCACACTGTAAAGGAAACCCAGAGGACAGAAAGTTTCATAAAGGAAAGGGATGAACTCTGGATACGGACAGGAGGGTAGTTGGTAAAGCAATCAGTCTTACTGTTCAAGATTATTTGGTTTCAGTACCAAAGGGGAAAAGGGTTGAAACTGTCTCTAGAGGCCTTCTGTGAAGGACCAGAGTGGTAGAAGAAGTTCTTGGTGCTCAACGGCATCGAGGTGGTTCCAGGGAGCTTTGCAGCCCTTGAGATGGAGTTAATGGCGTAAGACAGCGGCGGGTACCAGGCAGCAGGCAGTTCGGCAAGCGAGGCTGGATCAACGTGTACAGGAGGAGCCAAAAGCCTCTACCGGAAAGTCCTACTCCCATCTTACCTATAAGTTGGGAACCGGAAAAAGTGACAAGCATGACACCTGTAATGATTCTCATAACATGACAAAACTTTGAGTCAAGGTATCCACTGAGAAAGTCATTCTGTATGTATCTTTGATGTCCTGGGTGTTAGTCGTAGCAGTGCACGGTGGTGGCGCGAGTTATGGTTGCTAAACTGACCATAACTGGCGAATTTCAAGGGTTTTTCGGTTTTACTTGGAACCATAACGTCCCTTTGACAAAGTGTTTTCACTGAATTTCATAGGTTTTTATCAGCGCAACTTAACCATAACGTCCCTTTAACAAAGTTTTTTCACTGAATTTGAAAGGTTTTTAGCAGCGCAACCTAACCATAATGTCCCTTTAACAATGTTTTTTCACTGAATTTCATTGGTTTTTAGCAGCGCAACTTAACCATAACGTCCCTTTAACAAAAATGTTTCACTGAATTTCATTCGTTTTTAGCAGCGCAACTTAACCATAACGTCCCTTTAACAACGTTTTTTCACTCAATTTCATAGGTTTTTAACAGTGCAACTTAACCATAACGTCCCTTTAACAAAGTTTTTTCACTAAATTTCTTAGGTTTTTAGTAGTGCAACTTAACCATAACGTCCATTTAACAAAGTCTTTTCACTGAATTTCATAGGTTTTTAGTAGTGCAATTTAACAATAAAGACTTTGACTTTATATACATGTCATATGGAACTGACTGAATCTCTTCTACTGTACTTGATATCTGCGAACTTATTTAATGTTTGTGGACATGTTCGAAGAATAGTACCACTACCTAAAAACTCTGGGGGGGTATGTTTGATTGTTATATCACAACATAGGAACATTTAACAAATTCAAAAAGGAGCACACAAACACATTATATGTACTAATACATAAGAAATGTTACCCATATATACAACACACTAACCATTCATTTAAATGCACTATGTTCTAAAATGGAATATACCACAAGAAGATAAATTGGCTTCCAACATAATTACCTCACAAACACGACAGAACTGAGAACAAGAGCAGACCCACTGAGTACATAGGACATATCTCACCTGAAATAGTAAGTGTACTTAATTTTATTCATATATTTATAAACTTTCTGTATTAGATAAAAAATATATTATCTTTTTTTTTTTCTCTCACAGAAATGTCTAGTACTCTGGAATGGCTAGAGGAGCATTTCCCACATGAAGAAATGTCACAAGGTAGTGAAACTAATGGTAAACACTTTATAATATAAACCATTTAATTATTATTTTGTATACATTTAACATATATATATATTTTTTTTTTGTACAGAGCATACCAAAATAGAAAATACTTCAGAAAAACCTGTTATGGATAACACTTTTCACAGTATAGAAGAAACCATTGATTTATTGTTGACTAATTTTAATAATTTGAAAACTTTTGTGGAAGATCATTTTAAACCAAAAACCTCGTACCATTGCCCCACATCTACTTGACTCTCCCCACCATATCCCAGTCAATTATCCCCAAACCCTCTCCATAAACCAAAACATTTTGATGAGACTTCCATCCCTTCTTCACCTAATAACAACCATGTTGAAACCCCTAATTCTCCTGTTTTTGTTTCTGTTTCTGCCTCACCTTCTCTGTCATAAATTATTAATATATGCTAAATAAAGTTTAATTTTTATATTGTGTTGTAAATATTTTTTTTTTTTTTTTTTAACAATGTAGGTGTCTGCGGACAGTGAAGGTGTTCTGAAATGTTCGTAAATAAATGAAAATGGAGGTGTCCTGAAGAACACTATATCTGTCCGTAGTGTTCTCTATCAAGTTTAAACTGTTCTAAGAACACAATTGGTGTCCTGAAATGTTCGTTCGTAAATATAAATGGAGGTGTCCTGAAGAACACTATACCTGTTCGTAGTGTTCGCTAGCAAGTTCAAACTGTTCTAAGAACACACGCGGTGTCCTGAATTGTTCGTAATTAAACGAAAATGGAGGTGTCTTAAAGAACACTATACCTGTCCGTACTGTTCGCTAGCAAGTTGAAACTGTTCTAAGAACACAATTGGTGTCCTGAAATGTTCGTACGTAAATGAAATTGGACGTGTCCTGAAGAACACTATATCTGTCCTTACTGTTTGCTAGCAAGTTTAAACTGTTCTAAGATCACACGCAGTGTCCTGAAATGTTTGTTTCACGTGTGACGCAATTTTAATTAGTTCAGGACCCGAACAGTGTCCGTAGAACATCAACGCGCATGCGCTAGCCAATCTCTGTGCATTTTGTGTCCTGCGGACATGCGCTTCCTTCGCGGACTTGTTTGCGAATGGATCATATGATCGCGCCCACGCTGATAGCGTGTTCTGAATGCGGACACTGTTCATGTCCCCGAACAAATGAAAAGTACATTTTCAATTAATCCATAATATTTTTCAATAAAATCTCACCATGGCACAAGTCCCACATAGTAATCCTGAGTTTCTACATACCTTTTGAAACTTTTCAAACTTTTTTTTGTGTTCGATCTGTCCGTGGACAGCGCGCATGTCCGCGGACCACGCACAAGCACCCCTATAAAAGACCACGCCCTAGAGCTTATTCCTATTGTGTTTCTGGCTATTCTTCAGAACACAGCGATTTTTGCTGCCACCTACAGATTACACCATCATCGAGATGGCATCCCTGGCTGCTGAACTGCCACCTGGTGCTGCACCTGCTTCAGCACCACCCCCACCCACTCCACCATCACCACCTCCCCAAGGGCCTGAAGAAGGGAACAGGAATGAGGATGCAGAGGAGGAAGAAGAGGATGATGAGAATGAGGTAGAGGAAATACCTACTACCTGCACTAGGCGTGAGTCTTGGGTGTGGCGGTTATTTACCATTCATGGGAATGTTCCTAAGGCTCGTGCAAACCGTGTTACCTGCAATGAGTGCAAAATGATACTCAGTCGAGGGAAGCACGGTAAGTACAGCTTTGGGACCACTACTATGAAGCGACACCTGAGGTAATTTCACTCTGGGGCTATTCGCAGGGTTGTACCTTGCGAAGAACGTAGCAGGTTGATTTCCTCTACTTCATCCTCTGTTTCTGGTCCTGTCACCACAAGGACCACCTCTGTGGGACAGCGTCTTCCTCAAGCTGCCTCACAGGCCATACAGAATGCTGATGACCCTTACCTTACCTTACCTTTCGAGGGTCACAGTTGTATGTATGTACTGTGACACAGTACTCTACAGGGGGGAGCAACTTCGTAGTGCTTTTGAGATTATCGTCTCAGAGCACGAGAAGATCTGCTCACTACCCAAATAAAACCCACTCTACATCTTCCTCTCTCTGTGGTTGGTGTCCCCCCTTTACCTTCCTTTCCCCACCTCTCCTATCTCCTAGTGTGTCGTGTATAAAAAACCAAAAAAAATACAAAATATCAAAAATCAAAAAAAAAATAAGGCTCTTTTAAAAAATTGGGTTGCTACCCTATCACAAACATTGCAATTTTCTCTGGGAGGAAGTGGTGGCTCTGAAAAGAGCCTTTGGGAAGTGTTTGTAAGTCAAAAATTATAAATGCTTAACACCTACTTCAAAATGGATGTTGTAATTCCAAAAACGGTCGCAATGCATTTTGTACATTTCTCAGAAAAATCTGATTGCCACCATAAGTAAGATGGACTCCATCTTTGCGAAAAATGTTTGTACTACGAAGCAGAATATTTTCATTGTGAAAAGAAGACATGCCAAAATCTTTTAGAAAGGCACAAACAGCTTTATTAACATTGTGCCTTGCTTTTTTTTCATTTGTGGACCAAATGAAGAAGAACAAAGCCACATTTGTCTCTGCGCAATCCGTGAAAATATCACTTGAGAATTAGGAAACATGTCCATAACCTTCCCAAGTCCTTCTCTCATAGCAAATAGCAATAAAATTCCAGTCTCATGTCCTAAACTGTTCCCTCCACAATGAATTACAATTGTGTCTGGACGTTGCTCTGTCACCAAAGTAGCACAGAGAGGTAGCAAGTCCAACCACTTCATTCCACATACTCCATGCCAGTGTACTTCCACATGTGGGAACCCAAGATCTACAGCTACTCCAAAGTTTTCTGCATGCACCTTCAACCAATATATCCATGAATCTCCCAAAATCCATACAATCGTTTTCCTAAAACACACAGACATAGCTATGTGTTGTTCTCTCAGCAAAAACAGTATATGAGAAACTCTCTTCTGGCACAACACACCCACTAAAATTTCCTGACCAATCCCTTTCAGTACTCATTCTCACTTGCATGACTTCTGAACCCAAAAATCCCTGGATGTAACTCCCGATGTCCGCGAACTACCGCCATGTCCGCGGACATATCGTAACATGAACAGCCCTTCTACCATTTCCACTTCACTCTCTCTGCCATTCCCTCATTGGATGTAGCTAAGAAGTCACATGACCATGCACCAATCACATTCAAGACCTCTACATCTAACTGCATCATCATAGATCAGCACTGCAAATGTACTGTGAATCTCTCTGAGTACAAGTGTCATATCATTGGCAAGCACCATCTAAAAGAAATACTGTACAAGTCTCCAAGATTTCTACTTGCAGCTCCATGCATATCCATATGCATGAACACAAACTTCAGGTATGCATATTTTCTGTACAGTAGATGAGCACATTTTCAAACAGACTTTTAGCTTGTGTAAACTGTAAAATGAATTTACTGTATTTTTTTCAATTTCCTAAAATCAACTATCACTTATGAACCTTTATACTATTTACTTTCTTTATACACACACACTCAAATCATGCTAAACTAACATTTTTTAAATGAAATATATAGACTAGATATATTCAAACAAAATTGCATGCAAGCACAATCTATGTTTAAATCTTTAAAAAGAATACTTATACAATTTCATATTTTTTTGTTTTTATTTATTTATTTACTTAATTACTTTAATTTAGACATGACATTGAGGCGCTATTACCTAGAACAGCTAAGTTACAGAAATAGTGGTATTCACTGGTATATTATACATTTCCCAAGACATAGTAAAGATATTTTTTTTGCTACAGTTAGTCATTCAATACAATTTGTTCATTAAGAACATATCATATGTACTGAACTGATGCAATGTATCTTATGTAAATAAATTAGTTTAATGGTTTTAAAGAAGGCACTGAGGATTTCAATAAAAAAAATCAATATCTAAATTAAAAACAGCGCTATATACAAACAAAGTTACTAATTTGAAGCTTTTACAATTGCAGTGAAGACCAGTCTCCTGAAAAGAAGCAGCCGAATTCAAAGAACAAAGAAGAACTAAGAAGTTACCTGTTAATTTAAGAAAAAAAGTAAGTAGAATATCACCATAATATTTGTATAATTACTCAAACATACTCTAAAGTTAATACAAGCTATTTCTGTGCCTAAAAATAGAGATTGTGTACCATTTTGTCCAAAAATCTCCATGTCTTACTTAAACAGCGATTTACAGCCAGAATGGCCCACATATTCCTATTTTTGGACACAAACATTTCCCAACTGAACCGCTACAATTTTCATATTATAGAACAAACAACTGTTTTAATTGTATACATTAGATTTACTATTTGTACTTTTCCACACCACTAGCTTACTTTTTTTTTGTCATCTGAACCCCAGTTTAGTAACACATAAATTCAAGAATACCTATCCCTACTAGTTGAGGTTCCCAATGCACAATCACACACCATTACATACATCTTTATCGTCTTACTCAAACACTCATGCACACAGCACACATACATTGCAGAACACCTCAACCCATACCTTCTTTATTTTTTCAACAGACCCTAAAGAATGCCTACCAAAAGTCAAGTCCGTAGAAAGCAATGCAAAAGTAGAGCAAATGAAAATAAAAGTGTCCAACATAAGAATCCATCTCTAGCAGAATTTGTAAAAAAAAGTTGAAACAAAACAGCTAATACAGTCATTTAGTGAAACACAAGAAGTTTCAAGTACAAAAACCTTGCCTCCTCTACCAAAATGTAAAACAAACCAAAAAACAATTAACAGAAAATCAGCTATCACTACAGATAAAACTACTTCTTTACATTTTAATATAGTGCAAAATAAGCATACCAAGAAAATTATTTTAGCCAAAATGTACCGTCACAAAGTCCTTCAAAATCTTATAAAAACAGGAGAGAAATCAGGTTCAATGCTTAAAACCTATTGTAGGAAATTAATCTTAGAAGCGTTGATGGACAGTGCAATTCTTCTCAAAAGAAAGTTATTTATTTTACTGTTAAACAAAATGAAACCACTAACAAAACTAATAACTAAATTACAAAAAAGACTTCTCAATAAGCAAAATGTCAACAGAAAGAACTTCTTAAGTATCTGCGGAGGTGAATGGAATCACAGTACGAGCACAGAACCATATGTTAATGAAGAAGCGTACAAACAAAAGCAAACAAATACAATTGCCATACATAGCAGTGGTTGAGGTTATGAAAAAGTGAATAATACCATAATGGAACAAGAAGTACTCCTTACATAAATATGCCCTGAAAACGTAGAATTACCCCTCCATTCAACTGAATCAGAATGTCTAGTGTGCAAATGGCCATGCACGTCAATGTGTAACATTCCCAAACAATGTTTCAAATATTTACACCAATTCCTCAATAAATATGTAAAAAGCAAAGACAAAATCAAAATTAAATTACTGCAAAATATGGATACCTGTCCAGTGCGCAAGTACACATGACTACAAGGACATTCATTGGCCTGCATTACAGGACCTACTTGTAAAACCACTTTCCATGATATCAAAAGGATATCAACACATCATTCAACTATAAGAAATCTAGTCTATAAACTGTACTATGCTAAAAGTCCTGCTTTAGCACTAGCAAAGTTAAATAACATCCTTCTACATGGTGCAGCGAAAGACCTACTTGAAGAAATTCACTATATCCAGAAAAAATAATTTGGAAGTGAAAGCCATTTACAGAATGAAATAGCTTTAAACCAATTAAGCAACAATTCTACACATGGCAACCTTTTGCTAAACACATACAAAATAGAAATGTTAAAATTTAAAAGTACATCAGATGAAGTACCAAACCATGTATGTGTATGTTGCTGTCGAACTTTTTATAAAAGTAACACAAAAACCGTAGACCTATCATACAAAAAAGAAGACAATGAAGATTCTAAATGGTTTGAATTAGCTCTCTACCTTGTAGCAGAAAACAAATATGAAATAACTGAGCCCTTAATACTTTGCAGTTACTGCACTACAAAACTTGACAACAACCAAACTCCTTCACGTGCTATCACAAATAAATTATACCCAGTACCAAAACCCCTACAACAACTTAATTTATATCAGAGCATCATAATTCAAACAGTGCACCCCTTTTAATCAAGAATACGCCTTCCACCAAAAACAGCAAAATTACCTCCTTCTGAATTGGTAAAAGGCATTCGTGGAAAAGTAGTTTATTTACCATTAGATCTAAAAGAAAATGTGCATACTCTAGGAGTGCAACGTACAATGCAGCAATCTTTAATTATCTTAGTAAATGGAGTACCTACAAAAGACAAAAAAATATGGCAACAGCTGGTAGATTTACATAAAGTTAGTCAAGCCTTCCAATATCTTAAAGAGAATAATGAATATTACAAAGACATTAATATTGAAGAAAACTTGAAAGATACAACTGAAATAATTCAAGAAACACAATAATCTGGTCAATTTGAGCTACTAGATCCTGCGACAATATCAAATGCTTTAGACCATTATACAATTGATCCTTTGCACTCTAATGACACCATAGAAGATGCAATGGAAATGTACCAAATGCGTCAAACAAAAGGATTGCCAATCAGCATATGGGAAAAAAGAATAGAAGCACATGCTTTTCCTCTACTCTTTCCTACTGGCAAAGGAGGAAGGTATGATGATAGACCTATTCAAACATCAGCTTCAGAATACCGCTCATTACGGATGTATTCTGAAGATCCCAGATTTAGACAAAATGTGGAATACATATTCCACCTACTCTTTGAAAGTGAACTAGCAACTTTGTTACGGAGTTGCACACATATTAAAATCAGGATCACACTTTCAAAATATGACAGCTGCACAATTATTAGAAAATGTGCAACAAAAGGATGAGGTTTTACAATCAAATATTACGAATCTATTAGCAAATATGCGTGGTACTAAAGAGTACTGGTTTCGACGTCATGGAGATGTACGTTGTATGATCAGAAACCTTGGCCCACCCACTTGGTTTGTTACATTAAGTTGTGCAGAATATGCATGGGAAGATTTAAATGATTTCCTACGCATATCAAATAAAAACAAAACAAACATAGATATACTAACACCTGGAGAACTTTGTTCTTTGGATCCTGTTAATGTTTCAAGATATTTTCACCATCGCTTTGTTGCTATGCTACATTTTATTTGTAATAAAACTGTTCCTCCCCTCGGAGAAGTGCAACACTTCTTTTGGAGAAAAGAATACCAAGCCAGAGGAGCACCACATATCCACATGCTTTTATGGATTAAAGATGCTCCTAAATTTGGTCAAGACAGTGATGCCACTGTTTTACAGTTTATTGAAAAATATGTCACTTGTGAAATTCCATCAGAAGCCACAAATAGTGATCTTCATGCACAAATTATACAAAAACAAAGGGAAATAATACACCAAATGCTGATTTGGTTTCCTTAGACCAGTTACAAATACAGGTAAAGTGAACAACCTCATGTCTTCAGTTAGACATAGTGTTAAAGGTAAGTCACCTAAAAATACATATTACATAAAAAGAAAAGAAGAAGAAAAATATATCAATGATTATAATGCAAGCATTGCCCACTTATGGAATGCAAACATAGATGTGCAGTACATTGCAGACAATTCTACTGGAGTTGCACGATGCATCGCAGCATACTTAACTAAAGCAGAAAAGACAGAGCTCCAAGACCTCTGGAATGACCTGTCATCAGATAAAACAGTGTCTCAGAAATTATACAGCTTGGGCATAAAAATGCTCACCCATAGAGAATGTGGATCATATGAAGCAGCTGATCGTTTAACTGGTACTGCATTGTATGGTAAATCTGAAAATATAGTATGGCTAAGTCTTGGTCCAGCCAAATCTAGAAAAAGAGTTCTAAAATCATATGAAGATATAGAAACAATAGCCAAACGTGATCCCAACAGCCAAGACATTTTAAAAAACAATTTATTGGAGACATACTACCCAAACAGAAGTAATACTTTGGAAAACATGTGTCTATACCACATAGCCCGAAACTACACATACAAAAATAATATGAAACCTGATGAAAAAAAAGGTAAATATAGAGTGACAAACTGTGAAGGCAGCTTAGTTAAACTCACTAAACCAAATTTAATTAATCATATCAAATTGTCATTTAAGACTCCTCAACATAAAGAAGTATATTACATGTCCCTGCTACAACTCTTCAAACCATGGAAAAAAGAAGAACAAATAATAGATAACTATGACTCATATGAGGATGCTTTCAAAGAAATTGAAAGCACTATAACTGATGTAAACTTTACACAGTACAAAACAATGTTGCACAATGAACAGCAACACGAAGAAGAACTCCAAGCCCAACTAGAGAAGGACACTCCTGACAGTAGTCAACCTTCTGTAACAGGAAGCCAAGAACCACTGGGAGAACCACTAATAGTAAATGAGGCAGAATTAGCTATTATAGAAGTAGAAAACACCATGTGTCAGTATGAAGATAAAGAAGACTTAACTATACTACAATCAAAACTAAACAATGAGCAAAGTAGCATTTTTCAAGAAGTAACAAAACAAATTGCACATGGTCTAAAACATGAAAATAAAGAATGTTCCTGCCATAATTATAAACCTATACTACTGTATGTCAGTGGTGAAGCTGGTTCTGGCAAAACATTCCTAATCAAAATCATTAGTAAGTTCCTTCAACAATTGACAAACAACAAACTGTCAGCTGTTGTCACTGCCCCCACAGGTTTAGCTGCCTACAACATAGGTGGTGTTACATTGCACCGATTACTACTATTACCAGTAGAACACCAGAACAAATTAGACTATTACAAACTTTCTGCAGAAGCTGGAATGGAATTATGTAGAGTATTGAAACAAATGAAAATGCTACTAATAGATGAAGTGAGCATGGTCTCCAACCTGATGTTAGCTTTGATTCACCTCAGATTACAAGAAGTACTCAAAATAGACTATGAAGAGCTCTTTGCAGGAAAACACATTATTGTTTTTGGAGATCTGCTTCAATTAACACCAGTAAAAGGTGAGTCTATTTTTAAAACATTAGGACACAAACTCTGCCGTAGAACTGTTGGCAGCATTGGAAATGTCAACTTTTGGCAACATTTCCAATACAGAGAATTAACAGAAAACATGCGGCAATCTGCAGATCTCACTTATGCCAACATTTTAAAAAATATCAGAGTTGGTATACTTTCTAAAGAAGCAGAGCAATATTGAAAACCCGGCACATTAATGCACTTTATGGTGATAATGCATGTGCTACAGATGTTATGGAACAATTAGCCCACAAAAATGTCAATTGTATGGCCTTAATGCCAACTCTTGCAACCTGTTTCAAGATTAATGAAATCATGCTAAGTAAAGAAATGCAACCAATCATGGAAATTAGTGCCACAGACAAACTAGATGTACATGGTATGACACTACCCATGTGTGACCAAGCCACAACAAGACTAAATAGTTTAGAAAAATCAATCTCAAACACAGCAGGCTTAGAAAAGATATTAAAATTATCCTTAAATTGAAGAGAAATGCTTAAACGTAACCTTGATGTGGACCAAGGACTAGTTAATGGAGCACTGGGTACAGTTGTTGGCTTTCAAACATACCCACGCAACAACAAAATTCAGTTTGTCAATATACTCTTTGACAAACTTTCAGAAGTAAAAAGGCTAGGACGCTCAACAGCTAGATTCCTTCTCTTCAAAGATATGTATGTATGCAGAGAACAATTTTCTCTAACTCTTGTATACTCAGTCACGATTCATAAATCACAAAGTCTTACCCTAGACAAAGCAATGATAGATATTGGTAACACAGTCTTTAAAGAAGGCATGAGCTACGTAGCACTATCACGTTTACGTACACTTGACGGTCTATTTGTAATCAACTTTGATGCAAATAAAATAAACGCTGATATTCCTTGCATTTTAGAATACAATAGACTTCGCTCACTATACACCCCCCACCTAAACACATATTCTGTTCCACAAAAAGTAAAACATTATAAAAGAAAAATAAATCAAACAGAACTGCAACAGGATTTCACTGCAAATCCTCCAAAGAGAGTAAAAGAAACTAATACTTCATCAAGTACCACAAGCAAAAAAGAATCAATTAGGGAAAGTAAACCAGGTACTTCTTTAAAGAAGGAAGACAAACTCCAAAAAAAGCAGTTAGATACAGAACTACCTGGACCATTTAAATTCTCAAATATAGTTGGTGTAAGTTGCTACGCAAATGTAGCAATGAATATTCTATTTCAATTACCACCAATTGTTGACAACATTTACTTACACAGTGCAGACCCATTGTGTTTGCAAATGGTAGTACTTCACAGAAATGCAGCAAACAATCCTGACAACATGTATAGTGCTTATGGAATAAGACAACAATTGGACTACTGTGCTGGAATGGTGAAATTCACTATAAACTCACAGGAAGATCCACAAGAATTTCTAATGTACTTACTACAAGTACTGGAAAACAAAAACATACCTATAAATGAAATCTTTCAGATTTCATACATGTGGAAACATACATGCACTCTCTGCAACAATGTGACACAAGAGGAAGTCCCCAATTAACGCTTCATATATATATATCAATACCAAATTGTGAATCCATTCCATTTCAGCGACTTGTACAAAATGCAAACCATGGTAGATTATGCTCTACCTGCAATTCAGATAATCGCCCCACGTTAGTAATACAAACACATAGTAAATACATAATACTAATGCTTCTACGTTACAATGCAGATGGTACCAAAAACAACTGCAAGCTGACTGGATTCACACATGGTCAAATATCACTTGGTAAGAAAACCTTCACAACAATAGGTATAATCTACCACACAGGAGCCACAACCAATTCAGGGCACTACACTGCATATATAAAAAAGAAATGTGGATGGTTTGAATGTAATGATAGAACCATTACTCCAAAGCAGAGATTACCAGCAAATATTACAAACGCTTATTTGATGTTCTTAAAACCAAAATTTGATAACTAAACTGTATTTAAACCCTAAGTAAACTTGTGTTAAAAAAATATTAACTGTTAGAATACTCCAAAAGCTATCCAACTGCTCAAAGATTCTACAACAACTAATCAGATAAATGAATACCACTAAATTAGACCAAAAAATACACAGTTAGAATACGCCAATTGGTATCTAACTGTCCCAAAATGTAACAATATCCAAATAGATAAATCAATACCACTAAAATATATAAAAAAATAGACAGTTAGAATACGCCAATTGGTATCTAACTGCTCCAAAATTTTATAATATCCAAACAAATAAATAATATGTTACTGCTCCAAAAAAATGAAAGAAGCCAAAGTATAAAGCATTAGCCAGAAACAAGTGAACACTGAAAACAAACAAACAAATAAACTGTAGCATAACAGAAAAAGGTTTTTTTTTAATCCAACATGGATTTTTTTTTTCTCCCACAGACCCAATGATTTTAGCAACAAATACAGAAACTGAGCAAATTGCACAGTACTCTGATTTGTAATCTACTAAGTATGAGGGTCCAAAAAAAAAAAAGTATGTTGATTATACAATGTAATAAGTCATTACAAAATACTAATACTAACATGCTATTTTCTTTTATCACAGAAATTAACAAGAAATACATGTACTCCGGTTACTAGACCAAACAGTAAGTATACAATAATAAGGAGAACCATAGCAGCATATCACATCCATAGTATCTAATACTTTTGTTCCTTATACATTTATTTTTCTCCCAAAGTTATAAGCAAATATGAATGTGATATGCTGAGGTGGCTGTTGCCAGGGCATAGAGTCTTGGGTGCATGGCCAAATGGCCATGCACCCAAGACTCTATGCCCTGGCAACAACCACCGCAGCATATCACATCCATAGAGTCAAACATTTCAACTATGGTCTATGGAAACTTTTAATGTCCGCTGACATTATGAGTGTTCTTAGAACACTTTCAACTTGCCAGCGAACAATACGGACAACGTTTTCAGGACACCCCCTACAAACATTTCAGAACAACGCGATAGTTCTTAGAACACTTTCAACTTGACAACGAACAACATGGACAGTGTCCTCACAACACCCCCATTTTGTTTATTTGCGAACATTTCAGGACACCATGAGTGTTCTAAGAACACATTCAACTTGCCATTGAACAATACAAACAGCATCTTCAGGACACCCCCTACGAACATTTCAGAACAACGCAAGAGTTCTTAGAACACATTCAACTTGACAAAGAACAATACGGACAGCGTCCTCAGAACACCCCCATTTTGTTTATTTGCGAACATTTCAGGACACCGCGAGTGTTCTTAGAACACATTCAACTTGCCAGCCACAACCCCCCATTCATATTTGCGAACATTTCAGGACACAGTGAGTGTTCGACAACGTCTTCAGAACACCCCCATTTTGTGTATTTGCAAACATTTTAGGACACCGCGAGTGTTCTTAGAACACATTCAACTTGACAACGAACAATACAGACAGCGTCCTCAGGACACCCCCATTTTGTTTATTTGCGAACATTTCAGGACACCGCGAGTGTTCTTAGAACAGTTTTAGCTTGCTTGCGAACAAAACGGACACATATTGAGTCCTCAGAACACCCCCCATTCAGTTTATTTAGAACATTTCAGAACACCCGTGATGTCCGCAGACAAATCGAACACAAAAAGAACGTCTAACACATAAAAAAACACAACTTTCATCCTATCTCATACACCCACCCTCCCCAAACTCTCCTACACACTCTACTAAATACAAATTTTGAACAAAGTTTCATCGCGCTGTCGGCGGACGTCCGCGAATCCAAGATGGCGGGTGCTACCGAAAATCTGACGCGCTTCACGCTCCACGCCGTCCAATCGGCGAACACGTTGCATGTCCGTGGACATCACGCAAGCCGATTGGCGAATCAGGACACTGTCCGCGGAGCGAACAGGGAAATGTGTCCGCGGACCGAACACAGATATCACTAATTTTTTTTTACCTACTTTTTGGCCATTTTAAAAAAAACTACTGGACGAATTTTCACCAAATTTGCAAAAGCACACTTTCGGGACCAAGCCGCTGCTCCTGGTGCAAATTTGGTGAAAATCCGTCCAGCGGTTTGGGCTGTAGACGCAAGCAAAAATATTTTCCCATTCAGTCTATGGGAAAAAAAAAGTTTTGGGATCCCCCCTATAACTTTGCCCCCCCTGGACGAATCCTCACCAAACTTTGCAATCCTCACCAAACGGTAGTGGCTGTGTAGTTATGGTTAAGTTGCTGTTTCCATTGGAAGAGCCCTTTTTGGGTGGCTTATAACTCCGCTCCCCCTGGACGTATCCTCACCAAACTTCACAAATAAAGTATATGGGTCACTCTGAATTATTTTGCAAAGTTTGGTGAGGTTTGGTATAGTGGGGGCAAAGTTAAAGGGGGGGGTCAAAAAATGTCTTTTTTCCCATAGACTGAATGGGGAAAAAAATTTGCTCACGCCTACAGGGCAAACCAGTGGACGGATTTTCACCAAATTTGGATCAGGAGCAGCTACTTGGTCCCGAAAGCGTGCTTTTGCAAATTTGGTGAAAATCCGTCCAGTAGTTTTTTTAACAATGACTAAAAAGTAGGTCACAAAAAATTTGTGATATCTATGTTCGGTCCGCGGACACACTTCCCTGTTCGCTCCGCGGACAGTGTCCTGATTGGCCAATCGGCTTGCGTCATGTCCCCGGACATGCAACGTGTTCGCTGATTGGACGGTGAAGAGCGTGAAGTGCGTCAGATTTTTGGAAACGCCCGCCATCTTGGATTCGCGGACGTCCACGGACAGCACAGTGAAACTTGGTGGAAGAATACTATTTAGTAAAGTGTTTTGGTGTGTAAGACTGTTTGGGGAGGGTGGGGGAGTAAGAGATGGGTTAAATGTTGTATTTATTTAGGTGGCAGGCACCCCTGTTGTGTTCGTTCTGACCGCGGGCAATACGGGTGTCCTGAAATGTTCGTAAATAAAGGAAATGGGGTGTTCTGAGGACACTAAGGCTGTCCATATGGTTCTTAGGGAAGTTGAAACTGTTATAAGAACACATCAAGTGTAGTGGGATGTTCGTAAATAAACAAAATGGGGGTGTTCTGAGGATGCTAGAACTGTCCGAATTGTTCGCAAGCAAGCTGAAACTGTTCTAAGAACGCACGCGGTGTCCTGAAATGTTCGGAAATAAAGGAAATGGGTGTGTCCTGAGGATGCTATGACTGTCCATATTGTTCGCAGGCAAGTTGAAACTGTTCTAAGACTATAAACGATGTCCTGAAATGTTCGTAAATAAACGAAATGGGGGTGTCCTGAGGACGCTGTCCGTATTGTTCATAGGCAAGTTGAAATTTTTCTAAGAATATGTGTCCTGGGATGTTCGGAAATAAACAAAATGGGGGTGTCCTGAGTACGTTATACCTGTCCGTACTGTTCGTAGGCAAGTTGAAAATGTTTTAAGAACACATCAAGTGTCCAGGGATGCTCCTAAATAAACAAAATGGGGGTGTTCTGAGGATGCTAGAACTGTCCGAATTGTTCGCAAGCTAGCTGAAACTGTCCTAAGAACACATGCAGTGTCCTTAAATGTTCAAATAAATGAAATGGGTGTGTCCTAAGGATGCTGTCCGTATTGTCCGTAGGCAAGTTCAAATTGTTCTAAGAACATTTGTCCTGGGATGTTCGTAAATAAACAAGATGGGGTGTCCTGAGGACGCTATACCTGTCCGTACTGTTCGCAGGAAAGTTGAAACTGTTCTAAGAACACTCGTCATGTCTGTGGACATTAAAAGTGCCATATGGGAATGCACCCAAGACTCTATGCCCTGGCCACAAACACCGCAGCATAGCACACCTATAGTGGCTTATCCAGTCTTGGGTGCATGGACAAGATCAAATTTATGAGCACCGAAGTTATAAACTATTATGGGTGTGGTATGCTGCGGTGGTTGCGGTGTCCTGAAATGTTCATAAATAAACGAAATGGGTGTGTCCTCAGGATGCTGTCCGTATGGCCGTAGGCAAGTTGAAATTGTTCTAAGAACATGTGTCCTGGGATGTTTGTAAATACACAAAATGGGGGTGTCCTGAGGACGCTATACCTGTCCGTACTGTTCGTAGGCAAGTTGGGAATGTTCTAAGAACACATCAAGTGTCCTGGGATGTTCATAAATAAACAAAATAGGGGTGTCTTGAGTACGCTATGCCTGTCCATACTGTTCTCAGGCAAGTTGAAACTGTTCTAAGAATACTTGTCATGTTTGCAGACATTAAAAGTGCCCATATGGCATAGTTAAAATGTTTGACTCTATGGGTGTGATATGTTGCGGTGGTTGTGGCCAGGGCATAGAGTCTTTGGAGCATGGCCGTGTGACCATGCACCCAAGTCTCTATGCCATGGCCACAAACACAGCAGCATAGCACACCCATAGTGGCTTATCCAGTCTTGGGTGCATGGACCAGATCAAATTTATAAGCAGCATAGTTATAAGCTATTATGGGTGTAGTATGCTGTGGTGGTTGTGGCCAGGGCCTAGAGTGTTGGGTGCATGGTAAAGACCAAATGTATAAATAGTGAAGTTATAAGTCACTATGGGTGTGGTTTGTTGCAATGGTTATACTTATTATAATAAACTTACTGTTTGGTTTAGTAACTGGAGTACATGTATTCCTTGTTAATTTCAGTGATAAAAGAAAATATCATGTTAGTATTGGTGGTATTTTGTAATAACTCATAACATGGAATAATCAAACATTTTTTGACCCTCATATTTATTAGATTACAAACCAGTGTACTGTGCAATTTGCTCAGTTTCTGTGTTTGTTGCTAAAATCATTGGGTCTGTGGGAGAAAAAAAAAATCCATGTTGGATTAAAAAAAAACTTTTTTTGTTATGCTACAGTCTATTTGTTTGTTTGTTTTCAGTGTTCACTTGTTCTTTCTAGCTAATGTTCCATATGTTGGCTTGTTGCAGATTTTTGGAGCAGTTAGATATCTGTTGACATATTGTAACTGTCTATTTTTTGTTACAATGAAGTGGTATTGATTTATCTGTTTGGATATTGTAAAATCTTAGTGTGGTTAGATACCAGTTGGCGTATTCTGTCTATTTCTTGTTATAATGAAGTGGTATTGATTTATCTGTTTGGTTATTTTAAAATCTTGGGGCAGTTAGATACCAGTTGGCGTATTCTAACTGTCTATTTTATGATATAATTTAGTGGTATTCAATTATCTGTTTAGTTGTAGGATCTTGGAGCAGTTAGATAGCTGTTAGCATATTTTAACAGTTTATAGTTTTTTAATAGAAGTTTTATTACTGTTTAAGTACAGTTTAGATAATAAATTTTGGTTTTAAGAAGATTAAATAAGCGTTTGTAAGATTTGCAGGTAATCTCTGCTTTAGAGTAATGGTACTATCATTACATTCGAACCACCCACATTTTTTTTTATATATGCAGTATAGTGACCTGCATTGGTTGTGTCTCCTGTGTGGTAGATTATACCTATTGTTGTGAAGATTTTCTTATCAAGTGATACTTGACCATGTGTGAATCCAGTCAGCTTGCAGTTGTTTTTGGTACCATCTGCATTGTAACATAGAAGCAATAGTATTACGTATTTACTATGTGTTTGTATTAATAAGGTGGAGCGATTATCCGAATTGCAGGTAGTACATAATCTACCATGGTCTGCATTTTGTACAAGTTGCTGAAATGGAACAGATTCACAATTAGGTATTGATACATACACAAAGTGCCCATTCGGGATTTGTTCTTGTGTCACATTGTTGCAGAGAGTGCATGTATGTTTCCACATGTATGAAATCTGGAAGATTTCATTAATAGGTATGTTTTTGTTTTCCAGTAAGTAAGTACATTAGAAATTCTTGTGGATCTTCCTGTGAGTTTATAGTGAATTTCACCATTCCAGCACAGTAGTCCAATTGTTGTCTCATTCCATAAACACTATACGTGTTGTCAGGACTGTTTGTTGCGTTTCTATGAAGTACTAACATTTGCAAACACAATTGGTCTGTACTGTGTAAGTAAATGTTGTCAACAATTGGTGGTAATTGAAATAGAATATTCATTGCTACATTTGCGTAGCAACTTACACCAATTACATTTGAAAGTTTAAATGGACCAGTTAGTTCTGTATCTGAGTGCTTTTTTTGAGTTTGTCTTCCTTTTTTGAAGAAGTACCTGGTTTACTTTCCCTAATAGTTTCTTTTTTGTTTGTGATATTTGATGAAGTATTAGTTTTTTTATTCTCTTTGGAGGATTTGCAGTTAAAACCTGTTGCATTTCTGTTTGATTTAGTTTTCTTTTAGAACATTTTACTTTTTGTGTTTTTAGATGGGGGGTGTATAGTGAACAAAGTCTATTGTATTCTAAAATGCAAGGAATATCAGCGTTTACTTTACTTGCATCAAAGTTGATTAAAAATAGACTGTCAAGTGTACGGAACCATGATAGTGCTACGTAGCTCATGCCTTCTTTAAAGACTGTGTTACCGATGTCTATCATTGCTTTGTCTAGGGTAAGACCTTGTGATTTATGAATAGTGACTGCGAATGCAAGAGTTCGAGAAAATTGTTCTCTGCGTATATACATGTCTTTCAAGAGAAGGAATCGAGCTGTTGAGCATCCTATCCTTTTCACTTCTGAAAGTTCGTCAAAGAGAATATTTACAAACTGAATGTTGTTGTCACGTGGGTATGTTTGAAAGCCAACAACTGTACCCAGTGCTCCATTAACTAGTCCTTGATCCATGTCAAGGTTACGTTTAAGCATTACTCTGCAATTTAAGGATAATTTAAATATTTTTTCCAATCCAGCTGTGTTGGAGATTGAATTTTCTAAACTATTTAGTCTTGTTGTGGCTTATTCACACATGGGTAGTGTCATACCATGTATGTCTAGTTTGTCTGTGGCGCTAATTTCAATTATTGGTTGCATTTCTTTTTTAAACATTGTTTCATTGAATTTGAAACAGCTTGCAAGAGTTGACATTAAGGCCATACAATTGAGATATTTGTGGGCTAATTGTTCCATAACATCCGTAGCACATGCATTATCGCCATAAAGTGCATGAATGTGCCGGGTTTTCAATATTTCTTGTGCTTCTTGAGATAATATACCAACTCTAATACTTTTCAAGATGTTGGCATAAGTGAGATCTGCAGATTGCCACATGTTTTCTGTTAATTCTCTGTATTGGAAATGTTGCCAAAGGTTGACATTTGCTATACTGCCAACAGTTTTACGGCAGAGTTTGTGTCCTAAGGTTTTAAAAATAGGCTCACCTTTCACTGGTGTCAATTGAAGAAGATCTCCGAAAACAATAATGTGTTTTCCTCCAAAGAGCTCTTCGTAGTTTGTTTTAAGTACTTCTTGTAATCTGAGGTGAATCAAAGCCAACATTAGGTTGGAGACCATGCTCACTTCATCTATTAGTAGCATTTTCATTTGTTTTAATACTCTGTGTAGTTCCATTGCAGCTTCTGTAGAAAGTTTGTAATAGTCTAATTTGTTTTGGTGTTCTACTGGCAGGAGTAGTAATCGGTGTAAAGTGACACCACCTATGTTGTAGGCAGCTAAACCTGTGGGGGCAGTGACAACAGCTGACAGTTTGTTGTTTGTCAATTGTTGATGGAATTTACTGATGATTTTGATTAAGAATGTTTTGCCAGACCAGCTTCACCACTGACCTACATTAATATAGGTTTGTAATTTTGGCAGGTGCATTCTTTGTTTTCATGTTGTACACCATGTGCAATTTCTTTTGTTACTTCTTGAAAAATGCTATGTTGCTCATTGTTCAGTTTTGATTGTAGCATATTTAAGTCCTCTTTATCTTCATACTGAAACATGGTGTTTTCTACTTCCGTCATAGCTAATTCTGCCTCATTTGCTACTAGTGCCTCTCCCAGTGGTTCTTGGCTTCCTGTTACAGAAGGTTGACTACTGTCAAGAGTGTCCTTATCTAGTTGGGCCTGGAGTTCTTCTTCGTGTTGCTGTTCATTGTGCAACATTGTTTTGTACTGTGTAAAGTTTACATCGGTTATAGTGCTTTCATTTGCTTTGAAAGCGTCTTCATAGGAGTCATAGTTATCTAGTATTTCTTCTTCTTTTCTCCTTTGTTTAAAGAGTTGTAGCAGGGACATGTAATATAGTTCTTTATGTTGAGGAGTCTTTAATGACAATTTGATATGATTAATTAAATTTGGTTTGGTGAGTTTTACTAAGCTGCCTTCACAATTTGACACTCTTGGGGTAATTTATAGAATCCAGCGCACAAGTGGCGCACGCGGCTGGCGCACAGTGTGCGCGTGCGACAGTCTGCGCCAGCCGCGCACAGCGTATTCATTGGTTTGAACATCCATAACCAGCCGTGGCGCAGAGTGGTGCAGCAACCCTGCAGATGCGCCAGTTATGCCCCCAACCCCTCCCTGTGCGCCATGTACAGCGCACAAATCCTGTACATGGCGCACAAATCCCGTACATGGCGCACAGGCCCCCAACCATGAAAACACCTGTAAAACTCCCCTCTGAATACGCAGGGAGTTTCACACGCGATTGGGCCTGTGCGAGCGGGGTACGTGTATTTCAGGGGAGCGCGGGAAGTTTCACACGTGATTGGCCCTGTGAGAGCAGGGTACGTGTATTTCAGGGGTGCGTGGGAAATTTCACACGCGATTGGCCCTGTGCGAGCAGGGTACGTGTATTTCGGCGTTGCGCGGGGAGTTTCACACGCGATTGGGCCTGTGCGAGCAGGGTACGTGTATTTCGGGGGTGCGCGGGAAGTTTCACACGCGATTGGCCCTGTGCGAGCAGGGTACATGTATTTTGGGGGTGCGCGGGAAGTTTCACACGTGATTGGCCCTGTGCAATCCAACAGTGATCCATTGCCAATGTCCATAATAAAAACATTATCCAAATTAAAAATAACCACTGATCCATGGGAATATAGAAAAAGAAAGTATGTACAAGTCTGCAACTATATACAATGTAAGTCCAAATGGTTCATGATCCACAAACAAAAGGAAATCTACGAAAAAGTCCAATGACGAAAAAACTATATACACACGAAGTGGAGCAATGTCCATTTACTCCAAATTAAAAGAAAAACGAAGGAAACCTAACACTATCTAACTATATACAATGGCAGCGGGCAAGTCCTGCGGCTCACTCTGTGATGTCTCGGGCCAGGGCAACATCAAACTCCATGTTGATGTCCCGGAGGCGGGACTCTGCCCCGGCCCCGAGGTCTCCCTGCGAGTTGCCTCGAGGTACTCTGCCCGCCTCAACGCCCGATGCATGGAGAACTCCTCCCTGACCATGGTAAGCCGTGCCTCTTCTGCCCACCACCGCTCCGCATCTATACGCTGGCCCAACCGCAGCCACATGGAAGACACACCCATTCCAGGGTCCTCCTGCCATCTGGCCTATGCCTGCCCCTCTGATGTCGACTGCCCCGAGCCATCATTGCTCCCACATAGAGCAAGCTGCTTTTGCTGCTGTCCATGTGCCCTGTCCGATGCCTGCACATCCTCCATCTGCTGGTCTCCATTTGTTGGGGTGTCCACCCCTGCTGGACCGCCAACTCCCGACTGTTGCAGGGATGAGATCTCCACCAAGCTGGCTGTGTTGGTCAGGCCAGGTCCACAGGGGGCCCTGGTGGAATCTGGGCTGGAAGACGGCAGGGAGAACGACTGGCACATAGTCTCCACATAGGAGGAGAGGTCCGCCAGAGTGCGCGACACATGTAGGAACTCACCGACCAGGGCTCCTCCCAACAGTGCCACGTCGTGATGCTGCTCTTTGTGATGGCGTGCATGCTCCGCCCAGGAAGACACACAAACATGTGCACCATACATGTACATGACAGCAGCACCCATCCCTCACACCCCCTCCATGTCCAAGAACAGAGACTGGCATGCTTTCATGTGTGCATTTCGCATACAGCTCCCCATGTTGCATTGGAACACATGCACCATCCATGTGGTTCACACATTACTGATCTAACATGCATGACCATGATGTCCCTGCACACACACATCCATACATGGCCTATCTCACACATACAGGCAAGTATCAGACTACCAGCACACTGCAACATGCCCTGTCTCACACAGCAATGCTTGGCCACTTACCGCTCAACTCCAGACAGGTCTTCCTCTGAAGGATCTGGGCGTGGAGTGCTGGGCCTATGTGTTCCAGGACCCTCATCTGGATGTTGCTCATGCTGCCCCGGCCCCCCTCCATGAGGCGCCTTGCCTTGTAGAGTGTCCTGGACCTCAAGTCCTCCCAGCGCTTCCTGATGTGCTTGATGTCGCGGGTTGCCACCCCCTCCGTGTTGATGGCAACCACTGCGTCCTCCCAGATCCTCGACCGTCCTTCCTTGTTGGCACGTGATGTTCCGAAGAGGGCATCATAATGCACCAAGACATGCTCCACCAGGACACCAACTTCCTTCTCACTGAAGCTGGTGGCCCTCTGCCTCTCTGACTGGGGGTCACCAGTGGTCTCAGATGGTGTTTTCCCCGACATGGTGACCCCTGAGGCAGACGTGGGTGGGCAACTGGGTCCTGGGGCTGGGCTGTGGAGCGATGGTATCCCAGTCGGGAGTCTTCGGTTCCAGCAGGGGTGGACACAGCAACTGGACCCCTGCAGATGGCTGACGTGCAGGCAGCAAATAGCAGGGCACGTGGGGAGCAGGCACCAGCAGATGGCTGGTGGGAGCGTGTTCGGGGCTCTTGGGGGCAGGAAAATTGCCTTTGGGGCAGGAGCGTGGTCTTCCGTGTGTTTTCGCATGGCCAGCTTGATATGGAGTGATTTGGCACGTGAAAAAATTGCACGTCAGCGTTTGAGGAAAGGCCTTTAGCGCGTAAGCGCGTCTGTGACGTAGCACGCACGGGCGTTTCCCTCATGATGTGGGCATAGTGGTTCAGCACGCGCATGAAAAAACTGCATGTCTGCGTGTGAATGCGTGTAATCCGAGGAAAGGGGCTACGCGTGACGCGCAGGCATTTTCCTAAGCTAGGGTTAAAGGTAAGCAGGGCCAGCAGTTCGCTGTACGTGCCTTTCGTGGAGACTGATGTGTGTTGCTACTTCGTGTTGTTTTGCGCGCCATCACAACTTCACAGCGGATCAAGGACGTATCTCTTCTTTTGGCGGGGGTATTGGCTATGCGTGTTTTTAATTATCACACTAGTCAGACGGTGAGTCGCGCACGCTAGTTTTCCCACTGTGGGTGCCCCTGTGTATTGCACCCATTTTCGAGGTCATAGTAGCCTGTGTGTTCCACGCGTATGCGTTTTTCGTGTTACTGGGTGCCACCGCGTACTGCGGGAGGTTGATTCCACGCACGTAGGCTGCAGGGTTGTGTGCACAGTTTTACTGCAGTTTTGGGGTGCCTGAGCATTGCGTGTCCCATCACTACATCACCGGGGTCACATACAGCCTTGCAGGTGCAGGGGGGCTGTTAACATCTTGCATCCCACCCCCTTCACCTCAGTTGCCCAGGACAATTGTGGTGTACACCTCCCATTGGCACTCCTCCATCTGTGCCGGCACTACTCCATCAGTGCCATGGTTGGGAGGCCACCAAAGGGGAGGGGCGCCTCAGCTGGGCATCCTCCTCATGGCGGGCATGGTCAGGGACGTGGCCGGGGTGACCAGGGAGTAGGGGGACTCCAGGATGTCCAGGGTGGCCACAGAGGGGGAAGAGGCAGGGGTGCGCCACTTCAGCACAATGTTGTGCCATGTGTCGGTGCAGTCATGCCACCACCCCCTGTGGTTCCGGGAGATGCAGCTTCTGCATCTGGCACTGGCGCCCGTGTGACCCGGCAGTCTGTTTCATCGACTGCCACGGGCCCAAGGGTAGTGGTAGCTGCAGGTGCAGCTGTGGACACCACCACCCAGGCTCAGGGTCTGCCAGCGCAGGCTGCGTTGGCACTTGAAGAGCCCTTGGAAGATTTCCAACAGGCCAGGAGGGAAACCGTAGGTGCACGCAGGGCTGTCCTGTCCAAGACACGTGTCCCTGGGGCAGTAATATCATCTGCTGACCCGAACAGCCAGGTGTTGGCAAGTGCAGGGGCAGATACAGCCAACAACACCCCGGTTGTGAGTCTGCCAACCAGGACAGTCCCGGTCAATGACCCTTCCACAGCGGATGTTGCTGCGCAGGGTCCATTAGAGGGCACCCAGCTGCCACTGACGCAAGTCAGGCCTTTGGTCGTCCCTCCACCTGCCACTCCCTTGGCTCAATCCACCGGTGCTACTGGCCATAGTGATCAGGGCGGCATTTGCCAGCCAGGGTCTGCGCCACAATCCAAGAGGAGGAAGGTTGCACCTGCAGCACAGGCTGGGACTCCACACACAGCCACGACCTCCTGCATGTCGAGGAAGAAGCCTTTCTGCAACCAGGAACTGGACTACCTCGTGGACTACGTGCGGGACCACAGCCGTGATATGCTATTGGGTCCTAATTGTCAGCCTACGGCGCCCACTGTGATACCCACTGGAAGCAAGTTGCGGAACATGTGAGTGCATTCGGCCATGAGGTGCGCGCGGTGCAAGAGTGCAAAAAGCGTTGGAATGACCTCAAATGCAGCGCTAAGGCTAAGCGTGCCTCAAATTACAACTTGACTCTGGTGACTGGCAGTGGGCCTGCACCTGAGGAGGAAGACCTCACTCCACATGAGTCACTCGTTGCAGAGTTCATACCATCTGAATCGGTCAAAGGAGTGGGAGAGATGCCGGACTTTGATGCCCAGTCCAGTGAGTGTTTCTGCGTGTTTGTTGTGGACATGTGTGTTTTACTTGTGTGATGTGTTGTGCATGACTGCCACTACATGTCACGTGTACATGGTTCTGATGTGCAAGTAATGCAATGCTTCCCTGATGCATGTCTGCTCTGCTGGATGGTGGACATGTGGAGCGGACGGGGACTGACCGCATCACCACTATTGCACCCTACTCACATGCTGGTCACCAGGATGCCCCTCAAGTCCATGTTCCAGCTCACTGGCCCTTCTGCATGTAGCATGGGAGACCTTCCTCTCAGCCCAGGGACTATGTCATAGCATGACTGATGCGCATGAGTACTTCCCAGTTCATGTGTCCTGTGCACATGCTAACTTCCAGCAGCCAATCTGCCAGACATATGCTGTGTGGTACATCCTTTGTACTTGATGCAGGGTGTCTCACTTGGACTGTGCAGAGGTCAGATGCCCCGCAGGGACATGAGTGCCCATTCATGCTCCATGTGTATTCCACTCATGCCCCTATGTGTCCTTGACTGGATGATAATTATAGTACGAGTCCAGGGGGACCTACATTGCATGGCATTTCATCAGCCTTCCCATGTCCACTGTGGCTCAGTCCTGCGTCGCACACATGTTTAGGGTTTGACAGTCAGTGTCGGTCACATGCCTCAGCCTGTTTAATGGCCAATGACTCTGTCCAACTGGTGTAGTGTCTTCTTCACATGTGGGTGTACTCCGGAGGTTTCATCATGTGTCCTGCTTACTGTCCCATCATCATTTGCTGTGTTGTCACTTGACTCACATGATGCAGTTGATGCTAGTCTACACTGTCTGTCAATACACAGGTCTATGGTCAGGCTTTTGATACCATGCTAGGCATCCCTGCATTTGCACTTGGAGGGAGGGGTGGTTTGCTTATAGCCATGCCAGCCAGTGAATTCACATTTCACGTGATGGCTGAAGTTGACCTTGCACTGCCTTCACATTTTCAGATACACATCATGAAGTACTTGTACATGTAGACAGTGAGTAACATACAAATTTGCTGCACTGCATCGACCCACTTCTGTGCAAAATGACACCATTCTACATGCCTAATCATGGAAGCAGTGTCAAGTTGACCCAGCATGCATGGCAGGTTCTCTTTTGTGTGTGACATGTCTGCTTGATGTGTTTGGTGTCTGTGTGATATCTGTGTGTGTTGTGCTTCTAACATGTGTAGTGACCTTTTTTCTCTCTACTTTTCAGATGATGACGCTATGGAGCCAGAGGATGGTGTTGTCATGCCAGGCACAGGGTTGTTATCACTACAACAACCCGGCACAAGTGGGGGTCGTGGGGTGGTAGGCCATGAAAACCCACATGTGCTACAGTCCATCTTGTCTCTGGCTGGCAATGAGTCCAGCCCTGATGAACATTCTGACGTCCATGTCGAGTTGGATGAGCATCAGGTCCATATGTCAGGGGTGAGTGATTCTGATGTGGACACTCCTCTGTCCGCGACACCTGCACTGAGGGTCAGACAGTCTTGGAACCTCCGCCTGTGGTGGATCGGGACGCAGGGTCACCCTCCACACCAGTCACTGATGTGCCTGGGCCATCATGTCGATGGGGGCTGGTAGTTGTGCAGCCGCGGGCGTTGCCAACACAACGAGGACACCCAGTCCTTGGGTCCCACAGGGGTCAAGCCCAGCAACACGGTCGCCGCACGCAACCGCTGTATACTGAGTGGGAGAAAGACATGACTGCCAATTCTGAATGCCAGGGGGCAGCAATGGAGAACATCGCTGTGAGCATGGAGCGTGTGGCCCAATCCGTGCTCCCCCTGCTAGGCAGGTGCTTCTCCAGCAGCAGGCCGCACAGTCCACGGCCCGCTCGCTCAGGCTGGGCATGGCGGCCTCAGACAGGGCACGCCAGGCTGAGATGGTGTCTTTGTGTCGAGCAATTGCTGCTCACGCAGAGGCACACATGGAGGCCCTGAGGGAGGAGTATGCTTCCCTCAGATCCACTCTGGGTGTCCTTATGATGTCCCAGAAGGAGCAGGCAGAGGAGAGGTTTGCGCAGCTTGAGCGCACCATCTCGGCTGAGCAACATGCTTGCCAGTAGGTGCAACAGTTGTCCAGCCAGGCCTTGCAGGAGGAACTATGTGTTACACGTGTTACCTTGCAAGAGGAAACATGCGTATCACGTGACGTCCTGCATGCAGACCTATGTGTGATCGCCGGACAGAACCAGGCTCACCCGTCCGGCAGACTTGCTGCCGACGAGGGGCAAGCTGCGGCTAGGCATGGTCAGGCTCATGTGCCACGTCCTCCTTTCCAGGAAGAGCCAGAATCGGACGACAATCTATCTCCCACATAGGTCGGGCTGTGCAGGGTTGAGCCCATGGAGGTTTATTTTTTCCTCAACATCATTGCCTGTGGGTGTTGAGCAGCACCATGTACCTCCCCCCTCCTGGCCCCCCCCCCCCGGCTCTTATGTGGCCATTTTTTTGATTTTTCTTTTAGTTTAGTTAGTTAAGTTTCTATTTGATAGTTAATTTAATTAGGTAATGTAGGTTTTTCATAGTTAGTGTAATTAGTTAATATAGTTTAAAATTGCTTGTCTATTGTCCTTTCATGTGATGGTGTGGTGCTTTGTGGCTTTTGAAAGCATCCACTGTCTGTTCCAGATGGGCCCTTCAAGCTTGTCTTGTGTATGTGTTTGCAGCTTGGGATCCTTGACTCACATATGCTACTCCTGCTTCCTTTATCCATGTGCTCGCAAGGATGGTTTGGTGTAACACAAGGGCTTTGGACTGTCATATCTGTGGCATGTCTGCTGCTGTCATACTTGTGTTAACACCCCTAGTGGGGATGATAGGGGTGTATTGACCACTGTTCTTCTTTCGCTAGATGGGGGGTTTCATGATTCATGTGTACATTCACTGCTATGCATTGTGTAGTATGTTTCTTATCTTTACTGTACATGTGCTTGTTGCAATACATGCCTTAGATAGTGTGTTCCACACTTTGCCTGTGAAAGACAGACTGATGGTGTGATTTCTGATGTACGTCTCTGACATGGTCCAGTCATGAAATGCTTGAAGAGACACACACAGATGAATTTAAAGCATTAATCATGTGTTTCATGCCCTTTCTGCAGGGGGGTGAGCCTCCAGACCACCTTTGCCAGCAGACATGGGCCATTGGATGTCTGGAAGCTGGACACGTTTGGTGGTGCCGACATGCACATGTGTGCGCAAGCAGAGGCACAGGGATTGTGTATACATCCAAAAACAGCTGACGTGTTTCAAGGGCCTCCAGGCAAGGTGAGCAGCACAGGGGGGCCACAACACAGCACACCTTCAACCAGGCAGTTGCACATGCATGCTTAGTAGCAGCACTGATGGTGAGATTGGACAAATATTGGTGTTGAAGCGCACAATACAGCTGAGATGTGTTGGTGGACTAATGGCTAGTTGATGGGAAAGTTGTCTGGGGCACCTGCAGGGGCAGTGGCACATACCCTCCGGTCCACCATGGTCCATTGAGGCACTTGTATTAGCCATGTAGCATTGCGAGACATGGAAGGAAGCAGCTCACAGGGACAGACAGCAAGGGACAGACTCGTGTGCAGTGCATTTCATTTCCATGTAGAATTTGACACATGCACTTCATACTATATTTCGGTCATAGTGGAACACGTCTTGTTCTGAAGTCATACCTTGCTATATGCGTCTGGATGCTTACCAAGGAATCATTGCATTTTGTGTAAATCGTGACACATTGATCTTCCATTTGCCACGCACCCACCGGCGCCTTACTTACTGCATTGACTGTGTATGAACCATCACAGGGGTAATTTTACGTCTGGGTACAGAGCATCCACACCAGATTGTTTGTTTGTAGAGTAGTTTGTTAGTTTGGGGCATATATTATGGTGTGTTTGTGTGTTATGGGCACGCACAGATTAGTAACTGTGGCTCTCTTTGCAGCATTGAACTGCTCCTGTTACCAGACCTGAGAGTGCGCAGGCAGGATGCCAGCACTCACCCCTGAGATAAGTTTCTTTGTCTTCCATTTGAGTAATTTGTTACTATGTGCATGATGATCAAGTTTGGTGTACTTGTGTATGTGTTAATGTGAGTAGTACAGTTTTGTGCATTTCCTACTTTCCAGTGTCAATCCTACTCCCCTCTCCTGCCCCGCATTCCAGTTATCCAGTAAAGCAATGCCTGTCCCGACTGCATATACCTGAACCTCCTTCCCCACCAGGGTCTCAGAGGCCTGTGTGAGTTTGACCTTGCAGGCACCCAGACCACGGTGGGGGTGGTTGGTTTGTGCCACTCCTGCGCCTGTTCACGGGAGCTGTGACAGTACACATCAGTTTGTGGTGCATCATTCTGTGTTATGTACCACACATTGTACACATCCTGTTGTGACATTGTTTTACTGTGCTACCTTGGTTGTTACGTCATTGTGGTAGTACTTGGGCTTTATGATGTACTGCTACTTCAAATCATCTACTGGAGGCTCTTCTAGTTTGTTTTGCTGCCTGCAGGCTTTTTGCTTGGCTTCTGTGTTGGCCTGCTTTGAGTTCTCTTTGATGTGGTGTTTTTGCAAGTCAAGGTGGCCTCTGAGGGTTCTGGACGCTTTTTGCACACAAGGTGGGAGATGGTGACAAAGGGGAAGGGTAATTCTGTGGCCATGTGAAACTCAAGGATGAAGGCTACATAACCCAGGTGCAGTTGTTCAGTGGGTCATGGTGATTTGTGAGGGAGGGGGGGTGTTTTGTTGTTGACAGTTGCCTTGCCTTACAGTGTGATGCGCACCCTGACATTGTAATTGCGGTATCCTATGTACATGATGTATTCTGCTGATCAATGCCTGTTCATGTTTTGTGTTTACCTTTCAGGTGTGAGGGAATAGTTGTGGCTTGACATGCTGGTGTGTACACATGGTGAATGTTCACATGTGATGTGTAGAGAAAACTGATGGTCAATTGATTGCACATGCATATATTGAGTGCATGTCCCTACTGACCCACACACTCGCACTATGATGCACTACATGTACAACCACCCTTCCATGTCGACATGTACACTCTGTTTGCCTTCTGGTGCCCACTGTGTCCCTGCAGCACATGATCTATGACCAATTGTGGATCCTGCACATGCGTAATTTGCTTTTTAATGTAGTTTGTCGCTTAAATGTTATGCTCAGGGTGTGTGTCACACACAATGGCTGTTCACTATGCGGTGCACTGAGCAGTGTGTTGCATAAGGTGGGCACGACACACAGAAGCTGCAGTGTTCATTCTGCAATGCACAATGTGCATGTAGACAGGCATTCATTGTTATGTTACAACTACAACTGTTGGAATGCATTTGGGTATGACTTCTTTTGGGTGGGAGGTTGTTGGTCAGTCATTTCATCTGATTCCAGTCAGGCATCATTGTGTGATGCCACTTTACATTTTTCACATGTCAATGTGTACCTTATTGGTACTGTGTTGGTGTATAGCTATTGCTTGCCATGTCATGTTGTGGTTTGGGAGGGTTTGGGTGACATACCAGTGATAGTCATGGCCTGTTTTGCAAGTCTGTGTGATTCACACCTTGCATGTGTGCCTTTTGGTCACACAGGATTGCTTATGTTTAAGTAGCTAGGGATGCACACAATGTGGCACTTCCATGGCAACCTTCTCAGGGTGGTAAGGTTGTGACAGTTGACTGTCTCTTTGACATCATCGATTGTCACCTGGTATGTTCCAGGCCTGTGTGCACTCCGCAGGGGTGGGAGTTTAGGTGAAAAATGTGGCCACAAGCTGGGTCCGGGCTTCCTCGCCACGTGCCTTGACCCCTCCCATGGGAAGCGCCTGTGCCTGTGGTTGGGGATGTGGGGGCACCACCATGTCCACTGGTACAACCTGCCGTGTTGCAACATTGTGCAGGACACATGCTGCCACAATGATCCTGCACACTACTGGGGGTGCATAGAGTAGCTGCCCGCCAGAGCGGTCAAGGGAGCGGAAGCGTGACTTGAGCAATCCGAATGTGCGCTCCACTATGGCCCTGGTTGCAATATGGGCTGCATTGCATCTTACCTGGGGTGGTGTGGTGGGGTTCCGGATTGGCGTCATCATGTGGTTGCTCAGAGGGTAGGCACTGTGCCCTGGATAGGTGATGATGGCTGTGATTATTGGGGTTTGTGTATTTGTGTGTGTTTGTGACATGCATGCATGTGCACAGGCATTTGTACTCACCTAGGAGCCATGTGTCACCATGCTGCCCAGCTTCCAGGGCCCGGCTCAGGGTGACATTCTGTATATGAAACTGTCATTGGTGGAGCCAGGGTCGTTTGCATAGACATAGGTGATGATTCCCTTTGCATCACATACCACCAGCACGTTGATGGAATGCCAGTGCTTGCGGTTTCGATAGATGTGCTCAGTGGCCCTAGGTGGACGTATGGCCACATGGGTGCAATCTATGGCACTGAGCACTTTGGGGATGTGTGCCACCCTGTAAATGTCCTGGACAACGGGCTGCCTTTCTGCGGGTGTTCTGGGCATGTATATGTGCCTACGGACTAAAGGGCACGCTGTCATGATTGGCAAGACCTGGTGTAGGCAGCGTGACTGCGTGGCCTGTGAGACTCCCCCCACTATGGCAGTAGTCTGCTGAAATGACCCAGTGGCCAAAAAATGCAGGACATTGAGCACCTTCTTCAAGAAGCTCAATGCTTGGGAGCAGAGGGTGGGGGATGTAAAGTCATCTTCCCACCTAGGAACCAGACCAGGTCTAGGATGATACGTGGTGGAAACCTATACCTGCCGTAGACCTGGTCGTCAGGCATCCCAAAAAGGCTTGTCCGGGGTGAAAAAAGGCGTGCCCTGGCTATTCTCCCCCTCCTGCGGTGTCCCACGATCAGTGCTGCGACAAATGGGGCATTAATCGTAGCTGTATATACGTGTTTGTTGTTTGCGCGCACTTTTATACTGTGCGCGGGGTCGCTTCCGTCTGCCTTCCTGTGGTAGATGCATTGACGCCTATGCGCGCCTTTTGCCGTGCGCAGGTTTCCCGTATTCGAATCCATGAATACGGGTTGTTCGCCTGCGTGTGAGCGTTCCGTGTAGTTCCCTGCAGTACTTCCCCAGTGATGCATTCTTTTTCACGCGTTGCTCCCCATTCCGCGTGTTATGCCCACTGTTTCCCCCACTTTTGTTGTGTGCGCCGCGTTATGTGCGCTTTCGCTGTGCGCGTAGAGCACGCCGTTTGATGACGTGAGCGCCCGCTTTCTCACGCTTGCGCCACCTTGCGCATGCTTGCGCTGGGATTTTCGGCGCACGTTTGTTCCATGAATCGACCTCTCTGTATCTACCTTTTTTTCATCAGGTTTTATATTATTTTTGTATGTGAAGTTTTGGGCTATGTGGTATAGACACATGGGTTCCAAGTGGTACTTCTGTTTGGGTAGTATGTGTCCAGCAATTTGTTTTTTAAAATGTCTTGGCTGTTGGGATCATGTTTGGCTATTGTTACGATTTCAGAACTCTTTTTCTAGATTTAGCAGGACCAAGACTTAGCCATACTATATTTTCAGATTTTCCATACAAAGCAGTACTGGTTAAATGATCTGCTGCTTCATAGGAGCCACATTCTCTATGGGAAAGCATTTTTATGCCCAAGCTGTATAATTTCTGATACAGTGTTTTGTCTTATGACAGGTCATTCCAGAGGCCTTGGAGCTCTGTTTTTTCTGCTTTGGTTAAGTATGCTGTAACATATCGTGCAACTGCAATGTACTGCACATCTATGTTTGCATTTCATAAGTGGGCAATAATTGCATTGTAATCATTGATATATTTTTCTTCTTCTGTTCTTTTTATGTAATATGTATTTTTAGGTGATTTACATTTAACACTATGTCTAACTGAAGACATGAAGTTGTTTACTTGACCTGTTTTTGTAAATGGTCTAGGGAAACCAAAGCGGCATTTGGTGTAGTATTTCCCTTTGTTTTTATATTTGCGACGACAGTATTTGCCACATTTGTGTCTTTGAAATTGTAAAATTTGGGCATGAAGATCACTATTTGTTGCTTTCGATGGAATTTCACAAGTGACATATTTTTCGATAAACTGTAACACAGTGGCATCATTGTCTTGACCAAATTTAGGAGCATCTTTAATCCATAAAAGCATGTGGATATGTGATGCGCCTCTGGCTTGGTATTCTTTTCTCCAAAAGAAGTGTTGCACTTCTCCGAGGGGAGGAACAGTTTTATTACAAATAAAGTGTAGCATAGCAATGAAGCAATGGTGAAAATATCTTGAAACATTTACAGGTTCTAGAAAACAAAGTTCTCCAGGTGTTAGTATATCTATGTTTGTTTTATTTTTGTTTGATATGCGCAGGAAATCATGTAAATCTTCCCACGTATATTCTGCACAACTTAATGTAACAAACCAAGTGGGTGGGCCATGGTTTCTTATCATACAACGTACATCTCCATGACGTCGGAACCAGTACTCTTTAGTACCACGCATGTTTGCTAATAGATTTGTAATACTTGATTGTAAAACCTCATCTTTTTGCTGCACTTTTTGTAATAATTGTGTAGCTGACATATTTTGAAAGTGTGCTCCTGATTTTAATGTGTGTGCAACTCTGTAACATAGAGTTCATAGTTCACTTTCAAAGAGTAGGTGGCATATGTATTCCACATTTTGTCTAAATCTGGGATCTTCAGAATACATCCGTAACTAGCGGTATTCTGATGCTGTTATTTGAATAGGTCTATCATCATACCTTCCTCCTTTGCCAGTAGGAAAGAATAGAGGAAAAGCACATGCTTCTATACTGTTTTCCCATATGCTGATTGGTGATCCTTTTGTTTGTCGCATTTGGTACGTTTCTAGTGCATCTTCTACGGTGTCATTAGAGTGCAATGGATGAATTGTATAATGATCTAAAGTATTGGATACTGTAGCAGGATCTAGAAGCTCAAATTGACCAGCTTCTGGTGCCTCTTGAATTATTTCAGTGGTTTCTTTCAAGTTTTCTTCAATATTAATTTCTTTGTAGTATTAATTATTGTCTTTTAGATATTGTAAGGCTTTTCTAACTTTATGTAAATCTACCAGTTGTTGCCAATTTGTTTTGTCTTTTGTAGGTACACCATTTACTAAGATAATTAAAGATTGCTCCATTGGACGTTGCACTCCCAGAGTGTGCACATTTTGTTTTAGATCTAATGGTAAATACATAACTTTTCCACAAATACCTTTCACTAATTCAGAGGGAGGTAATTTTGCTGTTTTTGGTTGAAGGCATATTATTGCTAGAAAGGGGTGCACTTTATGATGCTCTCATATAAATTGAGTTGTTGTAGGGGTTTTGGTAGTGGAAATAATTCCAAATTATTTGTGATAGCACGTGAATGAGTTTGGTTGTTGTCAAGTTTTGTAGTGCACTAACTGCAAAGTATTAAGGGGTCAGTTACTAAACTGGGGTTCAGATGACAGTAGAAAGTAAGCTGGTGGTGTGGAGAAGTACAAATAGTAAATCTAATGGTTTACAATTAAAACCGTTGTTTGTTCTATAATATCAAAATTCTAGGTGCTGAGTCGGGTCATTTGTGTGCCAAAAAATGGGAATGCGTGTGCCATTCTGCCTGTAAATCTCTGTTTAACAAATGGGGATTTGTGTACAGAATGGTGCACAATCTCTATTTGTAGGTGCAGAAATAGCATGAATTAACCTTACGGTGTTTGAGTAATAGTACAAATATTATGGTGGTATTTAACTTACTTTATTTCTGGAATTAGCAGGTTTCTTCTTAGTTGTTGTTTGTACTTCAAATTTTGCTGCTTCTTTTCAGGAGAATAGCCTTCACTGCAATTGTAAAGGAAATAAATTAGTAATTTTGTTTGTATATAGCACTGATTTTAATTTAGACATTGATTTGTATGTTTTTGCACAAGTATTATTGTTTGATATTTGAACATAGTGTGTGCATGCTATTTTGTTTGAGTATGTTAACTCTTTATATTGTACTTTAAATATGTTAGTTCAACATGCTTTGCAAATGTGTGTGTAAAAAGAAATTAAATAGCAGATAGGTTTGGAAGTGACAGTTGATTATAGGAGATGGAAAATATGACAGTATGTTTATTTTATATGTTATACAAGCTAAAAGTCAGTTAATGTGTTTATATGAATCTATAAGAATTGTACATGTACTATACAGAAAGTATGCATACCTGTAGTTTGTGTTCATGCATATGGATATGCATGCAGCTGCAAGTAGAAATCTTGGAGACTTGTACAGTATTTCTTGTAGAAGGTGCTTTCCAATGATATGACACTTGTACTCAGATAGATTAACATTACATTTGAAGTACTGATCTATCTTGATGCAGTTAGATGCAGAGGTCTTGGATGTGATTGGTGGATGGTCGTGTGACTGCTTAGCTATATCCAATGAGGGAATGGCACAGAAAGTGAAATGGAAATGGTAGAAGGACTGTCCATGTTACGATATGTCCGCGGACATGGCGGTAGTCCACGGACATCAGTGATGTCATCCATGCCATTTGTGATGTCATCTATGATGTCCTGGGTGTTAGTCTTAGCAGTGCACGGTGGTGGCGTGAGTTATGGTTGTTTAGCTTACCATAACTGGCGAATTTCTGGGGGTTTTCGGTTTTACTTGAAACCATATTGTCCCTTTAACAACGTTCTTTCTTTGAATTTCATAGGTTTTTATTAGTCCAACTTAACCATAATGTCCCTTTAACAAAGTTTTTTCAGTGAATTTAAAAGGTTTTTATTAGTGCAACTTAACCATAACGTCCCCTTAACAAAGTTTTTTCATTGAATATATATATATATATATATATATATATATATATATATATATATATATATATATATTGTGTGTGTAGTTTGTATAAAAATTGGATTTTCCACATTGTATTTTTGCAAACTGAGATCCCATGAGCTAAAGGACTGCAAGTGTGGCGCAGTAGACTAAGAATGGCTGGCGATGGAGGAAGAATCGAGAAGGCTTGTCTGTCAAGGGTTGAGCAAGCCAAGAATCTGGTTATCTATCATGGAAAGATACAATGAATGTGAGAGCAGTGGGAAGCTCCTGTTAAGGTGCAACGGAAAGATAATGAGTGCCAAGTTTTATTCACTTTAATAGTATTCAATGCAAAGAAGGAGCTCAAAACGTGGTCTCCAGTCACATGGTCTAGATGAAAATAGACTTGAGTATACTACGCCGAGACTTGAAGATAAGGGTATGCGCACAATCCCTTCCATTCCCAGGAGCAGTGATACTTGCAAGGCCGAGTTTGAAGACCATTCTTATGGCAGACAGCTTGAGTGACGATGAATGATGGGCTAATTGGGTGGGTAGGTATGTTCCAGTCCAACCCTCCAACACCTGGAGTACCAGCTTGCGGGCTGCTAGCGAGTGGAATATTCCAGAAGGGTACAAGCATGCCAACCAATTATAGAGGCCATGCATCAAAGAGCCCTGTAGTTTGAGACCTAATAAAACGTCATGTAATTTATGACACTGACAATGACTTGCACTAGGGGTGGGCATAGTTGTCCACCTGACAGTAGATACCCAATCTAATTTCCATCCCCATAGAAAGTATTCATAGACGTTCCCTGTTGTCCTATCACAACCCCAAATAGGTTTTCTTATTTTGCCATGTAGTATGACATCAGTGATGACATAGTTTTACTATTTACTAATGTTTTTTATGTAAATCATTGAGAGCGATACTGTGAGTCGTCGATTAATGTCTGTTGTACTCTGCTTTAGATAATTGTTACTTAAACAGCTAACTATTTGCCAACTTCCTGAGTAGGCTGTTGAGAGACGACCGCCGCCGTGTGAAGTTCAACAGAGGTGTTTATTAAGTCAAATCAAGCGCAGGCAGCAGATGCACCTACAGCTTTGGTTGCTGAAGTCAAACTACTAGCCAATTCAAAACACGCAGTATGTAACATTCCGAGAGAATCCTACCACCCAGGAATTCTCGGAATGTGTATGCATTGTGGAACCCAGCATTACAAACATTCGGCCTCGAACATATATAAACAAAATGGTAAACATACAAACCTAACACATCTCCCTCCCTTTATGTGGAAGATGTTTAATTAAACTATTCAAGGTAATAGTCTTTAAAACGATCAGGCAGTCTCTTTGTTCTTTTGCAATTATGACCAGCATTGGATTCATCCTCCACTTGATCACTATTGCCTGTAAGTGATTGATATGTGACTCCCTCACTCCCTGGTTCCTCTTGATTCTCGTCATTGACATTGTCTCTTATTAGGTTCTCCCTTTTCACATTTGGTGCACACTTGACTAGTTTAGACTTCGACCAACACTCTCCCCCTTTGAGAATTACCACACTACCTCTAATAGTTTCAACTCTCCTGGGACCTAAGAATTTGCTTTCTGTGCACTTCGCACCAAAACGTGGATTTTTAATTAGCACAGAGTCTCCCACAGACAACATCATCTCTTTGACATTGAAATCAGAATTGAATCTTTGTTTGTACTCATTCTGCGCATCATGGATCAGATTCATTACTGCCTGTATATCTACATTCACACATCCCGATGCCTCTAGCCATCCTGGACATAACCTGGTAGCTGGCTGCCTACCTTTTAATGAAACAAAAGGTGACACCTTGGTTACCGAATGTGGAGTAATACGATAAATCCACACCATTTCTTTCAACACTTCTGACCATTCAAGACCTGAGTTGAGGGCTAGCTGAATACCCCCTTTAATGAATCTATTAGCCCTCTCCACCAAACCATTCGCTCTGGGGTGGTATAGCCCAGTTCTCAAATGTGTGATAACATACCAGACCAAGAATTCTTTCATTCTCTGAGAACAGAACTGCACCCCATAGTCTGTTATAATCTCTGTGGGAAAACCCTCTCTGTGGAACACCTCTTCAAGGAATGAGACCATTTCATTCGTAGTGGCCTCTCTTAGAGCCTTCCACTCAACCCACTTGGTGTGATAGTCTACAAGTACCACCATAAACCTGAATCCATCGCCCAAACCTTGAATAGGGCCAATTATATCAACAGCTAATTTTTTCCATGGCTCACATGGAACCTGAATGGGGTTAAGTGGCACTTCTCTGACTACTTTTCCTTTATCCGCTTTTTCGCATTCATGACAACCGCGCACCTTCTTTTCCACCATGCTGTCCATGCCTGGCCACCAATACGATTGTCTTAACAATCTTTTGGTACCGTTTATTCCTAGATGGCCTTGATGAGATAGATCTACTAAGTGGGCCCTAATATTTGAGGGAGGGATAATCTTAGACCCTCTCCTGAGTTTGATTCCATCTTCAGACAGATTTAACTCTTGTTTCACCTCATACATGCAATCAAAATTCCTATCCAGGGCATTTCTACTGGGCCATCCATTCATCGTCCACTCTTTCACCCTGGTGATAGATGTGTTGCATGCATCTGCTTCTAGCCATTCTTCCCTCCCCACTGCAATGGTTGACATATCTGAAATAGTTATTAATAGACTATTTCTGATGTGCCTTCATTGTGTTCCACTGGCATTCCAGACAGGCAATTAGCTGCCACATTTTCTTTACCTGGAATGTGAACAATTCTAAAATTATAGCCTTGCAATCCCACAATCCATCTAGCAATCCAGGGAGAGCTTTTCGCCCAATCACATCTGCTTAAAAGTTGAACCAGAGGTTTATGATCTGACTTTACTAAAAATTCTTGCCCCCACAGAAAAAACTTAAAATGTGCAATGGCCCAGTACACCGCTAATGCTTCCCTTTCTATTACTGAATAATTATATTCAGCCCCCCTCAGCGGCCTGGAAGCAAAAGCAATCACATGACATTCTTTCCCCGAGTCCACTTGATACAATGAGGCTCCTAACCCAATCAAACTAGCATCTACCGTGAGCACAGTTTTTCTACCGCTTACAAAACCACCGAGAGACGGTGCTCTTGAGATCCCTTCCTTTATAGCAGAGAACGCTTCCAGACACTCAAGAGACCATTTAAAACATACTCCCTTTTTCAATAAGATTCTTAGGGGTGCTGAGATAGTGGGAAATGTTTCCACAAACTTATGATAGAACTTCGCCATACCCATAAATGATCTGAGTTGATCTTTATCGGTAGGTGGAGGTACTTCACATATATTCTTCACTAGATTGGTTTTAGGTGATATACCATGACCTGACACCCTGTGTCCCAGGTACTCAACTTCTCTAAGACCAATGCAACATTTTTCTGTTTGTACTGTAAACCCTGAAGATCTCAACCTCTGAAGAACACTCCTCAATGCCACATCATGTTCACCCTCTGAATTAGCAAAAACCAAAATGTCGTCTTCAAACACAGTGGGCCTCATTACACGGTAGGCGGTAAAAAATGTGATTTACCGTCATGGCGCTATTAGTGCGTCCGCCATCGTAGGAGGCCGCTAATAGCGTTCCATTACGAGTTAGCGGACACGCGCATAGGGCCATGCCGGTAAATGACCCTACCGCCATGGCGCAAAAGCACCTTACCGGCTCCGACCAAAGTGCTGATAGCACCTCCGCCCTCATGCTGCACGCTATTAGCGGTCACCACTGTTAGCGGTCACTGCTATTAGCGGTCACCGTAAAACACCGGAACCGGAAATAGCGTCATCGCACCGGAACGGGAAAGAGCCCGGCGGCCATCTTTAAAAACACAATCCATTGCCATCCCCTGCACTCAGGACCTGCAGCAACACCACGACTGGCAAAACCACATCCCACAAGAACAAACAATGCCCAAGGCCCTAAAGAAAGCCGATGCGCGCCAGCGCAAAGAACGCTTCTCAAACGAGGAATTGAAAATGCTGGCAGACACCCTGGCTGCAAATGCAGACGTAGTGTTCGCTAGCGACATGCGGCGCCCGGCACTCCTGAGAAAAAAGGAAATCTGGGCTGAGGTGGCGCAGAAAGTCAGTGCGGTGGGCTCCACCCCCCGCACCGTAAAGGACGTGCGCAAGCGGTGGGATGATCTGCGCCTCCGTGTACGCAGCATTTTATCGGCCAACAGGAATCTGGCCATGGGCACAGGAGGCGGAGGTGGATCCCCGATGAAGATGCAGGAGTGGGAGGAGACATGTGCCAGCACCATTGGCATAGAATCCATCGAGGGAGTGGGCCGAATGGAGTGTGGTGTGGCAACAACGTCAGACGGAGGTGAGTGACCACGCAAAACACAGCAATGCTAAGCATGAGTCCCTCCCCCAAATGTGAAATGGGAATTAGCTAATGGATGGGGTCATCACACACACATGTACACAACCCTGCATATATGCCCTGCACATCCCCACACAACCACATGCATGCAGCACCTCACACACGTGTCACCCTGACACATGTCCGGATGACCCACCCATCTGGCCAACAACCTGCAGGCCCAAACTAGATGTCCAAATCCAAAGAACTGCAGCAACAACAACATATGCATGATGCACGTTGACCCATCACTGATGTTATCCCTGTCTTGCTCCCCCACAGGGTCACAATCTGACAGTGAGGAGCTGGACTCTGCAACGCAGGCCCCACCACCCAAAAAGCAGGCCAAGGGAAAGGATGCAGGCACCAGGCCCAGTACATCGAGGGGCACTGGGATATCTGGAGTGGCCCAGCGTTCAAAAGCCACACACGCAACAACCACACCAAGGGTCGAAATGACATCCGACACTGTGGCAGCCCCCCCACCACCCACCCCCACCACTCAGGAGCCAGTGCCAGAAGGCACGCCGTCCGCAGCCAATAGCTCCGTCGGGGAAGCAGCAGCCACGGCACCTGAGTGATGTGGACGACCCATGTCCGACACCGGAAGGGCAGCGTACACCCAGCACCCAGCTGTCCCCACTCCACAGCCCATGCAACACATCCAATGGCAGCATCCATGAGGTGCATGCCGGAGATGCAATGGATGGGTCATTCAGTCCCGTGGCAAGCTCACCTGATGTCGGCCACATGCAGCAAGCTGCGCCGAGGAGTAACAGGGGCAGGGCCGCAGACGACACCATGAGCCTGATACGCCAGCGCCAGGAGGAGCTCAATGCCCTGGTTGCCCGGCAAGTGAGCGAGGCTGCCTCGACCAGGGAGGAGATCCGGGTGTTGTCAAGGGACATGAAAGCTGCCATGGACAGCAACACGACGCGCCTATGTGACGAGATGGCCGCTGTGAGGCAGGTCCTAACGCGCATTGCTGAGGCGATGGAGAGCATGCGTCACTCACAGGGAGCAGATGAACCAGCCACCCCCTCGTCTACTAGCTCCGACCAGACAACCATCCTGCGCAGGTCCAGCCGGTCCTTGCGGCGGTCAGACTCACAACCCCCCAATGGTGGTAGTGGAGGAGGGAAGTAGGGCCAGCCTGTCCCTGTTGACACTTGGGAACTGATGCAGCACTGATGTGCACACCATGTTCGGTGGAGTTGTGGGGGGAGGGGGGTGAGGGTGTTTGGGGGAGTTGTGGGGGGGGGGAGGGTTGTTGGGGTGGAGGGTACATGCACGTTTGAATGTCATAATGCTCAATACACACGTAATGGCATGGATAATCACATGACTGGACATTGATCATTGTGTATGTGTGCTTTATTGTTGAAGGGTGCACTGTGTTTATGTCCTCCATACACCCCGTGCCCTGAGCTGAACACCAATTGCACCCTCCTAATCCATGTGCATCAGAAACAATGGTCTATCAGGTGCTGCCGCACAGCACGTCCCTCATGGGCATCGCCACCTGCATGACCTGCAGCCCCCTCTCCTCCATCCTCATCCCCGTCATCATCCTCAGACGGTGGTCGCAGTTCTATGTCAGGGGGCATTGGCACATTCCGTCTGATACACATATTGTGAAGCATGACACATGCCATGGTGATCTTGGCCACCTTCTCATGCCCGTACAGGAGTGCCCCGCCCGACCTGCTGAGGCACCGGAAGCGTTCCTTCAATAGGCCGAATGTCTGCTCGATCACCACGCGGGTACGGGTGTGTGCATGATTGTAGTCCTCTTCGTGCCTGTTCTGTGGGTTCCGCACAGGGGTAAGGAGCCACCTCTTCAGGGGATAACCTGCATCACCTGCATGGGTGCAACAATGGGTATGTGTAAGTGTCTACATAATGTGGAACGTGCACATATCACACAAACAAACATTGCATATTCAACGACATCCACAGATCCAAGCACGCATGGCAATCAGGGTTACTGCAATGTGGGAAGGTGAGGTGGTCCTTGCAAGTGGACATGCACCATGCATGCATACGGCAGGGATTGCCATGTCCCGCCTGAGTTTAAGTGATTTGTGTTTCCTGGCCCTGGCAACGTTAGTGCCACACTGATAGTACACTGCCATTCCTTAGTTGATGTCCCCATGCTTTTTGATGGCAATTCTGTGGTGGGGTACGGGTGTGCCTCACCACAATGGCTACAGGGGATCCATTTGTATGCACTCATGTGCGCGGACCATTTCTGATGTTGTTCAGCGTACATTTCAGTTGTGATTTTGATATGCATGTTGCTGATTTGTGTAATTGGGGGAATGGTGTGTTGTGCGGTGTGCATGTTGTTTGGAATGGCCTGTTTGGCGTTATGGATTGATATGTTTGTCGTGGCACTCACTTCCAGCATGTGGTTTTGTCTCTGGTCCATTGTGGGCTGCCTCACTGTACAGTGATGCAAATATGTATGTCCATTCTTCTCATGACACCAGTTCACGCCCAGTTGGAGTATGCATCTCCCCCCCCCCATTCACGCCCAGTTGGAGTATGCATCTCCCCCCCCACTCACAATCACGCCCAGTTGGAGTATGCATCTCCCCCCCACTCACAATCCACATCACACTGACATGTGGTCGGCCTGCTACTCACCAAGTAGCCACGAACGTTGTCCAGCATGTCGCTCCATGTATCGTGGTATTGTCGAGTTCCGCAGGACCATTGCATCATGGGTTGAACCGGGATATCGGGCACAGCAATGTGTGATGATCTTGTTGGAGTCACATACCATTTGGACGTTGATGGAGTGGTATAGCTTTCTGTTACGGTACACTGCCTCATTGGCATGTGGGACCACCAGTTCTACATGGGTACAGTCGATGGCCCCGATGCAACTTGGGATGCCTGCCAGTGAATGGAAGCCAACTTTGGTGTTGGAGATCTCCTGGGCAGTCCGTGGCATGTATATGTGTTGACTTGTGTGCTGCAGGAGGGCATCGAGCACCTGGTTCAGTGTGCGTGAGAATACTGGTTGTGATATGCCATGCATCTGACCTACCGTATGCTGGTAGGTGCCTGTGGCCAAGATGTGGAGCACTGTTACCACCTTCAGTAGAGGGGGGATGGCAGTACGGATGTCAATGAGACTCACAATGTCGTTGTATATCATGTCTACTATGGTGGTGATGGTATCCCAGTCCAGACGGTACAGGGTGTGTATCTGCTCAGGGGTTAGGTTGACTGGACTGGCTCTGATCCTGGGAATTGGTGGCTGCCTCTGTGGTATCACTAGGTGCACTGGTGGTGCTTGCTGCGCCTGTCTTGCCCTCCTCCTCCTCCTCCTCCTCCTGCGTCTCCTCTGTGCTGCCTGTTGTTGTAGCTGCTGCACTGCAATCATGTCCTCTAGCCCATGTAATGCTGCTAGTATTGCATCCATCTTGGTGTGGGAATGGGTGTGGGGAGGGGTGTGGTGTGCTCTTTTGTGCTGCCAGTCTCCATTGCCTCCACCTGTGCTGATTTTGTCCACCTGTGGCAGGTGGGAACTCTGCTGTGCTCTTTTAACGTGTGGTTCGCGATGCCGGTATTAGCGCCTTGCCGGTAAGGGTTCTTTGGGTCTACTACATGCCGGTATTGCCATGTACGCATGGCTCGTGATGCCCTGATATTTGCGCTATGCCGCTATTTCCGGTCTGAGGGGGCGCGCGCTCACGGACTTGCCGCTCATAGTGCCACCGTACTTAGTGGTGCCGCTAATAGCGGTATGTCCGGGTCGTGATTGGGGAGGGGATTTACCGATACCGGTAATCCCTTACCGGTAACGGTATGTCCCTACCGCCTACCGTGTAATGAGGCCCAGTGACATTTTTAAGACCTTTGAGTACTTCCTCCATGACTCGTTGAAACACCGAAGCAGCTGATGCCAGTCCGAACTGCATGCGCAAATACTTGAAGGTGCCTTCCGGTGTGACAAAAGCAGTTACATGTTGACACTTGTCCGATAGCGGCACTTGGTGATAAACTGCAGAGAGATCTATTACTGAGAACCAACTAGGTTCACCAAGTGTACCCAGAGTTTAGTTTAGTTTAGTTTAGTTTATTATTTGATAATGCGCTCCAAAACCCAGGGGTAGCCGGGCGCAGCAGTAGCAAGAATACTTAAGCTTAGGTTACATACATACCGAGGATACATACAGAAGATGCATTAAATGTGTTATAAACATATATACAATACAAATATACTAATATACAAGAGATACAAGATGTGTGTCCCTCACATCTTGTGGGCAATGAGGTAGTTTGTAGTACAGTATTGGAAGAGTCAAAGTAGTTAGTTGTCATTGATCCAAAGCCAGCTTTTCACATTACGTCTGAATCCAGAGTAAGGTAGATTAGCTCTCAGTGCAGTAGGGAGAGCATTCCAGGCAGAAGCAGCTCTAACAGGGAAGCTTGCTCCACCCGCTTTATTTAGTCTAAATCTGGGAGTTTCAAATAAGGAGTGGTTGGAGGCTCTAGTGTAGTAAGTAGAGGATTTTCTGGTCAGTCTAGCCGAGATGTATGGGGGCGCAGTGTTGTTCAGTCCTTTGTGTGTGAGCGATAGTGTTTTAAGGAGAACTCTGTCACTGATTTTAAACCAATGATGGTCTTTCCTGATGTTGGATATGTGTGCTCTGCGCGGTATGTCCAAGGCTGCTCTAAGAGCATTATTCTGTAGTATTTGCAATTTGTTTATGACAGTTTTATTAGCGCCCGCGTATGAGCATTACAGTAGTCCAAGTTGGACATTACTAAGGCATTGGCTAGTGTGATACAATTGGTTTTGGACAAGAAGGGTCTGCAGGCCCTGATTAATTTGCAGGTATAGGCTGTGGAGGAAGCCAGGGAATGAACTTGTTTTTTGAGGGATAGAGTGGAATCGAGGTAGAAACCTAGAGTTTTTACCTCGGTTGCCACTTTGATTATATTGCCATCTATATTGACGGCAAGATAATTAGGGCTGAGTTTTTTGAGGTTAGAGTCGGAACCCAGGATCATTATCTCAGTTTTGTCGTCTTTCAGGCAGAGGCCGTGGGAGGCCATCCATGCCTGAATGATGAGGTAAATCCTGTTAACTCGAGCTGTGTCTTCAACAAAGTTGCCAGATAGGGGTCTGAGGATCTGCGTATCGTCTGCATAATTGGTATAGGTTACCCCCAATCTGTCAAGTTTTTCGAAGAGTGGCTTAGTAAAGATGTTGTACGTAGGGGGGGACACATGAACCTTGTGGGACGCCACAGGTGATATGTATTGGGTCCGCTGAGGCTAATGGGGAGAACACTCTCATCGTACGGTTGGCTAGGAAGGATTGTACCCAGGCTATAGCTTCACTTGAGAAATGGGCGGCAGACGCTAGATGGCTGCATAACACTACGTGGTCCACTAGGTCGAAGGCCGCCGATAAGTCAAGGAGGAGAAGCATAGCTGTTTTACCTTTATCCTTCAACTCGTCGATTTGTGTCTTAAGGTCGATTAGGGCCGTTTCAGTACCATGTAGTGGTCTGAAGCCAGATTGGCGTGATCCTAGTAGTTGGATCTGGAGGTAAGCTCCTCTGTCGATGATTTTAAGGAGAAATGGGACCGTGGTGATGGGCCTATAATTGGTTGGGATGGCTAGGTCAAGGGTCTGTTTTTTAAGGAGAGGCAGTACCCAAGATTCTTTGAGGTTGTTAGGTACAGTGCTGGATCTAAAGGAGCCATTTATTAATTTAGAAATGAAGGGTGCTAGGTCTCTAGCTGTATCCTTAATAACTTGTGCTGGGCAACTGTCACCTTTTCAGTTTCCAATATGGATATGTTGGTAAATCTGAATGGTTTGCAGTTACTTTGAGTGACTGTTCTAGGTGTATCTAGGATGTGGGAAGTGTCGGTTCCAGTGGGGTTCAAGGATGCTTTCTTCTTTGCAATTTTGGATTGGAGGGTTGTGATTTTATTAGCTAAGGCGTTTTGGATGCTGGTGCACCATTGTTTGTCCTTGGGGACATTATCTGTGGGAGCAATCAGGTTTTCCATTTCCCGGAGGATGGCAAAAAATTCTTTGGAATTAGAGTTGGCTTTACTAATTCTCTCATTAAATGTGTTCTTTTTAGTTTGGATTATTTCCTTCTTATATTTTTTAGCAAGGTTGTCAAGTAGAGTTTTATTCTCAACTGAAGGTGTATGCCTCCAAATAGATTGGAGTTTACGTTTTTTGGATCCGTAATGCTTTGAGGTGAGGGGTGAACCATGAGTTGAGACGAGATTCTCGTATGCTTTTGCACAGTTTGATAGGGGCAATTGTATCCAAGGCTTTGGACATAGTGTTATTAAATGTCTCAACTAGCATATTAGGGTCAGTGTTAGAAGCGCTAGCAGTGAGAGCTGGTAGGAGGAGTGGGAGTAGTTTTTCAGCCGTGATTTCTTTTTTGCTTCTGGTAGGCATAGGTGGTACTGTTTCTAGCTTATCTAATATAGGAGGCTCTATGGTGGATGAGAGGTAAATGAGGTGGTGGTCGGTCCTTGTTTGTGGTAAAATATTAGAGATGGTAGTGGAACAGTTTCGGTTAGCTATCCAATCTAATGTCCGTCGTTTTATATGTGTCGGGGCTAAGACTTTTTGGGTAAGGCCATGATCGATTAAGATTGATTGGATGGAGTGGGCCTGTTTGTCTTCATCATCATTGAATCCCAGGTTAAAGTCACCTAGTAGAAGGAGCTGGGTGGAGTCTTTGATGATATTCGTTAGAAGGCTAGATAGATCTTCCTCAAAGTTACCTAGTGGGCCTGGTGGTCTGTACACCAGCAGGACATTTAGTGTACTGTTATTAGAGATAGGTATTTTAGCAGAAAGAAGTTTGCAAGATGTGATGGCTGGGTGTGGGGTAAGTCTTACAGCTAAGTTAGTTTTGGCGATGATGGCCAGGCCGCCTCCTCTAGAGTTGGGCCAATTGGCTCTTAGTATAGTGTAATCATCTGGTATAGCAATCATGAGTGCAGGGCCAGCGGCATCATGGAGCTAAGTCTCAGTAATAGCTAGGAGATCAAGGTTGTCCATGGCTGGTATGTCGGCAATTTCCCTGTTGTGTGCTATGAGGGACCTCGCATTGATGAGGGCTCCTGATAAGGTAGGGGTTGTGATTTTATTTTGGATGAGTCTAGGATTTGGAAGGTTGGGTCTCTTCTGGTTGTGAAAGAGGTCAGTGTGTATTTTGGGGCGCCTTTCAGCAGCTAGGGCAAAAGGGTTAGGGTCAGAGTCAGTTAGAGTAGATGTAGAACCAGGGGGTCTAGTTCTTTTATTTATGAGGTCGTATAGACGTGGCAGTCTCGCTCTAAGTCGCATATTTCTCTTATGCAGGTTACAAGGTGTGGCATTAGTGTAGGCCATTATTGAGTTGATAGTGAGGATAGTCCAGAGTAGGGAACAGAGCATGTATATAAGTCCAGTCTTAGTAGTGCACATGTTGGGAGACAGGTAGCAATGGCACCTACGTGTGACAATCCCAGCAGTGACTAAAATGCAAAGAATAAGGGGCACCTAAATGCGACAATCAAAGCAATGACTAAAAATGCATAGAATAAAAGGCACCTAAATGTGACACTCCCAGCAATGAGTAAAATGTATGGAATAAGGGGCATCTAAATGCGACAATCAAAGCAATAGCTAAAATGCAAAGCATAAGAGGCACCTAAATACGACAATCAAAGCAATGACTAAAATGCATAGAGTAAAAGGCACCTAAATGTGACAATCAATGCAGTGACTAAAATGCATAGAATAAAAGGCACTTAAGTGCGACAATTAAAGCAGTGACTAAAATGCATAGAATAAAAGGCACCTAAGTGTGACAATCAAAGCAGTGACTAAAATGCATAGAATAAAAGGCACCTAAGTGCGACAATCAAAGCAGTGATTAAAATGCAAAGTATAGCTACCTTGAGGCAAGACATGTAGTGGTACATATATAGGCAAGAGGGTGCATTTACAGTACATTTACAATGTGGGTGGGCGTCTAGTCAGCAGTACTAGCAACATGCTAGGTATCATGTTAAACTAATTAGTGCCACCCAGTAGTCTATCAGTGCACGACACAGAGGCATACAGACTATTGTGTGTCAGTGCATCATTATGGCAAAACATATAGTTAAGCAAGTCAGAGTGGGTATTTTCGAGCATTGGTGACAGTGGACTTGGGCTTCGAAGTGGCCGATAGCTCAAATAAGGTATACCATATCAGTAATAGATCAGGGCAATAAGTACTGAGCAAGGCAGAGTGTCAGAAGTTGAAAGCATGGGACCAGGTGGCGGCAGGGAATTTGGATCACGTTAAGCATAGCAGGAGCAGTAATGGGTAGTATGGCATGTACGGTACCCAGGCTGTAGCACATTAACTGTCCTGGTGTTGATGTTGAGGCAGGATTGACATCCGACCACCGACCGAGAGCACAGTAAATGCGAATCAAATATGATAACCGATGCAGTAGCATTCGATCGCTAAGGCACGGCAACCAGACTAAACATGGGGCGATACAACAGTGGCTGGTAAGGCTCGTGTAAGACTACTAGAGTGGCGACCGACCACGCGAGGCATGGTGCCTGTACATTGAGAGTCTTAGGGCCTCATTACAACACTGCCGTTAAGGGGTTAACGGCGCCGTAAAAGGCTGTGGCGCCGTTAAACCCTTAACGCCCGATTCACACTTTAACGCCTGCTTTTTGCAGGCATTAAAGTACAACCCGCTAAGGGACCTTGGTGCTAATTACGGCACCGTAATTTACGGTGCCGTAATTAGCGCCTTCCCCATTCCCATTGAGCCCTATGGGCCAAAAATGGGAATGGGGAAGGGGCCATGGTGAATGGGGATTTACCGCCCCGCCAACCTTGGAATGGGGCGGAAAATCCGCCATCCACCATGGCGGAATCCGGCATGGACCATGGTCCAACGCCAGGGTTGTAATGAGGCCCTTAGTGTGACTTAGTGACTGGCAACCGCTCAGTGGAGCATTAACGCATAGTACACATTGGCCCTCATTACGACCCTGGCGGAAAGTGACTGACCGGACCGCCACAGTGTAAATAGCGTTTCCGCCATTGCACGATGGAGCAAAGTGCGGCCCATTCCGACCCATCGGGCACGAGCACCACGGCATGGCGGAAGTGCAAAGTCCGCGATGGCGGAAATGACCCCAAAACGGCCCACACCGCCGCCGTACGGCGCCCTAGGTGCAATACCGCCACCCATCATAGCGGACACCGCAGTGAGCGCCAACCGGAAAGTACGGTGACCGTAAATATACGGAAACGGAAGTAAAAACATGGGCCCGGAACGGGAAACAACACGCCGTACACCTATAAAACCACTAAATACACACAACCACTAAAAACACCACCCTGAGACACATCCCAACCCGTCATCCACCCCAGTGAAACCAAGAAAAATGGGAAAAGTAGCGAAGAAAGCGTGCGACCGCAAGTGGCAGGTCCACTTCTCCCGTGAGGAACTCACCGTGCTAACACAGACCCTCCAGGAGAATGCCGCCGCCGTCTTCTCCACGCAAATGACCAGGACGGCACTTGCGAACAAGAAGGCCATATGGGCCCTGGTGGCACAGCGGGTAAGTGCGGTGGGGACCGCACCCCGCAACCCACAGCAATGCAGGAAGCGGTGGGACGACCTGCGGATACGCATCCGTAGCATACTTTCTGCCAACCGCAACATTGCCACAGCCACCAGGGGAGGGTCGGAATCACCCATCAAGTTGACCCCCTGGGAAGAAATCTGTGCCTCCACCATTGGAATGGAGAGCATAGAGGGAGTCGGAGGGATGGAGAAAGGAGTGCAGACATCCGGAGAATCAGGTAGGTGGCCCAAAGAAAACCATGCCAAATCCACAATGTCCAATCATGTGATCCACATGTGTCCACATAGCGCAACAGCAACACATGGCCAGGAGAACGTCCACACACATTTGCCTGATAGCGCACTTTAAAACCACAATAAATACATAAATAAGTAAAAACCCCAATAACACCCACTACACGTGCAGCAGGCACACCCTAACTGCAGGCTGCCAAACAACTGCACCCTCACTCCACACACAAATGAAAGCACCTCCAAGGCCCCGACCCAAATCACCCACAGGTACCACCCCAATGCATGTGATACATTGCCATTCCAATTCCCACAGACCCATCAATAACGCTCGCCCTCCTTTACTCCACCACAGGGTCCGATCCAAACGACGAGCTCCAGGACACCCCTACCAGCACACCTGCAAAGAGGGCCAAGACCGACGGCCAAAGACCCTCCACCTCAGCTGCACGCATCAAGACACGGCAGCAGCACATATCAAGTGGCAGCACACAGGAGGGAACATCAACAGGCACCCCAGCAGCCAGCATGCCCACAACAGCACCACCACAGGTCCCCCCAATGGATGCCACAGAAGGTACTGCCTCTGGTGGCAGCAGCACCATAGGTGACACCCCATTAATGGCAGCATGCTCCGACACAGAAGACGGGGATGTCGAAGTCAGATCCATCCATGACCTGTCCCAATCCCCCTGTCTGTTCCATCCCGTACACCATGAGGATACCACGCAGGGGCACCCACAAGACGACGACTGGCCATCCCCCACAAGCCCTGTGGCAGGGCAACATGAGGCGAACAGCCCCTCTGTGACACCACCGCAAATGGCCATGGCACAGCACAGGCAACAGTCCCTCGACCAGTTAATCGTGCAACAGCAGCAACTGGCCACGCTCCTCAAGGACCATGCCGATGGATGTGGGGGCACTAAGGCAGACATAGAAACATCAACTGAGACACTTAGGGCACAAATGGAGAGTAGCACCGAGAGCCTGAGAGTCCAAATGGAGAGTAGCACCGAGAGCCTGAGAGTCCAAATGGAGAGTAGCACCGAGAGCCTGAGAGTCCAAATGGAGAGATGCACCGAGAGCCTCAGGGGGGAACTGCATGCGACGTCCAAAGACGTATGTGCCGAACTTGCCGCAGTGCGCCGTGTGCTCACTGAGCTCTCACAAACCCTTAGGGACATGCATGGACGTGAGCAGGCAGAGACATCATCCGTTGCAAGTTCCGTCCAGGGCAGCCCCCAACGTAGATCTGGGAGGAACCTGCGCTCCACAGGCAGGGGTGCCCCTGAATCCCGCAGAGGGGGCTTGCAATAGCGACTGCCCACTGACAATGAGCATCTTTGGACACTGGTGTTCGGGGGGGAGGTAGGAGGGTGGAGGGGGTGTGTTGGGCTCACTTGGGTGGCGGGTCGATAGGGTGTTCAACATGATATCACATATGCCATAAACAATGCACGATCAACCAATGAGATGTGTGGACAATGATCTTTGTGTACTAGGCCATCATAGGCGTACAGTCCATATTGTGCATGTACCAGACACACACAGTGCCACGAGTCCCGTGTCCATGTATCAGCCACCAGGCATGAGTGCTAGAAGCATGCATCTATGAGATGCTGACGAATTTCACGGCCCTCCTGTGCCTCGCAGACTCCTTGAGGTGCTGCCACATCCCCACCCTCATCATGACCATCTTCAGGTGCTTGCAGTTCTGCGTCAGGGGGCATGGGCACATTTCTACGTACGCACATGTTGTGTAGCATGACACATGCCATCACCATCTTTGCAACCTTCTCATGGCGGTACAGGAGTGCCCTGCCAGACCTGCTGAGGCACCGGAAACGGGTCTTCAGTAGGCCGAATGCCTGTTCAATGACTACACGGGTACGTGAGTGGGCATGGTTGTAGTCCTCCTCATGCTGGTCCCGTGGGTTCCGGACTGGTGTGAGGAGCCATCTCTTCAGTGGATATCCGGCATCACCTGTATGTGGACGATAAACGAATTATGTGGAATGCCATTGCTACGTACGCACCCCCCCCCCTTCCTGCCAGGTCATTGCCGCATCACATACCCCACATCATCATGCATGAAATGAGACTCACCGAGTAGCCAGGATCTGTTCCCTGCGTGTCGCTCCATGTAGCGTGGTATTGTAGAGTTCCTCAAGATCATAGAATCATGGGTTGATCCAGGGAATCGGGCACAACAATGTGTAATGATCCTGTTGGAGCCACACACCATTTGTACATTCAGAGAATGAAATTGTTTTCGGTTGCGGTACTGGGCCTCCATGGCATGTGGGACGACCAATTCCACATGGGTGCAGTCGATGGCACCAAGGCAACCCGGTATGCCGCCAAGTGCATGGAATCCCACTTTTGTGTTGGTAATTTCCTGCTCCGAGCGTGGTAGAGAGATGTAGTCGTCTGCGTGCTGCAGGAGGGCATCGAGCACTTGCAATAGTGTCCGTGAGAACAGTGGCTGAGAAATGCCATGCAACTGTCCGACTGTGTGCTGGTAGGTGCCTGTGGCCAGGAAGTGTAGTACAGACACCACCTTCAGTAGGGGTGGGATGGCGGTTGGGCTATCTATCATGCTGACAAGGTCAGCCTGTGTCATGTCCACAATGGCGGCTATGGTGTCCCGGTCCAAACGGTAGAGGGTGTGGATCTGCTCATCAGTGAGGTTGAACGGATGTGCTCGGAGGCGTGGGATTGCGGGCTGCCTGCGTGGTGGTAGTGGCTGTGCTGGCGGCCCTCGCTGGCCCTGCCTTGCCCTCCTCCTCCTCCTGCGTCTCCTCCGTGCGGCCGGTTGTAGTTGGTGTTCATCTTCTTCTTGGAGTTGGAGTACTTGCAGTGCTATCAGGTCCCCCAGGGCCAACATCGCGAGTCCTGCCGGTAGCATTTCGGAGTGGTTGTGGGAGGAGACTGGGCGTGCAATTTATGTGTTTTCAGGCTGTATGGCCTCCACCTGTGGTGATTCATTCCACCTGTGCAAGCTGCTCTCCCCTTTGGGCGAGCACGTCCCGCACACAACGCTGCAATTCGAGGAATGGCATCTTGCTATTACAATCATGTATTAGTACCCGATGGCCGTGTAACATTGGTTGATATGTACATTCGGCTATGGTCCCATTGTTTCACATACATTCTTTGCAGTCGCGAACAGACTTGTGAAGGGTCAGTGGAACGTAGTACTCGAGTAACGGTGGACCCTCATGCATCACTGCACCGGGGTTCACCGACGGGCGGGGCGTCCCATTTGTGAGTGAAGGCAGTTGCCATTTTCACGCACAGCCGCACTAGATGGATTAATTTGTGATTACATGCGGCCACAGATGCCTTTTCGACGTGATGTTGCAAATGAGGAATTCGAAGGGCGGCGCTTTCGGTTTTCAGCTAGCGGCGAGGAGATGCCCACAGGTCTGACTGCAAATATAACGTTCTATTGTTCAATGTCCTTGGGACAGGGCCCATGGCGAGGATGCAATGATTGATATGAATAGTTTGGGATGCGCAATAGCGACGTGGGCGATGAGGCCGGACGTTCCCAGATACATGTTACTTCACAACACTGGAATTACGGGCTGGGGCACAGTGGATTTTGCAGGCTGCATGACGCACAGACTCAATGGAAATTTCACATGTCATGTGAGTATGGAAACAGGCATTTTCATTCCGGGATGAGGGAATGATGTATGGATGCATGGACAGATGATTTGATACAGAGTTTGCCATGTACAGGGATTCTTGGAATCTATCCGCCTCCCCTGCGCTATGTGATGCAGGGCTGCCATAGTGGGACCATCGTCTATCTGGCCTTGTTGAGCCCTCCCTGTCTCGACGCGCCTTCAGACACTTGTGTCTATACACGTTACCAATCCCATCAGATGGATTCTGTTTTAACAGACGCATGCACAGGTACACTCGTTTGTGATAGTGTTTTCACCTCGATATAGATAGTTATGATTCGCAAGTGGTTTTTGGGTGGTGATGATCCTTTGGAGTGGGCTAGCATGCAAATGGCTGTGGATTTAGTGTGATCATTGAAGTGAGTTGTTCGAATGTAGTTCTGATGGCCATTCTATTCTTTTACTTTTCTTTTGGTTGACAGGTATCTCCTCCCCTTTTGCCACTGCCATCTGTATGCCACTCCTGCAGATGGGTTTTACTCCCGACACCTGCTGCTTCGTGTTAATCAGTGGAGCAGCATTACGATCTTATGGGACGATCGCCAATGGGCCACATGCCCTTACGCAGTACTAGTGGCTCGGAGCAACATTTCGGCCTTCCAGTTGGACTAGTGCCTCCCTATTGGGACGGCCCTGCGGTTCTAGGCGCTTCCATGTTGCCTTTTCGTACGAGAATGTAGCCCCTGTGTACCATGAAGGAACAGGGCGTCACACAAGAAGTAGCTGGTCATTTATTGCCGATGCAGCCCACAATGGTGAAATGTGTCTTGGAGTTCATGGCCTAATGGCTGTATGGGCTTGGTGTATTTGTTGTGCATTAAATTTCTATTCTGATATGGGCTGTGTAGCGTTCTTCTTTGCAAGTGATGTGGCATATTCCGATTTGGGGGGCGATGTATTGTGAGGAGATCTGCATTGGGTTCCAGCTTCGGAGTATAGTTGCGTGGTACTGTGCTGGGCGCGTTTGCCTACGAAGCCCAGTGAGGTCAGGGGTGAGGGCTGCCAATAGGACTGTTTGATTGATGTCATGCTCAGGGGCGGGGGATTAGGTTTTGTGTAACAGATGCCGGTCAGCCAGGTGGATTGGTGGAATGATGTGATTATCGGAATATTGCTGGTCACAGGTGCCTGTGTTTGCGTGCGTTTCTTGGTGGGAGTCTGAGGTCATGTCCATTGGAATAGCTTCTGTGTTCGTGCCATCTGTGCCCTGCAGCTCCCATTGGCCCCTCTTGTGATTCTTTTGTTCGTTGGCATGCATGGGTGACTTGTACATTTCACTGGTTGCATTGTGACTTCGTTGCACCTACGGGGAGTTGTACTATGTGGCCAGGGAGCGGTGTACAGGCACTCAGTGGGGCCGTTTACGGTTGATTCGCGATGCCGTACTTCTCACCATGGCGGAATGGTACTTTCCGCCGTGCTTGATGGCGTTAAGTACATGTCCGCTAGGGTCGGAATTCGCGTACCCTTGCGCCATGGTGCTCATTACGGTTTGGCATGGCGCGCGCGCGCGTACTTGGTGCAGTTAGCGTTGGCGTTCACTACGGTGTCGCTAATGGCATCGTACTTTACGGTGACGGGTCATAATCGCACCGAGCGCTATTCGATGGCGGTATTGCATTTCCGCCATCGTTTTTCGATTTCCGCCAGGGTCGTAATGAGGCCCATTGTGTAACTTTAGTAAAGGCAAGGATTGTGCACGGGCATACACAATACACACAAATGATACATATTGATTAACTTGTTACAAGCAAGGAAGTGTGCTCCGGCAGGGGGAGGCAGCTACGCAATAGGCATAATGAGTATGGTCTAATTAGTCAGGCGCGGTGCCCTGTGCAACCAGGCAAAAGGAGGCCAAACCGCAAGTGGCGCAGTGGTTCTACTATACAACAGACAAATCAAGTTGACAGGCAAGGATTAAGGTCGAGCACGGGGTATCAACCATCACGGTGCAGCGTGAGGCGCAGATACAAGACACAATAGGGATTGAGTTGCACCATGAAACACAACAAAAAATGCAACGCTAGAATCTTTCAGATTAGTAATGCGGTTACCGCGGCAGATAGTAGTTAAGGGAGCATGTAGGACAGCAAACATCAAAGCTTACAGCTAGCCGGGACATTGGCTCGTACTTAAGCCCAAAGTGTCAATAAGGAAGCAGGAAACGCAACCAAGGGGTGTTTATGGGCGTGGTCCAGGTCTTGTTCAAGGGGGAGTTCTGTGAGTCACAGTACCTTATGGTAGCAGCCTGAGGTCGGGTCTGAGATGCAGAGTTGCTGGCAAAAGGCAAGTGCCAGGCAAAGGAAAGGCTGGGACAGGCAGAACGCCTTATTGTGTCGGCCTTGGTGGTGGAGGCCGGCTTACGCCTGCTGGTTGCTGGTTGGGCCAAATGAAGGTGATGGCAGCCAATGAGGAAGTGGCAGCTGCCTATGTGGACAAAGCAGAGAGGCCAATGCCTAATAGCAAAAGAGTCTTGGAGATTATGGGTAGAGAGTGCCTTTCAATGAAAATGTTCTTGTTGAGGTCCCTGAGGTCGACACATAGTCTTAGGCTACCATTGTTTTTCGTGACCAGGACCACAGGGGAGAGCCATTCAGTTCCATCGATGCGGTCAATCACTCCTTTTTGAATTAAACCCTGAAGTTCCTCACGGAGCTGTTGGCGAAGTTTAAGTGGAATGGGCCTCACTTTGTGCACCACCGGCTGTGCATTTCGTTTGAGCCTTATGTTGTGCTCAAAGTCATTCAACCTTCCTAGGCTGGAAGTAAAAACCTCAGGAAATTCCCTAGACCATCTGTCCTCAATTTCTGCAATAGTTACAGGTTCTGATGCACTTGCTTGTATTTGGACACCTAATACTCTCTGCTCTTCCCAACCCAGTATTGATGCTCCCTTCTTTGCAACCAGAATTTTTGCAGAACACTCTCTCCCTTTGTAAGTTATTGTGTCGTGGAACTAGCCAGTGAGAGCAATGTCTGAGTCTCCATAACCACAGGGTTGTACTTCAGCGGGGACAAGAATGTCAGGAGTCTTGCCTAGAACATTCTTGAAGGTGTCTTCTGATATTATGGTCCAAGGCGTACACAAATCTACCTTCATTTTGATGTGTCACCCATCAATCATGAAATGGTCAACTGGTCCCTTGGCATCACAGGATACAGCATCAATCTGGAACACATGCCTTATATTTCTCTCCTGGACGGGCGGTTCATCTGGCATCCTTTGCAGGGGCTGTGTGGAAGATTGGCATTCGGTGTCTCTTTGTTCAAGAGAGTTCACCGAGGAATCTTTACACATATTCACAAAATGACCTTTGCGCTTACACTTGTAACATTCCGCAACTCTTGCGCGACACGATGGGAAATTTGATGAATGCCTGGAACTTCCACATCTAGAGCACCTTTGACTCCACCACTCCTTCGTGGTATTCACCCTCCTCTTTGGCATGACTGCACATACCCCTTGTGCAACACTGTGTGATGACTGTTTGTCAATCTTCATTGCCCTCATGTATTGAGAGGTTTGCTCAATACAGCGTGTCAACTCCACCGCTTGCTCCAACGACACATCCTTGGCGAGCAACCTTTCCTGCACCCTGGGACTGTTGGTGCATCACACTAGTTGGTCCCTAATAATGGATTCAGTGAGGTCCCCAAAGTCACACGTGTGGCTCAATGTCCTCAGGGAAGCCACATAGGATTCCACATTTTCTGTGCTGTCTTGTGCCCGTTGAAAGAACTTGTGTCTTTCAAACATCACGTTCTTCTTGGGCTCAAAGTGATCTTCCATCTTTTTCAAAGCTATTACATATTCATCAGTGTCTCCTGATCCTTCCTCCACACCACGTGTGAGACCGTCAAAGACAACGCGCCCTTCCGGAACCAAATTGTGTAAAAGAAGTGCCTTCTTCCTGGCAGAACTATACCTGTCACCTTCAATGGCAACAATGTAATTTTCGAACATCTTGACCCATCCGTCCCATCTGACTGGGGGCCTGCCCGGTTCAGACAGGAATGGTGCAGGCGGAGGGATTGCCGTTGCCATGATGTCAAAGTCAGAGGGGAGCCCTTGGTCTTGCAGCGTAACACAGAACAATGGCAGAATAGGATAAGCTGGATAGCCTAGCAGAATTCAAGCACTTAAAGTTCAGAAACCACTTGACACAATGAACAGATGGGCATCAGCGCAGGGGAACTTCTGCCTGAGGATTCTGAACTGGGCGCTTAGCAAAAGACCTTCTGTTGTGTCACAATGACCAAAAGGAATGCCAAAACCCCATCCTGACTGAGGAGGCTGTGTGAGTTGCTGGGCAACCAATTGCAGTCTTTGAAATTGCTACAATGTTCCAAGAGGGAGGGGTGGGAACTCTCTTTGGAGGCGTTGGGAATTTCCTTAGTAAATCCCAAGAAGAAAAATAAAAACTTCCTTTGTGTTTCTCACGTGAGAAAACATACACGCTCCGCTTTGAACGTGTGTGTGCAGTGTTCGCTAAAACTGATGTGGGCTCCACCCCCCCATTAGGGCACCCGCCTCTGACCTGGGAAATGGAGCACCGTCTACTACCTGGTGCGCCGGCTCAAACTGCTGACAGTGCGGCGCTCTGAACTCCCATGCAGGGAGGAGCGGCGCTCATAGCGCGCAGCGGGGTGCTGCAGTCTCCAGTCAGGAAATGCTGATGGCTTTTTCCTTCCGTCTCAGCAGCAGGCAATCAAGGGAGTGGGCGCCGAACAGCTGGACACACACGCGGCTCGTCCTCATCGCCAGTGTTGAGAGAAGACCGACGCTGTGTGAAGTTCAACAGAGGTGTTTATTAAGTAAAATCAAGCGCAGGCAGCAGACGCACCTACAGCTTTGGTTGTTAAAGACAAACTGCTAGCCAATTCAAAACACGCAGTACCTACACATTCCGAGAGAATCCTACAACCCAGGAATTCTCGGAATGTGTATGCATCGATGGAACCCAGCATTACAAACATTCTAAAGGTCTCGAGCACATATAAACAAAATGGTAAACATACAAACCTAACATCGGTCTTATCATTGATGTTTGAGTAACTTCTGCATCCCCATCCATCCCATAGAGTGTTGCCTTGTTTAAAAGGGCCTACGGTTCACGTGGTTGCAGACGGAGGATGGTTCTGGCCCATCGAAGAGTAGGTCTTCAGTGTTTTCAGAAAATTGGACACCCTCTGCCATCTAGTCGGCAGATTGTGAAGTTTCCTGTGAAGAGCAGCCAATATAGAACTCTTGCAAGAAAATCGAGACAAGTGGGACGGGTCCCTCTTTGACAAAATCCCTCCTGGTTTCCACAGGCGCTGAGCAGACTGAAGGCGACTGAGGACAATTGGAGGAGGGGGATGATGCCGAAAGTATTGAGCTGAAATAATAATGTTGAGTAGATTGAGGGGACTGGCACAACAAAGGGGATTGGGTTGTGGTAATAAATAAAAGTAACATGGGTTGTTTGGTGTAAATGAGAAGTGTTTGAACGAGGAGCGTTCGATAGAGCCCAGTTTCCAAGCTCAAGGAGCTTTAGACAGAGTCATTTCAAAACCCAAGTGGGTAATTAGGCAGCACATAAACAGGTTTATGAAAGAGAATGACTCAAACTCCAATTGGGGTATTTTAGGGGCTGTGAGAAAAGAAGTACCATTGTGAATATGCAAAAATTCGGCTAGTTTGCCTGTTTGTGTATTTTATGTAATTTAATATTGAAAAGAAGTGTTGAAGAGCGACAAAGATAGCCTATGTTAAGTAGAGACAAAAAGGTATTATCTATCTTGGGTCAGTGTCGGTGCCCACCGCAGGGCAGATTGAGATAATTGAGAAATAGTAGCTTTGAGCAGCGAAGGTTGGAGCACGATCATATTTGTCATTTTTCTGAAACTAATTCTGTGTAACCACTGGAAAGTATTGACAGTCAATTGAGACTTGGGAGAAGTCACTCCACTGATGCACATGTGCAAGACACTGCCAAAACATATGCCCAAGATTAAACAGTGCAGTGCATAATGGGCAAAATGCACAGCAGATAAAATGTTCATGCCGTGGCCACAAGGGGGATTGCTGTCAAAAGCAGTACTGCAGCACATGACCACATGCTTGCATGCTCCATACATGGGAAAGAAATTGGAAAAAAGATGAGCTATTTTAGAGCTCTGGAAAATGTACCAGGAGGAGCGGGAGGATCCACCCCCTGAGGAATGGATGCTTAGCCAGTGCAGGGAGGAAGGTGTTGAGCATTCTGCTCCCCTTGCCTTGCCGGTAGTAAGAGGTGATAGTACAGAAGATATAGGATTGAATCAGTTAAAGGAACTGAAAGCAGCGACAGGGTATAGTAATCTGATATATGAACCTCCTTCTTATGGCAGTGACAACAGTCAAGAAGAGACTAGAAGAAAGGAAAGGATCTTTAAGGTCTTACAGGACAAAGAGGAGAAAAGTGAATGATAGAATCTAACCACAGATATAAAATGAGAGATTAAGAGATGGAAAGGAGAAAAGAACAAAGCTGACGAGGTAACGCTCGTACATAATGAATGGATGGGTGGACAAATATTGCTCAAGCTCGATGGGAAAAGTATTGAGGAAGTCAGTCAAAGGGAAGATCAAGATGAACAGGATATAGGAAAGACCGGGAATGAGAAAAAAGGTTGAAGGAAGATGGAAGCAAATTAAAGATCAGACAGAGGTAGGAGGAACAGCAAAGAAAGGAAGAAAGGTCAGAGGAGCAGAAAATGTACGACAACAGGCAGAGGCCAATTGAAGAACGGAATAGGCAAGAAAGAAAGAGAGAGAGGAGAAAGCACAGAAATTAAGAGATAAAAGGCTGCAGAGACGAAGGGAAGAAGAAGAGCAAATGGCAAACGAGAGAAGGGAGGAGAGATGACAAGAAGAGGAAAGAGTTAGATGGGACGCGGGAAAGTGAAGGGAGTTAGATGAAGAGAAGGAACAAAAAAGGAGACAAAGGGAGTGAGATATTGACCGCATTCAGAAGGGTCTAATAGAACCAAATCCAGTATTACAATGGGGCAATAGAGAGGAGTTTTCTCCATTAGAGGAGGCAGCGCCAGGAACATCTAGGGCAGCCCTGGAAGAAGATGTTCACATAGGGAGCATCGGAGATAGAATCGATCGATAAAGCCTATCATGACTTAATGGAAACTCGCAGATTGTAAAGTTGAGGGAAGGGAGGTCAATCTTTGGCCCTCCACCCACGAAGCAAAGGAAAAGACCTGTTTAGTCTCGAGCATAAAGCACTGTCTGTAGGAAAACTGACTTTAAAAGGTGAAGGGGACGAGAGTCACACCAGCTGGGGGCTTGATATGTCAGATGAAGAGAGGGAATCCTTCTGCAGGGAGGAGGGGGGAAGCGCATGTGGTCCCGAGGGATGTCTGCTGACAGACAAGGAAGTAAGATGGTCTGATCTAGAGCAACCAAAGGATAGGACACCAGATCTTATAGCATATTCAGACCATCCTATATGTTGTTTTCATAGTGAGAAGAGAGAGTCAACACCCTATGTGAGCAAGCAAAGGTCATTGCCAGGTAGAAGCCAATGTGGAAACATTGTCCCCACTATGAATAGGCAGACAATGGAAACCAATTGTGTTTGAGTTTACGCAGTTCCCTTTAATGGAGAAAGGAGGGGCTAGACCACAGTATATCCCTTGGCCACAGATGGATAAGGATAATTTAAGACGTAAACTCCCCAGTTAAATGGCGGGGGCGGGGAAATGGATTTATGAATTAGAAAAAATGACAGGGGGAAATACATTAGCAATGGGGGACATTAAGGGTCTCCAAGCAGCCATTCTTGTGGAAAGGGCTGATGACATTTGAACACGAGCAAGCTATTTGAGTATCCCGGCACAGAACACAGTGCATGACAAAGCGCCATTTAATAATTGTAGAGCAGACGTCTGGAGAGCTCTCAGGGTACAGTATCCTGACACATCAGATATGGGTGCAATTATGGCAAGTAAGATGCAAGAGTACAAGGATCTGCTTGCTTACATTCAAAGTATTCAGGAACAGTGGACCCTTGAAATGCGGGAACCATGGGGGAAAACAGTGGCAGTATTCTACCACATTTTATGTCAGAGATTGCCAGAACAAGTACAGAGACACCTCAAGAAATTAGTGTGAATGGAAGCAAGGCCTTGTGCGGAGATACAGCTGACCATATTGCATCACTGTCGGCTACTGCAAGAGAAAAATAGAAAGAGGGAAGGGAAGAGGCTAGAAAACCTGAGGGAGCCAAGTTAGTTCAGAAGAAATTGTCAAAATTCGCCATAGAAGGGGCTGTATTGACGAGCAGAGAAGGGCTGGGCATGCAGCAAGCAGTGGATACATTGCAGGTGAATAATCAAAGCCAGATGGACCAAGGAATGAATGGTTCATGCCACGAGGCAGAGGAATGGGCTACAGAGGAAGGGGTGGTTTTCAAAACAATGAAGGTGGCTTTCAGAATATGCAGAATGAGAATCAGAATATGCAAGGAGGATTTAATCAAGGAGGACAAGTTAGAAGAGCTTTAGCTATATGTTGGACATGTGGAATAAGAGGGCACATCGTGCACATGTGTGGGGACCTAGCGTAATACAGAATGGGCAATTCTCAAGAGGGGGGACAGCTTATCCTCCAGCATATTGCCCACAGGCAAGATACAGGTTTGCCCAAGATCAAATGGTGTATCAAGCACAAGCTCCGCAAATGCAACAGGCACAGCAGCCACAGCAAGCACCATTGAATCCACTGCAAGGCATGCACTCATGCAGATATAGCAGAGCACAAACACAGAACAGTTGTTGACACCTAGAATAGTGGATGTCACTGTGGTGGGAGGAAGTCCTTTCACAGGTACGGGGATGAGCATATATCTGGTCCGATAGCACAGGAAGTAGAGTGCTGCTGTGACGTCTGTTCAGAGCCTGCTGACATAGGTTTGAATACTGGCAGGGCCAAACACATCCTTTCATCCTTCCGAGGTCGATAAATGAGCACCACACACCATGGGTAATAATAAGCAGTGCTCATATACCTGAGGGTTAGCAGCACTATATAAATGCTAAATTATTATTATTATTATTTATTTATCTGCAATTGGACAGCTCAAGGGGCAACTTGTTGTGTACAGTACTATCAGTAACACCAGACACTCAAGAGGAACCAAGGGGTGATGTGACCATAGGAGGCAGATCTTTTTCTTTATTTAGTAGACACTGGTTCAACTCGCTCATGTATACGAGAGGGCAAATATCCAATGTCGGGAAATGCCATGAATGCACAAGGCTTGTCTGGAGCCACAAGTAGAGTTCCTTTTACTGATGAATTACAAGTCTCTATAGGAGAGTGTGACATGCCTGTTCCATTATTGTATTCACGCCAGACACCAGTTAATATTCTGGGACGAGATTTAATAAAAAAGCTTAACATGACAATTTCATTCACTGATGATGGCATATTGTCTTTTACTCCAGGGACACATTATTTGAACGTGGGCAAATTTATATTGGCATTTACAGAGCACTTGGCCCTATGAGGGGTAACGATGGAGCCCGAAGTTTTTCTTTATGGGATACACATTCTGTTAACATGGTTACCCACTTAGTGGGAAAGACTGTGAGAATACCTGATGAGTTCTTGTTCAGGCCACAGATACCCAAGGTCCAAGAGGGGGGACAGACTATTCCCTTAAGGGTGGATGCAGCCAAAGTATGAGGGCAATGGCCATGCTCGAAGGAACCGATGACGAGGGCAGGTCATGGAGAACAGTGATTGCCATTGGGGAAGGGTATAGATTGAGTGACGCCACTGATGAGGATATGTTTAGAGATGATCCAGCAGATGATCAAGTAATATTCGAGATGAGTATTACATATTGGATCAGAATAGAGAAAAGAGAGGTCCCACAGCAAATCATCCAGCATTTTTTGACAAGGATTTGGAAAAAGTGCCAACCTCTTTATGGACCACAGGCCCCTATGATGTAGGCCTATTGAAGGGAGTAGGGGAGGTTAGGATTAAACTGGAGCCAGGAGCAATTTTACCTCAAGCAAGACAGTACTCCATATCTTAAAAGGCGGACAAGGGAATATTTAAGACTATTTCAAAAAATGGAACAGGGTATCTTAGTGACGTCAGAGTCACTGTGCAATACCGTGATGCACCCTGTAAAAAAAATGAAAGGAGGGTCATGGAGGTTAATTCAGGACATGAGACCAATTAACCAGATTGTAGAGGCAGAGTTTCCTTTAGTTCTGAATCCAGCAACAATACTATGTAGTATCCGCCTAGAGGCAGGATATTTCATGGTGGCTGACTTGAAAAATGCATTTTACTCAATCCCGTTGCACAAGGACTCCCAACACTTGACGTAATTTATAATTTCTAAGCTGAAGAGCACTCGTTTGCCCCAAGGTGACTGTGAGTCTCCATCATTCTTTAATAGGGTCCTGCAGATGGATTTAGGCAATATTGATATGAAAAGTGTTGTACTGCAATATCTAGATGATAATTTGATGTGTAGTACAACAGAAGATATGTGCAGACAAGACTCAATTCAGTTCATGATTATCTTAGCAGACAAGAGATATAAGGTGGACAAAGAGAAGTGTCAGTATTGTCAAGAAGAGGTGCTGTACATAGGCTACTTGATCTCACATGAGTGAAAACAGGTCACATCTGAATTGGCTGAGGCAATTATGAAAATAGCAAAACCGCATACGATAAAGCAAATGCAGCAGTTTTTGGGATTATGTCAATATGTTAGAGCGTGGGTATTTGATTATCATTCATACACAATACCCCTTATGCAGTCCCTTCAGAAGGCACAAGTGAAGGAAAAAATAGAATAAACTGAGGAAATGGAGGGAGGGTTTGAAGAATTAAAGAAAGCAATTCGTAGGGCTTCAGTTTTAGGAATTCCCAAATATTCTGAGGAGTTCTTTTTGTTTTTGCAAACGGATGGGACAGTTATGACAGAAATGCTTACACAGAGGACTATACTCGGGTACAAACCTCTGGCATATTACAGTGGGATTTTAGATCCAGTTATGAGAGGACACTTTCCTTGTGAACAATTTCTGGCAGCAGCCGCGTTCGCCATTGAGAAATCTACCAGCATTGTGATGGGGTGTTCTATGATGTTCTTTGTTGAGCATGCTTTGCTTGCGATTTTGGAAAAACCTAAGGGTACGTCGACATCTGAGAGAGCATTGCATATGAAGTAGTTACATCAAACCAAGCGATTAAGATAGTCAGGTGTAAAATAGTGAACTCTGCCACCTTTGTAGCTGAGCTCATGGCAGGGGGTGAGCATGTGCATGCCTGCTCAAGTTATGAGGAGTCTTATGATGACATTCTGCATGTACAGGAAAAGGCATTGTCAGGAGGGGAGATTCTCTTTATTGATGGGTCATCGAAAATGTATGAAAATAATGGGAAAAGGCAGACTGGTTGAGCTGTAGTGAAATACAGGGAGGACAGCTCAGTGGCAACGTGCTCACCTTGGAAGCAAGCCGATGTGCAGCCACACAGGTTCGATCCCCATGTCTGTGCTTAGAAACCTCTGGGTATTAAGCACGTTATAAATAACCAATTACAATATATTTCTTTTTTTACAGAGAAAATGATGAATTTGAAGTTGTGGCAATCTCATTTTTCAGCACAAGCAGCAGAATGGGTGGCGCTTATTATCGTGCTTGAGAAATTCAAAGGGGAAGAAGTGAGGGTGTACAGTGACTCCACCTATGTGATGTCAACTGTGCACGCAGGGCTAGCACATTGGAAAAGGAGGGACTACCTCTGAGAGGACGGTTCTCCAATGTTGCACGCAGCATTATTGGACAGGCTTATTAAGGCACTACAGATCCCAGCAGCCATTGCAATAGTTAAATGTGCAGCACATACTAAGATAACTGACTTAATTTCATGTGGAAACGAAGCCACGGATGAAGAGGCCAAAAGGGTTGCAACCTCTTCAGATATTTCGAGTTTTGATACTCCTAGTACAAGAAAGGGGGTGACTTTAACTATGGTAATGCGAGAAGGGTTTAATCATTTACTGAAAACACAGTTGATGGAAATTCAAGACAGTGCACCACAGGAAGAGCAAGAATTATGGAAACAAAGCAGGTGCTCTTTATCCCCCTTCAAAACATTATGGAGACAAGACAGCACTGGAAAACTGTTGATGCCAGTAGCATTATTAAAGGTAGAACAGCTGCACTACCCTGCGCATGTAACTAGAGAAAGCCTCACCGCAGCTATTGCGGAGGACTGGTTTGTACCGAACCTGTTAGAACACGTTGCATTTTATGTAGTAAATTGCATCATATCTCACAAGTGTACCACTTGGCACACACTGTGAACAATCAGAGGAGTAATTCCTCGACCGAATGGTCCTTTTCTGCATTTACAAATTGACTATGTTGATATGCTGCAAGTATGTAGCGGATATAGGTATATGATAGGGGTGGTGTGTCCCTTTTTGAGATGGATCGAAGCAAGTCAATGTAAACACACTGATGCCACTTGCGCAGTGAAGATTTTAGTATGAGAAGTATTTCCAAGATGGGGAGTATGTGAGGTGCTGAGATCCGACAATGGCCCCCATTTTGTTAATGAATTGTTTGAGCAGATTAGTCTATTATTGTACATAAAGCACACGTTTCCTTCAGGTTATCCCCCGCAAATGAATGGGTTATGTGAGAGACTCAACAGTCTTCTCAAAGATAGAATTGCTAAACTTAAATTGTCACTGAAGAAGGGATGGCTCTATTGCCTGCCCTTAGCATTGTATGCATTAAGGAATCAGCCTGGGTCGGACTACCACCTCACACCCCATGAGTTAGTAACAAGGGGGCCAATGAGAACTCCCTTGTCCCCTCCATTGAGGAGCAGAAGTGATGCCCAGAAGACTGCAGAAATGTTAGCCAGAAGACTGCAGAAATGTTAGGAAATTAGTTACTTGCTTCTTTGACATGTATGACCGCTAGTATCTCTGCCATTTCAGATCAACTCAAGCGTAAGGGGTGTCGGTCTCATGACACAGATGAAGACCATTAGGCAACCAGACTTCAAGAATTACTTCCTATACCTAGACTATTTGTGGGAAATGCAGTCCTAGTGCGTACCTTCACAAGGAAGTGGCACAAGCCCCATTTTAGTGGTCCTTGTATTGTGGAGAACACTACCCCCTCAGCAGTAAAAGTCCAAAAAAGACATGCATGGATCCACCTGGGCGACGACAAACCATATGCTGGTGCGACCGATGCTCCCCCAACTGTTGATTCGGAAGCAAGACAAGAAGAAGTTCAGCACATGCAGACTTGATCGATGACAAGGAAGAAGGATGGTAAGACTGCTGATTAAATAAATGCAAATGTGCATTTGGACTGTGTCTCACCTTGGACACTCTTGAGTCATAGGAATCTATGAATTGGACTTTAGAAATTGTTGGAGTGCTAAAATATGTTAAATATGCCAAATCTAGAATTTGAGTTTGACGACTGGAAAAGGGAGCAGTTTCCCGATTCATTCCTCACTGAGTTTCTGTTTGGTTACCCTAATGGTTTTGTCTGATGCAGATGCCCATGACTCCTTCCTGCTGTTTTCATGTTTAGTTTGTAAGCTTTTCCTGCTCTTGTTTGGCGCAGTACTAATATTCGTGTGTTTCTGCATGATCCTAAAATTGACCCTGCAATCGGGAGGCTGCTCAGGGCAATAGTTGAACAGATCCTGCTGCTACCTGATCATTAACAGAGTTGCCTGATAAAAAAAGTTCTTTCCTTCCTTAAAAGTAGTACACAGGCACAATGTGGAATACTGACAGTGGCACAGTGGTGGTAAGTAAACAAACTCAATGACGTATGGAGAATCGAAAGTGGTGGGGATTGATGTATTGGTGTATTATATTGTCATGATGCCTACCTTCAGGGACCCGGAACACGTCCAGCAACCCTGGAAGCAGGCATCAAGTTATCCTAAGCAAGCCCAACAAACCCTGCTAGGGGCCATTTGGGTCCAGTCCTGGCGCCTGTGGCGCCAGGCTCATATGGAGAGTCAGTCCTGGAGCCTATGGCGCCAGGCTCATAGATTTAAACTTACCTGATGCAGACCATGCTGCAAATTTACCTGATGCAGACCATGCTGCAAGAGCTCCAAGCCAAAAGAGGCTTGGACGGGACTACTTTACTTAGGGACTATTTTTTACTTGGGCGGGGCTGGGGAGGAACACTTACCTGGGACTACTTTGGAGGTTATTTAAACCACGCCCGAAGAGCAGCACATGCTTCGCGTTATTCTGCATCCAGCAGCGTAACGCTCACCGTGCCTGCAAGTCTGCATCCAGCCTTCTGCCACGCCCGCCTCGAGTTTGGAGTTCCTAGAAAAAGGGAGAAAGAAGGAGAAAAGGTTAGAAGAAGAGCAATACCTTTAATCCTCACCTGAATTCCCGATCCATCGCGCCTTCGAGCTGGAAGAAAGAAGTAATTTTATGCGCGTCGCCTCACCTGCTGCAGCGCCGCGCTGAACTCACCGGCCTTCGCAGCATCTTCACATTCCACCGCATCCTCATGCATTTTCCCACCGCACTCTGGCGCCTAAGGAGAAGACAAGAACAGCAAGGTGAGCCAAGGGAATACACAAAGGAATATTAGTTACCCCCCATAGATTTACCTGATTTTACCACCGGGGGTACTATTCCTCTTCACGGGTCGGCGCAGCTTCCACTACATCTTCGCCAAACCCTGGCCCCTAAGGGGAAACAAAAAGACAGCAAGGTGAAACAAAGGGACTAACAAGGGAAACCCTCCTCACCACAATAGACTTACCTGATTTTACCGCCGGAGGTATTATTCCCCAAGACTTCATACTTTCTCTCAGTGCCTGAATAAGGGAGAAAGCAACAGTTTACATATTGACATTATTTTATCGAACTGTGTTGGAAAATACAAATCCTTACCAGAATACTACCGGTTGCCACGAGGAACTCTTCATTAGGGTCAAGCTGCAACCTGCAACGAATCGGACAAGAGTGAAAGTCAGGCATTTGAACTCTTACGAATTTTATACTTACGGCATCTTGCTGGGAATCTCGGAGTCATTATTGTTCTGGAACTCACCAATTCCTTCGAGCCAGTGAAGCAACTGGTTATCAACGCGCCCCTGCGCTCAATGCAGGATGGAGAGCTCATCTTTTCAAACTATCGGGTGAGGCTATAACAGGGGACATCAAAGGTGGTCTGTGGGGAGAACAGCGGGGGTCGGGGAATTTACGCTCAACTCCACGGGTGGTTGATTCCCTTTCTCCATTTGCAGAAGAATATTCCTACGGGCCAAGCAAACGAAGCTAGGTGGGCCAGTCCAGTATGTCATCTCGTCCCTACGCGTCACATTGGTGGAGACCGCAGCTGTCCCGTTCCGATCGACACCTCTGTGGGAGCCAGGTGAGCGTAACATATATATGCTTGCACAGCATTTATCATTGTTTTCCTGATTCTTTTGGTACACACTGTTTACTTTATTGGAGAGTTTCCAAAAGCAGAAGCTCATATGAGGAAGAGTAGATTGCTTGAATTTCTAAATCGAACAAAGAGGGAGAATTACTTTTCAGCTAAATCGATAGAAGCCTTTAATTCAATTCTGTATGAACACAGGTTGTTCAGTCAGACTTCTGCAATATTTACAACTATTTTCATTCCAGGGATCCAGATGATGGCAAACACAAGATGGTTACAAATAATCAGATGGGAGCTCCTACAGACAATCAACACTAGCATAATGGGACTCAATGCTATCAAGGAAGAGCTAAGAGCCATAAGACTAATGACTCTCCAGATTCAATACGTCCTGGACATGATTACAGCCATGGATAGAGGTGTTTGTGCCAAAATTGGGGAATCATGTTGGACAGTCATACCTCCTCACGATGACGAGAATGGGACACTGACAGAAGCCATAACATTGCTGACAAATTTGCACATCAAGATCTAAGATGAAGTAGAAGATATTGCCGATGACAGCTGGAAGTGATGTTGCATTGCTTTTCTCATGGGTTCCACAATGGATGGCGAATATCTTCAAGTTTCTTGGAGCATTATTAGTGATGATTATTTTTGGATTCTGTGTGATCAGGATAATAATCACACAGTGCAAGAAGACAGCAACGAAAGCTATAGGAATGAAGATCATGATCGATGTCGTGTCTGGATTTGGACCCAAGGAGCTGACTAATGAGTAAATGAGAGACTATATAAAAGCAAGTATTCATGCACCTGAGGGAACAAAGATTATGTATCCAAGAGACCACAAGACGTATCTGGGAAGATGGATCTAATGCAGCCCACATGGACAATGCAGCCACATGACCTGGAGTGTTGGTAACTATGTAAAATCAATAGGATCATTGAAAGGTGTGGTGAAAATGTGGACTCCAAAGAAGCACTTCTTCAAGAAAGGATGTCTAAATTTGGAAACTGATGAGAGACTGGTCGATGAATCAACCGGGGGGTGGAGGGCGGGGGTAGAGGAGGAGCCAAAAGCTTTTACCGAAAGACCCATCCCAATCTTGCCTATATGTTGGGAATCGGAAAAAGTGACAATCACGACATCTGTAATGATGCCCATAACACGACAAACCATTGAGCCAAGGTATCCATTGAGAAAGCCATTCTGTATGTACCAACGAAGAGCTGACTGGCTCTTGGGAAAGATCCCTGAAGAGCATATAAAGACGGATGGAAGAGGAAACTGGTGATGTCACAAGAAGCAAGATGACACGCCAAGAGGAGATGCTAAGAGAGAAGGTGAATATAGAATCTGTTCACAAAGTAAAGAATCGAGTGACCCATTGCGTGCAGAATGAAGATTGCACCTATAAAGAGCATGGGAGGAAATGCAAACCATTTTATAATTGTACAGATGCAGTAACGCATGTAGACTAAGTATTCATGAAGGCTGGCTAAACATAGTGAATAGACTGCAGGCAGTGCCACCAATATGCATATATATGTGTGTATAGAATCTGGATGTTCCACATCGTATTTTAGCAACCTGGGATCCCATGATCACTGAAATTGTGGTGCAGTAGAATAAGAGGACAAATCGAGAAGGCTTGTCTGGCCCAGTGTCAAGGGTTGAGGCAGCCAAGAATCTGTTTATCTATCATGGAAAATATACAATGAACGTGAGAGCAGAGGCTAGCTCCTGTTAAGGTGCCAGGGCCATCTTAACAATTTTGGGGGCCAGGGGCACAGACAGCCGTGGGCCCCCCTGAAACCTATGTTGCCCCCCCAAAACCCATGTCCTACTCCCACACCCCTCCGAACCCATGTCGCCCCCCGTGACACCACACCCATGCCCCCTCCATATCTTGAGTCTAATTCAACAGAAACTCCTCTAAGCTTTAAATGGATTATCTAGTTGTTAATAAAATATAAACATTATACAACTGTGATCTGTTTCCCCAAGAGGATGCTATATTAAGGACATTTCACTTTGTTTTTGTTTCAAATAATATATTTTGTAAGAAAATAAAGGAAAAGGATTTTAAGCAAGCATTTATTAAACAAAATGAAAACCTGAACTTTTTTGCCTGTATGAATGTGTCCAAAGTACAAGCACTTGGAAAAACATGAAATAAATAAGGCAGTACATAAATGACAAAAGCATGTAACAAAACATCAAAATTCACTTGGCATTTCTGTTCATGCCCGCACGGCAAACAAATTCAAGTAATTCTAGAAAGAATGAGATGACAGTGAGGATATGCTTTATACACCACCAGCATTAAACTATGTGTTTCCTTCTAGATTTGTGTATTGCAAAATCCTTAATTATGTCTGAAAATGCTAATCTCTTGAACCATTTCACTTTCAATGCTTAACAGAGCCAAAGAATTCAGCCTGGCTTGAAGCATACAATTTCACAGCTCTCTTTTTATCAACTTCAATTTTGAAAATGAACACTCCCCACTGCAATTTGTCACCATCATAGAGAGGAATATTCGTAATGCAATTTCTAGATTTGGGAATGCAGTGCCAAGCTTATCTACATCTCAGCTGCTCCTACCAGCGGTGGGCATAGTGATGTGGCATGCATTCCGACTGCACTACAGCATATAGTGGGAGAAAGCTCAGGGGCCAAAACAACTTGCCTGTGACCCCAGTGAAAGGGTAAATATGCAATGCTGGACAAGCCAGTGGATTGCACCGTGGAGTGGGGTAAGGAGCTGCAGCCAGAATTTGACTCTGATGTTGATGCGTATCTTCAGCACATGCTTGAATGCCATTTAAACGAAGAAGGAGGACATTTGTGTGCCCACAAAAAAAGCCAGCCACATGCACTTCAGAATACAGAGGATTGCCTCAGACCTGTGGAGCCAGAAGTAGCAATTGTGCCTCATATGTATCCCAGCATCTTCAGCTGGCACTCCCTATGCTCTTGGCATTGCCACCCCTTACACACTTCTCCATCATCCCAGTGCTGCCTATACTCTCCTTGACATCCACTGGCATGCCTGTTGCTCCTTTCATGTTCCCCTTCATGTCCCCCTCCATGCCACCTATCCCCTTGATTTACAGGTCCACCAGTGGCAGCTCCCACGCACCGTCACAACCCTGTGTACTGGATATCTACACACCAGTAAACCTCACACCTCTTTTCAACCTCTTGTCCTGGTTAATGTCTGCGGCAGCACAGATCCATTGCACCCACCTCATAGTGCACCAATGCCCATTTGCCATTTTGAGATATTACCCCCAGAGAATGAGCAGTACATTGTTAGCAGTTTCAAATGTACCACCACGGGTGAGATGATCAGTGATGCGTTCAAGCACCTGAACAGTTTTACATTTGGTATAACATTGATTGGCTGGAAACCAAGGCAATATGAGGACCACAATACTCTGCATTGTGGTTATAGATCAAAGTTTCGACTCAAAAGGGTCGAATGACAAGATCACATTTTTTTTATTTTTTTATCTTTTGGTGGGCCCCCCCCCAAACGCCTTTTTTTTCCTGTACTAAAGCAAAAAAAAATATTCATTTAAAAAAAGCAATTTGATCCTTTTGTTTTCGGTCGAATTGACTCGACCCTTTTGTCATTCGACCCTTTTGAGTCGAAAATTTGACCAGACACCCTGCATTATGCATGTGCGATTTACTGGGGATCACATACCAAACTCATTCTTGCCGATGCACCACCAAAATGAATAGTAACTTCTGTGGCCCCACTGCATTGCTTCCTCCCCCACGGCATTTAGTAAAATAAGTATCTCTCACATCCTCATCAAGCCAACACCTAATGACGCTACCCTACAAACCACAAGACTACCCACCTTATTTAGAAATGCCCCCTGATGAATACAGAATAATTTATTCATGCATTCCTTTATAATTCTTTATGTACTTATTTAATTATGCTTTCCTGTTGAATTAATATCTGCAAAGATGCGAAAAACGAGCTGCTCTTTACAGGGGGGGACAAACCTGCAGAACATAAAATAAAAGTCACATCAATGAACATTGCTAATCTTCAGGGAGTGAGTTGCTAGTTTATGTTGACGTAACCATACCAACAGAAATGAGGGCATGGTTTGCATCCGGCAGCACACAATAGTTTTCAGAGTTTAGACTACAACTCCCATAATCCTACACATTAACTGTGCTGGGTAGTGATTTGGGAGATTTTGTCTAACCAATTAGAAAACAAACATTTTTTCTCATACTTCAGAGACTCCCATGAAAAGACCCCTCGCCCCCCTTCGTAACCTATGGCTGTGTCAGGGACAGAATAAAGGATTAATTTTGGAAGAATATTGGCTGCTCTGTGTTCATTCATCAATTAGAAAAGCGATTGGAAATGTGCACACGATTCGAAATGGATGGAAAAACAAATGTATCTTTTTCAAAGCAACTGAAAGGTGTGAGCCCCTGTTTCCGGGCAAGTACACGAGTTTGGGATGGATAAAGACAAATTGACTATAACATGGGTTATTTTCCCAGATAAGCCGTATGTGAGAAACCTTCTGTGGAGCAGATGCGTTTGACAACTGCCTGCATTTGTTGCGTCCCCTGATGCTTTACTCTGCCTTTCCCCTGTTCAAAAGGCAGGTTTTGCATGTATGAAATCAGAGGCACGTTTTCAGTGTCGTGCATGAAGTGGCTCCTGCCTCACTGCCACAGCTGACCACAGATGAGATCCTCAAGAGATCCCATACACAGGACCTCGTGGTGCAATGGTAGCGCGTCTGACTCCAGATCAGAAGGTTGCGTGTTCAAATCATGTCAGGATCAAGTGAATCTCGATTTTTTGAGCGATTAAAAGTAACATTATTTTAAATCCTGTGGTCGTTTTGCCAAATACTGCGCAGAGAAGACGCAGAGTTAATCCTTAACTGTTTGATAAACCTACTTGTTCACCCAGAGAAGGACCCCCCAGTGTCTGGGGGTTGATGCTTTTTGTTGTGCACTTGGGGCAATCCTGCTGCACACAGTGGCGGCGGAAAGGAGGGAGTTCACAGCACCGCTAACAACCACGTTGCATGTTGAGGGAATTTGCTGTGAAATAAGGGCACATTGTGGCCCACACAGAAAACAGCCCCACCCCACTCATGGCAACAGGGGCATGTTCACCCGTTTACCTTTAGGGCGAGCGCTGGGTGTACAGAAATGCACTGTACAAATAAGACACTTTTAGCTGTTAAATGTGTTTGGGAAGGAAGCAGAGGAACCTGCTGCTATTAATACTGGGGACTGCACCCGCCGCCTTTGTTAGCCATCTCTGTTCTCGGCATCTGAGGTGGCTGTATAATGGGGTGAAGAGCCAGCATCAAACAAAATGGAAGATGAAGAAAACAAATGCGTTCCTGGGTAGGCTTGAACCACCAACATTGCGCCACAGAGACGGCTGATAACATGATCTTCTATGAGGACATGTCACAGTCTAATGGCAGAGTCCTGGTCAACACTGCACCATTGCCAACCTACCTGAGACAGAGAGAGCTGAGCATCAGACAATCAGTCTTCTTCTCACCGTCCTTTGTCACCGTCACAAGCCTCCACAGCACGCGTTGCTGCCTGCTGGCTTGGCTTCGGAAGATGAGGGAGGCTAGCAAGCTGTGCAGAAGTGCACTGAGCACTGCAGCCCAGCCTGCACTGGCACGTGCCGTATTCCCTGAGGGTAGGGAAGGAGAGGAACGCACGAGCAAGAGTTGTTGTCAACAACTCTTGCTCGTGGTACTGCGTCGTCCTCCCCCCCCCCCTCCCCCACTGTTGTTGAACAGTGAACCAATCATGCCATGGCATGGATGTGAATCGAAACCACAGCGTTGGCCTGTGCCTGCTGTGTGCAAACTTCAGACAAAGCCTGAAGTTTGCAAGTATCAGTGCACAGACAGACACAGGACACACAAACTGGGGGGATAAAGGGCATTGTATCCCTTACACTTAAGATTGTGGGCGAGACACCCATGGGGGGCCCCCTCCAGAGCCACCAGGATGGGGGGCCTGGGGTATGTGCCACGTTTGCCCCCCCATAGAGACGTCCCTGTAAGGTGCAACGAAAAGATAATGAGCACCAAGTTTTATTCACTTTAATAGTATTAAATGCGAAGAAGGAGCTCAAAACGTGGTCTCCATTCACATGGTCTAGATGGAAATAGACTTGGGCATACTGCACCAAGACTTGAAGATAAGGGTATGCTCACACTCTACTTCAATTCCCAGGAGCAGTGATACTTGCAAGGCCGAGTTCAAAGACTATTTTTAGGGCAGACAGCTTGAGTGATGATGGATGATTGGCTAATTGGGTGGGGAGATATGGTCAAGTCCAACCCTCCTGCACCTGGGGTACCACCTTGCGGACTGCTAGCGAGTGGAATATTCCAGAAGGGTACAAGCGTGGCAACCAATTATAGAGGGCCACATTTCAAAGAGCCCTATAGTTTGAGACCCAATTAAACGTGTAATTTATGACACTGACGATGACTTGCACTAGGGGTGGGCATAGTTGTCCACCTGACAGTAGAGATCCAATCACAATTCCATCCCGCATAGAAAGTATAACTAGACGTTCCCTGTTTTTCTACCACAACCCCACATAGGTTTTCTTATTTTGCCACATAGTATGACATCAGTGATGACAAGTTTATACTATATAATCATGTTTTTATGTATATCATTGAGAGCGATACCATTGATATCTGTTGTACTTCCTGTTTTAGATAATTGTTATTAAAACAGCTAATTATTTTCCAACTTCCTGTATCAGTCTTATCGTTGATGTTTGAGTAACTTCTGCATCCCCATCCATCCCATAGAGTGTTGCCTTGTTTAAAAGGGCCTATGGTTTAGACGTCTGCAAGCTATCTGACGCGGCGGCTCAGGGCCAAGAATTGTTGTCTTGGTGCTGGTTGGCGTAGCTGGAATGCTGGTTGAGGCATCTCGGACGGCTCTGGTGACTGCAGCTTGACAACAGCCAGCGGTGCAGCTGGATGCAGTTCGAGAACTTGACTGTCTCAAAATTGTCCTTAAAAAGATGGACGATGGATGATACTTGTGTGGCACTCCTAGCATCTTAGCAGGGCTCGTGTCTTTTCAAGGTGGACGTCCCAAAGCTTAGGTGCAAGTTAGCAGGCAACAGCCTTGTCCTTTGTCCAGAGACTCTCCATCACTTCCTACCTAGGAATCTTGCTGTCAGAACCTAGCAAGGCACACTGTGTGCTGGCTGGGTACCGGTTCTGGAGCTTCTGACGGGTTCTCTCAGTCCGTAATGCCCCTCTGTTCCCTGGGAGATGTTTAGGGGAGGGATATTGATTCCCTCTTGGAACTCCTGGTCTTCCTTCACTGGTGGAAGATTTAAGGTAGACTGTACCTTCAGCTCGGGTCAAAATGAGTCCTTTTTCTTACTCCTTGCTAAGTCTTCAGATGATCTGATCAATGTGGGGCTCAGCCCTCTTTTAAAGCCAAACAGGGCCCAGAGATTGGTGTAGACCAAGCATAACTTAAGTGAGCCAGTCCTGAGTCTTCACTAACAATCTTCAGTGATGCTTCAGGTTGCTTGGCAACAGACAGGGGAAGGATGACTATATATACTTTTAAGTCCCACCAATCATCCGGTCTGCTGTACATCAAAGTGTCTCCCTAATTAACTGTGCCCTATGCAGCGCTTGATCACATCATGGGCCTCCTTTGAAGTGGGGGGTTTCAGGCATACTTTCATCTCCTACAATTCACATACTTACCTGCTCTGAAAGGAGTGGTTCCAGACAGGACATTCACTGCCCTGTCTGGTCTCCATTGTCACTTCCTGCACCGAGGCCTTCCCTGAGGCCTGCTAATTAAATAAATTCAGTATTCTCCGCCACCAGCAATCTTTGACAATGGAGATGCAAATCCATGGGGCCTTAATATTCTAATCAGGCTGTCCACGGCGAAAGGCTTTTGGTGTACCCACGGCTGTCAGGTATCCGCTACACATGACAGCAGAGGGCGGTGCTGGCAAATTGTGCCCTCCCAGAGTACATGACTATTTGTCTACTGTGTGGTGAGCGCGGAAAATATGTGCAGGAATGGCCCACATATTTTTGGAGGCTGATCTCCCATCATTCATTCCTTTAAACAAACAAAAAAGCCCAGGCGAGCTCACTCTTCCCGTGCGGATGGTCGAATCCCTCACAGTATGTGATGGTGGAAATGCATTGGAGGGACGGGGCCTCCACATCCTTGTCCTGTACTCCCTTATCATGTGTGTTATGTGTTGTTTTCTGCACAGGAGTCCATATGGGACTCCTGTCAGTGCAGCACTTCCTCTATTTGGTTGTGGTGAGCAGACTCTTGGGATACCCTTATGGCACCAATGGGTGGGGGTGCAACCCTGTACCCCTAGTGTATGTTATTGGGCACCTCTGTGTGCCCCACATAGCAGGGTATGGGCTGGTGGCAGCTCCATGTTGAATTTGACAGGTGCTCTGAGTGTCCTCCATTTTGGGATACCCAGGCCCTGCCATAGGAATCAGTGGATTCCTGATAGGAGACAAGATGGGCCCTGTGGCCTCTTGGTTTCTACAACCTGTTACCTTGTTTTCCCAATGTCCTGGGAAGCCCTGACTCTGTCCCTTCCCCTGACTGGCAGTTGGGTGGAAGAACCATATATTGTATTGTGCAGAGGTCCAGGCCAGACTAACTGGAGCCTTCCCAGTGACTGTATTTTGTGGGTACACCCTTGGGGTCAGACGTATGTGAATGGAGTGTTTGACCAATATGCACTTCATGCTATGGGTCTCTGGTGTGTGTGACACAAAGAATGAGACAGCCCAGCACAAAACTGACATGAATGCAGTGTGGTGTGCTGAAAGGTTGGGTGCTTGCCCCAATCCACCTTCATTGTTATGGGTGTCTGACGGAAGAAAATAGCCTAAATGCACTATGAGCCTGATTGGCTGCCTGCCTGCATGAATGCCCTTCTGCATGATTGGTTGCCTGAGCCTGGCTCAGCAGTGTGAATGAGAGACAGAACAGTATATCTGGGGACCTCTCACTTACCAGAATTGTTCAGAAGCTGAAGTCAAAACTTGATGCTTAACCTTGAAGCCCAGCTGGAAGAAGAAGGTTTTGCTGCTGCTTGCCATAGTTAAAATCCAAAAGCTGTTGTGTCTGTCAAGGACTGATCCAAGAGAGGATCTGGCTAGGAGACCTCTTCCCAAGCTACGAGGGAACATCGTGCAAAAGCTTATCTTCACCAAAGCACCCTGGAAGTAAGTTCCAAAAGGCTGTCGACCGAAGACAGGGTCCGCCGAGGAATCTGAAGTGAAGCACCCGGAGGACCGCCGTAACTGCTGGAAGCCAGTTGAGTCGTGTTGCCCAGAAGCAGGGACAGCTTGACACTGTGCTGCTCGATGAGCAGAGCCGCAACGCTCCACCATTGCCTAAGACATTGAAATATTAAAGTGGGCACTTTATTTTTCTTACAGACAAGTCCTCTGATGTCCGATTAGACACGTATCTGTCATCACCTAAATCACAAAACTGTGGAGTACCTTAATGGTCTGCACCGCTCTTCTTGGGATTCGTTTTTATACAGAGGCACCAGCAGGGGTCATGAGGGAGCACAATTTAGATGTCTAGAATGATGGTGATGACCAGATAGTGGTGCAGCTGGGCATGGTGAGGGGTCATGCAGACATTGACAGCGTAACATATGCACCCCAACTGGTGCATTCACAGTAAAAAGCAGTAACCAGGAAAATGACTGACTTTAAGCAGGCTGAAAACCCACAAAGAAGCCTCCATTCATGTGACCACAGTTACGGGGTCTTCTTCAAATCTCTCTACTTTTGTTAAAATGCTGTAGTGTGAGTTGGACTATGAATCATCCTCTAAAATGCAGGTTTTAGAAGTTGTTTAATGATATATTTGCCAGCTCTGGTTTGATTAGAACATCTGTCCAATGTTCACTTTAGCCTATAAGTGTCATTAATTAGATCCCTTAACCGACTGGAAGATTACCAGTCCATCTTCCACCCAACATTCATCATAGAGATAGACACAATCTAGGTTATTGATGAAGCACTGCACAGCATAGGCAATGTAGACAGGTGGAGGTGGCCCTACTCAGCATGGTCAACAACTAAGCACTGCTTGACATACTTTCCACCAGCATGGGATATGATGCGTCATTCGTTTGCTAATCTGAAACCTCACTAGTAAACACCGACACATTCAGATGGGCACCTGAAGATACCAATGACATTGCGCAACCTTTGGAGTTCCAGGAAGATTCACCCTGTGAGCAGTCATCTTCATGTTTTACATGGAGTCTCTAAGAGCACACCTTGTTGATGTATACCTAAAGCGTCACCAGTATGGTGAAGGCACACAACTCTCTCTGAGGGTAAACTGCATTGACGATATCAAACTCACTTAAAGACTATGGCCCTCATTACGAGTCGGGCGGTACGGGGTTAACGGCACCGGTACAGGTGCCAGTGCCGTCAACCCCGTACCGCCCGATTACGAGTTCCCCTCACGGGATCCGTTCTGCACATCTGGTTTTACCAGACATGCAGAGCGGGTCCCGCGAGGGGAAGAGGGAGCAAACAATGGGCCATCTCGTAATGGCCCGTTGTTTGCTCCCTATCCCATTCCCATTCAGCCCAATGGGGGCTGAAATGGGAATGGGGAAGGACCGTGTCTGGGTTCTTGGAGGGAGGAATTACCGGGCCTTCCGAACTCGGAATGGCCCAGTAAGTCCTCATTCCGAGGACACGGACACGATTTCGGTGGCAGCCATGCCGTCAATAGCAGCATGGCTACCGCCGAACTCGTAATGAGGCCCTATCTCTTTCTTCAGTCAAACTTTCACATTGAGTACCTGACTAATGGCAGCCAAATGGAGGAGGTACCAAACGCACCCAATTGTAGAACTCACTATTAAAAGTGGAACACAGTATCTTCTTCCCCCACAACTCACTGTCAAAGCAACATCTGTCAGCATTACCAAGGAGACCCAGACAGCCTGGTACAAGCTCACATTACTCCGCAGCATCATTCTTTGGCTTACAGAATCACTTTCCACGCTATGCTGCAGCCTGTCTCATTGCACTTGTTATGTCTCCAACGATACGTTGAAAATACTCTGCATCAACTACAAAGCATTAATGGCCAAGATATCCTCCGACAGGGCCACGAAACGTGACTGTCTCAGAGGGACAATGCAACACCAGGAGCCAAGCCATCAAAAGGCCAGAATCTCAGAAGTCCAAGATGGAGACGTCTACCAAGCAAGCATTCCTTGTCTATTCTTCCACACTCAACAAACCTACACACATCAGACTGGCTCCCTCTTCCCCTGTATTCCTTTAAGTATCTGTATGACCTGCTATGCAGGGAATACTGTACTCGCCAATGATGATGATGATAGGCTATTGACGACAACTCTTCCTTTCCCGTCCACCCCATCTACAGTACACCACCTTCTCTCCTTGAGCATTTTTTTTTCTGGGTTAATTTGTGATACATAAATCAACTACATGTATGCGTATATACAACTCATGTCAACTATTTATTGTGTGACCTTCTAAGCGCTTTTCACCCTAGTAAAGTATGCATTTCCACCTTCAATTTCAGCCATATTCCTCTAAAACGAATAAACAGGCTGTGTTTTCCAGGTCCTAACTTTCAAACCAATTTTCCTGGGTTTGGCTGATAATGGAAACTGCTATTGTACAAGCTTTTTTGGCGGGCTCTTAACATAGCCTCCAGGGCCTGGCTGTGAGCAGTGTCCCTGGGAGTGCCATCCTCTTAGTGCAAAGCCCAGGACTCTGGCCCGTTATGGAGCATCTAATGCAACATGGCTCACCAGAAAATGACTAATATAACAGCCACTCAGTAAAGGTTGTGGACCGCTCTTATTAATTCTTCATAACATTAGAACAGTCATATGCTCTAGTAAGGAAAATATCTACACTACATCAGTAGCTTTGGCATACCTGTTATAGTTTTTAAGTGGATGAATTTGAAGAGAAATTGTAGAAATGTACATTGATGATAAATGTGGCATCAACCATGACACTTTTTTCAGAGTTGATTTCATGTGAGTCCTTTGTCCATTGTCACAAAAGAACCAAAAGCTTTCTTCACAAAAGAAGAGAAGTGAAAGGACAAGAGAAAGGCGGACACCAGTGCACGACAGATGTCTTCCATTGTGCCCTCACCATTACAAAGCAGGCAGGAACACCATGAACACCTAATACGGTGTTGGAAAGGAAATACCACTATGAAAGCAACAAAAGCACTTAGAACACTAAAGCATTGAGGTCAAGGACGGATCGCTGCCACTGAGGCTCTCATGGGAACATGCCATCCTCTCTGAGTGGAAAACAAGGAGGGACTCCCAATAAAACAAGTGCTGCATGTCCAGGTCTGATGAAATGCTGCGATAAAAAGTGCAGCTTAAATCACGCAGGAGGTTTCAGCCTTATCTTGACATGTGAATAGTTCAGCAACTTCTATGTAAAGCCACTGCATAGTTCTGAAAATTGCATTACAAACTTCTCTCATTAGGCTTTGCTTTCCACATTTTGCAGGAGCCAATAATCCATGCTCCTGGCATAGTCTAGTAAAGGCATATATTGTAAGGAGTCTTGAATGACTGCATGGTGAGAGTGATTTAAGTGTGATGTCATGAATGCGCGGCTGAATGTGAACTTCCCACTTAACCACTTATCAACCACTATCAGCGCCCTGTTGCCTCCGAATTAGGTGCGCTATACAAATGCCAAATAAAATAAATAAATACATTGCTATTCTAGAGTATGTCCCCACTCTCTATACCAACCCTCAGAGCTCACCGTCAAGATAACACGGAGCCTTGCTATGGTAATCCACATATCTTCCTTCTTGCTCACAACCCTTTCTCCCTTTTTTACACCCTGATCCCTACTCCCACTGTCTGCTGTGACCTGCCAAAACCCAACCTCAGTGCTGATATTCCCCAATGTTTGTGGTAACAGTCCCCCCACCTCCTCATGAAGGTCATTTCACCAAAATTCCTGGGGTAGCGGAAGTGATATCACATAGCCCTTAACCTCTGACAGGAAGTGATGTCATTTGACCCCACCCCAAAGTGACATCACAGGAAGCGATGGAACATGACCTGTAAACCCTTAACAAAATAGGAAGTGCCATTACATAGCATTGTTCCTAATTACACTATGAAAATTATGGTTACCATATCACTATAATGTGATATATATTTCATACAAGAACGTCTCACCATATGTATTGGTAATATCAGTGAGTATAGGCCCATATTACCAAATTACTATGAATTGAAGCAGACGTCCAAGGCCAAATGATAATGACCTAATATTATATAGCACTTACGCTTAAGTGTTGTATATAGAACAAATACACCTACAATATCACCCAACCTGTGTTGGTGCTCATTTATCTACCTCAGAAGGATGAAAGGCTGAGTTGAGGTGTTTAAGAAAAGACTAATCAGTGACTCACCGCCTGAAGTGTGCCTGAAATAAACCTTTAATGAGTCTAGCAATAATTGTGTAGAATTCCAGAAAGACAAATTATTTGTTATTCCTATTATTTCTTATTTAGGGTCACTGCTCAAAGTGTTACACTTGTGGAACCCCCTGTATGAACAAGAAAGACAACCACTCCAGAAACAAAGAGCCACATGGTTCTAGCAACAGCCCAGGAGCTTACATTTAAAAGATATATAAACATATATATTTTTTAGGGGTAGCAAGGAAGACCTGAGGGGTCACAGCTGCAAACCCTCGCGACCCCCAAATGACGTCCCTGCACCTCCTACACCTCTGCTCTCCTACCGCTGAAATCACAGCTGCTGCCACGACATGTGATGTAATCATAACAGCTAAATGCTTTCTCCTCCTTTGCCAGCACAAAACTTTAGCAAACAGGCTTGGACTGGCCTATATGGCAATAGGTCAATGACCGAAATGAAGCCCCAACATGCTTGTTCTGGCCAGTTTTTTGGGTGAAAGTGGGTCAGATTTTTGGCCAAAGTGGTCTAGTTTAATGAGTTATTCCGCTGTGCAGCGGAAAGGTTTTACTGAACAAATATTCTTTAAAAAGGCACAATTTGCCACACATTTTACCGGAAAACTGGATGGATACCACTTGAGCAGTCTGTCACAGAAGGAACACATTGCCACCTCTGACTATGAGCCCTGATCATGTACTTGTACTGTGTTCTTTGAAAAACCCGACACCAGGATCTATCTGTTCTGTTGCTGTTTAGTGTCTGTAATTATGAAAGCTCTTTGTGTAGTGACCTCACGCTGCTGCTACCCATACAGCGACCCAGCGGCTTCCAGGTGTGCCCTGTGCAATACAGAACTGCACACAACAAAACAGAAGCTTGACTGAATACTTTGAGTGAGCGTTATGAGAATGGTATGGTACACATGTATGAGTGATGAAAGGAACACGTGTAAAAGTTCTTCTGAAGTTTAAAAAAACAATAATAGCGGATTTCCACGGGCGCGAAAAAGAAGAGTACCCGTATGCCCGTAACTTCTCACCATCTCTGCAATGCACAAAAGGGTCAGAATCAACCCTTGCATGTATACAACGCACAGTAGGTCTCAGAGGCGCTACTGTCCAGACACAAAAACACAAACAAAAAAGTGTGCAAGTGGATTTTCTGAAATACAGCATTTCTGCTGGTACAGCGGCATTGCTGGATTTTCCCGGATTACCATTGGTGATGATAGTAAAAAAAAGATCAGGAATCAGATCAAAAATCCGCCTGCCATATAATGAGACCCTGTGCCCTTGAAGCCAGTGGTCGAAGTGAGCGGGAGCGGGCGGGAGCGGTGCTCCTATACTTTTTTAAATTGCCTTGTACAGCTCCTATACTTTTATTTTAAAAAGAAACCGTTTCGGGATGGTTTTGTTTTAAAATAAAAGTGTAGGAAGAAGTTGAAACCTTCCCTTTCAGAGCACTGCACTGAACGTTCCCTTAAACAGCAGGTGCAAGTGTTGGGGGGGGGGGGGGTGTATTGTGTGTGGGAGGGGTTGTGGCAATGCGGTTTGTGGGGAGTTGGGGAAGGCCAGCAGGGAACATAGTTCCACTACTTCTTTTCGTACACTTCGACCACTGCCTTGAACGGGATGCACAATGGTATTTGGAAAGATGCTGGAGGGTGGCTCGAATATTTTCCTGTCTGCGTGCATTTTCGTTTAACACAATAATGTGTTTTCTTGGGTCTCCAGAGAGGTTGGTCCAGGGTAGTCACTGGACACTGTGGCTGCAGATTGTAATACAGAAGTTACTTTCTCGAGAAATGTTTTAATATCGCTCACACAAAAGTGCGACACGCCACTGTAAGATTTGTAGACATATGTTTGCATATGCAAAGGATAAACAGAAGATAATGTGTATATAGACACTGTGGCCACGTGGCACGCACTGATAGATTGTGGCTGATCCCCGCAATGTCTGTGCGAGCAGGAAAGGGCGGCACCGGATACCTGCATTGCACAGCTAGCCACATCAAGTCACCTGTTGAGACGGTGTTTAACGCTGGAATATTCCAGATAGGCAATAGGTCTGCAGGGATTCAACCTGAATGGCTGCTTTATCAGCCCGAGGAGGCAAATTGCATGGCACCACAAGGAAACCCTCCATGGCCAGCACTGCCACACCGAGAGGTGTATTCCTGCCACAAATAGCGAGAAGTGCGAGGACCCACACAGAATCCCACACTACATTTACATAGTACATTTGTGCTCTGTAAAAGGACTATGTCCTATCATGTCTGCAAGCAGAGCTTCAAAAAGGTAAAAAACATATATTTAATAAAAATGGATCCAACAAAAATATGGAATCACCAAAAAGTTGAGATCTGTTCAACAACAGTGCAGCTGATTCACACAGAAGGAGGTACAGCCCCGCCCACTCAACCTTGATGTACGTCAGCTGGTGGCCACCCTCACCCACGCAGCAGTACCTGTCCTGTGCATGTTGCCGTAGAAGCTGGGATGCAGATTGCCTGACTGCTATCTGTCTCTACTGCAGAAGCCAGGTCTCTGTGCCAGAATGTCACGTGTGCGCCTCCACTGGTGGTGGCAGATGAAGTCTCATCAACAATGGTGCCTGCTGGTGTTGAGGATCTGAAACGGCATATTTCTCACCCCAACCAGCTAAGCCCTGGCTGGGTATGCTGTCTCATGACATCAGCACTTCTTCTGGTGCACTGAATTTCTGCATCATAGTGAACTGGATTACTTGAACCAGCAGTGTGTTCTGAGATGTTGACGTCACACGGCTTGCACTTTTATTCTGTGCTGCATCTCACTGTGCTGGCGTATAATTCCCCTTGGTCTACTTGGCGCACAATTCTTTGTCCCCCGTGACAACGGCCTGCAACTGCATTGGGAAATCCATTTATAGCACAGAACTCCGTGGCAAAGGCAGTCACAGATACAGACTTCTGTTGCAAACAGGTGTCTGACGAATCAACTTCCGGGCAGTGGTCGAAGTGTACGAAAAGAAGTAGTGGAACTATATTCCCTACTGGCCTGCACTGCTGCCCAACAAACTCCATTACCACGCACCCTCCCACACACAATGCAAACCCCAAAACACATGCACCTGCGGTTTAGGGGAATGTTCAGTGCACTGCACTCAAAGTGCAAGATTCAACTTCTTCCCACACTTTTATTTTAAAACGAAACCATTCCGGAACAGTTTCTTTTGAAAATAAATGTATTGGAACAGTAAAATTTAATTAAAAGAAGTAGAGGAGCACCACTCCCAGCCACTCCCGCTCACTTCGACCACTCATTCCGGAGCACCAGTGGTCCAGGGATGAATATCGGTTTCTAAACCATCAATCATCCCCACACCTCTAGCACACCAGAAGTGATCCGAACAGATTGGAATACATGTGAAATTATAAGACCTCCTTGTCCAATTTTGGTACTGTGGACGGAACGGCAGGCTTATCTCCGCAAGGTCGTGGGTCGTTGGTTAGTTGCAACACAGCGAAAATACAATTATTACCCAATAATAAGAGGGACTGTCCAGTCAAGGTTGTATAAAAATATCTACTTTATTATTACTACAACAGACAGTTCTACCACACTAACAATTACAACCCACCCTGTACAGGAACACAGAGGACAGATATTTTCACGAACGAAAGGGATGCACTGTGGATACTGACAGGAGGGTAGTTTGTAAAGTAATCAGTCTTCTTGTTCAAGGTTATTTGGTTCCAGCACCAAGGGGGCAAAGGATCATACTTGTCTCTAGGGGCCTTCGAAGATGGACCAGGGGGTCAGAACCACAATGCCCCGGGTGCTGAAAAAGTTCTTGGTGCTCAACAGCATTGAGATGGTTCCAGGGTGCTTTGCAACCCTTGAGATAGAGTTACTGGTCAGAGACAGCTGCGGGTACCAGGCAGCAGGCAGTTCGGCAAGCGAAGCTGGACGGACATCTGCAGGCTGTCCGGCGCGGCAGCTCGGGCTAAGAATTGTTGCCTCTGTGCTGGTTGTCAGATCTGGAATGCTGGTCGAGGCAGCGTGAGAAAAGTCAGCCGAATTCCTCACAAGGTGTGACCCTGCACTCGTCTCATTGCAGCAGTTCAAACCTGCTGTGTCATGCGTGGAGATAAGAGATGGATGCAACACAGAAGAGTGATGCCTGGAAGGCTTGGACTACATCACGACCACAGGCATTGTGCTGGGCAGTCTGAATAAAGATGTGTCACACACGTAGTCTGGAAACTTTCCACTTCCTCAAGAATTTAGGCTGGACAGGAGATTCACTGTTGGAAACTTTGCAGCATTGGTCAGCAGTTTTGGTTCAGGACCAACCTGGTCGTTTACTGCTATGGTCATGATTGGCAGCATAACGAGACAGTGAAGTTGAAGGAACTCCCTGTGAACAAAGGATATGTACGGAAATGACACAATTATTGCACACTGGCAATAAACCTATCAGTGGCAATCTAGTCTGCTGCGAGAAGCCAGCACCCGCGGACTCTTAGCTTCAAGAGAGCTCGGAAGAAATATGATTAACGATTAAATCAAAATAACATTCACCATTATAATGGCTTTCCCAATATTATGTTAGGATTAGATAGCGGGAATGCCCCCCAGGAAGATCATAAGGGTGCTCCAGAGACACTGAAATGGCCTGTTTATTATTCAGAATATGAATGTGATTTTGAAAGCCCCAAAAAACATATGTGAGTTCAAGAGATGGTTGGTATACACTAGGGTGAAAATCCAAAGTTGGAGAATGGTGTTTATCTTCAAAATTAAGAAGAAATATTTGACAAACAATGAAAAACATTTGTACAAATAAAGCAACTTTTAATCAATAAATATTAAAAATCCAAAAAGTAGTTATCACAATTAAAACACACAAGTATATATACACTTTCACAAAGACAATTATAATTCAACATTTATTGCTAAAAAAGCAAGAAAAATCACAACTGTAAACAACAGTATAGTTAAAGTGCTATAGTGACTCCTGTCCGCCTAAATATAGACTGGCTATTAGGTTATGTAGGGTCTGCAAACAGATATCAGATCACCAAAAGAGATTTCCCAAATGTAATGCCCAAAAAAGTTTATACATATTCCATTGAGCTATTTCAGTGGCTAGTGCTCGACATGTTTCAGTTCTGAAAACCTTGCAATCATGGAACTATCCTCAGGAGCTGGTGATGGGGGTCACAAATATTTGTATCAGGGTTTCAAAATTGACAATTCTCATCAGTTTCCATACAGGAGAAGCTTGTATCTTGTCAAACTCCAAATTCTCACGGTCTGGGTTTGCGTGGTGGAGTTCTCCTCTAAAGGACACAGTGTACCATCCAACTCCTATAAATGGATGTGCATCTAGGTCTCAATTGTCCTCTGTTGCAATACTCTTTGAGTCCAGGAGTCACCTTTTTTGTGGGTGTTAGCCAAGTTGACAGTGAGCAGGACACTCACATGAACGGTAAAGGAGCAACATTACTACTTAGTACGGGTATGGAGGCAGGTCATGTCCATTTGTGGTTACATCTCACTCCTCACACCCAAAACCCACATTACTGCCACAATACCACCCTCGGCCTCCACCTGCTAAACAATCAAGAATATAATACACTAAAACAACAAACTCAAACAATAAACTAAAATAACAACCACTACTCCATCTCATTCCCAAACCCGGGATATATTGGGCACAGGAATCCGGGTCTCTAATTATCCAGAGCCCCTACTTTTTGTATCCTCCTATCACAATAAAAAATATGGTGCCGGCTACTCTCCAAGCTCGAAGAAAATCCCACCTTTCTCTATCTCTTCTTGTATCCTTATAACAATAATAATGCTACAATACAAAAATGGCCATGCAGTCTTTTACACACTCTTCCACTCAATCACATGCCAGCTCCCCATTCGCTCTTGCTCCCTCTTCTATAACACACAGACCAATATCCCTGTAGTTCCACTTCCCTCTTTAACGTCAACCCCTCATCATTGTCACTCACAAGAGGTGTACTTACATCTGCGTGTTCACCTGAGCTCCTCCTTCACAGGGTCCCAATAACGGCCTGCACCTTTCAATGAGCCATGCCCCGCTCCAAAGAGCAAACAGGAATTCTGTAAAAATAGCTTCTGTACACCACTACAAGCTGTGTGCGTTGGGACTGGTCACTACAGGTGGGTGTGACCCCTAAAGAGATTCTGCGTGGAAGCCTCCGTCTACACTGAAAAGCTGGGATCACGTCGGGGTCACCAAAGATGTAGAGAAGGCCCTCAATGCTCACACCAGAAAAAAATACAACCCACTAGGGAAAAAGGCAAGGAGAACAAAGCTTTATTTCCAAAAAAGACAAAAACGTGCCAGCAAAGGAGTCTGCTGCCATGGAGCACTCTGATGAAATAAACATGGACATTAGTTTATAAAGGTGAAAAGTGTTACAGCTGACGTACATTGCATAAGTTACAAATCCACGTATGCTGGTTGGTGCGACCCTATACATAGGCGGCCTGCTCCAAATTGGATGCCAGGTCATTGGTCCCAGCCTCTCTTGTCCATCTTCATCGATGTGGGGCTGTTCCTTGCATGTCATCATGCTCACAGTCCCTAATTGTCTGTTAAAAAGCACAAATCACAGCATGCCCTATCTGTGGCCTAATGTACACCTGGTACTGCAGACAGGGCGTAGAGGATACTTTCGAGGTCACACTATCTAACAAACCCCAGCTCCATTCTAGGCGTATCGCTGCCATTCCAATTCTTCACACCCTGGGCTTAAATGTGTTACTTTGCCTCCCCGGTACCTTGCAGCACAAATCACATTGATCCAGGATATTCTGCTATGATCTTTCTGAGACATGGGTATTCAAACAGGTTTATGGTCAGTGGTTTTAGGCTGGCTTGTATTCTGGAATGTTAGCGTCTTGGGATAGGGGCATCTGAACACTATATCTTATGGTTTGGGTCTGGGTAGGTCAGAGGCTCGTGCCCTCCTTCATGTGGGCTAACTTTGAACAGGGAGCTCCCTGCCACCTCATGGTCTTGCAGGGCACATTCTTTCTCGGTTACACATACTAATAGTATGAGAAAATGAGACGTTTATGAATCCCTGTGGATTTGACCTTTCCCACTGCTGCCCACAGTCACACATGTATCTTTACGTTCCTTGCCCGGTGCTACAGTCCTGGCTGCAGCACAATGCCAGCCTCAATTTCAAGATGGCTGCTGTTTTCTAAGATGGCATTTCATATTCAAGTGCAATCTACACCCAGTCACATAATAACCTACCCATAATGCAGCTTATATCGGCACCCCCTCCTACCTCCTATAACCTCCCGAAGCATCTACAGCACACTCTTGGGCCTCTACCTTATTCTGAACCTCTTGGGGACCTGGGATGAATTCCCCCATTTCCCATCAGTGTTCCCATCTGACACTGAGATCCGAGTCTGAGTCAGTCTCCAGTGAACACTAGAGGAACTGGAGGTGCTTGCATTTTCTGAGAAAGGACAACAGAACTTTGATGATTGGTATAGAGCAAAGGCATCCATGCAATCGCATGAGTCATCGAGCTGCTTCTTTCTCACAGTCTGTATTGCATGCAATTCCCTGGTCACTGTGGTCTTTTTCTGTGGGTTTCTTTGGTGGGCACCTCCACTGCAGAATAGAGTGAGCACACATCTTGTCCATACATCATGTTGACTCGAGCACAACAACTGCATCTCGTCTATGGCAGATGATGGGATTTTTCCTCTTTTTGGCAATTGCCCTGCAACATGGCTACCAACACTCCAACCACTGGGTTTCTATATAAGGCCTTTAGGCAGAACTTTCTGGCACTACGACTGCAAGTGGCATGGTCTATGAGGGTGCTGTGTTTTGTCACGGTTTATTATGCCGTCACTCTTAACTCATGGAGTTCCTTTCCCCCCAAGCAAGCGGCGCACAATAAAGCACGGTTATTTTCAGGTGTAATTTGGTGAGGCCTCCAACCCGTCTCGCACCCAACCCCAACAAATGCCCTGTGCCACCAATGGACTAGGAACCAGGCCGGTGTGTAGTAGGAATATATATTTATTGATTTATTTAATCAAGATTGGACAAGCATACTAACATCAGCCACCAATGCTGTGGCAACAGCCAAGATCACACAAAAACTTGGTTATATAAAACAACACAGCTGAAGTTTTGAAACATGCAATACTAGCTTGCACAGATTTAATTTCAGTTTAACTGACAGAAAACATTCACACTCTAATACAGGGTCCACAGGAATGACTTACTTTGAAACAATACTTTTCTCCCAACAACCCCCACCCACCAGGCCTCAATTTAATCTGACCCTTTTAATTTAATGGCAAGATGCATGGAGTGAGGACACAATGGAAAATATTTTTGCTGCTGATTTAAAAGGAGCTGTTTGGGAAAGTAATTCAATGGGAAACATCGTTTTGGGCTTATTATTTAAAGGGCAGGGTTTGGAAAAAGGAACTCAGATAAAAATCGTGTTTCACCACATTTGAAAATAAAAGTCAGTACTTGATACTTTGAGGTCAGAGAAAAATGAAAACAAAAGAAAAAATTTGTTTTACAACACACATGCAGATGAGATACAATACTTCACAATTCTGGTTTGAATAGGAATTTGGTTTTACACTCTCCACACTGACTTGAAAGGTGGTGTTTTATGGATCACTTATTTTTGGGTGCATTGACACTGCCGCCCCCTTTCCAGGTGGGAGTCTTGGATTTTAGAGCTAGTCAACCTGGTCTTTATGGTCTATACCAGTTCTCACACACGGACCATGAACTATTTGTTAGTTTCGAATTCTAACAACCCTCATCCCGTGATTTTGTATGTGGTAATTAATTGATTTACTTTAATCAAATGTGCTAAGGATCTACACAGTTTTCCCCCTCCCCACACTTTCATGGAAAGGTTTAAGGATGGGTGCTCCCAACACAATGCAATTTCAACAGCGGGGTGGTTTTCTAATGGGGAAATAAGTGGAAGAGTTAATAAATTGTGCGATTGGCCTACCCAGTTTTACCCCCTCTTCCCACTAATAGAAAGAGATAAAGGCAGGTGGTTCCCCACACAATTGATGGCTTTGGGATATCTACTTACATGGGAGGCTTTGGTCAGGGAAAACAGCAGGGCTCCTCTGAGGACAGCACAGGTCTGGTCAAGGGCTTTCTGTCAGTGATTTTCTCCTACATCCAGACTCCTTCTGCTCCTCTGGTTTGGGTCCCCGTTAGCTTCTCTAGGTCCCAGCCACTGTCTCCAATGCAAGGACTTATGCCTCTCTGCTATTTGTTTCTCGCAAGAATCCAGCAGCAGCTCTCTCCCAGAATAATTCCAAAAAAGGGCAGTTCTGATGCAAACTGGTCCTTTTTTATGGGTAGTGACACAGCACCCGTGTCATGATTCTCACGGCCAGGATTGGCTACCTTGTTTCCTTCACCTCCCCCCACCAGATCCCCTGCCTGCTCATAGGACCAGGAGTTGAGAGATATGCATGATGTAGGCTGTGGAAGGGGAATATATGCATCATTTCAAATTGACAAGGGTTCCTTCATCCTTTGTTCTGAAAACTCTCATACTCTAATAACTCCAAATAATCCCATGATGATACAAAAATATGAGTTCTATATTTCACAGCAAATCAGACCATACTAATTGTATATCGTCAAACCCTTCCTGAGCGGAGTGAACACTTTTTCTTGATTTCCTCATAGACCCTACTAGTGAAAAATATGACACTTCATCATGCAAGCGCTAATTTTGTCCTTAACCCTCACTCCAACTTTCAAATCTCTCCAAATCATGGGAAGGCCTGAATCAAATTTTTGTTAATAACTTCTGTTTATCGCACAAAAATCGTTTCTAACATGGTTTAAAGGAGATTTATGTCACCTTTAATAAAAGTCTGGAACACGCTTTGTTGCATGTACGCTGCCCTCTTTATGCAACAAATTGTATTCTTCTATTAAACCCCTGCCACACAAGCCTCACTCACTTTCCTAGCCCCCAGCTTTTCTTAGGTTCGATTCCCAAATATACTTACAGGGCGTCTGGCTTTGTGCTCATGTTGATTTTATCCATCCTCAAGATCTTCAAAAGGACTCTGCTTCAGGCTTAATGCACATTTTATGAGAAGGCCTGACCCTAGGTCACTTCGGAAGGACCTGTTATCAGCAACTAATTGATACTCTGCATCCATGCTTCTCAAAGTACAGCTTTAGATCAACCAAAGGTTTTTCCTTTTAATATTTAGCATGGCATTGTGTTTAACCATTTGTATAGTAAATCACATTTAAACCTGTTGTTCATAACATGTAGTGTTTGCTTCCATAATATTAACCCTGAGGTACATTCAGAAATTCCCCAAAAAGGCCTGTTAACAGAGAGCACAAGTGTTCACTTCTACCACAAGTAGACCTCTCCTTTTCAATTATGTCATTTTAATGTCAAAAAGTATGTGTTTTTATTTGTGATAAATGCACAGTGCTTGGCTTCACTTTACATTTCTGGATCACAGTATTGTGCTGCATTGAAGATAATGTACATGCTGCTATCTGTCTCTTAAAGTAGAAAGTGTAGCTTTCCATGCATTTAGGAAAACAACATTGTCAGCTACATATGTCTTTTGCCATGCATTGGGCACATCCAGCACTTTTTAAGTTTCCAGGGACCGTTTCCTTCACTTGAGCGCCTGTTCATTCTGGTAAAGTTGAAAGAGGCCCATTTCTGTTCATGTCACTTGTCATTAAGTCAGAAAAATCTTTTGGGCTTGTCTGCATTTTCCAATGGATAGCACCAGTCAGCTTCACTCTTAAATATGGGTGTGGCCTCTTTATTTCTGGCATTCAGGAGCTATATTTTACCCCAATTTTGCAGGGAGGCAACTGGAGAGCCCCAATGTCTAGTCTCCTGCTTACCTTCTTTTACCTTGCATACCTGTTGCCGAAGTTCAGAGAACAGCCATCTGAGAAACTCTATTTTTCTCGTGGGATGCCCAGTTTGTTTCATTTCATCCTTTTCATCAGGGACCAACTTCTGGACTGTTCCTAGTTTCTGATTTGTGATTTTCTGCTCTTATAATCATGACTCCTTTTTTCATTCCACCCACTGCTCAGATGTCCTTCTGGGACCATATAAAACAACTACAAAATCATACCCGTTTTCTACTCCCACCTGAGTAGTCCCAGTAGGTCACTTCAAGGTTGGGAGGTATTGCAATGCCAGCCACACACGACCAATTTGACAAAAGAGTTCAGAAGGAATCAAGTTTTGACTGGGATACCAAGTGTTTGCATGAACTGGGATAGTGCAAACATTTAGGAATTTTGTTTGTAGTCTGTCGGAAATATTCGATTTATCTTTAAGGTGTATAAAAAGATTCTGCACCACAGCTTCCCAATCGTAGTTTCAAAATAGTGGTGCTACCTTTTCCTTTCTCCAGAGGTCCTACTGGGGTTTCCCAGTCCACGTGAATGTAAATTTCTCCCTTTTCATTATATTAAAGAACGTTGAACCAATTTGAAGAGAAGGCCACTTGGTAACCTGGTGCACAAGAATCGAGAGTTCTGTCTCAATATATTAAATACATTTGGCTTCTAGGTTAAGGGCACATCCTGCAACAAACAAAACAAGTGTTGGCAGTGCCAACGGTTTGTGGTTTTAAATAGGCATGTGATAGACATTTGATAGGAACAGTCGTAATGGTACAAACTGACCATTAATGGAAGAAGCTGCAAAATGGTTTGCGTACCTAGGCATACAATAGAACTGCCTGGCAAATGCAAATGTAATCCTTATACACAAGCCAGGCTTTGCCAATCAATGCTTGTTGTTAAAATGACTTCAAAGAAGGACACACATACAGCTTGTAAAACAAGTGACTGAAGGCCCAATTTATATTTCACAGAAGTACATTTACAGCATCATTTAAGCCATTAACTCTCAGAGGACTGCTTTTAAATCACACTGGTTGGCACTTCTAGAACACAGTTTGATGTTATTTCATGATAAAGCTAGCACAGAGATCACAATAGGATCTGTTTAGGATGGTGAGGGACAGGGATTTGGTATGAATGGCCTTAGGCAGTAGAATGGACAGGGGCAGTCAATAGGGTGGGTATGTAACCAAACAACACCTACAAACCTTGTGCCACTCCACATATTCCATCTCCCTCCTAGCTGTACAACAATGCAATAGTTTCAGCACCACCTAATAGAGAAAATTAAATAAAAACACTGAGCAGAAGAAAACATTTTAACCATTTTAATTCTGCATAGAGAAGTCAGTGGCAGCTAATGAATTTTTAAATGTGTGGTCTGTAAATGTTGTCCATGTCTTAGTTGGCATGCATGTGCCTAAATTTAATATGTGAGATTTCTGGGAATTCGCCCCAAAGATGTTTTTCCTAAATTGGCCAAAAAGATGCTTTTTAAAAAGCCATATGGAAAAGAAGATCTGTACAGCAACACATACAACATTCCATTACTGAAGATGCAGGTTCCATCGCCTCATCAATTGTTTTAAACGTGCCACATTGCCCCACATTTTGCCTCAGGTTCTTGTTGAACCATAGCTGTTCAGTGTGGCCCTGTCCTGCCCACATGTCACAATCATTTGCCCAGTGGCGGTTGGCGACTTTGAAAGGTGGTGGGGTGTAAATTTAGCAAGCCAAATATGGAAACGAGGGAGCACAGCGAGCGAGTCCTATCCATATCAGGGGGCAGAGGGGTTGCACTTGAGTTTTCCCCCAAGGATAATTTTGGAAACATGGCTTTCAAAATGTGCAATTTACTGTCCACCCCACACAAACATGGCCATGGTACATTATTCTTATTTATACAAGTGTGACAGTGTATTTAACCGCAGCTTGTATTGAGAATAGCTGGTACTATTTTGTTTGCGTAAAGAAATTCATTATATAGATATCCAGTAATGCTGGAAAAATATCATTTTCTCAAGCTGTTACTGGAATTCATATATGTTAATCCCCTTACTAAGGTGGGATTTTAGGCATTATCGGAAAGGGGAGAGTACGCTAAAATATGACATGGTTACCACATAATTAATGCAACATTTGTCCAACCTCTAATGCCTGCCTGGTCGAGTTCCCATTGCTTCGGTTGCTCAAAGTTGGAACAGGTCGAAAGCACAGGTCACAGAAATAGCACATACATATTGCATGGAGAAAAATCCAACAGAAGTAGTTTAAGTTAAAGAGTAGATTGAGCTGGCGAAAATTACTACAGAGGAAGAGAGAGAATTGCAGGAGATAAACAAGTGACAAAGGTAAGGGAAGACCACTAGAGCAAAAGAGGGTGCAGTGGAAACCAGATAATCAGAGGAAGATAGAGAGATGCTGTTAGGCAAGATTGTGTGCAGTACCCTTTGGGAGACTACAGCAACCTTGTCCTCCTGGCAATAGGGAACCCAACCTTTGGTATAAGTCTGTAATAGGCCAGGCTTATCTCAAGAGGGGTGTATAAAGTAAGGCAAGGAACCCTCTTTTTTTATAAGGGGGCTTGACTCCAGAGGGTAAGGCGAAGGTTTTGAGAAAAGAGTGGAGTCAGCAGCTACCCTGGTCATTGATGTTTTGTAGGATTCTTTTTTGGGGAGGCAGTGGAGCTAAATTAGCACATATCTGTTAGATCTTAACATAAACGCAAAGAAGTTAGATTCTTTTTCAAACATAAAAGGTTGAGATTTATTACATTTTCAAAAGTAAAAAAACCTTTTCAAGAGTAAAAAAGCGAAATATGCCATCCTTGGCACAGAAAAACATTTTTTACACAATGTTATGCAATGGTTGTGCATATAGGTGGGTTAGTACATCAATAGTGACTGTAATTACATATACTGCTAGTGTTGCGGCAGTACGTAAAACTTGTCGACACACACAGAGTTCAGGTGTTTCTAGTTCGGTGAGTAGATGGAGCGGCCAGCGGTTGAGAATGTAGAACCTGCTGGTGGATGCACCGGACTGTCTTCAGGACTGGGGGAGCTTTTGAGAGCAGAGGTGTTTGTTAAGTGCCAGGCACCTGAAATTGGTGAGACAAAGGATAGAGTGTTATAGGGGAAGATTTAAAAACAAGGGGTATTCGGAGAGAGACACTGCAGAAAAGGAACCTACCTAGGGTAGTTGGAGCATCATGGCTAGCGTGGTTTGGTATGGGCCAGAATCTGGGTAAGTCGCTGGCGATTACTTGAGTCCAAAAATGGACCGACGGTCTCTGAAACAAGTTGGAAAACCGGGTTTGTTGGGATGTAATGAATTACAATGAGCAATATAGGCAATGGTGGTAGGTGAACAGTTACCTGGTCTGGTCAAACAATTGAGTCCCAGGTGGTGCTAGATGAGAAGATGTCTCTAACTAGGGCACAGGGTAGCCGCGGTCTGTTGTAGACAAAAGAGTGAAGGGGAGTTGGCCATTAGGCAGCTAGTTGCAAAGGTAAGAAGTGATTTGTGAGGCATACTGGTGCAAGCGTCGAGATGTCATGCTGTTGGTGCACACTTGGAAAATCAATATCGAGTGCCAGTGATCAAGGTAGTTGCCTTGGTAATGAAAAGGCATACTGGTGCAGGCAATAAAAATATCTTGGTGCTATTGTCCAGCGGTCTATTCAATATCGAGTGTCTGTGGTCGACTTGTTGTTTGTGATTGTTATTTTATTACTTTTTATTATTATTGCGACTTGAATGTGAGACTAAGAAATCAACAAAGGGCCGGTGCCTGTGCAGATGTAAGTTTCGGTTACAATCAAAAGACTGGTGTCTCACGAGGGCTGGGTCTCCCGTGATGTAGACGCAGTGAGTAGTGGCAACTAGCTTTCAGGACTGCTAAGGCTGTTGGTTCCCATGTGTTTAGTGGAAATGGGAGCAGTCTGAAGCAAAAGCTTACCTCTGCAGTCGAGCTGTGTCGGCGACTGACGGAGCTGTTTGATACGCGCGCAGGCGTATATAGAACGAATTAGTTAAAGGCGCGCTCAAAAGGCGCACGCGTGGAGCGGGTAGTGTTACTGTATCTGCGCATGCTCTTTGTGGGGAACCGGACTAGTAGTCTTTGGGATTGCCGGTGAACCTCCAGGGCGTTGGGGAAGGGGAACCTAATATGTAGTAAGGGTCCATGACGATCAGTCTCAACAACAAATGAATAAATCAATGCAAAAACAAACTGCAGGTTCATACACTTCTTGGTTTGTAGTAACTGGGGTTTCTGAGAAGAACCTTTTCGATAAGTTCCGGTACTTGAAACACAGCATGAAGGAACAGGAAATACTGTTAATACTATAAGTACTTCAAATATAAATTTGCATGTGATTATTGTGGCATACAGGCAACATGTCAAACAGTGGTCCAGGGGGTGTTTTGGACGAACAGATTTGATTATATAAGTGCTTCAAACGTAAAGTTGCATAAGTTGCATACAGACAACATGTTAAAAAAGTACATACATTTGCTGGTTCACGATAAAGTAAGTTCTCAGCAAGGCAGAACTATATAGACTTTTCAAAGGGAGCATTGAAAGACAGACGTTTCTGCTAATCAATGATGGTATGGAGATCCAGTGGTCTGGACAAAACTCAGGTGGGAGCTGTACAAGGCCCTTAGGTGAGAAGACAGTGGGCCTCATTACACGTTGTGTGATAAAAAACGGAATTTAATGGCATGGCGCTATTAGCGTGACCGCCCTCGCAAGAGGCTGCTAATAGCGTCCCATTACGAGTACATAAATGACCGTACCGCCATGCCGCAAAAGTCCCCAAAATGCCCCTTACCGGCTTCGACCAAAGAGCTGATAGCACCTCCGCTATTAGCGGTCACCGTTAAAAAGCGGAATCGGAAATAGCGTCATCGCACAGGAACGGGAAAGAGCATGGCGGCCATCTTTAAAAACACAATCCATTGCCATCCTCTGCATCCAGGACCTCTTTCCGGAGAACTCCGACAAGAAATCATCCCGGATAACCCAAAGATGCCCAAGGCCTAAAAAAAGCTGCTGATCGCCAGCGTAAGGAAAAATTCTCCAATGAGGAGCTTATAATGCTGACCGGGACACTTGCAGCTAATGCAGAAGTTGTCTTCATCAATGATATGTGGCGGGAGGCCCTCCTAAAGAAAAAGACCATCTGGGCCGAAGTTGCCCACAAAGTCAGTGCGGTGGGCACTACCACCCGCAGTGTCAAGGACTGCCGCAAGAGGTGGGGCGACCTCCGGGTTCGTGTCCGGAACATACTATCGGTCAACCGTAACCTGGCAATGGCCACAGGAGGTGGCACAGAATCCCCTTTGAAGCTGAAGGAGTGGGAGGAGACCTGTGCCTCCACAATTGGAGTAGAATCCATAGAGGGTGTCGGAGATATGGAGCATGGTGTGGCCATTTCATCCGATGGAGGTGAGTTTATACATCAAACAATGCACAGTGAAGGGTGAGGGGTCCCCCAGATATGTGTCCATGACCAGGCCATTGATCCAGCCACAAACATACATGCATGCATCACCATATACACGTGCAACACAGACCCATCCATGCATGACCCACCCGACATCCCCATTACAAAAATCAATAATAAAGAGGCCCCGATGCATAGAGCAGCATGACGGAAACATTCTGCATAAGGCACCTAGAACCATTAACGATGAAATACCCTATTTTTGTCCCCTACATGATCACCGACAGACACTGAAGACACATGCACTGCAACACGTACTCCCCCAGCAGCCAAAAAGGCCAGGATGAATGAGACAGGGGACACCGCCACCACCTGAAGGGGAACTGGGAGGAGTGTCCATCAGCAGAGGGCCAAAGGCAGCAGGAGCACCAGTTCCACGCAGCCTGAGGGCACGGCTGCTGTTATTGCTGAACCCACGCCAGTGTGCCCATCATAGGTGAAATGAGCTCGGAGGGCACGCACTCCGCTGCCACCAGTTCAACTGGTGAGGCAGCAGCCAACGCACTGCTCACTGACGAGGAGGATGCAATTGACATTCTAGATCAAATCCATACCCCCAGCCCAACACGGTCCATTGAGGAAAGGCCAAGGGAAATGTCCAGATCAGGTAGCCATGGTGTAGATGACACCCACACCATTGAAGGGGCATGGAGCCCTCAGGTGTCCTCACCTGATGCCGGAAGCACGGACCAGGGCGCAGCAGCCAGCCCAACAGCACATACCACCCAACCTGACCTTGCAATCGTCAGCCGGAGGCAGGAAGACCTTACTGCGCTGGTCGCCCAGCATGTGGTCGAGACAGGCCGTCTGAGGGATGACCTCAGCATATATGCAGGCCAAACAAGGGAGGCCATTGAGGCCTGCACTAACAGGATCTGCCAGGAAATGGGCCAACTCCGCCAGGCCATTACACGTATTGGGGACATCATGGAGTGGCAATACCAACCCCCAACACAGGATCGACCGGGCATCTCCTCCTCGGCGAGTTCCCAGCAGACAAGCCCCCTGCGCCGCTCTCAGCGCAACCTGAGGCGCCCCACATCACAACCACCCAATGGTGGAGGAGGCCCTGAGGCTTAGGTCCAGCAAGGACTAGGTGGCACATGTGGAGCAGGACACGTAGACACCATAATGCTCACATGGGGGTGTTGTGGGGGGAGGGGGGAAAGGGTGTATTTCGGGGTGTTGTGGGGGAGGGCGGAAAGGGTGTATTTGGGGGTGTTGTGGGGGAAGGGGGGAAAGGGTGTATTTGGGGGTGTTGTGGGGGAGGGGGGAAGGCGTTTTCACAGTTGGGGTCATGCACTTTTTGTTCACATTCTGTTCACAATACACTGTTCTGAAGTTGAAACACAGGCGTGGTCTCCATCATTGTGTATGTGTAATTTATTGTGGACAGGGTTCTTTGTGGGCCTCAAAACATGCATCAGGGCAACAATACCCATCTCCATCCATGATATTTCACCTTTGTACCTGATGAAATTCCTGAATCAGATGCTGACGCACATCGTGTGCCTCCTTGCCATTGCCTCTTGCATGTCCTGGCAGAGCATCTCACCCATACTCATCCCCATCCACATCATCCTCATCTGGTGGTTGCATGTCAATGTCAAGTGGCATAGGCACATTCCATCAGATGCACATTTTGTGATGCTTTACACATGCCATGGTTGTCTTCGCCACTTTGTCATGGCCGTACAGGAGAGCCTCACCCAGGCCGCTTAGGCACCAGAGCACTGTCATTGGAAGGCCAAATGCCAGCTCTATCACGACACGGGTACGGGTATGTGCAATATTGTAGTCCTCTTCCTGCTGGTTCTGTGGGTTCCGTACAGGGGTTAGGAGCCACCTCTTCAGTGGATAGCTGGCATCGCCTATATGGTGTGAGGAATGGGTACCGTGGCAGGAATATGTGTTCACATGCATACTTCAGGAGGGCATCGTGTACCTGGTTCAGTGTGCATGAGATTACTGGTTGTGAGATGCCATGCATCTGCACCACAGTATGCTGCTGGGAGCCTGTGGCCAGGAAGTGGAGCACATTCACCACCTTCAGTAGAGGGGGGATTGCAGTTCTGATGTCTATGAGGGTCACAATGTTGTCATGTATCTTATCCATGATGCTGGTGATGGTATACCGGTCCAGACGGTACAGGGTAGGTATCTGCTCTGGTGTTGGGTAAAATGGACTGCTTTGGATCCTGGGGTTTGTTGGCTGCCCTTGTGGTATTTCTGGGTGCCCTGGTGGTGCTTGCTGTGCCAGTCTTGCCATCCTCCTCCTCCTCCTCCTGCGTCTCCTCTGTGCTGCCTGTTGTTGTTGGTGCTGCACTGCAATCATGTACTCAAGCCCATGTCATGCTGCTGGTATTGGGACCATCTTGGTGTGGGAAGGGGTGTGGGAAGGGGTGTGGTGTGCTCTTTTGTGCTGCCTGTCTCCATTGCCTCCACCTGTGCTGATTGTGTCCACCTGTGGCAGATGGGAACACTGCTCAGGTCTCTTAACGGGTGTTTTTCGATGCCGTTATTAGCACCATGCCGGTAAGGGTTTTTTGGGTCTTTACCATGCCGTTAATGCCATGTCCGCAAGGCTTGTAATGGCGTGCTATTAGCGCCATGGCGCTATTTCCGGACTGGGGGGCGCGCGCCCATGGCCTTGCCGCTATTAGTGGCACCGTACTTACCGGGTCCGCTAATAACGGAGGGTCTGGGTCGTAATTGGCTTGGGAAATTAACGGTACCGGTAATTCTTTACCGGTACTGGTATTCCCTTACCGCACAACGTGTAATGAGGGAGGCCCAGTGTCATTTATTAAAGAAAAGGTTCCACTCGATGGATATGTTTAGACCGTTTTTGACAGAGTCAAGGCGGTATATCCATTTCTGCGCAAGTTTTTGGAGTGCCAGATCGCGATCACCTCCGTGGAAAGGGTTGTTGACGGTCTGCAAGATGACCCAGAAAATGTCATTATGGCTGTGTTTCTTCTGCTTGAAGTGAGCTACTAGGGGTTTGTCATCGACGAGATTCTTGACACAGGAGCGGTGTTTACAGATTCTTTGTTTAATTTCTCTTTTACATTTACCAATGTAGATCAGATTGCAGGGACATTTTATGGCATATATTGACCATTTTGTTTTGCAGTTGCTGAAGTTAGGAAATGTCCATCTTGTCTCTTTTAAGTCGATGTGTTTGATGTTTTTGGTTAAGCAGCACACTGAGCAGTTGCCGCATTTGAAGTTGCCTTTTACGAGGGGGAGATCCCACAACGTGGTTTGCCTTGTCTTTTCTTTTGTTTTGTCTTCATATGTGTGCACTAGGCGATCTTTTAGATTTCTATTGCATTTAAATGCAAATCTGGGTCTTTCTGGTTTGAAGACGTCTGTGTTCAATGTATCCCAGTGGCTGAGAATGCTCTTCTTGATACGGTTGATAAAGGACGTGAAGGTGGTTACGCATGTCATCCTTGTTGTTGGTATTTCTTTGGCTGTTGGAGTGAGGCACTGTTCTCTATCAGTGTGTTTTGCTCTTCTGCAAGCTTGACGTATGACGTGTCCGGGGTAGCCTCGTTCTTTAAGACGCATGCTGAGATCGCTACTCGTGGAGTCATATTCGTTGTTGGTACTGCAGTTTCTTCATAGTCTGAGGAATTGACCGAAGGGTAGGTTCATCTTTAGGCCTTTAGGGTGGAAGCTGCTGTAGTCCAGAAGGGTGTTCTTGGATGTGGGTTTCCTGTATAGGGTCGTGGCTAGACCGTTGTTAGGATCTTTGTAAATGTGAAGATCCAGGAAAGGTATCTGGTTTCGGTTTTGCTCGAAAGGGCATTGGATACAGGGATTGCGTTTGTTGAGCAGTCTACAAAAATGAGCAGTTGATCATACGTATCCTTCCAAGTCATAAAGACATCGTCGTTGTATCTACACAAATAACCGATAGAGTTTTTGAAGGGATTGGAGGTATGGTAAATGGAATGCTGTTCAAAAGAGTCCATAAAAGGATTTGCCACGTCTGGGCGAAAGTTGCCCCCATGCTCGTACCGTGACACTGCTGGTAAAAGGTTTCTTAAAAAATGAAGTAGTTTTCTGTTAATGCTATCCTTGTGCATTCTAGCAGAAAAGAGGTGGGCGGGTCTAGGCGGGTTCTTTTATCCAAGTATGTGGCAAAGGCTTCTACATTCCATTTGTGGAATGCTAGTGTAGAGTGACTCTACGTCAAGGGTCACTAGTAGATCATTGCTGTCCACAGTTAGGGTTCTTAGCTTTTTTATCATTGCAGTAGTGTCTTGTATGTAAGATGGCATACAACTGATGAAAGGTCTTAAGAAATGATCAATGTAGATCGATAAAGGTTCTAATATTGAGCCGATCCCGGCTACTATCGGTCGTCCTGGTGGGTTCTCTGCATTTTTGTGTATTTTTGGGAGCAGGTAGAAGGCTGGAATAATCTGATGATGGTTTACCAAGAATGCCTTTTCATCGTCGTCTATCCAACCCTCCTGCCAGGCATGGCAATTTAGGCTTTTGATTTCGGACAGTAGTCTGGTGGTTGGATTGGCAGGAATCTGTCTGTAAAACTTTGTGTTGGACAGTTGTCTGGTCACTTCGTTGTTATAGAGGAGGCGACTCCAGAGGACAATGCCTCCCCCTTTATCAGCTGGTTTGATCAGGAAGTTATGATCTCCTTCTAGTGATTTTAGTGCCTCGCGTTGTGATTTAGTTAGATTGTTTTTGTAGTGGATGGTATTGGATCTAAACATTTCTCGCATCTCAAGTAAAATGCGATTTTCTAAACTGAGGATCTCCGGACATACCATCGATGACAGAGGTGTAAAGGATGACTGAGGTTTTAGACCTGTTGTTTCTGGTGGATCTTTTTCCGGGCTGTCCCTGAAGAAGTAGCGGAGGCGGATGGTTCTGAAAAATTTCCTAAGTTCTACTTCTGTGCTGAACTGGTCGGGTTTTGTGTTTGGTATAAAGCTGAGACCTTTACTGAGAAGATTGATTTCGTCGGACGATAAGATGTGGTCGCTGAGATTGAAAATTGGAATTACCATGTTTGCGTTGGCGGGACCCATTGTCGGGTTCGCATTTGGTGGGGCCCTTGGAGTCTCGGCCGTCCGCGCTTGCCTCGCCCCTTGAAAAAACTGCTGCTGTGGTTGGTTGGTTCCTTGGTTTGCCCCTGCCTGTCCACTTGTTGCAGAATCGGAGTCGCTGCTGTGAGAGCTGTTTGAGAAAGTTACAAATTTCTTGTTCCTTCTTGGGTTTTGTCTATTATTAGATGATGTTTGGTTTTGTTGGTCGTAGAAACCGGGTACTATGTAAGGATAGGTTTTCTCTTCTTTATAGTTTTTTATATAATTTTGTACCTTCCAAAGTTTTTTATTAATTGTGAATTTTTTGAATTTGGCTATCTCTTCTTCTATTTTCTCCAGGTGGGTTTTGATTTCTGTAATTATGCAGTCTGTTTTCATTTTGTCTTCAAGGGTTTTTAATTCTTTTTGTTGGTTCTTACTTTCCTCGTCTGCTGTCTCGATCACTAAGATAATCCAGTCGCGTGAACATTTGTTACCGTCTCCGCTGAATTTCTTCATGAACCGGGGGTTATCAAGGAAGACTTGTGGGATATTCACCATCGGGTATCACGCCGGCTTTTAGATATTCTAGCATCAGTTGGCCAAGGGACTCTGTCCGGATTAGTTTTTTCTTTTTCTGTAGTAGGATGTCTAGATCATTTGGGCCAGGATTGTTGGCTGGTCCTGTTGGTGTTGTAGTAATACCCAAAAGTGATGGGGTGTCTAACAGTTTTTTATGGAGTTCGTCAGAAAAACTAACGATATTAACATTCTCCATTGAGTGTTATTTGATAAATAGATAAGCCCAACAACCAAAGGGTTGTCCAAAGGGGTGTATAAGGTAAGATAAGGAACCCTCTATTTTTTTATAAGGGGGCTTAACTCCAGAGGGTAAGGCGAAAGTTTTGGAAAAAGAGTGGAGTCAGCAGCTACCCTGGTCATTGACGCTTTGGTAGGATTGTTTTTTGGGGAGGCAGTGGAGCTAAATTAGCACATATCTGTTAGCTCTTAACATAAACACAAAGAAGTTAGATTCTTTTTCAAACATTAAAGGTTGAGATTTATTAAATTTTCAAGAGTAAAAAACCTTTTCAAGAGTAAAAAAGCGAAATATGTTATCCTTGGCACAGAAAAACATTTTTTAGTTTAGTTTAGTTTATTATTTGATAATGTGCATAAAACCCTGGGGTAGCCGGGCGCAGCAGGTACAAGGATACTTAAGCTTAGGTTGCATACAGAGGATAAGAAACATGTCAGTACAGTGCATACATGTCAATACAAGCAGTGGAAATGAGAACTGACATGTTACAGTATTGAGAGTACGTATATACAAAAAAGTAAAAAGGGTAAAAGCAAAATAGTCTTAGCCTGGGTTTCAGGAGTATCACGGCCGTTAGGTACAGCTAAAATTAGTTGTCGTTGGACCACTCCATCTACTCACCGAACTAGAAACACCTGAACTCTGTGTGTGTATGTGCAGTATATGTAATTACAGTCACTATTGATGTACTAACCCACCTATATGCACAACTATTGCATAACCTTGTGTAAAAAATGTGTTTTTGTGCCAAGGATGGAATATTTAGCTTTTTTACTCTTGAAAAGGTTTTTTACTCTTGAAAATTTAATAAATCTCAACCTTTAATGTTTGAAAAAGAATATAACTTCTTTGTGTTTAGCACAAATCTTTAGCACATATCTGTTAGATCTTAACATAAACACAAAGAAGTTATATTCTTTTTCAAACATTAAAGGTTGAGATTTATTAAATTTTCAAGAGTAAAAAACCTTTTCAAGAGTAAAAAAGCTAAATATTCCATCCTTGGCACAAAAACACATTTTTTACACAAGGTTATGCAATAGTTGTGCATATAGGTGGGTTAGTACATCAATAGTGACTGTAATTACATATACTGCACATACACACACAGAGTTCAGGTGTTTCTAGTTCGGTGAGTAGATGGAGTGGTCCAACGACAACTAATTTTAGCTGTACCTAACGGCCGTGATACTCCTGAAACCCAGGCTAAGACTATTTTGCTTTTACCCTTTTTACTTTTTTGTATATACGTACTCTCAATACTGTAACATGTCAGTTCTCATTTCCACTGCTTGTATTGACATGTATGCACTGTACTGACATGTTTCTTATCCTCTGTATGCAACCTAAGCTTAAGTATCCTTGTACCTGCTGCGCCCGGCTACCCCAGGGTTTTATGCACATTATCAAATAATAAACTAAACTAAACTAAAAAATGTTTTTCTGTGCCAAGGATAACATATTTCGCTTTTTTACTCTTGAAAAGGTTTTTTACTCTTGAAAATTTAATAAATCTCAACCTTTAATGTTTGAAAAAGAATCTAACTTCTTTGTGTTTATGTTAAGATCTAACAGATATGTGCTAATTTAGCTCCACTGCCTCCCCAAAAAAGAATCCTATCAAAGCGTCAATGACCAGGGTAGCTGCTGACTCCACTCTTTTCTCAAAACTTTATCTCAAGAGGGGTCAATGTGAGCTGTAAGGTTGTGAGAGTTTTACAGTGACAGTTATTCAAATAAACACTTATACTCAAGGTTTTCCTGATTAAACCATTATTAATTTAACAGTCAGTTAAATAAGCCTTCTTCAGAAGGGAGCAAAACATGTAACAATTATAATACACTTCAAAACACACTCTGTTTTGCTAAATCAGATGATACGCATTGGGGATGGCACACAGACACGCCCTACACCCTCAGGTGACTTAAATAGCCAGGACACTGTGTACAATGATTTATCACTGGTACATTTAGAGCAATATAGAGCTTGGGTGTAAAGGATTAGATAGAGTAATACAACAATGGTTAACAAATAATTCATGAACTGGTAAGTACTTTTTAAACCTTCCAATGCAAAGTAAATTAACCCTTTGCTGGAGGAAAGGCAAAAGCACAAAGTCAGAGGTAAGAAGAGTCTCTCAGGGAGCCAGGATAGCCAATGTTAGTTGAGCAAAGTCTAGGAGACCTGAAGATCTTCTTTGCAGGTAAGTAAAAAGTCTTGCAAAATGTTTTTAGAAAGGTTTGTAGAAATGAGATTCAAATGAAGGGCCACAAGCTGGGAGGCTTGTGAAGGGCAAAGCTGCAAGCAACTCTGTATTGTCTCGGGAGGATAGCTCAGCTGCAACATGTTCACCCTGGAAGCAAGACAACAAGCAGCACCACAGGTTCGATCCCCGGGTCCGCGCTTAGAAACCTCTGGGTATTAAGTGCGTTATAAATAACCTATCATATACCATATCATAATGGCAACCAAGACAAGTCTCAACTGAGAACAAGTGAGGCTACACAACAAGAGGTAAGTCCTCTTAGGTTTACAGTACTTTTGGTTAGAAGAAATGGTTCCAGCTGGCTTCTGTTCCTGTACAGCTCTGCAGATCCTGTTGTTCCTGGGCCTCAGTGGTGGGGACAAGAGGGAGAACATCTGGGGACTCCTGCACTGCAATGGGAAAGTCAGCGGCAGCAAACGGCCAACTTCAATTCAGCGGCACTTCATGGTTTCAGCTCCTCGCGTCTATAATACTTTCACCTTGATGATAAAGCACACCCTCAGTAGAGTGTTGTTTCACATGTTGAGGCTGGGGGGCATGTGAGGAATTCGACCATTCGCAAGAGGAGTGTGAGCTCGCCTGGGCTTTTTAGATTTTTGGATAATGAAAATTAATGATGGGAGATCAACCTCCGAAAATGTTTGAGGCCATCCCGCACACATTTACTCTGCTCACTGAACAAAACGCTTAGTCATGTGTACTCTGGGAGGACACAGCCTACAGGCGCTGTCCTCCCGTTACATGTTCAGATGGAATTTGACAGCCACGGGTACATCAAAGATTTTCGAGAAGGTGGAGGCACACCTTCCTTCGGCCATGGGCAGCTTAATTAAAATATCAAAGGTTCCATGGATCTGCTTTTCCATTGTTCAGTTCGGCTGGTGGCAGCGCATACTGAGAGATTATTGAGGCAAGCCTGGAAGGGGCTTGTTTGCTAGATAGACAACAGGAAAGTGGGGGCTAACACACATTTGGTATGCAATGTGTCAACTTGAAGCTAGTTCCCACACCTCTGTATGAAAGGCAATGAATGGCATGCCCCAGTCCATTATTTACTGTAGGTACCCCTACAGAGCGGACCCCTTTCAGAGGGGAGATGTATGTGATTTGAGGGAGACGGGAAGTCTGATCTCATCACAAACTTCAAGGGAGACATGCGCTTTGATCAAGAATCCCAGAGGGCTAGTTAACCAGAGAGACACTTTGATCTATAACAGACAGGAAGATGGGTGGGACTTAGGTATATGTTGTCATCCCTTATCTTTCCTGTTTCAGAGCACTCTGGTCTTGACCTCATGCATAACAGAAGATTGTTTGTGGGCACCCGGGATTTGTCCAATAAGGTAGGCTTACCTTGCACTAATCACTGGGGCCCATGTGGCTTTAAAAGAGGGCTGAACCCCTTACTTAGCAGACCATCCAACGACTTTGAAATGAGTAAGAAGGCGGACTCCTTTGGACCTGGGCTACCTTACATCTTCCACCAGTGAAGGAAGTCCACGAGTTCCTAGAGGGAAGGAAGATTCCTCCCCCAAACAACTCCCAGGGAACAGAGGGAGATACCAGACTCAGAGGACCCATCCAGCAGCTCCAAAACCAGTACCCAGGCCAGCACACAGCGTGTCCTGCTAGATTCTGCCAGCAAGCTTCCTAGGGGGAAGTGCCAGAGAGTATCAGAATGAAGGACAAGGACGTTGCCTGCAAGCACTCTCCTAAGGTTTGGGCCATCCACCTTGAAAGGATGACACAAGCCCTGTGAATAAGCTAGGAGGAGTGCTGCTACAAGCATCAAACAGAGTCCGTCTTTTAAGGACATTTTCGAGACTGTTGATTCCTCAAACCACAACCAGATACCCTGCTGACTATTGTCATGCTGCAGTTGCCAGAGCCATCTGAGAAGCCTCGACCAGCATTCCCGATCCACCAACCAGCGCAGAGACAACGATTCTTGGCGCTGAGCTGCCATGTAGGCCAGCCTGCAGCCGTCCGTCCAGCCTCACTTGGCAAACTCCCTGCCGCCTTATATCCGCAGCTGTCTCCCACCTTGAACTCTGTGTTAGGAGCTGCAAAACAGCCTGGAACCACCTCAAGGCTGTTTTTGCTCCCTCATTTTCCCAAATGTCCATATATTGTCCCAGTATTGTCGCACCACTTGCATTGCCCTACACCTGCCAAATTGTCACAGCCCAGTTTTCCCCCACATAACTCTGATTGCAACAGAACATGCTGATTACCCCCTGACATACCAACACATCACTCCCATTGCCACTACATCTGCCCCATTGAACTCTCACTGCTCCCATAGCTGTATCATTACACTCTGATTTGAGCATGTGTCACTTTCATTGCTCCAAACACTGTCCTATAACCCCTGACCTGTACACATGTATCTTTTCTTTCTTGGTATGATACAATACACCCAGTCAAGCAGCCAGCACTATCAAACAACATAGTGCATCACCTCTCTCTCTCTCTTTCTCTCTCTCTCTCTCTCTCTTTGTCTCTCTCTCACACTGTCTCACTCTATGTCTCTGCCTTTCTTTTGCAATGTCTCGCTCTCTTTTTTCTCTCTTGGTGAAAGTGGAGTTGTTAAGTGTATTTTATAAAGCCACCCTGCATATCTTAAAGCAGGGAGGTGGGATGTGTTTTTTATGGTTAAAAGTAGCATGAGAACAGCAGCGACAGAGGCATTCCCTCCAGTGGGGACTGTATTGGGGACTAGTCTGGTATTTGGACTATTCATTGTCATTGAATGTGGCTTGCATGCCTTGCACAAATGTTGCCAGCATACTAAGGGCAGATGAAGGCGGCATGCATTGACTCTGCAGAGGTTGCTGCATTTCAAAACATGCCTTGTAAGGAACGAGAGATCCAGGCTGCAGGATATACAACTGCATTTTTATTTTTTGATACGTTTTACTTTTTTTAAATGCTTTAACAAATGTGTTGTGTCAGCAGCCCTACCAAACAATCAGTAGCCAGCATGCAAAATGCAGACTAGCTGCTCATTGGTTTTGATCTTTTTCAAGAAGGAAGAACCTTCAGAGACAAAATGGTGTGTATTCTCAGCAAAAGAAGCTAGTTAAAGGAGGACATTATTGAGTTGCACTAATAGAGTTTTTATAGTGACATTCCTGAAAATCTACAAAGGGTTCCATGTGTTAATATCCCCGCAAAAATATTTCCATGCAAACATATCGCCATATTTTTGTGGTGATATTAAGTCATGGAACCTGCGGGGGACACACCTGCAACCCCCGGTCCCAATAACCTCATAAATTATCACCACTAATAATATCCCCTATGGCTTTACCCCACAACCATATACATGACGATATTATTGGTCGGGATAATATTACCTGATACCCTACAAAGGGTATCTGAGGCTTCAAAAGCATGCCCTTTTATAATGCATTTGGTGTGAACCGTATTTATGAACAACTATTATCGTAATTTGTGCACCAGGGAGCTAACAACGGGCCGGTCGAATCGGCCCATTGTTAGCTCCCTGCACATATTCCCATTGAGCCCTACGGGGGCTCGAATGGGAATGAGGAAGCTCTGGGCCTGGGTTCCCTGAGGGAGGAATTACCGGGCCCTCCAAACTCGGAATGGCCCTGTAATTCCCCATTCAGGGAACCCGGACCCGGTTTTGGTGGCAGCCATGCCGCCAATAGCTGCATGGCTACCGCCAAAGCAGTAATGAGGCCCAAAGACTGTAATTTCCTGCATGCAACACGTTATAGCATCCATCGTCTTTTGGGTAACATAGCCAGCCACACTCTTTTGTAGTATGTTACATTTCTGCATTTTTTCTATCTGTGGGTGGTACTTGGTACATTTTTTCACAGCTTTAAAAAATAGCGGCATTGTGTAACATTGTACCAGAGGGTCATATTTCCACTACAGTCAACATTGAAGATCTGGCAGTGACACCCCTTTATTCTAGAGCATCAACATTGCTTTACAATAAAAGAGTCGGTGGCCGCAGACTTGCAGACTTGCAGTGGGGTTCTGCAAGGAATTTTAATGCACTGATGTTAGAGGTAAGAATGCTTAATGACTACGGGCTAGTTTGAGATAAACCACAAACACACATTATCGGGACTGCATACCTGTCTGTCACGCCCACGTTATCCAGTGCGCTACATACGCAGAATACCAACACCAAGGGCTGTCAAAAGGTGTTAACGAATATGGCGTTCCTACATGATTTCCATTTACCCTGGAATGCGACTACAGTAGAAATGAAAAAGCGATCGAGGGCAGAAATACTGTCATTGACCTTAAAATAATAATATGCACAAGCCAGTGAATATTTTCGATTGTTTTAGGCAGGACTGATAATTACTGACACGCCAAGTTAGGAATATACGATAAGATAATATGACAGGTTATGTTAAGTCTGTATTTTGTTTGTTCCTTTAAGGACTGCCCACTTGACCGCCTCGAAGCAGAACTCATTTCGGTTGGGGAGAGAATGCAAAGATCAACAAAAATAGATGGTCTTCATTTTATTTCAAACACATCCCTGAAGTACTATGTCACTCCTAATACACCTGCAAACAGATATTACAAACAAGGGAAAGATTGTCTCCTGGAACGGAGAGGAGTCCTAGAGGAAATCCATCATATTCACCTTCACTTGTTTGGGCATGGTAGGACACTGGAAACAGAGCAGCAAAATCTGTATTGCATTGTAATTCTCCTGAAATGGAAAGGAATCTCTCCCAGGTTCCTTGTCTTTGTCACTTCTTCAATCTACTGCCATCCAGATAAAATCATCGACCTCCCGATTTAAAAGACGGACGGCGGTAAGGGTTAACGGTCACCGTTAATGGCAACGGTGACCGTTAACCCTTACCGCCGTACTACGAGGTCCCTTTGCGGGTTGGAGGATTTAACGCCTGCTTCTTGCAGGCGTTAATATCCAACCCGCTAAGGGACCTCGGAGCTAATTACGGCACCGCAAAATTGCGGTGCCGTAATTAGCGCCTTCCCCATTTCCATAGAGCCGTATGGGGCAGAAATGGGAATGGGGAAGGGCAATGGCGGAAAGGGGATTTACCGCCCCTCCAACCTTGGAATGGGGCGGTAAATCCCCTTTCCGCCAAGGCGGTGCCGGTATTTTACCGGCATGGACCAAGGTGCTAATAGCACCTTGGTCCACCGCCTACCGTGTAATGAGGCCCTTAGGATTTGAAACATAATTTTATTGTTAGATAAACATCAGCATACAGTTTAAACAGCTACAAAACTGTTTATGCTCATCTTGAATAGCGACTAGAAAGCTACTAACATGGCGTACCATTAAGTATATAGAGGTGGGCAGTCTGATTTTAATATTTCAGTCCCTTGAAGCAGCTTTGTATTTATTTATTTATTGTTTCATTTATTTATAGTGCACACAACCCAGAGGTATCTAGGCGCTTGTTACAGAAAGTGCTTGATCAGAATATGTGGTATGTACATACAAGTGTGAAATCTCCCCAAATTGCAGGGAGCTCCAACAGTAAAGCATACAGTATAAACATGCTGAAGAGGCCTCTGCCTCTCGTCTTGTTGCGGGGAGCTACATTAGGTGTACATTCAATAGTCAGAGTAGTTTTTTACTAAATTTGAGCCATTTGAAAAATATCAACATATAGTTCTGTTTCAAGACTCCAATAGAGCGTATTTGTATCTCCAAACAGTCCAAATATGGGGTCAATTGGATATTTTGTTGCGACGTACTGCTACATTTCATTTTTGCATATTAAAGGTGAGCTTTTGTACATTGAAATGCATAGGGATTTCTTTGCTGAGCAAATGCAGAAGGTCTCCACCAGAGAGCAGAGATGACACCTTATTTCAATAGTCTGTCTTTAAATTATCACTATTCACAATAATTGGTCTTTGTTATGCCTATTTTCAATGATCTTTAACCTTGACTAATCCAAGACTGATGGCTGATGTCATGCCTCTGAGTAAATGCCCCCGATCTGTTAGCCTCTCAAGACTAAAACACGTTTTATTAGTTTATGTGAAATAGATTCTTTGAAGACAGGGCCTGGTGTCATGAGTGAATCCCTTTAGAAGATGTATAGTGTGTTCATGCGCTGAAATCCTGTGTTGAATCCAACCTTCTGGCCAGCTACAACTGGACTGAAGGCTCTGAACTCATGGATCTGATTCTAACTTTCTGGGCTAAGCCATGCTCAGAAATGTAAAAACACAAGGTGATTCCAATTTTGTTTCTCTGCTGTTTTTAATTATAATGCTAATCACAGTTTCAGGCATGTCATTTCAAATCTAATGCATGAACTCCAAGTACATACATATGTGAGAAATGCATTGAACTATAACATTGAGAATGGACATATTAATGTTAATTAAGGTAAATAAAATCTTGCAGTCTTAAACAGAAAATATGCATAGAATTTTATGTCACACAATTAGAATTTTTGGTTTCCTGTTCTTTAGGCTCAGGAAATGTGCTTTCACAAGAAGGCTTATGTACTGCACAAAACATGCAAGATGGGCATTAATGGAAATAATTTCTGCTACACTTTCTATGGGTTGCACAGTGGCTGAAAATAAATATGTCAGTGTGCATTGGTATAATGAAGTCTGGCTTTGAAATACATTACTTCAACAGTTTATTTTCCAACATCTGGGCATGCACCACAATCTGACAGTTGTCCCTTTTAAATGTGACAACAAGCAAAATGCAGAAATCCCTGATAAGAGTCAATTCTATTTCTCTTTCTCAGGCCAGGAAGGCCTTTCTCATTTTATTCATTTCAGCCCTTGTATTTTTCTATAACATATGCCACATCTATATATACGGTTCAGTCTCAAGACATCCCTATCTACGTGCCAGGAGTTTTTGTCGTGCACAATACCTACACTACAGTAATGGTACACTCTGGTTCACAATCCAGATGAATGCACTTGCTAATATCAACGCTTTTTCCAGTGGCACATGCAGTGCATAGAACAATCACCAAGTCACAGGAATCACAGATCTGCCCACATTAGCTTCTGGAGCCAGGCCTAATGGCCAGTGTACCCCCAGAGCAGGTCTGTGGACGACTGGGAGAGGTACATGGGATGTCTTAAAACCTCCCAAGCTGGGTCCACACAGTAAGGCAGGGACTGTCACAGCAGTGCTTAATTAGGAGAATGCAATTCAAGTGGACATGGGAATGCAGGGAACCGTGCAGTGGACGACCATGGTAGATGAAGGGACCATTAATTTGACTCTAGCAGAGTCCACGGATGGAAGAACCAGTGAAACCTGAGGGACCCCAGGAAATCTGGAGCATTGTTTTGCCCCATCTAGAATCCATCACACTGACTTAACCTACACCAGTAGAGGTGAAGACAGTGGGATCCACCTAACACAGCTACAAATCATATGCTGCTACATCTGCATGAATCTGGGAACTTAAAATGGGTCTGTCCCACTCTGACACCTTTTGAATCTATGGCTACACATTTCTGTTCACCCATGGAACCAAGGAAAGAGGAGCCAACTTGTTAGTTGGAGCTGGAGTATAAGGCCAATGAGGACACAGAAAAGTTGACACAAGTGTCCCCAGGAAAGGCCTACTAAACAGCCGCAGAGAAGAAAAGCTAGACCTACCCAATTTGGGAAACTGCCATTCAGCAATAAGTGTAGATCTGTTACAGCCAGAAGAAAATTATATTATAAAGCTTGTGACCAATTGTATGTGTACATGGTGATGGGAAGATCTATCTGAAGGTCTGGGCTCAGTGCTAAAGCGATTCACCCAGAGTCTTGTCCTCAATGAGGAGGTCTTCAGACTTTTGCAAGCCCAGAATGGGGAGTCCAAGAAGGCTAAGAATGTTGCCTACATTGAATAGGGTGGAGAAACCCATAAAACCTATTACACAAACTCAAAGGTAAGGATCATTGATTGGGAATTTCAGTCATGCCAGCATAGACCATTTTCTGAGCTTTGTAAGAGACTCTTACTATGATTAAGAACAGAGTAATATATTTTCTTTTTAGGTGTACGCTTGAATTTTGATACAATGTCCTTTTTTTCTTTTCGGGGTATGTCAGAAAGGCTATGTCTTATCCCATTTGAGTTCCCCTGGCAACCCCTTAAGAAAGAAACAGAAAGAACTTGGGATACTGCCCTTGGCTGAGCGGAAGTGTCCTTATGTTAAACCCTTCATAAGAGAACTTAAAGCCACTTCTCCCACATATTCTTATCTGAAAAGTATTTCTTTTGTTTGTACCAATACAAATCTGGTTACACCTTACACCCTTGTTTCATGTTGTGTATCCATCTGGCACACTCTGTTGCAGTTTATATTGATATACATGTAGCTCTCTTCCAAAGTTGTATTTGCTTTTAACACTGTTGGTAGCAAATCTCGCTTACAGCATTGGGTGGAAATGTTGAAGGATGTCTTTGGTATGGCATTGGCACAGTTACCTATGGACAATACATTGAAGCTGTGCAGGCCATCTGTATTCGTTAATGCAAATGCATGCATAAACTGAAAACCAATAGTGTTTCAGGTTATTGGCTAATTATACAGGCAGGTTGAGACATGTTATATGCTGCAATTTCTAGCAATTTCTAGAATTTACTCTATCCACAAGTGAATGGCGGTGAATATTAGAAAACTGCATTGAACGTTCAGGCTGCAGGGCAAGTTGCCTTTCCCCAGGAGCCCCCTTTCATTTTATTTCTTAATTTCTTTATGTTTCCCATTCTCCGCCAACTGCGTTTTCCTGCAGTCCCTACCCCCATTGTGTTCCTCTTGCCACCCGCTCCTCCCTGCTCGCATCTCCCCATTCCCTGATTGGTTCCAAGACCCAGAAAGGCTTTCCTTTCCTACAATAGAACCCACGGCCGCACAAGCTTCTCCATCTGTGTGCTGTGTTAGCTGAATTTGCCTTTCCCCAAGCAACCCCTTAAATGTTATTTGTTTTTAAAACTTGTTTGCCATTATGTGCCATCTGCACTTTCCCTGAGCCCCTTTACTTCCCCTTGCCGCCTGCTGATCCCCACTCCTGCCTCCACCTCCCAGATTGGCTCCCATTCATGCAAAGGATTTCCTTTCCTTCCATAAAACCTACGAGCACACAAACTTCTCCATCAGTGTGCCGCAGTAGTTGCAGGATAAGTTGGCTTCCCCCAAGTGCCCACTTTCATTTTATTTGTTTTTTGTACTTGTTTGCCCATTCTGCAACATGTGCGCTCTTTTCCTGCACTCCCGACCCCCATTGCGTTCCACTTGCCACTCTCTGCTCTCTGCTTCCCGCCTCCCTCCTCCCTGATTGGCTCGTAGACCCAGAAAGGCTTTCCTTTCCTTCCATAGAACCCACAAGCACAGGAGTGCCTCCATCTGTGTGGCAGGTAGCAGCAGGGTAAGTTGCCATTCTGCAAGCACCCCCTTTCATTGTATTTGTATATTTTTACTTCTTTGCCCATTCTGTGCCATCCATGATCTTTTCCTGACCCCCTTTGTTTTCCCGTTGCTGCCCGTTCCTCCCTACTCCCACGTCCCCCTCCCTGATGGGCTCCCAGACCAAGGAATCTCCCCTAATCAAGGTGTCTCAGGACAGCCACTGCCTGCGCCGCCCTCAGCTAAGGGCCTTGTGGCAAAGGGCAGCTCCCAACAAAGCAGCTCCATCCCATATTTGCCCATGTTCACCTGTGAAGCCAGCTACCATCAACCAGCAGCAACTGATAAGGTAAGTGTGATCTGGGTGGGGAGCACAGCAATTACTGTATTCCAGCATACCCTACCACTCTTATTACGGTACGAAAAAAATTATAATAATCACACCCTTTTTAATCACCCAGTAAATTTGTTTTTCAATCACTGCTGTAAGGCAAAGTAAGTTGTTTCCCTGTTGATTGTTGACACTCAAATTTAGGTGTCTTCTCCTGCTGCCCAATTGTCACTGCATTTACTGTTGAGCCCCAAACTTAGGCATTTCTCCATCTATCCAGGCACCTCAAATATTGGTGTTTTGTCATTTACTGCTCTCTTTCAAATCTAGTTCTCACTGCATTTACTTTTGGGGCCCAAACGTAGGTGTTTCCGCATCTATCCAGGTACTAAAAATGTAGAAATTTGCCATCTACTGCTGGGTTTCATACCTAGGTGTCTCTGCATTTACTGTTGAGACCCAAACGTAATAATTTCTCCATCTATCCAGGTACCTCATATGTAGGCATTTTTTATCATGTGCTGCTGTGTTTAAAATCTTGGTGTCAATGCATTTGCTGTTGAGCCCCAAAATTAGGTCTTTCTCCATCTATCCAGGTACCTCAGATTTGGTTGTTTTATCACTTACTCCTGTGTTTCAAATCTAGATGTCACCGCTTTTACTGTTGAGCCCCAAATATAGGCATTTTTCCAGGTATACAGGTACCTCAAATGTAGCGGTTTATCGTTTGTTGTGTTTCAAATCTAGGTGTCACTGCATTTCATGTTAAGCCCCAAACATAGGTTTTCTCCATCTATCCAGGTATTGTATTGTATTGTATTTATAAAATTTTATATAGCGCTTTAAAACAAAGCGCTTAACATGAAACAACAAGGATACAAAAGAAGCAGTAGAATCCATACATTTGAGATACCTCAAATTTGGGCATTTTGTCATTTACTGCTGTGTTTCAGCTCTAGGTGTCAGTGCATTTACTCTTGGGCCCCCAAACTTTGCCATTTCCCCATCTATCCAAGTACCTCATATTTGGGTGTTGAATCACTTACTGCTGTGTTTCAAACTAGATGTCACTGCATTTGCTGTTGAGTGCCAAATGTATGCATTTTCTCCCATGAGAAGAACTGGGGAGTACGCCAGACCAGAGTGGAGTGCAGAGAAGAAGAGAGTCATCCAAATGGGAGGGAGACTTAGGTGTACCCAACTTAATCGGATCACCGGCCGAGGGCATTAGAGGAAAAAATGAGGAGAGAGAGGCATCTTGATCTTGGAACTGAAGGACCGCTGGGCGCAGGGAGCGCATCCCCCCCTGGAGAAGCCTGTGGGGGTGGTAGTTGATGTATGCCAGGGTGTGCTGGGGTAAGGAATATGTGCAGCACTTGGTCTGATTATTGGGGGTGGAACAGTGCTCCCAATGAATGACCCATTGGGGGCCCACTCTTCTGCATGCAACATTGGACTGGTGAGTACAGCAGACCACAGTCTAGAACAGGGGAGGGGATGCATGCCTCAGTGAGAAGAATGGGAGTAGGATAGGGTACCACCATTAACCAACCCGACAAAAAAATAAAATCTTTCTGCATACAGCTCTCAAACTCTGAACTAAACACAACCATACCTCTACAGCACAATAAACTGCATGCACTTCACTACGCCACACATAACCTCGCACAACAGCACATGATGGCTCTTTTCTCCCGCTCAGTCCTACTAGCGTGCATCCCCCTTACCCATTTGCTTTACAGATCTGCCAGAGCACCAAGAGACCATACAGGTGGTGACAGTGCACGGTATAATAACCTTTAACATAACATAACATATCATGACATAGCATATGCTTAGTGCACTTTGATGCCCCCAGAATCCACAGATCTGCATTGGATTCTAAATGGACCGGCATCCACTGATACAGACCAGATTCTTGGATCTAGTGGCCAAAATGCAATGTTTATTTGAAAAAAAGCCATATTCCAGTCCTCTTGGGCACATCCTCGCTCACTTTAGGGTGAAAACATGCCCCTAAGGGCTACTGTATGCCCTTTTCCTGTCTTTTTCCACTTAATTTTCTGTACTTGATCTGCACGTCCCACTTAGGCTGTGCAGATCCAATATAGACAATGTATTTAAATTTGAATGGACTCAGCCATTCACAAGTCATGCAATACTCCTGTTGCAGGTCTGGAAATTCCAGAAAATATCTGTGGATTGGGATCTGGTCAATCAAATCACAGCAAAGCACATTAAACTAATCAGATTCAAACTTTGGGATTCAAAATGTGAATTGATGAATTCATGGGCCAAAATACACATAGGTTGAAATGCTCCAGATTTTCTTTTTCTCTCAGTGTCACTTAATGCTGACACAAAAGCCCTGCCACCTCTGCCTCTGATAACCACTGAGTGTTCTAGCATCCCAACTAGACTCCTGCCTACCTGGTTACAAGTGTTTTAGAGAGCCAGGCCTTTGGCACTGCAGTACCATGATGCTGTGTTGACCATATCAAGCTTGCTGTTTGCCAAAGGCAAGTCTCTGCTTCTCTGCACCCGAGGCTACCAAGTCTTCCAGCACTGCTGACCCAACACCATCTCTTATCACCAGCATCTTCGACCTGCATGCTGTTACTGCTGTCGAAGGAGCACCGCATCATTTGTACCTACAGCCGCTTCTCCCTGACTCGACTCCGGCCTGGTTTTACAAGTGCCCAGACTCCCTGTTTGACACTGAAAAGCCTGGCTCGACACTTTTAAACTCTAAAAGACAGAATCTAACAGTATTTGAAGTGGCCCTGTCCCTCTGGTCCACCTTAAACAACCCCAGTAAATGTTAAGAGCTCATATTCATATTTTTGAAAGACATGTCAAGTAACTTAGACATGTTGCTGCTGAAACCTTCGCCTGAGCACCACTGTCTAAAAACATTGAGTGCCACATTAATTTAAAGTCTGCTTTCTCCGTGCTTTCCCTTACAGGGGTGGGCCAGTAGTGTTTCTTTTTTAGTTGTGCGAATGTTTGTTAGTTTAAAGATCCTATTTTTATGGAATTTGAGTTTGACATGTTTAAATGTTGGTCCCACAGTATTATTGGTGTTGGGATTGCTTCTTTACTAGCTAACGTCCCTCCTGCAAAGTATAGCGTTCTCTCAAACTGTGCTACCCTAAATGGCATAGGAGGTCCACCTGCCTGTGCCTGTTTCACTGTAATGACTGAGAACACTGCTGGTTTAATAGTAGTGTGGGGCTGAGCAGGCGTGTTTGCACTATTCACCCCTGTACTTCTGAAGAGCAGTAGACATTTCGTCACATATGTCACAAGTATGGCATTCTAGCCATCTTGTTTTGCATGTCCCAGAGGGCAGTAGAATAGGCTGTACATTTGGAGAATGTTGCGAGTGTGGGTAGTGACATGGTGGGCCACTTATATATAAGAGTTCCATGATACCTGCAGTCTACACACACTCACTGGTCTCCATTGCTGCTGCAGTGAACTGGGTAAACTATGAAGAGACAGTGTAGGCTTCAGTGAAAGCCACTCTGATGCTACCATCTGCTAGAGGGCAGCCTGAGTGGGGACAACCCTGGAGGTATAGGGCCGGAGCAGTCTCAGACAGCAGTCTATCTCCTGCATCATAGTAAGTCACCTGAGCTGAGTAGTCTGCTGTGTTGCGGGTGGGGTTCAGTAACTTGAGAGAGGTCAACCCAGCTTTGCACAAGTATCTTGGAAGTTCAGTTCTAGACAATTCACATTTATGAGATGCAGCTATATTTGGAGAAGGAGAAGGATTTCTGGCATACTTGGAGATGTCCTTCTGTGTGCACTGGAAGCACCATAGCCATCACGAACATTGGCCCTGTGGCTACCTTCGCCATCTTAAGCATAAAGTGCGCTGACAGTTGGGCCCAGGGACGCAAGCCATGATGGTGTCAGCTGTTTTAACAGGAGTCTTATGCATCTTTGGAAGCTTGTGGCTTATGTGCTTTTGGGTGCGGCCTTGCAAGAATATCCCTGATATAGGCAAATAGGGGACTGAGCGTAACATTGGCTTGGGTGCTGTGCTCAGTATGAGTCATCAAGTTCACATTGTTACTGGCAGCAGTTGGCAGAGCCGCATCTTGTTACGGTAAAACACTTCTCAGCAACATAATTATCATTTTAGATCACCGTGCTGCTCAGAAGGATGTGCTCGTGTACCCTCCATCTAGGTGTCAGTATTGGCTGTCCTTCCTGCCTAGACATTCTGGGTGTGGTCCTCTCGTGGATGCTATCAATTGCGGTTTGTATTTGAATATTCTGCCCACCATATGTTTGCCATCAGCAAATAACGTTTGATTCTAAGTAATCCATAGGTTTCTGATTCAAACTGCATACATCTTTCTTTTTCCCTGGGTTGTCTGCTACCATAAATAAATCTGTAAAAGGCCTAATGCCTTGTGTTCACCCATCCGTGTCCGATACTTAGCCCTGTTGCTTTATTATAGCTGGATACCGCGGCCATTTTAGTGGCCATTCAGTACACAATTACCAGAACCACTGTTAACGGTACCAACACGGCCAGGATAATATAAATATCGGGATAAAGTGGCCAGGTCAACCTACTTACTAGCCAAACTCATTCGCCTCTTTACGGGTTACAACCAAAACTACTGCCAGTTACTGCTGTGCCACAGGCCTTACCGTCCATTATGAAAGGGCTAGTGCTTTACCTGCAGCCAAGATTTCTGGGCACTTTATCCTGTTGCTATGCTACAGCCCGAATCAGCTGCCATTCAGTACAGTAATTACAGAAGCATTGGTTAACGCAGCCTCATTGCAAGGGTAAGACACTGAAGATGGCATTAGCAAATAGGCTCTTTACAGGAATAATCACTGCAGTGCCACTAGACTTTTTTTTTTAACCCCAAAACGTCCTTGAGCATTGGCACGTCCTTGATAGCACGAAAAACTGCAGACTTTATTGTACCCGTTTTAAGACCTATTGCACCCCATTCTGACAAGCCTAATCTGAGGTTGTTGTATCTGATTATCTTCATGCATAGAAATAATTGCTATGTTTCAGGCTTGTATATGTATCAAATGATGTGACTGAACCGTAAGGAAAGTAGTGCAAGACCTATGAGAAGGGAAAGCTCTACAAATATTGTACCTTTTGACTGTTTAGTTGCTGACTGTCAGTGAAGAAAACCACCAGGCCTAGATATGTCAGTGAACCAAAAAAAGAAGGTGCCAGACATGTGATGCCATCAATGACATTTGTAATGTCATCTTCATGTCATGGGTGTTAGTCTTAGCAGTGCACAGTGGTGGCGCGAGTTATGGTTGCTTAGCTTACCATAACTGGCGAATTTCTTGGGGTTTTTCGGTTTTACTTGTAACCATAGTGTGGATAGGGTATTGTTAGTGCAAAGTAACTGTGACGTCACTGCAGCAAACGTTTTTGCACTGAATTTGGTAGGTTTTTCTTAGGGTAACTGAAGCAGAACGTCCGTTTACCAAAGTTTTTTCACTGCATTTGATAGGTTTTTAGTAGGCCACTATAACCAGAACCCTCCTTTAGCATAGTTTTTTGAGTAAACGGCATAGGTTTTTAGTAGCGCAACTTAACCATAACATCCCTTTAACAATATTTTTTGTTAGTGAATTTCATAGGTTTTTAGTAGGGAACTGTAACCGGAACATTGCTTTAGCTAGTGTTTTCTGTAAAGGTGATAGGTTTTTGGTACCACAACTGAACCATAATGTCCCATTAACAACATTTTGTCACGGATTCCTTGGCTGCCCTCATGACAAACTTGTTGAAAGCCCACATTCCCCTGAGTATATATCCATTTGTGCTACCTCTTCCCTTTGCTAATTGTGTCAGTCTATCTTACAAATTGAAGGTGTTAATGTTAAGTGTTGGTGAGTGTGTGAGTTGTTTTTCTTTTTGTGTGAACATTGCATGGTGAGTCTGTGGAGCACATTACTGCCCCAGATCAGTGCAGGTAATCAAGGAAACAGCAGATTCTTTGGAGCTCAAAGAATATCAGTGGTGGTTTGAAAAGTAGTGTAGCTGCATGGGTCTCGCAGAATAAGTATCTTCCTGCTCCACGTAAGGAAACTGCATTTTTCCTTGTTGTAAGCATTTTTGTATTTCAGAATGTATTCATCTCCGTGAATATTGGTCCAACGGCTAATGCCATACCATGAATTGTCCGTACTGCATGTGACGAGAACTGAAATCAAAGGACAAGGGACCAGTGGGCAGGGTACTACCCTTCCAACAATGCAATAGGGTAATTTCATGTAGAGCATCCTCCACATGTGCTGCGGCCAACAACAGGGACACTATAGGGCAGCGGATCTACAGACTGTATGCTGCGCTACAGACCCTTACCGGGCAAAGGGCATTGTATTGTGCATGCACTGCGAGACGCTACTGTACAGAGGGAAGGTACTTGGAAGTGCTTGGGAAGGGTCAGTCCGGGACCATGACAATGACTGCAGCCTAGTTAAGTGAGGTCCACCCAACATTCACCTCTCTGTAGACGTCCCCTATGTTATCCCTGTAGGTGCTGCCCCTTCCAAACCGGCCATTGCCTCCCGTTCCTTCTGGGTTGTGTGTTAAAAGACGAAAATAAATAGAAATCAGCTGTAAAAGGAGAAAAGTTAACTAAAGAAAGCTCCTTTCAGAGTTCACCAATGGAATTGCCAATGGACGGATGCAGGGCACCACGCACCGTATACGCTCCACAGAATGTGCACTAAATGAAGGGAGGCGTGCCACTGTGCAAAACATTGTAGTGAAATCGGGAAGAAAGGGCTCGCTGTTAGAAGAGGTGTATTTATGTGTTGCAGTGCATTTTGAAGAGTGTAAGTATGCAAGACCTAATACACAAGTTATCCCTGTACTTCCAAGAAGGGAGGAGGCAGTTTGCATAGTGTGTGCAGAAATCAGAAGGGCAGGAATAGTAAGAGAAACGCTATTTCTGAGGAAAACTCTTTGTGCTGTGAAACTTCATATTTCCAATTTGTGAAAGACGACATTGGCACATGTTGTAAAAAGGCAGAAATAGACTTCTTCACAATGTACTGTGCTTTCTGCACTGCTGGAGCAAATGAAAAATAATGCAGCCACATCTGTCTCTGCGTAATGTGATAAACAATTATGCAGGAGATTGGAAATAGACGCATGACCTGGGCAAGTGCCTCCTTCATCGCAAACAGCACTGCAAGTCGTGTAACATGTTGTGTAATTTTCCCCCCAGAATGAAGAACAGTAATGTTGACATCATTGCGCGTCACCAAACTCTCACAAAGATAAACCAAAATCAGTCACTCCACTGTAGGAACTCCATAGCAGTACAAATCCACATGATACAATTCAAAATGAGCAACCACTGCACAGTGTTTTCAGTTCACTTTCAATCAATGTATTCAGAATTCCCCTAAAAAGCATACGCGGTGGCTCCTGAAACACACAGCCTTAACCGCACCTTCTGCATTTCTGTCGACAAATACACCATGTATCACAGTCTGTGTGTACAAACCACACCCAGAAACTTTATCGATCAATCCCGTAGCCTCCACAGGCCCATTTCTATGGTCGCCATCTGCAAAAGGGGTGTATGTGACACGTGCAACCGTGCAATTTCTCGCTATGTCTGCGGACCTTTTGTGCTGTGCGCTCGGGGGAGTGGTGGAATAAATTGCAACAATGGTAAGGGACTTCGTTAGTAGAGGTGGCTCTGAAACAAGCCTTTTTTGTGTAGGTGCTTTCATAGAAAGAACTTTTTTTTTCGTTTTTTTGTGTTTTGTAGTTCAGCTCATATTCTTACAATAGGGTCTTTTTAGTGCAACCTGTAGATCGGAAAACAAATTATCATTGCCACTGCTGGACAAAGACATGCCATTTGCCTTGAAAAGGTGTATATATCGAGAACCAATATTGTCATTCTCACAGGAGAACATCCCAACAACACTCAAGAAGTCACACATGCTTCTGTTGATAAGACCCCTTCCGACCTCTGGCTGGTGACAGCAATCATTTGAATAGTCCCATACTATTCTTGGTGGTATACATGAGAAAAGCACCTTGGCAGTGGGAAAAAAGCTGCACTACTTTCATCAACTTCTTCAGTTGATGGTACACATGGGAACAAGCGATGGAACCCAAATGCAATGCTCCACAGTGCACGACCACAGCATGTACAGTAGCTAAAGTGGACACTTGTCAACATACTGCAAGCACAGTGCCGAAACTGCACACATCGCCACAGCACCACAAATCCTACACTCCTTCCAAATCGAAATTGCCATAAAGCCTTTTTTCGACGGCATACTGGAACACATCTTCCACAAAGGCAGCACCAACTATCAAGACAGTGCGTCTCTCCATCTCTGCCTTCCACCCTCACTATGCAGAGTAATATACAACAGTATGACTGCCCATTCCTGTGAACCACACCCACAGTACCTGATTGGACAATCCTCACAGTCCCATTTCCATTGGCCAGCATCGTGAGAAGCGCAGAATGTGGCACGTGTGCTTCCTCAAGTACTGCGAGGGCTGCGCCCCAGTAAAGCAGAAGGAGTCCTTCTTCCTATTGCCGACCTTTCCTGTGACGCACACCCTGAGCACCTGATTGGACAATCCCCACAGTCCCATTTCCATTGGCCAGCATGAGGAGAATTGCAGAATGTGGCACGTGCGCTTCCCCAAGTACCACGAGTGCTGCGCTCAGGTAAAGCAGGAGGAGTCCTTCTTCCTATTGCCACCCTTTCCTGTGATGCACACACTGAGCACCTGATTGGACAATCCCCACTGTCCAATTTGCATGGCCGCCATCTTCAAAATCCCCGGATGTGGCTGTCGAGCTGCGTGCGGGTATGGGGGAATAACTTGCAACTAGGGTGGGGGGAGTCCGTTGTAAGGGGCAGCTCTGAAAAGAGGCTTTTTTTTAGATACTTCTAAAGAAACACCCTTTTTCAGTTTTTATTTGATTTTGTGTTTTCTTGTGCTGACATTGTTACAGTAAACTCTTCACCGCATCTCGTAGACAGGCAAACAAAACAGCATTACCAATGGACGACAACAAAATGCCATTTGCTTGGAAAAACTGCATTTCCCCAACTAATGAGGTAATTGTTGCAGAAGAACATCCCACCAGTGGACAAAAAGGTATACATGCTTCTGTTGTTGAGACATCTTCCTGCCTCTGGCTCGGAAAAACATCCAGGAGCATTGTTCCATACTCTTTATCGTGATATGGATGAGAAAAGCACCTTGGCAGTGCGAAAAAGCCTCTTCACTACATTTAGCAACCTCTTCAGTCGACGGAACAAAACTAAATAAGACATGTAACCCATATGCATGCCACCTTAGTGGATGGCGATGACATTGGCAGTAGCAAAAGTGGCAAAGTGCATGCATGTCGGCGAAACTGCGCTCATAGACAGCGTTCGACAATGCGCCCACTCCTTCCAAACCGAAATTGCCATCAAAGTGTCTTTCCAGGGCATACTTCTGCAGATCTATCACAAAGGCATCACCCAGATTCAAGACAACGCGTTTCACCATGTCAGCCAGTCTCACTACGCAGAGTAATGTACAACAGTATGACCGCCCCTTCCTGTGAACCACACCCACTGTACCTGATTGGATAAATCCCCAAAGTCCCACGTTCATTGGCCAGCATGGTTAAAAGCGCAGAATGTGGCACATGCGCTTCCCAAATTACCGTGAGGGCCTCACCCCAGTAAAGCAGGCGCAGTCCTTATTCCTTTTCCACTATCTTTTGTCCACCCCTACCTCATTGGGTATGGGTAAAAAGGCACACACGATTCCACCAATGCCATTCAAGATGTTAGCATCTAACACTGTCAATTCTGCACAACACTTCATAGGTACCATTACAAAATCAGCCTGCAAGTGTCCTGTCACTCGAAAGCACATCCAGTAGAAAGTTCAGTAAAATATTGCAAGATTTGTGCATCCACATGCCTCCACATGCGCACCCATCACCATAAAATGGAGGTGTGAAAACTTTTTCTGCAGTATGTTTGCCACTGTGTTATAAGTGCCTCTGTGCACGGTATCTGCCACTGAGCTTCCATTACATTCTTTAAAAGCATACTGGTTTTTTCCCCATCCCCTACCATCAAATGGCACTTCAGTGGTATGTGCTTGCAACGTTTTCATTTACCCATATCATACATTGCAATATCGAAACAGGACCTCTCTGCTTTCCTTCTGACAATGCTATAAAATGTTTCTAACTCATCTCCTACATAAATCGTGAAGATATGCCACCAAAAGCAGCTGTGCATGTATCGTACAGCCTAAAGCAAGTTTCCAAAAGGTCACTGTCTGCACAGCTGTGCTTCTGTCTAGGCTGCACTATGGCAACAAGCTCTTTTTAAATCTGCCTGCTTCTACTGTCCACCCTCTGCAACAGATCCAGAAGAGGGCTGCGCAACTTGGGTTGGTATCTCCTCTGCACTGAAATGTCTGCAATAGCTCATAGTGGCTGCGAGAAATAAGGTGAAGACCCTCTGCATTATGCATAAGGCTTTCTGGGCCCTGGGACCTCAATATCTTGAACTCGCACTTACTATATATCTCTGTGCTCAAGCTCTTCCCTCATCCGCCTCCAACTCTCTCAGGGTCAATCGTTTCGGCAAGCAACCAGTCAGTGGTAGATGTTTTTTTACCGGCTGGTACCCCCCTCTGCAACAGCCTCCCTGCCTCCCTGAAACTTGAGGAGGACCATCGCCTTTCTCTTTGCGTCTGCTTTTTCACCTCCTCTTCCCAGCTGACTGCCTGGCGGTACTGATTCTGCACTGGTTACCTGGCGACTCTGTGATATCGGCCCCATGCCACCTCCCCCCCGCCAGGCGAACCCGTGCACTGCCTTTCTAGCAAACCCCACACTTGGGGACTGTTTTCTGTATCCCTAACAGTTCCTGCACCACCTGATGTGTGCACTTATCCTTGCACTTGGCACAATTTGCCCATATTTTTACTTATTGTCATTTCTTCTTCTACCCATGTACTGCACCTTCCCCTCCCCTACCCATGCACTTGCATGCACTTGGGCGATCTAAGTCACACCTGGCCTACTGGGTTTGTTGTCTCTGTTTCCCCTCTGTTCCCTCATCCCTTGCCTCGTTGCACTTTGCTAAACGTGTGTATAGGCGCATTACGCATGCCATAGCATAAAATTGCACATCATATGATATCATACACAGAATGTATTCATAACAGTAGGATGCCAGCCACCTACCTTGTACACTGCACAGGTTTTTTTTCTGCAGTGCCCCACTTACTGCACACTTTTCAAAAAGGATCGCTCACAAACAGCTCTGCATTCATGTTAAGAATTCCAAACATATACATACCGTTCATGCATACACCTAGGATGGCTGGCCATTACCTTGCTCCTTCCACCATAGCCTTCTGCACTTCTTTGTACAAAGAGACCTTCCACTACACTTTTTGTGTACACACCACAACCACAAACCTTATTGGAGAGTGTCTTTCGCTCCACAGTCCCATTTCCATGGCGACCATCCTAGAAACGGCTGGATGTGGCATGTGTAATCCTGAAACTACAGCGTAATTCGCTGAGATTTCATGCTAGGAAGGAAGGGGGGAGTGGGAAACAAGATAGGTGATTGGGTCTTTAGTGGTCCCTCTGAAAAGGTTTTATTGTTTCTTTGTTTTTGTGTTTTTTACGTGTGATTTTATTTTTCGTGCTTGCAGACCACCTTTTTTGTTTTTTCTCTTTGTATGACTTTCTGTCTGCTTCTCCTCCTTCCTTTTTTACCGAATGAAGGGCTACGCTTTGTGCACAGTGTACAAGAAAATGGTATTGCCAATGGCTGCACTATGGCAACAAGCTCTTTTTAAATCTGCCTGCTTCTACTGTCCACCCTCTGCAATAGATCCAGAAGAGGGCTGCGCAACTTGGGTTGGTATCTCCTCTGCACTGAAATGTCTGCAATAGCTCATAGTGGCTGCGAGAAATAAGGTGAAAACCCTCTGCATCATGCATAAGGCTTTCTGGGCCCTGGGACCTCAATCTCTTGAACTCGCACTTACTATATATCTCTGTGCTCAAGCTCTTCCCTCATCCACCTCCAACTCCCTCAGGGTCAATCGTTTCGGCAAGCAACCAGTCGTGGTAGATGTTTTTTTACCGGCTGGTACCCCCCTCTGCAACAGCCTCCCTGCCTCCCTGAAACCTGAGGAGGACCATCGCCTTTCTCTTTGCATCTGCTTTTTCACCTCCTCTTCCCAGCTGACTGCCTGGCGGAACTGATTCTGCACTGGTTACCTGGCGACTCTGTGATATCGGCCCCATGCCACCTCCCCCCGCCAGGCGAACCCGTGCACTGCCTTTCTAGCAAACCCCACACTTGGGGACTGTTTTCAGAATGAAGGGCTACGCTTTGTGCACAGTGTACAAGAAAATGGTATTGCCAATGGCGGTCAAAGAAATGCCATTTGCATGAAAGCAGTGTATGTTTTCATAATTCATGCTCTCATAGTGGGTGGCCAACATGCCATCAGTGCTCAGAAATGTAGACATGCTTGTGTTCATAAGACACCTTCCAAGCTGTGGCTGGGGACAAATTACACCGGCATGGTCCCATACTCCTCTTGGTGTAATGGATGAGAAAACGACCTTGGCAGTGGGAAAAAACCACATCACTGCAGTCATCAACTTCTTCAGGTGACAGGGCAAACGTCCATACGACAGGTAACCTAAATGTACACCTCCATAATGCACCACGCCAACTATACCAGTAACGATAGAGGGCATGTATCTTCAAAGGTGAACCATCCCACCAAAACTGCACACATCGAGACTGGCCCACAAAGCGTCCACTGCTTCCAACCCAAAACTAGCAGCAACGCCTCTTTGCAGGGCATACCTGTACAGATCTTGTACACATGTATCACCCACGATCAGCACTGTGCTTCTCTCCGTGTCTGCCAACCTCATTAGACAGAGTATTGGGAGAAAGTAGTACCGCCCCTTCCTGTGAACCACACCTTTGAGACATGATTCCATAATTCCCACAGTTCCATTCTCATGGCCACTATGCTGGGAATGGCAGGATGTGGCGCTTGTGCTTTCCCAGCTACAGCGAGGGCTACAGCCCAGTAAAGCAGGGACAGTCCTTCTCCCCTCTCCACTGTTCTTCTTCCAGCACTCCCTCATTGAGGATTGTGAAATATTCACGCATGCATGCACCAATCACAGCCAAGAAGTCTGCATTCAACACTATCATTTCTGTCCAGCACTCCATATTTACCGTTCAACACTCTGAGTACACGTTGCGTGTGCTTCCAAAACACCTTCCGTACAAAGGTGTGGAAAATAAAACAGGATGTCAGCATCCAAAATCACCCAGAGCGGCACCCATCACGCCTTTGACCACACACAGAATAGTCTACTGCTTTCCCACACCTATCACAACATAATGGAGCCATGAATGAGAACATGTGGCCATAAACCACAATCCACAAAGGTAACATAGCCAGCGGAACTTCTATCCAACCCCAGCACCATAACACAGTGATGCATGGAAACATGTAACAGTTAGCAGAGTCCACAAACATACCACTGCCTCCGCCACCCCTACCCACTTCCATGTACAACGTATTATGTCACTGGCATACAAACCACACACTCTTCAAAATATTGGGCCTACTCCCAGGAAGCTGCATAACAAAAAATGTACAAGCACATTGAAGATTCACTTCAACCCTACCCTCTTATATACTGACAGTGTTACAACACTGCATCCATTATGCACACAGCAAAATATTTCACCGCACAATCTCCAGCCATACACAGAAAACCGTAGGATGTTCCAGCAATGACCGCACCCATGGAAATAACAATGTATGCATGTCCGTGCACTTCTGGTGCTATATGAAGAGTAAAATGTGCTCCACAACCATTCTGTGAAGGTGACCACCCTCTTAGAGATGCAGTCAAAACTGCAATGCTGCGGTGGGTGTGGTGAAGGCCTTGGCTTTCGGGTGCATGGCCTATGGCCATGCACCCAATAGTCTAGGCCTTGGCCACACCCACCGCAACATAATCCAGCCATGCATGGCAACATGTCACCAAGTACCACAATCCACACACATACCAAAGCCACTGGCTCTCCTACCCAAGCCCTGCACTGTTTTACGGCTAACCATAGAAAGATTAACCTTCTACCAGAATCTACAAACTTAACACAGCCTCCGGCACACCTACCCACCTTCATTCACATACTATGGTGTTACTGCCAACCCAACCATCCAAAAGTATTTGCATGTCAGCTGCCTTCTGGTGCTCTATCAACTCTACAATGTGCTCTACAACCATTCTGTAAAGGTGAGGAGTTGGTGACAAATGAAGTGTAAACTGCATTGCTGCGGTGGGTGTGGGCAAAGCCTAGACTATTGGGTGCATGGCTTACAGCCTACGGTCTTTGGCCATGCACCCAATAGTCTAGGCCTTGGCCACACCCACCACAACATAATGCAGCCATGCATACCAACATGTGTTCACGTACCACACTGTACACACGTACCACATGCATTGTCACTACTACCCAACCTCCACACCATAATACAGCTATTCATCTAAACATAACACAGCCTCCGGCACCCATACCCAGTTTTATTCACATAGTACGTCTCCCAGCTCTCTATTCAGTACAGAAAAGCAATATGTCATACTGCAGTACAGAAGTCAACACTCCACGCAAAGCACACAACGTAATCCCCTATGATATGCAGTTTAGTCTGGCTACTGTTGTCTTGAAGACAATGGCTAGTGGCTGGTTAGTGTATATAATATGCAGTGGGCACTTCACAAGTCCCTCTCCTATAGCATGATAGTATTTTAAAATGTACAGTGTACATGGCTAAAAGATGTCCAAACCGCTCATGATCAAAGGCCGTGGCTAGTGGCCCATTTATATATTATAATATATTGGGGGCACATCCAAAGATTGTGGCCACTGGCCAGTATTGTGCTGAAGTCCATGGCTAGTGCCTGATTAATTGGTTAGTGTATATAATATACAGTGGACACAGCTAAAAGCTGAAAGCTGAAAGCTGTAGCCACTGGTGAATACCAAAGTGTATGGTTGGTGGCCTGTTAGTCTTTTAAAAATATGCAGTGCACATGGTTAAAACCTGTGGCCAGTGACATGACTGAAGGCCATGATTAGTATGATATGATATGATAGTTTATTTATATAGCGCCTATACACAATGTGTTTCAAAGCGCTTCAAGGCAAGGGAGGGAACAAGGGAAAATACAATGACATTCTTACAGGCCATGAACAGTAAGGATGTGAAATTAACTATCGTACTCGGCCTGACGACATTTCAGATAGTGCAAGAGCTAAGACATAGATAAGGAAGGGAGGGGGAGAGTGGGAAGGAAATTGAAACAGACAGGCGACTACCGTACTAGGCATAACAACATTTCTGGTACAGCCGGAGAAAAACAAAAGCTGAGAGAGAGGGGTGCAGAAAGGGAGGGGAGGAACAAAACAAGCGACTATCATGCTAGGCCTGACGACATTTCAGATAGTGCTGGGGGGGCAGTAATGGGTGGGTGGAGGAAACAGACGTGGTTGCTATCATATTAGGTCCAGGGACAATTCTGATAGAGTAAGTGCATAGAAGAAAGTAAGGGGAGGAGATAGGAAAAGGGAAAGGGGAAAAGAGGAGGGAACAGAGAGTAAGCAGTCATAAAGAGTGGAGAAGCAAGCATGGAGAGCGAATACAATTGCAGAAGTCAGTAGTCACACATAATGTTGCAAGCCAGGATACAAGATGAAGATGGGAACAGCATGATTCAGGGCCACCATGTGTACAAGATGCAAAGGAAGTCCAGCATGAGAGTTGAGAAAGAGTGACGCACCATGAATGAGTGAAGTCCATGAAAGTCAAATCCAGCATTGGCCACAAGACGGTGATGGTGAAACCAGAATTCCACTAACCAGTAATCATTAATGTGGAGCGGAAAGTGGGCGATAAAGTGGTCTGCAGTGGTCGGTGCCAGAGTCTTTTAACTCTTGCTACTGTTGGAGGCGGGGCACTGGAAGCAGGATCATAGAGGAAACCCTCTTATAGCCACTTGGACCGCGGAAAGCGGGACCGGGAAGTGGGCGATAAAGTGGTCTGGAGTGGTCAGTGCCAGAGCCTTTCAACTCTTGCTACTGTTTGAGGAAGGGAACTGGAAGCAGAATCCCAGAGGAAACCCTCTTATAACCACTTGGACTGCGGAACCCGGTGTGGAAAGTGGGCGATAAAGTTGTCTGCAGTGGTCGGTGCTAGATTTTTCAACTTTTGCTACTGTTGGAGGCGGGGCACTGGAAGCAGTATCTCAGAGGAAACCCTCTTACAACCACTTGGACCGCAGAACACAGAGTGGAAAGTGGGCGATAAAGTGGTCTGCAGTGGTCCACGGGAGTCACAGACTGGCCTCCCTCCCAAATATAGTAAGTGTCCCTTTCCTGGGAAGACTGTTTTGATCCTCTGGGACTCCCCTGTTAATTTGAGGCAGTGATTGTGGGGACCTGATCCCTTTGAGCCGCCGGGTGGGTTCCAGCCATGCACGATCTGCAACTTTTTTTTGTTACCTTTGGATAGTTGATTTGAGGCAGTGACTTCGGGGATTTGATCCCTTTGAGCCACCAGTAAGGTAACATTACATAAGGATGGTGGGTTCGCGATTGAGTATCGCTCCCCTTAAAATCTTTCAAACTGTACTGTCCCGATGGAGCTAAAGAAAATGAGATATGGCCTCCGTAGCATGACTTCTCTAAGAGGGAAACAGGGATGTCGTCCCACTACCCAGGCATGGAATACATCTGGTTTACCCTGAGCCAAGAGAGGGAAAAAGGAAGGAATGTGTCCGGCCAGGCAAGCAAACATCATGGGCTTCTTCAATAACACATTGTCTCCCCCAAAAGACCAAAGAGACTTATGTTCCTACAATTACACCTGTCAGTTCCATTTGGGAACCCACTGACTCTATGGCGTAGGCCCCTTCCCGAGCCAACTCCTTTACTCCTTTACAATTGACAATAACGGGTCTCTACTCAACCTATGTGAAAATGTAAGGAGGAAATCGCTGGGGCTGGAAGCTTCTTCCCAAATGCCAATATCAACTACTAGTCTATTCGGCACTCCGGACATGGATACATTAGCCTCTATAGCTGTCAGTGCTGACGATGACAGTGCAAGTGGTTTCAACCCAGCACTCCACCTAAGTCAATGCCTAGTATGGGATGCACAATTGAAACCCTTATTTATATAATTTTATGTCAAAAGTTATTTTATTTCTGGATGATGTACCCTTATATAACGCCCCTCTCTTTGAATCCCCCCCGGTCTCACTGAACCAAGAAGAAGGTTGTTTTGCAAAGTAAAAAGATTTATTTAATGAATTGAATAATATATATATCACACTTTAATGAATATGAATAATATCTAAATATCACACGTATTAATATTTATACAATGATCAGCAATGGGTAATATTACAATAATCAACAATCTCTTTAATCAATAGGAGTATAGGTGAGAAGAATAATGGAGCAGAGAATAACTTTGTGTGGGTTCAATGAAATGCAATGATATGAAATTAATGCAACACAGAAATGAAACTTGATATGAATTCAATCAAAGACAATGTAATCACTCTTTCCCCATGATACTACTCACTCCCCTCAATATGCAATATGTGGAGATGGAATGAGGGCACACAGGTTTCAGGAATAACAATCAACAATTTCAAGTTCAGTCCTAATTCCCCAGCAAGCTTAGAGAACAGGAATGATGTTAAAACATGTGAAATGCTTTTAAATGTGGTTTGAAATGAATGGGAAAAATGCTAAAAATGATTTTAATTCGCTAAATTGATTCAGAACTAGTGAGAGTTGCTTTGAATTGGTTCAGGTAGACACTAGCAATGATGTGTGAATGATTATCATTCAGAAGTTGAAAGCAAGAAATAGCTATTTTTATTTGGAGTGAAATTGAGCCAAATGCAAATCGCTGCTAACTTGTCAGCACACGAAACACGCGATTACAGGAAAACTATAAGGAGTTGGTTTGTTTGTAAGCTGAGGATGTTAGCTTCAAAATGGCATTTAAATTTCGTTCCTAGCAAGTACAGTTCAGAAGTTACAGAGGTTTTAGTAAAGGTCAATTTTTCTCAAAAAAGAGTCAAGATTTTACAAATGAGATTGCACTTTTGAAGATTTACCAACCAGGATGGGCTTATACTAAGGGGCTATGAAGATACAAGATACCCAACAGCCAGCCACTGGAGCAGAGGCGCCTCCGCTCTGACTTTTGTCCTCCAGGACACTTGACTTTCTTCAGAAAAATATCAGTGCACAGATGATTATCACTACAATTATCACAGGATTATATGGATGGGAGAAGGATTCAGGATAGACACAAGAGATTCTACAATGCAGTTCTGGTTATGTTGGAATGGGTTGGATTGGATTACTTAATACCAAGCGATGACTATGGACAGTTCTACGCTAAATGCTCACAACTATGGTTTGAAATGGGCCCGTCAAAGATCTGGTCAAAGGTTTGGCTGGAATTTGCTTGCCACCGGACTGGTCTCAGGCGCTTGGTTCAGCTCTCAGCAAGGCACTCTGGTCTGCACGGCCTCTTGGACTGGACCTGACGGGTTGGTCCTGGGTACAGCTCTGCTCTACTGATCTGGATCTTGGGTTCTAGCAAGGGTTCTTAGCCAGAAGCAGCCAAAACAGCACAGCCAAGCTGTTGAATTGGTTAGGCCCCGTGGAAGTTTAGGGGTTAAAATCAGGTTGCAAGATTTTAAAGGCCCGCTGAGAAGGGTTCAGCTTTTTGTGTTGGGCCTCTGCTTCAGGGTTCTGGAGTCTGGATAGTTCTGGATCTGGATAGTTCTGGATCTGGATTCTCCTTCAGAGCGCTTCACCGGTAGATCAGTGATGAGTGAATGTGTGTCTGTCCTGCCTGTCTTCAGCAGTCCCTATTTATGTATTTTTCAAGGGGGAGGGGAGGCTGATTATACTATGCCCAACCCTCTAAGAATCTGATTGGTCTAAGTATTCCCTCTCTCCTGACTCGAGAAGGAAACAGTGTGTCATGAGGTGTCATGATGTGTCATGTTTATGGCCCAGGGAGAAAAAACTCCCTTTTGTGTCTAACCAGAAAATCTATTTTTCATCAAAAACATATTTCCAATATCCCCATCTTGTCAATAATACATGTTTACATTACAGATTAACTAAGGTACGTTTCTGTTTAAGTCTCATCTTCCTACGAGTTTTGGTTCACAAATGACAGTTTTTCACGCTTTTGGTGGGTTACCCATTTTCGGATCTGAACATTTTTTTTTACATATATGCACATAACATCTGGGCATATCCCTGTAAATGTTCATATTCCTAACATAATCACAATAGCTACAATATTAACATTTTCGTTGTTCAGTCATTGAATGTCGCACAGATTCCAAATTAGTTTTAAACTGTGAGTGAACTTTTCATTTTAATAACCTCTAGATTCCATATTTTTATCAGTTCAGTACACTTTTCTATAAGTCTTTTTCTTAAACATACAGTTTCTATGCTTTCTGAATCCACAAACGGTTTGTCTCCGCCTCCAAGGTCTTGGCTGGGCCAGAGTCACATGGGCTTGTCTTCCAGGGCAGTTGCTTTCAGTCACACCCGAATTAGCATTTTCTTTCAGTTCAAGAAACCCATTGTCTCTTTACCAGAGCAGCAGAGCAAGTCTCCTCCTCTTCTCATTAGCATCCAAATGAGAGATCCTCTCCTTTTAGTGGGAAGGAAAAGGGTGGTGTGTTACCAGTGGGGGAAAACCTCTTTGAAGTTTAGCTGAATCAGGTTACCTTACAGTAAATTGTGACGTTGTTCCTTGTGAAATTTACAGTTACAAATTTAAAATAAGCAAACATATCTTCAATTCCAGTCTTTTTCAACATGAAAATTAAGTTGTGGTAACCTATACTGCATTTGATGGAAGTCTCTTCTTTCCCCAAACTTAAATTTTGAGACACAAGTTTTAACATGACAGGTTTAGAGATCGCCAGCTTCTGACAGAGGCGTGTAGCGGTATTGCGCCTATTTTCAACATATTTTCCCAAGTAAGCATCTTTAAATGTGGATTTTCTTCTGATAAATGTACTTCTGCTGACATTATATTTATGTGGATTCTTGAAGTAGAATGATGTTTAACACCGAACAAGGAGGTTGGATCTTTTGTGTGGTTTGTGACCCATGATTTTTGCAAATATGACAACCAAGAAAAACAGATTTCCAAACAGCTCTGTGTTTCTTTTGCAAACAGCCTTGCTTTTTCAAGTAGTTTCAGGCTACTCTGTGGGTAGCCCAATGGTGGGTTTTGGCAGTGGTCTCCTGTGTTACCACTGACAGGCAAAAGTGGATTGGCAGCCTATTTTTCAGGTTTTTCCTGCGCACTTCTGGGTGATTTCAGCATCCATAATGCTTTCCACTGGCCATTCTGATGTTCCTGATGCATACAGCGCCAAGGAATGTTCCAGGGCATGGACTAGTGGGTTAAAACATCCCACAACAGTGACTCTGAAGCGGAATCTGTCTACGGTGATGATTTAGATTTTCCAGGCATTGGAGTGGTCGAAGGCAGAACTCTGCAGGCTATTCAGTCCAGAGTCTAAACTGGAAGCCCTACTGTTAGTAGTCACTAAATTGGCAGAAAACAATCTAATACTACCTCCCTGTTGGAAATTGTCATGCAGGGCTGGTTTCAGGTGAGCACCCGCAACCTAAAAAGAGCTCTACCTCAAATAAGGAGAGCAGTCTTCTGATTGTGGTATCCAAAATGCACAGAAGCAAGAGGGTTAATGCCAGTGGCCACCAGGCGGTGGCAATACGTGTGGGGACAAGGGTGCTACTAAAAAAGCCAGAAAGTGATCAGGTCAAGGTGAATATTCTAACCCATTCTGGGGACCATGCCCTAAAGGCACTGTGTGCGGGGATGTCAATGCTAAACAGTCTGCTGGCAAAGACTCCTACCAAAGTTGACTCTAGCAGTCAACCATCCCCTATAATGTCATGTTTGGGTGACCAGGCTGAAAGCATTCAACCCTCCCACCTCAAAAGTAATCACAACCCTCCTCCAGTTTCCAGTTACTACACTATCACTAAGGAACTGGGTGAAGGTATGATGAGGTAAGTGTGCCGACATGGCCCCTTAGACGGATGGGTTACTGCACCCAAAGGGAAGGGTAAGGATAGGTGTCCTACGCTGGAAGATCTATGGAAAGAATATGCCCTTGGCACGAAGGCGAATGTCGATAGCATTGGCAGACCCCAGTCCAATATGATTCCACCCATCATCCCGGTGAAGTCCAACAAGGGGGTCACAGGGCCTAGCGGCCAGATTACAGTGAAAGGAGTGTGCCAGTGGCAGACAAGCCAGGAAATGCAAAAACACAGGCTATAGGGAGCTTGTTATTCTGAAACTCAGCCTGCACAAGACACAGAGTGGATTGACTTGACCTGCCCCCGAGAATGTCACTTGCAGGCATCTACAACAGATCACTCCAAAAAGAGTGATAACAACAGCCGACCATCTTGGCTTCATTTTATGGATCAGCTACAACAATGCAAAGAAAGCCCGGGGCAAGGGCATACTCACGGTAGACAACTATTGGACTCAAGGCTTGTGAAAATTGTGGAAAGAGTCCCTACCGACTCTTGCCCATTTCTAAATTGATCATCGGTTCTCCAATTGTTTGGGTTCACCGCTTCCCTATCCAGGCTGATTTACACAGACATTATATCTCTCGAACTGCCGCAGATTGGCAGTGCAATTATCTGGGTACTGGTGACCACGGCCTCAGCTACGATTGCAGAAGCCATCTGCCAGCACTCCAGTGACCTTGCTGAGTTGGGTTTTGAGGTGGCCATATTTAGACCATATAAAGTGCTGAATAGTGTTTACGAATTGAGGCTGAAGGATCATCAGAGAAGCCCCCAGTCTGCTATTTTCAAAAAGGAACAGGCACCTGGCTAAACATTTCTACCATCATGCAATGACATAAGACCCCCCTACCTGGGTTGATAAATATGAACCTTGGAACACACTAGTTTACTGCTCTTTCCTGACAAGCTGTGAGGGGCTCGCAAATCTGAAGAATGCTAATATTTTTTTTTTTACAGGAGACTTGGTTGACAAATGTGTTTGAACTAGATGGTTATACCTTGCTCTTTAGCCTCTCCAAGATTGCGATAGCAGGCTGCCCCAAAGGCGGACTCTGCATGGGTGCTAATGCTGGCAGCTAGCCACATTTCAACCTTCTTTGTGGGTTGATGTCTCCCCCTCCCTTTAATACATGCCCATCAATATTGGTGACTCTCTAAGATCCCCGGGATGGTAGCTGTACTTCCACTCTAATGAAGTTGGTTAAGGATTCCTTCTGAGAATGGCTTAGAATTGACTTCAGTTCTAGTTAGTCAATTCTAGCAGTCCTGCACAGCCGACCTTTGCGATCAAACGCAGACAACATTGGCTAGTTCATACTCTAAAAGAGACTAATGATGATGATCATGGACTAGAGAATCAGCAGACCTTTTGGGGAACAAGCCGACTATCGCGCCACGCACCTTGTGGGAGCTGCTTAATGTGCATGCAAACCACTAACATCGACATAGGTTGTAAAACACTGTGGCAGCAAAGGAAATGTACTAACTGTAACAGCAAAGGGGTGGTATACCTACGTACCTGCCCATGTGGACTACATTATGTGGGAATGACAGCAAGACCGATCAAAAAAAGACTGATTGAACACACATCCTGTATTAGAACTTTGAGATTGACGGCCCCTTTATTATCCCACTTTAAGACTCTGGGTAATTCTGCTGAAGACTTCAAGTGGAGCATTTTGGATAAAATAAACCCCCCTCGTAGGGGAGGCAATTTTGCCAATCTCCTTTTGAAAAGAGAACAGCAGTGGATTTTCCGTCCCAATACCTGTAAAAATGGCCTCAACAAGGAAATACAGTGGCATGAACTGGCAGTAATGAAGTAACGATATCCTGGCACCATTGTTTTGAATCTATGGACTGTGTGTCTCTAATGCTGTCAGGTGGGTTTACCTGGGGTAAGACACACCGCAACCAGTAAGCAGAGCCAAATGAGGCACTTTGTACAATATATGTTTGTGGGAATGACAAACTGAAGCTTAAGAATACCAATCCAGTGGTTTCCCTTCCCCCATGGAACACACACTGAATTAACCACGAATCAACCATAAACATCCGATGCATTTGAAGGATGTTTCATTGCCATGATATATTGGGGGCCACTCAGCTCCACTCATAATACTGTAGGGTGGACCATCAACTGAACTTAAGGCACCAGCTGAAAAAAACAGACTACCACGTGATATAGAATATCGAATATTGCAAATAAGAGAGTGAACAGTGGAGCCAAGAGATGATATGTATCCACCGACATGGATTAGTAATGATCAACCAATAGAACATCCACACTTAGGTTCCTCAAAATCATAGGAATATATGATCATCCCCTGCACGTTTTTTGTACAGGCTTAAGAACTGTGAACGAATACAATTATGTGCGCCTTCAAAACCATATGTATTGGGATGGAAATACACAGCTGTAAAGTATGATCAATGACTGTGCGATCCATAAATGGCAACTTAGAAATGGCCGCCACATTAGAGGCTATGTTTTTATAACACGCCCCTTGTCCTGGACGCAGCATCATAAGGATGCACATGGCATTGCCTACCAACGACTTTAACTCGCTGCCCGTGTAAGTTGACCATGGTAGCCGCAGCAGCAGAAACTGGACTTACAGCGAGGATTCTGTCCTCCAGAAGTAAGAAACAATTCCTGTTGTACATTGATGTCCGTATCGAGCATGACCTGGACCATGTTGTTCCCGGGTAACGGGTAGCCCCTGTTCTTATCCCGAGGCTGGGTAGTCACTAGCACTAGGAGATGATGGACCTATCAGGTTCCCTTTTCCTCGAGATATGGCAACAAACAGACATGCCGAAATCCTGGCACTATTCCACACTGCTGAACTGGGACTGCATGACAAATGCAAATAACGCGTAACTCTGTGACAATGAGAGTAGATGTTTAAGTTTCCTTATATCTAAAAAAACAAATTTTCTTTGTTTTTGCTTTACTCCTGTTTAGTGCTCACTTCATACATGTACGTAATGAAAACCAGAGAGATGGACCGTTATGGAAAGGACTGCTCATCCCTCGAACATCTATCCACACCTGTACTCACAAGCCCTGGAGCTGGGGTTCAAGGTAATCACCTATGTGACCCATGGAAATGGGCCTCAAAAATAATTTCTTGATTATTTTCGGTTGACTGATATAGATACAGAACTGCCTACCAGAGGACACATGGGAGTCAACATTGGGGGGAATTGCCCATGGGGGGTACCATCATGGGGAACAGGTCCCTGTCACCTGTTAAGACGTATGTCCTCGAACATTAGTTTAGGCATGAACTGCCAAAAAAATCATGTGCAGTAGACTACACCTCAATGTTCTCCTAGATCTGGTTTGGATGTCCCATCCTGTCTGATGGATAATAGTGATTGATTGCACTTCCGAAAAGTATTTGTCCTGAAGAAGATGACCCCACTGAAAGTGTCATCGAAACCAGTGGACCTCGTTTTGTTGTGATGATATCCTTAAAAACTGTTGGGATATGGTATATGTGAACTAACCACTCATGTCGACTAATTTGCCCACACAGTACTGATGATACTGATTTGATTGAGTCACTCATATGGGAAGTAGATTGGAGCTGAAATAATGAACAACCAATGAAGTAGCAAACTCACTGTCTCTAAGGTAGTTTGGTTAAATTCAACATGAGCCTGCATCCATTTACCTGTCATGGCTGTCCTTGTGTCAAAAACACATAAGAGAGGGAAGTGTCGACACTCTTCCCCCGAACCACACAAGCCAAATGAAGTCGACCCTCCACCCGTGGTTGGCACAGATACCTGATATTTAAAATACAGGATACCACGTGGCAGCCAATGGGGGGAAGAGGGTTAGGGAGAAGTTGTGGAGGGGCAAGGGGAGGTTGAGGGAAACCGGTTAGAGGTTCAGGAAAACACCTACAGTGGATAGGATATGGGGAAACACAGGGAAAAAACCCTACACTTTCTATTATGTAGCTAGTAAACCATGACACATAACACACACATAGATCACAAAATATGCCCCCTTAATACAGGCTGAATAAGGACGTTAGCTAGTGTAATTGTGCTCTCTGATAGCCCCTTGATACAGGCACATGTAGTAATTACCAAGACATAGAATACATGTATGCAAGCGTAAATGAAACAAACTCATGAGATATGATTCCCAACATGAAGAACGTGACACATGGCCCTTTGGGCAAGCAGAAGCAACATAAACATTCATAGAACATGTAGGACCAAAGGTGTGAGTTCAACACCAACGGAGAATGGATTCCAACAAACATATACATTGAAACATGGACTAATCAAAGTGTTCGGCCCATATGATATGCTCCTCCAAGTCTTTCATATGCAAACATTGCCCCTCGTTAACACTCGGAAAGCAACAAAATTATTGAGCACTTATCTGTGTGTCTGTGAGACTCGCAAGCCGTCCCAGATGAGAAATGATGACGCCTTGATAGAAGCGAGCGAGGCCCGTTCACAGAGTCAGCGCCGGTATGGGAGCGGTGCCTGAACGAAGCGACGCGAGTTCTCCTTGTACTTCCTGAGCTTCGCTGCTTGTTCTTGCTAGGACCGCGTAGTTCACTGTGTGCTGTTGAGCTCAAATACCTGGAATCCTGATGTAAGGCGTGCGCGAACCGCACGAACCTCCGGCATGGCTTCGCCTCATGAAACAATAAGCCACACCTGCCGTGCGCCGTTGGCCCGTGATAAACTGTTGTTAATTACTGACAGCTGGCCAACGCACACGGCAAGGACTATGAATGGACAAGGGGCTGCTGGGAAATGTAGTTTATCCAGCCCAAGTACAAATACTAAGCTCTTTTCAGATTTAAACACCTCTTTTGCCTCCACCACCCCATATTCCTGACATTACCTCCTCTCTCAGGGCCATTCCAAGGGCTCGGTCTATCAGGATGTTGCCGATGAAATTGTTTTACCAATCGTGGGGCATGTACCTCAGCGGTGGGTTCCCAAGAACAATCTTTTGGTCCATACCCTTTCCACTGAATGAGGTACCAAAATTGTTGATTCCTTCTTTTAACATCCAGAATGCTCTGCACCTCGTATTCCTCTTGACCATCTTTCATGATTGCTGGGGGTCGCCTCGTGGTCATGCCTGGAGCTGCAGGTTTAAGTAAAGGGACATGGAACACTGGGTGTATATGTAAAGATGCAGGCAAACGCAATTTCATGGCAGTTGCAGATATACATTTGCAAATCTCATACGGCCCAATGAACCGAGGTAGAAATTTTCATGATCCTATAAAAGACAAATTGCGAGTGGATAACCAAACTCTGTCTCCCACTTTATATTGAGGACCTTCCTGTCGGTGCTTGTCAGCCTGTCTTTTGTATTGTCTCTTGGCTCTCTCCAGATTTTCTTGTGCCTTTCGTTTTGGCCTCAAGAAACAACTGTTTGCGCTCCTGTAACACTGGCATATTTCCTATTTCCGGCAAATCTTCTGATATCATATTTTGTTCATGACCATATAAACATTCATTAGGTGCCATGCCCAAGGAAGTATGGTAGGTATTGTTATAAGTAAATTCCGCTAACCATAAAGCTTGCACCCAAGAATTCCAACCATCACTCAAATAGCCCTGTAAATATTGTTCAAGTGTTTGATTAACTCTCTCTGTTTACCCATCTGTCTGGGGGTGATAACTGGTGGAAAGAGCACAGTTAATTCCCAATATTCGACAAAAAGCACACCAAAATCTGGAGGTAAATTGCAAACCTCTATCTGAGACAATACTTTTCGGCAATCCATGCAGCCTTACCACATGTTGTAGAAATAACTCAGCCAATTTGCCTGCCCCAGGTATTCCTTCACAAGGAATAAAGTGCGCCTGTTTTGACAGAAAATCTACCACTACCCATATAGTGTCATATTGCTTATCCGGCGGCAGATCAGTAATAAAATCCATAGAAATGTGTGTCCATGGTTGCTCAGGAGTAGGTAAAGGCTGTAACAACCCTCTTTTTCTAACATGTTCTGCTTTGTTCCTTGCACCATTTTCACATAATTCCACATATTTTTCCATATGTTGTTTCAGGGAGGGCCACCAAAAGTATTTTTCCAACATGGTCTGCATTTTTCTCAACCCTGCGTGTCCTGCTAAAGAGGACTGATGACACCAGAAGAGAGCCTTGTCCTGCAACTCTTTCATTGGTAAATGCAATCTCTTCTGATGATAGGGCAACCCCTCTCGTATAATAAGTGCCGGATGACTATTCCGCCACTGTACCATCTGTCTTGATGTTAAAGCTTTTTTGACTAAGTCTGTGACTTGTGTGGTAATGACGCCAACAATTTTATCTGGTGAGATAACGGTTTTAACTTCACCTACTGGATGTTCCAAATTTTGTTGTCTAGAAAGTGCATCTGCCTTCCCATTTTTGCTCCCTGGTCTAAAAGTAACCACAAAATCAAATTCATTAAAGAATTGAGACCATCGCAATTGTCTTGGACTAAGTGTGTCTGCTGTCTTGAAATATTGCAAATTTTCGTGGTCAGTTACCACCACCACCTGATGTCTAGGACCCAATAAGTAGTGTCGCCACTCAAGGAATGCTGCTCGAATCGCCAACAACTCCTTATTGGTTATAGAATAATTTTGCTCATACCCTGACAACTTTCTGGAGTAAAATGCAACCGGGTGCCATATTTCTTTTTCATCTTTCTGTGACAGAATAGTGCCTATCGCCACATTGCTAGCATCTGTCTCAACTTGAAATACTCTGTCCGTGTTAGGATGTTGTAACACAGGAGCAGTAGTGAAGGCTACTTTCAACTTCTGAAAAGCGTTTTCAGCTTAATCACTCCAAGTAAATTTCACGGCCTTTTTTAACAAATGCGTGATGGGAGTGATTATGTTCGAGAAATTGCTGATGAATCGCCTATAAAAGTTGGCAAAGCCTAGAAAGGATTGGATATCTTTGATGCATTGTGGCGAAGGCCAGTCTCTCACTGCCTGCACTTTCTTAGGGTCCATCACAATGCCTGTATTAGTCAAAATAAATCCCAAAAATTCCACTTGTGTTATATTAAAGGGTCATTTCTCCACTTTGACACATAATTGACAATCCTGTAATCGTTGCAATACTGTTTTTACATGTCACATATGCTGCTCTGGAGATTCAGAATAAATCAAGATATCATCAATATAAACAATAACAAAAACATCAATGAATTCCTGTAAAACTTCTTGCATAAAGAACTGAAAAGCAGCAGGAGCATTACATAAACCAAAAGGTATTACAAGGTATTCAAACAACCCAAACTTAGTCCTAAAAGCCGTCTTCTACTCATCCCGCTCCTTAACCCGTATCAAATGATAAGCTCCTCTCAAATCCAACTTAGTGTAAATCATAGCAGACCTCACTTGGTCTAAAAAAACCGAAATCAATGGCAAAGGAAACATATTCTTGATAGTTACCTTATTTAAGGCTCTGTAGTCAATACAAGTACGTAAAGTCCCTTCTTTTTTTGGGAACAAAAAATAAAGGTGAGGAGACCGGGGATGTGGAATGCCTAATAAATCCCTTGGTCAACATTTCATCTAAATATTCCCTCAAATACTGATTTTCTTTTTCTGTAAGGGCATAAATTCTTCTGCAAAGTAATTTTGCTCCGTTCTCCAAATCAATTACACAATCATAAGGTCTATGCTGAGCTAATTGGTCAGCCAGTTTCTTGTCAAACACATCACTAAATTCTCTGTATGGTGCAGGAATTCCCTCCACCACTGCTCCCACAATTTGATCTTCGGACCTCTTTTCGACTAACCATGTCACTGGTGCGGTGTCCGAAGAGATATGCTCTTGACATTGCTTCTCCTCAAACCACACTGTCCGTTTTACCCTTTCATTTCTGGGGTTATGAAGCACCAACCAGGGTATTCCCAAAATTAATCCAAATTCAGGGGCTGCTATTAAATCAAACGTAATTTCCTCTCTATGCCCCTGTCCACAAATCATTTCCAATTTTGCTGTCTGCTTTCTTATAGGGCCTGATACCAAAGGAGAACCATCCACTGACTGTACTCCTTCCGCCTTGCTTTTGTCACACAGAGGCAATCCTAACTGTTCCGCCAAAGTAATATCCACGAAATTACCAGTAGCCCCTGAATCTACCATGTTCAGAACCTCCTGTTTCGTCAGACCAAAACATAACGTCACCAATATATGTAAGTGGGAAGTCTTACCCCCCACTGTGTTTGCAACCCATCTGGGGAACTTGACCTCCATGGGGCCGGTCACCTGTGTTCCCCTTTAGGCCGGCCCATCTCTTTTCCCGCTTCTTTGGTAGTTCTCACACTGTCTCCACTTTTATGTGGAGTATTGGGACATGTACGTATAAAATGTCCGGCTTGCCCACAATAAAGACACAGTTTATTCACCTTACGTTGTTCTTTCTCAGCTGCTGACAAGGGCCCCCTTACCCTACCAATTTGCATGGTCCACTTCGCTAGTCCTTCCTCCTCTGCTTCTGTCTAAACACACAAAAGACCCCATTTCCGGTCTCTTTTTATCTCCTTTCCTTTCATTCATGCGATGATCCAATCTAAGACCTAAATCAATCATAGCCGTGCAAGTGGTTGGTTGTGGTTCCACTTGAGCAATGGCATCCTTCAGTTCCTCACGTAATCCCTGGTAGAATAACACCATCTGTTTTGCCGCTGGCCACTCAGTCTCAATTACCAACCTGTTAAATTGGGTAACATATGTGACTAAATCCCGACCTCCCTGTTTTAATCCCAACAGCTCCTTATCTTGAGCTAATGACACTTCTCTACGATCAAATAACCTGCCAAATTCTCCTAGAAAACCATCCCAGTTATATAATAAGGGATTATCTTTCTGCACCAACGGCATTGCCCATGCAGCTGTGTCGGGGGGAAATTCTGCCGGGGTCGGCCGGACCGTCCGCAGACCTCCAGGCAGGGAGGCCCCAACTCCTCCCGTGTGTATCCCAGATAAGATGAGATAGAGTATGAGACGCACACAAGGAGCAAGGTGACTCTGCTGTTTATTAGACAAAACGGCAGGGATGGGTCAAGGAGCGCACGCGTTCGTCCTGACACACACTCAATTGTGGGGCTCGCAGGCCCTTTTTACTGTATTATGACGCGCTACTTGCGTCACTTCAGAAAGTTAACAAAAAACCTATCGCCACTCTTAATTGGGTGTTCGAGTGGTAGGGTTAGTATAGCACACATATAGAGAAAGATATTAGTGGACAAGGTGTAGTCAGGTGGTATATCTGGGTTGTCCCTACAATTAGATACATGAAAATTGTTACATGAAGGCTCCTGAGGATTGGCTAAATGTGCTGGCGTCAGTGATAAGAGCCCCATGTTCTGATTGGTGCACCCGTGAGCTTCCCAGCCTGGGACCACCGTCGTTCCCAGCTCTCGGTGTACCTGTAAGTTGCAACAATGTTTCACTATGGGTACATGCAGACAATGTGAGGACTTATTCATAGCTAGACGGGGTACCGTTCCCACTGTTGCAGATGTCCATTGAGCCTTTCAAGTGTATCTGCCAGTGTCTCGTAGCGAGGGATCCAGACGCCTCTGTTCTCCCGGGTTTGGCATCTCGTCAGGTTCGGCTTGATCACGTGGGGAGGGACCGTGCAAGAGGCATAATTCTGCACAATTAATATTGTTTTTCTACTGTGCGTCTGGTTTAATTTGTCGGTGTGACTTTAACGTTGGTGCGCGGAGTGCGAGGTTGCAACATCGTGCCTTTGATGATTTGCTCTTGGAACGTGGGTTTGCAACATTGCGACCTTGGCTGGTTGCTTCGCCAAGCTCATTCTGTAGGATCAGCAACTGACTCTTGTCTTGTTGATGTCCACTGGAGCTCTTGTTTGAGGCCTACTTTGGCCCGGTGCATAAGTTGTTCGTTTGGTGCACAGGTGCTTTAGGTTATAGGAGCATATAATTCCATAATCGGTATTGTCTTTATTATATTTCTCATCGTTGTACCTGATTTCAAAGAGAAGCGTGAGCAAGCTAGTAAAAGTTAATGACGCGTCTTGCGTTTCTGCATTCTGAAAACCTATATAAAAATAATAAAGATGCACGTCCGTGAATATGCCTGTCGCCTACGTCATAGCACTGAGTATATTCTTCGTGTAGGTTGGTGTGGGAATGTCCAGTGTGTATATATTTGTACAGATGTGCTTCCTGTTGTCTAGGTCGTCATGGCATCTCTAACGACGTGTAGATTTTAGTCTAGTTGATCCGTGCCGCAGGTGTCGGCATGGCCAGTGCGGGCTGCTGGGCAAGCAGATGGACACATCCGTATGTTCCTGTACCAGGGTATCTGGTCGTCTGGTAAATGGACAAACTCTTCTCGTGGCGGGTGTTTGGGTCGTGACCCTCTAGGCCAAGCGCGAGAGGTGAAGGACGGGAGCCTGGTTTTCCATTCTCCCACTTCAGTCCCCCCTCTGGTCGACTTGTCGACCACAAACATATCCTTCTCGTTATCTCCTCTTACTCGCCATATCTTGGTTATTCCTCCGAGATGTCCATAGTGGTTTACATGATCTTCAAATGACCAATACATATATTCACAGGTACCCCCAGGAGTACAATATACCCATCTTCCTATGTAGCTCCTGGGGTTTCTTGGGTTCTCGGTCTTTACTGACGGTGGGTCTAGATGGTTGGTAATTATTTGGGTGCGCAGCTTCTCCCTTTCCTGTATAATTACACCTGTATGCTGGCCGTCATCTGCTGGCATCAAGGGGTGCATTCCCACCATTTCCAGCAATTCGTCAGTAGTGCGTGCCTTTCGTGCCTTCCAAAATCTAATTATGATCAGGGTAGCTCCAGCCAATATGGTACAGCCCACTATTATTTTCAGTCCATCTGACAGCCAGGATGGCATCCATGACCATAATAGTGAAAACCAGCTCTCATCCTTGTTCACACCATTGCTTTCATCCGTCATTTTGGAGTGCATCTGGGCTAATTGTGAAACTGCTTCTGTCAGTGTACCATTGTCAGCATCATTGGCAGGTATGAACGTGCAGCATGATTGTCCTATCTTTGCACAAACTCCTCCTTCCATTGCTGTGAGAAGGTCCAATACATATCTGTTCTGTAGTGCTACCATCCTTACAGCTCGCAGCTCCTCTTTTATTGCGTTGAACCCATTTACAGTAGAATTGATGGTCATCATTAGTTCCCATCTAGTTATTTGGAGCCATTTTGCGTTTGCGTAAGCCTGTAATCCCGGGTGTATTATTGAGGAGAAGAACATTGCTGCTCTGCTGAATAGCCTGTGTTCTGGCGGTATTGATGTTAGTGCCGTTTCCGACCTTCCCCATAGGTAATTTCCTGTCAGCGGCTCTCCTTGTCTTTTTCTTCTATTTAGGACAGTGTCATTGCTGTTGGTCCTGTTCCCTTGCTCCTCCTGGAGTGGTGCAGATCTCTTTCTTCCCTTATCCCCTTCATTCATTCTAGGAAATTTCGCCACATCGACGTGCTTCTTAGGTACCACTAGTGATGGTACATTGACGTGTACCATTGTGCACACACCATTCCACAGGGGAGGCAGTGTATGGTATGCCTTTTCTCCACAGGCCCAATAATGATCCATTATTACTGCTGTTCCTGCTCCCCCCTCAGGTAACTCCGTCACACTTGCGCAATTGGTGTTATATCCTACGTCCACCTCTCCTTTATGCTGGTAACATACCTTGGGCGCAGTCAACGGTAGTATCGTTATTGGGTCTTCATCGTCTTCTACCCATGTGAGCATTGGTACATACTTGATCCACGTCGTCCAACATCGGTGATTGTGTGTCTCGATGGTTGAGATAGTTTCTTTTGTTACCATGTTGCTGCCAATCACTCCTATCTCCCAGCTGTTATCCAGATACACCTTTCCTGTTATCGTCAGTAGCGGCCTCTCCCAGCATCCTTGTTTACCCGGAATTTCAGTGGCGTACCAATCACATGGTAGATACTTCAGTGTTACTTTCTGTGTTTCTCCTTTTGCAGGGCCACTTGTTATATATTTGAATGCTTCAGCATGTAAACTGGTCTTGTGATAACTCAAGTAGGTCTTGAGGAAGTTGTTTTCATATGGGTATGAGTCTCGTGTTTTCCATGTCATGTGCACTACAGTTCCTTGAAATCTTCCTTTCGTCTGGAACAGTGCCAAGTATATTATGCACTGTGCTATCTTCTCATTTATTTCTGTGGCAACAAATGTTCGTGAAGCACTCATGGCGTATGGTATTAATGAGCAGACGTAGCAGCTATCCTCAGTTGTCTGCTTACCAATGCGGGTCATGTGTTGGTACCATATATTGTTTGTGACATGTGCTGAATCTTGTACATAACTATCAATACCTTTATTGTCTGAGTATGTGCTGCGTTTAATTCTATTTTTCTTTGGTGCAATATTACTACTACCACCTGACGTAACACCTGTTGCAGCAAGGAACGGGGGTATATTAGGTTTGGGTGCAGCAACAAAATTTATAGCACAGCTATACTGCCATACAGAAGCAGCCAAAAATCCGGTGATTATCAAAATCCCTATTATTTTTATTACAATTGCTAACTTCACCGGCATTTTGCTCTTACCTTGCTGCAGTCCTGGCAGCTTATTCTTGCGACGTTAAAGTTGCCCGCCTAAAAATTCTCAGAAATGCTCGTTTTTAAATGTTAGTTTTGTTTTGTTTAAGCTCTCCCTATCAAATAGTCATTCAGTGCCCAGGCGAAGAGCTGCTCCCACGCTACTCTAAGTGATTGGTCTCTTAAGACCGGCAAGTATGGGCGGAGGTGGGGCATGTAATATTCTATGGCCAGGAGGAAGGCTGTGTAGTAAACACGTACCCTTCTTCTTTTTAGGTATGTTGGCCTTTTTATTTCGTATACAAATTGGTGTGACAATTCTTCTGGGTAGTTATCGTCTGGGAGTACCATCTACGCCTGGACAGTGGACTTTGTTAGTTAGCTTTATACTTAATAATACAATAATACGCAGTTCCTGTATGTGCGAGAGAAAAAAGAGAACATTCACCTGTTTACATGTGTATTTGTGCGGCCAATGTCTTTCAGTTTATGTTACAACTGTCCTGGGGGGGGGGTGGTGTAATTATTTTTACTCTTTGAACATGTGACCATGGGGTGGGCAGTGTAGTGATCACCCCTTTCTTCGTCAGTTGTTGTCTCTGGGGTGTCTGGGTAGTGAGAAGGTAAGGGAACAATTGGGTCGTTGTCTGTGGTAGAACTTCCTTCCGCTGTCAGGGATGTTGTTGCTGTTGTTCCAATGGACCTGTCGTTGGCGCTGGGGCGGGTCTGCAGTTTGTATATCTTTACATCATGTAGGTGGTTCCAAGCACGCTAGTTTTACTGCTCTTGTTGATACGTCTTCTACCAGATGTGGACCGGTGAACCTTTTGTCGTTCCACCTTCTATTGAAATTGCGAAGTAGCACGTGGTCACCTTTGGCAAGTTTGCACAAGTTCTCTTTTTCTAATTCTGTACTGGCGCCTTCTTCTTTATCTCTGGTGGACCCGCCCCGCGTGCGCTCGAGCTGTTGAGACACAAACACAACACTAGTAATCAAAGATGACACATATTGATACATTTCATCACCTAGTATACTCGCGGAACTTTCGTGGTCAGTGAATGCCCTTGACGTTGGCGTTAGAGGAAGGCGCATTTGACGTCCAGTAACCACCTCGTGTGGGGTGAGGTGGTGGTCGGACCCTGGCCTGTTCCTCAGCTCGAACAATGCTAACGGAAGGCAATACAACCAACTTTTCTTTGTTGTTTGTTGTATCTTTGCAATTGCCTCCTTCAATAAGCCATTTAGGCGTTCACATACGCCATTAGCCTGTGGGTGATATGCACATGCAAATTTGTGCTTTATGCTCAGCAGGGCTGTGATATGTTGGAACATTTCGTTTGCGAAATGTGGGCCATTATCTGATCTTAATACTTCACACACTCCCCACCTGGGGAAGACCTCCCTTACTATGAATTTGGCTGCTCTAAATGCATCTGGGTGTGAACAGGGCCCTGCTTCAATCCACCTAGAAAATGGGCATACTACTACAATCATGTATCTATTACCTTGACATATGTTGATCATATCAACATAGTCAATGTGGAGGTGCCGAAAGGGTCCTTCTGGCCGGGGTATGGTACCTCTTATCACTTTTAGGGTATGACCGGCCGTAAACTGTTGGCATGTGAGACAATTGCTGATAAAATTTGAAACATGAGAATTTAACTCGGGACAGAACCAATCATCTCTAATTCGTGCTGCAATTATTTCCTTGCCTGTATGGGCTGGGTGATGTAATTGGCTCAGGGCGGTATTTAAAAGTGCCAATGGTATTACAACTTTCCCAGTACCACTCTGGCGCCATAGTGCGTCGGTTGGTGACATTGTACATCCTCTTTTTACCCATATTTCCTTTTCGGCCATTGGTGCTGCTGCTTGTAAATCCATAATCTGTGTGGCTGGGAGATGGGTATACCCTTCTCTTATTAACATCTCCCTAGCCATTCCCCTCCCTCTCCCTCTCTGTGAGTCTGTGGGGTCCCATATCTCACCAAAGTATGCAGCATATTTCGCATGTGCGTCTGCTGCTGCATTCCCTTTTGAGACATGGTCTTCACCATTGGTGTGTGCGGTGCATTTTACTAGGGCTAGCTCTTGGGGGTCGTTTATTACTTCAATTAATTCAGCCAACAAGAGGGCATGTTGCACTGGAGTGCCGTCAGCTCTCCTAAACCCTCTTCTCCTCCATTTTGTTAGCCCTGAGTGGACAGTGGATGTAACATATGCACTGTCGGAATATATTGTTACACGTTTGTTAAAACTTTCTTTCAATGCCAATATTAGTGCAACTAGTTCAGCGGCTTGAGCAGAGTAATGCTGTGGTAACTGTACACATTTCATAGCCACACACACCGGAGCCTCCATCATTTTTACCACTGCTGCCCCAGTTCTCCGTATCCCATCTCCTTGATCAATAGTTGATGACCCATCAATAAACAAAAGCTCACCTCCCTCTAGTGCATTCTCTTCAACTTTTCTAGTACATGAATATATTTCATTTAGTTGGGTGCAGTCGTGGGCGTAATCTCCCTCCTCAATTATTTCTGCTAGAAATCTTGCAGGGTTAACAGTGCTACATCTAACAATCGCTAGTTCAGCCCTAGACAAAATGATCTCATAACCTGATGCCCTTTGTGTCGTTAGTGTGGACTTGGGTTTATTCAATATTGCAAATAATGCATGTTCCACAAACAGTGTAGTTGGACACCCCATGGTTATTGCTGATGCCTTTTCTACTGCAAAAGCAGCTGCAGCGAGGCCTTGTTCGCAAGGGAAATGCCCTAACATCACGGGGTCTAAGTGACCGCTATAAAATGCTACTGGTTTATAGCCCATGCTTGTTTTTTGGGGAAATACTGAAAATATAATTTTTTCCATGTCTACCTTATACCCCTTTTCAGCCAATATAGTCAACATTTTTAACGAGTCCTCTCTGCATTTACTTTCGTTTATACTGCAAATTATTATGTCATCCACATATTGTAACACTGTGCTTTCCACCTCAACGTTACCCAAATCCATCTGTATCACTCTATTGAAAATTGAGGGTGATTCACAATACCCTTGTGGTAACCTGGTATGTTTCCATTTAGTATTTCGGTAAGTGAAACTTGTTAGATCTTGTGAGTCGGGGTGTAATGGTATTGAGAAAAATGCATTTTTAAGATCTATTACTGTAAATCGTGATGCCTCTGCTGGAATGCCACACAATATTGTGGCCGGGTTTGCTGTTACTGGATATTCTGCTTCCACTATGTTGTTCAAGGGCCTTAGGTCCTGTATGAAGCGCCAAGACCCCCCTTTAGCCTTGCGCACTGGGTACACAGCCGTGTTACATGGTGATTCTGAGTGGACCAATATGCCATTGTTTATAAGGGCCGTTATAGTTTCATATATGCCCTCATCTGCCTCTTTTGACAATGGGTACTGTTTTACTCTTGGTAGTATTGCACCTTTTTTCAATTTTATCCGTACACCCCCTATGCTTTTAATGCATCCTACGTCATAAGGGCTAATGGTCCATAATGATTTGGGCACCTTTGACATATCCTCCTTAAAGAAGGGGACTGGGGTGCATGCAGGTGCCTCAAGTGCCATAGCAATTTTCTGCGCTATATGTTTGTGAGCCACTCGTAACCATATTTCTACACTCATCATGAACACCATTTCCCCCTCCTCTTTTTCTTCTGAAAACAGTTCCTCATCTGACACCTGGGTCAACCTACATCCTTCTGCTAGTGCTATCACTGCCCTCCATGCTCTTCCTTCTTTGTCTTGGGCGTGCACAGCAATATACTCAGCTGTTGTAATAATGCTTTCAATGTCTATTGCAAACACCTTTCCTTCTTGTTCATTAACAGGTGTTTCTGGTCGGAACAGGTAAGCTGCTGGCCTCCTCCATATTTTCCCTTCTATCCCTGGCATCCATGCAATTGCCATGTCTGTTCCATACTGGAATATCTCGCCATCTACTGGTTCCGCCCTAATCGCTGTCTGCCCACAGTATGCTTGCATAATCTGTCGTGCTGCTAGCATGTTAATCCCTGGAGTAGAGCAAATTATACCATCCTCTGTAAAGGAGATTGTCATATTTAACCTATTCATTATGTCCCTCCCCAGTATATTTACTGGTGAGGCACTATAATACAAGAGTGGAACTGACAGATTGTAATCTCCGATAGATAAGGGAACGTTATCAGTAAAAGGAACCAATCCTTTAGCCCCAGAAAATCCTTGGGTGTTCATGGCTTCGCCTGACATCTTAAATTTACCTTCCCTTATGCAAGACCGGGTTGCCCCGGTGTCAACAAGGAATGATAACTTTTTGTCACCTATCGTTACCTCTATGCGTGGCTCCTCCGCACTATTAGGTGTTACTGACAGGATGGGACACACCAAGGCCGTCTGTGGGCTGTCCTATTGGGGGTACAATGATTGGCCATTTCCTGTGTAAGGGTTGTGTCCCAATACCGTCACCCTACCCAATTGCGTTTGTTCAGTTTGGGGTTGTTGTGTTATCACTACTTGTTGTTGTGGCAGTGGCTGTTGTTGTGTTAATTGCTGTTGCTGCAGTGGCTGTTGTGTTAATTGCTGTTGCTGCAGTGGCTGTTGTTGTGTTAATTGCTGTTGCTGCATGCCCTGCTGTTCTTGTGGTGGCCTAGGTTGTGCCTGCTCATTCCATGCTGGTGTTCCTGGCCTGACCCTACACGTGCGTGACATGTGTCCTAGTAGTCCACAACTCCAACACACGGGTGGTTCTCTGTTTTGCCATGGAAAGCTCCCTGTGTTGTCCTGGTATACCGGTTGCCCTGTGGGGTATGAACTTCCAACTCCCCCCACCTGCTGTTGGGTGTTATATCCGTATCCTCTCCCTCTCATAAATCCTCCTCTCCCTCTGTTATAACCATAATACCCAGCTCCTTGCATCTGGTACCCTCCTCCCACGTTTTGTGCGTGTAATTGTAGTGGCGGCATTTGCTGTATCATACTTTGTTGAGGTGCTATTAGAGCTGGGTCTTGTGCAGCCACTATTTGCGTGGGGCTTTGGGCCATTGTTGTGGGTGCAGTTATTAGTGCTCCTCCATTGTATATTTAGTTAGTTTTTTCTGTACTAGTTTGGCCTCTTCCGTTTTCCTGTCCTCTTCCTTTTGTTTCATTTTTCCTTGCCATATCCTGCAGTGATGTACTATTGTCAGCTGTATTTCAGGCCATGGTTTTACTTCCATTCCCACTACTTTCTTTAGTTGTTTCTGGACTCCTTCTGGGAGCCCTTGTACTAGTATATGATAAAATATGGCTGGTGTTTTATCCCATTGTTCTCTAGTTTCCATGCGCCACTTCTCTTGAATATCCTGTATATAATCAACGGGATCTTCATTCTCACGCATCTTACGGGAAGTAATTGCTCCTATGTCTGATGTGTCTGGGTACTGTACTCTCAGTGCCTGCCATAGCGCATGTCTGCAGTTTGCAAATGGCGCCCCATCATGCGATGTGTTCGTTATTGTTATCCCATGGAATCCCGCTCTCTTCCAGATGTCGTCCGCTCTATCCCCTAATATTGATATTAACAGGCCTTTCACATCTCCTACTGCTAGTTTCTGCCCTGCGGTGTGTTTTTCCATTTCATATATCCACTTACCCGCACCTCCACTTAGTGATGGGAGCCTACATTTTATATTTTCTTTATCCGTATGCTTCCATGGTACATACTGCGGTCTAACCCCTCCTCTCTCCAACAGTGGCATTAAGTTGTGTCTTGTGTCACCCTTTATGTTCCATAATATTGAGTCCTCACACCCCTCCTCCTCCCCTGTTTCCCTTACCACTTCAAATTCTTCCTTGCTACCCCTCCTCCTACCTACCTCTCCGTCCCTTCCCCTTGTTTCTCTGTCCGTCTTGCCTGCGGCTAGGGAGGTCTCTAAGCCGGCACGCATAGGGAGTCACTTCGTCCATGAATGGCGCAAGCTTTATTTTGCGCAGCGTGCGTGTGGTGGTTGAGCATGTAGGGTGCGATGGGGGAGGGCGTGATGGAGATGGCGATGGTGTGGCTTCATGGGTTTGTTTTTCCACTAGTTGTTGCACCCTCTCCTCACTTTGTTCCAGCTCCTCCCTTCTCTTACGGATCCATGGCGAGTCTATGTTGGTTCTAGTGAGGTACAGCTTATCTAAGCTTTCCCTTTCACTCTTTCTTCCTACCCTTTCTACTCCTTCTTCCTCCTCACTGCAAAAATCAGTCATAGATGGTATCCCCCACTCTGTTCTTTTCCCCTTTACTGTTACTGTTTCTAAGTCTATTAGCTCCATTTCTCCTCTTCCTTTGTTACCAACTGTTCCCCCTGGTGTTGATGTTGTTGCTACTTCTCTACTTCTGTATACATCCCCCCATTTTTCACTCTCCTTATTTCTCCCTCCTCTTTCCTCTTCACTCCTCTCCTCCACTTCCCTACTATTTTCCTCCCTTTTCCTTTTTAATTCCTCCATCACTTCGTTGCTCATCTGTTCCAATATTCTTTCATCTTCTTTCTTTCTTTCCCATTTCACCCTTTCTCTTTCTATTTCTTTCTCTTCTTCATATTTCTTAGCTGCCTCTGATACTACCCTCCTCCTCCATATTTCCAATTCCCTTTCCTTGTCCTCTTCTTCCTTCTTTTTTTCTCTCAATACTACTCTTGACACCCTTTCTGCTGCTGCTCTTACCCTTCCATCTTCTATCCTTTGCTCCTCATTTCGTTCCCTTAATTTGTCCAATTCGTTTTTACCCTCTTTCCTTTTCCTCACTCTCTCTTTTTCCCCCTTCTCAAGCTGTGTTAGTAATTCATTCTGCTCATCCCTTAGTTTTGCCAATTTTTCCTCCAAAATCTCTTCTCTTTGTATTAGTAGCTCCTCCCCCTTCATCTCACTCTCCCTTCTACTATCCTCGCCTGTTCTCTTTACAGCCTCCCTTTCTTCTCCCGTTAGTGAACCCCGTAATTTTAATAATATCTGTGCAGCTACCCACTCATCATGTCCTATCTCTACAATCTGCTCTTCTCCAATCCTCCCCTCCCCCACTATCTTCCTGTGAGCCACATATGGTGGAGGGCTGTATGCCGGGTTCGAGTATCCTTCAGCCGCCCTTAACTGTCCTTCCATTTCTCCTAGTTCTCTTAAAGGGTACAACCCTTCTCCCTCTGTTTTCACTCCCAGTGTTATGGGTATCTCGTTGTTCGGTTCCTTTTTTATGTCTTCTAATTTGTCAATCTTTTCTCTTCCCTCTCCTTCATTCTCCGCATTCTTTTTCCTTTCACACCCCTTTTCCCCATCCGTTCCCTCTTTCATAATTTCCTTTACTTCCGGTGTTTCTCCCATAGAAAACATTCCATTTGGTCCTGGTCGGGATCCCTGGAACATCCTCCATAAGTTAAACACCTCCATATGGCTCGCCAACTTCTTCCCCTTGTATGTATTGTGCAGATGGTTTAGCAATGAATGTTGGGCATATGGATCGAAACTACCATTAGGCGGCCATGGTGTTAACATTTTGTTATCCGTCCCCTGGGTCCACTCTATGCTGTACTTAATTAATTTCTCCCTATGGGGTGGCAGTGTTGTGCATATGTGTTGTAGTGGGGTAGTGAGGGTGTTCCCCCACCCTCCCGACCCTGTCCCATATGACATAGTTGTGCCCTACTTGTTACTCCTCCCTTCGCTATCAGTTTGCAATTTACAACCTTATATTGTTTACCTGGCCCCGTAAGTGTGGGGACTTACGACAATCCTTTACAAAGTATGCAATAATAATAAAAAAAAAAAAAAAAACACAAGAAATAATAAAACACAAATATATATATGTATAATTTTGTATTGTATATTCCTTCCCCTACGGCCCCCTGCGGCCGAAGCGCACGCAGCCCCCTGTGACTGCGTACCCCTTACGACGATCTTATACAGTCGTCCTTATTCCTCGTTCTCCTCCCCCTTTTACATTTGCCGTGGCTGGCGTTCTCCGTGCTCAGCCACGCCCCTCTCCCCTTCTCCTCTTCCAATCCACTCGTTTATTGTTTATCTTCTTATCCGCTCCCTCATCATTTTTCTCTTCCCCACCACTTTCAAAACTCAATGTTCCTTGTGCTCGTGATATCCTATAAAATCCCTACTGGTGACGTCACCGATGTCTCTACGCTACTAGTACAGTCTCATTATTAGTTTCAAAATACACTTGCAATTTATCCCCGCTAACCCTACAGCTGTCTTCCTGTCTCTCCTGGAACAAGGTAATCTCATCAATAATATAATTGGACTGCACACGCTGCGTCGCCTCGCGTGTGATACGCCCCTCAACAGGAGGGCTTAACCAGCCAATTATCTTCCTATTTGGCAACTATGCAACTAGCTACCCCCTACAGGGAAACGTCATCTACCTATCGAGTTTCTTGCTCGAACAATAGGAAACCTCATCTACCTATCGAGTTTCTTGCTCGACCAATAGGAAACCTCATCTACCTATCGAGTTTCTTGCTCGACCAATAGGAAACCTCATCTACCTATCGAGTTTCTTGCTCGAACAATAGGGAACCTCATCTACTCATTGATCAATAAATGCCAAATCGTAGGAAACCACACACGCCCACCCCTACACGTTAGTCGCGATTTAGGCCAATCAGTGTCTACGAGCGGCCACACGTGATGTTTCGTGCTCCGCCCCCCTCTTTCACGTCACTGCTCTCGCACTCTTTTCACTCCCTTTCATTCCATTGCCAACACTATATTGTCAAACCTTCGCCGCGCACCTGTGCAACACCTCCCTCCTCCCTTGTTTAATTCCTCCCCCCTCCCTCACAATTTCGCATTGCTCGTTGTGTGTGTCATGCTCACCAAGTTCTCTCGATGCAGGGCCGCTCGACTGCGTGCACCCCTCCAAGCGGCTCGCCACCTCCCCTCGTCTGGACCACGTCTGGACACTCGCCAACCGCGGGCGGGATACTTCTCAACCGGCTCCCGAGGGCCAATATCCGGATTGCGCTGTCCGGTCTTCTCGCAGCTCCGCGATGGTCCTGTAGTCCTCAGAAGGGGGCAACGGCAGAGGGGGCCGCGCCGCCGGGCCTCCTCGCAACGGGAGTGCCTGGAAAAAGTAAAAATAAAAGTCGATCTTAAACAGATCTCAGCAGTGCCTCCAACTTGTCGGGGGGAAATTCTGCCGGGGTCGGCCGGACCGTCCGCAGACCTCCAGGCAGGGAGGCCCCAACTCCTCCCGTGTGTATCCCAGATAAGATGAGATAGAGTATGAGACGCACACAAGGAGCAAGGTGACTCTGCTGTTTATTAGACAAAACGGCAGGGATGGGTCAAGGAGCGCACGCGTTCGTCCTGACACACACTCAATTGTGGGGCTCGCAGGCCCTTTTTACTGTATTATGACGCGCTACTTGCGTCACTTCAGAAAGTTAACAAAAAACCTATCGCCACTCTTAATTGGGTGTTCGAGTGGTAGGGTTAGTATAGCACACATATAGAGAAAGATATTAGTGGACAAGGTGTAGTCAGGTGGTATATCTGGGTTGTCCCTACAATTAGATACATGAAAATTGTTACATGAAGGCTCCTGAGGATTGGCTAAATGTGCTGGCGTCAGTGATAAGAGCCCCATGTTCTGATTGGTGCACCCGTGAGCTTCCCAGCCTGGGACCACTGTCGTTCCCAGCTCTCGGTGTACCTGTAAGTTGCAACAATGTTTCACTATGGGTACATGCAGACAATGTGAGGACTTATTCATAGCTAGACGGGGTACCGTTCCCACTGTTGCAGATGTCCATTGAGCCTTTCAAGTGTATCTGCCAGTGTCTCGTAGCGAGGGATCCAGACGCCTCTGTTCTCCCGGGTTTGGCATCTCGTCAGGTTCGGCTTGATCACGTGGGGAGGGACCGTGCAAGAGGCATAATTCTGCACAATTAATATTGTTTTTCTACTGTGCGTCTGGTTTAATTTGTCGGTGTGACTTTAACGTTGGTGCGCGGAGTGCGAGGTTGCAACATCGTGCCTTTGATGATTTGCTCTTGGAACGTGGGTTTGCAACATTGCGACCTTGGCTGGTTGCTTCGCCAAGCTCATTCTGTAGGATCAGCAACTGACTCTTGTCTTGTTGATGTCCACGGGAGCTCTTGTTTGAGGCCTACTTTGGCCCGGTGCATAAGTTGTTCGTTTGGTGCACAGGTGCTTTAGGTTATAGGAGCATATAATTCCATAATCGGTATTGTCTTTATTATATTTCTCATCGTTGTACCTGATTTCAAAGAGAAGCGTGAGCAAGCTAGTAAAAGTTCATGACGCGTCTTGCGTTTCTGCATTCTGAAAACCTATATAAAAATAATAAAGATGCACGTCCGTGAATATGCCTGTCGCCTACGTCATAGCACTGAGTATATTCTTCGTGTAGGTTGGTGTGGGAATGTCCAGTGTGTATATATTTGTACAGATGTGCTTCCCGTTGTCTAGGTCGTCATGGCATCTCTAACGACGTGTAGATTTTAGTCTAGTTGATCCGTGCTGCAGGTGTCGGCATGGCCAGTGCGGGCTGCTGGGCAAGCAGATGGACACATCCGTATGTTCCTGTACCAGGGTATCTGGTCGTCTGGTAAATGGACAAACTCTTCTCGTGGCGGGTGTTTGGGTCGTGACCCTCTAGGCCAAGCGCGAGAGGTGAAGGACGGGAGCCTGGTTTTCCATTCTCCCACTTCAGCTGCATCTCCTGTCAGATATGAAATTACAAACGCTGTCCTAGCCTGAATAGATTCGAACGCAGTAGGTTTACACAAAAAATGAAGACGGCATTGGGTCAGGAATGTCATATACTTCCTAGGATCACCAGAAAAGTGCTCTGGCGCTGCCAACGGTACACTACTGGAGGGTTGGACAATAACCGTGGGATTCTGACTCTGGGAACCTCTTGCCACATTAGCTCCTTGCAACGGTGTTCTCTGAGCTACCAGACCCTGTAGCTGGGCCTTTAACATGTCTGATTCCTGTTTTGCTTGTACTAGCTCTACCTGAATATCCTGAAGCGCCTTAAGCACATCTGCCAAGGCCAGAGCGGTCACCTCCATTTGGCTCGGGTGGTTATAAGTATTCCAATTTAGGGGTGGCTTATTATGTCAAAAACATATAAGAGAGGGAAGTGTTGACATTCTCCCCCGAACTACAGAAGCCAAATGAAGTCGACCCTCCACCCGTGGTTAGCACAGATACCTGATATTTAAAATACAGGATACCACGTGGCAGCCAATGGGGGGAAGAGGGTTAGGGAGAAGTTGTAGACGGGGAACGGGGGGTTGAGGGAAACCGGATAGAGGTTTAGGAAAACACCTACAGTGGATAGGATATGGGGAAACACAGGGAAAAAACCCTACACTGTCTAATATGTAGCTAGTAAACCATGCACATAACACACACATAGATCACAAAATATGACCCCTTAATACAGGCTGAATAAGGACCTTAGCTAGTGTAATTGTGCTCTCCGATAGCCCCTTGATACAGGCACATGTAGTAATTACCAGGACATAGAGTACATGTATGCAAGCGTAAATGAAACAAACCCATGAGATATGATTCCCAACATGAAGAACGCGACACATGGCCCTTTGGGCAAGCAGAAGCAACATAAACATTCATAGAACATGTAGGACCAAAGGTGTGAGTTCAATACCAATGGAGAATGGATTCCAACAAACATATACATTGAAACATTCAAAGTGTTCGGCCCATATGATATGTTCCTCCAAGTCTTTCATATGCAAACATTGCCCCTCGTTAACACTCGGAAAGCAACAAAATTATTGAGCACTTACCTGTGCATCTGGGAGACTCGCAAGCCGTCCCAGACGAGAAATGATGACGCCTTGATAGAAGCGAGCGAGGCCCGTTCACAGAGTCAGCGTCGGTATGGGAGCGGAGCCTGAACAAAGTGACGCAAGTTCTCCTTGTACTTCCTGAGCTTCGCCGCTCGTTCTTGCAAGGACCGCGTAGTTCACCGTGTGCTGCTGAGCTCACATACCAAGAATCCTGATGTAAGGCATGCGCGAACTGCACGAACCTCCGGCATGGCTTCGCCTCGTGAAACAATAAGCCACACCTGTCGTGCGCCGTTGGCCCGTGATAAACTGTTGTTAATTACTGACAGCTGGCCAACGCGCACGGCAAGGACTACGAATGGACAAGGGGCTGCTGGGAAATGTAGTTTATCCAGCCCAAGTACAAATACTAAGCTCTTTTCAGATTTTAACACCTCTTTCGCCTCCACCACCCCATATTCCTGACACCTTGCCATGTTATATATTCATCTATAGCAAGCTTCTATATTTTTCCTTTCTACCTTGCGTTACTATATATTTACAGTTATTGACTAGTAAGTTACTTCATCTTCTTTGTCTTCACAATTACTTTAACTTTAGGCACGTGTTTCTCTTGGTGCTTCTGTTACATTGTCACTGTTTTATATTTTCATATTGTTTCGACATAGTTTCATATATCCACGTCATGACATCATTCTGCTCTTGTCAGATTTCTCTTTAATGTTACATGATGTCCATAGGTGCATGCTGACATCCCTCCATGCAGCATCCTCCCACACTTTCAGTGTGAGGATACTTTATGTATGACTATCTAAGTGCATAACTTCTCTCATACACTCAATGCAGTATTGGAACAATACATGGTGTCTCACATATAGCCCTGTTCCAGTATAATGACGGTGAGTGGGTGCTAGTTAGAAAGTATCCACCAGCTCCTCTACAGTTGGGAGTGGTGGCAAGGAAGACGCCATGTGAAATTGGGGATTTGGGGTTGGATTGGAGAGCTAGTTACGGGTAGAAAATGTTCGGTTTATCAGGGAAAGACCAAAGGAATCTCATGAGATTGCCATGGCAATGCCGCAATACGTGCTCAGAAATATATGTCCGTCACACGAAGAGATGAGTGGTAGAAGGTAATAGGAGAAGGTTAGGAGGGAGAAAGCAATTGAGTGAATTGAGCAGACCTTGAAAAAAGAAGGGGACACATATTGAGTGCCTGTGGTGACGTAGAAGAATTTTTTATTCTGAGCAGTTTTTCCTGTTATCGCGGGATTCGTCAAACCGCCAGTCTATCGCAGGAATTTCTGTTATTGGAAATGTTTACTGGGATATTATCACAAGAATATGGAGTTGCTTACAATAAGTTATAACATCTGCCTCCATCTACTGGGCAATGGGTGTTTGGTCACAATTAATGGTTTGACATGGCCAATCTCCATGGCTAGTGGGCCCTAAGGAAAGCTATTATTCCAAAACGCGGAGAGGCCACGGCCAAAGGCCATAGCTAGTGAGACCTCAAGAAACTAAACAACGTGTTTGACTGTGGCTGGTGGACCCAAAAGATTACTATTGGTACAGAATGTACAGCAGCCATGTCCAAGTCCATTGCAAGTGAGACTTCAGGAAACTATGCACCATGTTCGGCCGGGGCCAGTGACCATGGATAGTGAGCCCAAAAGAAACTATTGGTGCAACATGTACAGTGGCCACGGGCAAAGGCGATGGGTAGTGGGCCCTGAGGAAACTATATTATAACAAAACCTTTGAAACCTTTGAAATTCAGTGAAACCCATTAATTAATTGAGAGTTAAGGTGATCAGATTTAATGCAACAAATCCCCTAAAATTCAGCACTTGCATTTCAAGCAAGTGCACTTTAACTATGTAGCTTCTGTTGCGCAGAATATGCCAAAATGGATAACATCACTTGTGACATCACTAATTACATCACATATGGCATCACTGATGACATCATGATGGGGTTACTAATGGCATCATACAGGAACCTAAAGAAACCTTTGTTGGGTGTTTTTGAATTTGTATTCCTTTTTCTTTCTTTTTTTCTTGTTTTTGCAGGAGAGGCCAGGAAGTAAGGTGGTGAGGGGAATAAGGGAAGCAGCACCAACCACAGATATGGAGGGGGCAGGTGGACAGGGGAAGATGTTGGGCATGCACTTAATGTAAGGTAGGGAGTAATGTTTTTCATGCTCCTTGAGTACAATCTCGAAAGCACTTTGAAACTCTTCCCCCTTGCACAGTGGTGTGTTGCAGTATATACAGAGTGCTGTTGTCTTGGAGAGAAATGACAACAGCCTCTTTTATGGCTTGCAAGGTAACTGATGGGATCTTGTGCCCACAGTTGTATCCTGTGTGGGGGCAGTATTGGTTGAGGAGGATGACGTAGAGGAAAACAGCCTACTACTTCTTGAGAATGGAACAGCCTTTCTCAGAGCATCCCAGTAACTGGATTTAGTGTGGCGGTGCATTGACATGGTCCCCTAGGCGTACTGCCCAGGTTGTCCACGACTGAGTACAGCGTTGCTCTCAGTGCATTTTACCTTAGTAGCCTTAGCCTTCGGTAAGCCCCCATCTTCCTGGTCCTTTTGATTGTTTTCTGCATGATTGCACTTTTTCTGTTACACAGGCCCTACAGCTGGCGGTGGTGGTGGTGGTGGTGGTGGCTCCTGGGAAGGAGGTGTAAAAGCAAAAAGGAAATATCGAGGCTGAGTACCCCAAAAGGAAATACACCAAACATGGGCTATAAAGATTCACAGATCGTTATTCTATAACTGTACAGTTTACAAAGAAAGTATCAGATAGCTATCTGGCCCTCAGTACATCACAGTGAATACCAGCCCTTTCGGTGTGAGAAGTGAGAGGTAATGGACATCCAAACAGTTCTGCTTTTTATACATTTCCAATCATAATGTCCAGCTCCCTCTACAGGTCAATCATTCTTGGTCTAGGGTTTGTGCCGAGTTCATTTACAGTTTGTCCAACTATATGCATATGGATTATTTCCAGCTTGTACAACAACAAGTCACAATGGCAATCGTGCATCTTCGAATTTAACATTAAGTCTTAGTACACGTCCCATACAATGTAGTTCAACAAGTGTCCACGTTCAGTATTTAAACAACATTGTATTCGATATACTCGTGGATCAGATTCGTTGGCGCAGGTAATCCTCAATCTGCAGGTCAACGAAGGACAAGTTCTCAATACATAACCCTAACATTTGGCCTACGGGCAGTTTAAGCATTAACTTGTGTGTAAAGGTCAGGACGGCTAGGTTACAAACAGGAAAACACTGTCCACCATTTTAGAACACAAAGTGACTTTGAAATGCAAATCAAAATGGCGGATGGACCTAAAATGGCAGCTAAGTTGATCTAAGATCGGAACTTTGCAACGCTGATTTCTTCACAGAGCGACTGGGCTTAGGCCAATATATACAATAAAGGAGGCACGATATGATATCCTGTTTAACAAACCCTCCTTTTGGCCTAAGACAAGCGCTAAACTACTTCTAGTCACTTTACGAGTAACTCCACGTCTCAATGTCTATACATCCTGAATCACTATCGGAAATATCGATTGCCATGAGGTCAGATACTAAGATTTCCGTCAACACAAATTCATTGGATATTTTCTCTGGGGCGTACACCTTGTGTCTAATGCACTCATCGCTTGTGCACAACATCCTCCTAACATCGAACACATACCAGGAAGACATTGTATACAACAACAAAGAAACAACAGAATACCTAATATTATCAGCAAGACCGAAAGTAGCTTCCATCCCCAAGATTGAAAGAAGTCCCAGAACCAAGCGCTAACATCCCAGTTTCCCTCGGGAACATGCACTTCTGAACTAAGGATGTGCAGATTTTGTATTGCTCTGAAAATCGTTGGGGAGGAGTCTGGCACAAAAACACAGCAAGCGGACCCCACTAATTTACATACCTCACCATGTTTAGCCAGGATGACATCTAATGCCATCCGGTTCTGGAGTGCTACTAACCTTATTGCTTTCTGTTCTAAAGTCATATTATAGAGTATGTCAGTGGTCCGGTTGATGGTTCTCTCCAGTACTCTCGCTAGTCTCCTGATATCTTCTGAGTTCAATATTTGTCCCCAAAATGGCACAAAGGATTTAGCTACGTCACCCAGAACTTGTGCTGAAGTATTGCCATTCTCATCCTGCCGTGGACGAGCCTTTGAAATTTCTACAGTACTTGCAATGAATACCCAGGGTAACAGAATCCCTAAATAACAGGTTCCCTGCCAATCCCTGGGACCATGGAAATTCTACATTACCGCAAACAAAGTAGACAGGTTCGCCTACATGCAAAGGTCTGTCCTCACTAGTCAAATTTGCAACGTTGGCGCAACCCTTGAAATCACCCATTGACTGAGTACCATTCCTCTGTATGCAGAAAGAAACAACTGAATCGGGGCTGTGGTTAACAGTGTAGGAAGATGGCGTGGCATCCCTATTGCCTATAGGAGCCATCTTGAAAGCCATTCGGAAAGTTCACAAGCTCGGGTCAGTGTTATAATCCCTGCGGCCTGCGTGGAGTTATGCGTGATTCTTTTGGTCTCCACGATTGTGCTCAATGTGGTGATCGCATAAGCAGCTGTGGATGTACCATCCAGGAGTTTGAAGCAGGAGCCATCACAAAACAGCTCCCCTTGTGGATTGTTCAAAGGAGTGTCCTTTAGATCAATTCTGCCTTTGGTCTCTTGCTCTGTAGTGTAAAGGCAGTCATGTGACTCTTCGTCACTGCAAGCAGTACCTTGCGGGAAAGGTAAAAAGTTCAGCCGGATTAAGGACACAACACCTCTTTATTTGGATGTGCGGTGCAAACAAGATCAATTCATATCTCGTTAATCGTGCGGAGGTGAGGTGTTGCGTTTGTGTTCTGTTTAATAGAACATCTACAGAGTGAGGTACCATCAGTGTTAAAGCATGGCCTAGGACCATTCCCTCACTCTGTTTTACAGACACAGCAGCAGCAGCAACAGCTCTCAAACATCTTGGCAAAGCGCATGCTACAGGATCAAGGGCGGAAGAAAAGTAGCCACAAGGCCTATTCTTCCCTCCATGTTCCTGCGTTAATACAGCCAAAGCACATCCATCACATTCATGCACATGCAACACAAAGGCCTTTTCATAGTTTGGTGTGCCCAAAACCGGTGCCGAGCACAATGCAGTCTTAAGCAGATCAAATGCTTGCTGGTGTTCCAAGTTCCACGGCAATGGCAAAGAAATGCCCTTCTTCATCAAAGCCAACATTGGTTTAATCACTAGGGAGAAATTTGGGCTCCACTGTCTACAGTAAGAAGCCATTCCTATCAAGGCTCTAACTTCCTTCTGCGTATTTGGGACAGACATGCTACAAACGATTTTTATCCATTCTCGCGTCAACCTTCTTCCCTCCTTTGACATGAGATAGCCTAAATAGGCAACCTCCTGACAACAATATTGAAATTGTTTAAGCAAAGCTTTATGTCCATGATGTGCTAAGTGGATAAGCAACAATACAGTGCCCTCCTTACAAGCACTCTCTGAGTCAGCAGCTAAGAGAAGATCATCTACATACTGAAGCAGTGTACAAGTAGTGGGCAACTCGAGTGTGTCGAGCTGCTCTTTCAAAGCCCTACTATAGATGCTAGGACTTTCCATGTAACCTTGTGGCACACGGGTGAAGGTGAACGAGCGTCCCCCTAAGGTGAACGCAAACAAGTATCTACTCTCTCTATGTATCGGGCTACTAAAGAAAGCGTTCTTCAGATCCACAACACTAAAGTGAGTAGCTGAAGCCGGAATCATTGTTAATCTTTTCATCACATCATGCACAATTAGAAATTGCGGGGCAACAATCTTATTAATGGCACATAAATCAATTATGAAACGGAAGGGAATCGCATTATCACCTTTTTTGTACACGGGCAAAATCGGACTATTGCACAAACTACCCGCAATTTCCTCAATCACCCCTCGATGCAAAAAATCAGAGAAGATGCTTTTCAAAGCTTGCTCGCCATCGACCGAGATCTTATATTGGGGGATACGTGGCAATTTCACTCCATGTTTCAAAATAATATTACAGGCTCAATTTGCAAAACACCAACATCATTGTCGTCAATTGCCCATAAACACTCTGGAACATCACTAAATTCCGGTGGCAAAGGTCTGGTCAAGAATTGAGAAACAGAAAGTTGCTGTGGTGAAATCGTCAAATGCACTCCATCAGAAGAACAATTAATTATCGCATTTAATTCCTTCAACAGATTCAACCCCAACAAATTCTCTCCACAATTCATAGTCAAAAGGAATGAACAGTGGTCCGTAAATGGACCCAAAGAGATAGGAACCGAAGAAGAAACCAGACAGACAACTGGTGTGCCAGAAAACCCTACAGAAACATTGGTTTGCCCTGACAGTGGAATGTTTGGAACACGTGGATGGTCAATGGAACACATTTGTGCCCCTGTATCTATCAAGAATAGATGTTTCCTATTTCCCACTAACATCTCAACGTAGGGACCTGTCTGAATAACAGGAATAGGCGTTGGTTCCAAACTCTGCTTCGGGCAATCCTAGCGGAACAGAACGTTGTCGAAAGGAAGTTCTTCAGAGAGGTAGGCAGCAGAAGGATGATCAAAAAAGTTTCTATTATCCACAATTGGTGCCTGATTGTCCTGTGAAAAAGGTTGCTGTGAATCCTGTGAAAACTGATTCCTACCAGGACCCCCTCCCCCAGGGCGGCCTCTGGATCGTCTACCCATATTGCCAAATGCGTTATTCGACCTCTGCTGGAGGATCAGGCATTGTGCACGCCAATTACCCTCTTGTCTGCAATAAGCACACTGGTTTATGTTTACAGGACCCAATGATGCATTTCCCTGTGGAACATACTGACCCCTAAATTGCGTATTACCCCTTCTAGGGCCTCTTACAATTTGCTGTAATAGAACTTTTGTTTTTAAGTCACCCTTTCTCTTTTCAACTCTTACTTTTTCGTTATTAACACGATTCTCATATTACCTAGCCATATGCAATACTTCTGACTGAGACTTCGCTTGCCAAGCGCTCTCTGAAGACATAATCTGTGACTGAATGTCAGGCAGGAATCCACGCACAAATTAGTCCACGAATAGCCATTTCCCAGACTCTGTGCTCATGTCCTGTCCACTGAAATCTGAAAACACGTGTTCGAACCGATTAAAGAACTCGGTAGCACACTCAGACCTCCCTTGGACACAGGCAGTAAGCTTGTCCCAAATAATCCTCTTTTCAGGGATTACAACTTTCAATTTCTTAACTATTGTATCAGGCAAAATTAGCATTACCTGTGGCGGTCTCTCACCAGCTGACCTTTCACCATCAAGTCTAATAGCATGTTATTCCATGTATCTCCTAACCCTGGTACACCATCTACAGTCCTAATCTGCTTCCACAAGTCAACAGGCAGGAGTACAGGAAATAACAAATCAATGATTGCAAGACAGATTCTATTTCTTTGTAGAACCCTGTCGGATTCTTCCTAATATCGGGACTAGATTGTCTAATGGTGTTCACTTCCTGTCTCGAGAACGGGACGTGAACAAACTGTGACACATAGTGTGCAGGAATATCTTGAGTAGGTATACCAGCTGCAGGATTACTGGGAATCTCTACTTTTGTGACAAATGTCAGAGGAACCTCTCTCATAGGCAACTGAGAAGTAGACAACTCCGAACGCTTACTAAGAAACAGAGCCAGATCGAGCGCCAAAGCAGCCGAAGAAATGTCAAACGAAAAAGCCCTCTTATAAATACTCAATAACTCAGCGGGATAACAAATCTTTCTTTTTACACATTCATCCTGTAGGTACTCCACCATTACCTGTATCACTTTCCTCTGCATTTCTGGCATATACTGACAATACGTGTCATATACTTCAATGGGAGTTATCGACATGTCTGAAATCCACCTAATCACATCTTTCATACAAATTTGTGTTTCCTCATTTATCAATTTACAACTAGGAAGGAACCGTTTCTGCACAAATATAACATCCAAACTATCACCGTCTACATCTTCATTCCTTAACCTTTCCAATTCCCTTCTATACACAAAAACCCTCTCGACATGCTCATGTACTTTCTCTGCAGTATCTCTAGAGAATGCTAAAGTATTCATATCCCTCAACCCTTGTGGGAGATCTATATCATTTAGCCTGTTCCACATTACACATAAATGAATTCCTAATCCTTCAATAAGAAACGTTTTTCTCAGGAAAATTCTCTATATTAGAGAGTGTGGCAAAAACATCAGCTTGTCTACCCTTCTCCATACAATGTTTAGCCCATGCGGTCAATTCATGCTTTGTCTCTGAAGACACAGTATTAAGAGTTACAATCTTTGGTCCCGCTCCCCGATCTATTACAAGCGGTATAGAACCACTTGGAAGAGGGAGAGTAGGCAAATTTTGTACATTCGGAAACAGAGGTGCTATCACTGGTGTAGCAGGCAAACCTGTCGGACCCGTAATATTAGGCAAAGTTGGAGGAGCAGGTGGAGGAGCAACAACAAGAGGAGGAACAACAGCCGGAGGAAGAGGAACATTAAGAGGAGCAATAGGAGGAGCAGGAGGAGCTACGGGAGGAGGAATAACATCAGGAAGAGGCAAAACAGTAGGAATAGGAACATATGGAGGTGTCGCAGTGGCACCAGGCCTTCGTTCATTTAAACGTTTGTCGATAAGTTCATCCGATAAATGAAAATCTTTAGAAGGATACATTTTCTGGATACCCAGTGAAAAAGCCCTATCCATATTCCTAACTGACTCAGAGTGTTTATTCTGGTCATATAATGCTTGGTCGCATGCTTTTCTATACTCTTAAGCTGCTGCATAGCTTCTTTCTTCCAATTCTGTAATACATCGAATGCTGCAGGTCTATCCTTTTTCTTTAATAATATGTATTCTAAGTATTCAATAAAAGGGATTTCAAAAGTACCATTGATTGGCCACTGAAGTTCGGAGGCATGTCTAGTTGGTCTGTGCCAAATATCATTAAACACTATACTACCAATGCCGTGCTTACAGTACATAGTGCACGCCGGCGACCCCTTTATTGGTGCCGGACGGCCAAATTCCAAAGATTGTCTGTCACTGAGGAATAACGCCCTGAAGCAGGCAGACAATTTCCCAGGTATATCAGAATACTGGTGTTACCTGGTCAATAATTGAACTCGCGAGTGTAATGCGCCAAAACAAATTATCAGGATACTTAAGAATCAGGTCACGACTCACCTGATCAATCCTAAGGAGGTCCAATCGGATTACAAAGTTGCTAACTAAGGTCCCACGTGGTTGGTGATTTCGGCAAATCTGCCCACCTCGATATATTGACACTAGTCAAGATGCTGTTTCGGACCGCAGGCTCACCATCCAGGGATCGGGTCATGCAGCGCTGCTGAGGTGTTGCATCTCATCCAAGAAAGGGGCCCCCTTTACACCGTCCGATCCCGGTCCGATAGCCGCGTCAACCTTCAACGATCTGGCATCAATCTTGAGGGTCCCTATTCGGGTGCCCTCTGTAAAAGCAAAAAGCAAATATCGAGGCTGAGTACCCCAAAAGGAAATACACCAAACACGGGCTATAAAGATTCACAGATTTTTATTGTATAACTGTACAGTTTAAAAAGAAACAAAGTATCAGACAGCTATCTGGCCCTCTGTACATCACAGCGAATACCAGCCCGTTCAGTGTGAGAAGTGAGAGGTACTGGACATCCAAACAGTTCTGCTTTTTATACATTTCCAATCATAATGTCCAGCCCCCTCTACAGGTCAATCATTCTCGGTCTAGGGTTCATGCCGAGTTCACTCACAGTTTCTCCAACTATATGCATATGGATTATTTCCAGCTTGTACAACAACAAGTCACAATGGCAATGGTGTATCTTCCAATTTAACATTAAGCCTTAGTACACGTCCTATACAATGTAGTGCAACAAGTGTCCACGTTCAGTATTTAAACAACATTATATTCGATATATACTTGTGGATCAGTTTCGTTGGCGTAGGTAATCCTCAATCTACAGGTCAACGTAGGACAAGGTCTCATTACAGGACCCTAACATTTGGCCTAGGGGCAGTTTAAGCATTAACTTGTGCCTAAAGGTCAGGACCCCTAGGTTACAAACAGGAAAACACTGTCCACCATTTTAGAACACAAAGTGACTTTGAAATGCAAATCAAAATGGCGGATGTACCTAAAATGGCAGCTAAGTTGATCCAAGATCAGAATTTTGCAACGCAAATTTCTTTGCAGAGCGAATGGGCTTAGGCCAATATATGCAATAAAGGAGGCACGATATGATATCCCGTTTAACACAGGGATGGCTATGGCTGATGCCATTTTTGAAGCAGTTGTACTAATATTCTTCCAAGCATGTGCTCTAATCTGGATTGCAAATGGAAACCCAGTACGAATAGTTCTAGGAGATGTGCACAAGTAGATTTTCTGCTTGAAACATCCTAGATTGGCTTACAATGCAGTTTCAAATTGTTTGCAAAGCACAGACCCGTTGGCAAACAGGTCATCAAGCCGCGCATGCACACACGGTCATGTGATGCTGTTCGGGGCCACTGCAGTGACATCAGACATTCACGAACATCAGCGAACAGAAAACGGTGTAAAAAGTTGTCAAAAGTTGATAGAAGTGTTTAAAATGTTATTAGGAGGTGGTGAATGGCACAGTTTTTGCTTGAAACTTTTCTAGATTAAATGACCATTCTGGTATATTGGGAGTGAGTATGGTATTATGTAGTTGTAGCAAATTAGGATGCACTGGTATAAACCTATGAAATTCAGTGAAAAACGTTGTGAAAGGGTCGTTATGGTTAAGTTGCACTAATAAAAACCTATAAAATTCAGTGAAAAAACTTTGTTAAAGGGACATTATGGTTACAAGGAAAAGCGAAAACCCCCAGAAATGTGCCAGTTATGGTAAGCTAAGCAGCCATAACTCGCACCAACACCACACACTGCTAAGACTAACACCCAGGGCATCAAAGATGACATTACAAGGCAAGGATGTTTTTTTTTTTTGCATTTGACAAGTTGTCATGTAAGTTAATCCAATGAGTACATTATTTCTCTACAAAATATGGTCCACTTCTTTTTTGTATTAAACAATGTCCACAAGGTAATATTAATATAAAAAATGACATAGTGCATATTTCCTTTGGAAAGAATCATTAGTTAAATGTACTACTGGGGTATGCATGGCCACACTGGGATTCATATTCCAGAGATGAAAATAAAATACACATATACAATTATTTAGTTTGTAAAAGGAACCCGTTAAACAGTTGGTGTAAATATATGTAATTTGCACTCTTTTGCTGCAACAGGACTTTAAAAATAACTGTATCTCCTATTTGCCTCTAGGTAACTTTTGTGAGATTGTTGCATGATAGAAATGCACAATCCAAGCACATTGTGTTGGATTGAAATATTGCCTACAGTTCTTAGCATGGAACCTCATTTAATTGCCCGTTCAATGTACTTTTACATGTGTCTAATTTTTTATAAATGGCATCTCTGTCACTTTGGCAGCATGCAGGACATGTTCCACTGTTTCATTGCTGTCTCACTCTGCTGCTTTCTCTCTCGCTTATGCTTCTTTGCTATTGTTGGGGGTTGTTCGGGACCCCCCAGTGCCTTCCGTAAGCTCCCAACCCCGAAGGACTCAGCCGGGGACCTCCTCTCGGTTCGGGCTTCCCGGTCGCTCTGTTGCGGCCGGGAACGCCCCGTTTATTTATGTTGCACGCGGCGGCATGCAACGTCACGCCGCCGCATGCGCGCCCAGTCATCGGGCAGCGCCACACTCCTCCTTTTTCCAGGAGAACAATAACGATACTAACACTAGACACTGCAAATCAAACCAAAATGAGCCCTTAACACTTTACGAAAACCTCATGTTCAAAACACCCCTTTATTGACATCCACCCGGGTCCCCTTACTTAACAGTCCTCATCCTCAGGACACACAGCCAGGTGACCCAACACGTAATCGCTGAGGTGAGCATGTTTCCCTCGCCCAGCCCTCTGGGGGTACCTCCTGCTCACCTCCGGCACGGGTGATCTGTCCAGAGGCATGCCCCGGGCCCGGGACTCAGGCAGACCGGGTGTTTCCCTTAAGTCCTCAGGGATCTCTCCTGGGTCTGGATCAGGAGGTGGATCAGTTCTTGGATCCCGCAGTTTATTGAAGAAACTCACATTGCGAGTTACCGCCGACCGTCCGTCCGATGCAGTCACCATGGATCCCCAGACCGCGATGACATCCAGCGGTTCCGGTTCATACGGTAGGGAGAGCTTCCCATGGGGATGCCTAATCCGAATGAGGACCTCATCGCCAGTCTCCAGCCGCTGCGGGCGAAGCCCTCTCTGAGCGTTCTCTTGCTCGATCCTCAGCCGCCGGTCCATCTCGACCTGTTGGTCATTGATCACCCCAGGTTCTTTCTCTCCTACCTCCGGTAGCAAACCCCGAGGACACCGCTTGAAAAATGCCTCAGCTGGGGCCACTCCAGTGGATGCATGTGGTGTGGTGCGGTACACCTTCAGAAACTGGTACAGGGCTCTCTGGAGTGACTGCCCCGGCCCCTGAGCAATTCTAAAGGTCTTATTTAGAGTCCTCATGAGCTGTTCCACTTGGCCATTGGCCCGGGGCCAGAGGGGCATGATTTTCCTGTGCACCACCCCATAGCTTTCCATCAGCTCCGAGAAGCGTTCGCTCTGGAATGGCGCCCCGTTTTCCGAGCACAGCGTGCGTGGGAAACCATGGGCCGCGAACACCTTTTCCACGGCCACCACGACGTGTTCCACAAACTCCACCTCGGGGTATCTAGAGTACTCGTCAACCAGAACTAGGAAATGGGTGCCCATGGTGGTGGAGCCAAAGTCTGCATGAATGATTTCCCACGGGTGCGTCCCCCTCTGCATTGTCTCTATTGCAGGTTCCCGCTGCAGGGGAGATGCGGCCTGGCACCAAACACAGGCCGCCACGAAGTCATCCACCTTGCGTTCTAGCTCGGGGAACAACACCTTCAGCCATAGGCGTGCCTTCGTCTTGGCAGCACCCTGATGACCCCGGTGAGCCAAAGCGATCACCTCGTCCACCTTCGACTGGGGCACCACAATCTGATCTCTGCGGAGCAGAAGGCCAGATGTCGAGAACGATAACTCCTCCCGGACTTTCCATAGTTGCTCAAGTCCGGTCCTAGCATCCTGGGTGCACCCCGCCAGAGCCTCCAGCACCGACTTCCAGGAGCCCTGTTGCATCGAGTGTCTTAGGATCTGGAAGCACTCATCTTGCGCTGCAGCTGCCTCCAGCTCCTGGAGAGGCATAGCGTTTGGCGTGGCTGCCTCCACCACCACCCGGACATGCTCTTCTGCTTCTTCTGCACAGGCGTCCTCGACTTCGCCTGCGTACGCCCCAGGGTGTCTGGAGAGATAGTCTGCCGCGTTATTCGCCCCTGGCTGGTAAACCAAGGTGACTCCATCCTCCAAAAGGGTGAGCATCCACCGCTCAATGCGTGCCGGTGGCTTGGATGACGACCCTGCTAGGATGGGAAGCAGAGGCTTGTGGTCTGTCACCACCGTTACCGGACGTCCAAGGACGTAGAGCCGGAAGTGCCGGCATCCCCACAGTACTGCCAGCGCCTCACGCTCGATCTGTGAGTATCGCTGATCTGCATCGGACAGGGCCTTGCTGGCATATGCCACCGGGCGGACGCCCCCACCACTGTCAATTTGTGTTAGCACAGCGCCCAGGCCGAATGGGCTAGCGTTGACGATGATCTCCGAAGGCAGCGCGAGATCGAAGAAGGACATGGTGTCTTCAGCCGCCAGGGCACCCTTGACATCATCAAAAGCCGCCTGTTCTAGCGGGCCCCAGTTCCAGATGACATCCTTCCTGGTCAGTGCCCTGAGCGGTTCTGGTCTGGAGGCCAGATTTTTAATGAATCGTCCACAGTATGTGACCATGCCCAGGAAGCTTCGCACCTCAGATATGGACTCCGCAGGCTGTGCCTTCTTTATGTCCTGCATCTTCTGGGGATCAGGAGACACCCCCCCTTCTTTGAATACAAAACCAAAGAATTCTATCGATGGTCAGAGAAATTCACACTTCTCTTTGTGGAGGGCGAGTCCCAAGGACTGCAGTCTTCCGAACGTCTTCGCCAACCGCCTCAGATGGTCTACCTCCGTTCTGGCAAACACCAGGATGTCGTCGCTTATGTTCAAAACGCCCGGTAAATCAGCCAGGGCGCCCCGAATAATGTTCTGGAACACCTCCGCCGCCGAGGACACACCAAAGCTTAGTCTCTTGTAGCAGTATAGCCCTCTGTGTGTCGTGAAGGTGGTAATGTACCTCGACTCGGGGTGGAGGACAACCTGGTGATAGCCCGCTCGAATGTCCAGTTTCGAAAAGAAACGAGCGCCCTGTACCTCCGCAATGATGTTGTCAATCGTCGGGGTGCCTTTCTCTCTTAATGGCCTTGTTCGGGAGCCTCATGTCGACGCAGATTCTCACAGCCTCGGTTTGTTCAGGCTTCCATGCCACCACTATCGGGTGCACCCAGGGTGTCTGGGCCTTCCACCTTTTCTATAATGTCAAGATTAGCCAAATTGTCCAGTTCCTTGTCGACAAGTTCACGGAGGTGGAACGGCACCCTTCGATGTTTCAGGGCAATGGGCTGCACCGACTCATCAATGTGTAACCTCACTGGGTCACCGGCCATCTGCCCAATCCCCTTGAACAGCGCAGCATACTTTTCGAGCAAGTCATTAATGTCCTCCAAATAGACAGAGTATGCGAAGCTGACGATGCCGAGGGCCTCTGCTGCAGCACAACTGAGCAGCGTGTTGGTGCTCACCGGTGTCACGTAGAATCGTGCTGTGATTTGGGAGCCCTCATGTTCTACTTTTGCCACGAACACACCATCCAGAGGGATGGGGTCAACACCACCGAAGGCAAAAATGCGGGCCTTGGGAGCAGCCAGTTTGGGGGGCTGGTTCATGGCATCATAGTGTCCACGGGCCATTACGTTCACCGACGCCCCAGTGTCCACAAGGACGGGGACTGGAGATCGGTTCACCTCAACCACGCACCTTGGCTGTCTATTGTTCTTACTTCTCAGGATCCCCACACTCGAGACAAAGAATATATTCTCTTCCTCCTCTTCTTCAGCCTCCTCCACTGGGCATCCTCCTCAGTCTGATCCACCTGAGCGACGTTGGATGGTTGACCCTGGCGATTGAGACTGGACCGTCCCGGGCCCCTCGGCACCAATACTGGCATTGCGGCTTTGCATACCCTCGAGAAGTGATCCGGCATCCCACACAGTCCACAGGTCTTTCCAGCCGCAGGGCACTCCGCAGGGTGGGGCAGATCATACCCACATTTTTGGCAGATTTCTCCTGCCCTACCGGCTTGATCCCGGGGACTGCTGCCAGGTCTTCGGGTGCCCCTGCCACCTCGCCACATCGCACATACCTCTTCGGTCTTGATGGGGCGCGACCCAGCATCCATTCTCACAGCCCTCGCCTCCGACACCTCATGGCACCTCCCCAGTTCAAGGATGCGCTGAAGTGAAATTCCAGGCTCCCTTAGCACCTGGCACCTTAATTTTCCTGACGAGCAAGCCTGGATCAGCATCGTCCTGATCATGTCCTCCGCATCACCCCGAGCCCAGGCCAGCGAGAGACGCCTTGGGCGCCCATAGAAAGTGTCCAGAGTATCATCGTCTTTCTGTTTGGCAGAGAGCATGACAAAACGTTCATAATCCGCATTGGCGAGAGGCAGGAAGTAGGCCTGCAGAGCGGCCTTCGCCTGATCATAGGATCCATCCCCTGGCGGGAGCGATTCAAAAGTCTCTTGGACAGATGGACCTGCCGAGTATAGCATGGTTGCCAGCCGGGTATCATCATCTACCATCTGGGCAGCCTGAAAGTACATGTCCAGGCGGTCCACCCACCTCCTCCATCTGGGCCCCAAGCTGGAAGGTGGGCCCGACACATCAAACTCCAAGATGGGCTGCAGAGCCGCCTGTGCATGTACCTGAGCCATAACGGGGAGGATCTGTTGAACAACGGGTGCTGCCGCAGGCTGCGCCGGAAGTAGAGGACCCTGCCTGACCACCTGGAGGCTGCTGTGCCGGCTGCACTGGAGGTAGCAAACCTTGAGGTGCATCTGGTGCACGTGGAGGCCGCTGCACTGCCGCTCCGTCCTGGTCCTCAGTATCACTCATTCGTTCGAGCGCACAGGCACCCCCAGCGTGAAGGACAGGGGCCGCAACTCAAACACCAAGTCCAAATGCCTCCAGCCAGCACCATTGAAGAAAAACAGCTGCTGCACCACACCTCTGTGATGATGAAGAGGATGAAGATCAGTGGGACCACCAGTCTGATGATGAAGAAGATGAAGAGAAGCCTCAGCTACCAGCTGTTCCAAAAATTAGGACAAGAAAGAAATATGGGCTATGCAGGCCCAGCCATTGTAGCCCTCCTGCCTGCTTGCACTCGACGTAAAATGCAGGAAACAGGAAAATGCAAAAAAACACCAACTGGGCAAAGTGACATGCAGGTATCACTGCCTCAAACCGGAGCTCGGAGAAGTTTCATGGCCTGATTCACAAAATGGCTGCCAGCCGCTTGGGTAATGCATGGCCTGCGGGCCGTAGCGAAGTCTCAAGGTGACCTTGCTGCAAATATACAAAAATTGCCGGTCAAATCACCACCGGGCCCAGGCATTGATTCCCCCATCCTCGTCGCCACTGTTGGGGGTTGGTCGGGACCCCCCAGCGCCTTCTGTAAGCCCCCAACCCTGAAGGACTCAGCCGGAGACCTCCTCTCGGTTGGGGCTTCCCGGTCGCTCTGTCGCGGCCGGGAACGCCCCGTTTATTGGTTTATTTATGTTGCACGCGACGGCGTGCAATGTCACATTCATATTGACGTTACATGATGTCACATACTAACCCCCTTCCAAAATGGCATCCAATTCTACTGATTCTTGGGCATTAGTGGCCTTGAAAACGACTTCACTCCCTATCCAAAATGGCAAACCAAGCAGCACAACAGATCTTGGTCTTGGGGTGGTCAGACAGTTAGGGGCAAGGGTGAGCCATGCTGAGACACAGATAATAAAATCTCCAGTTATTCCATAACTTTCTGGACCTTAAAAGTGAATCCCTCCATTGACAAGCTTCCCCCTTTTGTATAGCTGTCCTGTCAGGGTGAAGCTTGTAGAGCATGAAGCACGTGTGGAACCAAATGCAAACAAATCAAATAGAGAATGTCAAACTTGAAATAATTGTTCCTAGCCTCTTTGTGCACGTTGCATTTACTCGGATCTTGACCGGAAGCGAGCCACATAAAAAAGCGCTGTGGCTCGACCTACTGAAATAGTCCAACAATCATGATGTACTGAAACTGCTCTTACCAGCTCTCTCACGTGCTTTGCCAAGCATAGGACGTGGAATGAGTTCTGCGTGGCCAGTGGCCAATGGAGTTCTCTTGAGCAAAGCTAAAACTCTTGGCTTTGCCAATAGTTGTGACACGTCTGGATAGTTCTCACAGAACGTGGCTGTAGGGTGTGTTCTGTCTGCACAACTCTCTTCGCAAGACGCATGACCTGCGGCTGCATGACCCAGACATTGCAAATATGGAGAGTGGGTGAGTTAAGGGTCCAGAGCTTAGCTTCAATTGTAGTGTACGCGGTTTTTAATTGTTCAAAGTCCTTGAATTACATGTTCAGTGCCGTTTTGCTGTGCTGGCCATACAATGCTTGTTTTACATTAACTATGAGTTTTGCTTTAGTAAACAAGAGCCCAACCTCCATACCAGACATGCACGCAGCCCGGCGCTTCCAAAAGAGGGACTTGCATCAATTTAGCACAACAAAAATGTAACCACACACAAGGGAGGCATCAAGGCGTTTAGCTCCCCTGGTATAATGAAAGAGTCAATCACGCTCGCCTGCACCTGAACGAGTTACCCGCAGGAACTGCTGTTCCAGTAAGTATCGCGTTATTTTAGTCTCGGCTATAGTGGTGCATTCTCTCTCCTGTCTCACCAAAGCTAAAACTATAGGGGTGAAAAAGCAACATGATCACGGGCAGGCATTATCTAACTGATCCTGTTACCTCTCTTTGATGTTACTTTAAACCATAACAGGTTATTTTAAGCGGTCTTGTTTCCCCTACAGCCACGTAGCATGCTATTGCTCCCGCTGCCGCTAGTCTACACACTACAATGTGGGCATTAATGGCAGTTAATGCAGAAGTCGTTCTTCATAACCACACATCTGAAAGGCTGTGTGTTCAGCTGGGCCTAACACATATTCTTACAGTGCCAGAAGAGCATTGCACTGCAAAACACTCCCAATTAGTGACAGCGCCAAATGCGCATTACCATATTTATCATTATACTTTGAAATAAGGCGCAACATTCATCGCTCATGAATAAAAGAACGCTCAAGAATCCAAATGCTCGCAGGCCATCCCCCACACTTCCGCCCAAAGCATGCCATGCAGTCTGCTGCACTTTGCTGAGCAGTCACATAATATGGGCCGGGTTTCCGTGTGTCACCCACTTAAAGAGAACAAAACATGATTTTATTTTGAAAAGGGTTGGCATTTTGCATCTGTCCTAGATATTATTTGCTCTGTGTATGCATATTACCTTTTCTTGTCAGAAATGACTATTACTCCATAACACGCGAATTAGCTTTGCAGATTTCAAAGAGGGAGGTAGGTTCTGCTGTGAGTCAAGTTACTACTTTAGTTTGCTGCACACATTTACTACTACAAACGTAAACATGTCAGGGCAAATAAGCACAAATAAGAGAGGCGATAACAAAAACAATTCAGTAAATAGTGGTTTTACATTGTGGGTCGCCGAGCATCTATAGTAAGAGGGTCCTGTGTAGGGTGACAGACGTCCCGGTTTTCCCGGGACAGTCCAGGGAAAACACCCTCCGTCCAAGGGTCCCGGCAGTCTAAATGGGTACCTACGGTCCCGGCGCAACTCTTCCTGCGTGAAGGGGAGCGTGAAAAACATTTCACGTGCCCCTCCTTGGCCACTCTCCTCTAATGAGAGCAGTGTGCCTGTGAGCACACCCTTGCCCTAACCCCCCATGTAACAGGCAAGCGACATAGAAGTAGGACTACATTTCTATTTTCATTTACGTCAGTCCTACTTCTATGACTATGCCCTGTCGTGTTTAAAAAAAGAAATCTGGTCACCCTAGTACTAGGGCATATCTGCCGTTTAATCACCACTACTCATGACACCAGACACGGCCGTTTAGTTCAGGATCTGGTTCCGGATTGGTCTTCCATATTCGGATATCCGAACATCGTTTTGTGACTCTCCTGTTCAGGATTACGTATGGTACACAGACGTTCCTGAGTGATCCGGCACAATCTGCCTCAAAAATGGTACCCAATTCAGCAATCTGCAAGTCACGCGATTTTTCGGTGATGAACAGGTTGCAAGATCCCACAGGACATCAACAGGATATGTCCATTCTTACCCAAATTCCTGGGAGTGGCCCTATCAGCGCCACGTGCAGTCTCTATGGCTACTAAACACTCCAGCCTGCAGCCACTCCCCAGCCTGAAAGGGAGTCAAGGGCCGTAAAACAGAGCCCATGGCTGGCGGTGCACTGCAGGCAGAGTCGTTGCTAGGGAGTGGCTGAGGGGGCTGTAGCCCCGGGTCTTTTGGTTATGTAGCCCTGGATAAAAGCTCAGGGGTTACAACCAAAAAGGCTAGCTAGCCCCCAGTCCCGACAGTCCCAAAATTAGTGTAGCCCCGGATCTTTTCCAGACCTAGCAACACCCCTGCCTGCATGATGAAACAGGTGCTGAGCATCAGGCAGCCCATCCACTGGCGCTTAGATTAGCAGCTACTCCTTATGTGTCATCCAAATACCCCTCCAGCTTACTGGGACTAACCAAGAGATGGCCTTACACTCATGACTTACTTCACACAGCCCCCTTCCTAGGGTGACCAACTTTGCAAGATGTTTATGCAGGGAACTTCAGGCCTGGAGGCGCTGCATCCCAAGCAAGCTGTGGTGTGTAGGGTTCCATACTGCATCAACTGTGCCACATAACCACTTCTTTGGTAACATAAGTGGACAATATGGTTTAACACAAACACTGAACACAAAAATAACACTGTAGGACGATTATACTGTAAGGGCACTAACTTGTTCCATTTCTCTCTAGGGCCGGTTCTGGGATTTCAGAGAAGCTGTGCAGCAAAGTACGTGCACACACACTTATTTCAATATGTATTAACAGCATCTGTAGTGACGTCACAGAACAAGACATCACAAGAAATGCCTTTGATACTCGTAGTCTTAACCTTTTAAGTGCCAAGGACGAGTATACTCGTCCTTTTTACATAGACTTCAATAATAGCCTGGCACTTAAGTGACATTAAAAGACGCTGGGCCTCATTCTGAGGTGGGCTCAAAGGGATACCAGGCACCGGTAATGACACCGGTGCCGGTAATCCCTTTGCACCCTATTCCGAGGTCCCTTAGCGGGTCCCTCCCTTAACGCCTGGTTTTACCTGGTTTACCTGGTTTTACCGGGTGTTATGTACGGGACCCGTTAAGGGATACCAGGGTCAATAACGGTAACGTTATTGACGCCTTCACCCTTCCCATTGAGCCCTATGGGGGCTCAAATGGGAATGGCTTTTACAATGGGGACTTACTGGTCCCGCCAATGTGGGACTGGACCGGTAAGTCCCCATTGAACGAGGGCGGACATGGTCCCATTATTGGTGCGAGTCATGGCGCTTATAGCGCCATGACTAGCACCAACCTCGTAATGAGGCCCGATATGTGTAAGCTAAGATACACATCACTCGTGTGCAATGTATGAATGCCCACTTTTATTATACATCAACCATTTTAGTTTGGGCTGTTAAGTGGCAGTGCCCCCTATACGCCAAATCTATTGCATTAGAGTACAGATTGGGAGAAATGGCATATGTGGAAGGACACAAAATTTGAAGGTGTTGTTTGGTTAGTTGCCGACCCATTGACTGCACATGGCCATGCTAGTCCCTATAGCTACTCCCACGTGCCCCTGCCCACCAGAACACCTCCTCATGGGAACTCTTTCAGCTCGCTTTAATCAAGCCTTACCATCAAACTTTGCACTCACGTGCCTGCCAGTGTTTTTTCAAAGCAGCCTTCTAAGAGATAATGACGTAATTGGAGTTGTAAACCTGTTAGTGGTGTAATAAAAATGTCTTAACCGGTATGCCTTAAGTCACTCGATTTATAAGCACTGTGTGTCCTTCACTTAAGTCCTGTTAAAATCAAGCATTGGCAAGGCCAATAGTTTTGGCTTGTTTATTATTTTGCACCTGCTACCCTCAATGGCCACTTAATACCACTATGGCAGTGTCTGGCAAGTACCTTTGCCATCCCTACACAAAAGCCCACATTGTTGACATTGCTAACGCTTTTTATAATAGCACGATCTGCAAATGGAATCAGTGCCATGGAATATTTATGAAACACAATGTGTTCAATTGATTGGCACAGAATTACACCCTTTGGTTAAGTCAAGCTGAGATTTCAGTCAGTCTGTGACTTGAGCTCTTGACCACATAGCTTACCACCATTAGATAATAAGACCATTTGATGTTTGGTTTTCATGAGCTTTACTAATACTTCATGTCATACCGATGCCTTAAAAATTACACAAATTACATATTAAAATAACCTGATTATGTACATCGTTTTAGAAAAAAAAGCATGACTATTTCTTTATTGTCCCAATGCAGAATGGAAGATTACAGGAGCATGGTGCAAGGTAATGTGCGCTTAAGCACATCACTGTAATTATTATTTCACACAGCATGCATCATTCATTATGCACCTTGCCCATTACTTGTTACCCACCACTTTGCACTTTAACTTGGCAGCACCCCCTACCGGAACCCCACTGTTGTGTCTTTGGCCATGGACCTCGAATTGCTCCCATGTCAATGCTCTGCGGACACCGAGCGGCGTGCTGCCAAGCTCTTTTACACAACCCAGGGGGAGCCACTTTACTGACTGGTCCTTGAAATGTCACATGAAAATGCTGGGAACACTATGATCCTTCACTGGACAAACACATTGATTACTTTTGTTCCCGTATCCCAGACAGGTTGTGTGCAGGACACACGAGACAGGCCACATACTTGCCAATATGACCTATTCCAATCTGTAGGTGCTTATCCAGTCCAGGATTTTTCTTTGCATTCTGGGACTTGTAGTTCTGCTTTTCCGTTATAAAACTGGGAAGTCCCAGAATGCAAAGAAAAAACCAGGACTGGATAAGCACCTACAGATTGGAACGGGTCATGTTGGGAACTATGAGGACATACAATTTGGAAATTCCCTCAAAACATGCTACAACCATTCTGCTAATTTGCCTTCATCTGGCCAGGATGACATTCTTGACACCTGGTCCCGCCCACAGCCATGCATGCCGCCTGCTTTAGCACCAGGAGATTATCTGCCTGAATTCCCTGTGTTGCACTCCATGACTGACTCTGCCGCATTTGCATGCCACCAACACTTGATCAGACTCCCAGCCCATTCTGACTGTTCTGATTGGACAACAGTAGATGATGCATCTGCGAAATCCCTGGCCCATTTGTTTTCTGTTCCTGGAATAGGAGAACAGGGCTATTCAGTTTACCTTTCTTCACCGATTGGTAGAGGTGGTTATACAGCTTTGGTGCTAACTATGAGCTAGATTATTAATACATTATCGCGCTGTTTACAGGAATATCCCGACAGAGAGTTAGTTTAACTATTGTATATCTCTTTGATTCAGGCCTACTCAAAATATAGTCATGTAAGGGAAGAGTTATTTAGAGAAAGTGCAAGGACTTCATTTCTGCAAGCATGTGTTATTCATCAACAGTTAGGTTCAGGGTCAACCGTGGATGTGGTCATTATCGGCTGCTGACAGCGCCTGAGGAGTCATAGAGGCTGGGTCATCAATACGGCAGTATGTAGCACAACATACCTTGTCAAGCAGAGTCATGGTCCTGGCGTGAGGGGTGACCAAGGAATTCTGGAAAACACAACAGGTAAGTAGTGACTCCCAGGAGTGTCAGTACCCCAGCCGGGCAGCAATTGTTTTTTTTTTTTTTATAGTTTCCTGTCTCAGGGTTGCCTCCTGGACCTCAACTGGTGAGACTGAGAAGCCACAATGGTTGAGGCTTTTGTCACTGCTGGCCCTGCTGAAGCAAGGGAACTGAGCATTGGTCTCGTTTCACTCTGACAGAAGAAAGTGTGTTTCCCCAAAGGAACCAGCCATTATTTTGCCACCAGGAAGGTCTTCAAGGAAATATTGCACTGATCATTCACTCCGTCCTCATGGCAAGATCATTTTCCATATGACTTCCAATAAATAGAGACAATCTTAGGTCTTTTTTTTGCAATTGAGGCAAGAATTAGTATCCCAAATGCCAATCAAACGAGTCGTTTTATTCTAGCAACTCATTAACATCGGTTCTGGTGCTGTATGACTGGCTAAAATGAGAGCAGATTCTTTGTGCCCCATCAAACATATTAGGGAGAGGGCGAGAAATCACTGACAAAATATGTCACAGCGAGATTGAAAACATTTGCAAAGCATGGCACATGCACTGTCTTCCTGAGCCTTAGTGCAGCAATGCCACTGGAGCCAATGTCTGCTGCCACAAGCTTAATGCTAGGTGGTGCGGAGGTAGCCAGTCTGTCACCCCCTATTCCACCTTATCCAAGATGTCTGTTCTCGAGTGGATTCTACCATCAAAACCTGCATACGCAAAGTGGCTTGTTGGTGGTCAGAATGTAGCTGGTTGGATGACTTGTCTTGCTTACCACTAGAGGGGAAAGTGACTCAATGTGCTCATACAGCCATGTAACTAGTGTTTTGCCTGTTTTCCCACATATCCACAGTGTAGGTGACTTTCCACTTTCTGACTTGTCAAGTCTCTTCTCACTGCAAGAACTACCCCATCATACAATGAAGGTACAGCCTTGCAGGAAGAATATGTCCAGCTGGGAACTTGTCAGCAGGCTTCAGCACTTGCCATTAGCTCTCTTTGTTTTCAATAGAGGCATATTGCAAAAAGTCTACTTACAGTAACTAACAGTAACAGCACCAATTTAGCAACAGTGATCTCTGCTTTTGGATGGCTATAATGCTATTTTAAACTGCACTAAAATGATTTACTGAGGCTGGGCTGGCACATAGACCTTGTTCCACTACTGCTCCATTGTGTTTGGGTGCTTCTGATGGCACTGATAGATCTCCCAGTTCTGGTTTCAACAAGTGTGGCATTGCCAGCAAGCTCGAGAGTGTTTTTGGCCCCTGAGGGTATTCTATATAGTATGTTGATTTTACTGTTGTGCATTATGTTGTTCCATTTGCCAAGTAATTATGACATGTCCTGATTGGTCTACCATCCCATGTCTCACACATGTTCTGCACTAAGTGCAGGTGGCAAGACGCTTCTCTTGATCCTGTATAAAGAAATTCCACACAAAATGTGTTATCGATTTGCAGTAGGTATCGTTGGCTGTTGAGCTGAGGCAGAAGATACACCACTGCCACCTTGGGATCTCTGACGTGTTGCAAAGGGAGTGTAGACAAGAAGAGTGCCTTGTGGTGGTATTTATACTGAAACCGTGTGGCGGCTGTGGCTGCAGTAGGTGCTCTTCAGGGTGTGTTTCTTCCTCCAACCCTCCCTCTGGGCCGCGGCTGCGTCTTGCCACAGTATCTGTGCTTGTAGCTATAAAAAATCTGCCCCAGTCTTCTCATTCAAGATGAGGGGGTGTAGTCAACATCCCAGTCATCAACATCATCACTTTCATCACCATTGCTATCACCGAAAGCATGGGCCAAAGCAGTGTACGGGGTAGTAAATGCATTGGATGAGCTAGTCTGAGAAACATCCTGTCCTCCAACATGGGAAATTGGGCATGGCTCTGCTGCATCTGACCTACTGCGGAGACCTGCAAATCCAAACCCCTTCAAGAAAAACTGCTCTTTCTGTCCCCGATTCAGTGGCAGTCTCTTCAGCTGTCACTCCAATAAGCCCCTACAAAACGTCAATCTGTGTGCACAGGTCTCTTTCAACAAGAGCACGGGATGATAGCTCATCGGCAACGTGCTTGCCTTGGAGGCAAGATGACTCAGAGCAAAGCAGGTTCGATCCCCAGGTGCATGCTTAGAAACCTCTGGGTATTAAGCGTGTCATAAATAACCTATCATATCATATCATACATTCTCACTCGTGCCAGTATCTGGTCTTAGGGAACCTAGGATTTGCGTTGGCTGCATTGAAGTGTTAGAAACAGCCAAGCCAGAAATGACATCGGAAGAACTAGTTGCCTCCCCCACAACCTGAGTTTGAATGCTTGCAGTACCTGTTACACCAGTTGTGGAAGTACAACAGGTGCTCATTGACCGATGCTGCACCACTCTTGTTAGGATTGCTTTCATGTTTATGATTTAGTTGTATATTTTTCATTTGTCTGCTGCAGCACAGCATGGAGCTACTGCACAATAAGATACCTGATACAAGACGGTGGTCCCAAGCACATGGAACCTGGAACCTCTGAGAGGTCTGGAGTGGGGCGGAAGTTCCAGACTCCACACTATTTGGTTAGTTGTATGGGGTGCTGGGAGGTCGCTGCCAACAACTCTGTTTCACATAAAATAAAGTTTGGGACTTTTTCCTTGATGAGCCTAAGTGTGGCTATGTCCCTACCTTAAGAACTGGCGATGAGCTGGTGGCAGCGACCTCCAGCTATTGCCACCCTCTGAACTTGGTTGCCGTGCCTGGAAAACATCCCTTCCCGGATGAAATGAGTTGGCCTTGGGTCGGCTGCTTGATAATCGTGTCAGTAGTTTGCTGATGGAAATTTGCATCCCCAAAAGGTCTCTGGCGAAGGTGAGAGGGGCAGCAGCTGTTCGGTGGGTACGAGGGGAGAATATGGATATTTTGTTATTATGCTGGCGCATGTGCCCCGCGGACTCAATTACCGGCATCCAGATCCACGATCAATAGGCGTCGCACTCTCGGGTGTTAGAAAAAAAGCACACAAGTGCATGGTAGAGCGCGCAGCCATCTTGGTTGCTTTGTTAACATTGAAGGAGATGTATATTGCAATTGACATCACCACCACACCCAGAATATGACACGTTGCTCCGCGTCACACGTGAACTGCAACTTATGTTCACAGCGCTTCGTCCAGGAAAACTCAGAAGGCAACTGTAGTGAGCAACAGAGAAACGCAGTAGGACACTGAATCTACATAGAGATTTTGAAGTACATTATAGGGATTATCAGAAGTTTGCAGCGCAATTACAAAATAAATGAATAAATAAAACGGTTTATAACAACCACATAAAATGAACACATAACAGGCACACTGTCAGTTGCCTATTGGATCATCTTTGAGGCCGTCACAACATTTCTACAGTATATACATTACAGAAAGTGATTATCTGCTGAGATTGTGGCCCAATATTACTGTTTCTGTCCCGTTAATAAACCACGGTGCAATGGCCAATGTACCTGGACCTATGTCCTTCTACCATCCGCTGGTAAACCTAAAGTGCACTGGGCAGATTGGAGAAATGGCTTCATAAAATATGTTTTGGGAGGGTTTGGCACAAACTATTCCAATGATAGAAAGGAGGCGTTGCTTTTTTATTGCCTTCAGTCAGTGGGCCAGGACATACTAAAACAAAAAAAACCTGAACATGATGGTCTAGGAGATGTGGGGCTATATGAGAAGAGTATATCCAAGCTTGACAAACATTATGAAGTACAGGAAAACATAATATTGGCACACTGCCACTTTGCCCCTAGGGAACAGAAAATGGCAGAACCCACTGAAGAATTTGTTACAGTTCTACGAGGGGTGGCTGTAAAATGTCAGTCCACTCACTGTCAAGAAGAACAAATCAGAGACCAATTGATGATCAAATGTATTAATGACAAATTTAAGGGAGAGATGTGGGGAGAGCGCAATCCAGCTCTTGGAAGAGCCATTGAAATTGTAAAATACATAGCACATACTGAGCTCTGCACTAAGGCACTACACTAAAAGAAGAGTGGTGACACTCACAGAGCAGGCACACATGAGGGCTCAATAAACAAAACATCAAAGGCAACTCAGAAAGAATGGGCTGCAAAGAAAAATGCCAAGAGAGTGAAGGAACCATTTAGTGATGTAGTTCCTCACAGAACTAAAAGTTCAGGACGTCCATGGGGTCCGCCCAAGATAGAGCCTACGTTCACACAAGGTAGAAGGTGTTACAGATGTGGAAGTGGCACCCATCTGGCTAATGACAAAGAATGCGTAGCACTGCACATATTCTGCAGAGAGTGTCGATGTTAGGGAGATCTGGCCCGATGCTGCAAGAATTTTAGGTTGTTTGGACAAGTGAAGGAGGTTTATTAATATGATGACAGTGATGAGTATGAATGCATGTGAAGAGAAGTGATACATTCCATACAAGCAGTTTCAGGGAAAGTGAAAAGGAGCAAGCCCTATGCTGTGGTTTTATTAATGGTGTGCCGATATCAACATTGATATACAGTGGTGCAGACTACACACCTGTGAGTGTACAGGTGTGGAGAAATTAATTTAACTGCTGCACACTTGAAGAACCAAAAATGAAAGCAAATGCTTATGGGGATATCCCCATTGACATAGTGGGGCAGTTCACTGCTGAATTGAGGTTCAATGGGAGGAGAGCAATGCGCATGGTGTATGTTGCAAGGCAAGGAGGAGAATTATTGTCTTGGGATGATCAGGGGGAGCTGGCCCTCAGATTGAATCTGTGTCATCCAGAAGAAGTGCTGACTGTTAAAAATGTGGGATGTCTCAACCCACTCATCAAAGCCCTGCAACATCACTAGGCATTGCTGGCAGCAGAAACATCAAAATGTCCACTGGAAAGCATGCTGCGCGCCAGAAATCACCAGAAAATGCACAGTGAAAACCTGAAAAATAGGCTGCCATCAACTTTTGCCTATCTTAGTGAGCACCGGAGACCACTGCCAAAACCCATCCTTTGGCTGCTCACAGAGCAAAATCTCTGCCAAGGAATACAGAGCTGTCTAAAAAATCTGTTTTTATTTGGTGTCAAATTTGCTAAAATCATGGCTCACAAACCACCTAAAAAGATCCAACCTCCTTGTTGGGTGTTCCACATCATTATACTGTAAGAATCCACATAAATCCAATTTCAGAAAGAAACATGTGTTATTAGAACAAAATCCACTTTTAAAGATATTTGATGGAAGGACAGCTGTCAAAATGGGTGTAGTACAGTTACTCGCCTCTGTCAGGTGCTGGCGATTTATAATTCTGACAGGAGAGCTGTGTTTCAGAAGTTAAATATGCCAAAGAAGAGAATTCCATCAAAATGCCATATAGAGTGACACACAGTGATTTCATTGTTGAAAAAGACTTGATTTAAAGATGTGTTGCTTATTGTGAGTTTATAAATATATTGTTTTTACAAGGATGTATGTTACAATTGATCAGAAAGTAAGTTGATGCACTTAAAACTCCAAAAGGCTTGCTTCCCATGAGAACCCTTCACACCTTTTCCCTGGACAAAGGAAGCCTCCCCTGCCCTGGGATAAGAGATTGACAGACTGGTGTGAACAGGAACTAGCCAAGGCACCCTGGCCTGCTGCTCTCAGTCAAGTCAATGGTTTCTTTGGGATGAATAGAATATGCTGATTTGGGTGTGACTGGTCAACAACTGCTCTGGGAGAGACAGGACATTTGACCTCTGAGGCAGCCAGATTTCGGGGCAGAGACAAACCGTTGTGGATTCAGGTAGCCCAGCAAATATATGTTTTATAAAATTGCGTATAACAAATTTTACCAAGCTGACAAAAATATGAAACTTTGGGATTCTTAAAATGAAAAATTCACCCACAATTTAAGACTAAGCTGGACGCTGTGTGATGTTCTGAGACCAAAACCCGGAATTATTAATATCACAGCTGCAGTGTTTATGCTATGAACATATGAATTTACAGTAATATGCCCAGAGAGGAGCTGCATGCATGTATCAAATTTAGTGCAGAACCAATATTGGGAAACTCACCAACAGCGCAAATAAGTTGTCATTTCGGAACTAAAGCTCTTAGGAAGATCAGAGTTGGACAATAATGTACCTTAAGTAATCTGTGATGTGTATATGTATTATGAACAAGTTGTGCACCTTGGAAATATGTTTGTTATGAAAAAATGATTTTCTCTGTAAAAGCATAGGGGAAGGATTTCAGTTAAGCCATAAACATGACACCGGGGGACACACTGATTCTTTCTCCAGTCAGAGGACAGAGAATCCTCTAACCTATCAAATCCTTAGGGGGTGGGCATAGAGAATCAGCCTACCCACCCACTTTGGAAACACATAAAAAGAGACTGTTTAGGACAGAGAAGGAACACTTTTTTTCCACTACTCACGGATTCCTGCAAAGCATTCTGCCAGACCAGATCCAGACAGAGACTCCAGACTCCAGATCCAGAGACCAGAACTCTAGGACCCAAACTCTAGATCGTTGAAGCAGAGAGGCCTAAACCAAAAGCTGAACTCTTCTCAGCAGCCCTGTAGAATCTAGCAACCTGATTCTCACATTCAACAGCCGGGCTGAGCTGTTCTATTCTAGCCAAGAACCCTGTGCTAGAACCAAGGTCCAGGCCCAGAAAGCAGAGCTGTATCCAAGACCCATCAGATCCTGTTCAAGAGGCCGCAGACCGCTGTGCAGTGCTGAACGCAGAACCCAGAGGGCCTAAGACCTGTCCGGTGGCGAGAGTGAAGCCAGACCCCTTGACCAGATCTTTGATGAGGCTCATTCCATTCCAAAGCTAGGAGTGAGTATCTAATCTAGAACTGTCCATAACCAATCTCTTAGTTTAAGGTATTCCTCTTCCAACCATTTTAACCTGTCCAGAACTGCATTATAGAATCTTGTGACCATCCTGTTGATTTCAAATCTGTAAAGCGCATCTGTCATTTCTGAAATCTTGATTTTATTTCTGCAAAATCTACCTTCACAAAAACATCCGTAAATTTTGAACCACACGTCCTAGAAGCGAATTGTAACTGTCATTTTAAAGCTAAGATCCTAATCTTTCCGACAGACCCAATTCATCATAGTTTTCTCATACGTGTGATTTATGCATGCAGAAACTTTGCCGCAAATTGCAATTTAGCTCCATTTCACCACATGTAAAAATACCTGTTTCTTGTTTGCAACTGCTGAATTTCGTTTCCAATTTGATAATCATTCATGAATCATTGCTAGTGTTGACCTGGATCAATCTAAAGTAACTATCACTCATCCTGAATCTCTTTTAGTAAATTCAAATCAATTTAGCAGATTTTCCCATCCATTGCTATCGCATTCAAAAGTACTTTTGCCTGTTTTAAATCATACACATTTTCTCTATGCTTGCTGGGGGAACTGGAATTGAACTGCATTCTTGATTGTATTCCTGAAACCTGTGTCCCCTCATTTCCATCGCTTCATATTGCATAGGGGGGGAGTGAGTAGTCACAGGGGAAAAAGTGACCATATTATCTTTTGATTGAAATCATATCAAGTTTATTTCTGTGTTGCATTCTTTCCCATTATTGCATTTCCTTGAATTACATAAAGTATTCTCTGCTACAGTATCCTTCATATTCATACTCCTAAGTGATTAAAGAAAGTGTTAATTTTGTAATATTACCCATTGCTGATTACTGTTCATATTTCTAAGTGTGCTATTCAAATATTATAAAGTGTGATATATATATTGTTTAATTCTTCAAATAAATCTTTTAATTTGCAAAACAAACCTACTTCTTGGCTCAGTGAGCTCAGGGGGATTCAAAGACAGGGGTGTTATATAAGGGTTCATCATCCAGATTTAAAGAACTTTGATATAAAAATATATAAATAAGGGCTTCCGTTGGGCATCCCATCCTGAGCATTGACTTAGTTGGATTGAAGTCACTTACAAAAAACTGAAGTGTACAACAGTGCGGTAGAGGTTTTGGAGTGGTTTCCCAAAGTGTTTGAGAAAAGATTAGGATGTCACAAATGCTTTGTACATCGCACATTTATAGAAAGATTAGCAGATAATACAAAAAACATGAGAAGACTCACAACAACGGTTGTAATGTTCATGTGGGATGAAGAGTGTATTAAGGATTTTGAAAAGGTCAAGCAATGTATTGTTGATGTACCTGTGTTATCTGGATTTGTAGAATCAATTTCAATGGGCACCATGGAAAGAGAGAAGGGACTTCAGGTAGTCTCTCCCTTTCCATGGAAACAATGGTCGGGACCGGCGCAAGATGCACGCTGCAACGTCTTCTCCCGATCCCAGTCGGCAATTTTTTTATTTTTTTTCTCGAGTCGAGAAAAATGCAATTAGTGCCCCGGTATTAACTATGGCCCTGGAGGCATTACCAGACCGGTAATGCCCACCTCCTCGAGTCATATTGCCTAAGTGGTCCCCAGCACATGGAACCTGTAATCTCTGCGAGGTCTGAAGTGGAGCAGGGTTCCAGGTTCTACACTAGTCGGTTAACTGGATGGGGTACTGGAAGGTCACCGCCAAGAAGCCTGTTTCACATAAAATAAAAGTTTGGACTTTCATCTTCCTTAACAACTCTATTACCCAAGATTTGTGCATTCTCAACAATCACAGCAGCTACTGTTTTGGCAGTGAACCATGCAACATTTCGACAGAGCCCTCCTCTCCCCATCCCATGTATGGCCACTGTCTCTGAAACCATCTTAATTGGCGGGGCTTTTTGCCTCAAACATCACACATGCTTGTAGCTGCTTTTTCAAAATGAGGTAGTTCTGTCTTCCCAATACCTTTCACCACAACCATCATCACTGCCTTCCCCAAAATAATCCAACTGCTTGTTTTGTGTGTGGGTCTGCCCATTCAAATAGGATGGTTCAACACAAATCCTTCCTCCAGCTGACGGCTACTGCCTACTATGCTCAAGTAGCTGGTGTGTTGCACCCCATAGCCAATCAACCTGCCACTAATCACCTAATACCCCCATCAATGTATCTAGCTCCCCCCAAAATGTTTTCTTCCCTAAAGTAATTCAACTCTTTGTTTTGTCTGTGAATGTGCCTGTTCAGACAAGCTGGTCCAGTGTTAATTTCTTCCTCCGATCTACTGCCAGTGTACTCAAGCAGGTTGTGTCTTGTATCTCACAGCCAATCATCCTGCCACTAAGTACAACCATCTTCAACAATTTGTAGGCCGAATCCAAAAGGTTCTCTTCCCACAAAACAATTTGAATGCCTGCTTTGTGTGTGAGTGAGTCTGATCAAACAAGCTGGCCCAGTGCAAATTCCTTATAGGGCTTACTGCCCAGGGTGCTCAAGCAGGGGGAGTGCTGTGTCACACAGTCATTCAACCTGCCACTAATGCCCTTCACCTGTAATGACCACCTCCAATAATGTGAACAACATCCCAGAAGTTTGTTTCTGTTCTCTTAAAGTTGTGACAAATAAACTCAATTCAATTGTTGTGTGTGAGTGCATTGTTAATCAAGGAGCTCCAGTGTGCAAAATAAATTGCTGTGGCACCTGGCAGGGAAAGTGAAATTGCTCACAAAAATCCACAAGGGAATCAATCTGCCATGAAGTCCAACCACATGTCATCCCCACCTTCAACAATTTATAGAGCACCCCATCTTTTTATGTTCTATTCCCCCAAGTTGTGGCAAATACATTCAATTCACTTGCCTATTTGTGAGCATGTGTTGCATAAAACATTCAAGCAACCCCAAGGCATACATGCATATTACATAGTTGAGATGCCTGGCAAAACAAATTAAATCTCTCCAAAAAATCCCAAAGGTCACCCTACCTACCTGTGAAATGGGGAGCTCTTTGAAGTGGTGTTTGGAGAAATAAAAAATAAAGTTATATTTGTTGAGTGCTGCCTAAACTCACACTAGCCGAATTCCTGCCTGTATTATTTGCACGACAAGCAATGATGTTTTCTTTTAAATCCCAAATTGCCTTTCCTAGAATCTGCCTGCCTGAATCTCTTAAATGTTCTGGCAGTTTGGCGGATCCTGAACGTAGCAATTCTGGTGATTCACTTTCAGAAGAATAATTCGCAAAGGTTTTCCCTTGAACACTGGGGACCGTATACACTCAATTTCAAGGATTCAGCAGAAGAAAATCAAGAAAAAAAACGAATGCGCAAAAATGGCGAATTCACCAGTGCCAAAAATAACGAAAACCCATAATGATGATCAAGGGGAGCGGGGGTTGCAGGGGTGTCCCCCCGCACACCTTGATCGACATTATGGGTATTCGGGGGTGGTGGGGGTGTCCCTCGCTTCCATAAAAAGGAAAGCAGGGGACAAAGAGTTAAAAAAAAGACAAAAATAAAGAAAAGGACCCTGCGTCAGAAGTTCTGCCTCTCAATGGGAAGGCAGAACCTGCGTCGCAGGTTCCACGTGGCAGTGGAGTACAGGTAAATTGGGTGCCGGAGGTAAGTATGGGTGTTTTAAGGGTTAGGGAGGTGGAAGGAGCGGTGATGGCGGACATTGGTTATGTGCGTGATTATTTCCATTGTGAAAATTTGAAATTTTCGTATTCAAATTTTTCATAAACGAAATAATCACGTATATCCAATTTCAAAGCATACCAAATGCCACAGAGAACACATTTGCCTGTAAAATGTAAACAGCACATATCAACAGTGAATCATGGGAACATCCTGTGGAAGTAGGAACGATTATGTTTGATGTTAGATAAATGAATACGGGAAATTGGAACGTTTATTTTGAATGATGGTGAGCCTTTCAATAATGCCTTTTGAGGTCATGGTTGCTATAGATCTTTATGCCAGAATGTGCATACGCCTACAGAAAGGTATTTATACTGCAATCAAGTTCTTCACTTCAGACACCAAGACGTCCCTGTTGGAACCTAATGGACATATGTCTGGCTCTATCCCATGCAGAAGTGTCCTCATCTATCCCATGTAGTGTGTGCATTACAGCAAGGGGAACGCATTGGCCCTTGTTTCAGCGGCCCCAATGACCATGGAGTCCATAAGCAAAATAAGTTAAGCTACAGCATGTAGCGTGGGGCATTTACATTAACCGCAGGGCTGAAGTGATCTCTCTTTAACAGACAGATGTTATGCCGCAGCTGTGGCAGGACAGTCGTTTCTTCTTTTCTCTAGCTAGCATGCTGTTCTCTTTCTGATTTTTTATCCAAAGTTCGAGGTATTAGTGGGCTTTTTCACATTTGTCTGTTACAAACCATTGCTTTTTTTTTTTGTAAAGGAGTCCATGATTTCCAATATATACGTTTTTCAGCTAATAACTCATTATGCCTTGATGTTAGATTACCATTTACAGTTTACTGTTGCTGAATTGTTTGCAATTACTGTAGGCATGTAATGTCATTGCATGTGTGACGGGAACAGTGTGATCACCGAAGTAACTCAACGAAGAAGAAACCGCTATCCAAAGTTTGAAGATTGGGTCTCCTGCCTGTAACCCATCTGTCCGCACCATACCCCACCCTGACTGCGATGCATCAACTTCCCAAAGAATGTATGCCTCTGTTGCATTTGTCATTTAATGTATAGTGAGTTAATTATTTTTTCACTTGACATTTAATTTTCATTGATGAGCTCATTTTTCAAAGACAATGTGCCTTTGTTGTTGGATGATTTTCTAAACCTGTCCAGCTTGAGCGAGCATTAAAAGCATTACAAGTCGCTTGCACTTTATGCCTGTTTTTAATCCGATTGCTTCAATGTTTTATATAGGATTGGTACCCGTCGAGGGACAATCAGAACCTTTCAAACAATCTGATTGGCCCTCACCGGGTCCTTACCTGCCCGACAAGGTTCTGCTCACCACCACAGCCCTGAGATTACTTCCACGAGTGGCCACCATGGAAAGGGAGAAGGGACTACATGTAGTCCCTTTCCATGGCAGTAATTTTCTTTGTTTCGATTTTCTTTTTCTTTTTTCAATGCCTGCCATGGAAAAAGGAGAAGGGACTACATGTAGCCCCTTCTCCAATTCCATGGCGGTCATTTTTTTATTTATGTTTTTGTTCATTTTCTCAATGGCCGCCTAGGAAAGGGAGAAGGGACTACACATAGTCCCTTCTCCCTTTCCATTGCAGGCATTAAAAAAGAAAAAAAATTGAAACAGTTCAGTTGAGAAAGCCTGACGGCATCTCGCAACTGAACAAAAAAGACTGTTAGTACTCCGGTCTCATGGGCCGCAGTATTAATAGCAATAAGCCCCTCATAGGGGAAGCATTGTCACTTCAGGTAATTCCCGGGGCCTGCGTTATGGCCTGAGTGAAGAACCAAGGGCCCCGGGGCATTGTCTGAAGTGGTAATGCCCCCCCTTATCTGGACCAATTGCTTAAATAACTCAGTTGACAATACAATTACAATTCAAATGCATCTGTACCTAACTGTAGGGATGGACATTTCCCTAACGAGAACAAGTCAAATATAAGAGAAAATCCTAACATTAACATATCTCTTTACATTACTAGAAATTGAATATAAAACGACACAGCATTGGACTCACAGAAGGGAAGAAGGCCAAAGTGGGAGAAAAAAAATAAACTACATTATGACACATAAAACACATTTACTAAAGTCCTGATTAAGCCACTACTTCCAAACATCTCACTCCAAGTGTAGAACATATTTTTCCTAACCAGGGGTGCTCCCAACCTTAAACCCAGTGATCATCGTATGGGCAATCACCTGGGGCCTGATTACAGAAATGTTTGTGCAAGTGCAATTTCTTATGGTATTAGCAATAAGACATTTTTACACCGGGGCAATGTTTCTGATGGTGCTAGTACGACACAGTCTTCGCCATACGGCAAACATTTCTCTGGTGCAAAAATGCATTGAAACATATGCATTTGCATTATTGTAAGCTAGGCTCTATTGCTAATTTAAAATCACACTTACACCAGTGCAAACTTTTTTATGAGGACCCAACTCTCCAACACTTCAAATTGCTGCTTATCAATGACCAAATATCTCCAAAACCATTTCTTTCGGGCTTTTGAGTGTCAAAAATCTTGATCACCTTAATAACAATTTAGGCTGTGGACTTGGCCATGACAAAGGCTAGGGTCACTGAGCTAGCACCGAAGTCCATAACTAGTGGTTGGTTAGTGTTTCAAAAATACCAATGTGTATGGTTAAAAGCCATGCCTAGTAGCCCATCACTGTTTTAAATCATACAGTGGGCAACTATGCAAGCTGTAGTGAGTGCACATGGCTAAAGGCCATAGCTTGTTTCCATTAATATGTTAAAATATACAGTCGACACAGTCAAAGCGTGTGGCCACGGGCTAGTATTGTGTTTAAGATCATGACTAGTGGCTGGTTAGTGTTGTATAATGCACAGTGGGCACGGCCGAAGGCCATCACTTATTGCATTTCATTATGTTAACATATACAGTGAACATGGCCAAAAGATGTACAAACTGCTCAAAGTCAAAGGCCATGGATAGTGGGCAATTTATATATTTGAATATACAGTTGGCATGGCCAAAAGCTGTGGCCACTGGCTAGTATTGTGTTGAAGACCATGGCTAGTGGCTGGTTAGTGTATACAATATACAGTGGGCATGGCCAATGGGCATAGATAGAGGCTGGTTAGTGTTGTATAATACACAGTGGGCATGTCCAAAGTCCATTGCTTATGGCATGTTAGCATTTTAAAATATACCGTGGACATGGCCAAAAGATGTAAAAACTGCTCATGGTCAAAGGTCATGGCTAGTGGCCCATTTATATATTAGAATATATAGTAGGAACAGCCAAAGATTGTGGCCAATGCCTTATCAGTGTATATAATATACAGTGGACACGGTTGAAAGCTGTATCCATTGGTAAAGACCAATATCTACGGTTGGTAGCTTGTTAGTGTTTTAAAATATTCAGTGCGTGAACGTTGTGACCACTGTCCATAACTGAAGGCCATAGCTAGTACCCATGCATGTGTTAAAATATATTTGGCCATGCACACTGACCATGGCTGGAAGCCATGCTTAATGCCAGGAACTGTTGTAATGTAATTAGTGATGTCATCAGTGAGGCAATCTGTGATGTCATCATTGTGGTCTAGACTGTGCAATAGAGGGCGCAAAGTTAAGGTAGCTTCAGCTGAATTTCATGGGTTTTGTTGCATTAAGTTCTCGCTTTAATGTCCCTGCAACTAAAGTTTTTTCCTTGAATTTCAAAGGTTTGGTTACAATGTATTGCTCACCTTAACGTCCCTACAACTGAAGTTTTTTCCTTGAATTTCAAGGGTTTTATTACAATGTATTGCTCACCTTAACGTCCCTGCAATTAAAATTTTGTTCTTGCATTTAAAGTTTTTATTTTACAATGTATTACTCACCTTAACATCCCTGCAACTGAACTTTTTTTCTTAAAAATATATATGTATATTTTATGTTAAAGATCTTATAGCCATGATGTATTGACAGGTGTACGTCCATGCCATTTGAAGTAACCCGTTCATGCAAAATGAGCCAATAGGACATTGACCTCCTTTAACGTGACTACATAACTTTCAGGCATGATGCACCAGCCAATGAAATCACGCGCGACGGCTTTGCACCTACACCTGACTTTTATGAGGATAAATAAACTATCCAATCGCAAGTTGCGATGTAATGACGCGGGTACGCCCATGCCATTTGCCGAAATCCGCACATTTGAGACTGTCCAATCAGCCAGTGCAGCAGTCTGTAGCCACGAATAATCATCACACACACAAAAAAGAAATGTACATTTATCATTGATGTATGTACTTGCTAGCAAAAGGGTTTCTGAGTAACTGCACATACTTTTGGAACTTTAACCCTAAAATTCTTCATCCTTTTTATCCAGTTTTTCCCTAATCCTATTTTTCATTGTCTTGTTATTTGTTCAGGTTGTCTATTTTTTATTGTACTTTCTTTTCTTCTTTTAAAAAAAACATTTTCAGTGTTTTGAGGCATTGTCTTTTCCTTGTTGTCATTTTTATTATTTGACATATTCCTCTCTCTTTGGACATTCCAACATGTCGAACCATGACAGTTACAGCATTGGTGATGTCGTAATCATTTGGGTTTCAAATCCATCGCCTCCGAGGAAGAAGGCAACTGGAATGAAAACCACTGCTGACAGTTAGCGCTTCTTCCAAGTCAAACAACACTGTACTAGAAAAGAGGCAGAGGAGGTGCTTTGCACATTCTGCAATAAAACTCTATGCCGTGGACGTTGCAATGTTCCATCTCAAAGCCTAGGAACATCTATAGTGAATAAATATCTAGTCGAGTTCACTGGGATGATGTTGATGATGAAAATAGAAAAGCGCAAATACATCATAAAAGAAAAATGCATGTGTCCCATTCCTTGTGTTGATGAAAATCAGCACCACCTGCAGAACCTCCATCCACTAGTGCAACAACATCACCAACTTGAAATGGAGCCTCAACTTCAACTGCCTTGGCACCTTTAGAGACTGCTCTTGTACCAACTCCCAATCTTTCCATGATGTGTCAAGTGCAAACCATGCCTGGAATGGGTATTTAAGGGAGAAGTCACAATTGTGCAGTTGAAACAGTTAATCACTGGACATCAGATTACCTGCCATGCGTAGTATTTTTTTTAAGTGCCAATTTTTCCCCCTCTCTTTCTAATAAAATAAATAAAAAAATACTAAAAAATATATAGGGTGCTTTCTTTTTAAATTCCCTTTGTTGTATATTTCATCCTTACGTGTTTTCCTTCCCTTTTCCACCCCCTCTCTCCATTCCATAAAATGACCATTTTAAGGTCCTCCTTTAAAGTTATAAATATAGATAAAATTGAACACTGACTGCAAAAATATATCACAATATCTATTGTAATTTATTTTATGCAGTTGCAGTAATCAAAATCTCCCAATAGTTTGTTTGTACTGAAGGTTACACTAGTAACAGGTGAAGCAGTTTAGCTGTGAATAAAAACACCCCAGCCGTTGCTCGCTTTAGCCGCCTAACCAAATCCTGCAATTCATTGGGTGATAGATTATATTAAAAAATATATTCAACTCTATGTCTGTACATATCTGCATTATATATTTATATATCATAATGATCAAATAACTTACTAAATATGTTTATTCATGTTCTCTTCTCTCTTCCATATTAGTAACTCTGAAACAACAAAATGAAATCAGCATTGTGTATGTTTTTATTTCTTTGTAATGGTACCAAGTGAATACTGATTGTATTCCCAGTACACAACCATTACTAGGTTGTATTTATTAATCATACTAAAGATGAAAAATACTTCTCGTTGGACAGAAAAAACCTCTCTTCATTTATTTTCACTATTTAACAACAGTTATATGTACATTTACAAATTATGTACTATCTCACTTTCTACAAGTATATGTATATAATAACATGTACAATAAAAATGTATATCATTTTATAAAATAAACATTGTAACAGAAATATCACCTTCAAAAACTAAGATCTGCTACAGTGCAGTATTATCACTTCAACTATACTAACCATTTAGGAACCTACAAATTGTATTTTGCATCAGCAAAATCTAAAATGATTTGCCCACAACATCAACCAATCATACACCAATAAAGCCATTTCAATACAATGAAGATATGTTAAAATACTGTACAAACAATATTTAATATTAAATGATAACAAATTGAAAGATTAGTGTATGCAACCTTAAGCAGGAAACCAAGACATACAACCTAACAGTGTCTTCAGTGTTACAAATAAAAAAATGAAGACATGCCAACAGTGTAACATGATGTTGAGTAGTAATCTTCTTTTTAAACTATAGTCATAGCTATATTTCCCATAATAGGCAGACAATAAAAACTTTTTTGCATAAACATTAACACTCTTCACTAATACCCTAATAAATATCATTCCCATACTTCTTATAAAATCTGTGTGTGTGTGTGTCCTTTGTTTGGCCACCTACGCACATGAGAAGTAGATAATGACATTTTATAATGTGCACATCATATTTAAATTTCCTAAGAACTAGGAATTCTTATTTAAACTTCTATTAGCAATGATGGTTGTTCAATACCTTTTTTACTGTATACATATGCATTCTGAATTATAAATATTACATCTACATTGCCATTTGATAATTTCTTTCATAATTTGGTGTGCATCCTTCTTTGGCCACCTTCATACCTAAGAAGCTAAAGACAATTTTCTTAAACCTAACCTACAAAATAAAAAAAACATTCACAGTTTAATAACTGTATACATTGGGCAACTTTTCTAAACATTTCACACTGCATACAGAAGTTATATATACATTTAACAAACTAACCCTTTCAGTAAGGTATTTTAATGTTTTATTTCATTTAAAATACTTAAACAAAAACATTGTGTGCATACTTATTTTCACCACCTATACACATAATAGGTAAACACAGTATACCTAAATTGTTCCCTAAAACTCTTATCAGTAGTTACATTTTATTTATTTTTAAAACATTGTACTATATGGTTTTTGAATCTACAAGCTACTGTTTACTTGTTTCATAAGTAAACAGTCATGCCTTTCTACACTCCATCACACTATCATGTACATGGAACCATTCATGTAACGTAGCACTTATAGGGAACACTTGTGCATATTAAAATATACAGTGTTTTACACAATAAAACAGAAGTAGACGATTGCAGAATGCCTTTTCTTCTTTTAGTTAATATACTCTTCAGAGTATTACTTTTACATTAATTTCATACTATTTTTAAAGAACAGCATAGTAAAAATCCATCTCCTACTTTATATAAAACTCGTATTACCCTTTTCTTCCATTTCAAACTTCTATTTTGCATGCTTATGTTCACAAAACTTATTACACATATATTTCAAAACCTTGGTATTAACAACATTAAGGGCCTAATTCACAGAAGCCTTTTATAATGACACAATCCCATTGGAAAACACTGTGAATCAGGCCCTAAGTAAGCATTCTTTCAAACCTTTGGCAGTCTAGCTTCATGTGTGACTATAAAGTCATTACAAACAAGCCATCTACTTTATGCACCCATGCCGTGAAATGTCCACATTCAGTGGATGCTCCTTCACGAAAAATAATTTCACCGTTTTAAAGGTTTTCTTAATAACAGAAACTTTACCACATTTAAAATTCATTATTGATGAGTATTTTCCTATCATCTACACTGTAACTTTGAAGCATAATCAATACATACTTATTAAAAACTAGGTTTTGCAATGTTGATTGTAAATTAAAGCCATGGTCACTGCAATGGAAATCATGGAATGCTTTAGTTACAAGATCAGAAACATTTACATTTTTCTGATCAGGGATAGGCACAATACAAATCTTCATAAAGATCTGGAGTAGAATAACCTTTCTTACATTGTAGACACATATGATTCAACTCGTAACTAATTCCTACATACCTATCTATACTAACAGTTTCCTTCACTAATAAAATCATCCTGTGTACTTTGAGAAAATGATTGATTTCCACTTGCAACAGCTACTAAATTTCGGATTGACATTGCCGAATGTAAACTGTGTGGTTTATCATCTACAGATAATTTAAGAAATGAAAGTTCCAAACATATCTGCTTCTCTACTGTGGAAGCTATTTCTTGTATCAATTGAGTCATTTGAAACAACATACACAAACCTGCATTACAATAGCATTCAGCTCCTGTTTCATTACTAAATCTGCAATGATAGTATGTTATAGTTGAACAACTCTCCAACTCTGTTAAATTCTGCTGTTTATTTAGTCTTCCAAGGACTGATTTCATTTGAATGTGCTCTCACTGATGCCTTACGTTAACCGGATGAGTGCTTTGCAGGTACAGGTATACATTTCAGGTGAGCAGCATACAGTACACACAACCTTTTATATTTTTCAATGCAAGACATGTCAGCTGTCACTTTTCCTTCATCAAAGTTTATTAAATATTAACCTTATTATTTTTCACATGTGACAAAGCTACATATGACATTCGTTCTTTAAACAGTGTCTGACCAATGTCAATAAGTGCTGCTTCTAAAGTGAACCCTTGTGATTTATTAATAATTATTGCATAAGCATAGCAACATGGAAAATGTGCTCTTTTCACAAATGAACCCTTAAAAAGCATGAAACCTGCAGAGGTCCAAGAAATCAAATGAGTTCCTTCTACACGATCAGACTTAACTTTAATATGTTCAATATTTATACTGTGAGGAAAAGTGTAAAATGTGATCACTCTCACCATGGCTCCATTGAATAGACCAATTCCTACATTCAAGTTCCTCTTCAACATTACTCATGCATTGAAGCACAGTTTTGAAACTCCTTCCAGACCTGTTCTTTTAGAAATTGAATTCTTTAGTTTGTACGATTTTATCTCTACAATATTTTGCTTCTCTGACAGTAGCATTATAGAGTAAAACTTGTTACACTCTGCAAGTGTGCCCATTAAAACAACACAAGAAATATGTATTTCTTTAAAAGCCAACAAGACATCAGATGGACTACAATCTGCATGAACCATGTTAGAAATATGTCTTCCCTTGAAGACTGCTTTCACATTTTCCTCAAAAATACCTACATGAAATATATTAAGCAGTTCTGCATACTCTAAGTCTGCAGGTTGCCTCATATTAATCGTAAGTTCCTGGAATTCAAAACAATTCCACAGGTTAAAATGACCAATACTTCCTATACTTTTTTGACTATGCTTAGATTGCAACATTTTAAAACTGGTTGACCTTTCACAGGAGGTAATTGTTACAAGTCTCCAACACAAGTGCATGTTTACCTCCAAACAAAATGTTGTAGTAAGTCTTACAACCTCTTGCATTCATAAGTGATTGAAAGCTACCAACAAGTTAGACACCATACTTACTTCATCTACAATGAAACGTATTTCATTTTCTAAGAACGTTTCCTAATTCTTGTGCTGCACTTGATACAAGTTTTGATACTCTAGTCTGTTGTCATGCCCTACTGGTAACATCAAAAGATGATGTAAAGTAACACCTCCTACATTTAATACTGCTAAACCTGTTGGAGAAATTACAATGCATGACAAAGGAGAATCTGTTTCATTTTGGATCAAATTTCTTATTGCATGAATTAAAACAGATGTGCCTGTTCCTGCTTGTCCACTATCATACAACAATACAGGTTTGTATTGCACACAAGAACATTCACACCTGTCAAGCTGTAAGCCATGCAAGAACCTATCTTTAATTTTATAATAAACATCCTTTTGCTCTAAATTAAGTTTACTAACAATTTCATCACAATTCACATCTGAAACTTTAGTTTGTTGCATTGCACATTCTACTTCCTCCATGGCAAGTTCAACATCAGTTTGAATAATTGGCTCACCAAGCACATTTTGACTTCCTATTACAGAATCCTGACTTCTCTCAGGAGTCTCTTTTGCTAAATCAGCTGCCAAAAGTTCTTCTTGACGTAGTTCTTTCTCCAGTAACTCCAAGAACTGTTCAAATCTTGGATATTTAATAACACTTTTGTTTTTTAGCAAAATATTCAAAAGTTTCAAAACTTCCAAGCAAATCACTCTCCGCACGCTATGTGAAGAACAACTACAAAAGACAAAAATAAAATAATTCCCTTTTCTCTGCAGTTTGGCAAGACAGTTTCATGTGGTTAATGAGAGAGTATCGCTGTTTGATTCAACATTTCAATATGAGTACCGTTGTGCTACTTCCTATAAACAAAGATCCTCCAACATCGATTGGGATAATATGTATCAATTAAGTTGTTTTTCAAAATCTCTGTACTGTCTGGTACTGCTTCAGCTGACTGCTCAATTTGACTCAAAGGCTTCAATACCCAATTTCTTTTACTAGCTGGTCGAAGACTTAACCAAAGTATATTAATGTTACGTTCATACAGAGGCAAACTAGTGAGCTGACCTGCAGCTTTGTAGCTTCCACATTCTCCTTGTGAAAACAACTTCAATCCAAAGCTTAGAAATATCTGACTAAGACTTTTATCTGCTGATAAATCTGTCTGTACTTCAGCTGTATTGTTCTTTTCAGCATTTGTCATGCATGCTGTAACCTAAAGAGCACCAGCTGTTGAATTATCAGCAATAAACTTCACATCAGTATTTGCATTCCATAGCTGAGCAATGAAATTATTGTATTCATTAATGAATTGGCATTCCTTACTTCTTTTTAAATTATATGTATTTCTTGGTGACTTAATGGCAACATGGTGTCGAACAGAAGACATTAAACCAGTCACTGAACCAACTGGTGTCACAGGCCTTGGGAAGCCAAATCTGTTCTGAGTGTAGTACTTGTTTTTTCTCTAACAGTACTTTCCACATGACTGCTTTTGAAATCTTTCCACCTTGTTCCATAGACAAGCATTTATGTACTGAGCTGGAATCGGACAAAGAACATATTTTTCAATATACTCCATCACACAGCCATCACTTTCCTTAAAAAAAGTCAGGATCATCTTTAATCCACAACAGCATATGTATACGAGGAGCTCCATGTGCCTGGTACTCTTTCCACCAAAAGAAATGTCCACAGTACCTAATGGACCATTTTCTTTATCATATAAAGTGTAACACGGCTAAAAAATGTGTGATTAGAAAACCGCGATACACTTAGAGAAGCTATAGAGCACAATTCTCCTGGTGTCATGTGTTCTATATTTTCTTCCTGTGGATTACTTTCACAAATCCACTCTGCAAGATCATCCCAACCACACTCAGCGCAACTCAAAGTCACAATCCAAGTTGGCAATCCCAAGTTTCTGATCATGCATCTGACCTCAGTGTCTCCTATACCAATATTCTTTAGTTCCTCTCATTGTAGCAAGAATATTCATAGGTTTACCCTCTGAAACTTAATTTTTTCCTTTCACCTGCTGCAGCATCTCACATGCAAAAAGAAATCTAGTTCCAGTCTGAAGTGTATGGTGAACAGCATAACGTAATGTTGAAAATTCACTTTCATACAATAAGTGAAAAATATATTGGACATTGGTGCGGAATCGTGAATCTTCAGAATATATTCTTGTACAGTGATATTCAGAAGCAGAGATTTGCACCTTCTGATCATCCAATCTCCCTCCTGTAGCAGTTGGAAAAAGCAATGGGAACCAACAGGCTTCTAATGTATTTTTACAGATACTGATTGGTGCACCTTTCATTGCTTTTATGTGATGCAGTTCTAAACTGTCAGCCAGTGAGTGTAGAGGATGAACAGTGTAATGTTCATACAAACTATTCCCTTCTGCAACAGATAGACGCTGAAGCTGACCTTCACTGCTTGTGTTTGGTGACTCAGCATCAAGCATTGACAAGTCTGGTGCAGTCAGACAGCTTTTGTATAAATCATTGTGCTCCAATAGAAACGCCAATGCATTTTACATTTTACCAATATCTATAAACTGTTGCCAAATGCTCTTATCTTGTGGCAACACCATCTACTAAAACAAACAACGAATCTGCAATGTTGCGCTTCACTCTTAGAGTGTTCACATTTTCTTCCAAATTAAGAGGTAAATACACAACTTTGCCTCTCATACCTTGCACTAACAATTTCTTAGGCAGATTGGACATCATTGTTTGCAATCTAACAATAACTAATTTCTGAAGCACAAAAGGAATATCGGGCACTACCATGTCATTCAAAACACTTCTTAGAGGATTATTTCTTTGATTAACAAACCCAAAACAGTGTCAACAAATGTAAAGTGCCACTCTTGTGTCAAATCGTTCTTCTAAAAACAAATACAGATAAAGTTCTTTCCAAACATCTTCTACAGTGTGTTTTATGTTCTCCTCAATGTACACAAGTTACAGTTGAGACTCATAAAAAGTGTGTCGACAAGATATGCAAACAATGCTAGGTCTTTCAGTAGAAGACAACTCAAACATTATAATACTTATTTTATACTGTTGAAAAATCTGATCCTTTAAAAGCATAGGATCATCATTTCCATTTCCTGTAAGTGTTTGATACACATACTCTTTTAAACTCATCATATTTATCATTTGCATTGTAGAAACTAAACCTTCTACAGTTCCTGTCAAAAGTATTTGATTTAAAACTGCAATAGATATGCTTGGTGTTTTGCACTCATAGGGCCTCATTACATCCTGGCGTTGGACCATGGTGCTATTAGCACCATGGTCCATGCCGGATTCCGCCATGGTGGATGGCAGATTTACCGCCCCATTCCAAGGTTGGCGGGGCGGTAAATACCCATTCACCATGGCCCCTTCCCCATTTTTGGCCCATAGGGCTCAATGGGAATGGGGAAGGCGCTAATTACGGCACCGTAAATTACGGTGCCGTAATTAGCACCAAGGTACCTTAGCGGGTTGGACTTTAACGCCTGCAAAAAGCAGGCGTTAAAGTGTGAATCGGGCGTTAAGGGTTTAACGGCGCCGCAGCCTTTTACGGCACCGTTAATCCCTTAACGCCAGGGTTGTAACGAGGCCCATGCAGTTTAACTACAATGTATCTCATTTTAGTATGATGTGCAGTCAGCGTTCGTATATGATGAAACTGACTCTTACATCTACTTTTATCAGGACATGCTAGAGAATGACCCAAAAGTCCTGTTTTTTCACAAACTTCACAGTCATCTATTCTTTGTAACATCTTGATCTGTCTTTGAACATTATATTTTTTGTGCAAAACTTCCAAAAATCTCTTTAACCCTTTACAAGAAAATGTATTGATATTCCACAAAACATTACACGTCCATGCCTCACAATACTTTTTTGATTTTATTTATGACTGACCTAAAGTTTTAATTTCTGTATTATCACACTGTACGATTTCTTCTTTTTTTTAGAAATCACACCATTTTAGACTTCATAGCTACGTCCACTCTCATCAATAGCTAGGGGAACATTCTTTCCTTGAGTGTTTCCACTCTCCACCAAAAACGTCACAAAATGTATCACGTGTAAGTCAACTGTTTCAATATTTGTATAGAATTGTGTACTCACCTTAAGTAATTTCTTTAAGTTCATACTATATGAAAATGAACAATTTTATTTTCATATCTGAAGTTTTCTTAATTATTAATTCTACTTTTTTCTTTTGCAAAAAACGCTTTACCATATATCTAGATTCTGGTTTCACACTTGTCCAAAGATATGTAAAAACTTGAGAGTGATACATTTTCCTAAATATATGTTTATTCCTCTGTTTAAAATTGATAGCACGTTTGCTGCCTTTCTTTTTTTACTAGCTAGTAGCACATTTGATACATGTTTTCTTTTATTTCTTTCAAGAAAAACATTCTCGGTTGCATGATTATATTCTGATGGCAGATCTCCTATTTGAAACTGCACATTTTCAAAAGTATTATCAATACTAGGTATTGTATTATCTTAACAACACTACTTTTTGAAATCTTACACTGTAGTAGTGTACTTCCCTGCAGATGATCCTTTCTTATGGGTAGCTGTTGTTGCTTCTTGATGGCATCTTGCAAAATAGCTGTATGAAAATAATTATTGGGATAGTGAAGGTCAAGCTTTGGGTTTCTTTATATTTTCAATATATAATATAACTTCCATGCCCAGGCTGACAGGCAGAGACAGGCTTTAATGCACCACCAGCCCGGGTTTAGTAGGTCCAAACAAAACAAGGACCTCAGTCATGATTATGGGGCATAACATCCCGTGACCACAAATCAGCCCAGATGTAATAGTTATTCATAACTTGGAATCTGCATGAGATATGAATAATGTTCTTTTTTTTAAATTTCTGATGGGAGATGTGCTCAAGTGGAGCACTTCTCTCATCAGAAAAAAAAATGATTCCCACTGACATTTAAATCGAAAAGAGACTAAGTCCCTTTTCATATGATAGCGACCATGAAAAACCGGTTCCAAATTGGCCACCGTGATTCGAAAAGGGACTTTCAAACTAATATTTACTACTGCAACTCAACAAAATATATCAACATGTACATCCTCCCTCCACTACCCATCCCCACTATCACTAGAGTTTGAATGACCAGGTACACTGGACAGCCCCATAAAGCTACGTACAAACCGAATCAATAATACAGTAATCCCACTTCACTATACATTTCTCAATTAATACCTCACATACGCTACACATATCTTCAGAGTAGAATTCCAAAACAACAGCCAAACAGGCGAAACGTTCACTAGAATCCACATGACAAGAATTACTGTAATTTCTTCATTCATAAAGGTGTTCCAAAATAATATGTAACACATCTTTCCTTTCATATACCAACAAAGTTTTCATTAATCTCTGTTGTGTCCTCAGTGCATAAGTAACATCAAAACACAACATAGCTCCAGCTCCAAAATAATGCAGTGCCACTTAGTTGCTTCACCCAGCTCCAGTTTGCACCCCATAGAAGTATCTCCTTAACAACAGTAGACCAACTCCAGGCACACATCATTAAGTAAGTAAAAAAGAATGGGGGAGAATCCCTAGTGGGCAGCTGTGGATTGGGACATTAGACTAGAAACTGATGTAAGGGTCCACGTTGCTGTCAATAAAGTTAATTCAAGTTTGGTTCAATTATTTAAACTGGTTCTTGTATCTACACAAATATCATGCAAAAAAGGTTCTTGCCATTTCCATTCTGGAAGCAATCAAGTAGTCACAATGTATGTGATAAAAATACTGATTTATTTGAAAATAAAGCTTAAGAGTTCAAGATTTCAAAGAATTCTAAAAACAAAACATAGCATTTCTGAAACAACATGTACAAAAATAAACTCTTTTTTAAAGAAAGAAAAACATTCTGAATCAATAACAAGTTCATCTAAAGGAGAAAAAAACAGATGGTTTTGAATCAACAGAAACGATGAAATTAACTGGATTTATAATTCCCAACAAGGATACATCCTAAAGAAAACAAAAAATGTTTATGATTTCTAAATTGGCTTATTGATTATAAGGTCAGTTCTGCACTCAAAGCTCCAGTTTTCATACCTTAAAAGCCTCTACTTAACAACTGTAAGCCAACTCCCGGCACACACCATTACATCCTGGTCACATAACTGGGCCTTGACACACCCTTGCTTCTCCCAAAACCCACTTAATTAGTCCTCTTTAGCCATCCTCATCAATAAACATGCAACATGAACCACCTCACCTGTTTCTACCATCATAAGCCAATGGCCTGGCCCACTATCCGCCTTTCACCTACAAACGAATTACTACTTTTGCTACTATTGCTACTCAATAAAACGTATCAGCATGTATATCCTCCCTCCACTGCCCATCCTGACTCTGGCCAGGGTGTTCATGGCCAAGTGCGCCGGGCAGCCCCACAAATCTACCCTAGAAAACCTCATCAATAATAATGTTTCCCCCATACCACTAGACATTTCTTCAGTAACATCTCACATACTCTAACCATAAGTTCAGACTACAATTACCAAACAACTTCTAAAGAGATAAAATGTTCACTTAAAACAATATGACGTAAAAAAGTGTTGCAAGATCATTTCTAAAACATCTTTACTTTGATGTACAAACCAGCCATTCGTGCATCTCTAGTGTATCCTCAATTCATGAGAAAGGTATCAACTGATAAGCGCTGCAAGATAATGCCCTACCACTTACTTGTTCCACCCAGCTTCAGTTTTAACACCTTACAAGCCTCTCCTTAAGAACTGTCCACCAACTCCAGAAAGATAGCATTCAGTTCGCTGCTAGTCACACATGTGCGCCCTGTCACAACCATCCTCCTCCTACCACCCATTTAATCAACTCTTCTTAGTCATCCTCAACAAATAACATGTAAAGCCAAGCACCTCACTTGTTTCCACCTATATAACCATCGTAAGTCCAACAGCCTGACCCACTCTCCTACATTTCACCTCCAAACTAACCACTACTACTCAACAAAAGATAGCAATATGTCCTCCCTTCACTGCCCATCCCCTCTTCACTAGGGTTTGAATTTCCAAGTGTCCTGGCCAGCCCCAGCAATCTATTTTAGCATGCCTCATCTGTACTACTGTTCCTCCCATCCCACTATGCACCCACATTCTTTATACATCTCCCTATGTCAGTGCATTGCGTAACAACATACTGCATTACATAGCATGAAACCCAAATAGAATCCTGCCCTGCCAAAGCACACCATTTCCAAGCAAATAGTGAAACTGCCAAATATAGTTGTTGTTTATTATGTCTAAAAGACTTCCACGTTTGCATTCACCGGGTGCACTAACTCATAAAACTTCTAAATTTTAAAGCCACTTTCAAACAATTCCACAATTTGAAAACAGTACGAAATGAACAATACAGGGTCATAGAAAAACAGCTTAATATCCAACTGCAAAGCACACACACAGCCATATTATTGGTCAAGGATAGAGCTACACTCCTTAGTTCACACTATAGTTTTGCATACACCCACATCCATATCATATCTTACAATGTCAATAAGAAACAACCTTTATTATGAAATATATATTTTGTCACACATAAGCATCTCATAACATGTCACACAGCTTCATCACTCTCCTAAAAACACAGAAGTACAAGATGGAAAACCCTACTTGCCAAACAATGCATATAAACCTGACTGAATTAGACAACTAAACATGCTTCATTTATGTTAGAAATACACCAATTCAAAATGTACATAAAATGTATAAAAACACACTATCACTCACCTTCAGCTGCTGAAATTAATAAATAGATCTTCACAATAGACAAACACAGAAAATGTGCACACTCTGAATTTTGGGATCCAGAATGTGAAAAGTTCACCAAAAGGTCACTTTCACAGCATTCATAATCAATAGCACAAAAGGAGGACTGTAGAATGCAAACAAGTAAAGTGGCCAACACATTTTTATTACAACCCATATCAATCAATATCAATACACCCCAACAGCACATCAATACACCCCAACACAATCCTTCCAAAGAATACTATACACAACATGTACACACTATATACAAAAAAGATTTTCCCCCCTGATTTGCCAAATTAAATAACGGTGGATATAACCCCAGTTATACGACAAAAATCCACCTATAGACGTGGTTACATGTAATCTTTTCAAATGTGCTGAAAAACACATATTACAAAGGTTTCAAAATCAGTTCACACTAGCCATCATGTAAGAACATCCAAACTGAAACACATGTACAAATCTTTGCTGAAACATCCATAATATAATATGATCACTGCACCAAAACACAGACAGGTATAACCACAGGTACATACCCGTGGCTACCAAAGCCTGCCACAAAGTATGGTGTAGGATTGGCGCATTCATAGCCATGGATCAAGTCAACCGGCAGTAGTCGTGGCTACCTGTAACAAATTCAAAAAGACATATTGACAAGGTACATAAATTGAAACAACATAAAAACACACATGAGGGCATAGAACCAGCAACCCATGCGAAATTTTGTAGCAATAAATCAATGCAACATGATCAATGCACGGAAATTGGAATCGCCATAACCATGGCTGAGGCAATAGTCATAGACATGGATACATGCACCAAAAATACACAACCTCTCATTGGCTTAGTGGTACACGCAGCTATAATCCGTCTCACAGGGCTATTTAAAAAAAAAGGCATCAAAGGTATTTTCCTTTTTCAATTAACTTAAAAAGTACTCTGGGTGGCTTTTAAAAGAGCCTTTGTGTTATTTTACCAATATCGAACCAAACAATATATTTTCAATCAGAGAAATATTCTTCAACTCTTGTACAAAAGAAAATCTTAGAACATTTCTCTGTGCTCTTTCTTTAGAGGATTCATTAATGTTCTTTTCCCCGAAGAGAGAAAAACCTGTACTCTCTGTCAAAAATATTTCTCCACAATTGCAACATAAACCTCTTATTTCAAACACCCCATCTAAGATAATATTAAAGACCCAAAAAAACTTTGTAAGCCAATGCTTTTATAACACATCACCTATGCCCTCAACATCACTATGAACCACATTCTCAAAATTCTCAAACTCTCCACAATCCTCTCAACAATGAAAATCCTCTCCTTTTAAAATGGACTGTATGTTTCAAATATCCAATCAAACACTACATATACCCCCAAAATACCACAATATACTTCAAATACACCTCACTCTCAAGCAATAAAAAATGTACTATGTAGATCAACTCTTAATACAATAATACAATATCTACAGTTTTATTGGCATTTGTAAACATCACTCAAAAAATACATTGGCCTCATTGCGAGTCTGGCGGTAACCCTGCCAATGCTCCAGGCAGGTTTCTGCCAGTCTCGGAATGATTTATTGGTGCCTGACTTCCCGGTAACACCTAGGGATTGCAACCCTGGTAGTCTGGGAAGTCAGGCGCTCGGAAATTGTAAGTCCCTATTCCAGTCCTACAAGAGTCTATGGGAAGGGGGTATCATATAAGCACTGGCATCATTGTTAACAGTGCCGGTGCTTCAGTGACATCTTGCCTACAAGTGGCCGCTGGGCCTGGCAGGGTCAGACCTGTCGGTCACAGTGGCTCCGGCAGGCAAACCCGCAGTTTGACTTTCCGTAAACAGCCGCGCCGGTAAGCACTGTAGTTTCAGGATGGCAAACTTATAATGAGGTCCATTGTCTGATAGTTTAAACAATTCAACAGCATCTGGGCTACTTGACATCCTATTGGCAGCCACCCACCTCACACACAATAAACAACCAATCAGAAAGTGCATACAAGCATTCCACCTTCTCTCCTCATATACTCTTCCTCCATTGCTAATTCTAATGTACAGGAGAGCGAGGGGTCCACCAACGGGCCCATAGGTCAGTGCTCACACTCTAGTACTTGCAAGACAAGATAGCTGCACCATGTGAGGGATGGGGTGCAGGATTCACTTACTCCAACAAGACTCAATAATGAGGACTCAGCAATTTGGCAAAGGGAAGTCCGTTTAATGACAAGTACATCAAACAGGGAAGCAGTTGGGAAACAGCATCGGTGCGATCACCTGTCTCGCTCCGACTTCCATGTACTTCAGTTGAACAGCAACTTTTATACACAAAACTCATCAACATTGACGTCTAATTCTACAAAACTGGTCATGCAATATAATTGGTTAGGAAAGGTAACTTAAGTATAGGTGCTATAGCTGTATATGATAATAGAGCATACGGATTGGATAACTTATCGGGTGGGCGCCTACGCCCCTCCCTCTACATCACACGTGATAGACGTCACTACAAGTACGACGTCTCATTGGTTTTTTACGATCTATAGGACCCTAGATAACCTGGTCCTTTGTGATTGGGCAGGTTACACCCCTAGAAATAAATCTCCACTTTTAATTAGCAGCATGCAGAATGGACACCCAGGTGCCGGGTGCCCCAAGATTCACCCTGCTTTCCTTCCATCAATCAGTATCTTAGGGCTATGTGTCAATTATTTGGCTGGGTATGGTCTCGAAACTGTAGACTCTTATCAGGAAAGGTTATGGCATCCTCGGGTTCTGGATGACATCAGGCGGTGGTACCTCTTCGCCCTAGCTGGTCACATGTTAGTTCACCATAAATTTGCTTCAGTTTCCAGCTTTTCATGTATTTGTTCTTCTTTTAGCCTCGCCACCTGCCTGGGCCTCCCTTATCTTGACCTTCACGGGACAGGCTGATGTGCTCTGAAGCTTGAGTCTTGTTAGCTGACGCTCTCCTCCCTTTCTCTGGTTGACCTCGATTTCCCGGCATGAACAGCTCCTTGTTGAGTTTCGATTCCGCTCCTTCTCATGACTCTGGCTTGGTTATGAAACTTGGCCTGTTAGGCCTCTGGCAGCCTGGGCACATTTCTGATTTACAAAATGGAGTTGCACTTGTATAATGTGCCTTGTTGATGTAGATATGTGGTTGGCGCTTGCCGCTCTATTCTTCTACTAAGCATTGCAAGCAGTATTGGTTTCTTAGCTTCTTGCGTTCCAAGCCTATTTACACACGTTTTAACTGGTTGGTTATTTCCATCTTGTCTTGTAGCAACGTTTCCTTACGTTTTAACGTTGTCTCTTCCCTTTGTCCATTACATCTATTTTCATAGCTACTCGCACTGGCATGCTATCTTCGATAGCCGTTTTTGTTCATTCACAAGTATGTCCAGGCCCTTGTCATTTCCACTGGCCTTCCATTAAGGCTCTTTGGGTCTCTTCACTGACCGTCTGTAGGTACTCTTCATTTCATCTCAGCGGCTGGTACGGCTGTCTGATAGGGTACTGTGCTGCGACAGGGTTGTCTGGTTATGGGCGCTTCAACTGGTATGGATCTTCTGATGTACACTGGGCAGAGTCCCAGTGCAGCTCTTTGATGGTTCATCTGCTCCTCATATGTCACATACCTTGGTGCGTCCGCTCCTTGTACCTCGAAATGAGGAGCATGGGTGCAGGCCATGTCTGGGACCTCCTTCTACACTAATATCTGAAGTGACAAGCAGTATTTATTTCTACCACACTAAAACAGAAAACTACATGCAATGGCCATTGGACATTATCCTACAGAGGAAGACATTTAAAAAGATGATGAAGAAAATGAACCAGAAGACAATACACCACATTCAGGAATTTGTAAATCCATTTTTAATATATATTTAATTTGAGACTAAAAATAACATGTTAAGGAACAATGTTCAATCACCAAACAGATGTACTTTATCTACCTACTATCAAATGTGAATACAACCAACACAAATATTTTAAAAGTGTATTGTAGCTTCAATTGTAAACAAATATTTCAAATATTTTCAAACAGATGAAGTCATTCCAGTATCAAGAAGAATCAAGCAAGAAGCACCGCAAACACTGTCCACAAAACTAATGTGTATAGATGCGGTTACAGAAAAATTCAGTAACACCCCAAGTCTTGTAACAGCGAATATAAGAATGCATGTGTTTCTTTTCAGAAACCTAGTGTAAAATATTAATTACAAAACAAACAGTAAAAAAAAAGTACCTAAAGAGTGGACTTTTTACACATTACATCTATAAACGCTGGCATAGCTCATCAAAACCACATCTAGGAAACCTCCTAGATGTGCTGCAAAAACCTCCATTCATTGCTGCAGGTACCCGCACCTCCAACATCTAACAGCCTGGTGAAGTACACCATAGCTGTGGTTATTCATCTATTTACAAACAAAACAAATATTCTTCTATCTGAAAGAAGAGAAAACATAATCAGTTCAAGGACACACACTTGAATAAACACAACTTAATACACACATTTTATAACACATATATTTTTTATGCAGTGCATCACATGTGCCAATATAAGATCCAGCATTTGTGCATAAAACACTGTTGTTATCTTTGCACATAGTATTCATTGGGTCATTGAGGGGAAAAGAATCCAGCTTGGATAAAAAAAAAACTTATAACAATATAAAAAAAGTATAAGGGAATACCACTACAAGAAACAAACAGGGATATATAAACTGGGTGAAAATAAACAAACATTATACTGTGCGGGACAAAGGATGGGAAAGTTAAGTAAACATGGAGAACAAGAGAGAATAGGGTAGGATATGTAAACTGGCAGAACAAGGGATATTAAACAATCACACAGGTAGAAACTCTAGTACTGCAACCATGATAGTAACAGCAGTGATGACATTATCATTTTGGTTCCAAATCCATCTCCACCAAGGAAAAAGACAACTAGGATGAAAACCACTGCTGACATTTGGCACTTCTTTAAAGTCAAAGAACACTGTTCCAGAAATTGGCAGATTAGGTACTTTGCACATTCTCCAACAAAACTACACCATGCATCTTCCAATATGCTGTCTGCAACACCTCCATCCACCACTGCAACAACATCACCATCTTTAATTTACATGTCATCTTCCCTCATCACTGCAGCTGTGTGCAGTGGTTGCACAAAATCATCCACCACACATTGAAGATGCTAGCACTAACAGACAAAGGGCGGCATTCCGACCCTGGAGGTAAGGGGTTAATGATGCCGGTAAAGGTGCTAGAGCCGTCAACCCCTTACCGCCTCATTACGAGTCTGCTCGCGGGACACCGCAAAGGACGCCTGGTTTGACTAGGCGCCGTTAGCGGGTCCAGCAAGCAGACCAGAGTGCTAGCAACGGGCCCCTTGTTAGTACCCTCCCCATTCCCATTGAGCCCTATGGGGTCTCGAATGTGAATGGGGATGTTCAGGGTCTGGGTTCCTTGAATGAGGAATTACCGGGCCCTCCAATGTCAGAATGGCCTGGTAATTCCTCATTCAAGGAACCTGGACATGGTACCGGTAAGAGGGTAGCCATGCCGCTGATAGCGGCATGGCTACCCCCTACCTCGTAATGATCCCCAGAGCCTTAAAACGCCTGCACCACTTAATTTAAAGAACCATTAAAATGCTAGAAAGGTCACAAAGGAGGCTTTTCATGAACACTCTACAGATGTGCTGCTCCCATCTCCAACAGTACCACTATGTTTTGAAAATAATTTGACTTTTCACAGGAGTTAACTGTACAACATCTAGTGAGAATCCACTAGGATGAGAAGATCGCTACAACCACAATAAAATAAAATAAAAAATTAAAAATTAAAAAAAATGAACTTGCAACCCACCACCAATTCAACTACCTCACAAAATACTCTAAAGACCTAAGATTACTGCATGCCTGAAAGTGCATTAAAATTACAAAAAATACAATCACATAAAGCTTCAACCTCACTAACATGAATACAAACTAAATCCATGCATGTAAATGTAATTAATTCACAAGTCTAATTTTATAAATCCATAATTGTAAAACTTTAAAATATATTAAATACTTAAATACTTAACACACAATCAAACTAGTTGTGAAACTATGTGCCTCCGACTCACCTTAACTATAAGGGGCAGCGACCGATATCCAGTAAAAATTGCAACTCTCTGAAATCGACCACATTACGGCCACACTCATTGAGATATATATTCAAGACCAGCTACATCACTTACAAAACTGTCACTTTGCATGTTCTGGCCTACCTAGAAAAGAAGATCAACATCTCTGGTGGCGTGCATTGCCAAAGAAGCCAGGGCTTGACCAGATAATAGCTCCAAAAATGCAAAAAAGAAAAAGGACAGATAACGTTCTTTCTCGATCTGTTCCCACAGGCTATGGATCTTCCTAGACGTCATCATTAACCTAGCACCCACCATCAGCAATTCAGAATAGTTCCAGAACCTCCTACTCAAAGAGCATGCTCTTCACGTTCCATAGACACGCCAATTAAACCTTTGGCAGGACCAGTCTCACCTCTAATTATTACTGTTACTTAGTTGTAATGTATTACTGTCCTGATGTAACTTTTTCCCTCCCTCGTGCATCCCTATTTTTCCATTGTTGTATAGTGCGCTCCTCTACTGCCTGAATGCCTGAAGCTTTATCTGAGTTCAATAAACACTCAAAATAACAAAATAAAAATCAGCGGAACATTGTTGAAAAATATGCAACCATCTCACAACTGCATAACGCATTCAGATTGGTGCCGGTTTCCAAAGCACAGGACCAATATATATCAGAAGGTACAGATTGAGACATCCTTAAAAGAGTCAAGTAAAGACTACTATGTTTCCTCTGTTGTGTGTAGTATAGATCGAAATCCATTTTCAGTGCTTTAAATTTCAACAAATTTGCATCCATGGTGTGCTTGTTAAGACATACTCCAACTGCAACTCCCACTTCTCAAGACACTTTAGAGTTTTGGGCCATCTGCGAGAGATGTGCGCAATTTGTATGTCTTTGTAGGAGACGTATGAGTGTCAGGGCTTTGGCATTCAAAACAGTAGAGATGCTTGTAAATAGAGTTCAAAGTTGGGATTACCTGTGATGTTCACAGTAATGTAGTGTGGTGCAATGTCTTCCCGCAAAGCAATTGCTCTGATGTTCTTTACCATGCAGTGTCTGCTTTGAGTGAATGAACCACACACCGGTGAAGGGGTAGGAGGTAGAGTGACTATGGGAAAGAGGAGTGACAGAAGGGTGTGAGTGTAGGCACAGGGTCTATGTAGGGGTACGGGCAGAAATGCCCACAAGAACGGGCAGGGTGACAGTAGGAACATTGAAGCAAGTGTTGGTTGCAAACCCATGGTGCAGGGGTCGAGAACAAGTAACTGCCCTTAGGTACCGTTAGAAGCAGGCACAGAGAGGGCTTGCGGCATGAAAGGGGGAAGAGTGAGGGACATTGAAGCTCGCCAAATGCAGTGTGGTAAAGACCCTTGCAACTCTTTATTGCAGGGGAAATACCTGGAACCACATATCTTATATCAACATTTCAGGAAATCAAAACCAAGAAACGAAAACCACAAGAATGCATTTCGGTTTTGTAAAGTCCAGCCTTTTTCCATGATCCAGTACAATTTCTGAATCTGTATTGTTAGAGCTGGGTTCCTGGGTTCCACCATAGGAGCACTTACTCAGGGGACAAGTAATCCTCTCCAACAATGCAAAAACACACTACAATTATGTTCTCACATGATCGACTGGTACATCTGTGGATTATTAATGCAGCAGATGGCTCAGTAAACAATCCGTCAATACCAATCCAGTTTTCCATTCCTCGTCACTAGTTCAGTATTGAGGATTTCTAAGAGTGAAAGTTCTGCGATATAGCCTATGGTCAGGCAACACCACATTTGACTAGGCTAAGTATTATAGACATTACTATTTTTGTATGTTCACGCTAAAACCACAAAATGTCCCCCAAAATATTAGGCTTTCTAATGTCTGGTGATAGATGTAAAATATGCATGCAACATGTATGTATAACATTAGGAGTAGTTTGCTTTTAGTTGAACATAGTTACCCCCTGTTTACCTAGTACATCTGTTTCTTTTTCCCAGAGGATAACACGCTAAACTTTTCTCAGAGGCTTGTGTTTTTAACAAATGTAATACCTACAAATGCAAAACCATTCTAAGCAATTGGAAACATATTAGTCTTAGTTAAGCATTGAAGTTGTCAGTTTGGCCAAAATTATTAAGTAGATTGAACGGGTGAGTAAAGGAAGGCTCTAGGTCAGACAGGTGAACAAATAAATAAGCAATCATAGTGCAGCACCCTTGATAAACATTTGCCATATCCTATATTTCTTATGCTCTCATGTTTTCCAAGAGCGGTTCAGGGTGTTCAAGGAAGGAATCAAACACGAAAGGGGACAAAGGGCAACCTTGGATCATGCAACATAGCACAGCACATCCCAAAGGATACATTAACCAATGCCTGGTCTTGCACATTACTTTGAAAGGCATAGAAAGTTCCCACCAAAGTTAGATTCATCAAACGGACTGTGCAACTAACACCAACTGACTGAATCAAATGACTTTTCAGCATTAGGTCAAAGTGAGTTTTGTGTAAGTAAATCACATGAATGAATTCACTCACATTGCCGTAGCTGCTGTATCCTGCAATGAATCGGGAGCAATTCCTATGGGTCAACTGAGTCCTCACCTTCCCCCATTACAATGTCTATATCTTTGCCAATATTTTCAAATCAACATAAGAAGAGACATTTTGCAAAAAGATATACATTTGAAATGATTTTCCTGGAGTAGGCAATAAAGTGATCATCACTAAATGGAGGAAATGGAGGAATCCAGGCTAATATCCCCATAATTAATTTCATTCAAGCCATCAACCAACAAATGAGGCATTAATTCACCAAAGACATGACAGAAAACCCCTGGCAAACCTCCCCTATAGAGTGTTTATTAGGTTTCACAAGAATAATCACTGGAGTTAGTTCCTCCCTTTAAATAGTCAATTGTATATCCTTAGTATGAGCTTCAGTTACAGTGGGGAGAGTAATCCATTTGAGGTAGCTGCCCAAATACTCTTTTTAAATCAGGACGTTTTGCATGTAATGTTTTGGAAAATTCTACAAAAACGGAGTTAGTCTCAGTGTTAAAAAAGAGTTCCTTACAATCTATACAAAAGTTCACTCTTCTGCACTCTTCTTCCTTTTTAAGTCCATTCAACAAAATCTACCCATTTGCTCACCATGCTCCCAAAACACGTACTTAGTGTAGAAAATGTCTTTCTCTGTAATGTAAATCAAAATTATTTCAAACATATTGTTTTCATACTTGAATATGTTTCTATTAAACTCAAATCGATCTATCCTCTACTGGCCTTTCATTGCTCATAATACCGTCCCCAAGCCCCCACATACCTTCCATTTAACCAAATTCCGGTTTGCGCAGTAGCAATTTACAATCAATCTAATTGTGGCATTCAATGAGTTCCAAGAATAAACTCATCATCAATAGAGCCTGCATGCACCTGTAATGTATTGTACATATATATCATACGAAGGCAAAGAGCTATTGAACCTCCAGCTTCTATCATGACTTTTGCAACTCCAGGAGAAATTAACTTCAATTGTAGTGTCTACATGTTCGAAGTCACAGTGTCTCCAACCTCAGCCACCAGTACCATTGGACACTAATCTTTTTGAGTTGAAGAAAAATAATCAATTAGAGAGAAAGTATACGGACAGAATGATTAGGATAATATTTTTGGGTGGGTTACAGGCTCTGACAATGATCACCTTTGCAGAGAAAAGTTCCCTTTCAGCCTCTGTTATAACAGATACCATAGTGGACTTGTCTAGATTTCATCTAGTACATGACTGAAATGTTGATATGTTATGCTATGCTAATGTGCTTTAGTACTGTGCCAAATACCAGAATAGCACTTTCAGAGCACCTAGGCTTGTCTCTGAAGTGTCATTCTGTGCCCACATCAGCACTAAACAGACCTTTGTCTGATGGCAGAAAGAAAATGAGCAAGAGGAAAATAAGAGGTTTGGAAAGTGGGAAATCAATTCTACAAACACAGAGGGATCCAGCAGGGGAAGAATGTGTTGTGAAGTTTGTAGAAGCGATTTCCCACTTTCCAAACCTCTTATGTTCCGCTTGCTCATTTTCTTTCTGCCATCAGACAAATGTCTGTTTAGTGCTGGTGCGGGCACAGAACAACACTTTTGCCAGGCCTCTCTATGTGGAGTAAACCGGTCAAACTCCAGAACGTTCATTCTGTGAATGCCAAGCCTGAGCCCAGAGTAGCATACTCAAGAATAGCCTGTACAAAGTTAGAAGTGTTGGTAAAAGAAGGTATGGGAATGGTGTCGTCAAACTACTATGGCGACATTGAAAAAGCCTGGCACTTTGATGTCAATAAGGTTACTACTAAGAGTTTGTTCTATGCCATGTCATGCAAGATTAAACTAAAAACCAAGTGTAGCTCGCCACCCCGCTAAGAAAATGAAGTGAGGCCGAGGATAATTAAGCCCCAATTCAAATATGATTACTGTCTACAAAAGAAGATAGAATGAAACATAAGTAAAACAACAACAATGAACTGAATGAGGAACCGCCAGTGTGTTTCAGTATGGAGGCAATAGACTGCATATAGCAGATGAACTTTGCAACACCTTGGCAAAGCACCTTAACACAAAACACGGGAATCAAACTGGGCATTCTTTTGTGACAAAATATGACAATTTTTGTGCAAGGCACGTTTGCATTAAAATTAGGCCAATTTGTGGCACAACGAACATAGGCATACATTAATATAAAGATATAATGTGTTTTGCATTCCTATTGTCTTAACATGCTATTTTTCGAATATTTGTAATAAATATATGTTTTTTTCTTACATTTCGAGGTAAAATAATTGATCACATCGTGATTAGTATTTAATAAGAATGTTCTCACAACCAATTCAAAAGTATGTGGTGCACATTGCGAAATGAGTTTAACATTGCATCTTGCATTATTTAAATGAAGAGTTTTGCCAGGTTTCATATTAGTTAAATTTAACTGTGAAGCCTATTCCTGAATAACCAATATTAATGTTTTATTTGAGGTTGTGCACATACGCCAGTGTATGCGTTATGACCCTGCATTAGTGCAGTGAGACAGGGTCGCAGCTTACTTTAGAGTAGGTTATCAGAGTACAGCAATGCATAGCCATAATAAGAAAATATAGCCTTAGCTCCCTATGCAGGCTGTGTTCATTTGACTGTGTGAAAGCAGGAGGGTGTGCAGTAAGCATGGTTTGTACGGAGGGGAGAGCAGGTCCAGATGTCTGTCCTCCTGTATACAGTGTCAGTCTGGCAGCCTGTTGTTAGGTACTTTATGTTACTACGCTTTGACTGTTACCGCAAGGTTATGACACACTTCGTTGCTTATGCAGCGATGTATGCCACATAAGGCCACCTCTCAGGACTGAGGTAATAGGAGGCAATATTTCAGGTTGCAAGCCAACCAAGTGAACACAAGGGGCCCAAACGAGAAGTACCGAGGATGCTCTCCAGCATCCAGCTAGCCAAAGTGGAGAGAATGGAAGTGAAACAGATGTGAGTGTGCTCCAAAATGGACCTGCAGGCAAGGGAAAAGGGGATCTATGCAGCTTGTACACCTGGAAAACCTTTTAAAAACAACATCTGATTGTCCCCATTCATGGACTAAATGATGCTCTGAATTCACTGAGACGTTAGTCCTGATGACCTTAAGAGCAACAGCTGAAAAGCCTCCTTTGGGAATAAGAATAATTGAGGAATAATGTGCAAACAATGTTGAGGCTATCTAATACATTCCCATCAACATGCAGAAAAATCCTAAAAATGCGCCAATGATTGTTTGCCCTTTGATACATAGCTTGCTTTTCTTTTTTTTTTTTAATCATCCCTCATCCTACCAGCAGTCTGTCGGTCATCACACTCAGTGCTAGCCACTTCGTTTTGGATATGGTCAGCACTCATACAGTATCTGTCAGCAACCTTAGTCCTATTATTAGTGGGCAAATCAGCCACTTTATCCACAGATCCTGGTTTTGCCCCAATGCATCTTCCATACTTGTTGTATAAAGCCTCTCGAGACGCTACAGACCGTTTCACCAATAGGGCTGAAAGCACTCGCAATTCCATGTGCTGGCCCTCACTGAAGCCACGCTGAGATCGCGGGTGTAGTGTGAAATAGGTATCCTTACAAAACACATGGGCGTTCAGACAGGTACTACTCTCTTTAGCAGCTGCCTGGTGGACCCATGATATATTTAGGGACCATGGGCAATCTGACCACCACTGTTACTTTTATTGTGCTCAGTAAATTTCATTTTACAGCTGTTGAATGTATTTATTTATTTGGTTTTGATGTATCCACTGTGCTACACATTCTGATTTTGAGGTGCTGAAAGAATAGGCACTGAACATAAATGCCAGCGAATGTGTGCACTGTTTCTTGTTCCTAGTCTATTGTTTATTCTTTTCACGGTATGTATCTTCTCCTGTACTCTGGCACATATTGCATGCATGGGGCATGCACACAAACAGCAATAATTTACTGTACCAGGCACTTCTCTGTGAATTCCTAATACCCCACCGTGTTCATAACCCGGTGTTCAGCTCAATCTGCCCACCCCTCACTCAGCTCTCCTTCCTGCAGCTTTTCACAACAAACTGCAGCACAGTCCCATGTGAAACGGCTAAAACACCTTGCAAGTGGCCAGAGGAATTATCAGCTTTCTGCAAATGGTTAGCATCTCCATATGAGAGGTGGGCACTAACCCCCAAAAGCACGAGAATAGCCCCTACCAAAACCCAAACATTCAAAGGTAACTTACATTCTGTTTATTCTTTTAGGTTTTTTTGCATTTTAAAATGATTTTGAGACTTCAAAATGAAAGCACCAAAATACATTTAAATAAGATAATTCCTAAAAATGTTTCCACTGGAGGAAATGCTCTATCTGCTTCACTATTGTAGCAGTAAAGAAACTCTGGACTCAAATCTTGGGTTAAGTTTGTTCAGTAAATCTTTAGTAGCAGTGCTGCAGAGAGAACACAGAAATGGATAGCACATAATCTCCAAACAATACTGAGGCAATGTTCCTCCCTCCACCAACAACTTATGAAGGTTTTCTAGCACATTCATTCTAATGCAACCAAAGTAGGATTTGTACTCATTCTAATTAATACAAAGGCCTTCTATGAGGAGGCGGACAATCCTTGTTCTTCCAAGGCCACTCCTGCAACAATCAGGAGATACCAGTACAGATCGTCCTTTATTATTCAATTACACACTCTCGTATCACTACACATTAGAAGAAATTTCAATCAAGATATAAACACCCTCCAAGCAAGGCAAGAATGGCTACATAAACGAGAACTGAGACTGCAGAACATGTCATTTAAACTTGAGTCTCTCAAATTCTTGAGAGTGTCTCTCTAACAATAGAAGGGTGGGGTATTGAAAATAAGGCCTAGTTCTGTTCAGTCCGTACGTTTCTGATTGTTTTGTTTGAATTTGTTTACAATTGCATTATTATCTACATTCCTTTAAACCTTCATTACATGCAACTGCATTTTCCCCCCACACTATCATAGTCATGAAGAAGAAGCCCAGAGAAGTGTTGATAAGCATCAACTCATCACAATGCACTCAGCCAAAAGTGGCAATCGTGTTACACTGTACCAGAGTATGAAAGGTCTATTGCTGCTTCAAGCATGACTGTTTCCTCTTTTGAGTTCTCTTAATACTGTTACAAAGCAACAAAATAACTCAGCTTGGATAAAACTGTGTGTATGTGTAGCATAGGTTTCACCTGCATCTGCTGGTTCTTGCCACAATCCAGAGGTCGGTTGTTGAGACAAAGTAACAGCCCCATTTTCGCAGCACACCATTACACGGTACAGTGTTCATGTCCTGTGTGCCTCTGCTGGTAACGCATTCAGCACTGTTATTGTATGCATTTACTTAGTTACTGCACGGCTGAGGAGGCAGCACACACTTTTTGCCTTAGGTCATCTGCGAAGCCCAGGCAGAGTGCGGCAAAGTCTGCCTAAGCTGTCTGCGGCTGTCCACGGATGGGAGCAGCCTAATACAGATATCTCTTTTTTATATTTGTATACCTACCTCTTGGCAGCCTACATGCGATGCATGGTAGTTCTACCTGGTCTTCCAGTGACAGCACACCCACTATTCTCATCTGCAGGTTTTTACAGTTTTACCTTCCCTGTGCTTGCTCCATTGTTTCTTCTTTTTACTGTTTATCCTATGCCTCCTGCTCCTTTTTCTGATAATGCTCAGCTCTATTCTTCTCGAAACTATGCAAATCGTATTGATCCTTCCTGCACTTCTCATACTCTTTCCATTTTCTGGCTCTATGGACGCAGATGACTTTGTAATAAATCAATCTCTGTTTTACACTTATTTCTCAGATTAAACTTGCACTTTCTCTGCTTTACAGAAACTGGGATTTCATCGTTTAATACTACTATCTCTGCTTCGTTCTCTACATCTCTGACAGCTTTATGCCATGCTCTGTATGCATCTGCCCATGGTGGGGGTATTGGTATCTTGTACCATTCTTTTTTGTACTTTTGCCTACCATTCTGACTCTTCCAGTCGTCTCCTCCTTTTCCTATTTCTTTTCTACTTGTCTATCGTCCACCTGATTCTGTTGTGTCATTCTGTGGCAATATTTATCAACTGCTTTATCTATTCTTCCCTCTACTGTTTCCTTCATTTTTTGGGAGATTTTAATCTCCATCCTTTTTTCTGTACATTCAACTCTACCATTTCTTTGTGTACTTGACTCCCATTTTCTCTCTCCTCTTTCTAGGCCTTCTTATCATGTGTCAGGATCTTGCTTAGACCTTTTCTTCTTCTTTTCTTTCTTCTGTGTCTGCACTTCCAGTCTTTCTCTCTGACCACCATCTTCTTTCTATCTCAATTTTTCCATCATCTCCTGTATCTGATTCCTTTTCTTCTGTTTCTCTATCTTCTTGTGAGTGTGGTTTATGCATTTACAACACTTCTTTGCTTGTTTCTTCACATATTGCTGCCCTGTCATCTCACTCTTCCTTTGCTACTCTATCTGCTTTTGAGGCCACCTCTATTCAGTCATCCTCTCTTTCTTCTTCTCTAGACAATTTATAATCGTCTAGAGAAGACGATTGAAGGCGACTATAGGCTGTTAACTTTGTTAATAGGCTAGCGCTACAATTGTTGTCTAACTGCCGGCTGCATTGATACCCTTTACCCCAACCCACTCCGCTCATAAGAATCAGTTCATAATCTGAAGTAACTTACCCATACTCTCTGCACGATCCATCTGCCGGGTCCGGGAACCCCCTGATATCTTTATCAACTGCGAAAAACCAGTCACCAATGCACAGCTGACTGGAGGCCAACCGATTATCTTAAGCTTACTCTTGTGTATGTTCACTATACCATAGCCTAATGCCAACTTTTGCATGTTATGTGGGAGTCTACTGCTGTTTAACTATTATCGGCTTGAGCAGATACACTTTTGCTCCCACTGCGTGTGCTGATATCTGTATTCAGGCATAACTATAAACTAACCAACGGCATGTGCTTGCACTTTTCCTACACCTTTTCTTACAGCCTCATTGTAATTTCAATCCTAGGTGTGCCTCTGACTGTGCATTTTGAACTACTGCCTATCTGCTAATTTAGTCTGTTTCTGCACTGCTTTAGCAATATCGAATCTGCCTATCTTTTGCATTCTATCAGCAAAATCGAACTAGCCTATTGTTGAACTATACTAGCAAAGTCAAATTTAGCCTGTTTTTGCACTGCTTTAGCAAAATTGAATCTGCCTATCTGTGCATGCAACCTGTATAACAGAAGTAGCCTACTTGTGAGACCACCTGTCATGATCTCTGCTTCCAAAAGGTCAGGGTTTTCCCAACTCCCTTGGAAGCAGATCCATAACCCAGGTTCCGAGGGCCAACCAGTCCCAATTGGGACCTTTTGGACCCAGTCCTGGCGCCAGTGGCACCAGGCTCATAAATGTGCCCAGTCCCAGCGCTGGAAGCGCCGGGCTCATGATGCTTGGGTGGACTTACCTGCAGCAGACCATGCTGCTTACTTGCCTGCCAGCTGAGCCTCTGATCCTCTTCTGTTTGGAACTACTTTTCCTGTTGGGTGGGGCAGGAGCCACTCCCTAGATTCAGAACACTGGAACTCTTCTGGAAAGCAGGAACTCTTTTCTTACCTAGGCGTGGCTGTGGAAGGAGACACCTAAGCACTACAGGAGGCTATTTAAACCACACCCGGTGGATGAATCTTGCTTTGCGTTATTTTGCATCCTCTGCAGCAGAACGCTCATCGTGTCTTCTGCATCGGGTCCTGGGCCTAAGGAAAAAGGCTTACCATCCTGAATCCAGTCTTCAGCAACACCTATAAAGACAAGAAAGAACAGGTTAGCATTCCGGCATCTGAAAGACAAAGGCTTACCTACTCTTCGTGCGCTCCGGAGGTCTTCACACTGCATTCCGGCATCTGAAAGACAAAAGCTTACCGACTCTTCGCACGCTCCGGAGGCCTTCGGCGCTGCATCCTGCATCTGAAAGACAAAACAAGGTGCGTTTAAAGACATTGGGGAACTTTGATACTCACGTGCCATTACTCCTTTCCACATCAACCCCAGTGGGTATTCCGGCACCCTGCAGCCGCTCCGAACTCGTACCTGCAAAATAAAAGACAGTTAAAGCGCATCGTGAAGCAGGCAACAAGCGCTTACTTACGTGCTTCCAAGTGCTTCTATTCATCATACGGACTCCATCTTCAACTCACTTCAGCCCGTCATCCGCCATCGCCGGAACCTGCAAAACAAGAGACATCATTGCTAAAGACTTTAAAGACAATAGAATTACTCAAAACTTACCGTTCGTGCAGTAAACGACGGACAGCAGTCCTCTGAAGTCAAGAGGCCTGCGCTACCGATCCAGTGAAGAGACTGGTTACAGCACCCTGCCCCGAGGCAGATGGAGAGCTCGGCATTCACTTACCTAAGACATCTTACTCTTGAAGTCAGGCATACAGTGCACAGAGGTCCAGCCCAAAGAGCCAACCGGGTGCTACACATCACCTTTGAAGATACGGTAGTCGCCCAGTCAAGACCGGCGCCTCTGCGAGAATCAGGTGAGCGTTACAGAACGCAAAGCCTACCGCAAAACTCTCGCCCAGGCGCTATGGAAACCTCGGATACTGACCATCTAGCCCGGTTACTTGGGGAACTAAGGGCAGAAGTGCATGCAGCTCGTCAGGAAACGAATGCTCTAAGAAGGGAACTAATTATTTCCAAGGAGAGAACAGACGGTCTTGCTAGACAATTTCTACAGTCACAAGCCGGACAAACCCCGTTACCCGCATCGGGGCAAATCTTCCTTCAACATCCTCTATGAATCCAGTGCAGATCAACCTACCTGGGAATGTACCTCTGGCTCCGCCCGAACGATTTTCTGGTGACCCAAAGAGGTTTGCAGTATTTATCAATCAGTGCCGGTTGCACTTCTTATGCCGGCCAGCAGCCTTTCCAACTGATCAAGCTAAAGTAGCTTTTGTACTTTCGTACCTTAGTGGCAATGCGGCAGACTGGTCGATCCCTCTAGTTAATCAAGATGATCCGGTTCTCCATGATTTTCAAGCCTTTCAGCTTAGTATGGAAAAACTGTTCGCAAGACATTCACAGGGGCAGGCCTTGGACAATGAGCTTCTTTCGTTGCGACAGGGTAATCAAGACCTTTTGGCTTATATTGCATCTTGCAATAGACTAATAGTGGAAACTCAATGGCCTGAGGACAAAAGGATTACGCTGTTTTACAGAGGTCTACGTGGAGAGCTCAAAGACGTTTTAGCCCAAGTAGTGAATCCCCCACAAGACTGTTCGGATTATATAGACTTGGTCGTTCAAATAGATCATAGACTGCAGAACAGGAAGGCCGACCGTTCCAAGTTTGATGCTCGAGTATTTTCCAAACCGCCAACTCCTTCCAAAGGAGTAGACTCCGGGGAACCCATGCAAATCGGGGGTCTGAAAGGTCCTCTAACACAAAAGGAGCGGGAAAGGAGAAAACAGTTGCAATTATGCCTATATTGCGGAAACTCAGGGCACTTTCTTCGAGACTGTCTGGTGAAACCTGCCAAGAAGGCAGTAGGAGCTGCAGTTACCAAAGTTACAAACTCTGAGCAGGGAAACGACCTCGCCCGACAAGAATAGAGGTCCTCTTGCCGAGCGTGAAAACCAGTTCCGTGACCTCGCATTTCGTGATACCTATGGTCCTCATTAGCCCTGATAATACGGATCGATTACATGCAATTGAAGCTTACGTCGACAGCGGTGCCATCGGCAATTATGTGGATCATGAAATGGTTTTGAGGATGAATCTAACTCTTTGTCCCAAGGCTGTAAAGGACGTCATTACTACAGTGGATGGTACGGAGATAGCCTCCGGGCCAGTAACGCATACCACTCAAGAGGTGACGCTAGTAAGTAAAGATGGACACCATGAGAAGATCGTGTTCGATGTGATCAAGGCCCCTCAGTTTCAGATTATTCTAGGAATACCTTGGTTAGAGAAACACAATCCTCTGATCGATTGGCGAGCAAGAACGGTCCAGTTTCCAGAATGTGTCTCTACTTGTCACCCTCCACCTGGTGTTGCACTGGCAGCAATTTCTTCAGAGACTCCCCAGTTACCTCCCGAATACCTTGAATACCAAGATGTTTTCCGGAAGGATCAGGCTAACACTCTACCTCCTCATAGGTCTTATGACTGCCAGATAGACCTGATACCTGGATCTACTCCTCCTTGTAGTAGAATGTATGCCCTAACCGAGCCTGAGAACCTTCACCTTCGACAATACCTGGATCAATACCTGGCGAATGGGTTGATTCGTCCTTCCAAGTCCCCTGCTTCTTCAGCTTTGTTCTTCGTTCCAAAAAAGGAAGGAGACCTTAGAACTTGTATCGATTATCGCTCCCTGAACCAGATCACCGTTAAGAATAGATATCCGTTACCTTTGATCCCTGAACTCCTGGACCAAGTCAGAAAAGCATGCATATATACAAAGCTGGATCTTAGAGGAGCTTACCACTTGGTACGAGTAAAAGAGGGCGATGAATGGAAGACTGCCTTCCGCACCAAGTATGGGCTATTTGAATATCAGGTCATGCCCTTCGGACTTTGCAATGCCCCAGCCGCCTTTCAATATTTTATGAACGATGTCCTCAGAGAGCTCATAGATGTGTGTGTTGTTGTTTACATTGACGACATCCTCGTTTATTCTTCATCGGAATCTGAACATCGGAAACACGTGAAAATGGTCCTCGAAAGATTGCGTCACCACAAACTTTTCGCTAAGTTGGAAAAATGTGTTTTCAACGTGACTGAAGTTGAATTCTTGGGATTCATATTATCACCTGGCGGAGTACGTATGGATTCAAAGAAGGTCGATGCAGTTCTCAAATGGCCATCACCATCCTCCGTAAAAGGTGTGCAAAGCATGTTAGGCTTCGCTAACTTTTACCGCAGGTTTATCCCCGAATTCTCTCGAATAGTCCAGCCCATCACTGTCTTGTTAAAGAAAAACAAACGTTTTGAATGGTCTACCGAGGCGGAACAAGCTTTCCAGGATTTGAAGACTAAATTTATCTCTGCACCAATCTTAAAACACCCTCGCCCCGAACTCCCCTACATCGTGGAAACTGATGCTTCAAGCCTTGCCATGGGGGCAGTTCTATCACAAAAGGACCCGGTAACCAATCAGTTGCATCCCGTGGCATTTTGGTCCCGCAAATTCTCGCCTCCTGAAATCAATTACACGATTACTGACAAGGAACTTCTGGCTATCAAGTCTGCCTTTAAGGCTTGGCGGCATTATCTGCTGGGGGCCCGACACACCGTTACTGTGATTACGGATCACCGAAACCTGCAATATTTGTAAACCGCAAAAGCCCAATCCTCTAGACAACTCCGTTGGGCATTATTCTTTGCCGAGTTTGACTTCATAATTACCTATCGACCTGGTACAAAGAACGGTAAAGCTGATGCCCTTTCTCGGATGGGAGTGGAAGAACACTTGATCAACCCTAAACCTGTACCAATCATTCCCGAACAAAGAATTCTGGGTGTAATCGCCACAGAATCCATAGAGGAAGTTAAGGATAAAGCCAGGCAACTTGTAGCTCCAGCAGACATACAAAATTGGCATCTGCAGGGAAAGGACTTTGCAGTAAAGGACAACTTATTGTATTTCCAAGAACGATTATACCTACCCAGCACAGATTTACAGAAAAAAGTAATCTCCTGTTATCACGATTCTTTAATGGAAGGTCATCCCGGTATGGCCAAGACCTCAGAAAAGATCAAGCGCTACTTCTGGTGGCCGTCTTGGAAAAAAGATATCAGAGACTTTATAATGTCTTGTGGAGTATGCGCCCAAAACAAGAGTCAAAAGGAAAGACCAGCAGGCCTCTTACGCCCTATTGACATCCCACCTCGCCCTTGGCATACGCTTTCTATGGACTTCATCACCGATCTACCTCCATGCTCCGGATACAATACGATTCTAGTAATCGTGGACTTATTCTCCAAGATGGCGCATTTCATTCCGCTCAAAGGCTTGCCAACAGCAGCAACTCTGGCCCGAGAATTTCTCGAAAACATCGTCCGACTACACGGTTTTCCTTCGGTTCTAATTTCGGATCGAGGTAGTCAATTTATTTCTCATTTTTGGCGAAGTTGCTGTCGGTCGGCTCAAATTGATGTGAGACTATCGACCAGTCACCACCCTCAGACCGACGGACAAACCGAGAGGACCAATCAAACTCTGGAACAGTATTTACGCTGCATGCTGCAACAAACTGAAAAAACTTGGAAAGACATCCTTTGGATAGCCGAATATGCCTACAATAACTCTGTCCATTCGGGAACTGGGAAAACACCGTTTTTTCTTTTGTACGGCAGTCACCCTCGAACCTCGGAGTTGGATCCCCTCCAAGATCTTGAAACACCAGCAGTAGACTACCTGCATTCTACAATCACCCAAGCCTTTAAGGAAGCTGTTTCTCACCTTCAAAGGGCTAAAGAACAATACAAGAAAGGAGCAGATCAACATCGGAAGGAAGCCCCTCAATATCAAGTAGGGGACCAAGTCTGGTTATCCACCAAATATCTACCTCTAAAAGGGCCACGCACATTCAACCCAAGATACCTTGGTCCCTATTCCATCACTACCATAATAAACCCAGTAGCGGTCAAGTTGGACTTGCCCCCTCACATGAAGATACATCCGGTCTTCCACGTCTCTCTATTAAAACCCGTGCAACCTCAAACCCGACTAACTAAATCTCCAAAACCCATCCTAGTTGATGGAGAACTCGAGTTTGAAGTCAAAAGCATTCTGGACTCCAAGATCTCCAAATCTAAACTATTTTACCTAATTGACTGGAAAGGCTACGGCCCCCAAGAGAGATCCTGGGAACCTGCTGAATATGTCCACGCTCCTCGCCTAATCAAAAGATTTCACCGAACATTTCCTGACAAGCCAAAACCCCCGGAGAAGCCCGGTTTGGGAGGGGCCTTGAGGGGAGGTACTGTCATGATCTCTGCTTCCAAAAGGTCAGGGTTTTCCCAACTCCCTTGGAAGCAGATCCATAACCCAGGTTCCGAGGGCCAACCAGTCCCAATTGGGACCTTTTGGACCCAGTCCTGGCGCCAGTGGCACCAGGCTCATAAATGTGCCCAGTCCCAGCGCTGGAAGCGCCGGGCTCATGATGCTTGGGTGGACTTACCTGCAGCAGACCATGCTGCTTACTTGCCTGCCAGCTGAGCCTCTGATCCTCTTCTGTTTGGAACTACTTTTCCTGTTGGGTGGGGCAGGAGCCACTCCCTAGATTCAGAACACTGGAACTCTTCTGGAAAGCAGGAACTCTTTTCTTACCTAGGCGTGGCTGTGGAAGGAGACACCTAAGCACTACAGGAGGCTATTTAAACCACACCCGGTGGATGAATCTTGCTTTGCGTTATTTTGCATCCTCTGCAGCAGAACGCTCATCGTGTCTTCTGCATCGGGTCCTGGGCCTAAGGAAAAAGGCTTACCATCCTGAATCCAGTCTTCAGCAACACCTATAAAGACAAGAAAGAACAGGTTAGCATTCCGGCATCTGAAAGACAAAGGCTTACCTACTCTTCGTGCGCTCCGGAGGTCTTCACACTGCATTCCGGCATCTGAAAGACAAAAGCTTACCGACTCTTCGCACGCTCCGGAGGCCTTCGGCGCTGCATCCTGCATCTGAAAGACAAAACAAGGTGCGTTTAAAGACATTGGGGAACTTTGATACTCACGTGCCATTACTCCTTTCCACATCAACCCCAGTGGGTATTCCGGCACCCTGCAGCCGCTCCGAACTCGTACCTGCAAAATAAAAGACAGTTAGAGCGCATCGTGAAGCAGGCAACAAGCGCTTACTTACGTGCTTCCAAGCGCTTCTATTCATCATACGGACTCCATCTTCAACTCACTTCAGCCCGTCATCCGCCATCGCCGGAACCTGCAAAACAAGAGACATCATTGCTAAAGACTTTAAAGACAATAGAATTACTCAAAACTTACCGTTCGTGCAGTAAACGACGGACAGCAGTCCTCTGAAGTCAAGAGGCCTGCGCTACCGATCCAGTGAAGAGACTGGTTACAGCACCCTGCCCCGAGGCAGATGGAGAGCTCGGCATTCACTTACCTAAGACATCTTACTCTTGAAGTCAGGCATACAGTGCACAGAGGTCCAGCCCAAAGAGCCAACCGGGTGCTACACATCACCTTTGAAGATACGGTAGTCGCCCAGTCAAGACCGGCGCCTCTGCGAGAATCAGGTGAGCGTTACACCACCAGCATAATTGAATTTGCCCACTATGTTAAAATACAGACTAAGTCATACCTGTATATGCCTAATCTCCTGTAATTGCCCATGGTGCTTACCTGCATCTGTCCAGCCCACAGCACTTAGCACCCCCATAGCACTACAGCCCAACCTACATTGCTTTCTCAATTATCCCCGCCTGGCTCATCCTCATCATGTTCCCTTTTTGTGTCATGCCCAACATTACGCATGCAGCAGAAACAGCTACATATCGCTTAGCAATGGACTAGCCAAACTCGGCTGCCCAAGACACCACCCCATCCCTTGTCCCACACCCTTCCTGCCCACCCTGCCACTATTCCCCCATAGTGCCCTCTCATACGACACCGCTAAAACCCGTGTCACCTCAGACAACCCTCTACCCAACATTCAAGACCACACTAAAGATGACTACACCGACACCGACCAGAACTCCCCCAAGTTACCAGAATACTGCCCCACAGCCAAACCTAACCTTACTACCCGCAACAACAGACTAGGCTGCAGACTCCACACCTTATCTAGCAAAGTGCCTGCAACTTCTATGACTAAGGCCACCAACAGCAACACCACTAACGCTAACACTGCTTCACTAAAAGGTGCCCTACTTAATGTCAGATCCCTTGTTGCTCACCCCACCGAAATTGCCGACATCATCCGTTCAGCAGATCTCGACTTCCTTGCCACTACAGAAACATGGCTACATGATGCAGCAGGTCCCTATCTAACCCTTGCAGTTCCCGACAATTACTCCATCCTCAGGGCCGACAGACCTAATGCTCGCGGAGGAGGTGTAGCTATCATATTTAAATCCTCGCTTGACATTAGATCTGTTACCTCCCTTCCACTGAAATCATGCGAGCACATCTCCATTAAAATACAAACCACCCCTAAGAATACTATCACTCTGGAACTAATATATAGACCCCCAGGTCCCACAGGTACCTTCGAGGAAGACATTACCTCTCTTCTAGCTGAGAACTCTAAGCCCCTCTCACAAAATATCATTTTAGGCGACTTTAACCTGGGGTACAATGACCCTCACGACATTCCTGTGTCCTCCCTTGCTAACGCCCTTTCTGAACACAACTACACTCAATTCAACATTCTACCTACCCTTCAGAAAGGCAGAACCATTGATTGGCTCGTTGCCCACAAGTGCAATATCATCTGCAAAGCCCCCCAACCTCTCATTTGGACTGACCATCTCCTCATATCATTTGACATTAGCATTAACAACCAGAACAACAAACAGTGCGCCCCTGCACCAGCATGTCTGACCAGAAACAAGCGCAACATTACCACGGAAACCCTTACACCACTGGTTCTCCCTATCCTAAATACGCTCCACGACACTGCGGACCTCAATTTACTAGTAAATACTTACAATGACGCCATGACCAAAGCCATTGACGATGTTGCCCCACTAAAGCTACGCAAAGGTAAACCCAGAGCTCATCTTAACTCTTGGTACACACCTGAACTCAAAATACTTAGAAAAAACAAAGCCAAGATGGAAACCCTATGGAAAATGATTCTATCAGTGGAAAACGAAACCAATCTCACGAATATCTCCTCCCTTTATAAAAAAGAGATAATCCGCACTAAGAAGGAAGCCTACAACATCAGAATAAACAATGCTGGATCCAATGCTAAAGAACTCTTCATCATCCTAATGGAGTAAGAAAACCCTAACCCACCGACGGACACGTCCGTGAAAGACCAACCATGGCGCACGCGCATCCAAGATGCCCTTGCTAACAAAATCACTGGCCTGCAAATGAAAATTGAGGTCAAAAGACTACAACTTTCCAACAGTAACTCCTCCACCCCTAGCATACCTACTACCACTAATACCACCTCTGGCTTCACATTCAAAAAGGTAACTATACCGGAAGTCCAAAAAATCATAACATCCCTCAAACCGTCAAACTGCAAAGGGGACAGCTGCCCTGCACAGATCATCAAAGATGCAGCAAGAGACCTATCCGCCTTCATCTCCAAGCTAATAAACCTATCATTCTCCACCAACTCAGTGCCCAACAACCTGAAACAATCATGGGTTCTCTAGACCCAGCCATTCCCACTAATTACAGGCCTATCACCATGGTTCCTTTCCTGCTAAAAATCCTTGACATAGTTGCCTACCTGCAAATTCAGGATTACTTAGAGACCAACCAACTGTTAGGATTGCGTCAATCTGGCTTTCGACCTCAACATGGAACAGAAACCGCCCTTGTTGACCTCAAAAGTCAGATTGATGACATTAAAGACAAAGGCAAGGTTGCCATCCTATTCCTCCTAGACCTCTCAGCAGCTTTCACCCTGGTCGACCATAAAATACTCTGTAACCACCTCTCTTCTGCTGCCCATTTCTCCTCCTCTGCTGTCGCGTGGATACAATCCTTCTTGGCCAACAGAACCATGAGGGTTTTTTCTTCCGCAGCAGCAGCAGACCCCATCCCCATCCCCTGTGGTGTCCCACAAGGATCCTGTGTTTCCCCCACTTTATGCAACATCTTTACAAAGCCTCTCTCTGACAAACTGGACCTTCTAGGTGTCACCTACACCAACTACGCGGATGACACCCATATACCCCTCAGCAACTACAGTGCTGGTGTCACCAGGATTAAGGAAATCTTCTCCATCATTCAGGCATGGATGGCCACACATGGCCTCTGCCTGAATGATGAGAAGACTGAACTTCACCTTGTCGGATCACCTAATAACTTAAAAAAACTGAGCCCTGACTATTCCAACATCATCATCAATGGTAACACTATCGCCCTCGCAAAAAATGTGAAAACCCTCTGCTTCTATCTCGACACCAATACTAACCTCACCAAACAAGTTAACTCGACCGCCTCAGCTACCGCCTACACAGGGAAACTAATATATTTATTTATTTATTTATTTATTTAAATGTATAATGCGCCGGTAGCTTTCAGGCCTCGGGGCGCAGAGATATGGACACGTTTACAACTGGACAGTGCTTATGAAGACGGGACAGACAAACAAGTGAGCAGGGCGCCTAAAAGGTATGTTCGACAAAGTGATTATTTAAAACAGAGGGTCTTCACTTGCTTGCAGAAACTCAAATAGTTGGTTTGCAATCGAGTAAGAGTGGGGAGATTGTTCCAAATGCCGGCTGCCAGTATAGGGAAGAATCTGCCAAGACCACATTTGAGTTTATGCGGAGCAACTGTAATTTTACCGAGGTAGGTAGATCTAAGTGTTCTGCCGGGCACATAGGAATGAATCCTGGATTTCAAGTAAGCCGGGGCTTTTCCATGGATACATTTATGCACAATGGTTAAGGCCTTGAAATGGACCCTATCCTCTATTTTCAACCAGTGAGGCTCTCTTCTGGAGTCACTGATGTGCTGTGATTTGGTTTTTTGCTTCACAATCCTTACTGCGTTATTCTGGACAACCTGATAGCTGTGTATGCATTTCTTAGATGCACCCAGGATCAGGACATTGCCATAGTCCAAACAGGACAGCATGGTGGCTCTGGCAATGGTGGCGCTGTTTTCCTCGGATATATATGGCCGGATGGATTTCAGTAGCCTGAGGTGATAAGCACAGTTTATATTTATATATTGTGCCTGCGCGTTTGTCCCCAAAGAGGCTTCACGCATCATAACCAGGGTTTTAACTTTACTTAGGACCTGAATCTGTGTATCTTTTATTTTAAAGGATTTATACGAGATGGATAGTTTGGCTGTGACTGAAGGAGATCCGAAGATCATAAGCTCGTTTTTTTGTCCATTCAGGCACATCCAATCGGAGTCCATCCAAAGTTCCACTTTATTGTAGACCAAGGTGAGCTGGTCACTATCTTTCTGATAGTCGCCGCTTAGCTCGATCACCAGCTGCGTATCGTCAGCGTAGTTGGTAAAGAACACATTGATGTAATCAAGGACGAGGCATAGTTATCTCAAGTAGATGTTAAAGAGTAGCGGTAACATGCTTGCGCCTTGAGGAACTCCACAAATGATTTCCTTTTCCATGGAGAACTTGTCGCCCCAATGGACCTTAGATATCCTGCCTTTTAGGAATGACATAATCCAGCCGATGGCTTCCTTAGAGCAATTAGCTGTTTTCTTTAGAGCGGACTGAAGTAAGTTATGGTCCAATAGATCGAACGTCGCGCTTAGGTCGAGGAGAATGAGGAGACATGCCTTTCCTTTATCGATAATGCTAAGCATCTTGGACTTTAAATCAAGCATTGCCGACTCCGTGCTGTGGGCTGGGTGGAAACCCGATTGTTGAGGATGTAGTGAATTGGTGGACTCTACATGTGCCTGTAGCTAGCTGGTGGCGATCCTGTCCATGATTTTCAATATAAAATTACAGTTCGTGATGGGTCTCAGGTTATTGGGGTCTCTTTGATCGAGGTTCGGTTTCTTGACCAATGGTGTAACTGTAACATCTTTTATGGCCTTAGGTACATCCTGATCTCTGAAAGATGCATTGACAATTTTGGTTAACATTGGTGCGAAAATGTCCGCATTGTCCAAGATTATTTTAGGAGGGAGAACGTTCTCCGCACAGGAGGTAAGTTTCATAGAGGGAAGGGTTTTAGTCAGGTCTTCCACCGTGATTTCTGAAAACTTGAAAGTTTCCGAGGGTGTTGGGGTGGTCTCCGGGGGCGTAGTCATTGATGTGGTTTTATTCATTAGTGAGTTTAGGGTAGTGTCTCTTGCTTTCGAGATTTTATTGAAGAAGGCGATCTGAGTGGCCTCACTTTATTCTTGTGTAGGTGAGAATGGTGGTGTAATAGCAATTGGTTTTTCCACTGATTTTAGAATGTTAAAAAGTTTACTAGTGGAATTAGCAGCTGCTTTGATTTGGTCGTTATAATAGTTTTTCTTGGCTTCTAGTATCATACGTTTGTATTTGGATTCACTTTCTTTCCAGGAAGCTTTATTAGCTGGTGATTGATTTTTTCGCCAGCTATTTTCTCTGTTTCTTTTAACCTTTTTTTGATCTGTAAGTTCGCTAGTGAACCATGGTGTTTGTTTTTTAAGTGTTCTAGAAGGTTTTGTTTGAAGAGGTGCTGTGAGATTTATTGCTTTGTCAAGGTGGCTTAGTAAGTTAGACAATAATGTCTCCCATGAATCCATTTTCCCTTGACTAGCTTCCGCGTTGGAAAGGCATGGCAGAAGTAAGTCTCTGTCTATGTTTTTATAGTTTCGATATGTCATAGGGATGGGGTGGTTGGGAATTTTGGGCTTGGAGTAAGGCAAGGAGATGTAAAAAGTTATACTATGGTCATCTGACCATATGCATGGTTCTGTCACAAAGTCTCAAGTTACCAGATTGTTAGTGATAACCCAGTCTAGCATGTGACCATTATCCATCGTGGGATGTTGGTTGTTGATCCTAAAGTCAATGTTGCTCAGCAAACTTTGTAAGTTGATAGCTTCTTTGTCCCCAAGATCATCATGTCAACGATTGAAGTCCCCTACGACTATGGTGGCTGTATTAGGTCCTTTAAGCATGTTAAGTTGGTGCGCAATGTGCTCATTAAACTCTGGGATGGAGGAAGGGGGCCTATAGAGGACAATCAGATTAAGGCTACTGTTGGCTGTGGGAAGGTGTTTTAGATGTAAGATTTCACTACCTGGGCATGCAATATCCGTGGGGAACATGTGAAATGAGTCCCTTGCGATAACTGCAACACCACCCCCATAGCCTTCCTGTCTTTTGGAGTAGAAAATGGAATAGCCCTCCAAGTAGGACCTATCGGGTCCTTAAGCCAGGTTTCGGTTATGCAAAAAACATCTATTTGTTCCTCTATGATCCTGTCATGTACGCATTGCGCGTGTTTATTAAGGGAACGGGTTTTCAGAAGGCATAGTTTAAGGTCATGCCTGGAGTTGGGTTTGCAAGCTGTGCCATTCCGTGATTGAGTGCTCTGCTTTTCATTCTTAGGAACTCTTTTAATTGCCAGGCTTTCCCTAAGTGGAGAAATGTCCGGTTTGGGACGGGCCAGTGCCATGGCAACTGCTTGCTCTACCTTATATAAGCATTGGATATTACGGAGGTTGGAAATTAACTTTTCTACCGGGAGTAACCTCATTTTACCTTATATGAAGGAGATGAGCTTGAAGAGAGGAAATTTCGGCAGCGTTTCCTGCACCAAGCGCCGTGTGCGGCGAGGACCTGTGAGGACCGGCGCAGACCGGCTTGCCCCTGAAAGCTCCGGCGCTGAAAGTGCCTGACATATCTAGATGTAATTAGAGCCTGCAGACCTTTTTTATCCACTAATAGCTTCCTCACGCTGGCTAGGGCTCTTATACAATCTAAGCTAGACTATTGCAACAGCCTCTACCTAGGTGCCAACCAATCTATAATCAATAAACTTCAGGTTCTCCAAAATAATGCGCTACGAGCAGCACTAAACATTCCCAGGCGGGAGCATATATCCGCCACCAGAATATCATGCAAATGGCTTTCGGTTCAACAAAAAATTGACTTAAAAACTCTTTGCCTCACCTACAAAGCCCTTAACCACCTAGCCCCTCCCTACCTTACCAACAAATTCACCATGAAACCGGCCATCAGAATCACTAGATCTTCCATCACTCTATGCCTCACTGTGCCCAGATTCACTTCTAAAAGAGCCGGCGTTTCTAGTGTCACGGTCCTCGCCTCTCAACTCTGGAACACCCTGCCCTTGAACATTACATCAACTAAATCCTACCAGTGATTCAGGAAATGTGTCATTGGGTGATTACTGATTAAAAACCAACCTTAAGCTAGACCTAGCCTACTACAAACTTTATATATTGTACATGCCTCATCTATGCCTTAACTGCAAGTTTTAACTACCACTGTCTGTATATACTGTACATAACCTTACTAATGTACTACTGCAAATTTTATATATATTGTGCCTTGTAAGTTATCCTATGCACCCTTTTACTCCCGGGTCTGGAGCGCTATACAAATAAAATAAACAAACAAACAATCAGCTTCCACATTCTATCCTTCTCGTAAACCTACTCAACCCTTGATTTCTTCTCATCTTTGCACTATTTTGAGGTGCTCGCCGTCACCTTGAAAGATCCTGGTGCAAGTGCAGGTCAGAGGAGGATCACTTGTCTTATTCCTCTTAACATGCTCTCTATGATGGTATTCTGCTCTCAGCTAAACGTTCTTACTTTTATGACCTCTACATACTCAGTCAACTCATCCTAAATGTTTGTTTTAAACTCTTTCACGTCTTCTTTCTCCCTCTACTCGTGAACATTCTACTAGCTCTACCCTTTCTGCTTCTGATCTTGCCGTATTTGTCTCCTCAAAGGGGACCTTACTTCGTACCTCCATTGTGTTCTGAATCTTTCTTTCTACTGCCACCTTTTTCCCCTTTACTTCCTAACACCACTTTTTCTTGCTTCTGCCCAATCTCTAATTAAGAGACCTCTCACTTGTTAATTTGGGCTCACTCCACTGCTTCCCGCCTGACCCTATCCCTTTGATGATCGTTCCTAAAATCTATCCCTCTCTTGTTTCTAATCTTAGTTCTTTCTTAAATATCTGTCTTTCGACTGCTGTGCACCCCTCCTCTTTTGAGCATGCTTACATCATCCCTATTCTAAAAAAAACTTCCTCTGGCCCTTCTCGTGACTCTAATGTTTGTCCCATCTCTGTTTTGACGTATCTTTCTAAACTACTCAAATGCCTAGTTTACTCTCAAGTTTCTACTATTGTTTCAGATAATACTATTCTCCCTCATTTTGAGTTGGGATGTCAGCCTTTCCATTCTACAGAAACTTCTCTTCTTTCTGTTTCGAATTCTTTACTTTCTGCACGTTACTCTAAACACTCCTCTCTTCTGATTCTCGTAGACTGCAGCATTTGATACTGTTGATCACCCTCTTTTACTGTCTCCTCTTTCTTCTTTTGGGTGCTATGGGTCTCACTTGTTCATGGTGTCCCCCAAGGTTCTGTTCTTGGTCCCTTTCTCTTTTCCCTCTTTACTTCACCATTGGCTGAAGCTATATCATCTTTTGGTCTATCCCATCACTTTTATGCAGACAACACTCAACTTTTCCTGTCTTTTTCATCTTTCACCCCTGAAGTCCACAATCATTTTTCGGCATTGCCTTTCAGCCATCAATTCCTGTATATCAGAACATTTTCTTGTATTAAATGCTGCCAAAACGGAGGTACTTTTCTTTCCTGCAAACACAACCCCATCTCCTTTACCTCTTTCTTTCATTTTGTTCCCTCCTTCTCAGCTTCCTATCTCTACCACAGCTTTTAACTTGTGACTTTACCTTGACTCTGATCTATCTTTCAAGGATCATATTCTGTATCCTGAAGTGTCTGTCACTATCACTTGTATAACGTTCGTAAACCTTGCCCTTTCTTAACATTTGATGCCACTAAACTTCTGATTGCTTCACTCATTTTTTGCAACCCTTTCATTGCCCTGTTTCTCTCTTTGGTCTTGTCTTGCCCCACTGAAATCGGATTTCAATGCTTCCATACCACTTCTTTATTGTGTTGCTTTTCGTGATTCTATTGCTTCTTCTCTTTATACACTTTGCTGGCTTACACTTAATTTTTCAACTTAAATTAAATGTTCTGTGTCCTGTCTTTAAATCGCTCTACAGCCTTGTGACTGTCTATCTTTTGTCTCTTGTATCTTTCTATACTCCCTCTCATTCTCGTTGCTCTCATTGTCAATTTGTTCTTACAGTCTCTTGTCCTCCTTTTGCTCAGTTTTGTTTTTGTTCTTTTACTCTGTTAGCTTCTTTACATTGGAATACTCTCCAACTTTCTCTTCACTCAATTTCTTCATATTCTTTATTTCATGTCTCACTGAAAACCTATCCAATCTAACATACAAGGCTGATTGCTCTTATATTCTTACCTCCATTTCCCATTTTATTGTACTGTTTCTATGATTCTAAGTACAGCGCTTTGGCTCAAGGTGCTATAATAATCCCAAATAAAATACAAAATACAAAATAAAATTTCACCCAACAAGTCACCATGCACCATCCTTGCACCACCTCAAAGTGCTCTTACAGCAGATTTTTGCATTCACATCCAACTTTAAGCTGTTTCTTTAGCATTGAAATTAGTAGTGTCCCTTTAACTGTGCCCTACTTATTGTATGACTGTAGGCCTCGCATCATACACTTTTCCCTTCCCCTCTCACGCTACCTTCTATCAAACTAGCACTTTCAATATTGTGGTCAATCAAATAACTACCTAATGGATGTTTTGCAAGTCGCACCCGGAGAAGGGTGCTCAGAAAATCAGTTGGCTAGAACAGCAAACAAGAATCCACAATCTCTGCCTGCTGTCCCAGCCACCCGAGGCCCTATTCCCTGGGTGGTGCCTTTTTTTTTCTTCCAATGTGGGGAGGAAACAGGGAGTCTCTCCCTGTTGCCCCCCACTACCAAAATGATCTGATTCCCCTCCTTTCCCCCTTCACTTACCTGCAGGACCAGAGCATTGCGCTCCATTACCATCTGGCTGCCACCATAGACATGGAAAAGAGACTTAGTCCCCTTTCCATATGGCAGCGGCCATCTTTTCATAATGTATTTATTTCATTTTTCATCGGGAGATTGATTGCTTGGGCTGGTGGGCCGTTAAAGGCCATGTCCATCAATCTGACAGGGCATGAACGCCATAATGTTCTCAGGCATCTTCTATGGTTTTAGATGGAGTTGATGAGAGTGGGATAATCCATGTACATGCAATAAAAACATTACACATGTTTCAAATATAAACTAAAGCATTTTTTTCTGAATGGTTCTTTTTAGTTTGGGCTCTCCCGCCTATAAGCCAAAACTATTGCATTCGAGTACAGATCGGGAGAAATGGCATATGAGGAGGGACACAAACTTGTAGGTTTTGTTTGGTTATTTGGCCACCCATTGACTGCTTATGGCCATGCTAAACCTTATGGCCATTCCCACACGTTTCCTCCCCCCTCCCGCCCAAAACACCTCATCCTGGGAACTATTTGGGCTCGCTTTAAATTAGCATTACCATCAAACTGTGCACTCAAAGTGCCTGCCAGTGTTTTTTCAAAGCAGGCCTCTGAGAGTTAATTACTTGGAGTTTTAAACGTGCTACTGCTGTAATAACATTTCTTAACCAGGTCTATCTTCAGCCAATCAATGTATAAGCACTGCGCATGTCTATAAGAATGCATTCCCTGCTTGCCCTGTGTCATTAGTTAAATATGTAAATATATTCATGTTATTCACATATGGTTCGTGTAATGTTATTCACATATGGTTCATGTTATTCACATATGTAAATGTTATGCTGTTATATTGCTGGGGATATGTATCATCATGGAACTTGGAAATTGTCTGTTCTGAGCCAGGGGTTCCAGGTTCCATGAAGTGCCAGTTGGAGTGGGCAGGCAGTTGGGGGTCTCTGTTAGAGTAGTCTTGGCTTGATCTATCATAATAAAGCCACTACTTAATTGAGGACGTGTGCAGAGTATTCATTAAGGTATCAGCGGATCCTAACAACTGGTGACAAGGATCAAAGGAAGCAGCGACCTCCGGCACCACAGAACATGAAAGACAGCAGCTTGCACAAGCTCTGCCAGCAGCTGATAACAAGAGTAACAACAGAGAGTGCGCAACCAGACAAACGAAGGTGAGGGCTGTGCGGTGCAGTGCAGGTGAAAGGAAAATCATTTGGAAGTACATAAGGCCTCAAGGAGCGTGCGAGCCACTGCTGCCTGAGAAGCGTCTGGTTCAGAGGAAAGGACCTAAAACGCTCTGCTACATGCAGCTATTTTGAGAAGAAAATGCTACTCACATTGTTATAGTACCAATCACGACAAAGCGTTACTCACAGCAAGGACCCAACTGCCCAGCCTCAACCACGATGCCCTGACACCAGCAACAACAAGGATTTACATTAGCGGCCATGCAGGGAGAAAATAACAACAGAGAGAGAGAGTGTTTTGGGAAACGGATAAGGAAATCCCAAAGGAGGAAAAATGTGTTAGCCGAAGTTAACAGAGCATCATCGCTTGAGCGCAAAACATTGCAACTGAGTAAGAAACCAGTAAAGCACACAGAGCACCACAAGTATCAATGCAAAAAGGGTAGAAGCACATACAAGCACCACAGAAGCTTGTGGAATTAAGTTAGTATGGCATGGCATCAATCACACATGAGTGTTCTATAACCTTGCAAGCAACATCATACACAGTATTGAAATGTGCTAGGCCCAGTGTTCTTTCTACCAACATCAGGCAAACTCAGGGTACACTGGTCAGACTGGAGGGATGGCTTCACAAAGTATGTTTTAGCTGTGTTTGGCTCAAACTTTTTAAATGGCAGGAAGGAGGCTCTGCTATTCCATTTTCTTGGCTAAGCAGGACAGGATATATTAAAGAGGTTACCAGAACCTGTTGGATTAAAAATGTGGACCTATACAAGAGAACTATAGCAAAGCTGGATAAACATTATGAAGTTCAAGAGAACATCATATTAGCATGCTACCACTTCGCCACCTGAGAACAGAAAGTAGGTGAGAGCATTGAAGAATTTATCACATCTTTGAGAGGGCTGGCCATCAAGTGTCAATTTACACATTGCCAGGAGGAGCATCTAAGAGTTCAGTTGATGATCAAGTGCAACAATGACAAAATACGAGAAGAGATGTGGAAGGAGAGGAACCACACTTTGGGGAGAGCCATTAAAATCGCAAAATGTATAGAACATACAGACAACTGCATCAATACGCTTCACTCTGAGAAAAGCACTGAGGGTTACAAGGTGGCAGCAGATGAAGGCTCTGTGAATAGGAACTCCAAGAGTACACAGAAACATTGGCTAGGTGCTGGAAAGAAGAATGACAAGATACAAAAGCTATGCAGAGTGACTTAGTTCCTCGCAGTAATAGGAACATAGGACGATCATCGGGATCTCTGAAAGAGCTCAGGTCCACTCAAGGGAAGAGATGTTACAGGTGTGGTAGCAACTCCCACTTAGTCAGTGACAAAGAGTGTGTAGCGATCCACATAATCTGTCGCGAGTGTGGGCACAAAGGTCATATGGCACGCTGCTGCAAGAATTTCAGATCTTTTGGACAAGTGAGGGAAGCAATTGATGAAGAAGAGACGAGTATGAAAACATGGGTAAAAAAGTTGTCAGTTCCATACAAGCTGTCTCGGGGTAGGTGAGAAGGAAGAAACCTTATGCCATAGTGGTCATAAATGCGGTTCCCATCTCCATGTTAATAGACAGCGGTGTTGACTACACCCTGGAGAGTGTCCAGCTGTGGAAGAGTAAGATTGACTGTTGTATGCTACAAGAACCAGATATAAAGGCCAATGTTTATGGAGACATATCCATTGACATAATGGGTCAGTTCAGCTGGGAATTTGAATTCAAAGGGAGGAGAGCCAGAGCTATGATATATGTGGCAGGAAGAGGAGAATTGCAATCTTGGGATGACCAAGCAGAGTTATCAATACGGCTAAGTACGGTATAAGGTAAAATAAAACACAATCACATTGTCCTATACCTCTGCTTGCAAGGTCAATTTCTTTTTCGAGCATGTTTCTTTCTGTTTACAATCTGTTTATCCTGATTTCAGATCAAGCTTTCAATCCACAATGCCTTTTGTTACAAAAGCAGCAAAATAAAACTACATCTAATAAAATAAAATAAAAACAATTAAATACACCATTAGTGACAAGTGTGATGTATTGTATTTGATGGGAAAACAGTGTTGGATGTCAAGGGGTTTCGACTGTGGCAAACCTTTCCCCTAAGGCACTCAAATGTTAAGATAATTGCAGCTGAATAATGCCATTTTCTAATCATGTTTTCGTTACCTCAAATATTTCCTAGGACACCATTAAATTATTAGGCAGTGTAGTGCACATTTTGATAAATGTTTATTTTAATTCTGTAGCTCTGTAATGAATCAAATAAAAAATACTAGGCCAATTCCAAAAAAGAAATTGGTGGAAGTGTTATTCAAACAAAGCTCTCATGGATAAAGTTGTGTTCCATTGCCAATCCAACGCCATGCGAGGGAAGCCCACAAACGCGAAGATACGTCACAGTGCACTCGGTTCAGGCAAAACCAAGCTCATTGGCATTGCGGATTCCATCTGCCGCCACACCATAGAGAGTGGGCAGAGGGGCACCTACTTACTCTTTAAGAATTTAGCCAATGGGGAAAAAAGAAATAAATCGAGCAGAGTTCGCTCAACGAGCTGACAGGTCATGTATCTGGCAAAGAGTGCACTGTGATGCATCTGAATGGCTTTGGGGTCTCCCATGTTTACTAAACTTCAGTCCATGCATGTAACCTGCACTTCCTAATCTTGCAATACTTATTGGTGCATTACTGTTAAACTTGTCAATGCACTATTATACAGTGCTTGTGAAGCCACTTATTCTTTTGGGGATTACCTTTCAGAATTCCTAGCACATGCTTTCAAATATTCTTTAATGCCCAGTCCTAAATATTGAACTTTCGGCTACCTGGTGGTCATTTCAGATTGCACTTTACAACGCTTAGTTGGAACCATGTGGAAGTGGAAGAACACTTTGTGATACATATTGAATTGGCTTGATGTTCTCTTTTTGGAAAAGTATTCATCACAGTCATGGTACTGTCTTCATTTTTATTTCTGTCTCAGTGCTGAGGACATAAATGCACAGCACAGAGTGTACTCTTGTATAAACAGCACACAATAGAGAAGATCAATTGGGTGTGAACACAGCTTTACTGGGGAATACGGTAACAGGGAAAGTCAAATGAAGAGCTCGAGTACCATGGTGTGAAAGTCCTGTCTAACAGAGAAGCAACGTGAGGCATACTCTAGACAATCAAGAACATACCATATCTCTACTGGTACCACCCACCCACTGCCATACCCCGCACCCCCCACTAACCTATCCAAACTAGACACAAGTGGCTTTCCGAGCTAGAGCGTCCTGCCAATGGATTCTTGTGTTGAACTTGAAAAATAAAGTTCGATACACTTTAAAAAAATGTACACGTTTGTGAACCAAATGTGAAAAAGTGTGTACAAGTTTTAAAAAACCCCACCAATAACCATACTGAGGGGAAAACTTGTTTTAAATGAAAGAGGGACTTATAGTTTCATGGAAAGTGGGAGAAAGTGTCAGTAGGCTATATCCCCATTAACGTAAAAATAACACAAGATTACAGGATGGGAGACATTTTTAGTAGATAGGAGTGGCAGGAGAGAGGAAAACGTGGGGAAGGGGAGGGTTGGACAGAAGGAAATGCAATTTAAACATAACATTGAGAAATGACATACATCAACAGCATATATATTTGAATTGAAAGACACAGGTGCCTAATTCCCAAATCGTTTTTCAATGTGATTATCCTATTGAAAAAAACGCTTTGGGACACAGGCCTCTAAAAATGAAAAGTACATACAAAGGGGTTTGTTTGTTTGTTTAGAATTTATTGTGCGCACCGGACCCTGGGGTATAAGGGCGCAGAAAGTAAGAATATGTACAGCTTAGAGCATAAGTTACAGGTTACAGTTACAAGTTACAGACATTACCAGTTACAGACATTACCAGTTACAGGTGCAAGTTTACAATACAAGTTTACAATCGTATGGTGCAGATACTGTGTAGCAAACAGGCGTGAGCATTATCATGGGTTCAATTAGCAGTTGCTGTCGTTAGCCAGTTGATTACAATTTGCCTGAATTTGGAAAAGGAGTGTTCTAGCCTCGCAGTAGTGGGTAATTCGTTCCACAATTGAGCAGCTTTGACTGGGAAGCTAGCTCCGCCTATGGTGGTCAGTTTAAAGCGTGGTACTTGTAGGCGATTGGTGTAAGCAAGTCTGGTTTGTCTTGTGGGGTGTGTTCTGGTGAATCTGTCCTTAAGATATTGGGGGGCTTTGTTGTGTAGGGATTTGTATGTGAGAGATGCAGTTTTGAGTCTGATTTTCTCATGGGTGGAGAGCCATTTGTGTTTCCTTCTTATTACTGTAATGTGTTCTTTCCTGGGGATGTTCAATGCCGCTCGGAGGGCCTTGTTTTGCTGTATCTGGATTTTGTTTATGATAGATTTAGTGGCTCCTATGTACAGTGCGTTACAATAATCTAGTTTAGAGATGATAAGGGCTCTGGCTAATGTTAGACAACTGTGCTGGGAAAGGAATTGTTTTCCTGCTCTAATGAGCTTACATGTGTAGGCTGTCGAGGAAGCTAGGGAGTTTACCTGTTTGGAGAATGATAGGGTAGAGTCAAGGTAGATGCCTAATGTTTTAACTTCTTTGGCAACTTGTATGCAGTTCCCATCTATGATGAAGGAAGAGTAGTTTGAGCTTAGTTTTTTGATGAGGGGTGCGGTGCCTAGGATAAGAAGCTCAGTTTTATCATCGTTCAGGCATAGGCCATGGGTTGCCATCCATGCCTGAACGATGCTGTATATTTTGTTCACCATTGCTAGATCTTTTTCGTAAACCCCTGTGAGTGGGAGGAGGATCTGGGTATCGTCAGCGTAGTTGGTATACCTGATACCCAGATGGTCCAGATCATCAAACAGGGGCTTAGTGAATATGTTATAAAGCGTTGGTGAAACGCATGATCCCTGTGGCACACCGCAGGTAATAGGGATGGGGTCTGCAGCTGCTATAGGTGAGAAAACCCTCATGGTGCGGTCACTGAGGAAGGATTGTATCCATGCTATAGCCTCAGTGGAGAAGTGTGCTGCTGAATCTAGGTGGTTACATAGGACTTTATGGTCCACTAAATCAAAAGCGGCCGATAGGTCTAGTAGCAGGAGGAGTGCTGGTTTTCCAGAATCTCTTACTTTGTCTATTTGGGCTTTCAGGTCAATCAATGCAGTTTCTGTACCGTGAAGAGGGCGGAAGCCAGATTGTCGGGAGCCTAGTAGTTGGTTTTGTTCCAGGAAGCTCTGGATTTGTATATATGCCACCTTGTCCAGTATCTTCAGAAGGAACGGTACCGTAGTAATAGGTCTATAGTTAGTGGGTATAGTGGGGTCTAGAGTAGCCTTTTTTAAGAGTGGGAGCACCCAGGACTCTTTTAAGTTACTAGGGATAATGCCTGTGGTAAAGGAGGCATTAATTAACTTGGTGATAAATGGTGCTAGATCTCGTGCGGCATCTTTGATGAGTTGTGCTGGACATAAGTCTCCTTTGCAGTTGGACGGTTTTAGACCGAGTATTACTTTCTCTACTTCTAGTATGGAGACTTTGGAGAAGTGGAATTGCGTAGTGGGTTTGGAGTTAGGAAGTATCTTGATAGGCGGTAATATATTGGGTGCTAGGGTCTCACGTTTTAGTTCTATTTTCTTTTGGAGGTTTCGGACTTTGTTAGAGAGGGCTTGCTGGATTTCGGAGCACCACTTTTTATCTTTAAGACAGTTGTCTTGAGGTGTTATTGGGTTTTCCAGTTCTCTGAGTATGGTGAACAGTTCTTTAGTACTTGATTTGGCTTGTGTGATTCTGTTATTGTAGGTCTCTTGTTTAGCTAAGATGATTTCTTTTTTGTAATGAGAAGAGATTTTAGCTAATTTCAGTTTATTTTCTGGGCTGGGGTTAATTTTCCATGTATTTTCCCATTTCCTTTTTTCTAATCTCAGATTTTTTAAGAGAGGGGTGAACCAGTTGTTCAGGTGGTTCTTTGGCTTGCTGTTTCTGAGCTTGAGTGGTGCGATGTTGTCAAGAGTTTTGTTCATGATATTGTTAAATTCTTCCACTAGGCTGTTAGGGTTAAGGTTGTCAGGTAGAGCGTCCAAAGTGGGCATGATGCCGGGGAGTAGTTTGTCTAGTGTCATGTTTTTTTTGTTTCTGGTAAGTGCAGGAGGTGCACACGGTTGTTGCAGTTTGGGGGTGGCAGTGTCCAAGGAGAATGAGATTAGATGGTGATCTGACCAGATTTGGGGTGAGATGGTGAGAGTGGCTATAATGCAGTTGTGGTCAGCAATCCAATCAAGGGTTCTCCCTTTGATATGGGTGGGCTCAAGCACTCTTTGTGTGTAACCCAGTTCTGTTAGGGTGTTGGAGGCTGCTGTGGCTTGTAAGTCGTTGATATCATTAAAGCCAATATTGAGGTCGCCTAGTAATATTGATTGAGTAGTATCTTTAAGGTTTTCTGATAGGATGGTAGTTAAGTCTTCTATGAAATTCTTGATTGGACCTGGAGGTCTGTATATCAAGTGAAGGTTAAGGGTTTGTGAGTTAGCTGTAGGTGTCTTGGTGGACATTATCTCACAAGATTCAATGGTTGGTGAGGGGGTGAGTCTCATCTGGAGTTTAGTTTTGACGATGATGGCTAGTCCTCCACCTCGAGCTCCGCACCTATCCGATCTGAGGATAGTATAATTATTGGGCACGGCTAGGGATAGTGCTGGGCCTGATGCCTCATGCAGCCAAGTTTCTGTAATGGCTAGGAAATCGTAGTCTTCTGTCAGGATAACTTCAGATATTTCTATGGCGTGGGCGACTAAGGATCTAGCGTTTATTAAGGCTCCTTTGAGTTTAGGTGTGCGGTTAAGATGTGTAGTAGTATTTTTTGCAGCATTGGGAGTGGCAAATGTTTCTTTGTTAGTTTGGTAGTTATTGTGCTTAACGTGGTTATGGGTGAATGGTTTGCGAGTAGGTTCTCGAGTGGTGTTAGTTTCGTATTTGATGAGCGGATCAAAGATTCTGGGTAGTCTTGCTCGTAATCTTAGGTTTCTGTCAGCTATGTTATATTGTGTAGTGGATTGTTGTATTGTAGTTGCTATAAGAGGCGACATAGTGAGATGTTCCCATGGGGCGAGTGAGGCAAGTGAGGAGGCCAGGTATACTAGATAGGATAGTATAAGGAGCATTGTGTAATGTGTAAGCGTCCTGTATCTGGATAGGTGGCTAGAGTTTTAGTTATGGTATAGTGCGGCAGAGTAACTGCTAAGTCTGCTATGTTGTTATCTAGAGAATGAGGTCAGGCACATAGTGTTAAGTTGCAGTAATCATAGGGCTCATACAGATGGCAGTGTGGTGAATATATGGCCATGGGCAACACAATTGCTATAGTCTATGAGCGACCAAAGGGCACAACACAATTAGTGTGGTCAATGAGCGACCAAAGGGCACAACACAATTAGTGTGGTCAATGAGCGACCAAAGGGCACAACACAATTACTGTGGTCAATGAGCGACCAAAGGGCACAACACAATTAGTGTGGTCAATGAGCGACCAAAGGGCACAACATGATTGCAGCGACACTAGTAGGCGTGGCGCGATATGTTACATGAGAATAGTAGCAATAGCCTGATGCACATGATTAACAAATAGTTAGCAAGAGTAAATTCACCAAGTTTGTGTGTATATACTAGCAGTAATCAGTAGACATTCACATGTGGATCGTAGGGTAGACTAAGCAACTAAGGGTGTCATGCTTTACTCACAATGGGTTGAGTCCAGACAGTGCAAGTAGAGAGTACTGCTTCCTCCTCGGCATAGCGGAGGCTGTCCCACGGTTAGAATAGTCTCTTTCTATAGGGTCCGTCAGGAGACCTTCTATCTCCTTCAAGGAACAGTCTAGGCTCTGTACTGGATTCTCCAATGCAGCAGAAACTTTTGGAGGGAATGTAGATTGGGTGTTGCGCTCACATGCGCTAAACAGGGGCAAAACAGGGCCTTGTACTGGCCTTCGCGTGGCCGCCGGCTATTCCGCCTGCCGGCGGAAGTGCGAGTTTAAAACAACTCGTTGCTAGGCGACCGGGGGAAGCCGAGCCTCGCTTTCATGCCGCATCGCGCCCGACATTTTGTTTCAGGAAGGGAATGTCGGCGCGGTGCGGTGCGTGCCCCGATGGGTCACCGGTGCTTGACTTCATGTGGGGGCAGTGTGGGCAGATGGGGGGGCCCTGACAGGGCTGGCCGTTGCACCTCCGAGCCTGGGTGGGAGGGATGGCCCGTTGCGGTCGCGGTAGAGTTGCGGTCGCTGCCTCCAGGAGTTGGAGCGCGTGGGTGGCTGCTGGTGGGGGCTCCTGCCCGTGCCACTTCTGGAGCTCGTGTGGCTCCTACAGGGCAAAACAGGGCCTTGTACTTCTGAACCTTCAGTTTAAAGATTTTTTTCAACTTTGTTTTTCCAAGCTTTAAGTATTCAGGCTGATATCCTGTCATCTAAATACCAGTCCGGTGAATCCAGGGCGAATCAGTTTGCACAATACCCACAACACAAGGATTAGTATGCATCGACATGTAGTGCTCTTACCTTGTGAATAACACATTGATCTGGTAGTCTCTTTCTCTATGGGCCTCATTACGACCCTGGCATTAAGGGTTTAACGGCGCCGTAAAAGGTGTCAGCACCCTTAAACCCTTAACGCCTGATTATGAGGTCCCTTTGCGGGACCCGACCTTAATGGCTGGTATTACCAGCCGTTAAAGTAGGGTGCCGCAAAGGGACCTTGGTGCTAAGTACGGTGCCGCAATTTGCGGCACCGAACTTAGCGCCTTCCCCATTCCCATTGAGCCCTATGGGGCAAAAATGGGAATGGGGAAGGGCCCATGGTGAATGGGGAATTACCGCCCCGCCAACCTTGGAATGGGGTGTTAATTCCGCCATTCACCATGGCGGACCCCGGCATGGACCATGGTGCTAATAGCACCATGGTTTAGCGCCGGGGTCGTAATGAGGCCCTATGTCTTGCTGGCATTCTGCCTCTTTTGGTGCCTCTCTGTCTCACTCTATGTGGGACGACTACAACACCTGCCCTCTCTCTCTACCAACAGTACTGCATTACTGTATATTATGCTGCGCCCAATATGGCACTTTTACATTGTAAAGTGTTCCACTGCTCTTGAGCTAGGTTTGCACTATAAGCAATAAAAGAAAAAGTTGCTGTCTCTTTCAATGTGGGTGAGACTCGTCCTAGAGCAACCCCAGCTGTTGCTGACTAGCTGAGCAACCAAAGGAAAAAATCTGATATCTCTTTTTTGAAGGGGTGATTTGCAAAGGTAGCTGTGTTACAAAACAATAACAAGGACGTTCTGTAAATGTACAAACATTGTAAACTGGCTCCTTCTAAAATGTTACACTGTTCATTTATAATGATCGCTTCCACTATACAATTCAGTCGTAATAAGAAAGTTACGTTTGCCTTACTGAACAAAGCACATTATCAAACCCTTGAGTAACCATATACATTATTTTCTAATAGGTTATCATTCAAAGAAGGCCACTCTCTTAAACTTCTATTGCACTCTTTCAAATTATCCCTATGAGGAGGGGGGCCAAAAACCGCAGTGAGTGTTCCAGTCGGTTTTGTATAAAAGCAAAGAGCATTTTGTTACCATACAAAATGATCACAGGCCTTTATGTTTGACACATATGCCTTTGAATAGTGAAGTACATCATGCACACGTGTTGTGCAGTTCACTGTTCATAACCCTCACCCTAAATATTGAACCATACATACTGACTTGGACAGCACCCTCGCGCCTTCAAACACTTATGGCGCGCTATAAATAACATATCATATATCAGCATTCATATGGGAGGGCAGAAGGGCTGCTGCAAAGAGCCTCAGTAGTTAATGTTCCATTTGCTCAGCGAAGACTTTTACAGAGGGCTGGGCATAAGCATGTCTGTGCACATTCTCATTCTTCAATGCACAGACATCCTCAGAGAGTCATATATGTATATAGACTTAGACCTAGGGCCACATAATACTGAATAGACAGCCCAGAACCCAATGCAGATGACATGACAAGGGTGCTTGGATGCATTCTTCAAGCAATGTGAGCCCTTTCACAACACTTTGAGAACGGAATGCTTGATTTAGCGTACACATCATGAGGTGTTTTGATGTTGTGGTACACTTTGATGCTCTGTGTGGATCGTATCACTCTTGAACAAATGAAATGGACAAAGGCATGGGTACATTGCTTCTGGTAGCCGGAGGACAATGCTGGAGTGAAACCCCCTGAGACTGGCAAGTAATATAACCCTGTTCCTTTTGTTCAAAACTTTTTATGCACCACACCTCAACGGATTTTCAGGTTGCAATATTATAATCCATAAAGGAATGTGATGTAGATTGCTCACGTTTGTTCTAGTGCAGTGTATATATGTTTTATGGACTCTCTACTCACGGCTTTTGGTGAGATTCGCCATATATTTTCTTCTGCTCAACAGCAATAATATTCTAAAGCAAATATGGAAAAACATTTACACAGAAGAAACAAAAAAGAAACAGAAAGCTCAAACGAAATCAACCGGACTAAATATATATACTCTCCATGGACCTTGTGGCCCACTGCCCTTCCCCAGAGCCCACTGCCCCACCTTTAAATTCATATCAAGCTCCCATTGCCACTTCCCTTACATTCATAATCAGCATCCATTGCCCCTTCTCTTGCATTCATACACAACCATTGTCCAATCCTGTAGCATTCAAATCAAGCACCCATTGCCCCTTACTTACGATTATAGCAAGGATACATTTCTGTCATCAGCCAAAATGCATAATCGACTAGTTATTACATTCTCCATTAAGGTTGGTCATGTCAAGGAGACGTCCATCATGGCATCAAATCTCAGGAGTATCTGAGGACATCCAGCAATGTCTCCCTTTCTCAATAACATTGGATGGGCTTCATGATACACCTGTGCTACTCTTTCGACTTTTCCAGTTATGGCACATTTTCCCACAATCTTAACCCACACGTCTAGTCATGCTACACAATTGAAATGCCAGATCAATGCTATCGGCACTTTGCTGGTGCCACCTATAGAACATGTGACAAATGTCTTCTAATTTCATAAGTAGGAACCCTTAAGGTAATGTTGTGTTCGAGTGTACAATATGCATTCCAAAAAATGTGCTAATTATCTACGTATTTCTATTGAGAAGACATGTAATGCAATTTAAAGTGAAGTAGCCTTATACAGCTCCCTTCTGTCATGTTTATTGGTGTTGGTGCATGGTGCTCTGTATGAAAAGCAAGCAAGGTTGTTAGTGTGATGGGGGAGGCAGATGTGAAATCTGTGGTGTTGCTGTGTGTAGCTCAGGAGTACCCAAGACCTGAGAGCCGCTCTGCTTCTATAGGTTTGGCAGAGACACTTGGGATTAAGGTATCAAAGGAGAGAGCTTAAGAGATGAAAGCTTGCAGTGCTTTGGCTCTAGTTAGTCTCTGATACCCCATGTGCAACAAGGATGAGGGAATTGACAAACGAGGGAGGTGGAAAGTCTGGCCAATTCACTCATTACTACAAGGTAAATGCTTAGGGTTATGGGAGGGAAGAACCTTTGATTCAGGGAGAGTGCTGCTTGGAATATGTGGACCCCGGCAACCACTTCACTTTCCTTAGTGTGTTCATAGGCTAAGTGCTGCCTTACACATAACTCTAACATGCTCAGATGCTGTGTCCTGCTAGTGCCCCAAACAGTGTGTGTTGGGCATTCATCAGGTGATTGGTGACATCTTTTGTTCCAAAAAAGATGCTAAGTTCCTAGGAATCAAGAGATGTGACATCTTTCATTCCAAAAAGATGCTAAGTTCCTAGGAATCAAGAGATGTGACATCTTTCATTCCAAAAAAGATGTTAAGTGCCTAGGAATCTCAATCGAGAAGGAATATGCACATTCAAGAACATGTGTATAAATAAAAATTGGACGTGTGTCTCCATGTCTGCGGCAAGTGTCTGCTGTACATGTATTAATCTTATGCATGATCTGCAGGTTTGTGTCGGCCCTCTGGAAGTAATTAAAGCAGAATAAAATGTGTGTTGCAAGAGACACTTTCAGGGCGACCGGATGATCTCTTCCACTCTTTGCCCTCAAGCTGTTCTTTCTAGATCACTCACCTCTTACCAAATATTTCATTCACAGTTGTCCTTGTCAGAAGGAAAATGCTTTGCATAATTCGAGGATTCTCCTGATATCTCAGAATTTTAGGGTTGTTAATGTTTAGTTCCCTCCAAAAAGTGCTGGCTCTGGTGCACACAATTTGGGAAAAATGTTTGATCAATTAGTTAGAGCAAATTTGAGGGAGTAATATAATGATGAGCGATTGTAATCCCAAATTGAGTTTAACCGTAGGTAATTATGAAGAAAGGGAACTTCTGGAAGATTTCTGTGAGATCCCAAGATCTCAATTACTCAATCAAAAGTCGGATGCCAGGGGTCGGATGCTATACAGATTTATGAAAGCTTGTGATCTGGTTGAACTGAATGGGAGATGCCAGGATGACAGGACCCCTTGGTTTACATTTGATAGAGGAACTTCATCCTTGATTATTACATAATATATTGCTACTTATTCCCCCAAGTGGCAAAGTTTTCAACTTAAACCATGTGGATAGCCATCATCTTCCTCTCACCCGTGCAACTCCACCCCAAAACAAATTTTCCACAGGATTTGAGATTCCCTTGATATAATAATGTTCCTTTAGATACATTCTCTGGAAATGATGACTGCCACGGATGGTATGGTATCCGCAAAAGAAGACTGCATATTATTGGTGAGGTGTATTGGCCACTTGATTGATAATATCCACACTAAACAAAGTCTTTGATCCCACATTCATACCATCACCAACCCGAAACGTAAAAAGGCATGCTGTGCTCTTTGGTTTGACCAGGAGTCTTGTTCCATAGAATGTATATGTTGGTAATGGAGGGTGTGGCAGGTTTATTTAGTTTCAAGAAAAAATACAAAAAGTTATTGAAATAAAAAAGATGGATTATTTAACTGAACAATGCAAACATTTAGAGAGGACCAACGGAGACAACGACTCTAAATTAGTTTGGAAATTGGTGGCTAGAGGGTTTGACTGCCTGGGAGGAATTAATGACCACCAAATTTCCTCAGAACAGTGGATATCACACTTTCAAGGGGTCTTCTTTGGTAAAGATCAGGTGGATGGTTATAAGAGGATTGATTTGAGCATGAGTAAGCTGGTGTTTAGTTTGGACAATATCTTGAAGAATATAAAAGCCCTCTATATGGGTAAAGCTGCTGGCATGGATGGTTTGCATTCAAACATTTTTAAATGGTTTGAGTCCTGGTGGCAGACTACTTTATATAATCTTTTTAACAGAATTAGCCAGTTAGAGGGTTTACCTCATTCATTCTGTTACTGCCCAATCTCCCAGTTACATATATCAAGTCTGTTTTTCATTAAAGGCCTGCTCTCCATAGTAGAGGAATGGGCACTTTCATTGAATCTACTAAAGCCCGCCCAGGTGGGGTTTCGCCATGGCTTTGCTACACTGGACCATTGTCTTCTCCTAAATATTTTAATCAACACATATTGTTCAATTAGAGGGGAAATCTATATGTAGCTTTTATCGATCTAGTGAATGCTTTTGATTCAATTGTCAGGAATCGGTCATGGGGTAAGCTAGCTGCACTTAATATGCCCATGGTACTGTTAAATGTAAACATATGCAGCTGTAGTAACCACAGGTGTTGGTGGCAGGTCAAAGCTATTTCAAACAAACCAAGGGATGAAGCATGGGGGCGCTTTAGCCCCATATATTATTTCTTTCTGGCTTCAACCTATCTAATGCAGCAATTAAGGTTAACCCTCAAAAGCTGTGTAACAACTGCTCCGGTTCACTGCTATATGCTGATGACACTGCACTACCTGATATGACTCCGGGTGGATTACACCAAGCCGCGTAAGAAGTTTAGGTAGAGTGGGCACCGCTTGTATAGCATATTTAAACTAAAACTCACATTATTTTATATTTTTATGAAAGTTATTTGGTCCTGTTGCCAGAATACCCCCCACTTGCACTGGATGGTCCAGGCATCTGGAAGGACCTAGAGTGAATGCATCACATACAATTTGTGTATATATATGACAGTTTCATTAAATAAACAGTAGACACTTAATCCTGTATTCAATTCTGGATTTCATTTGTAGAAAACTTCACACAATCATCAAAAGGTTTTCCACAAAAAGATTTTTTTTAATTCCAAAGACATAGGGCCTCATTACAAGGTTGCTGGTAAAAAAGGAAATTACTGGCATGCCGGTGCTACCGTGTCCAGGTAGCACTGCTGCCGGAATCTACGGTAGATTCTGAGTCAGCGTGCATGCGCATTCCGGCATGCCAGAAATGGTAGCACCGGCATGCCGGTAACGTCCCCCAAACCCCCGATACCGGCATCCTTGATGCCACAGGCACCAACTCCTGCACGGAAAATGCACTGGCAGCGATCTTTAAAAACGCAATCCTCAGTCTACAGGAGTCCAACAGGATATGATATGATAGGTTATTTATAACGCGCTTAATACCCAGAGGTTTCTAAGCGCGGACCAGGAATCGAACCTGTGTTGCTCCGTGTCATCTTGTTTACAAGTCGAGCACGCTGCCGCTGAGCTATCCTCCTGGGGAAAACTGAGTAGACAGTAACAAAGCAGACCATCATGACATCTAGGCAAGGCACTGTCCGTAGACAAAAAACACATTTTAGTGAGCAGGAGCTAAAGATTGCCTTAAGAGATGGGACGATCTACATCTCCGAGTCCACAACCTCTTTGCTGCCGAGCGCAGCCAGGGACTTGCCACAGGAGGTGGAGCGCCATCCCCCATCAAACTTACATTGTGGGAGGAGACCTGCAGCCCCGTACTCCACATGGAGATCATCAAGGGAGTAGGAGATGCGGAGATGGGAGCAGCAACATCAGATGATGACGGTGAGTGACCATTACCATAATCCCAAAGTCACACCACACACCTTCATCTCCAATGCCAATGTTTAAGTCCAAATGTCAAGTAATTGGCACCATATCCCTGCTGTATTTGTACCCACCAAAAGCCCTCTCCCACACAATTGCAATGTTCCTGCCATGAAGACAATCAAAAAACCCCACTGACACACCCGGCATCTCCCCTGTATTGGCGACACAAGTACAATCTGCATGCACACACACACACATCACCATCCGACTGCTGCCGCCACCACTGTGCCACCACATGTCAAGATGCACACATCACAAGCACCAGTTTTCGCACCTGTCACACCCACCATGGCCAAAAACGCAGAGTAAACATCAATGCATCAACATACAGAATGGGAACACATCAATTTCACAATCAAACCCCACATGGCACACAGCCCCTGTGGCATGGCCACAACACCCAAGCCAGTACACACCAGTACCCCAGCCATCAGATACTGTGCACCACATGGCTGCACCACAATAATGCTCCCACACTGCACCCCCCTCCCACTTTAATGGGTGCACCATGCCAGGCCCTACAACACATCCATGACAATGCACATGACTCTGAATGTACTAGCATCGATGTATTTCAGAGGGATGCACTCCCATTACTAATACCCTGCCTCACTGTACCCCACAGGCACAGCAACTGACAGCGAGGGTGAACTTGCCACCACACCCCAGTCATACACTGCACGTCGACGCCGCTGCAAAGACCCCGCCTCTAGCCAGGAGCCATCCACCTCCAGGGCAAGACCTGAGCGTGCCTCAGCAGCTACGGCACAGTCCCCCCCCCCGCCGCCACCAGGAAATACAGGCTCCTCAGCAGCCTCAGCACCTACCACCAACTGCCAGCAAGGCCCCCCATGCCACCAGTGCACCTGCCAGCACAACCCCTGTGCCACCAGTACACCTGCCAGCATGGACCCCTGTGCCACCATTACACCTGCCAGCAAGGCCCCCTGTGCCACCAGTACACCTGCCAGCAAGACCCCTGTGCCACCAGTACACCTGCCAGCAAGACCGCTGTGCCACCAGTACACCTGCCAGCAAGGACACCTCCTGTCCACTAAACCTGCCTGTAAGGCCCCCAGAACTCTACATTATCTGCGGGCCAGCAGGCACATCAGCTGGAAGAGCCAGAGTCACCAGTGTGCAGCCAGCAGGAGGAGGCCCAATCCTTGTTGCACATCCAGCATGATGAGCCTGAGTCACCATTCTATAGCCAGCAGGATGAGGAAGACTCCTCGGTGTACAGCCAGCATAAGGAGGCAGATTCCATGCCACCCAGGCAAGCATACATGGAAGACAAACAGATGGACCCGGAGGTAACAGCACAGTGGTGGCCAGTGGGCCAGAAACACATAGCGACGGTGGACTTGACAATCAAGCTGTGTTCACACCACCAGGCCCTTGGAGCCCACCTCGCTTGCCACTACCAGGTCTGTGTCACATTGGAGACATTGAGTGGCACCTCACTCGCATGGAAAGGCTGCAGCAGGCAATGCACGCCTTGGTGACCCAGTACATCACAGAGGTAGAACTCACAAGGCAGACAATGATGGACTTGATGCGCAACATCCATAGAATGCTTGGCAGAGCCATGGAGGGCTTCTATCACCTGGCTAGGCAAGTGCGAGAGGGTAACGGGGTCATGTCAAATATGGCAGAAACAATTGACAGGTTGGTGACCACTATCTCTGCACAACGTAACATCACCACAACACACGGGCCATCCTCCAGCACAACACCCAGCAGCTCAGTCCACAGTAGCCCTGTGCATTGATCACAGTGACTGAATCGGCCGCAAGAGCCTCAGCAGCATCCCCCATAAAGGGGGCATAAATAGGACAATGGACTACTTAATGTGTGGAGGGAGTAGTTGGGAAGGGGTTGTGTGGGTAGAGGGGGTGTTGGGGCATTGGGTGTGGGGGTAGTGTGGAAGGGGGTGTTTGGGCATGGGGCAGGGGGTGTTGGGGCATTGGGTGTGGAGGGAGTGGGTGAGGGGGTGTGTGGTCAAGTCAAGGGGTTAGTAGTGTTAGGTAAAGAATCCCAATCTGTACATAGTTTTTCTTTTATAAATGCACTTGGTGTAGCAACAGGGAAATGATTGTACATTGCTTCTTGAGTGTGTGTCCCTTTAATCATGTACAGTTTCCAGTGTCCAGTGTGACCCATGGCCAGTGCCGTGTATTTTACCGTCCATCAAAAGTATTGGTCAATTAAATCCTGCCATGTTGCACGTCCATCATTGACATTGTGGCGCAGGGGAATTGCAGTAGCTTTCTCATCCTCCGGTGGCATCATGTCAATGTCAGGAGGTAGGGGGGCGTTGCGCTGGAGGCACATGTTGTGCAGCATGGCACATAACAGCACAATTTTGCCCACCTTCTCAGGTCCGTAAATCAGGGCACCCCCTGACCTTCTGAGGCAGCGGAACCGGGCCTTCAACAGGCCCAATGTCTGTTCGATGGTGACACAAATGCATGTATGTGCACAGATGTATGCCTTTTGTGTGGTTGCCTGATGGGGGTCATGAGCCAACCCATCAGGGGATACCCGGCATCACCTGCATGGGAGCAAGAGAAAGGGTACTTGTGAATCATATGGTCATTCCATGTTGGCAGTGGCTGTACATTGTACGCATGGAAATGCAACTAAACACAGGGATTGAAAACTGTACATGGCATGTGTCATTCTGCATGGGTCATTCTGCATGGGCCCAGGAAGTGAACTTGGGTGTATCCATGGGTGGGTGGCGGGGGGTGCAGTTGCTGTCACATGGCCCATTGAATGTGGACCTGCACACTCAAGTGCAACAGACCACAATGGTGTCAGATTTAAATGTGTTACCTATGCAAATGGACTGTGCATATACAGTGAGAACTCACACATATGCCTAATTTGATTCATGTAATTCAGTGGTATCCCCAGTATGCATTACACATATACAGGTCTCCATGTAAACATCCATCGACACCTTCCCCGATTGGACTAGGTCATATATCCATTGGTGGTATGTTTAACGGGTGAAGGGTTGCGTTACTGTAATACATCTGGGTGGGTGTCATCATGGTGGAATGGAGCTACATTGGATGAGTCCTGCACCTCTGATTCATATATTGGTGGTCACAGTTGAAGGCACCCAGTACGCTGTGTATGGTGTAGTTCCATTGCATTCGTGTGGTTTCATGTTGTGCTGTTTGTGAATGATGTGGTTGCTTGGTCGAATTCCTCATTCTATTGCCCTACCCAGTCTATATGCAATTCAATGCATACCTGGTAATGCTTTTGGGTTATTCCAGGAGTTATGATGGATGTATGCATGCAGTGTGCACTTGTGCTCATCATTGAGGCAATCCTATGCTATGTTCCGACAACCCTCATGGCCCTGTGGTCAGATCCACCCAGCAGACAGGTTGCCTACGCTGTTAACAGACCCCCTATCAAAACCCCTCATGGACCACCCAGCTGACAGGCTGCCTATGCTGTTAACATCCCCCGCCCCAATCAACACCCCTCATGGCCCACTCAAAAGATAGGTTGCCTATGCTGGTAAGAGCCCCCCCAATCAACACCCCTCATGACCCAACCAGTAGACAGATTGCCTATGCTGGTAACAGACCCCCCCCCAATCAACACCCCTCATGCCCCTGTGGTTAGACTCACCAAACAGCCAGGTATGAGGTCCAGCATGTCGTTCCATGTAGCGGAGCAGCGTGGAGTTCCGCAGCACCATGGAATCATGTATGGAGCCAGGGAATCTTGCATAGAAATGGGTGATTATTTTGCATGCATCGCACACCATCTGTACATTCAGGGAATGGAACAGCTTCCTGTTGCGGTACACTGCCTCCCCAGCATGCCAGACAACCAGCTCAACATGTGTACAGTCGAGCGCACCAATGACTTTGGGCATGCCTGCAAGTGCATAGAATGCTACTTTGGTGGCATTCACCTCCTCTGCAGTCGGTGGCAGGCTTATGTGGTCGTGTACATGGGACAGGAGTGCATCTAGCACCTGGGTGAGCACACGGAAGAAACAGGGTTGGGAAATTACATGTAGCTGCCACACTGTGTGCTGATAGGTGCCTGTGGCAAGGAAGTGTAGCACACACAGTACCTTCAGAAAGGGGGGATGGCTGTCCAGATGTTGATTAGGCTCACCAGGTCATCATGTATGAGGTCCACTACTGTGGTAATGGTGTCCCTGTCCAGCCCGTACAGGGTGTGAATCTGGGCAAGGGTTAGATTGAAAGGGCTGGCCCTTAGGCAAGGGATTGGTGGCTACCTGTGGGGTACAACTGCCTGCACAATGGGTATCTGCTTGCCCATTCTCGCTCTCCTTCTCCTCATGCGCCTCCGCTGCATACTCTGGCTCATTGCCTCCTCAATGAGTAACTGTGCAGGCATGACCTCCAGCTCCAGTACTGATTGTGGCAATGGTAGCATTGTGGATTTGGGAGGGGTGTGGGTGTGGGAGTGTTCCTTTTGTGCTGTGCCAGGCTCCATTGCCTCCACCTGTGCTGATTGTGAGCACCTGTGGCAGGTTTCTACAAACCAGATCCCTATTAATGGTTTCTAAGTGATGCTGGTGTTTACGGCATCATTTTATCCGTTATTACCAGCATGGCCATGCCACTAACTGAATGTCCGTGCACCTCTTGATATGGGCCTAATTGCAGCATACCAGTGTCACTGGCATGTGTCAACCTTGTGTCAACGTCTGCCTTGTGTCAACGCTGATACCGGTATCAGTGTGGCCGGCAACGGCTCGTGATACTCCGATCCGGTAAACACTGCTGGTACAATAATACCGGCATTGATTTTACTGAACCGACAACCTTGTAATGAGGCCCATAGGGTCTCTTTAGGATGTCCAATGCATTTCAGCCCTATGGGCCATCTTCAGGGACCAACCTCTACAAAAAATAACTGATCTCAGCTGTGAAACCTTTTGCACTTGCATGTTTGTATACAGGAGATGTTGTTGTTGATTTCTGTATTCGTTTTTTTTTCCTTTATTTGTAAGCTGCTGTGTTTATGATTTCTTTTGTGATGATATTTTTATTTGTTAATGGAGTAATATAATTCAATAATGTTATATCGATCCTCTTTTAATTTTGGAAGTTTCCAATTGACTAAATGACCCAAAGTGTGTTCAGTATATTTAAGCCAGACCTTTCTTGCCAGTGCTGTGAACACTGTCGAGAAGGAATCTGTCTTCTTCAAACACGTGCCCTGATGCCATCTTTCCTATACCTATATGCCCCTGCTTTTTTCAGAGCTTGATAGGAAAGGTTATGTCCAGTTCCTCATACTGAGAACTGTGGCAGCATTTTTAATCTCCTCCTCTCCCTCTGCCACCCCCCTCCCTGGTTATTCAGTCTTGCTGTCCAGTCCAAGATGTTTTAATCACTCTTACAGGCCGATTCATGGAATAATTAGCGCGGCGCAAGTGGCCAAAAACGTGCGAATCGCAGTGGAATAGCGAAAATCGCAGTGCAAGTGCGAAAATCGCACGAAAAGCAGCGCACATCGATTCATGGAAGGCCGTGCACGAGAAAACCATCGGATGTGCGATAAAAAAGTGCCCGGCGCACGTTGGCGCACAGGCCATCTAACTGCGTGCGCCAGGTCACAGCGAAAATCGCACAGGCCACAGCGAAAATCGCACATAGCGCGGCGCACGCAACAAAAGTAGGCGGAACACGGGGCGTAACACTCGGAATGGGGAACAACTTGCCAAAATGTGTGCGTCACAGGGAAGTACAGGGTACAAGTGCGCGGAACGCCCACACTCTCGCCTACAACACGTATTCATGGAATAGAATAGGGCAAAAAAGCGCACGCTCAAACCAGCGCACAGGCACAAACACGACCGCCACAAGAAAGCAGGCGGTAGCGTCTCTGCGCCTGTAAGAAATGTGCGCCAAAAGGTGCGCCAACAAATAGCACCTATATACAGCCATGATGAATGTCCTATACTGTGGCCCTCCAGGACAAATGACGTGCAAAGGGGTACCCACAAACACGGACACCCGCTGAAAAAAAATACGTGTGCGTGTATACCGGGGTGCGCGGGAAGTCTCACACGCGATTTGTCAGGGTACGTGGATTACAGGGGTGTGCGGGAAGTTCCACACGCGATTTGTCAGGGTACGTGGATTGCAGGGGTGCGCGGGAAGTTCCACATGCGATTTGTCAGGGTACGTGGATTTCAGGGGTGCGCGGGAAGTTCCACACGTGATTTGGCAGTGTACGTGGATTTCAGGGGTGCGCGGGAAGTTCCACACGCGATTTGGCCGGGTACGTGGATTTCAGGGGTGCGCGGGAAGTTCCACACGCGATTTGTCAGGGTACGTGGATTTCAGGGGTGCATGGGAAGTTCCACACGCGATTTGGCCGTGTACGTGGATTTCAGGGGTGCGCGGGAAGTTCCACACGCGATTTGTCCGGGTACGTGGATTTCAGGGGTGCGCATGAAGTTCTACACGCGATTTGGCCGGGTACGTGGATTTCAGGGGTGCGCGGGAAGTACCACACGCGATTTGTGGGGTGCGCGGGAAGTTCCACACGCGATTTGTCAGGGTACGTGGATTTCAGGGGTGCGCGGGAAGTTCCACACGCGATTTGGCCGTGTATGTGGATTTCATGGGTGCGCAGGAAGTTCCACACGCGATTTGGCCGGGTACGTGGATTTCAGGGGTGCGCGGGAAGTACCACACGTGATTTGTCAGGGTACGTGGATTGCAGGGGTGCGCGGGAAGTTCCACACGCGATTTGGCCGGGTACGTGGATTTCAGGGGTGCGCGGGAAGTTTCACACGCGATTTGGCCGGGTACGTGGATTTCAGGGGTGCGCGGGAAGTTCCACACGCGATTTGTCAGGGTACATAGATTTCAGGGGTGCGCGGGAAGTTCCACACGCGATTTGGCCGTGTACGTGGATTCCAGGGGTGCGCGGGAAGTTCCACACGCGATTTGGCCGGGTACGTGGATTTCAGGGGTGCGCGGGAAGTTCCACACGCGATTTGGCTGTGTGCTCCCAGGTATTCCCTGTACACCCTCCACGGCCCCTGCAGGCAGCACACACCACAGGGGACTACCCTGCACACCTGCTCATGTCACCCAGCACCCCCACCCCCAGCCACCAGGGGCAGCCTCCACCAGGCCCCCACCCATGTCTCCCACCACCCCCACCCCCCAGCAGAGCAGGGGCACCCTCCACCAAGCCCCCACCCATGTCTCCCACCACCCCCACCCCCCAGCAGTGCAGGGGCAGCCTCCACCAGGCCCCCACTCATGTCTACCACCGCCCCCACCCCCCAGCAGTGCAGGGGCAGCCTCCACCAGGCCCCCACTCATGCTCATGTCTACCAACACCCCCACCCCCCAGCCACCAGGGGCACCCTCCACCAGGCCCCCACTCATGTCTCCCACCACCCCCACCCCCCAGCATCCAGGGGCACCCTCCACCAGGCGCCCACTCATGTCACCCACCCCCCCACCCCCCAGCAGTGCAGGGGCACCCTCCACCAGGCCCCCACTCATGTCTCCCACCACCCCCACCCCCCAGCAGTGCAGGGGCAGCCTCCACCAGGCCCCCACCCATGTCTCCCACCACCCCCACCCCCCATCAGTGCAGGGGCAGCCTCCACCAGGCCCCCACTCATGTCTACCACCACCCCCACCCCCCAGCCAAGAGGGGCACCCTCCACCAGGCCCCCACTCATGTCTCCCACCACCCCCACCCCCCAGCAGTGCAGGGGCAGCCTCCACCAGGCCCCCACTCATGTCTACCACCACCCCCACCCCCCAGCCACCAGGGGCACCCTCCACCAGGCCCCCACTCATGTCTCCCACCACCCCCACCCCCCAGCAGTGCAGGGGCACCCTCCACCAGGCCCCCACCCATGTCCCCTATCACCCCCACCCCCCAGCATCTAGGGGCACCCTCCACCAGGCCCCCACTCATGTCTCCCACCACCCCTACCCCCCAGCAGTGCAGGGGCACCCTCCACCAGGCCCCCACTCATGTCTCCCTGCACCCCCACCCCCAGCATCCAGGGGCACCCTCCACCAGGCCCCCACTCATGTCCAACTCATGTCTAACACCACCCCCACCCCTCAGCCACCAGGGGCAGCCTCCACCAGGCCCCCACTCATGTCTCCCACCACCCCCACCCCCCAGCATCCAGGGGCACCCTCCACCAGGCCCCCACTCATGTCACCCACCACCCCCACCCCCCAGCAGTGCAGGGGCAGCCTCCACCAGGCCCCCACTCATGTCTACCACCACCCCCACCCCCCAGCCACCAGGGGCACCCTCCACCAGGCCCCCACTCATGTCTCCCACTACCCCCAACCCCCAGCAGTGCAGGGGCACCCTCCACCAGGCCCCACCCATGTCTCCCACCACCCCCACCCCCCAGCATCGAGGGGCACCCTCCACCAGGCCCCCACTCATGTCACCCACCACCCCCACCCCCCAGCAGTGCAGGGGCACCCTCCACCAGGCCCCCACTCATGTCTCCCACCACCCCCACCCCCCAGCAGTGCAGGGGCAGCCTCCACCAGGCCCCCACGCATGTCTACCACCACCCCCACCCCCCAGCCACCAGGGGCACCCTCCACCAGGCCCCCACTCATGTCTCCCACCACCCCCACCCCCCAGCAGTGCAGGGGCAGCCTCCACCAGGCCCTCACCCATGTCTCCCACCACCCCCACCCCCCAGCATCCAGGGGCAGCCTCCACCAGGCCCCCACTCATGTCACCCACCACCCCCACCCCCCAGCAGTGCAGGGGCACCCTCCACCAGGCCCCCACTCATGTTTCCTACCACCCCCACCCCCCAGCAGTGCAGGGGCAGCCTCCACCAGGCCCCCACTCATGTCTCCCACCACCCCCACCCCCCAGCATCCAGGGGCAGCCTCCACCAGGCCCCCACTCATGTCACCCACCACCCCCACCCCCCAGCAGTGCAGGGGCACCCTCCACCAGGCCCCCACTCATGTCTGCTACCACCCCCACCCCCCAGCCACCAGGGGCACCCTCCACCAGGCCCCCACTCATGTCTCCCACCACCCCCACCCCCCAGCATCCAGGGGCACCCTCCACCAGGCCCCCACTCATGTCACCCACCACCCCCACCCCCCAGCAGTGCAGGGGCATCCTCCACCAGGCCCCCACTCATGTCTCCCACCCCCCCCCCACCCCCCAGCAGTGCAGGGGCAGCCTCCACCAGTCCCCCACTCATGTCTACCACCACCCCCACCCCCCAGCCACCAGGGGCACCCTCCACCAGGCCCCCACTCATGTCTCCCACCACCCCCACCCCCCAGCAGTGCAGGGGCACCCTCCACCAGGCCCCCACCCATGTCCCCTATCACCCCCACCCCCCAGCATCCAGGGGCACCCTCCACCAGGCCCCCACTCATGTCTCCCACCACCCCCACCCCCCAGCAGTGCAGGGGCACCCTCCACCAGGCCCCCACCCATGTCTCCCCCCACCCCCACCCCCCAGCCACCAGGGGCACCCTCCACCAGGCCCCCACCCATGTCTCCCACCACCCCCACCCCCCAGCAGTGCAGGGGCACCCTCCACCAGGCCCCCACCCATGTCCAACTCATGTCTCCCTGCACCCCCACCCCCCAGCATCCAGGGGCACCCTCCACCAGGCCCCCACTCATGTCGCCCACCACCCCCACCCCCCAGCATCCAGGGGCACCCTCCACCAGGCCCCCACTCATGTCTCCCACCACCCCCACCCCCCAGCCACCAGGGGCAGCCTCCACCAGGCCCCCACTCATGTCTCCCACCACCCCCACCCCCCAGCATCCAGGGGCAGCCTCCACCAGGCCCCCACTCATGTCTACCACCACCCCCACCCCCCAGCAGTGCAGGGGCACCCTCCACCAGGCCCCCACCCATGTCCAACTCATGTCTCCCTGCACCCCCACCCCCCAGCATCCAGGGGCACCCTCCGCCAGGCCCCCACTCATGTCTCCCACCACCCCCACCCCCCAGCAGTGCAGGGGCACCCTCCACCAGGCCCCCACCCATGTTCCCTATCACCCCCACCCCCCAGCAGTGCAGGGGCACCCTCCACCAGGCCCCCACTCATGTCTCCCTGCACCCCCACCCCCCAGCATCCAGGGGCACCCTCCACCAGGCCCCCACTCATGTCCAACTCATGTCTCCCTGCACCCCCACCCCCAGCATCCAGGGGCACCCTCCACCAGGCCCCCACTCATGTCTCCCTGCACCCAGGTCCTCACAATCACCAACCATGTGCGTAATGGTCAGCCTCCACAGCCAAAAGGCCCTACCAAGTAACCCATTCACCCACATGGAAATGGAAATTACATGTTACACCCCCAACGTACATAAAGCAAATGAACCCATGTCTGTCACACACAATGGTTGCAAATGAATTGGAAAACACCCAACATGACATGCATGAAACCAATGAGATGATACCACACAGTGAAGTATGAAAACAAAATTGTATTAAAAAAATATGAATGCAAATGAAACGAAACAAACTACAATGCCAATGAAAAAAATAAAAGGTGCATGTCCGACCAAAAAAATTAAAAACACCAAATCCAAAAAAAATGTACTTCAAAGTCACATTAAAAATTAAATCAATCCGACAGAAAAAAAATAAATCCAAACACCATTGCTCCATGGAGAAGAAATAAAAAATTAAAAAATAAAACAATCCAATGCAGAACTATGTACAAAATATCCAAGGGTCCATGAGCCCAACTGAACAAAGGAAACCTACAAAAAACCCTAACAAAAATGCAACTATATACAAAAAGTGGAGCTGTGTCCGTCGACTCCAAATCATAAGAATAAACAAATGAAACCTAAAACTAAAGAACTATATACAAAGGCAGCGGGCAAGTCCAGCGGCTCACTCCGTAGTGTTCCGGGCCAGGGCATCATCAAACTCCTCATCTCTGTCCCGGAGGCGGTCCTGTTCCATGGCCCCGAGGGTCCGCAGGGACGACGCCATCTGCTCCTCCAACCCCCTGCGGATTGCCTCGAGGCACTCGGCCCGCCTCAGGGCCCTCCGCATGGAGTTCTCCTGTGGGATGTATTTACCCATGCATCCGAGCCCTACCTCAAAACTGTGCAGTACTGGCATTGAAAACATCATGATGGCCAGAGCTTCCCAGAAAATGCACAGGGAAATGCATGAAGAATAGGCTGCCACTCATTTTTGCCGATGTTATGGGCACAGAAGGACACTGCCTAAAACCACCATTGGACTACCCACACAGTAGTCTGAAACCATTGGGAATGGCAATGCTGATTGCCAAAAGCAAACCCATAACTGTTGGGAATTCATTTTCTTAAATCCCAAAAAGGGGTGCAGTACCAGTACTCACCACTATCCAAAAGCCGGCGTTTTAAAACAACACCAGATTTTACTTTTTGTAAAACTGAATAAATGAACCCAAAACAGGCCAAAGAAAGACTTACTGAGAGGTGGATACAATGTAAAGTTATATTCTGAAGTGACTTGAAGGTTTATAACAAGACTGGCTGAGCTGTGGATTTCAGCAGTTTAAGTAAATTTGGACTGAAAGACACTAAAAAAATCTAAATGTTTAAATTGACTGAGTGACCCACTTTTGAGTGTCACATAGGTTGCAATTGTTTAAATGTCATAGTTTTAAACTTAGAATCAGCCTTCTAGCTACATATGTGAAAATGTTTAGTTTTATTTGAATGCAGAAACTGGGGAACAGAAATGACATGTAGCTAAAAACTGGCTTAAAGAGATTCCAATTTGCCTGGCAACTACCCCCATCAGGAGTGAAACTTGAGTCACAGCTGTGTTCCCAGGCCTAGCTGCCCTTTTGCTGCTCACACCAAAAGGGATATGACACTTCCCTGATTGAATTACCTGGGCTCTGCAGGAAATTGAACAAAGCCCTGTCTTGACTCAGGCAAATGTTTTATGGCGGGAGTCGTAAATGGAGATTTCTCCTGGAAGCACAGGGGAGGGGCACTGCCTGTGAGAGCAAGCTGGCTTGGCAGAACTGGAAAAACCAGAAATTCAACCTTGTGCTGGAGGAAAACCACACCCCTTTGGGGCCAGAACATAACTCTAAAAAGATGAATAACTCATAGAGCGGACATGTGAAAATTGTATAAATGACACCATAATTCTTGTGATTTTTCTGCCCACCTTTTAAGAGGTTTTTAGAACCAGTGGCATGTTCAGGGGGGTTTTAGCGGAAAAGAGGATATTACTCAAAATGTGTGCATGTGAAAAATCTGACACTTCATCAACTAATGTCCATTCTCCTTGCGCACATGTGTGTAAATTTGGGTTAATGTCCGAAATTGCGAAACCAGTTAAAAAGTGAAATATGTGCCATTTCTGAATGCAAGCCCTCAGGAAGAGCAGATTTGGACAGGGTATACCTCCTGTAATGCATGATGGGTGCATATGATTTTAAAACAATATGTACCTCTGCAAATATGTTTTTTTTATCAAATATAGATTATGTGCAATTTGACAGGGGGGTGTCCTCTCTGCAAGCCATAAAATGACATCGCTCTGACTCACAGTTCCTTCCCCAATCAAGTGAGAAATGGAAATTTGACCAATGGCAAGTGGAGAGGGGTAGGGTCTAGTGATGCTGCTCACACACACCCATTTCAAAACACATAAAAGCAGAGAGACAGGACAGATAGGGACTTTCAAATCCATTTGCAGCTGGAAGCTCTGCCGGGAAAATCCATACTTTACCTCCATCAATCTCCAGAGAAAGCTGTGCAGAAAGATCCAGACTTTAAATCCCTCAATCTTCAGAATCCAGAGAGAGAGCAGACCCAGATCACTGTGAAGTGCAGAGACCAGAGTCCCGTCTAAAACCTGACCAGATCCATGGCGAGGCCCATTTCACTCAAGAATATAGTGTGAGTACCTAGAAAACTGTGCAGAACCAATCTCCTAGTTAAAATAATATAATTCAATCTAGCTTAATCTAAGTAGAACTGTCTCCTAACTGTCACCTGTCATTTGCAAAGCTGTCACCTGTCATTTTCTAGTTGCAAGCTGCACTTGTCTTTTTGAACTTTAAAATTTCAAATCTGAAAAACGACCTTTATTTAATCGCTCATATCTCCGTGACCGTGCAGTAACTTTCATCTGGAAGCTGAGATCCTAGGCTTTCCTAGGACCCCAAAACGATATTGCTAGCCCTTGTAGTTCCTCTGTAATCGCACCAGATGCATTCGCGAATTTTACCGCGATTTGCAAATTTCTCCACTTGCAAAAAGATAGCTGCTTTTGCTTTCCTCTGAAAGAAATTCGTTTGCCTCATAAAAACCATCCCTGCATCATTGCTAGTGTGAGCCTGGACTAATATTAACTAGATACCACTCACCCTGAACCTCTAGAGGGAATTAAAAGCATTTTAGCATATTTTTTCTTCATTTCCAGCACATTTAAAAGCATTTGGGCCTGTGTTTTCAACTTCTGTAGCCTAAGCTTGCTGGGGTGAACTGAATCACATTTAATTGCATTTCTGAGAACTGTGTGCCTTCCTTCCATTTCCTTGCATTGCATAAAAGGGGGGGGTGAATTGTCCAAGAAAGTGATTACATTGTCTTTTGCTGAAATCCTATCAAGTTATTTTCTGTACTGCATTTCATTCCACATTGCATCCATTTGAAACCATAAAAGTATTGTTGCTATCTTATCCATCCTATAACCACTCATCATTGATTATAAAGAAGTGTGCTAGTGCCAGACTATCCATTATTGATTACTGATCAGATTAAGTGTGATATTCAATTATTAATTTATTATAAAGCGTGATATATATATCTATTGTTTAAACTATCAATTAAACCTTTTAACTTGCAAAACAGAACTACTTCTTGGCTCAGTGGGGTCAGGAGGATTCCAAGAGAGGGGTGTTATATAGGGGTAGTCATCCAGAACGCATGAACTGGACATAAAGATATATCAATAAGGGTTTTCATTCAGTATTATAGACTAGGCGTTGACTTAGCTGTAGTGTTGAATTGAATCCTCTTACAAATTGGGGGCTCGTGCCGGACGTTTGGATTAGATCTATCACTTGTGCAGATTAATACAGCGTGCCAGCTGACCAGATACACATATCCGGTCGGATCACCACGCTGTGTTACGCTGTAAAGCATTCCTCAAAAGGGACACTCCAAGAAAAGTTCTGTTCTGCAAAAATAAAATACAAACTTCTGTAAGTCAGGACAGAGACCAATCTCTAGAATGACGACCTTAGTAGACATGAAAATAGCCAGAGAGCACTTCTTACATAAGTTATTTGTGAGAGATGAGTGGACTCACCAGGACCAAACAGTCTGGTTGCAGGCCATCACACCCCAAATCACGGAAACAGGGTCAGATACATGGAGAGACCAGGGTCCCTTACATGTGGCCCTGAGTGAACTATATATGTCCTCTAAGGCCAAGGATTAGCACAACAAGATTGCCAGGGTAGCGGCATATTTATATTTACATATGGGAGCCATGCAGGACAGATGTGCTGAAGGCCAAGATTTGGCGAGTAGGCAACTGCTGGCATTACAGAAGGCCCAATCTGATCTGGACTCTTCTGAGCAGAGGCTGCAGAGGAGCCAGGAGTCAGAAAATGAGAGTAGACAGCACATCATTAAAATAAAGAAGGATATGGACATCCTGCAACAGGAAAAGGCTGACCAGGATACTAGATTTCTGGCCCTGCAAAAGGAGCACCAAGACAGTTTGGACTTCTTACTGCAGAGCCAGAAAAAGCTGGAGCAACAATTAGACTTTAACAGGGCATGCACGGAGCAGGTAGCCACCCTGCAAAGTCATCTAGATAGAGTGAAGGTAGAGAGCAACAAGCTGATTTCGAAAGACCTGGATACCCAGGCAGAGTTTGATGAAGAACGCCAGAAAGCTGGTGCCTTTCAAAGGCAGAGGGACGACCTGGCGGCACAAATGCAGGCTCTTAGTCAGGAAAGAGACGCCTTAGGCCAGGAAGTCTGCCATTTAAAAAGAAAAATGGAAGAAAATCACCTGGCCCACCAGGGACTGGGTGACCTCCAAAAAGAACACCAGAACTTGTTAGAGCACACCAGGAGGGTGGAGGATGCTCTAGCAAGAAAGGAGCAGGCCAATAGGGACACAGCTCAGGAGGTAACCCTCCTGCAGCAAAGACTGGCCCAGTGCTCCAGGACCAATCAGGAAACACAGAGAGAGAATGAGGCTCTCTGCCAGCGCAATGATAGACTCCAACAACAGGTAGCGATGCAGGAGAGACTGATAGAGTCTAGTAAGGCCTTAACTGAGGAACTGAAGGCGCAGGCTCTTGCATTGCAACAGGGAGCAGGGGCGGATAGAGATGAGGTTCGCTGGGAAAGAGAAACTCCTGAGCATAACCCCAGGAGCCCTAGTACCAGAGGCCTTTATCTCTCTCGGTCCCTGGACTCTGCCAACCCCATGTCCCCTGGCGCACATGAGCACAGGGCCACAGGGATGGCAGATTACTATCCAGCCAGAAGCATGGGGCTCATAGGCCAGTACCACCCAGGAATGGAGGGGCGGGCATCCGGGTATGGGCACCCCAGCACAGTGCAATTTAATGGGGAACCCCAGGAGAGTAGGCCCCTTAAGGGCATCCTGAAAACCTCTGCCCAGTTAGGTCAGTGGGGGGGGTACCCAGCAAATCCTGGCAGCAAGGAGGGATCTGAGGACTCCTCTGAGCACCACAGGAAACAGGAGACCAGGTCCCCACATTCTGCCAGCCATTCCCAGGCTCGCAGAATCCGGGAAAACCTGGAAGATCTGATGGGAACCTCTGGGAGCAGTGCCTCTGAGTCAGAGGATGAATGGACCAGGGTTACCCGAACCAAAAGGGCCAGTAAGGCAAAAAGGGCCTTGCTTAAGGACCCCTTAAAGCAGATTAAGGCGATCAGGAGCGTCATCACGCCTTACCATAAGAACGCTAAGTATTCTGTTTGGGAGCACTTAGAGTTGTTTGAGCAAATGATGGAGACTTTCCATTTGAAGGACAGCCAAAGCTGTATTCAATATGTAAAGTGGACCTTCTCCCCGGAATACTCCAGTTTCTTTGCGGGGCTGGAGGACCAAAATCATTTAAGATGGTCCACCTATAAGGCGGCCATCTTGAAACATTTTTCCATTCATAGAAATCCTCAAGAGGCTCGCAAGGCAGCCTACAATTTACAATGTGGGGAGGATCAGGCCCCACAAGAATTTGTGCAAAAACTGAAACGTGCTTTTGCGCAGACCACCAGAAGGATGCGCACGGATAGCAGAGAATTTATTAATACGTTTTTCCATGCCTTGCCCAAATACATAATGACCCAGCTCGTGAGGGATTTTCACGAGAAAAGATCTTTAGACTGGGTCATTGAACAGGCGACCCGGATCTATGAGGTGCAGAAACCGGTAGATAGCAAAAGTAATGCCCAGAAAAACCCCAAAGCCAACAGCACCCCTGCTGCTGCCAAGGTGGCAGAGGTAAAGGTCACCCCCGTTTTAGAGTTGGAGATGGGGGGGCCTAAAAACGTACCTGCACCTAATAATGCTAGGCCCAGAAGGTCCTCGGGCCAGTCACAGACAGGGAGCCAGGGAGGCAGCCCCACAAATGGGGTCCCTCGCTCTCCTGATTATGTAAGTCCCCGTTACAAGGGAAATCGACCCATCCTGGGTTATGTGTGGACTCCTCCAGCCCAAGGGGGGGGATCCAGCCAAGCACCTAACCCAGGGAACTTCCCTCCCAACTTCCCACAGGAGGGCAGAAATTCTCCAAATCCTGGGCAGAACTTTTTCCCCAGGTATCCACCCAATTTCCAACCCCAAAATCATCCATCCTTCTTTCCCCAATTCCCTGAGCCCAGACAACCTAATCCGGGAGAGGGGAGGCCAAGGGTGGAGGGGTACCCAAATCTTCCCAACCCGGGGTATTACCAGAGGAGGGACAGCTACCCTTCCCGGGATCAGCCCAGGGGAGAAAACAGGGCCCCGTATCAGCCTGAGCGGGTTTCCCAGATAGAGCGCCAGGTTCAAAACATGGCGCGGGATCTGGGTCACATACTGAGGGCCCAGCAGAACCCTCAGATCGGCATGGCAGCGCAGAACGCACCCAACTCTGGACCTGGTGCTCCAGAACAATGACGGGGGCAGCACCCCGATAACTCACCGGTTCCCAGGGAGGAGGCACAAGGGGAAGGGGGGTGTAAAGCCTTGGAGGAAGCTTCCTTCCTCACTTGTAAACAGCCCCTGGAAACCCAGGAACCGGAAACAAAATCTCTTGCCCCTGAAAGTCTGCCTCCTAAGGAGCAGAGGGGGGGGTAGGAGAAACAAAAGACCCAAACAGACTCAGTTTGAGGAGGAGGTACAGATCTTCCAATTTGAGGGAGAGGGATCCTCAGAGGATCCTGGGAAAAGGATCTTCTCCTTCAGAGAGGGGGGAACTCCTCCCAAAGAAAAATGGGTCCCTAGGGATGCAAATCCAGACTGGGGAGATGTGGAGACTGAGCTACCGCCGCCCACCATCTCATCCCAGAACCAACAGCAAGAAAATCCCCTGGTTCAAACCCATCCTGGTGACTGCCTCCAAAAAGGGGGGGGCGGCCCAGAACCGGAGCCAGGGGAACCCACAATGGCTCTGATCTTCAGTTGCCAACTTTTTCTTTCAGATTCCCAAGGCTCTCCACAGAATTCTGCCCAAATCTCTTCGCTAGCGATGTCCAAAACCAGAAAGTTAGCCCACCAGTTGTCCAAAAATGTACATTATCTGTGCCCCCTTGAGGAGAAGGAGGGAAGATACTATGCCCCGGTACATGTACAGGGGCAGGGTACAATTTTGGCACTGGTGGACACTGGATCTCAAGCTACCCTTCTGTCCAGAAGGGCCTTTGACGAACTGAATGCAGGAAGGGGAGAGAATTACCAAATTCCTCTCACCTCTCTTCCTGGACAACTGCAGAACTTTGACGGGAAGGAAATTCCCGTTGAGGGGACTGCAGACTTGGACATTAAGATCGGGCGACACAAGTTGAAACACCCGGTCATAGTTGTGACCCCAGAGGGAACCCCTTGTTTACTAGGGAATGACCTCCTGAGAAGGTTGTCACCCCTAATAGATTGCGTAAACAAGGTCCTCTGGACCCAGACTAGTCGACCAATAAAATTAAAACAGAGTGTCAACCATGTTAGTTTAAACGGCACCTGCCACATGGTTGAACAAAAATCTGACCAAGTAGAATTTCACCTCCAGAATAGCCAAATTCCAGACGTGACAGTAATAGCAGTAGGACAACAGACTGGTGATGGAGGGTCCTCTCTATTTCTGAAAATCAACCTTCCTTCCAGTCTAAAGTGGTACTCCACGCTGGAAGGAAACACTCTGAGATTCTTTACTAATCCACAATCTGAAACTCCCACTCCTATAGTCCAGAAAGATGCGAAATCAGCTCAAAGCCTGGCTGATATTCAGCAAATTGGAGAGCAGTTGTTCATCCCTGTTCAGTTAAATGATGGGAAGGACTCTGTTCTCGCTCGAGTGTGTGTGAACAACGGTAAGAGCTTCATCAGCGAAGCCATGTTTCGCCAACTCCCAAAAGATCCAGCCATTCCCACCTTCAAACTGATAGACAAATGGGAAATGGACCTGGAAGCACCTAATTCCAAACATCTCCTGCCAAGCAGGTGTATGCTCAAAATCTCCATGGGCAACAAGAGTATAGTCCACAATTGTTGGGTCGTGCGAGACGTCCCTGCCGCCTTTTACTTAGGCAGTGACATTCTCAATCGCTTTGCCATTAGTTTGGACCTAATAAACTTCAAAGCTTGGTCCCGATTAGCGGATAATCCCATGGGCTTTGATGATCCAGAAAAAGCATTTAGGTCAGCTCAATTGCTACCTTATGCAGTTGAAATTCAGATCAAAGAGGAAGTCACCATCCCAGAAAGGACCCGACAATTCTCCCTGGAAGTGAAAGTTAAACGGGGACAAGAGTTGAAAAACCCTGATGCTTACATACATCTAAACGCTTCTCTCCAACAGCAAGGGTTGGGGGTAAACCCAACTCCATTAGTCAACATAGAACATGACACCATTCTAATAGAGGTGGATAACAGCGACTTAAAGAGTATTACTCTAGCCGCAGGCACCATTATTGGAATGGCGGTTGATGACCGACATTTTTCTATCGACTTAGTAAATGAACTGTTAGGACCAATCCCCCAGGACTGTTTTGACAGTGACAGTGAGGACAATACAACACCAGACAGGATTTTTACCCGGCATGGGGGGAACTTCCTGGTGTACACTTCCTGCCCCTATGGTAAGGAAGATGTGACTTGTGACTTCAGGAGGGAGGAGGTGATTTTCCAAGTCCATGAGGGCTGCCTTTTCCACCTGAAGCCTCCAGTCCAAATCAGCACTCTGACCAGGGACTTCTCCACCCAGCTGGAGGAGGCCGCTGAGATAGCCAAACCAGAAGTCTTTCCAGGCTTCAGGCAGATGGTGGAAGAGAGAGTCAACCTAGCTGATGCCTGTGTGACTCTGGAACAAAAGCAAAAGTTGAAACAAGTTTTCTTGGATTTCCAAGATCTCTTTGCGGTAGACTCATATGACTGCGGTCGCACCGACATACACACAACAACAATCCCCACAGACCCTGGAATGACTCCTGTGTTTGTGAAGCAATATCGCTTGCCTCTCGCATCAATGGAGTCCCTTACTGAAATAATTAAGAACCTTGAGTCCAGGGGAATAATCCGTCCAGTCCACAGCACCTTCAATAATCCGGTGCTGGGAATATTGAAGCCAAACGGCCAGTGGAGACTCTGCGCTGACCTTAGGGAGCTCAACAAACGGGTCCATACTTCCCGATGGACTCTGCCCTACATTGACCAAGGGCTGGCCCAGATCCAGGGGTCACAGGTATTCACTGCAATAGACCTGACCAATGGATATTGGACCGTGCCTGTCAGCAGGGAGGACCAATACAAACTGGCTTTTACCTTTGGGGGCCAGCAGTATACATGGACCCGGACTCCCTTCGGATACCTCAACTCTGGCAATGAATTCAACATTTTCCTACATAAGGCCATGCCCGACCTGGGTGCGAGGGGTAACCTGGCTTATGTAGATGATGTCCTCATCAAAAGTTCATCTGTGGAGGAACACATAGCGGAGATCCGTTATGTTCTGACCCAGTTGAGGGCCGCCGGAGCAAAACTTTCCTTTCAGAAAGCACAGTGGTGTAGAACCCGTGTTAATTTCTTGGGGCATGAGATTACTCCTCAGGGTCTCTGTCCCCAGGAAAAGAAAGTGGAAGCACTTCAGAAACTGAAAGACCCCACAACTCTGCGGGAACTAAGGAGCCTCCTTGGACTGACTAATTACAGCAGAAAGTTCATTGAGGGCTACGCAGAGATCACCAGACCCCTGATTCATCTCCTGAAGGGGGGGGTCAAGTGGGAATGGGGTCCAGAACAAGCCGAGGCAGTAAGACAACTCAAGAGAAGCCTCTCACAAGCGCCTTGCCTAGCTTACCCGGTCAGAAACAAGGAGTTCTTCCTGGAGACGGGGTTCTCTAATACGTGCTTGACGGCAGTATTATACCAAAAGCATGACAAGGTTAATAAAGTAACCCCCTATGCGAGCAAAACTTTATCCTCTGTGGAGGAAAAATTCAACGATTGTGAGAAGGCACTCCTGGCAACGGTGTGGGCATTGAAGAATTACCACCCGTTTATCCAGGGGGAACACATCATAGTGGAGACTCCACACCAGCCTCTGCAATATCTCCAAAGTGACAGAATCCGGGCCGGAAATGTGAGTAATTCCCGAATTACTTCCTGGATTCTATCAATGCAAGGCTTTCCTGTGGAGGTCAGATATGGCCAAAACAAGAAGAGTCCCCTCGCGCAAGGTCTGGCTGACTTGCATGATTGTGCCAGAGAAAACTGTCTCGAGGACGAAAGTCTAAAAATCAAGGACAACACGGAGGCATACCTTAATTCCCCACACAAAGTCTTTGAAGAGGACAAGTGTGAGGGAATGCCCACTGTCTATGTGGATGGATGCTCTTACCATGTTGACAACAACGGGGAGAAAGAACTGGTGGCTGGCGTAGGGAATGCATGGGTGAATGAGTCCCCAGAACCCTCCGCTGGATACCAAATTGGTCCCCGAAGTAGTCAGGTGGCAGAATTGATGGCTGTGCATCAGGCCATCCTCACCGCTGTCCGCATCAACTCCACGAACTGGTCATAATCACAGATTCGGATTATGTACGGAACGGGTTTGTGGAGCACCTGGTTAATTGGAAAACCAGAGGCATGTTATGTGCTAACAACAAACCCTTGAAACATGGGAAGTTGATCCAAAACATTGATGATCTGGTCACCTCGAATGAGATGACCATCTATTGGAAAAAGATCAAGGGTCATTCCAAAGTAGAGGGACCAGACAAAACTGGAAATGACTTAGCTGATCAGCTGGCCAAAACCGGAGCCATCCAAGGGGATCTAATTGAGATTGAGTCCCTGTTGGGGGAAATCCAGGTCACTGCTATCACTAGGTCCCAGACAAATGCTCACAACGACCTTTCAATTGCACAATGGAGTAAGGAGACCCCTGATGCTGATTTGATTACCGCTCAGAAGGGGGATCCAATAATTGGTAAATTTTACCAGCACCTTGAGGACCCTGAGAACTTTCCCCTGACGGATACCGATTACACTGGGAAAGAGGACCTAAGAGTGTTGATGAAATGTCCAAAAATGTTCCGGATCCAAGACGGTTTGTTGGTAAGGAAATCCAAAGCTGGCCACGATCAGTGGGTGGTTCCTACCTCATTCCGAAGCCTGATGTTAAGTCACGCCCATGATGCGGCCACCGCCGGTCATAGGGGGTTTCACACAACACTGGAAATCTTAAGAGAGGTTGCATACTGGCCACACATGGGGCAGGACCTCGACCAATACTTGAAGGGGTGTCTTGTGTGTGCACAATTTCAGCCATCATCCCTCACGCACCGTGCGCCTCTCCAAAAGCGGGGGATGACACTGCCATGGTCAGATTTACAAATCGACTTTGTAGGCCCCATGATTCGCTCTGCTAGGGGGAATAAGTACATGTTGACTGTGACATGCTTGTTTACCAAGTGGGTGGAATGTCTCCCAGCCCCAAATTGCAAGGCAGAAACGGCAGCTGCCCTGATGATTAACCACATCTTTTCCCGTTTTGGTCTACCTCAAAGGATTGAGTCAGACAGGGGTAGCCACTTCACCAGTGAAGTAATGACAAAGATGTGGGAGATACTGGGGGTCAAGAGAAAGCTGCATATTGCTTATAGACCAGCTTCTTCTGGTGCAGTAGAGAGATATAACCGGACAATTGTGAGCATCTTAAAAAAGTTTGTGGCAGATTCTGGGCCAAGTTGGGATATCCGATTACCTCTGGTCCTAATGGCCATCAGATCTACCCCTTCATCTGCAACCAAAATGTCGCCATTTGAGTTGATGACTGGGCGCAAGATGGTGCTTCCGCAGCATTTGCTCTACAGGACCCAAGAGCAGACACTGATAAATGCCTCCACTACTCATGAGTATGTGGAGAATTTAAGGAAACACCTTCAACATGCTTTTGCTTACGCTCAGCGGAATCTAGAAAGATCGGCTGATAGCATGAAGACCCACTATGACCTGAAGACTTCCAGGAAGGAATATCAGGTGGGAGACCGGGTCTATCTATACAACTTCCAAAGAAACCAGGCAAAACAGCGGAAATTCTTGCCTACATGGAAGGGACCCTTTGAGATCATCGACAAGATCTCCCCTGTGGCCTACAAAATCCACATCCCCAAAGGTCCTTTGGCAGAGGGGGAAGACAAGTGGGTCCACATAAACCAGTTGAAATGTTGCCATCCCAGGCACACTCTGCAACAACTGGAGGAATCCTCTGGAATCCTAGCGGGTACTGTCTCAGACTAATTCAGTTCCAACCATAAAACATACCTCTAGTCTCTAAAATATTGTGATTTGCATGAAACTGTCTCTTAGTTATACTGTTTTTTTTCTAAATAAGAATGTAATGTTTCATTATGATGAAATGCATATGCTGCCCCACTATCTCAACAGTGGTAGAAATGTCCATGAATAGGTATTGCCGCTCTTCCTTTGTCGTCCTAGGAGAAAGAAAACCTGGAGACCGGCCAAGGAGGATGATCCGGAGACTGGGAGGATGACGCAAACGGGCCCAGTGTACCGCCCAATATTCCCATCAGGACCGGCGAGGAGAACCGATCGACCAGTACCGGATGGAGGAAAAGATGCTGAACTGTGCCATCTATTGGAAGAAGATGAGGAAACATCCCAGATCTGGCGAGTCCCATCAGTGAAACAGAATGGCCATCGCAAGAGGGGGGGCTTGTGGGATGTATTTACCCATGCATCCGAGCCCTACCTCAAAACTGTGCAGTACTGGCATTGAAAACATCATGATGGCCAGAGCTTCCCAGAAAATGCACAGGGAAATGCATGAAGAATAGGCTGCCACTCATTTTTGCCGATGTTATGGGCACAGAAGGACACTGCCTAAAACCACCATTGGACTACCCACACAGTAGTCTGAAACCATTGGGAATGGCAATGCTGATTGCCAAAAGCAAACCCATAACTGTTGGGAATTCATTTTCTTAAATCCCAAAAAGGGGTGCAGTACCAGTACTCACCACTATCCAAAAGCCGGCGTTTTAAAACAACACCAGATTTTACTTTTTGTAAAACTGAATAAATGAACCCAAAACAGGCCAAAGAAAGACTTACTGAGAGGTGGATACAATGTAAAGTTATATTCTGAAGTGACTTGAAGGTTTATAACAAGACTGGCTGAGCTGTGGATTTCAGCAGTTTAAGTAAATTTGGACTGAAAGACACTAAAAAAATCTAAATGTTTAAATTGACTGAGTGACCTACTTTTGAGTGTCACATAGGTTGCAATTGTTTAAATGTCATAGTTTTAAACTTAGAATCAGCCTTCTAGCTGCATATGTGAAAATGTTTAGTTTTATTTGAATGCAGAAACTGGGGAACAGAAATGACATGTAGCTAAAAACTGGCTTAAAGAGATTCCAATTTGCCTGGCAACTACCCCCATCAGGAGTGAAACTTGAGTCACAGCTGTGTTCCCAGGCCTAGCTGCCCTTTTGCTGCTCACACCAAAAGGGATATGACACTTCCCTGATTGAATTACCTGGGCTCTGCAGGAAATTGAACAAAGCCCTGTCTTGACTCAGGCAAATGTTTTATGGCGGAATTCGTAAATGGAGATTTCTCCTGGAAGCACAGGGGAGGGGCACTGCCTGTGAGAGCAAGCTGGCTTGGCAGAACTGGAAAAACCAGAAATTCAACCTTGTGCTGGAGGAAAACCACACCCCTTTGGGGCCAGAACATAACTCTAAAAAGATGAATAACTCATAGAGCGGACATGTGAAAATTGTATAAATGACACCATAATTCTTGTGATTTTTCTGCCCACCTTTTAAGAGGTTTTTAGAACCGGTGGCATGTTCAGGGGGGTTTTAGCGGAAAAGAGGATATTACTCAAAATGTGTGCATGTGAAAAATCTGACACTTCATCAACTAATGTCCATACTCCTTGCGCACATGTGTGTAAATTTGGGTTAATGTCCGAAATTGCGAAACCAGTTAAAAAGTGAAATATGTGCCATTTCTGAATGCAAGCCCTCAGGAAGAGCAGATTTGGACAGGGTATACCTCCTGTAATGCATGATGGGTGCATATGATTTTAAAACAATATGTACCTCTGCAAATATGTTTTTTTTATCAAATATAGATTATGTGCAATTTGACAGGGGAGTGTCCTCTCTGCAAGCCATAAAATGACATCGCTCTGACTCACAGTTCCTTCCCCAATCAAGTGAGAAATGGAAATTTGACCAATGGCAAGTGGAAAGGGGTAGGGTCTAGTGATGCTGCTCACAGACACCCATTTGAAAACACATAAAAGCAGAGAGACAGGACAGATAGGGACTTTCAAATCCATTTGCAGCTGGAAGCTCTGCCGGGAAAATCCATACTTTACCTCCATCAATCTCCAGAGAAAGCTGTGCAGAAAGATCCAGACTTTAAATCCCTCAATCTTCAGAATCCAGAGAGAGAGCAGACCCAGATCACTGTGAAGTGCAGAGACCAGAGTCCCGTCTAAAACCTGACCAGATCCATGGCGAGGCCCATTTCACTCAAGAATATAGTGTGAGTACCTAGAAAACTGTGCAGAACCAATCTCCTAGTTAAAATAATATAATTCAATCTAGCTTAATCTAAGTAGAACTGTCTCCTAACTGTCACCTGTCATTTGCAAAGCTGTCACCTGTCATTTTCTAGTTGCAAGCTGCACTTGTCTTTTTGAACTTTAAAATTTCAAATCTGAAAAACGACCTTTATTTAATCGCTCATATCTCCGTGACCGTTTGTGCTAGAGACTTGCAGTAACTTTAATCTGGAAGCTGAGATCCTAGGCTTTCCTAGGACCCCTGTAATCGCACCAGATGCATTCGCGAATTTTACCGCGATTTGCAAATTTCTCCACTTGCAAAAAGATAGCTGCTTTTGCTTTCCTCTGAAAGAAATTCGTTTGCCTCATAAAAACCATCCCTGCATCATTGCTAGTGTGAGCCTGGACTAATATTAACTAGATACCACTCACCCTGAACCTCTAGAGGGAATTAAAAGCATTTTAGCATATTTTTTCTTCATTTCCAGCACATTTAAAAGCATTTGGGCCTGTGTTTTCAACTTCTGTAGTCTAAGCTTGCTGGGGTGAACTGAATCACATTTAATTGCATTTCTGAGAACTGTGTGCCTTCCTTCCATTTCCTTGCATTGCATAAAAGGGGGGGGTGAATTGTCCAAGAAAGTGATTACATTGTCTTTTGCTGAAATCCTATCAAGTTATTTTCTGTACTGCATTTCATTCCACATTGCATCCATTTGAAACCATAAAAGTATTGTTGCTATCTTATCCATCCTATAACCACTCATCATTGATTATAAAGAAGTGTGCTAGTGCCAGACTATCCATTATTGATTACTGATCAGATTAAGTGTGATATTCAATTATTAATTTATTATAAAGCGTGATATATATATCTATTGTTTAAATTATCAATTAAACCTTTTAACTTGCAAAACAGAACTACTTCTTGGCTCAGTGGGGTCAGGAGGATTCCAAGAGAGGGGTGTTATATAGGGGTAGTCATCCAGAACGCATGAACTGGACATAAAGATATATCAATAAGGGTTTTCATTCAGTATTATAGACTAGGCGTTGACTTAGCTGTAGTGTTGAATTGAATCCTCTTACACTCCGCCCTGACCATCGTGAGCCGCTCCTCTTCCGCCCGCCGCCGCTCCGCACCTATCTGCTGGCCCAACCGCAGCCACACGGAAGACACTTCCTGTCCTGGATCCTCCTGCCCTCCGGCCGATGCCTGCCCCTCCGATGTTGATGGCCCCGAGCCATGATGCCTCCCACGTTGACTCTGCTGCTGCCTCCGACGCAACTGCCTCTGCCAGCACGACGGCATCCAGGCTGATGGAATCCACCGACGCCGTCGTGCACGTGCCCTGCCTGATGATGCCGGCACATCCTCCATCTGCTGGGGTACAGTTGCTGTGGTGTCCACCCCTGCTTGACCTCCGACTCCCGACTGTGGCAGGGATGGGATCCCCACCGAGCTGGCTGCATAGGTCAGGGCAGGTCCACAGGGGGCCCTGGTGGCATCTGGGCCGGAAGACGGCAAGGAGAACGACTGGCGTATAGCCTCCACAGAGGAGGAGAGGGCCGCCAGATTGGCCGACACATGCAGGAAACCCCCGAACATGGAAGATCCCAATTGGGCCACGTCGGCACGGTGCTCTTCGTGATGATGTGCGTGCTCCTCCCGGGAAGCACGCACGTCATCACGAATTGCACCCGCGTGCATCGCAACCCCAATCAGGACCTTCTCCATACGGACACGGGTCCCCTCGTCCGCAGGTGGAGGGGAGTCAGGTGACATGGACATCCCCTCTACCTGCGGAGGGGCCTGGGACGGGGCATCCCTGCTGGTGCATGGTGGTGCACTCACAGGGTCAGGGACAGCGACATGCACAGGCCCCTCCACGGTGACCTGTGCTGCCTCCTGCCCCTGGCCCTGGACTGCACCACTTGCACCAGCAGGGATGCCCCCACCAGGCCCCATGTGTGCCCCTGTGGCGGCCTCCTCCTCCTCTGTGGAAACCACCAACCTGGATGGCTCCTCACCGTCTTCCACCGTAGCAGGCCCCTGTGGGGGCTCACCCACCCCTTCCGCTGCAGCCGTGGGGGCATCCCCGCCGCCTTGCTCCACAGCGCCGTCTCCGCCCTCTTCTTCACTAGCCGCTGCGTAGAGGGAGACAAAGAACACAAGCATCAGGGTACTGTACAATGGTCCCCTAGACAGGAAGCAATAGCAGATGAGTACCACTGTCAAAGTACACTTCCATCATGTCCCTCCACAACACATGGGTCAGTCCAGGCAAAACACACACAGTAACAGGCATGGTGCATGCCATGGACATTTCCATACATGTCCAATGGACTCTTGAAACATACAATGATATGGAACTCACATGCATCATGGGTCATGCCTATCACATGCACACACTTCACCTCAGTCACATCCATCTGGCCCCATACACCCCAAACACAGCGGATACAAGGGTAACTAGGCTGCATCAGTGAATCTGTGCATTGTCACACACATGTGTCATGCATCCATGGCATGCACAAGTCACAGACACGCAGGTCAGGCACACAGACATGGCTACCATATATGTACCTGGCATCAGCACCCATCCCTCACCCCCACCCATGTCCAGGAACAGAGACTGGCATGCTCTCATGTTTAAAATCTGCATAGGGCTCCCCATGTGGCATTTAAACACATGCAACAACCATGTGGTTCACACATCACTGGTCGCACATGCATTACCATGATGTCCCTGCACACATACATGCATACATGGCCTATGTCACACATACAGGCAAGTATCAGAGAACCAGCACACCGCAACATGCCCTGTCTCACACAGCAATGCTTGGACACTTACCGCTCAACTCCAGACGGGTCTCCCTCTCAAGGATCTGGGCGTGGAGCGCTGGGCGTACGCGTTCCAGGACCCTCATCTGGATGGAACTCATGCGGCCCCGGCCCCCCTCCACGAGGCATCGGGCCTTCACGAGGGTCCTGGACCTCAAGTCCTTCCAGCGCTTCTTGATCTTCTGGACGTCGCGGGTTGCCACCCCCTCCGCGTTGATGGCAACCACACAGTCGGCCCAGATCCTCTCCCGTCCTTCCTTGCTGCTGCGGGACGATCCAAAGAGGGCATCATACTGCCCCAGGACATGCTCCACCAGGACACCAACTTCGGTGGCAGTGAAGCTGGTGCCCCTCTGCCCCTCTGGCCTGGGGTTGCCACTGGTGCCAGATGTGGAAGTGCCCGACATGGCAACCCCAGAGGCAGGTGTGGGTGGGCAACTGGGTCCTGGGGCTGGGCTGTGGAGCGATGTAATCCCAGTCGGGAGTCTTCAGTTCCAGCAGGGGTGGACACAGCAACTGGACCCCTGCCGATGGCTGATGTGCAGGCACCAAATGGCAGGGCACGGTGGCAGCAGGCAGGCAGGCAGGCAGGCAGCAGCAGATGGCACGTGGGAGGCTGCTCGGGGCACTGGGGGGCAGTAATTCGGCCTTCTGGGCAGGAGCGTGGTCTTCCGTGTGTTTTCGCGTGGCCAGCTTGATACGGAGTGATTTGGCACGTGAAAATCCTGCACGTCAGCGTGAAATTCGAGGAAAGGCCCTTAGCGCGTAAGCGCGTCAGCACGCATACGCGATTCTATTGGACCAAAGGCCCTCAGCGCGTAAGCGCGTCTGTGACGTGACCCGCACGGGTGTTTCCCACACAGCACGTGATGACGGAGCACACGTGGAAAGACTGCACGTCAGAGTGTCATCGCGTGTAATTGGACAAAAGTGCGCGTACACGCGATTGGCCTATGTACGTGTATTTCAGGGGTGCGCGGGCACTGACACACGCAAGTACATCAGCGCACCTGTATCCCGGGGTGCGCGGGAATTTCCACACGCTATTGGACTGGGTACTGGATTTCAGGGGTACGCGGGTCACACGCTCGCCTACAACACGCGCAATGCATAAATTTGCGCGCTAACAAAATAACAAGCTCAGACCCAGGATGAACATACCGTTCCTAGCAGCAGTGGCCGTGGGCTACCAAAGGAGGAGGAGGAGGATAGTCAGGGCCAGAATATTCACACCCAGAACCAGCCTTTTCGGGATGCCTGATGACCAGGTGTATGGGAGGTACAGGTTTCCACCACACATAATACTGGACCTGGTGAGTGAGTGGGAGGATGACCTCACATCACCCACCCTGTGCTCCCAAGCACTCAGCCCCCTGGAGAAGGTCCTCAATGTACTGCACTTCTTAGCCACTGGATCATTTCAGCGGACAAGTGCCATAGTGGGTGGGGTATCACAGGCCACCCAGTCACGCTGCCTATACCAGGTCTTGAACATCATCACTGCACGCCCATCAGTCCGCAGGCACATATACCTGCCCAGAACACCTGCAGAAAGGCATGCTGCCGCCCTGGATTTTTACGGTGTGGCACGATTCCCCAAAGTGCTAGGTGCCATCGACTGCACCCATGTGGCTCTACGTCCCCCCAGGGCATCAGAGCACATCTATAGGAACCGCAAGCACTGGCATTCCATCAACGTGCAGGTAGTATGTAATGCCAAGGGAATCATCACCTCAGTATATGCCAACTATCCCGGGTCCACCCACGACAGCTTCATTTACCGAATGTCCACCCTAAGCCGGGACCTAGAAGCTGGGCGGCATGGCGATACATGGCTGCTTGGTGAGTATGAATGCCACTGCACATGCATGCATGTCAGATACTGAGCAAGGTCACAACCCCACCAATGATACCAATCACCACCTCCACAGGGGACAGTGGGCCTCATTAGGACCCAGGCGGACTTCGCGGTGCTAAATGCACCGCGAAGCATGGCGGAAAGCCGCCGATAGCGCCATGGGGGTTGGCGGATTTACCGCCCCATTCCGACCTCGGCGGAGCGGTAAATCCCCAATCCCCATTCTGCCCTTCCCCATTCCCATTTTTGCCCCATAGGGTATAATGGGAGTGGGGAAGGAGTTAATTACGCCACCGTAAAATACGGTGGCGTAATTAACAACGAGGTCCCGTAGCGCCATGGTTTTCTCCGCCTGGTAAAACCAGGCGGAAAAGGCCGCCATGGCGCTACGGGAACTCGTAGTATGGCGGAGAGGTACGCCATGCACTACGCTGGCGTAATACCCTCTCCGCCAGGGTCCTAATGAGTCCCAGTGCCTACCCTCTCAGCCCCCACATGATGACGCCAATTCGGAACCCCACCACGCCACCCGAGGTAAGATATAACACAGCCCACATTACAACCCGGGGCATAGTGGAGCGCACATTCGGAGTGCTAAAGTCACGCTTTTGCTCCCTTGACCGTTCTGGCGGCCAGCTGTTATACGCTCCCCCAGTAGTGTGCAGGATCATAGTGGCAGCATGTGTCCTGCACAACGTTGCAACACGCCGAGGCCTGGCCGTGGACATGGTGGTGGCCCCACATCCCCAACCACATGCACAGCCGCTGCGCATGGGAGGGGAAAGGGCACGGGGGGAGGCAGCCCGTACACAGCTAGTGGCTAATTACTTCACATAGAAATCACACCCCTGTGGAGTGCACACTGCCCTGGCACATTCCATCTGACAATCAATGATGACTCAACCTGACACTGATCCTGAATGTCTGGAGAATCAACCGTGAAAACCATATCAGCCCGAGATTGTTCACCTGGAAGTGTTACAATGTGTGCATCCCTACCCACACAGACACCACCAAGGCAGTTTTGTGAAGAAACACATCCAAGCAGCTAAAATGAACACCCACTTGCAAAATGCAACAAGAGGACAGTGCCATGTCAGCCAACCCATCCCCAGCACCGCCACACGACACACCGTGCCATGTCATGCTATTTGCAGGTAAACAAAGTAATCCCCACAACATGACACAAGTGTCACAATGTACAGTGTCCCTAATTGAAACTTGCAACACCTGCAATGCTCACAGTAATGCAGGACCAAAAACAAACTTGAGCAGGTACTACCATTAACATGACATGACAAATGTAATACATTAGTAGTCTCACCACCTGGAAATGCCTCCACTCCCACCACTTCCAACTGTACAGTGTTGGCGCCATGTAGAGTTGTAGGTGCACTGCTGCCAACATGGACCCCATCTCCAAACTAGAGGGCCTTGTGTAGACATGAGGAAGGTACCTGCAAATTGGGAGGTAGACACAGATGATGAGTTACACATCAATGCAACATGCAGTGTACAACACGACAGCAATATGCACTAGGAATGTATACACAGTATTGACTAGACTACCCACACATGTAGTGGGAGTCCAATGTCACCATGTACGTCAATGTCACTTGGGCACACCCTTTGCAAGCCATGGAAACGGGAAGCAGAAGGGGTGTGTGTGACTCAAACCCAAGCATCTGAACCAAATACATGACAAGCCTGCATGTGCCCAGCTACAATGCAGCGTATGCCCACAGGAACCACGGAAGGCAACAAATTGTCCCAAAAAAATTGGGAAAAATAAAAATAAAAATAAAAATAAAAATAAAAAAAAATAAAAAATGGCCATTGATGGGCCCGGGGGTGTTGGGGAGGCCACCCAGGAGGTCCGAGAACAGGGTGCACACCAAAACCCACCTGTCTGGATCCTGGGAAAAAAAACACCTCCATGGGCTTATGGCCCACACGGCTACCCTATTGTGGGAGTATCACTGCTGTCGCTATTATCACCCTGTGCAGCTGCATCCGGAGGTGGTTGCACTATGGGAGGCAGCCCACGCAAGGCCCTAGTCTGCTCCTCCATGGCTGCAAGCATGCGGGTGTGGTAGGTCTCGTTCTGGAGGATGAGTGTGCGGAGGTCCCCATGCAACAACTCATGGGATGCCCGGACCTCCACCCTCGTTGCCTGCATCTCAGCTGAGAGCGCACGGGTGAGACGCTCCAGCTGCTGTTCTGTCCTTTGGTGTGTTGAAGCCTCAAGCTCAACAAGAGTCATCCTGAGGTGAAGGAGCTCCTGCCTCAGGGCTTCCCTGTGGCCCTGGGACTCTATGGAGATGGCCTCCTGCAGAGTCGCCAGTGCCGCCCGCCTGTCCCTGTTGGACGCCAACATGTCCTCCCTGTGTGACTCGCAGATGGAGTCGGTTGCCTGATGTAGTCGCTCCATCAGCCTTTCAGGGGGGACAATGGAAGTGGCCACCCTATCCATGGCCTGAGCCATCATCTCAGATGATGCTGCCTGTTGGGTTGTCATACCGTAAATGGATTGCTCCCATGCGGTATTGCCAGGTGGCGTACGGCCACCACGTCGGCGGGCACCACACCTGTCTGGGGCAAGGCGAACTGCGCCTTGCTGTGCCGGCACTGCCTGAGGCTGCAGGACTGCATTCCCCCTCTGATCTGCTGGCCCAGGAACAGGATCAGATGTCGCGGAGTGTGACCCTGCATCCGTAACCACCAAAGGCGTAGCTGCCAACACTGACATCCCCATTGAGGGTTCTAACCCTGGTGCAGGTGGGTGGGACAGAACAGAATCCCTCCCTCGAACACTCACCTGCGACGGCACGTAGGTCTCATCATCCGAATCAACACCTCAGTACAGCTCGGGGGAGGTGCAGCCAGAGACACCCCTTGAGAGCACGACCTGCAGCACTTGTGGGTTCTCACCCACCACCACACCACGTCCCTCACTGGTGGTTGGTCGGCCCTCGGACCCCTCCTGGGTCTGCACCATCTCCACAACCCCAGCAGTTTCAGGTGCGTCTTCCCCTGCAAAGACATAAAAACAAAGAAATGGAAACAGGCATTAGCACCATGGCACACAATGAGGGCTGAGAAGCAAGAGAACCAGTACTTGATTGACACATGTCCCACATGACTAAAACCCTCCCATGCATGCACCCTCACTACCATCTCGTTATCATGTCCGGACACATACTCGACAAGTGCATTCAGTTCGTCATCCGTGAAGCTGGGCTTCCTCGACGGGCCGGACTGTGTAGCCGTGTCTGGGGCATCAGCCTGTGCCGGACGAGCACTCTTCCTCTTCCGCTTGGAAGGTGGTGGTGATCCTGAGTGTCCTGCGCCGCTCTGGACACTAGGGGCAGGAGCCCTGGTGGACTCTGTATCAGGAGTGTGGGATTGCACACTCAGCATGGGAGTTGGTGCAGGCATTGGCTCAAGTGTAATGGTGTCAGGGCGAATGTCAGCAGGATGGACTAGGACCGACACTGTCCTGGCTGGGTGTGTGAGAGCTGGGGTGAATGGAGCTGCAGCTGCCCCTGCAGCCTCTCCGCCCTGCCTACTTGGGGCAGCAGATGACCTTGCTGCCCCAGATGCACGTGGCATGATGACATCAACGTGCACCAGCGCACGTGTCATAGGCCTGCTGACCTGGAAGTCAGCTATGGAGTCAGCCAGGTCTGGTGCCACAATGGGCTGGTCCAACAAGGGCTGAGCATGGATGGTGTCAGCCACATCAGCCTCAACGGGGGGGGATTATGGGTGCCCTTGACTGGTCCTCCACACATGGGGGGACAGGCTCACCCTGCAAGTAACGACCACGTCCCCTACCGGATCCACCACGGCCACCACTTGTGGCTCTTCCACCTTTGCCACCCTTACGGAATCCTCGCCTCCCAGCCATGGGACTGATGTTAATGTGCGTATGAGAGTGGCTGTAAACTATTGTCCTGGGCAATTGGGGGTCAAAGGGGTTGGGTACCAGATGGTAATTGTACCCTAGTGCTCTAGCAAGGCTGAATGTAACCCCCGGGGAAAGATGACGGGTCACGCTACGCACAGGAGGCCCAAAAAAGGGAGATGACGTGCACGCAACCCCTCCTAGACCACGTGTGCAGAAAGAAAAACCTGCACTACGCTGTGGCACCCAGTAACACAAGAATGAACGTATGCGTGTCACACGCAGCCTAGAATGACCTCTGAAGGGGTAGGCTACACACGGGGCAAGCACAGATGTTAGATACGTGCGTGACTCACCGTCTGCCAGGTAAAAGAGCGTGAAAAAGGAGCGCGTTTGGTTGGCAACACCCCCGCCAAAAGAAGATTTGTACGCTGTCTGAGGAGACAGGACAACAGTAGAAGGGAACACTGTTTGAGGGAACAGGCCCAGGTAAACCAGTAAAAGAGAAAAAAGAGAAAAAGCAGTCAGAGGTAACAGGGAGTACGAACTTGAAACGCCGTGAAGTAAATCGCGTGTGAAACGACAAGAAGTACAGAATTCACCCACTCACTCTCCACGAAAAGCACGTACAAGGAAATGGTGTTCTACACCTACCTTTTATGCAGGCCCACACGTCCAGCGTCACTTACCCGGCGTGTACGCGCTAGGGCCATTTCCACCAATTACACGCTTTGTCACTTCTGCATGTAGGGCCATTTCCACCAATTACACGCTTTGTCACTTCTGCGTGTAGGGCCATTTCCACCAATTACACGCTTTGTCACTTCTGCATGTAGGTCCATTTTCACCAATTACACGCTTTGTCACTGCCGCGTGTACGCGCTAGGCCCATTCCCACCAATTACACGCTTTGACACTCGGACGTGTCTTTCATTTTTTTCACACGCAACATTTTCCAACGTGTGCCCAATTCAACGTGCACATGACTTCATAGACGCGCATACGCTGGCGACGCGTTTACGCGCTAAGGGCCTTTCCTCGAATTACACGCAGACGTGTTGGATTTTCACGTGCCAAATCACTCCGTATCAAGCTGGCCACGCGTTCACACACGGAAGACCACGCTCCTGCCCAGAAGGCCAAATCACTGCCCCCCAGAGCCCTGAGCACGCTCCCACCTGCCATCTGCTGCTGCCTGAATGCCTGCTGTCCACGTGCCCTGCCATTTGCTGCCTGCACATCAGCCAGGGGTGCTGTTGCTGTGGCCACCCCTGCTGGAACCGAAGACTCCCGACTGATTTTCCATCGCCCCACAGCCCAGCCCCAGGACCCAGTTGCCCACCCACTCCTGCCTCTGGGGTTGCCATGTCGGGCACTGCAACATCTGGCACCAGTGGCAACCCCCGGCCAAGGAGGCAGAGGGGCACCAGCTTCACTGCCACCGAAGTTGGTGTCCTGGTGGAGCATGTCCTGGGGCAGTATGATGCCCTCTTCGGAAGGTTGCGCGCCGACAAGGAAGGACGGACTCGGATCTGGATGGACATCGTGACTGCCATCAACGCCGAGGAGGTGGCAGTCTGCGACTACGAATGTGTCAGGAAGCGCTGGGAGGACTTCAGGTCCAGGACCCTCAACAAGGCCTGGCGCCTCCTGAAGGCAGCGGATGCTAAGGGGCGCCGGGGCCACTTGTCGGAAGATCAGATGAGGGTCCTGGAACGCATATCCCCAGCGCTCCACACCCAGGTCCTTGAGAAGCAGACCCGTCTGGAGTCGAGCGGTAAGTGTACATGCATACTGATTGTAAGCTGTGCGTGTGGTGGTGTGCCAGGAGTGTGCAGGTTGAACATGTATTTTTATGTGGCCAAGTAGGGGGGGGTGTACAGGGCCGTGAGGGTGACACATGCGAGGGGTCTCATGTGTGACACATGGATGGTGCTTGTGTGTGTGGGCTTGCATGGCACAGGATGTGGAGGAATGATTGTCAGGTGTGACATGGATGTCGATCAAAACACTGCGACAGTTGGCGGAGGTGTACACATGCATGCAAGTTTGGTGTTGTGTGTGCATGTGTAGTGTACTCCCTATGTTGCATGTGATGTGTGGATGACCTTTGGCTGCTCATGCTGTTGTATGTGAATGGATGGTGCTGGCTGTTGCATTATGGCTGTGGTATGGCTCATGTGTGCAAGTTGAAATGACATGTGTGTTGGGGATTGTGATGCCATGTCTGAGGTTTACCAATGCCACTCATGTATAACTGTCATGTGTGTATGAGTCCATTTTACAGTGCCCTGATGCCTGTGTTTTCTTTCTCCCTGTCTGCAGCGTCAACTGATGAAGAGGGCGGAGAAGGTGCTGTGGAGCACAGCGGCAGGGGTCGCACCACCAGCCGGAGACGCAAGGCCCGGATCCCCTCCCAGGTTGTGATCTCGTCGGGGAGTGAGGAGTCCGGTGCCGCGTCCCAGGCCGCAGCTGCCGAGGGGAGGTCCAAGAGGCGGAAGGTTGGAGTTGGACTCCTCGGCAGCAGAAGGGGCAGCTGGGACCCCACAGGGCCCAACGGGGGAAGATGGCACGGAGTCATCCAGGTTGGTGGGGGGTTTGGTGGAGGAGGAGGCCGTGCAAGCGACAGTGGCGGGGTCTGGAGGTGGGGATTCCACTGGTGCTAGTGGTGCAGTGCAGGATCAGGGACAGGAGGCAGCACAGGCCGCCGCGGAGGTGCCTGTGTGTAATCCTGTCCCTGCTCCTGTCACTGCATCATCTTGCACCAGCGGGGATGCCTACCTCCAGACCCGTTCTCAAGGAGAGGATTGGCTTACGACACCTGGCCTTCCACTCCCTGCGGATGTGGCTATCCTGCACCAGGTTGTGCCTGTCCAGGGTGGGGTGGCGTTGCGTCAACGGGCCATGCGAGCTGACCTGCAGTCTTTTCATGATGAGTCTGCACGTCTTCTCGCATGGGTCGTTGACCGCGTTGACCCACTGGGACATCTCACCAGGGCTGGATTCCTCCGTTTCCTGGACCTTGTTCCGACCCCCTTCTCCACAGAACCCCCTATGCCCCAGTCGTCCTCCATGCCATCTTCCCACCCATGTGTCACCTGGGTGCCCTGTGGAGCTGCCTCCCACCGTGCGGCCAGGCTGGTGGACAACAGATCCCTGCCACAGTCGGGAGTCGGACGTCCAGCAGGGGTGGCCACGTCAACGACTGCACCCCAGCTGGAGGAGGATGTGCAGGCACCATCGGACAGGGCACATGGACAGCAGCAGCTGCAGCAGCAGGAGGCTGTAGGTGGGAGCCACGATAGCTCGGGGCCTTCTACATCGGAGGGGCAGGCATCGGCCGGAGGGCAGGAGGACCCTGGACGGGAAGTGTCTTCCGTGTGGCAGCGGTTGGGCCACGCCATAGATGCGGAGCGGCGGCAGGCAGAAGAGGCGCGGCTCACGATAGTCAGGGCGGAGAACTCCATGCGGAGGGCCCTGAGGCGGGCCGAGTGCCTCGAGGCAATCCGCAGGGAGTTGGAGGTGAACATGTCGGCGTCCCTGCGGACCCTCGGGGCCATGGAACAGGACCACCTCCGGGACATAGACGAGGAGTTCGATGATGCCCTGGCCCGGAACACCACTAAGTAAGCCGCTGGACTGGGCCGCCGCCATTGTATATAGTTATTTAGTGATAGATTTCCTTTGCAGTTTATTTTTCTTTGGAGTCGACGGACACTGCTCCACCTTTTGTATATAGTTCCATTTTAGATAGGTTTTTTGGTAGGTTTCATTTCTTCTCTTGGGATGATGGACCCTGAATACTTTGTACATAGTTGGACTTTGGATTTGGATATTTTTTTAACTATGAATATTTTTTGCCATGGAGCAATGGTTTTCTGTTTCTTTTTTAACTTCATTTACTTTTCATGGACTTGAACTTTGGAAGATATTTTTTCGTATTGTCATTTATTTATTTCATTTTGAAAAGAGACAGCCTGCTTAATTTTTTAATTATTTTACTTGTGTATTTTGGTTGATTTTGATAGCCATTGCTGTTGTTTTTAATACATTATTTTGATTTTTTCATTCTTCAATGTGTGGTTTCATCTCATTGTTTTCATGCATGTCATGATATGTGTTTTCAGGTTCCCTTGCAACCATTGTGTGTGTGTGAGACACATGTGTTGATTTACATTGTTTCCATTGGAGTAGTATCATGGGCACATGTAATACTTGGTTGTGTCTTTGGGCTGTGGTGGCTGGCCATGAGGCACATGCTTGAGGATTGTCAGGGCCTGTGGGCAGGGGGACATGAGTGGGGGCCTGGTGGAGGCTGCCCCTGGTGGCTGGGGGGTGGGGGTGCAGGGAGACATGAGTTGGACATGGGTGGGGGCCTGGTGGAGGGTGCCCCTGCACTGCTGGGGGGTGGGGGTGGTGGGAGACATGAGTGGGGGCCTGGTGGAGGGTGCCCCTGGATGCTGGGGGGTGGGGGAGGTGGGAGATATGAGTGGGGGCCTGGTGGAGGGTGCCCCTGGATGCTGGGGGGTGGGGGTGGTGGGAGACATGAGTGGGGGCCTGGTGGAGGGTGCCCCTGGTGGCTGGGGGGTGGGGATGGTGGTAGACATGAGTGGGGGCCTGGTGGAGGCTGCCCCTGCACTGCTGGGGGGTGGTGGGAGACATGTGTGGGGGCCTGGTGGAGGGTGCCCCTGGTGGCTGGGGGGTGGGGGTGGTGGGAGACACGGGGGGGCCTGGTGGAGGGTGCCCCTGCACTGCTGGGGTGGGGGTGGTGGGAGACATGGGTGGGGGCCTGGTGGAGGGTGCCCCTGGTGGCTGGGGGGTGGGGGTGGTGGGAGACATGAGTGGGGGCCTGGTGGAGGCTGCCCCTGCACTGCTGGGGGGTGGGGGTGGTGGGAGACATGAGTGGGGGCCTGGTGGAGGGTGCCCCTGCACTGCTGGGGGGTGGGGGTGGTGGGAGACATGGGTGGGGGCCTGGTGGAGGATGCCCCTGGTGGCTGGGGGGTGGGGGTGGTGGTAGACATGAGTGGGGGCCTGGTGGAGGCTGCCCCTGCACTGCTGGGGGGTGGGGGTGGTGGGAGACATGAGTGGGGGCCTGGTGGAGGGTGCCCCTGGTGGCTGGGGGGTGGGGGTGGTGGGAGACATGGGTGGGGGCCTGATGGAGGCTGCCCCTGCACTGCTGGGGGGTGGGGGTGGTGGGAGACATGAGTGGGGGCCTGGTGGAGGGTGCCCCTGGTGGATGGGGGGTGGGGGTGGTGGGAGACATGGGTGGGGGCCTGGTGGAGGGTGCCCCTGGTGGCTGGGGGTGGGGGTGGTGGGAGACATGAGTGGGGGCCTGGTGGAGGCTGCCCCTGGTGGCTGGGGGGTGGGGGTGGTGGGAGACATGAGTGGGGGCCTGGTGGAGGGTGCCCCTGGATGCTGGGGGGTGGGGGTGGTGGGAGACATGAGTGGGGGCCTGGTGGAGGGTGCCCCTGGATGCTGGGGGGTGGGGGTGATAGGGGACATGGGTGGGGGCCTGGTGGAGGCTGCCCCTGGATGCTGGGGGGTGGGGGTGGTGGGAGACATGAGTGGGGGCCTGGTGGAGGGTGCCCCTGGATGCTGGGGGGTGGGGGTGGTGGGAGACATGAGTGGGGGCTTGGTGGAGGGTGCCCCTGGTGGCTGGGGGGTGGGGGTGGTGGTAGACATGAGTGGGGGCCTGGTGGAGGCTGCCCCTGCACTGCTGGGGGGTGGGGGCGGTGGGAGACATGAGTGGGGACCTGGTGGAGGGTGTCCCTGGTGGCTGGGGGGTGGGGGTGGTGGGAGACATGGGTGGGGGCCTGGTGGAGGGTGCCCCTGGTGGCTGGGGGGTGGGGGTGGTGGGAGACATGAGTGGGGGCCTGGTGGAGGGTGCCCCTGCACTGCTGGGGGGTGGGGGTGGTGGGAGACATGAGTGGGGGCCTGGTGGAGGGTGCCCCTGGATGCTGGGGGGTGGGGGTGATAGGGGACATGGGTGGGGGCCTGGTGGAGGCTGCCCCTGGATGCTGGGGGGTGGGGGGGGTGGGAGACATGAGTGGGGGCCTGGTGGAGGGTGCCCCTGGATGCTGGGGGGTGGGGGTGGTGGGAGACATGAGTGGGGGCCTGGTGGAGGGTGCCCCTGGTGGCTGGGGGGTGGGGGTGGTGGTAGACATGAGTGGGGGCCTGGTGGAGGCTGCCCCTGCACTGCTGGGGGGTGGGGTGGTGGGAGACATGAGTGGGGGCCTGGTGGAGGGTGCCCCTGGTGGCTGGGGTGTGGGGGTGGTGGGAGACATGGGTGGGGGCCTGGTGGAGGCTGCCCCTGCACTGCTGGGGTCTGGGGGTGGTGGGAGACATGAGTGGGGGCCTGGTGGAGGGTGCCCCTGGTGGCTGTGGGGTGGGGGTGGTGGGAGACATGGGTGGGGGCCTGGTGGAGGGTGCCCCTGCACTGCTGGGGGGTGGGGGTGGTGGGAGACATGGGTGGGGGCCTGGTGGAGGGTGCCCCTGGTGGCTGGGGGGTGGGGGTGGTGGGAGACATGAGTGGGGGCCTGGTGGAGGCTGCCCCTGCACTGCTGGGGGGTGGGGGGGTGGGAGACATGAGTGGGGGCCTGGTGGAGGGTGCCCCTGGTGGATGGGGGGTGGGGGTGGTGGGAGACATGAGTGGGGGCCTGGTGGAGGGTGCCCCTGGTGGCTGGGGGGTGGGGGTGGTGAGAGACATGAGTGGGGGCCTGGTGGAGGGTGCCCCTGCACTGCTAGGGGGTGGGGGTGGTGGGAGACATGAGTGGGGGCCTGGTGGAGGGTGCCCCTGGATGCTGGGGGGTGGGGGTGATAGGGGACATGGGTGGGGGCCTGGTGGAGGCTGCCCCTGGATGCTGGGGGGTGGGGGTGGTGGGAGACATGAGTGGGGGCCTGGTGGAGGGTGCCCCTGGATGCTGGGGAGTGGGGGTGGTGGGAGACATGAGTGGGGGCCTGGTGGAGGGTGCCCCTGGTGGCTGGGGGGTGGGGGTGTGGTAGACATGAGTGGGGGCCTGGTGGAGGCTGCCCCTGCACTGCTGGGGGGTGGGGGTGGTGGGAGACATGAGTGGGGGCCTGGTGGAGGGTGCCCCTGGTGGCTGGGGGGTGGGGGTGGTGGGAGACATGGGTGGGGGCCTGGTGGAGGCTGCCCCTGCACTGCTGGGGGGTGGGGTGGTGGGAGACATGAGTGGGGGCCTGGTGGAGGGTGCCCCTGGTGGCTGGGGGGTGGGGGTGGTGGGAGACATGGGTGGGGCCTGGTGGAGGCTGCCCCTGCACTGCTGGGGGGTGAGGGTGGTGGGAGACATGGGTGGGGGCCTGGTGGAGGGTGCCCCTGGTGGCTGGGGGGTGGGGGTGGTGGGAGACATGAGTGGGGGCCTGGTGGAGGCTGCCCCTGCACTGCTGGGGGGTGGGGGTGGTGGAAGACATGAGTGGGGGCCTGGTGGAGGGTGCCCCTGGTGCCTGGGGGGTGGGGGTGGTGGGAGACATGAGTGGGGGCCTGGTGGAGGGTGCCCCTGGTGGCTGGGGGGTGGGGGTGGTGGGAGACATGGGTGGGGGCGTGGTGGAGGGAGCCCCTGGTGGCTGGGGGGTGGGGGTGGTGGGAGACATGAGTGGGGGCCTGGTGGAGGGTGCCCCTGGATGCTGGGGGGTGGGGGTGATAGGGGACATGGGTGGGGGCCTGGTGGAGGCTGCCCCTGGTGGCTGGGGGTTGGGGGTGCAGGGAGACATGAGTTGGACATGGGTGGGGGCCTGGTGGAGGGTGCCCCTGCACTGCTGGGGGGTGGGGGTGGTGGGAGACATGAGTGGGGGCCTGGTGGAGGGTGCCCCTGGTGGCTGGGGGGTGGGGGTGGTGGGAGACATGGGTGGGGGCCTGGTGGAGGCTGCCCCTGCACTGCTGGGGGGTGGGGGTGGTGGGAGAAATGAGTGGGGGCCTGGTGGTGGCTGCCCCTGGTGGCTGGGGGGTGGGGGTGGTGGGAGACATGAGTGGGGGCCTGGTGGAGGGTGCCCCTGGATGCTGGGGGGTGGGGGTGGTGGGAGACATGAGTGGGGGCCTGGTGGAGGGTGCCCCTGGATGCTGGGGGGTGGGGGTGGTGGGAGACATGAGTGGGGGCCTAGTGGAGGGTGCCCCTGGTGGCTGGGGGGTGGGGATGGTGGTAGACATGAGTGGGGGCCTGGTGGAGGCTGCCCCTGCACAGCTGGGGGGTGGGGGTGGTGGGAGACATGTGTGGGGGCCTGGTGGAGGGTGCCCCTGGTGGCTGGGGGGTGGGGGTGGTGGGAGACATGGGGGGCCTGGTGGAGGGTGCCCCTGCACTGCTGGGGTGGGGGTGGTGGGAGACATGGGTGGGGGCCTGGTGGAGGGTGCCCCTGGTGGCTGGGGGGTGGGGGTGGTGGGAGACATGAGTGGGGGCCTGGTGGAGGCTGCCCCTGCACTGCTGGGGGGTGGGGGTGGTGGGAGACATGAGTGGGGGCCTGGTGGAGGGTGCCCCTGCACTGCTGGGGGGTGGGGGTGGTGGGAGACATGAGTGGGGGCCTGGTGGAGGGTGCCCCTGGTGGCTGGGGGGTGGGGGTGGTGGTAGACATGAGTGGGGGCCTGGTGGAGGCTGCCCCTGCACTGCTGGGGGGTGGGGGTGGTGGGAGACATGAGTGGGGGCCTGGTGGAGGGTGCCCCTGGTGGCTGGGGGGTGGGGGTGGTGGGAGACATGGGTGGGGGCCTGATGGAGGCTGCCCCTGCACTGCTGGGGGGTGGGGGTAGTGGGAGACATGAGTGGGGGCCTGGTGGAGGGTGCTCCTGGTGGATGGGGGGTGGGGGTGGTGGGAGACATGGGTGGGGGCCTGGAGGAGGGTGCCCCTGGTGGCTCGGGGGTGGGGGTGGTGGGAGACATGAGTGGGGGCCTGGTGGAGGCTGCCCCTGGTGGCTGGGGGGTGGGGGTGGTGGGAGACATGAGTGGGGGCCTGGTGGAGGGTGCCCCTGGATGCTGGGGGGTGGGGGTGGTGGGAGACATGAGTGGGGGCCTGGTGGAGGGTGCCCCTGGATGCTGGGGGGTGGGGGTGGTGGGAGACATGAGTGGGGGCCTGGTGGAGGGTGCCCCTGGATGCTGGGGGGTGGGGGTGATAGGGGACATGAGTGGGGGCCTGGTGGACGGTGCCCCTGGTGGCTGGGGGGTGGGGGTGGTGGGAGAAATTAGTGGGGGCCTGGTGGAGGGTGCCCCTGGATGCTGGGGGGTGGGGGTGGTGGGAGACATGAGTGGGGGCCTGGTGGAGGGTGCCCCTGGTGGCTGGGGGGTGGGGGTGGTGGTAGGCATGAGTGGGGGCCTGGTGGAGGCTGCCCCTGCACTGCTGGGGGGTGGGGGTGGTGGGAGACATGAGTGGGGGCCTGGTGGACGGTGCCCCTGGTGGCTGGGGGGTGGGGGTGGTGGGAGACATGGGTGGGGGCCTGGTGGAGGCTGCCCCTGCACTGCTGGGGTGTGGGGGTGGTGGGAGACATGAGTGGGGGCCTGGTGGAGGGTGCCCCTGGTGGCTGGGGGGTGGGGGTGGTGGGAGACATGGGTGGGGGCCTGGTGGAGGGTGCCCCTGCACTGCTGGGGGGTGGGGGTGGTGGGAGACATGGGTGGGGGCCTGGTGGAGGGTGCCCCTGGTGGCTGGGGGGTGGGGGTGGTGGGAGACATGAGTGGGGGCCTGGTGGAGGCTGCCCCTGCACTGCTGGGGGGTGGGGGTGGTGGGAGACATGAGTGGAGGCCTGGTGGAGGGTGCCCCTGGTGGCTGGGGGGTGGGGGTGGTGGGAGACATGAGTGGGGGCCTGGTGGAGGGTGCCCCTGCACTGCTGGGGGGTGGGGGTGGTGGGAGACATGAGTGGGGGCCTGGTGGAGGGTGCCCCTGGATGCTGGGGGGTGGGGGTGATAGGGGACATGGGTGGGGGCCTGGTGGAGGCTGCCCCTGGATGCTGGGGGGTGGGGGTGGTGGGAGACATGAGTGGGGGCCTGGTGGAGGGTGCCCCTGGATGCTGGGGGGTGGGGGTGGTGGGAGACATGAGTGGGGGCCTGGTGGAGGGTGCCCCTGGTGGCTGGGGGGTGAGGGGGTGGTAGACATGAGTGGGGGCCTGGTGGAGGCTGCCCCTGCACTGCTGGGGGGTGGGGGTGGTGGGAGACATGAGTGGGGGCCTGGTGGAGGGTGCCCCTGGTGGCTGGGGGGTGGGGGTGGTGGGAGACATGGGTGGGGGCCTGGTGGAGGCTGCCCCTGCACTGCTGGGGGGTGGGGGTGGTGGGAGACATGAGTGGGGGCCTGGTGGAGGGTGCCCCTGGTGGCTGGGGGGTGGGGGTGGTGGGAGACATGGGTGGGGGCCTGGTGGAGGATGCCCCTGCACTGCTGGGGGGTGGGGGTGGTGGGAGACATGGGTGGGGGCCTGGTGGAGGGTGCCCCTGGTGGCTGGGGGGTGGGGGTGGTGGGAGACATGAGTGGGGGCCTGGTGGAGGCTGCCCCTGCACTGCTGGGGGGTGGGGGTGGTGGAAGACATGAGTGGGGGCCTGGTGGAGGGTGCCCCTGGTGCCTGGGGGGTGGGGGTGGTGGGAGACATGAGTGGGGGCCTGGTGGAGGGTGCCCCTGGTGGCTGGGGGGTGGGGGTGGTGGGAGACATGGGTGGGTCCTGGTGGAGGGAGCCCCTGGTGGCTGGGGGGTGGGGGTGGTGGGAGACATGAGTGGGGGCCTGGTGGAGGGTGCCCCTGGATGCTGGGGGGTGGGGGTGATAGGGGACATGGGTGGGGGCCTGGTGGAGGCTGCCCCTGGTGGCTGGGGGGTGGGGGTGGTGGGAGACATGGGTGGGGGCCTGGTGGAAGCTGCCCCTGCACTGCTGGGGTTGGGGGTGGTGGGAGAAATGAGTGGGGGCCTGGTGGAGGCTGCCCCTGGTGGCTGGGGGGTGGGGGTGGTGGGAGACATGAGTGGGGGCCTGGTGGAGGGTGCCCCTGGATGCTGGGGGGTGGGGGTGGTGGGAGACATGAGTGGGGGCCTGGTGGAGGGTGCCCCTGGATGCTGGGGGGTGGGGGTGCAGGGAGACATGAGTTGGACATGGGTGGGGGCCTGGTGGAGGGTGCCCCTGCACTGCTGGGGGGTGGGGGTGGTGGGAGACATGGGTGGGGGCCTGGTGGAGGATGCCCCTGGTGGCTGGGGGGTGGGGGTGGTGGGAGACATGGGTGGGGGCCTGGTGGAGGCTGCCCCTGCACTGCTGGGGGGTGGGGGTGGTGGGAGACATGAGTGGGGGCCTGGTGGAGGGTGCCCCTGGATGCTGGGGGGTGGGGGTGGTGGGAGACATGAGTGGGGGCCTGGTGGAGGCTGCCCCTGGTGGCTGGGGGGTGGGGGTGGTGGGAGACATGAGTGGGGGCCTGGTGGAGGGTGCCCCTGGATGCTGGGGGGTGGGGGTGGTGGGAGACATGAGTGGGGGCCTGGTGGAGGGTGCCCCTGGTGGCTGGGGGGTGGGGGTGGTGGGAGACATGGGTGGGGGCCTGGTGGAGGATGCCCCTGCACTGCTGGGGGGTGGGGGTGGTGGGAGACATGGGTGGGGGCCTGGTGGAGGGTGCCCCTGGTGGCTGGGGGGTGGGGGTGGTGGGAGACATGAGTGGGGGCCTGGTGGAGGCTGCCCCTGCACTGCTGGGGGGTGGGGGTGGTGGAAGACATGAGTGGGGGCCTGGTGGAGGATGCCCCTGGTGCCTGGGGGGTGGGGGTGGTGGGAGACATGAGTGGGGGCCTGGTGGAGGGTGCCCCTGGTGGCTGGGGGGTGGGGGTGGTGGGAGACATGGGTGGGGGCCTGGTGGAGGGAGCCCCTGGTGGCTGGGGGGTCGGGGTGGTGGGAGACATGAGTGGGGGCCTGGTGGAGGGTGCCCCTGGATGCTGGGGGGTGGGGGTGATAGGGGACATGGGTGGGGGCCTGGTGGAGGCTGCCCCTGGTGGCTGGGGGTTGGGGGTGCAGGGAGACATGAGTTGGACATGGGTGGGGGCCTGGTGGAGGGTGCCCCTGCACTGCTGGGGGGTGGGGGTGGTGGGAGACATGAGTGGGGGCCTGGTGGAGGGTGCCCCTGGTGGCTGGGGGGTGGGGGTGGTGGGAGACATGGGTGGGGGCCTGGTGGAGGCTGCCCCTGCACTGCTGGGGTTGGGGGTGGTGGGAGAAATGAGTGGGGGCCTGGTGGAGGCTGCCCCTGGTGGCTGGGGGGTGGGGGTGGTGGGAGACATGAGTGGGGGCCTGGTGGAGGGTGCCCCTGGATGCTGGGGGGTGGGGGTGGTAGGAGACATGAGTGGGGGCCTGGTGGAGGGTGCCCCTGGATGCTGGGGGGTGGGGGTGCAGGGAGACATGAGTTGGACATGGGTGGGGGCCTGGTGGAGGGTGCCCCTGCACTGCTGGGGGGTGGGGGTGGTGGGAGACATGGGTGGGGGCCTGGTGGAGGATGCCCCTGGTGGCTGGGGGGTGGGGGTGGTGGGAGACATGGGTGGGGGCCTGGTGGAGGCTGCCCCTGCACTGCTGGGGGGTGGGGGTGGTGGGAGACATGAGTGGGGGCCTGGTGGAGGGTGCCCCTGGATGCTGGGGGGTGGGGGTGGTGGGAGACATGAGTGGGGGCCTGGTGGAGGCTGCCCCTGGTGGCTGGGGGGTGGGGGTGGTGGGAGACATGAGTGGGGGCCTGGTGGAGGGTGCCCCTGGATGCTGGGGGGTGGGGGTGGTGGGAGACATGAGTGGGGGCCTGGTGGAGGGTGCCCCTGGATGCTGGGGGGTGGGGGTGCAGGGAGACATGAGTTGGACATGGGTGGGGGCCTGGTGGAGGGTGCCCCTGCACTGCTGGGGGGTGGGGGTGGTCGGAGACATGGGTGGGGGCCTGGTGGAGGGTGCCCCTGGTGGCTGGGGGGTGGGGGTGGTGGGAGACATGAGTGGGGGCCTGGTGGAGGGTGCCCCTGGTGGCTGGGGGGTGGGGGTGGTGGGAGACATGGGTGGGGGCCTGGTGGAGGCTGCCCCTGCACTGCTGGGGGGTGGGGGTGGTGGGAGACATGAGTGGGGGCCTGGTGGAGGCTGCCCCTGGTGGCTGGGGGGTGGGGGTGGTGGGAGACATGAGTGGGGGCCTGGTGGAGGGTGCCCCTGGTGGCTGGGGGGTGGGGGTGGTGGTAGACATGAGTGGGGGCCTGGTGGAGGGTGCCCCTGCACTGCTGGGGAGTGGGGGTGGTGGGAGACATGAGTGGGGGCCTGGTGGAGGGTGCCCCTGGATGCTGGGGGGTGGGGGTGATAGGGGACATGGGTGGGGGCCTGGTGGAGGGTGCCCCTGCACTGCTGGGGGGTGGGGGTGGTGGGAGACATGAGTGGGGGCCTGGTGGAGGGTGCCCCTGGTGGCTGGGGGGTGGGGGTGGTGGGAGACATGAGTGGGGGCCTGGTGGAGGCTTCCCCTGGTGGCTGGGGGGTGGTGGGAGACATGAGTGGGTGCCTGGTGGAGGGTGCCCCTGCACTGCTGGGGTGTGGGGGTGGTGGGAGACATGGGTGGGGGCCTGGTGGAGGGTGCCCCTGCACTGCTGGGGGGTGGGGGTGCAGGGGGACATGAGCAGGTGTGCAGGGTAGCCCCTATTTTGTGGGCTGCCTGCAGGGGCCGTGGAGGGTGTACAGGGAACACCTGTGAGGACCCACCCAGCCTAATCGCGTGTAAAACTTCCTGTGTACCCCTGTAATACACGTACCCAGCCAAATCGCGTGTGATAATTCCCGCGTACCCCTGTGATACACGTGCCCTGGCTAATCGCGTGTAAAACTTCACGCGTACCCCTGTAATACACGTACCCTGGCCAATCGTGTGTTAAACTTCCCGCGTACCCCTGTAATACACGTACCAAGCCAAATCGCGTGTGATAATTCCCGCGCACCCCTGTAATACACGTACCTGGCCAAATCGCATGTGAGAATTCCCGCGCACCACTGTAATACACGTACCCAGCCGAATCGCGTGTAAAACTTCCCGTGTACCCCTGTAATACACATACCCAGCCAAATCGCGTGTGATAATTCCCGCGTACCCCTGTGATACACGTGCCCTGGCTAATCGCGTGTAAAACTTCACGTGTACCCCTGTAATACATGTACCCTGGCTAATCGCGTGTATAACTTCACGCATACCCCTGATATGCACGTTACCCGCTTTGCGTTCCTTGTTTGGCAGCCCTGTAAACTGGTCCAGGGTTAGCGCAGCCCTTTGCGATGATTTTGCGATTTTGATGGCTTTTCCTTGCTCGAGGGCGTTCTTGGGGGCGTTACTGGCGCTGCTGCAGGGTCGCTGCGATACTCTGCGCCACGGCTGGTTTGGGAGCCTAAAATCCATGAATACGCTGTGCGCGGAAATCGGTTTTAGCGCACGTGCCTGGCGCAGACAATCGCACGCGGACACTCTGCGCCAGCCGCTTGCGACACTTTTCTGCGAAATTCTATGAATTACCCAGTTAATGTTTTGCAGTTATTGTTATTGTATTGTTGTAATATTTGGGATCCATAATAAGGCATGAATGCCATATAAATATGGCATGAATAAATGAGCCTTGTGCTTTTGCAATAAGGCCTTTTACAAACTGAAAGACAGTGGCAATGTTATAATTGCAGGCCTTGGGATATTTGGGAAGCAGGGGGAAAAAAGGAAAGCATATTGGGCACTATAGGTGTGCTGTGCCAGATATTCAAAAGTTGAGATTCAACTGGTGATGGGCTATACAAATAGTGGGTAATAAGGCAGCAGGATAATGTCCAACGAGTAAAATGGGTAATCACTGGGTTCAGGCCATGTTTCCAAGACAGAGCTACTATGGACAGCTGACTTCCTAGGTTTTCTTTCTTTTTCCGTTTTTTTTTCTTCATTTTATCACCATTGTTGAGGTTTAATATTGCTACATTTCCATTGCAAGTGGAACAGAGACTTTCATCTTAATTACCTTATAATTGACATAGCAGCAGTACTATTTACTGACTCACTATGTATAGTGTTTCACTAGGATACGTATAACATAGCACAGAGAGGAGGGAGGGTGATCTGTGTATTAATTGAATTTCATGAATGCAATCCACAACATCATGGGGCCATGTACAGAGAAAATGTGCGCAAAGTGAGTTTCGCATGTAAAAATATAGCAATAAAGTTACTTATTAAGTGCAAAACATATATTGGAACAACCAGTTTCATGGCACTACATAAAAGACCAATGGACAAATGTAGAACTGTCTGAGACAAACAGCAATAAAAACAGTACACAAGATATTTTATATCAGTGTGCACCTTGCAGATGACACAGTGACATATATCTCCTGTACCTCAACTCCATGACAACACACATGTGAATAACAGACCTGACATGTGAGTATAGACAAGTGTGTGTGTGTTTCATAATATTACAATAATTTTTACAATGTACATTTGCATTAGCTGCAGTAAGTGTGATACTATCCCTGCAATTCTTTACAGGGTCAGCCTGAAAATCTCCACTCTTCCAGTACAGAGGTGAGACCCTTCCATGTAATAATACATCTTTGGAAGACCTTCATAGAAGCCTAATTAGTATGGGCATGGTACATTTGCAGATGACATACGCAACATAGATAGAAGACTGTCCTGAATAAAGTGTCATAAATCAAAAAGCACACCAAAACCGGTTGACAGAATACGGGTAGACAGGGGACAGATTCCCACTGCATTTCCCCTCCTTCAGCATCAGGGAGATCCTCCAATAAAACAGCTCTGCCCTCAGCCTGCTGAGTCTTCATAATGTTTCTTTTTTTGATACTGCTCTATTGAGAGGGCTTTTCCTCCCTTTTCTTATCATGACACATTCAGCCACAGTATAGACTAATAAAGCAATCACTGCCAAAATATCTGTGGTGGTAAAAGTATGCTTCATGGTGCAAGTCCCAAATTAGGAGTGCAACATGATCTAGAATGCACTTGATATAACAGCATGATGTAACAGAAGTCCCAAAATTACCAGGAATGAGAAACAGTAATAATAAGGTTGAAATGTTGAATGAAGAAGGATAGAAGTACAATACTTAGCATACAATTAGACAATCTTCACAACACCACTGTCCCATAAAACCACTCGTTAATGTTCTTTATACCAATCCTGCAAGCTTCTGAGCTCCTCAACAAATGTTGAGGTCTCCTCCCCTCTTAGGATGCAGAGGTTGTTCCAAGTGACGGAAGCCGATTCCTCCCAAATCCATACCCTGGCCTTTTTTGGTCCACTGGACTGTCAAATGACATCATTCATTGCGGCTTCTGATATGACTTAATGTCCTGCAATCCTGCTGCACAATTTCCATATTGTGTTACCAATGGAGAACGTTTTAAATATCCAAACAAATCTAACAAATAACAAAAGTAGATTAGAAGTTTAAAAATGTAGATGTAGAAAAATGCAACTCGTACCCATCATCCACAATGTTCAAATCGTATTGTGCATAAGGACATATGGAAGGTTTGTCACACCGAAAAGAAAGAAAAAAACTCCAACATCAGTGTGTGACCATGTACTTTTTTTTTTTTTATAAAACAGGTAATAGACTACAATGTCTGTTATGAAAGGTAGAAGACCTCCTGTAAGAACCTGAAGGTGAACCTGTAATGACATCATTCAGACCAAGCAATGCATAAAAGGAGAGAGCACATAGATCACTGGTTGCCACCTAGTAGTAACAGCCGGTGCCCATCAGGCCTCCTTATGAGTCTGGGGGTTACCCATAAGAGTGTTCTGTAAGTGCACATGTGCATATCGGCTAATACGTAGAAACATGAAATTGAATTACTGTGTGCAGCTCCATTATGAAATGTTCTGTACATGAATGCAAATGGCGGGAAAAGGAGGCCATTTAATGTTTAAAAGATCTTTAAAAAAGGGAATTGTACGGGTTCGTTTCATGATGAGCATGTCTCTAGGTTGCTATGTGTCATTTTACAACCACATGTGCCTGCAAGCAGCATCCTACTATTGATCCAATAATTGGCAATCGCACACATGTGTACATAAATCACGTCGGAAGTGCCATTGATAAGAAAGACTAGAGAATGCATTGCAATAGCAGTGTTGCCTATGCTTTACATGTAATGATGTAGGTCAACGGGAGCCTAGCATGCCAAGATGAACTTGGCAGAAAACATGTTATTTCTTGATGTGGCCGGTGACAAATACCCCAAAATAATTGCAATGCGATCCAGCATCTGGATAAAGAAAACATCTGGAGCTACTTCTCACTGAAAGAAGCTCAGTCTGTTTTGAAGCTCTTCCGCATGCACTAGTCAAATGTACCTCTGCCTAGGGTCCAAAGGGCAAAGACTTCCTTTTTACATGACCTTCTTTGTCCCCCTGATTTGATTCTATTCTTACAGCTGAGTTTCAAATGTGGGACCTGGCAGCTGAATTACCTCCCTGCATGTAGTCCTGCATTGCATGCTGGTGCCTAAGTGTGAAATATGTCCGTCAGCCAGGATCATGATGAAGAGGGAGCCAATGCGGCTTTTTTAGTGCTGCTTTACATCTTTTGACGTCCAGCGGAGTGTTGGGGTAAACAGCATTGCCACTGAACAGCTGGTCAAAGCAGGGACACTGGAACCACAGGTGACTTGTTAGGTAAGTGTTGCTGTTCCCCCACGCCAGCTTGATGATAAATCCTCAGGTTTCTTGGGATTCTCTGCTTGCTGATCTTCATGTGGTTGTGTTGCTGCTAGTCCAGGGAACATGTGATGCATTGAAACATCTTTGACCCTCGAGGAAATATGTTAATCATCCCGACGGTAAATCGAAGTATGGCGACCCCAGCTCTATGAATGTTTTACATAGTTACGCTTCTATATCCATCATATACTCTGGTTAACTTAAAATAAGGGCAAAATAAATAGGCTACCATAAAATGTGACTTTACTCTTGGAAAACGATAGAATATACAGCAGACAGTGTTGCTTCCAATTTTCACGGGACATTAAAATAATCACCGAAAATATCAAAGTGAGCTTTAATGATGCATTCTGAATTTTATGAGCTTGAATATTTTGAATTAAGAAGAACACCAGGCGGCGAAACGTTTGTAAATGAACCCACTTAATAAACATATATTTCAATTGCTTACTTCACGTTGTCTTCCTAAGGTGCTAACTTTTGCAGCTGTCCACGCATTTCTCCTAAACACTTCCTAATTCGCTGGCCAGCAGGTGAGCAATTATTTGCGATACATGGTCGAGGTAAACTAAAATAAGCTTCTGCTCATCATTTTCCGCTGTTGAATAATTTCACGCATCAAAAGGTTTGATGTAAGGAGCACATGTTGAAGCTCTATTTCTATAAGAAGTATTGCAATCAACCATATGCACATTTTAAAATATTTTCTATATTTCGTATGCAAATAATGGCATTGTGCCCGGTGCCATAATATAAACATGTACATTCCACTGAGTTGATTGGTTATTTATAATGCACCTATACACAAGGGTTTTAAATCGCAAAAAGGCAGAGTTGGGAAAACAGGGGAGAACAAGACAAAGAATCCTACTAGGCCTAGTAACAATTAGATTGTGCAAGGGCACAGACAAGAAGTGCAGGGGAGGGGAAGGGGGAGAAGTGCACCCAGTGGAACAGTGCCCTAGGTTAAGTGCAAGGGTGACAGGGCCTCCAAGGGGAACATGCCCTGGAAGTGCAAGGAAGGCCATAAGGCAGTACAGTAGGGCCCGAAGGCAAGTGCTGGAGACTGGTCAGGGGTAGGGGGGCAGGTATCCTATAAGGCTCAGAGGAGCACCAGGCAGTCAGTCAATGTAACTGAGCAGGGGGAAGGAAAGGATAGCAGAGGGAGGCTGAGAGAAAGGAGGTGGGGAAAGGTTAGCAGGGGAGAGGCAGAGAGAAGGAGGAGGAGAAAAGGAAGGTTCTTGAGGAGCTACCAGAACATAAGGAGGTCCGGCTCAAGGTGAAGAGTGGCAGGGAGGCCATTCTAGATGGAGGCACCTGCAGAGGAGAGAGATCTACCATTTGGTCTTAATTTCGCAAACGCCAATCGGATTGCAGTTGTTGCTCAATCAGCTGGGATCTTATGTTACCAAAAACAACCTAATACTTAATCTGGAAAAAACCCAAGTAATGGAATTGAAAAATACCAACTTGAAACATTGGAAACATAATGAATGGCTATTACAAGAGCAGAAACTAACTCTAATAAATGAATATAAATATCTTGGCATTATGTTTAGCAATTCAGTCCTGAATGAGCCCCAGCAAAACAGTATATCTGGAAAGCTTTTATCGCTGACCTCACAGGCTAAAATACTCTTAGCCAAGTTTGGCAAATTCTCGTGTAGCCATGTTATAACATTTTATTTACAGAAGGTAATTCCTGTAATTGCCTATGGGGCTGAAACTTGGATTCCCCAAAACCGATCATACTGGGACAGAATTGAAGCTCAATTCTGGAAGAAAGTACTTAATCTTCCTAATTCTACTCCTAATGCCCTGTTACGGTTTGAATTAGGTAATCTTTCGCTACACATACAAGTAGTATGGAAAAGGTGCAGTCTCCTTCGGAAATGTCTTTTAGGTCTGTCGGCAAAAAATGTGCTGGCGACATTGCCGGATTATTTACTTCGCTCTGAACATCTGTTTCCGAAAAAATGGAGAACCGCAGTTTTTGATGATCTGAATATGGCAAACATCTCAATAGACTTATTGCTAAATAATCCGAACAGAGCCAAACTAAAACTGCATCAATATGATTGGCAATATACACAACAAAAATGCCTGGGATTAAAAGATTTCGACAGAACTCTATTTGGTCATAAAAAACTTCGACAGACAGCCGATTATCTTTTGAAATGTCCTTCATCTAAACTTCGAACTCAAATTTTAAGATTTCGTATGAATCTCTGACCAACGAATCAGATTTTATTAAGGAGAGGTATAATAAAATCAGAAGTCGCGTATTGTCGATTCTGCAAAATTGTCGGAATGGAAGAGACTCTTAAACATCTATTGATTGTGTGTGGCTCATTAAAGAAACAAAGAGAAACAATCTTACAAAAATTAACACACTTGCATTACATAGCTCGCTCTGATAATGGATTGTGGTGTGAATTATTTGCAACAACTAAAATCTCAATAAGAATAGCCACGATGCAGTTCTTGGAATCGGTAATGCAATCAGCTGACCGTTCTTGTAAGATGATTCACTATAATAATGAGAACTAACAGCTACCTATTGTGGATTGCTTTATCTTATGGCTTTTCGAGATTTTGCAAATTAATCAATTGAATTTTACTGCAGGCAATATTGACTTACATCTATGCAAGTATATCTCTTCCTGTGGAGAATTTCGTAAATTTGTCTCACTCTTTGCTGTCTTTGATTAATCAAATCAATGTATAATGAGAAAGAAATTATATAGTTGTACATTTATTGATCTGTTTATGTAAATGTTTGTTTTGAAAGGTTATCTAATTTTAACCAACCAAAATAAAGGAAAAAAAAAAAAAAAAAGATCTACCATCCATTGTCTGCTTGGAGAAGCAACTCACCCGCAGTGAATTGGAAGTAGATGAGTGAAGAGCTCCGGAATGAAGGTATTTAGGAAGATCACTTTGGAGATAGTATGGGTCTCGTCCCCAGATGGCCTTGTGGACGATGCAGATGGTTTTGAACTTGATCCTTACGGCCACCGGGAGCCAGTGGGTGGATTGCAGAGCCAGCGAGATGCACTCCTCGGGCTTGAGGCCAAGGATAAGTGTTGCTGTCCTGTTTTGGATGAGTTGCAGAGGGCCGAGGGTAGAGTTAGGTAGATTGAGAAAGAGGCTGTTGCAATACTCAAGCCAATAGAGAACCAGGGCTCCCGAGACATTGAGCTTCTGGGGGAAGGTGAGAAAAGATAGAATACCTCTGAGAAAGTGCAGTTAGAAATGAGACTTTTTGGAGATGTTTGTGATGTGTGGAGAGAGTGAAGTCGAAGATGGCCCGAGGATTTTTGCCTCACAAGAGGGTGAGGGCACAGGGCCAAGGGAGGCCAGTCAGACTGAAAGAGTAAAAGCAGGGGCCCCAATGAGAAGGATCTCCTTATTACTGGCATTAACACCGAGATCATTAGACGTGCACCATGTCTGAATAGCGGAAAGACAATCAGGGATAAGCGAGGAGGAGGAAGCCGAGGGTAGCCTGAAAGAGTGCTACGTATCATCCGCATGACACTGGCCCTCATTACGACCCTGGCGGAAATCGAAAAACGATGGCGGAAATGCAATACCGCCATCGAATAGCGCTCGGTGCGACTATGACCCGTCACCGCAAAGTACGATGCCATTAGCGACACCGTAGTGAACGCCAACGCTAACTGCACCAAGTACGCACGCGCGCGCCATGCCAAACCGTAAATACCACCATGGCGCAAGGGTACGCGAATTCCGACCCTAGCGGACATGTACCTAACGCCATCAACCACGGCGGAAAGTACCATTCCGCCATGGCGAGAAGTACGGCATCGCGAATCAACCGTAAACGGCCCCACTGAGTGCCTGTACACCGCTCCCTGCCCACATAGTACAACTCCCCGTAGGTGCAATGAAGACACAATGCAACCAGTGAAATGTACAAGTCACCCATGCATGCCAACGAACAAAAGAATCACAAGAGGGGCCAATGGGAGCTGCAGGGCACAGATGGCACGAATACAGAAGCCATTCCAATGGACATGACCACAGTCCCCCACCAAGAAACGCACGCAAACACAGGCACCTGTGACCAGCAATATTTCGAAAATCACATCATTCCACCAGTCCACCTGGCTGACCGGCATCTGTTACACAAAACCCAATCCCCCGCCCCTGAGCATGACATCATTCAAACAGTCATATTGGCAGCCCTCATCCCTGACCTCACTGGGCTTCGTAGACAAACGCGCCCAGCACAGTACCACGCAACTATACTCCGAAGCTGGAACCCAATGCAGATCTCCTCACAATACATCGCTCCCCAAATAGGAATATGCCACATCACTTGCAAAGAAGAACGCTACACGGCCCATATCAGAATAGAAATTTAATGCACAACAAAATCACCAAGCCCATACAGCCATTAGGCCATGAACTCCAAAACACATTTCACCATTGTGGGCTGCATCCGCAAGAAATGACCAGCTACTTCTTGTGTGACGCCCTGTTCCATCATGGTACACAGAGCCACATTCACGTACGAAAAGGCAACATGGAAGCGCACAGAACCGCAGGGCCGTCCCAATGGGGAGGCACTAGTCCAGCTGAAAGGCCGAAATTTTGCTCCGAGCCACTAGTACTGCGTAAGGGCATGTGGCCCATTGGCGATCGTCCCATAAGATCGTAATGCTGCTCCACTGATTAACACGAAGCAGCAGGTGTCGGGAGTAAAAGCCATCTGCAGGAGTGGCATACAGATGGCAGTGGCAAAAGGGGAGGAGATACCTGTCAACCAAAAGAAAAGAAAAAGAACAGAATTGCCATCAGAACTACATTCGAACAACTCACTTCAATGATCACACTAAATCCAAAGCCATATGCATGCTAGCCCACTCCAAAGGATCATCACCACCCCAAAACCACTTGCGACTCATAACTATCTATATCGAGGTGTAAACACCATCACAAACGAGTGTACCTGTGCATGCGTCTGTGACAACAGAATCCGTCAGATGGGATTGGTAACGTGCATGGACACAAGTGTCTGAGGGCGCGTCGAGACAGGGAGGGCTCAACAAGGCCAGATAGACGATGGTCCCACTATGGCAGCCATGCATCACATAGCGCAGGGGAGGCGGACAGATTCCAAGAAGCCCTGTACATGGCAAACACTGTATCAAATCATCTGTCCATGCATCCATTCATCATTCCCTCATCCCGGGATAAAAACGCCTGGATATTTACTCACATAACATTAGAAATATCCATTGAGTCTGTGCGTTATGCAGCCTGCAAAATCCACAGTGCCCCAGCCCGTAATTCCAGTGTTGTGAAGTAACATGTATTTGGGAACGTCCGGCCTCATCGCCCACGTCGCTATTGCGCATCCCAAACTATTCATATCAATCATTGCATCCTCGCCATGGCCCCTGTCTCAAGGACATTGAACAATAGAACGTTATATTTGCAGTCAGACCTGTGGGCATCTCCTCGCCGCTAGCTGATAACCAAAGCGCCGCCCTTCGAATTCCTCATTTGCAACATCACGTCGAAAAGGCATCTGTGGCCGCTTGAAATCACAAATTAATCCATCTAGTGCGGCTGTGTGTGAAAATGGCAACTGCCTTCACTCACAAATGGGACGCCCCGCCCGTCGTTGCAACTCGGTACAGTGATGCATGAGGGCCCACCGTTACTCGAGTACTACGTTCCACTGACCCTTCACAGGTCTGTTCGCGACTGCAAAGATTGTATGTGAAACAATGGGACCATAGCCGAATGAACATATCAACCAATGTTACACGGCCATCGGGTACAAATACATGATTGCAATAGCAAGATGCCATTCGTCGAATTGCAGCGTTGTGTGCGGGACGTGCTCGGCCAAAGGGGAGAGCAGTTTTCACAGGTGGAATGAATCACCACAGGTGGAGGCCATACAGCCTGAAAACACATAAATTGCACACCCAGTCTCCTCCCACAACCACACCCACTCCGAAATGCTACCGGCAGGACTCGCGATGTTGGCCCTGGGGGACCTGATAGCACTGCAAGTACTCCAACTCCAAGAAGAAGACGAACACCAACTTCAACCGGCCGCACGGAGGAGACGCAGGAGGAGGGCAAGGCAGGGCCAGCAAGGGCCGCCAGCACAGCCACTACCACCACGCAGGCAGCCCGCAATCCCACGCCTCCGAGCACATCCGTTCAACCTCACTGATGAGCAGATCCACACCCTCTACCGTTTGGACCGGGACACCATAGCCGCCATCGTGGACATGACACAGGCTGACCTTGTCAGCATGATAGATAGCCCAACCGCCATCCCACCCCTACTGAAGGTGGTGTCTGTACTCCACTTCCTAGCCACAGGCACCTACCAGCACACAGTCGGACAGTTGCATGGCATTTCTCAGCCACTGTTCTCACGGACACTATTGCAAGTGCTCGATGCCCTCCTGCAGCACGCAGACGACTACATCTCTCTACCACGCTCGGAGCAGGAAATTACGAACACAAAAGTGGGATTCCATGCACTTGCCGGCATACCGGGTTGCCTTGGTGACATCGACTGCACCCATGTGGAATTGGTCGTCCCACATGCCATGGAGGCCCAGTACCGCAACCGGAAACAATTTCATTCTCTGAATGTACAAATGGTGTGTGACTCCAACAGGATCATTACACATTGTTGTGCCCGATTCCCTGGATCAACCCATGATTCTATGGTCTTGAGGAACTCTACAATACCACGCTACATGGAGCGACACGCAGGGAACAGATCCTGGCTACTCGGTGAGTCTCATTTCATGCATGATGATGTGGGGTATGTGATTCTGCAATGACCTGGCAGGAAGGGGGGGGGTGTGTGTGCGTACGTAGCAATGGCATTCCACATTATACGTTTATCGTCCACATACAGGTGATGCTGGATATCCACTGAAGAGATGGCTCCTCACACCAGTCCGGAACCCACGGGACCAGCATGAGGAGGACTACAACCATGCCCACTCACGTACCCGTGTAGTCATAAAACAGGCATTCGGCCTACTGAAGACTCGTTTCCGCTGCCTCAGCAGGTCTGGCGGGGCACTCCTGTACCGCCATGAGAAGGTTGCAAAGATGGTGATGGCATGTGTCATGCTCCACAACATGTGCGTACGTAGAAATGTGCCCATGCCCCCTGACGCAGAACTGCAAGCACCTGAGGATGGTCATGATGAGGGTGGGGATGTGGCAGCACCTCAAGGAGTCTGCGAGGCACAGGAGGGCCGTGACATTCGTCAGCATCTCATTGATGCATGCTTCTAGCACTCACGCCTGGTGGCTGATACATGGACACGGTACTCGTGGCACTGTGTGTGTCTGGTACATGCACAATATGGACTGTACGCCTATGATGGCCTAGTACACAAAGATCAATGTCCACACATCTAATTGGTTGATCGTGCATTGTTTATGGCATATGTGATATCATGTTAAACACCCTATCGACCCGCCACCCAAGTGAGCCCAACACACCCCCTCCACCCTCCTACCTCCCCCCCGAACACCAGTGTCCAAAGATGCTCATTGTCAGTGGGCAGTCGCTATTGCAAGCCCCCTCTGCGGGTATCAGGGGCACCCCTGCCTGTGGAGCGCAGGTTCCTCCCAGATCTACGTTGGGGGCTGCCCTGGACGGAACTTGCAACGGATGATGTCTCTGCCTGCTCACGTCCATGCATGTCCCTAAGGGTTTGTGAGAGCTCAGTGAGCACACGGCGCACTGCGGCAAGTTCGGCACATACGTCTTTGGACGTCGCATGCAGTTCCCCCCTCAGGCTCTCGGTGCTTCTCTCCATTTGGACTCTCAGGCTCTCGGTGCTACTCTCCATTTGGACTCTCAGGCTCTCGGTGCTTCTCTCCATTTGGACTCTCAGGCTCTCGGTGCTACTCTCCATTTGGACTCTCAGGCACTCGGTGCTACTCTCCATTTGTGCCCTTAGTGTCTCTGTACTTCTCTCCATTTCTGCCCTAAGTGTCTCAGTTGATGTTTCTATGTCTGCCTTAGTGCCCCCACATTCATCGGCATGGTCCTTGAGGAGCGTGGCCAGTTGCTGCTGTTGCACGATTAACTGGTCGAGGGACTGTTGCCTCTGCTGGGCCATGGCCATTTGCGGTGGTGTCACAGAGTGGCTGTTCGCCTCATGTTGCCCTGCCACAGGGCTTGTGGGGGATGGCCAGTCGTCGTCTTGTGGGTGCCCCTGCGTGGTATCCTCATGTTGTACGGGATGGGACAGACAGGGGGATTGGGACAGGTCATGGATGGATCTGACTTCGACATCCCCGTCTTCTGTGTCGGAGCATGCTGCCATCAATGGGGTGTCACCTATGGTGCTGCTGCCACCAGAGGCAGTGCCTTCTGTGGCATCCATTGGGGGGACCTGTGGTGCTGCTGTTGTGGGCATGCTGGCTGCTGGGGTGCCTGTTGATGTTCCCTCCTCTGTGCTGCCACCTGATTTGTGCTGCTGCCGTGTCTTGATGCGTGCAGCTGAGGTGGAGGGTCTTTGGCCGTTGGTCTTGGCCCTCTTTGCAGGTGTGCTGGTAGGGGTGTCCTGAAGCTCGTCGTTTGGATCGGACCCTGTGGTGGAGTAAAGGAGGGCGAGGGTTATTAATGGGTCTGTGGGAATTGGAATGGCATTGTATCACATGCATTGGGGTGGTACCTGAGGGTGATTTGGGTCGGGGCCTTGGAGGTGCTTTCATTTGTGTGTGGAGTGAGGGTGCAGTTGTTTGGCAGCCTGCAGTTAGGGTGTGCCTGCTGCGCGTGTAGTGGGTGTTTTTGGGGTTTTTAATTATTTATGTATTTATTGTGTGTTTTAAAGTGCGCTATCAGGCCAATGTGTGTGGACGTCCTCCTGGCCATGTGTTTCTGTTGCACTATGTGGACACATGGTACTTCACATGATTGGACATTGTGGATTTGGCATTGTTTTATTTGGGCCACCTACCTGATTCTTCGGATGTCTGCACTCCTTTCTCCATCCCTCCGACTCCCTCTATGCTCTCCATTCCAATGGTGGAGGCACAGATTTCTTCCCAGGGGGTCAACTTGATGGGTGATTCCGATCCTCCCCCGGTAGCTGTGGCAATGTTGCGGTTGGCAGAAAGTATGCTACGGACGCGTATCCGCAGGTCGTCCCATCGCTTTCTGCATTGCTGTGGGTTGCGGGGTGCGGTCCCCACCGCACTTACCCGCTGTGCCACCAGAGCCCATATGGCCTTCTTGTTCGCAAGTGCCGTCCTGGTCATTTGCGTGGAGAAGACGGCGGCGGCATTCTCCTGGAGGGTCTCTGTTAGCACGGTGAGTTCCTCACGGGAGAAGTGGACCTGCCGCTTGCGGTCGCACGCTTTCTTCGCTACTTTTCCCATTTTTCTTGGTTTCGCTAGGGTGGATGACGGGTTGGGGTGTGTCTCAGGGTAGTGTTTTTAGTGGTTGTGTGGATTTTGTGGTTTTATAGGTGCACGGCGGGATGTTTCCCGTTCCGGGCCCATGTTTTTACTTCCGTTTCCGTATATTTACGGTCACCGTACTTTCCGGTTGGCGCTCACTGCGGTGTCCGCTAAAATGGGTGGCGGTATTGCACCTAGGGCGCCGTACGGCGGCGGTGTGGGCCGTTTTGGGGTCATTTCCGCCATCGCGGACTTTGCACTTCCGCCATGCCGTGGTGCTCGTGCCCGATGGGTCGGAATGGGCCGCACTTTGCTCCATCGTGCAATGGCGGAAACGCTATTTACGCTGTGGCGGTCCGGTCAGTCACTTTCCGCCAGGGTCGTAATGAGGGCCACTGAAAGTTAGGGGAAAAGGTAAAGATCAGGCGGGCCAAGGGGCAAGACAGACATTGAAAAACCAGGGCGAGTGGATAGATCCCTGGGGAACACCACAAGTTGAGAGTGTGATGGCGGAGAGGAAGGACCTGCGAAGGTCAGCCCAAGAGGATATCCACACCAGAACCTGATCTGTGATGGCCAGGGTATCACAGAAATGGTTGATCAGGATGCTGTGGTTCACTGTATCAAAGGCAGAGGAAAGGTCTAGGATGATGAGGACAGAGGGAGAGTTAGAGTCAAGGTTAGAGAGCAAGTCTTCACCAGTGTTTTGTTGAGCGGTTTCTATGCCTCTGGCTGCTCTTAAGCCAGATTGATGGTCATGATGACAACCAATGGATTCAGTGTGGAGTGTTTGCAGGGAGATAGGCAATTTCTCAAGGAGTTTGCCATGGAAAGGAGTAATAGAAATTTGGTGATAGTTTTCCAGGATGGCCGGGTGGGCAGAAGGCTTTTTGAGCAGGTGGTGCACAAGCGAGTGCCTTGAGAGGAGAGGGAAAACTCCAGTGGCAAAGGAGTGGTTGCAGAGATCAGCCAAAGCTGGAGCTAGAGAGTCAATTTTGTACTTAATGGTTCTGGAGGGGCAGGGAGACACCTGTTTGGAGGAGACTTTCATAGACCGGGCTTGTCTGGGAACCTCATCAGTTGTGACAGGAGAGAGGTAGGAAAGGAGGAGGGGAAAAGGGGCAGCCATGGAGGTCCTGAGAGAGGTAGAGGGAGGGAGGGGAGCAGATGAGAGTGAGGATCGTATGATTTGAGTTTTTGTGGAGAAGTGAGAGGCCAGGTCTGAGCAGAGGGCCCGGGTGGGTATGGTAGAGGAAGAAACTGTGGTAAGATTGGCCAGCTCCTTGCAGATTTTTAAAAGTTTGGCCATGCTGTAGGATGACACTGAGATGCAGCCTTGAATGTAGACTTGTAGAGAGGATGGAGAGACTATATTGCTTTTAAAGTAGGTGGCAGCCCAGGTTGTCAGAGGGTGAACCTGAAGCTCCCCATTTCAGTTCAGCTGCTCTGCACTTGAGTTTCAGGGTGGCAAAGTCAGAGTCATACTAAGAATTGCATTTTTTGGAAGGCTTCAGGTGGATCCTCATGACATGGGAAAGGATGTCAAGAGTGTTAGAGATGGAAAGGTGAAAGCTAGAAAGGGCTGTGTAAGGATTGGAGTCAGGCACAGGAGTTGGTGGAGGAGAGTGGGTGGAGGCAAAGGCTGCCACTGACACTATCTTCATGGGTCAGTAGAAGGAGGGTGGCAGTGCTGGGTGTGCCATTGCCAGGGGAACAGAAAGCAAACATTGACAAGTGAGAACAAAGTGATCAGTCCAAGAGAGAGGAGTGGTGAGAGGGTTAGATAGCAGGATGCCAGAGGAGATGAGAGCATCCAAGTTGTGTCCGGCAGAGTGGGTGAGACCAGAGGGTAGAAGGGAAAGGGAGAGAGAGTCGCAGAGGTTGCGGAAAAGCCCTGCAAAGTCAGGAGAGTTGTGTGGATTTTAAGATCCCGAAGGAGGAGAAGCTGAGAGGTAGAGGAGAAGAGAGAAGAAGTGAGATCAGCTCATTCATAGAGGAAGAGGGTGGCCTGGCCAGGTGGCCTTTAGAAGGTGACCAGGGTCAGAGAGGAGCCAGGAGAAACACAGAGCCTGCAGACCAGGTATTCAAAGGAGGAGTAGTAGAGATGACAGAGACAGGAATCCACTAATAAAAAATCAGGGCTCCTCTGCCTCCGGGCCTGTTTGACCTGGGCTCGAAGAGTATCTTGTAGCCCACAGGGAGAAGTGTGTCACAACCTGTGACAGAGCAGGCCTTAAACCATGTCTCGGTAAGAGATGGAACATCTAGATTCAGCAATTCAAGGAGGTGGCAGATGTCAGAGGAGTGTTTGACAGCGGAGCAGCAGATTAGAGTATAGAGTAGCATTGTGGAGCAGGTTGCCACGTTTGAAAGACTTTCGGGGGGTACAGGGGACAGGGAACCCCACTGGAAGTAGCAAAAGGGCCTGGGAGGTAGAGAGGGCAGGAAGCAGAGGAGCCATGGAAGATGTGAAAGGCAGAGGGGCTGGAGAGGTGGCGGACAAGGGAGGTGAAGTTGCCAGGAGAGAGGCATCTGGCAAGGGAGCCAGAGAGGTAGAGGAAGAGGTAGGTAGGGAGCCAGGAGAGCCAAAGCTGGCAAGGGAGCCAGAGTAGTGGAGGGAGGGAGTGACAAGGGAGCCAAGGAGGTAGATGCCATGGAAGCCAGGATAGAGGAGGAAAGGGAGGGCAAGAGAGCCATGGAGGTAGGTCGCAATGGAGCCAGAGTAGCAGAGGGGGGTGGCAAGGGAGCCAGAGTAGTAGAGGAAGGGGTGGAAAGGGATCCAAGGAGGTAGATGGCAGGGGAGCCAGAGTAGCATATGGTGGGGGAGGCAAGGGAGCCATGGAGGTAGATGGCAAGGGACCCAGGGTGGTGGACAAACATGACCGAGGGGCCCGTGCAGAGGTAGCAGGGGAGGCAGAAGAAAGAAGGTTGATTAGGCTAGGGAGGCACCTTACAAAAAGTAGAAGGCTGAGGCCCTTCTACCAGGATGGTACCATTGAGATAGACATTAATGATGACTCTGGACAAATGGAAGGAGGCTAAGAGGATCTCCCAACCTGTGCCACTATTAATGGTTGAGGAGGAGTAAGGAGAGAGCAGCGACACTATATGAAGGGTCCATAGGTCGGGTGAAGCAATGACAAAGAGGATGTCAGTGAGAGTCTCTCTGGCTGAAGCACTGACATAGGTGTCAGCGATGGGAAGGCCTGGGTTGGAGACCAGTGTGTCCTTCTTAAGCTTCTTCCTATCAGACTTAGTGAGAGGAGAATAGGAGATAGAGAAACAAATAGAGAAGATGGGGGGATAGAGAGCACCATTGTGGGTGTGGCGGGGAGGAAAGGAGGCACTTCGTAAGGCTGAGCAACTGTGGTGCAAAGGAGGGGTACAGCGGAAAGGGGAGGGAAATAGGGAGGACAAAAGGGATACACAAGCTTAGGGAACAGGTTAAGAACAGTAGGTTACAGTAGGGTTAAAGCATCTACAACAGAGTACAATAACATCAAAACAAACCAATACCAAGATTGAGAGCTGGCTCAGAGCTCCCTTGGGGCAGAGCTGGAGGCCAGATTTGGGGGACGTAGAGAAGAGGAGAAAGGCCTATTGGAAAAAGCATGTCATGAGAGCAGAGCCGTGGCCCAATACAATCTGTAGAGGAAAGTTGCAGGGGTCCACAAGTGTTAAATTAGAGGGCAAAAGCAGGAGGAGAGAGAACAATGCAAGAAAAACAGTAGTAGAATTGAAGAAACAGAGTACGTATACCCTGGAGAAAGGGCAGGCTAGTGGATGTGTGGGAAACAGTGCAAGGTCAGAAAATGAATTGGAAAGGAAAGTACGTGTGAGGTAGGGCAGTTTAGTAGGACGCCGTTATGGCTGCGCCCCCCGCCCGCAACTTTCCTAACCTGCCGTTGCTTCTGGAACTTGTGGTAAACATAAGTATAGTGAACATCGCGCCTGTCCGTAACTGTCCGTCTCACTTGTGTTCTCTTTGTATTACTTTGAGAACCCGAACACTGTCCGCAGTACACTTGCGCGCATGCTCACGTTTAATTCTTTGCATTTGCTGTCCAGGGGACTTTCAAATCCTGCGCGGATGTGTTGAGGACGTCATCATGTGACCGCACCCACGCTGAGCGTGGGGACTAATTTGCGCGGTTGGTGTGCTTCTGCAACAGTACAACAGAACTTGCATACACAAGGCAAAGTATTGTAGAGCGTAAAAATGTAATTTCACATATCCCAGACAATAGGTGACCTCAGGACATGCTGTGTAAAGTTTTTGTACTGCTGTGTAGGGATGAAGACGGTCATGAGGCACACCCCTCCACTCCTACAAATGGCCAGATTGACGTGTACTGCCTTTACTGCTGTAGTGACCAAAAGGAAAGTAATCGGTATGGCTTCCATGGCTGCTGTTGGATCATTAGCCTGTGCACCACCCCCAAACCCGCCACCACCACTTCCCCAAGGGCCTGCAGAGAGATATATGGGTGAGGATGTAGAGAGCGAGGAAGAAGAGGAGGAAGAGAATGAAGTGGAGGAACTCCGCACTAGGAGCACTCGGCATGAGTCGTGGGTGTGGCGGTTGTTTTCCGTTTATGGAAACATACCAAAATCACGTGCAAACCTGGTGAAGTGTAACCAGTGCGAGGTGGTGCTGAGTCGCGGGAGATTTGGTGCGAACAGTTTTGGTACGACAACCATGAAGCGACACCTCACTTCGTTCCACACTGCGGACATTCGCATGGTGGTGCCATGTGAAGAGCGTAGTCGATTGAGTTCCTCCACAGCATCTTCTGTGTCCGATCCTCCCACCACATGAGACACTCCTGTGGGGGAGCGCCTCCCTTCAGCTGCCTCACAAGCCATTCGCAATGCTGTTGACCCTTACCTTTCAAAGGTGACAGTAGTTGTCATGATTCCTGCCCCTCATGTCCCTAGCCCTCCAAGATGTCAGGCTGGAGCCAGGCCACGATCACCTACATGGCCCTCAAGGGCCTCTCCATCCCTCCAAAGACCCACTTGGAGTCAGACTTGGCACTTATGGCACCAGACTCGCTCACTCCCATAGGATAACATTGGGGATTGGACTTGTAGTGCTTTGATGGGGACAAGATGGATGCCCGACATATTTCGGTTCCCAGAACTGCATGTGCAGTCTAGTCCTTTGGGTGTGGTCCAGCCCAGAGACACCTGGGATACCCATAGGCTATTTAAGCAACTCCCAGGCTGAGAAACATGCTTTGTGTTTTCTGAACCTGCAGCGTGACACTCACTGTGTTCGGATCGGTCTCTAGTAGGCCTGCATCCTTCTTCTGCGCTCAGCTCCTCCAAGAACAAGAACACCGTTAGGAACAGCTTTACCTTGTGGCACTTCTGCCCATCATTCATCCCTTCTTCTGTTCTACAGGCATCTTCAGCGTTGTCATTCCCATCCCGGCACGCCGCTTCCTAAGGAAAAGGGAAAAGAACAGAAAATAAGCATTAGTAAGCATTCAGCAAATCTTCCCTTATTTTTAAAGACTGTTTGAGCTTCAAATGCTTACCTGAATCCCAGCCTCTCTGGGGGAACTCTGTCTCCGGAACTTCTCATCCATCTGCAAGAGGGAAAAGACACTCCAGGTTACATGGATGGAAACATCTAGAGGCGCTGCATACCGTGCTTACTCACCGCATTTCTTCTTCATAACCGGCATCCATGCTGAAAACATCGCGGCACCTAAAAGACAAAGAAAAATAACTCAGTTCAATACAAATACGAAAGGGTCGCATTGCGCATCGCGCTCTCACTCACCTTCAGCGCTACTCATCTCAGCAGCACGTCGCCATCCCCGGACGCCGGCCATCATCTAAGGAAGGAAAGGAAAGAAGTTAGAGAACTGTTCAAAAGACTCATTATACTTACCTGTTGGACTCTTGCCAGTGAAGTAACTAGGCAGCAACGAGCCCGCATCAATCAACGCGTCCCTGCGCTGATAGCAGGCCGGAGAGCATACTTTCCAAGAAAACAAGGTGAGCTGTGGATCAAAGAGAAGGGTTGGACCCCGGGGAAGAAGGGGTTCAAGCACACAGAGTCAATAGGGAGTTACACTCTACCAATCCTGTGTTTCAGGCCCAGTCTCCAGTCGAGTAGACTCCAGGGAAGGGTTTGAGGTCGTATGAGGTCAGAACAGGCTTAGTGACGTCCCTGTGGATACCAGGTGAGCGTTACAGAACACAAAGCCTCACATCAAAATCCACCTGGGCGTCATGGAAACGTCAGAAACCGACCAGTTAGCCGACCAGTTAGCCCACATGTTGGGGCAGCTACGTTCCGAAGTACATGCAGCCAGGCAGGGGACCAACACCCTGAGGAGGGAGCTGATAGTAGCCAAAGAACGCACTGATGATTTAAGCCGGCAACTTCTCCAGTCACAAGCAGGGCATGCACCATTGCCGGGAAGCATGCCCTTGATGCCAGCACCATCAGCCAATCTCGTTCAGATAACCCTTCCTGGGGCAGTTCCCTTGGCCCCGCCCGAACGATTTACGGGGATCCCAAGAGGTTTGCAACGTTCATGAAACAGTGCCACCTGCATTTCCTTTGTAGACCAGGGGCCTTTCTGAATGACCAATCTTGGGTCGCTTTTGTCCTATCCTACCTGAGTGGTAGCGCTGCAGACTGGTCTGTACACTTTGTGGTCCAAGACGATCCTTTGCTGCATGACTTCAGGGGCTTTCAGCAGGAGATGGAAAAGCTGTTTGCCCGTTGTACTCATGGGCAGGCATTAGACAATGAACTTCTGTCCCTACGCAAAGGGAATGAATCAAGACCAATTAACATACATAGCCACGTTCAATAGACACGTAGTTGAAGCAGAATGGCCAGTGGAGAATAGAACCACGTTATTTCATCAGGGGTTGCGGGGGGAGCTCAAGGATGTTCTTGCACAAGTAGTGAACCCCCCGAAAGACTGCTCAGAATTCATTGACCTTGTTGTTCAACTGGATCATAGGTTGCAGGACCGAAGAGCAGATCGAACCAGACCGGACCCTCGCCCTATGTATGTGCGTTCAAAGGACAATATTGCCCGCACAACAGAAGGTTCAGGAGTACCAATGCAAATCGGGGGGGGGGGTCAGGTCCCCCTTGACTAAAGCGGAAAGGGATAAAAGGATACAGCAGCAGTTATGTCTGTACTGTGGAAGGTCAGGTTTTTCCTTAAAGAGTGGCCTGTGAAGCCACCGAGGAGGACGGTAGGGGCCACGGACAAGGAAGATACCATCAAGGAATCGGAAAACTCCCCAGTTCGGCAAGTGTAGGGGTCCACTTGTCGAGCGAAGAAAGTGAACTACAGACCTCCCATTTTGCACTATCTGTGGTCTTGATCAATCACCAACAACCATCTCGGATGCACGCGGTAAGAGCGTACATTGACAGTGGAGCCGTTGGGAATTACATCGACCAGGATCTTGCGGCAAAGATGGGGCTTCCGTTATACCCTAATTCAACCACCGACACTGTTACCACTGTCGACGGCACTCAAATAGCTTCTGGTCCAGTATCCCAATGCACTGCAGCTTTAACCTTTCTGTGCCAGGATGGACACCAAGAATCTATTATTTTCGACCTCATTAAGGAACCAAAGTTCCGGTTGATCTTGGGAATGCCATGGTTGGTAGCTCACAATCCTCAAATCGATTGTTGAGCAAAAACTTTGGCCTTTCCCGAGACTTGCGCCCACACATGTTATCACCAAGAGAAACAACCAATAGACACCAGAACCTCCACGCTTGCAAATGTGGCAATCGGCACCCTACCAAGTGAATACCAGGACTTTCAAGATGTCTTTCAAAAAGAACAGGCTAATACCTTGCCACCGCATATACCATACGATTGCCAAATCGACCTGATAACCGGCGCACAAATCCCTTGTGGGTGAATTTACGCACTCACAGAACCAGAAAACCAGCACCTGAAGGCCTATCTTGACCAATACCTGGCCAACGGGTTCATCCGTCCCTCGAAGTCTCCAGCAGCCAGTCCTCTATTCTTCGTACCGAAAAAGGAGGGGGACTTGAGAACGTGCATCGACTATCGCACACTGAACCAGATTACTGTAAAAAAATCCTTCCCCCTTCCACTGATCCCTGAATTGCTTGATCAAGTCAAAGATGCCCAAATCTACACAAAATTAGACCTGGGGGGGGCATATCACCTTGTTCGCGTAAAACAGGGGGACGAATGGAAAACCGCTTTTCGCACCAAATACGGCTTGTACGAATATCAAGTAATGCCCTTTGGCCTTTGCAAAGCGCCTGCAGCATTTCAATACTTCATGAACGATGTCCTACGGGAATTGATTGATGTCTGTGCTCTAGTGTACATCGACGATATTCTAGTATAGTCCGCATCAAAACAGGACCATGTTAAACACGTCCGATCCGTATTGGAGAAACTCCGTCAACACCAGCTCTACGCCGAGCTCGAAAAGTGCTCATTCCACGTCTCTGAGGTGGAATTCCTGGGCTTTATTCTCAGCCCAAATGGAATCCGAATGGATGCACACAAGGTAGATGCTATCCTGAACTGGCCACCCCCAAATTCATTCAAGTGAGTTCAAAGTATGCTGGGTTTTGCAAACTTCTACTGCCGGTTTATCCCAGGATTTTCGCAAATCGTGCATCCCATCACGTCATTGCTAAGGAAAAGCAACAAAAAGTTCCAGTGGACAACAGAAGCCGAGGAAGTTTTCCAGGAACTCAAAGCAAGATTCACATCTGCCCCAATCTTATGCCACCATCGCCCTGATCTCCCATACCTGATGGAAACGGACGCAACAAGCATGGCTATGGGAGCCGTCCTCTCACAAAAGGACCCTGAAACGGGCCAGTTACACCCTGTTGCCTTCTGGTCACGTAAATTCACACCCCCTGAACTCAATTACGCTATCACAGACAAAGAACTCCTGGCCATTAAGTCAGCCTTTAAGGCATGGCGGCACTACCACTTGGGCGCCAGACACACAATCACTGTAATAACTGACCACCGGAACCTCCAGTACCTAAAAACAGCAAAGGCCCAATCCTCACGACAATTACGTTGGGCTCTTTTTTTTGCTGAATATGACTACGTGATTACATTTCGACCAGGGGTGAAAAACGGGAAGGCCGATGCCCTTTCCCGTATGGGGGTGGAAGAGCAAGGGTATCAGACCCCTGACCCAATAGCAATCATCCCAAGTGACAAGCTCCTAGGAATCACAGCAACCATAACTCAGAAAGAATTACATGAAGAAATCCAAAACCTGATGAGTCCGGAGCAATTACAAGCGTGCAGTGCACAAGGAGAACATTATATGATAAAAGATCAGTTGCCCTACTTCAGGAATCGTTTATTCTTACCAAACCAAGAACTACGAGAACAAGTCATGTCCGGTTATCATGATTCCTTGATCGAGGGCCACCGCGGAATCGCTAAAAGCCTAGCTAAGGTAAAACGAAATTATTGGGATCCCACGTGGCGTAAAGACATTATCCAATTCATCCTATCTTATGGAGTGTGTGCTCAAAACAAGTCATCCAAGCAGAAACCGGCTGGGCTATTACAACCATTGGAAATCCCACCAGCACCCTGGCACACGTTATCCCTCGATTTTATTACTGACTTACCACCCAGTCAAGGGTTGAACACTATTCTTGTGGTCATGGACCTATTTTCAAAAATGGCACATTTCATTCTTCTTAAGGGGCTCCCAAATGCTTCCACTCTGTCAAAGGTATTTCTTGAAGGCATCGTATGGCTCCATGGGTTTCCTTCAGTTTTAGCCTCAGACCGAGGTACTCAATTTGTATCTAACTTCTGGAGAAAATGCTGCTCTATGGCCCAGAACAACATCCGGCTATCCACCAGTCACCATCCCCAAACGGATGGTCAAACTGAGAGGACAAATCAGATGCTCGAGCAGTATCTGCGTTGCATGTTACACCAAGCTGAAGGAAGCTGGTTCGACATATTATGGATAGCTGAATATGCTTATAATAATTCCCTACACACCAGCACTGGGCAGACACCCTTTTATACCATGTATGGCAGGCACCCACGTACTTCTGAGTTGGACATTCCTACAACCCTGGAAATGGCAGCAGTCAAAACCTTACACACGACCATTTCTCAAACCTTTAAAAGGGCAGCTGAACACCTACTTCAAGCTAAGAATCGCCAAAAGAAGTTTGCTGATGAACACCGAGCAAAGGCCCCCAACTATAAAATGGGAGACAAAGTCTGGCTGGCGTCTAAACACATGTCCATTAAAGGAACCCAAACTTTCCGTCCTAGATACCTGGGTCCATTCACCGTCACCTCCGTGATAAATCCTGTGGCGGTCAGACTAGCTTTGCCGTCAAACATGCAGATTCATCCTGTGTTCCACGTGTCTCTCCTTAAACCTGTTCAACCTGGGACCCGAGTAGCAACGCCACCGCAGTCAGTAGTAGTCGCCGGGGAGCCAGAATTCGAAGTCAAGGACATCCTGGATTCAAAATACATCAGATCCAAATTATACTACCTAGCAGACTGGAAGGGGTATGGTCCACAAGACAGGACATGGGAGCCTTGTGAGTACATCCATGCACCTCGCTTGCTTAGACGATTTCATCAAAACCATCCAAACAAACCAGGACCAGACTGAAGAGCCACCTTAAGAGGGGCCTTGGGGGGGAGTGCTGTCATGATTCCTGCCCCTCATGTCCCCAGCCCTCCAAGATGTCAAGCGGGAGCCAGGCCACAATCACCTACATGACCCTCAAAAGACCCACTTGGAGTCAGACTTGGCACTTGTGGCACCAGACTCACTCACTCCCATAGGATAACATTGGGGATTGGACTTGTAGTGCTTTGATGGGGACAAGGTGGATGCCCCCACATATTTCGGTTCCCGGAGCTGCATGTGCAGTCTAGTCTTTTGGGTGTGGTTCAGCCCAGAAACACCTGGGATACCCAGAGACTATTTAAGCCACGCCCAGGCTGGGAAACATGCTTTGTGTTTTCTGCACCTGCAGCGTGACACTCACTGTGTTCGGATCGGTCTCCAGTAGGCCTGCATCTTTCTTCTGCGCTCAGCTCCTGCAAGAATAAGAACACCGTTAGGAACAGCCTTACCTTGCGGTGCTTCTGCCCATCATTCATTGCTTCTTCTGTTCTGCGGGCATCTTCGGTGGTGTCATTCCCATCCTGGAACGCTGCTTCCTAAGGAAAAGGGGAAAAGAACAGAAAAAAGGCATTAGTAAGCATTCAGCAAATGTTTGCTTAGTTTTAAAGACTGTACGAGCTTCAAACGCTTAACTGAATCCCAGCCGCTCTGGAGGAACTCTGTCTCTGGAACTTCTCATCCATCTGCAAGAGGGAAAAGACACTACAGGTTAGCGTGGAAACATCTAGAGGCACCGCACACCATGCTTACTCACCGCATTTCTTCTTCATAACCGGCATCCATGCTGAAAACGTTGCAACACCTAAAAGACACAGAAAAAGAACTCAGTTCAATACAAATACGAAAGGGTCGCATTGCGCATCGCGCTCGCACTCACCTTCAGCGCTACTCATCTCAACAGCACGTCACCATCCGCGGACGCCGGCCATCATTTAAGGAAGGAAAGGTACGAAGTTAGAGAACTGTTCAAAAGACTCATTATACTTACCGGTCAGACTCTTGCCAGTGAAGTAACTAGGCAGCAACGAGCCTGCATCAATCAACGCGCCCCTGTGCTGAAAGCAGGACGGAGAGCACACTTTCCAAGAAAACAAGGTGAGCTGTGGATCAAAGGAAGGATTGTACCCCGGGGAAGAAGGGGTTCAAGCACACAGAGACAATACCAATCCTGTGTTTCAGGCCCAGTCTCCAGTCGAGTAGACTCCAGGGAAGGGTTCGAGGTCGTAAGAGGTCAGAACAGGCTGAGTGACGTCCCTGTGGATACCAGGTAAGCATTACAGTAGTGTGCACGTATTGTGACGCAGCACTCTGCAGGGGGAGAGTTTTCGAGGTGCTTTTGAGGCTGCAGTCACAGAGCAACAGAAGATCTGCTCCTTACCTAAATAAAGCTCAGCCTACATCTTTCACTGTTCATTTGCCCTTTCTTATCCCTGTGGCTGGTGTCCCTTCCTTACCCTCCTTTGGCCCTCCTACCCACCTGTAAAAAAGGCTCTGAAAAGTGCCTTTTTACAGAAAAGGCTCTTTTCGGAGCCGCGTTTCTCAGTATAACACTAGAACTATGAAGTAACGGTCGTAGACCCCCGCGGAGTTCTGAAAAAGTTTGCAGACAGTCATAGGGGAAAAAAGGGAGGGTGCAAGCGGAGCAAACACTATGAAGTGTACGCTGGGAGTAAGTGGCGGCTCTGAAAAGAGCCTTTCGATAGTGGGTTGTGTGGGTCAAAAACTGTGGATTGGTGAAAATGGAATGTCAGATAGGTTAGTGTGATTGCAAAAAAAGTCACAATGCATTTTGTACATTGCGAAGAAAAATCTGATTGCCAGCATATGTGAGGTGGACTCCATCTCTGCGAAAAATGAAAGTGCTGCGAAACAAAATGTTTTCATTGTGGAAAGAGGACATGCCAACATCTCTTAAAAATGCACACACAGCCTTATTCACATTGCATCTCGTTTCTCCATTTGTGGACCAAACGCAGACGAACGCAGCGATATTTGTCTTTGGGCAATAGGGGAAAAAAGTGTTTGACAATTTGGAAACATGTCCATGAGCTTCGCGAGTCCTTCCTTCATTGCAAATTGCAAAGAAATTCCAGATACATGGCCTAAACTGTTTCCTCTGCAATGAATAATCAGTATAGCTGGAGGACGCTCTGTCAGTAAAGTAACACTGAGAGGTACCAAGTCCAGCCATCTCATGCCAAGCACACCATGCCAGTTCACTTCCACATGAGGAAATCCGAGATTTGTAGATAAACTGCAGCTTTCTGCATGCACCTTCAACCAATGTATCCATGAGTCTCCCAAAATCCAGATAATCTGTTTTCGAGCATGGAAAGCCATGGCTGTGTGGTCTCCTGTGAGGGAGAAGACGGTCTTACTAAAGTACTTCGGTCAGAACACACCTACTGAACTTTATGGACCAATCCCTAGCTCCGCTCATTCTCATTGGTGATATGTGCTGGCTGCAAACTACCGCCATGTTCGCGGACATGTAGAGGATCAGAGCGTGACAACGGTACATTAAAGTACTATTCCCCTTTTTCCCCTTCAAGGTAGGCTCTGATTTTTGGCCGGATACTGTACAGACATCTGGTATTTTATGTATTTTTTTGTATTTTTTGTCCTTGCTTTACTCTTGCAAACATTAAAGAACCTTCTCTAAAGCAAGCCTTACGTTCCAAAAGAACATCGCATTTCCCAAAGAAGATAGCGCAACACCACCTCCTTCAAAGTAACTTGCATTGCTTGGAGCAATGTTATTGTGGCAACAAAAAAACATACAAACTCGTAGCATGAATGCACGCATGCCGCGATTGATGATACACCTCCCGATGTTTTGATCTGGACAGAAAACAGAATTGTTGCTCCATTGTACTCTAGGGAGTAAAGCAGAAGAAAAAATGACTTTCGTTGTTGGGAAGATGGTCGCAAAATTACCACATGAGGAGTGGTCATTGTATGCATGTCTCTACAAACTTGCAGAATTGCCGTAGCATTGGCATCAGTGTCAGTGCTCCACACCACCTCCACTCCTCTCACATCAAAATGGTGTGCCACATGTCTACTCTCGGCATAGTGTTGTAAGCCTTGCAGAAAAATGTCTCCAAGCATCAAAACCCTGACCCTCTCCACCTCTGCCATCTTCAGTGTGCGCACTGTCTTTCGACACAAAAGAGTAATGTGAACATCTGATTGGCTGATGCCTACAGTCGCATTTCCATGCAGGATTTGCTGTAGAAACCCATATGTGAGACACCCTACCAGTGGACAACCGTTGCCTATGTGCGGCATGTAACTCTTACGCAGTCCTTCCACCCTTTCTACAGCAGTACCAAAGCGAGTCCCTCTTTCGACACAACTAAGCAGTCGCACAATCATCCACCAATCACATTGAACATCACTAATTTTAACTCCGTCATAAACATTGCGCACTTCAAAATTACTGTCGATGATTCTGAATGGAAGTCGCATATCATTGCAAAGCACCTACTTGACAAGCTACTGTGCAAATATTACACATTTCTACGTACAGCTCCATGCAGGTGCACATGCATGAGTATAGAGAACAGGTATGTATATTTTAATCAGAGAACATGTGGAACCCTTATGATTTAATTTAGACAAAATGATGCTGCTAAATCTCCATAGGGAATACATAACAACGCTCCCCCTTTAAAGTGCAAGATGTCCAATTTGTCATTCACAAATCGCACGACTGCTTACTGTCGTCCGCATAACCTGTACATACGTTGCAAGCATGCCTATTTAGGGCAGAACTCAATATTTTATGTGAAAATGTCAGAGTTGTGTACTCTGTACGGCCTACAGTAATGCTACTTGCAATGTGATCGTATGAGAAAAGAAAGCACTCCCGATTGCGGTGGTGACATTTCCTTTTGAGGGCCTCCCGATTTTTCAGCATTGTGCTTTTAATTTACAAGTAAAAAATGTTTCCCCATCTAGTACTATGCCCTATTGCTTACAAACCTCTCTCCTATGCATAGTACACTTTGTAAACAACAAGGCATTTCCATACCTTTAAATGTTTTAGTTATTTTGAAGGACTTTCAAGTACCATATTGCAAGTACCATGCAAAGACTGCACAGAGTGAAGTGAAATGTACATGTGCACAGGGTTGAAATATGAAAGTTGAATGCTCTCACGAAAGAAGCACAATTAATGTGTGCAGTATCATAACTGCTGCAAACACAGTAATTGAGTTTCGTTTTTTGACTCGCAGTGAAGACTACTCTCCTGAGAATCAACAGCATCAACATTGCAGACGACATATCCGAAGAAACCTGCTCATCTTGCACAAAAAAGTAAGTACAGTACAACCTTTATATTGTAACTACTCCTGAAAGAGGCTGCGTGTGTTATTTGTTTTTTTGGGCACCAAAGCAAGCATTGATTTGTAAACCATTCTACCTACAAATATCCATTTATTGAACAAAGAATAACAGGCAGAATGGCTGACAAATCCCTGTGTGTTTGGTACTCAAATAACATACGTAATCCTTAGAAGGTTAGATTGTGAAAAGAAATTGATGCAGCAAGTTTTTGGCATTTCAGTTATTGGTAATTGTTCTTGTCACAAGTAGGCCACTTTGCACTCTCATCTGAAGCACATTGTAGTAGTATACAAACAGTAAAGTAGCCTTACCCAATCATTGCAGTAGTTCAATGCACGTTGACACACCATGACAAAGAGCTTCCCCATCAGACTCATGCACATTGCACACATACATTGGACAACAGACCAAAGTGTATATTTTTTTGTCAACAGCCACCAAAGAATGCCTACCAAAAAGCAACTCCGTAGAAAGGAACTCAGAAGTAGAGCAAATAAAAATAAAGGTGCCCAATGTAAGCATCTACCTGTTGTACAGTTTGTACAGAATGTTGGTACAAACCAGCTAATGCAGTTGGGTAACAAAATAAAGGAAGTCTCAACTACCGAAACTGTACCTCCTCCATCAAAAAGTGTCACAAAAGACAAAATGTCGTCAAAAAAACACCTACCAGTACAGCTAACAATGTTCCTAATAATCCTGACAGTGTAAGAAGAACCCATAGTAAAAAAAGTATTTTAGCAAAAATGTTTCATCACAGAGTCCTTCAGAATCTACTAAGAAGAGGACCGAAATTATATTCAACCCTTAAAACCTACTGTAGAAAGTTAATCCTACAAGCTCTCATGGACAGTGCAATCCTTCTCAAAAGGAAGTTGTTCATATTAGTGTTAAATAGGATGAAAGCACTAACAAAAGTAAGTACCAAACTACAAAAGAAACTCAGCAATAAACGGAATGTGAACAAAAATAATTTCTTACATGTTTGTGGTGGTGAATGGAGTCACACAAAAACCACAGAGCCATATTTTAATGAAGAAGCATACAAACAAAATCAAACAAACACAATTGCCATCCATAGCAGTGGACGAGGGTATGAGAAAATCAATACTACCATCATGGAACAAGAAACACTGCTTACAAAACTAGCCCCCGAAAACTCAGAATTGCCTCTCGATTCAGCAGAACCACACCGTCCAGTATACAAATGGCCGTGCACATCAATGTGTGCCATTCCAAACAAAGCTTTCAAATCTTTGTGTCAGTTCCTCAATCACTATGTAAAAGGTAAAGATAAAAGTAAAATTAATGTGCTGCAAAATATGGATATTTGTCCAGTGCGGAAAGACACAGGACTAAAAGGACATTCATTAGCCTGCATTTCTGGGCCTATTTGCAAAAGTACCTTCCGTGATATCAAAAGAATATCAATACATCATTCCAATGTAAGACATTTAGTGTATAAAATATACTATGCAAAAAGTCCAGCTTTGGAATTAGGCAATTTAAATACCACTCTTCTGCATGGTACACCCAAATACTTACAAGAAGAAATTGACCGTATTCAGAAAAAGTATTTTGGAAGTGAGAGCCACTTACAAAATGCAACAGTTTTAGAACATAGTAGCAACAATTCTGCACATAGCAACCTTCTATTACACACATACAGAAAAGAAATAGTAACATTTAAAAGGTCATCGGCTGAAGTACCAAACCATGTGTATGTGTGTTGCCGCAGAATGTTTTACAAAAGGAACACAAAAAATGTGGACATATCATGCAAAATAGAAGACAATGAAGACTCTAAATGGTTTGAATTAGATTTGTACCTTTTAGCTGAAAACAAATATGAACTAACTGAACACCTAATATGTTGCAGTTACTGTACTGCAAAATTAGACAACAACCACACTCCTTCACGTGCTATTACAAATAAATTGGAATTGTTTCCATTACCAGAAATCCTGCAACAGCTCAATTTGTATGAGAGCATAATAATTCAAACAGTTCTCCCATTTCAAGCAATGATACGCCTTCATCCAAAAACAGCAAAATTACCTTCCTCTGAATTGGTGAAAGGCATTTGTGGCAAAGTAGTTTATCTGCCATTAGATCTAATGGAAAATGTACACACTCTAGGAGTGGAACGTTCAATAGAGCATTCTTTAATAGTCTTGGTAAATGGAGTACCAACAATGGACAACAAAATTTGGCAACAATTAGAGGACTTACACAAAGTTAGACAAGAATTGCACTATCTAAAAGACAATAATGAGTACTACAAGGAAATAAATATTGATGAAAGCTTAAGGGAAACAACTGAAATAATTCAAGAGCCATCAGAAACTGGAGAATTTGAACTTCTGGATCCAGCTACAGTATCCACTTTTTTGGACCATTACACAATTCATTCATTGCATTCCAATGAAAGCATAGATGATGCACTAGAAACGTACCAAATGCGACAAACCAAAGGGTCACCAATGAGTATTTGGGAAAAAAAGTATAAAAGCACATGCTTTTCCACTGCTATTTCCTACTGGCAAAGGTGGAAGATACGATGATAGACCCACTCAGATTGGGGCATCAGAATACTGCTCATTACGAATGTATTCGCAAGATCCCACATTTAGAGAATATGTGGAATACATATTCCACCTACTCTATGAAAGTGAATTAGCAACACTATATTATGGAGTTGCACACATTCTTAAATCGGGAACCCACTTTCAAAATAGGCCAGCTATGCAGTTAATACAAAAAGTACAGGAAAAAGATGAGGTTTTACAATGAAGTATAACAAATTTGTTTGCAAACATGCGTGGTACAAAGGAATACTGGTTCAGATGGCACGGAGACGTGCGTTGCATGATCAGAAACCTTGAACCACCAACTTGGTTTGTTACGCTAAGTTGTGCAGAATATGCATGAGAAGATTTACATGAGTTCCTACGCATAGGAAACAGCTACAAAAACAATATAGATATATTAACACCTGGAGAACTTTGCTCTCGAGATCCAGTTAATGTCTCAAGATATTTCCATCATCATTTCATTGCCATGCTACACTTTATTTGCAATAAAACTGTTCCTCCCCTTGGAGAAGTGCAGCACTTCTTTTGGAGAAAAGAATATCAAGCGAGAGGAGCACCACATATTCACATGCTGTTATGGATCAAAGTTGCACCGAAATTTAGGCACGACAGTGATAGCACTGTTTTGCAGTTTATCCAAAAATATGTCACATGTGAAATCCCTTCACAAAAGACACATAATGAGCTGCATGGGCAGATTTTACAATTTCAAAGACACAAATGTGGCAAATAGTGTTGCCGCATATGCAAAAACAAAGGTAAACACTACACCAAATGCTGCTTTGGTTTCCCTAGACCAGTTACAGAAACAGGTGAAGTAAATAACTTCATGTCTTCAATTCGACATAGTGTTAAAGGTAAATCACTTAAAAACATGCATTACATAAAAAGAATGGAAGAATCAAATTATATTAATGATTACAATGCAGCCATTGCCCTCTTATGGAATGCAAACATAGATGTGCAGTACATTGCAGACAATTCAACTGCTGTTGCACAATATGTTACAGCCTACTTAACAAAAGCAGAAAAAACAGAGCTTCAAACCTCTGGGATGACCTAGCATCAGACAAAACATTAGCACAGAAATTGTACAACCTTTGCATAAAAATGCTCTCTCATAGAGAATGTGGGGCCTATGAAACAGCAGATCGTTTAACTGGCACTGCTTTGTATGGAAAATCAGACAACATAGTATGGTTCAGTCTTGGTCCTGCAAAATCTAGAAAAAGAGTGCTAAAATCATATGAGGACATAGAAACAATTGCCAGAAATGATCCTAACAGCCAAGACATTCTGAAAAACAATTTCCTGGACACATACTATCCGAACAGGAGTACCACTCTGGAAAGCATGTGTCTATACCACATAGCTCAAAACTTTGCATGCAAAAATAATGTAAAACCTGATGAAAGCAAACGTATATATAGAGTGACCGATTGTGAAGGGAGCTTAGTGAAACTTACCAAATGAAGCTTAATTAATCATGTAAAATTGTCATTAAAAACTCCTCAACAGAAAGAACTATATTACATGTCTCTGTTACAACTTTTCAAACCATGGAGAAAAGAAGAAGTCATACTACATAATTATGACTGCTATGAAGATGCTTTCAGAGCAAATGAAAGCACTATTACCGATGTGAACTTTATGCAGTACAAAACAATGTTACACAATGAGCAGCAACAGGAAGAAGACTTCAGGCCGAACTAGATAAGGACTCTTCCGACAATAGTCAACCTTCTGCAACAGGAATTCAAGAACCACTAGGACAACCACTAATAGCAATTGAGGCTAAAGTAGCTATGGCAGAAATAGAAAACACCAGGGCCCTCATTCTGAGTTTGGAGGTAACCACGCCACTATTTGTGACATGGCTGCCTCCAAACTCGTTCCGATTCCGCCCTGGTGAATGGAGCAATTTACCGGTCCATTCTAAGGTTGGCGGGACCGGTAATTCTCCATTCACCAGGGCCCTTCCCCATTCCCATTTGAGCCCCCATAGGGCTCAATCGGAATGGGGAAGGCGCTAATAACGGTACCGTAAACTACGGTACCGTTATTAGCTCTAACGTCCCTTTGCGGGTCCTTCCTTAATGCCTGCTAAAAGTAGGCATTAAGGGAGGACCCGCAAAGGGAACTCATAGTAGGGCGGTAAGGGTTTAACGGTACCGGTCTCGTTACCGGTGACCGCTAACCCTTAACGCCCTACTCGGAATGAGGCCCCATGTATCAGTACCAAGAAGATACAGAAGACTTAACTGTACAACAAGCAAAATTTAAGAAGATCAACGCATAATTTTTGAAGACGTAACAAAACAAATTGTACATGGTGTACAACACGAACATAAAGAATGTACCTGTCAAAATTACAAACCTATACTGCTGTACGTCAGTGGTGAAGCTGGATCAGGGAAAAACATTCTTAATCAAAATCATCAGCAAGTTCCTTCTACAATTGACAAACAACAAACTGTTAGCTGTTGTAACGGTCTCCACAGGTTTAGCTGCCTACAACATGGGCGGTGTGACTTTACACCGATTATTACTGCTTCCAGTAGAGCATCAAAATAAATTAGACTACTACCAACTTTCTGCAGAAGCTGAAATGGAATTACGTAGAGTATTGAAACAAATGAAAATGCTACTAATAGATGAAGTGAACCTAATGTTGGTTTGAATCATCTCAGATTGCAAGAAGTACTTAGAAATAATAACGAAGAACTCTTTGCAGGGAAACACATAATCATTTTCGGAGATCTTCTACAATTGACACCAGTGAAAGGTGAACCAATTTTTTAAACCTTAGGCCACAAACTCTGCCGTAAAACTGTTGGTAGCATAGGTAATGTTAACCTTTGGCAACATTTCCAATACAGACAATTAACTGACAACATGCGGCAATCTGCAGATCTCACTTATGCCAACATTTTAAAAAAGTATTAGAGTTGGTGTATTATCGCAAGAAGCACAAGTTGTATTGAAAAGCCGGCATATACATGCACTTTATGGCGATAATGCATGTGCAACTTATGTTATGGAACAATTAGCACACAAAAATGTCAATTGTATGGCCTTAATGCCAACTCTTGCAAGCTGTTTCAAATTCAATGAAACAATGTTAAAGAAAGAAATGCAACCAATAATAGAAATTAGCGCCACAGAAAAACTAGACGTACATGGTATGACAGTACCCATGTGTGAGCAAGCCACAACAAGACTAAATAGTTTAGAAAATTCAATCTCCAACACAGCTGGGTTGGAAAAAATATTGAAATTATCCTTAAATTGTCGAGTAATTCTTGAACGTAACCTTGACGTGGAGCAAGGGCTAGTTAATGGAGCACTAGGCACAGTTGCTGGCTTTCAATCATACCCGCGTGATAGCAACATTCAGTTTGTAAATATAAGCTTTGATCAAGTTTCAGAAGTGAAAAGGATAGGGCGCTCAATTGCTCGATTCCTTCTCTTCAAAGACATGTATGTACGTAGAGAGCAATTTTCTCTAACTCTTGCATATGCAGTTACCATTCATAAATCCCAAGGTCTTACCTAGACAAAGCATTGATAGATATAGGAAACACAGTGTTTAAGGAAGGCATGAGCTACGTAGTATTATCACGCTTACATACACTTGACGGTCTATTGCTAATAAACTTTGATTCAAGTAAAGTCAAAGCTGATATTCCTTGCAATCTAGAATACAATAGATTGTGTTCACTGTACACCCCTCATCTGAAACAATACCCTGTTCTAGATAAAGTGAAACGTGGTAAAAGAAAAGTAAATGAAACAGAAATGCAACAGAAGTCAACAGCAAATTCTGCAAAGAATATAAAAGAAGGTAAAATTTCATCAATTGCTGCAAACATAGAACAACCTATTAGGGAATGTAAACCAGGGACGTCGGCAAAGAAGCAACAGAAAAACTGAAAAATGCACTCAGATACAGAACTTGCTGGCCCATTTAAATTTGCAAATGAAAGTGGGGTAAGTTGCTATGCAAATGTAGCAATGAATATTCTATTTCAATTGCCACCAATTGTTAACAATATTTACCTGCACAATACAGACCAATTGTGTTTGCAAATGTTAGTGCTGCATAGAAATGCAACAACCAATCCTGACAACACATACAGTTTTCATGGAGTAAGGCAACAATTGGACGACTGTGCTGGAATGGTGAGATTCACTATGAACTCACAAGAAGATCCACAAGAATTTCCAATGTACATACTATTAGTATTGGAAAACAAAATTATTATTATTATTTTTATTAAAAGCATACCTATAAATTAAATCTTCCAAATTTCGTACATGTGGAAACATACATGCACTCTCTGTAGCAAAGTGATACAGGAAAAAATCCCAAATGAGCGATTTGTGTATGTTTCCATACCAAATCGTGAGAGCATTCCATTTCAGCAACTTGTACAAAATGCAAACCATGGCAGATTATGTAGTATTTGCAGTTCAGACAATCGCTCCACCTTACTGATACAATCACGTAGTGCCTACATAATACTTATGCTTCTACGTTATAATGCAGATGGCACCAAAAACAACTGCAAACTGACTGGATTCACACACGGTCAAGTGTCACTTGGAAAGAAAACCTTTACAACAGTAGGAATAATCTACCATGCAGGAGCTACAACCAATGCAGGTCACTACACTGCATACATTAAAAAGAATTCTGGATGGTTCCAATGTAATGATAGCACCATTACTCTAAAGCAGAGATTGCCAGCTAACCTAACAAATGCGTATTTAATGTTCTTAAAGCCAAAATTTACAAAATAATGTGTACTTCAAGATTGTCAACAAATTATGTGAAAGACTGCAAACAGTTAGACTACGCCCACAGGTATCTTACTGCCCAACAGGATGGAGGAATGACACAAATAAATAATTATCACAAATCGTTGGAAAAAAATGCACAGGTAGAATACGCCTACAGGTATCTAACTGTTGTTAAAAATCGGCAGGAAGGCAACAAACATAACATTGATCATAAAGATGAAGGAAACACTCAAAGGAAACAAGGAAGTAGCTAGTACCGTAGGAAACGAAGGTTTTTTTTAAATCTGACAATGATTTTTTTTTCCCAGACCGAAGGATTAGAAAAGCAAACACAGAAACTGAGCACAATCCACAGTACACTGATTTGTACACTAAATATGAGGCTAAAAAAAAGGTTAACTGTCTATTATGCAATGTAGTACATTTTCAAAAAATGCAAACACTAACACACCTTTTTCTTTCATCACAGAAATGGAAAAAGTGATACTTTCGCTAAGTACGGTAGCCACTTAAAAAATGGATGTGGATTCTGAACAAAGTAAGGAGTAAGTGTATTGGCAGTCATTTTCTACACATGGGAATCTACACGTCTAATCTATGGTACTAATATGCTGCAGTGCCTGTAGGCTGGCCTTGTATCTTTGGTGAGTAACCTACCACCTACGCCTTACGACCAAGGTACAAGGAGTATAGTTCCTATCCACAACCATCGCTGCATATCAAAACCATGGTCCTTGTAAATGATCTATTTATAAATGTACTTTTCGGACCATCATCTGCAGCCATGAAGCTAAGATACTAGGGCATCAACACAACTTGCGCATTACACCACACCCATATTGACTTGTAACTCCACTGCTTATGACTTCAGTCTTGGGTGCATGGGCTTTGGCCATGCACCCAAGAGTGCAGGGTCTCTCCACAAACACCTCAGTGATGTGTTGTAGTGGTGGTTTTTCTATAGGTGTGATATCCTTCCGTGCTTCTGGCCAGAGGCTTTACTCCTAGCTGTATGTCCATTGATCGTACATGGGATCGGTGTGCAGTGGCTTACACGTCTAGTACTTATAACTTACTTCTTGGGTGCATGGCCTTTGGCCATGCACCCAAGACCTGGCGTACTCCCCACTACTTGCCAATCGAAACACAATCCCCACTACTTGCCAATCGAAACACAATACTACGGGTGTATGCATGGGTGGCATATGCTACAGTGGTTGTGGCCAGGGCCTAGGGTTTTGGAAGTAAGGCCTTCGGCCTTCAGCTGACGGCCATGCATCCAAGACTCTAGGCCCTGGCCACAACCACCGTAGCATGTGTCACCCATGGCGGCGTACTGATGAATTCAATAACCTTAGGAAAAAGTATAGCAATTACGGCATGCTGTCAATTTCAATGTTCCCTAACACCACACATGTCCTTACAACAGTAACAACTTAGGAAATAGTATAGCAATTACGGCAGTGTCAATTTCAATATTCCCTAATACCACACGTGTCCTTACAACTGTAACAACTTCCCAGTGCACTGCACGGGCTGAAATACTGGCCTTGTTGGACCCCTCATTTTCTGTGTATAAAAGGAGGCCATACCACATTAAGAAGATCACTCCACAGAACTTGCCAATCAAAACGCAATACTACGGGTGTATGCATGGGTGGCACATGCTACAGTGGTTGTGTCCAGGGCCTAGGGTTTTGGAAATAAGGCCTTCGGCCGACGGCCATGCTTCCAAGACTCTAGGCCCTGGCCACACCACCGTAGCATGTGCCACCCATGGCGGCGTACTGATGAATTCAATAAGTATAGCAATTTCAGCATGGTGTCAATTTCAATGTTCCTTAACACCACACGTGTCCTTACAACTGTAACAACTCCCCGTGCACTGCACAGGCTGAAATACTGGCCTTATTGGATCCCTCATTTTCTGTGCGTACAAGGAGGCCATAGAACATATGTCATTAAGAAGGTATTAGTGTATTATTGGGTGCAGGGTCTCCCACAACCACCTCAGTGATGTGTGGTAGTGGGGGTTATTCTATAGGTATGTTATCCTTCAGTGCTTCTGCCCAGAGGCTTCACTCCTAGCTGTATGTCTGTAGATCTTACATGGGATGGGTGTGCAGTGGCTTCCACGTCTAGTACTTATCACTTTGTTCTTGGGTGCACGCACTCCCCACAACTTGACAATCAAACTGCAACACTACGGGTGTATGCATGGGTGGCACATGTGGCGGTGGCTGTGGCCTGGGCCTACAGTCTTTGAAGTAAGGCCTTCGGTCTTCGGCCGACGGCCATGCATCCAAGACTCTAGGCCCTGGCCACAACCACTGTAGCATTTGACACCCATGGCGGCGTACTAATTAATATAATAATAGCCATCAGAAAAAATAATGCATTCACGGCATATTGTCAATTTCAATATTGCCTACCAATACGCGTGTGCTTTCAACAGTTACAAGTTTCCTGTCCACTGCATGGACTGAAGGGCTATCGTTATTGCAACCCACATTTACAGTGCGTACAAGGTGTCCATAGAAATTACATCATGAAGACCGACCCCCAGAACAAATTCATTGATCACCCATGTCTTACTGTCTGAACCTTTCCCAATGCTGTGTGACACAGCAAAAGAGTTTCATGAATAGAGCATGTGTACGCTGGTTGTTGCTCCGCTTTCGGTGGATCCAAGATGTCGGTCGCATCCAAACAATCTGACGCAGAACACATCTCGCAGTAGCCAATGGGCAGAGACGTCACGTGTCCGCGGTCATGATGCCAGCCCCTTAGCCAATCGGTATCTTGTCCGTGGACCGAACAGGGAAGTGTGACCGCGGAGCGGACATAGATATCACTAACTTTTTCAGACCTACTTTTTGATAATTATAAAGAAAAATACTGCACGACTGGTTACCAAATTTACATAAGCACGCTTTCTGGACCAAGCCCCTGTACCTGCTGCAGATTTCGTCAAAATCCGTCCAGCGCTTTGACCTGTAGCCGTGCGCAAAGTTTTTCCCCCATTCAGTCTATGGGAAAAAAATACTTTTTGGGATCCCCACTATAACTTTTGCCCCCCTGCACCAAACATCTCCGAACTTTGCAAAAGAATCCAGAGTGGCCCATATACTTTATTTGCAAAGTTTGGTGAGGATTCGTCCAGGGGGAGCGAAGTTATAAGCCACCCAAAAAGTGCTCTTCCTATGGAAACAGCAACTTAACCATAACTACACAGCCACCACCGTGGCCGTGTAATATATATATATATATATATATATATATATATATATATATATATATAAATATATATATATATATATATATATATATATATATGTTGGCGTATGCCGCAATTTATTCACTTTAAAGCTAGCCTCAAGAATACTTCATCTGCTTGCGTTTCTTTGCATCTGTACACATGTAAAATAACTCTTGATATCTTCATCGTTTCTGCAGCATAAGCTTCTTCATCTTGATCCTAAGATGTCACTTGTCCTTGGTACTTTCTTGATGTCTTATAGAATATCCGTATCTGTTGTCTCTGCATCTCTTCCATGTACGTCATTTTGACTTCATGTGACAATGATGGTGATGTCACCATTCTTCTCTTTCATTTATTGGTCCTGCCTCTTCTGGGATTTCATTCAAATGGCCATCATACTGTCTTGTATGCAAGTATGACTTTCTCAGTTGGAACCTTGCCTCCAGGATTCTCTTCGATATAGGTATTTTCACTGGTACCGCACGTGTCTCACACTCTGGTTCCCAACATATAGGCAATATGGGCGAAGTGGTTGAGGTGGGGGTACTTGGCTCCTCTACACTTGTGCAATACAAATGTCTCAAACAAGGTGCCTTCAAGCACTTCATTTATAATCAACAAGAGTGCCTTTATCTGTTCTTTGTGCTGAATTCCTGTTAATAACCAGCAATAGTTTTGGCTCTTGTGTTGGGGTTAGTTAGTCATTTGCCAGGCGCTGTCATAATATATTGAGCTGCCAATTGTATGCCCAGATAGTTCCATTAGGGAAGCTTACTTGCCAACCCTACAGGTTTAGGTAGAAGGCTACTACTTTTTTAACAGCCCTACCGTAGAGTGATGGGTCCTGTCACAATATTCCTGCTGGGAATGTTTTCAGAGCAGCTGAGACGAATTGCTTCTCTGCAACTACACACAGCACAGCCTTGTATTTGTATTTGTATTTGTATTTGTATTTATTAAGTTTATATAGCACTTTACTCCAAAACGCTGCACATTTTAACAACAGGATACATTTAACAATAACAAATAACAGTAACAGTAGAAGCAAATTACAACTTTGAATCAGACCAACAAAACAGTATGTAGAGCAATTAGACCGAAGGGAAGAGGGAGAGTAGTGCAGTAGAACTGGGAGGAAGAGAGAGATGGACATAGGAGGAGCAGGAGGAGGAGGGAAACTGAAGGGGTAAAGGGGTGAGAATGGGGTGGAGGGGGAAGTGGAGGGAGATGATTATGGGGAAAGAGGGAGAGTGTGGGGGAGGGATAGCGATAAGGGGGAGGGGATTCATGGTGGGGAATGGAGAAGGAGAGATTTAAGGGACGTGCGGAATGAGAAAAGGTAGGAATCGAGTGGATTGAGAGAGGTAAGGAGTTCCAGTGCAGGGGGGCTAGGAGTTGGAAAGAGCGGAAACGGGAGGAGGCACAAGGGGAAGGAGGAACAGTGAGAAGGAAGTGGTCAGCCGTGTGAAGGGAGCGAGTGGGAGTGTAGAAAGAGAAGGGAAGAGAGATAAGGGGGAGCGAGACCGTGGAGAGATTTGAAGACTAAGCAGACAAAATGAAATTTAAGTTGGGAGTGAAAGGGAAGCCAGCCAAGGGAGGATAGGGAAGCAGAGATGGAGTCTCTCCAAAGATGGAGATAGAGAGGGAGGTGAGGAGACAGAGGGTACAGATGGCAGAATGGTAGATAGATTTGAGGGACTGAGATACTCAAACTGTGACTGAGAGACTCAAACTGCATGTTTATGGAGCAGGGTGAGTGGGTCACCTTAACAGATTCTCGTAGCAGCATGCTTGCTGGGGCTCTCTCTCACCCTATCAGCCCCACACCCGCTGTGACAAGAAGATGTCACCCGTAATCCCCTGGAAGTGACATGGGCGAGTGGTACACCACGAATTCAGTGCAGCTGTACGCCTAGCACACATTAGCAAGTGACGTCAGGTCAATCAAAAGTGTGTTTCAGCACAATGACTTGCCCAGCAGTGCAACAGCACAGTCTTCCCTGCATAGGCTAGCAGGCTGAACTACGACTCATCTTCACGGATAGAGGGACTGTTTGCACCACACACCCATTCATCCCGTGGCCTCTCTATAGAGATTTCCAGCACAGGTTCCTGCATACAAAGGTACCTGAGGCATAAGATGTCCAAACTACTTAATTTATTTCACATTAGCCTCCAAATAGGCTATAATGAATGCTTATCGAAAAACGGGGCTAAAAGATGAATTCAAGATCTGGAGTTGAAATGGCTCCTAAACTATGCATGTGCCTGCACTGGTCCACTTTTTATCTTCACCCCTTCACACACAATCAGGGATGTTGACCTCTCACACATGAACAGTCACATGTCATCCAGTCCTATTATTTTAATGGCAAATCCAAAAAATGAAAGTTACAGGATTCAAAAAGGAAAGAAGTACATGTGTAAAATGTAGGCCTATAGTGGGAAAACTTGAACGGTCTGTAAAATTCCAAAGAGCTAACGCTCGCTGTGAACACACAGCTGAATGTGCAGACAAATAACAGGAGTTACCTAAAGATGACCAGGAGTGTTGGTGAGAAAGAAGAAGACGTGTTTCCTGCATGACCAGGAGAGCTAAACTCTCAAAATGTATTCCCCTTTGTATCACAATGTGTGATCCTGAGCGTCATCCTTAATATATCCCGATATCTGCTAACATTTGCAGGGATATCTGTCTACAGTCTGGAAAGGCTGTATAACTCTTCAAATGTACACACAGCTCACTACTTTCAACAGCTAATTGAACATGGCATGCCAGAGTAAACTGGCAGACAGAAGGAAACATTCCCAAACCAATGTACCAATGATGGCAATGTATCTGCTGCCTAAATAGTTTCCATGCCCCCTCGGGTTGCTGCACTGATCTGGGTGTGTTGAACCTGCAATCTTTGATCAGGGGCACGCAACTCCCCACTCTAGGACCCTGGTTGGAGAATCTAGACCCAGAATCCTCTCTTCGTCTTGTGGCGGAGGCTCTGAAGTCATTGATCACCCATGCTGTAGTCTCTAACCTTTGCCCTTGGTATGCTGTAATGCTGGCCATCTTGCATGTCATGCATTACTCAGGAGGATGGCCCTGATGCGGGTGTATGTGGCAGTGATGGATCATGACTACTATCATGCACATCACCTTTGACTGATAGGAGACTGAAGTTACTCAAAGGATACTGGTCCACACAGGCCACTTATGGGTGTTGCTATGACGTGGCAGGAATAATGGGCCATGATAAAGCAAAGAATATGTATTCGGTACTGCAGACATTTTATTTTCAAACTATCAACAATATATTATTGTTTCTGGAATGTTTGGAGGGGAAAGATTGTTAGTGAGGTTAACGCTGTCCACAGTTCTAACGAGTCAGTCACGTGTCATGTTATTGGGACTTGCACCGCGCACCGCTGCATTTTTCTTGGTCTCCGGGCGCTCAGGTGGATCTGAAACGGGGGATGGTAATGTGTGTCATTTCTCATAAGGCGTCATCTGGGTCAGGGGCTAGACAGTTGTTCTTCGGATTTGCTCATGCTCACATGTGATGTGTTGTAATGTCAGTGGGTAAAATGTCATGTGTGGTAATAGCCATGTGATGTCATCATTGTCCTTGCTATTATTTATGGCTAAACTTGAAAAAACAAACCTCTTTTTGGTCACAGAATGTTGGGAGATATGCCCTTTCCGTTGCCCACATAAAACAAACAAAACACTCTTGACTTTACTAATGCCTGTTGTTAATGCAGCACGGCCACACGCATTCTGGCGGGTTTCTCACAACCACACACATGGCGGGTTTCACATAGCCACACACATGCTGGCGGCCTCCAAGCCTTTGGATTTGCATCTACTCGCAATCAGAGCCTTTGTCATTTTGAAATCTCTAAGAACAAGTGCAGTGCTATTTCTTGGCAGATGAGTTTTTTTTTTTTTAAACATGTTTTATAAAAGTGCAGTCGGGTACATGAACTTCATTTTCCTCTCATTTACATCCTAGGACGTGTCCTTTAAGAATGTAATCTCAAAATGTTAATGAATAATGTCATAACATTTAAGTGATGTAACCTCTTTCTAGAAAGGAAAATCATGTTGTCATTATATTAATTAATTTACTATGCTCAGACCAAGATGTCACAACTCTTAAATTCTGTTTCGGCATTATTCACCGGATAGGAAAAGTATCATTCTTACAAGAAAGCCGTCTGGTTCGAACGCTACTCTGTTTGCCATATTACTTATTATCGAATTTCAGTCCTACTTGAAAGTGCCCTAACAGGTTGTACTACTCCTTCCTAAGAGCATAATGCCTTAGCGGTGTGCTTTGATCACGCATGTCTGACTCTCCTGGCATGCAAACTATCTCCAAACCCTTACCTTCCGTTCACTCTCTAACTTGCAAAAACGTTAATGTTTGCTTCACTCTACCCCCCTCTGTCCTTCCTGTCTTCTGAGAGCGTTTTCCTTTCTTCCACACACTAAGGTCGGCATTCCCCTGGCGATGACCCACAAGGACACCTTCTGAACAAGCTGTGTTTTGCTATTTATTTTAATATGATTTGTAAGACATCACTTGGAAACAAATTTCCATATAGTGCTTCATGGCAGATTTGAAACACTTTTAAGCACTGTAAAGAATAGGGGCTATCATTGCCTAGTTTAATGGTGTTCAATTTATCAACCACAGAAGCATGAAGGACTAAACATGCACTGTCAGGATTTAAGTCTAGGCTGCAATTTGCAACAGATATCCCGGGCAAATGATCAGCTCAGAAAGCTTTTTGAAGAAATTATTGGCATGGCAGAATGACTCTAGAAACACTTCAAACTGATGAAAGGCAAACGTCATTGTTTTCCAGAAACAAAATGTCATGATCACTGCTTCCAAGGAGTCAGGAACAGCCCAACGTCCTTGGAAGCAGGCCCCTAACCATTATCTTAGGCACCAGCCGGTCCCCACTGGGACCTTTTGGACCTTGTCCTGGCGCCGGTGGCACCAGGCTCATCAAAGCCATCACTCCCGGCACTAGAAGCGCCAGGCTCATAATATGTATGAAGATGCTTGGGTGGACTTACCTGCAGCAGACCATGCTGCTTACTTACCAGCCACATAGGAATCCTCTGTGAACAGGAACTACTTTCTTACCTGGGTGGGGCAAGCTCCACTCCCTGGATACAACAGGGGAACTCTTCTGGAACTGGAACTCTTTTCTTACCTAGGCGGGGCCGTGGAGGAAGACGCCTCATCACTCCAAGGCTATTTAAACCACACACGATTGAACAAACGTGCTTCGCGTTTCTGCCTCTGCAGCAGAACGCTCACCGAGTCTGTTCCAGCCTTTCTTCCTTCCGATCCTGAACCTGCAAGAACAATACTCACCACTCCTGTATCCAGTATTCAGCAGCACCTGCAAAGACAAGAAACAACAGGTTAGCACTGCAACCTTTACACGCAGCGCTTTCCTCACCTGATCCATCGGCAGCGAACATTTCTTAACGCTGCACCTCCGCCTGTGAAGACAAGAGCAATGTTATTACGCCTATAACAATTCGACTCATTCTGGAACCGGGAAGACTCCCTTCTTCCTATTATACGGACACCATCCTAAAACCTCTAACCTGGATCCTCCCCAAGAAGTCGAAACACCTGCTGTGGATCACTTGCACTCGGAGATCACTGGTGCTTTTAAGGAGGCCACTGCCCATCTGCAAAGAGCTAAAGCTCAATTTAAGAAAGGAGCAGATCGGCACCGTAAAGAGGCCCCTCACTACGCAGTGGGAGATCAGGTCTGGTTATCCACTAAGCACCTACCTCTAAAAGGACCCCGCACTTTCATCCCGAGATACCTTGGACCCTATCTTATCTCTACCATAATTAATCTGGTGGCCGTTAAATTGGAATTGCCTTCGCATATGAAAATACATCCAGTATTCCATGTCTCCTTACTAAAACCAGTGCAACCAGGAACCCGATTGACCGAACTCCCGGAACCTGTTTTAGTAGATGGAGAACTTGAGTTCGAAGTAAAGAACATCCTAGACTCCAAAATCTCCAAATCTAAATTATATTACCTGGTTGATTGGAAAGGATACGGCCCCCAAAAGAGACAGTTAGAGCGCTTGCATTTACTTACGCATTTCCAAGCGCTTCATTCCAAGGCTCTGGCTCCAACTTCGGCTCTCTTCACACCATCTCTTATCTTAAGAGCCCTGCAAGACAAATAGGAAAAAGCATTATACAGAGTCCTGTTCTATATTAACGTGCCCCCGCACCTAAAGACTAAAAGGACTAAAAAGGTGTCCAGAAACTCACCGCTCGTGCAGTTAACGACGGTAGCGATCCTCTGATGTCAAGAGGCCTATGTTTCACCAGTGAAGGAACTGGCAACGGCACCCTGCATCAGACGCAGATGGAGAGTCCAGCATTCACCTATCTAAGGTGAGCACGTTGACCTGGGGGCTCTACGGAGAAGCTAAGAAGAGAGAGAGAGAGAGAGAGAGGGACATTCAACAACCCAGATCATTAACCCCCATATTCTTTCACCTGCAGAAATCTCACTCTTCGAGTTCGACACACAGTGCGAAGAGGTTCGGCCCCAGAAGCAAATCGAGTCCTGCACATCACTTTTCGGGTCACAGACACCTTCCTGCCAAGACCAGCGCCTCCGTGGGAATGAGGTGAGCGTTACAGAACGCAAAGCCCACCGCAAAACTCCTACCCAGGCGCAATGGAATCCTCAGACACTGATCAATTAGCCCAGTTGCTTGGGGAACTAAGAGCAGAAGTACATGCAGCTCGTCAGGAAACACACTCTCTAAGAAGAGAGCTGATAATTTCCAAGGAGCGAACAGAGGACCTTGCTAGGCAATTGCTACAAACGCAGACAGGACAGACACCTTTGCCCGCTCCAGGAGGAAGTGATCCTTCTGCATTATCCTTAAATCCCGTGCAAATCAATCTACCCGGCAATGTGCCCTTGGCTCCGCCCGAACGCTTTTCTGGTGACCCAAAGAAATTTGCAGTGTTCATTAACCAGTGCCACCTACACTTCTTATGTCGACCAGCTGCCTTCCCAACAGATCAGACCAAGGTGGCTTTCGTGCTTTCTTATCTCAGTGGCAGCGCCGCAGATTGGTCAATCCCTTTAGTCACTCAGGATGATCCGGTTCTGCATGATTTCCAGGCCTTCCAGTCCAGCATGGAGAAACTGTTCGCAAGACATGCTCAAGGGCAGGCCTTGGACAATGAACTTCTTTCGTTACGACAGGGTAATCAAGACCTCTTGACTTATATAGCCTCATTCAACAGACTTATAGTGGAAACTCAATGGCCTGAGGATAAGAGAATAACGCTCTTCTACAGAGGCCTGCGTGGAGAGCTCAAGGATGTGTTAGCTCAAGTCGTGAATCCTCCACAAGAATGCTCAGACTATATTGACTTAGTTGTTCAATTGGACCACAGATTACAGAACAGGAAGGCTGATCGTTCCAAATTTGATACCCGAATGTTTTCTAAACCACAGACCTCTACTAGGGGAGCTGACACTGTGGAACCCATGCAAATAGGGGGCATGAAAGGACCTTTAACCCAAAAGGAGCGGGAAAGAAGAAGACAGCTGCAATTATGCCTCTATTGCGGAAACTCGGGGCACTTTCTTCGAGACTGTCCAGTGAAACCAGCTAAGAAGGCTGTAGGAGCCGCAGATACCTGTACCACAAATTCTGAGCAGGGAAACGACCTAGCCCGACAAGTGTAGAGGTCCTCTTGCTGAGCGTTAAAATCTGTCCCGTGACCTCGCATTTCGTGGTGCCTATGGTCCTCATTAGTCCTGAACGTCCGGATCGTTTGCATGCAATTGAAGCTTACATCGACAGCGGAGCAATCGGTAATTATGTGGACCTTGAACTGGTATCAAGGATGAAACTACCCCTTGTCCCTAAGGCAGTAAAAGACGTCATTACTACAGTGGATGGCACGGAGATTGCCTCCGGACCAGTAACGCACGCCACCCAAGAAGTGACGTTAGTGAGCCAAGATGGACACCGGGAGAAAATAGTGTTCGATGTGATCAAGGCCCCTCAGTTCCAGATCATTCTGGGAATCCCTTGGTTAGAGAAGCACAATCCTCAGATCGATTGGCGAGCAAAGACGGTTCAGTTTCCAGAATATTTTACCACTTGTTATCCTCGGCCTGATGTTTCACTGGCGGCAACCACTTCTGAGGTTCCCAAATTACCTCCCGAATACCAGGAATTCCAAGACGTCTTTCGGAAGGACCAAGCTAACACCCTGCCTCCTCATAGGTCTTACGACTGTCAAATAGATCTGATACCCGGAACAACTCCTCCTTGCAGTAGGATTTATGCCCTCACCGAGCCAGAGAATCTTCACCTCAGACAATATCTGGACCAGTACCTAACTAACGGGTTTATCCATCCTTCAAAATCTCCAGCTTCCTCGGCTTTGTTCTTCGTTCTGAAAAAGGAAGGAGACCTTAGGACTTGTATAGATTACCGCGCCCTGAATCAAATCACCGTTAAAAACAGATACCCGTTACCTTTGATCCCTGAACTCCTGGACCAAGTCAAAGACGCATTTATATATACAAAGTTGGATCTCAGAGGAGCCTACCATTTGGTACGAATAAAAGAGGGCGATGAATGGAAGACGGCCTTCCGCACCAAGTATGGGCTGTTTGAATATCAAGTTATGCCCTTTGGACTTTGCAACGCTCCTGCCGCCTTCCAGTATTTTATGAATGATGTCCTTAGAGAACTCATTGATGTGTGTGTTGTTGTCTACATTGATGACATCCTCGTCTATTCATCATCTGAAGAAGAACATCGGAAACACGTTAGAGAGGTCCTCGAGAGATTACGTCAACATAACCTTTTTGCTAAGCTCGAAAAATGCGTTTTCAACGTAACTGAAGTTGAGTTCCTGGGATTCATATTGTCACCTAACGGAGTCCATATGGATTCAAAGAAAGTCGATGCAATCATCAAGTGGCCTTCACCAACCTCTGTAAAAGGAGTCCAAAGCATGTTAGGCTTCGCTAACTTTTACCGCAGATTCATCCCTGAATTCTCTCAAATAGTCCAGCCCATCACCGCTCTGTTAAAGAAAAACAAACGTTTTGAGTGGTCTACCGAGGCAGAACAAGTTTTCAGGACTTAAAGACTAAATTCATTTCTGCACCTGTTCTAAAACATCCTCGCCCAGAACTCCCCTACATCGTAGAAACAGATGCTTCTAGTCTTGCTATGGGGGCAGTTTTATCACAAAGGGATCCGGTCACACACCAATTACATCCTGTAGCCTTTTGGTCCCGCAAATTCTCGGCTCCCGAGATCAACTACTCAATTACAGACAAGGAACTTTTAGCTATCAGATCAGCCTTTAAAGCCTGGCGGCATTATCTTTTGGGAGCCAGACACACAGTCACCGTAATGACTGATCACCGCAACTTACTGTATCTGAAGACAGCCAAAGCTCAGTCTTCCAGGCAGCTTCGCTGGGCTCTGTTTTTGGCTGAGTTTGACTTTATAATTACTTATCGACCAGGCAGTAAAAATGGAAAAGCAGATGCCCTCTCCCGGATGGGAATAGATGAACATTTGACCAATCCAGAACCAATACCCATAATCCCAGAACAAAGGATTTTGGGCTTGGTCAGCGCTCAATCCTTTGAAGACATTAAGACTACAGTCAAATCACTTTTAACTCCGGTCGACTTACAGGACTGGCAATTAAAAGGAAAAGAATTCTCAGTGGACCGAGACCTACCATATTTCCGAGGACGATTGTACTTGCCCAGTGAGAAAATACAAAAACAGGTAATCTCCTGTTATCACGATTCACTAATGGAGGGTCACCCTGGCATAACCAAAACCATGGAAAAGGTCAAGAGACATTTCTGGTGGCCATCATGGAAGAAGGACATTAGAGACTTTGTAATCTCCTGCGGTGTGTGTGCCCAGAATAAGAGTCAGAAGGAGAAACCAGCCGGTCTCTTACACCCACTAGACATCCCTCCCAGTCCATGGCATACCCTGTCCATGGATTTCATCACGGACTTACCCCCATGCTCACGGTATAATACCATTTTAGTAGTCGTGGATCTATTCTCCAAGATGGCTCACTTCATTCCCCTGAAGGGCCTACCTTCAGCTTCAGTATTAGCCTGAGAATTCTTAGAAAACATCGTTCGGTTACACGGTTTCCCCTCGGTTTTGGTCTCCGATAGGGGAAGTCAATTCATCTCCCACTTTTGCCGAAGTTGCTGTCGTTTAGCCCAAATTGATGTGAGACTTTCTACCAGTCACCACCCCCAAACTGACGGACAAACCGAGAGGACAAATCAAACTCTAGAGCAATATCTACGTTGCATGCTCCAACAAACTGAAAACCTTTGGAAGGACATTCTTTGGATCGCTGAATACGCCTATAACAATTCGACTCATTCTGGAACCGGGAAGACTCCCTTCTTCCTATTATATGGACACCATCCTAAAACCTCTAAATTGATCCTCCCCAAGAAGTCGAAACACCTGCTGTGGATCACTTGCACTCGGAGATCACTTGTGCTTTTAAGGAGGCCACTCCCCATCTGCAAAGAGCTAAAGCTCAATTTATGAAAGGAGCAGATCGGCACCGTAAAGAGGCCCCTCACTACGCAGTGGGAGATCAGGTCTGGTTATCCACTAAGCACCTACCTCTAAAAGGACCCCGCACTTTCATCCCGAGATACCTTGGACCCTATCTTATCTCTACCATAATTAATCCGGTGGCTGTTAAATTGGAATTGCCTTCGCATATGAAAATACATCCAGTATTCCATGTCTCCTTACTAAAACCAGTGCAACCAGGAACCCGATTGACCGAACTCCCGGAACCTGTTTTAGTAGATGGAGAACTTGAGTTCGAAGTAAAGAACATCCTAGACTCCAAAATCTCCAAATCTAAATTATATTACCTGGTTGATTGGAAAGGATACGGCCCCCAGAAAAGGTCTTGGGAACCCTCAGAGCATGTCCACGCACCTCGTCTGGTCAAGAAATTCCATTTGAATCACCCCGACAAGCCAAAACCCCCGGAGAAGACACGCTTGTGAGGGGCCTTGAGGGGGGGGTGCTGTCATGATCACTGCTTCCAAGGAGTCAGGAACAGCCCAACGTCCTTGGAAGCAGGCCCCTAACCGTTATTTTAGGCACCAGCCGGTCCCCACTGGGACCTTTTGGACCTTGTCCTGGCGCCGGTGGCACCAGGCTCATCAAAGCCATCGGTCCCGGCACTGGAAGCGCCAGGCTCATAATATGTATGAAGATGCTTGGGTGGACTTACCTGCAGCAGACCATGCTGCTTACTTACCAGCCACATAGGAATCCTCTGTGAACAGGAACTACTTTCTTACCTGAGTGGGGCAAGCTCCACTCCCTGGATACAACACGGGAACTCTTCTGGAACTGGAACTCTTTTCTTACCTAGGCGGGGCCGTGGAGGAAGACGCCTCATCACTCCAAGGCTATTTAAACCACACCCGATTGAACAAACGTGCTTCGCGTTATTCTGCATCTGCAGCAGAACGCTCACCGAGTCTGTTCCAGCCTTTCTTCCTTCCGATCCTGAACCTGCAAGAACAATACTCACCACTCCTGTATCCAGTATTCAGCAGCACCTGCAAAGACAAGAAACAACAGGTTAGCACTGCAACCTTTACACGCAGCGCTTTCCTCACCTGATCCATCGGCAGCGAACATTTCTTCACGCTGCACCTCCGCCTGTGAAGACAAGAGCATTGTTATTACCTACCGGCACTCCGCGAATTCCGGATTTCTTCAACGCTGCAACCCAGCATCTGAAAGACAAACGAAGAGACATTAGACAGGTATTTCCTCAAGTCCATCGCGCTCGCCACAGTAGAACGCCTGCAAATACTCCGGCGTTTTCCAGCACGAACTCACAGCTGCAAGGGAGAAGAGACAGTTAGAGCGCTTGCATTTACTTACGCATTTCCAAGCGCTTCATTCCAAGGCTCTGGCTCCAACTTCGGCTCTCTTCACACCATCTCTTATCTCAAGAGCCCTGCAAGACAAATAGGAAAAAGCATTATACAGAGTCCTGTTCTATATTAACGTGCCCCCGCACCAAAAGACTAAAAGGACTAAAAAGGTGTCCAGAAACTCACTGCTCGTGCAGTTAACGACGGTAGCGATCCTCTGATGTCAAGAGGCCTATGTTTCACCAGTGAAGGAACTGGCAACGGCACCCTGCATCAGACGCAGATGGAGAGTCCAGCATTCACCTATCTAAGGTGAGCACGTTGACCTGGGGGCTCTACGGAGAAGCTAAGAAGAGAGAGAGAGAGAGAGAGGGACATTCAACAACCCAGATCATTAACCCCCATATTCTTTCACCTGCAGAAATCTCACTCTTCAAGTTCGACACACAGTGCGAAGAGGTTCGGCCCCAGAAGCAAATCGAGTCCTGCACATCACTTTTCGGGTCACAGACACCTTCCTGCCAAGACCAGCGCCTCCGTGGGAATCAGGTGAGCGTTACACAAAACCACTTACTAATGATAACTACAAGGTGTGTCTATAAAAATGAGAACACCCCACCTCCTTCTTCATAAAGTTCATCATCATCAAGTAGCAACACAGCACATGCACACCGACAAGCCATTCTGGAACTGTCGAAAATGTATGGGGAAGGCATAGAGGAGTCACCCGCAAAAGAATGGATGCTAAATCAGCATGACGAAGGGGGCATAGCATCCAAAGCTCCTCCTCCTCCTCATCAGTGCAGTGATCCACCTTTGGAAGCATAGGGATTATATCCATTATGAACATTAAAAGCAGCAGCAGGGTTCAGTCATCTAACATATGTGCCACCCGCATACAGCAGTGAAGACGTTATAAGTGGTGAAAAAATAAACAAAGACCAGTGTCCACACATGTCCAATATGATGGGCACTGCGATTTACAGGTAAAACTGTCAGGCGTTGAGGAGGATATCCAGAGAGAGAGAGAGGCAGGCCGGGCAAAAACGATGAGACAGCGATCGTGCTTGATGAATGGGTAGGGGGAGAGATAATGCTCAAATTAGATGGAAAAGGCATGGACTATTTCAAAGAAAGAGAAAGGCGGGATAAAGAAGAAGAGAAAAAGGAACAGGAGGAGAGAGAAAGAGAGTGAAAAAGATAAGGGAGAGAGAAAGAAAGAAGGAATAAAGAAGACAGAGAAATGGAAAAGAAGTGAGAGGCAAACAGAGAAAGGGAGAAGAGACCAGTAGGGGAGAGACAAATAAATGCCAACAGAATAAGGGAAAGGCAAAAGGAGGAAGAGAGGGACAGAGCAAGGCAATGAGAGACAGAAAAATGAGGGTAAAATGAAGAAAAGAAGTTCATGATATTATTAGGGGACGTATCTTCCCAGACACAGAGAGAGACCAAAGACAAGAACAAAGAGAAAGAGAGAGGAGCTTAAAAAGATGCCACAAGGAAGTAGATGAGATTCTTAAAAAAGCATAATCTTCCAGATGAATGGGAGGAAGAGGCCATATGAAGGACGGTTGGTAACCAGTAGAGGAGCAGGAAGGATGGCAGTAGCAGCATGATGGGGAGGAGAGGAGGGTCCCCGGAAGATGGAGGCAGAAACATATTGTAGGAAGTGAGGAGTGGAATGTATAGGGCAATCCCCATGGAGACTAGACTTTGAAGACAGAGAAAATGATGAAGAAGATGAAAGTGATGTTACTATGTTTGAAGGCAAAGAGAGAGCGGGACGCAGAGAGGAGGAGGCCGCACAAGGGCGGCTAAATGGATCTATGAACTAGAGAGAAAAGCCTGCTTGCCGCTATATTAGCAGAGCAGTCAGATCACATTTGGAAATGTACAAGCAATTTTGAAGTGACTGCACAAAATACGGACAATGATGGAGTACTGTTTCATAACTGTTGAGCTAATGTATGGAGGGTGCTTAGGGTTCAGTTCCCAGATCCATCCGACATGAGTACCATTATGACTTGTTAAATGAGAGCAGACAAATATCTGACGGCTTTTATTCAGGATATTCAGGAAAAGTGGTGGTTAGAAACAAGAGAACCGTGGCACTAAAACATAACTATTTCTTATCACATTCAATGCCAGGTACTCCCAAGGAAGTGCAAAGACAACTGAAAAAGATTGTGGGAAGGTAAACAAAGCCATGTTTGGAGATTCAACTGACGATCATTCACCATTGCTGGTTAAAGCAAGAGGAGGACAGAAAGAAAATTGAGGAGAGGAAGATTGAGAAAGCAAGATTCAGTAGTGGGAGGGAATCCTCTCACTGGTACAGGACTGGACATGTACCCACAATAAGACAGCCCACAGAAGAACTTGATGTTTTCCATCCTACTAGTTACACCAGAGCCACAAGAGGAATCGAGAGTCGGGGTACCCATAGGTGACAAAACATTCTTCTTCCTAGTTGATACAGGGGTGACTCGATCCTGTGTTAGAGAAGGGAAATTCCCAATGTCAAGCATGTATTTATTTATTTGTTTTGTATAACACACCTAATACCGTACCTGAGTTTGGTTTCTAAGCACGGATCCGGGATTCAAACCTCTGTCGCTCTGCGTGGCCTTGCTTCCAAGACCAGAGTGTTGCCCCATGCTATCCTCCATTCATTACCTTGAATGCATAAGGATTTTCTGGGGAGAGAACTATGGTTCCTTTCACAGACTCTTTGCCTATCACTATTGGAGAATATGCCATGTCCATGACTTTAGTGTATTCCTGCAAAACACCAGATAACATATTTCAGAGAGATTTGATGAGCAAATTATACATGACAATATCCTTCACTGACCAAAGGATAATATGATCTACACCATGAATCCATTATGTGAATGCACAGTAATTTATAACAGCATTTTATGGTCAGGAAGCACAAATGGGCATGCCATTAAACCTGGACGTATTCCATAACGGAGTACAAATATAGTTAGCATGGCTTCCAAGAATATAGAACAGAATATTGAGGTAACCTACTGAATTCCTGTTTTGACCAGAGGTCCCCCCCGCGGCTGTGAAGGAAGGGCATATAAATACAATTGAATCAATTGAAAGTTCATCATCATCAAGTAGCAACACAGCACATGCACACCGACAAGCCATTCTGGAACTGTCGAAAATGTATGGGGAAGGCATAGAGGAGTCACCCGCAAAAGAATGGATGCTAAATCAGCATGACGAAGGGGGCATAGCATCCAAAGCTCCTCCTCCTCCTCATCAGTGCAGTGATCCACCTTTGGAAGCATAGGGATTATATCCATTATGAACATTAAAAGCAGCAGCAGGGTTCAGTCATCTAACATATGTGCCACCCGCATACAGCAGTGAAGACGTTATAAGTGGTGAAAAAATAAACAAAGACCAGTGTCCACACATGTCCAATATGATGGGCACTGCGATTTACAGGTAAAACTGTCAGGCGTTGAGGAGGATATCCAGAGAGAGAGAGAGGCAGGCCGGGCAAAAACGATGAGACAGCGATCGTGCTTGATGAATGGGTAGGGGGAGAGATAATGCTCAAATTAGATGGAAAAGGCATGGACTATTTCAAAGAAAGAGAAAGGCGGGATAAAGAAGAAGAGAAAAAGGAACAGGAGGAGAGAGAAAGAGAGTGAAAAAGATAAGGGAGAGAGAAAGAAAGAAGGAATAAAGAAGACAGAGAAATGGAAAAGAAGTGAGAGGCAAACAGAGAAAGGGAGAAGAGACCAGTAGGGGAGAGACAAATAAATGCCAACAGAATAAGGGAAAGGCAAAAGGAGGAAGAGAGGGACAGAGCAAGGCAATGAGAGACAGAAAAATGAGGGTAAAATGAAGAAAAGAAGTTCATGATATTATTAGGGGACGTATCTTCCCAGACACAGAGAGAGACCAAAGACAAGAACAAAGAGAAAGAGAGAGGAGCTTAAAAAGATGCCACAAGGAAGTAGATGAGATTCTTAAAAAAGCATAATCTTCCAGATGAATAGGAGGAAGAGGCCATATGAAGGACGGTTGGTAACCAGTAGAGGAGCAGGAAGGATGGCAGTAGCAGCATGATGGGGAGGAGAGGAGGGTCCCCGGAAGATGGAGGCAGAAACATATTGTAGGAAGTGAGGAGTGGAATGTATAGGGCAATCCCCATGGAGACTAGACTTTGAAGACAGAGAAAATGATGAAGAAGATGAAAGTGATGTTACTATGTTTGAAGGCAAAGAGAGAGCGGGACGCAGAGAGGAGGAGGCCGCACAAGGGCGGCTAAATGGATCTATGAACTAGAGAGAAAAGCCTGCTTGCCGCTATATTAGCAGAGCAGTCAGATCACATTTGGAAATGTACAAGCAATTTTGAAGTGACTGCACAAAATACGGACAATGATGGAGTACTGTTTCATAACTGTTGAGCTAATGTATGGAGGGTGCTTAGGGTTCAGTTCCCAGATCCATCCGACATGAGTACCATTATGACTTGTTAAATGAGAGCAGACAAATATCTGACGGCTTTTATTCAGGATATTCAGGAAAAGTGGTGGTTAGAAACAAGAGAACCGTGGCACTAAAACATAACTATTTCTTATCACATTCAATGCCAGGTACTCCCAAGGAAGTGCAAAGACAACTGAAAAAGATTGTGGGAAGGTAAACAAAGCCATGTTTGGAGATTCAACTGACGATCATTCACCATTGCTGGTTAAAGCAAGAGGAGGACAGAAAGAAAATTGAGGAGAGGAAGATTGAGAAAGCAAGATTCAGTAGTGGGAGGGAATCCTCTCACTGGTACAGGACTGGACATGTACCCACAATAAGACAGCCCACAGAAGAACTTGATGTTTTCCATCCTACTAGTTACACCAGAGCCACAAGAGGAATCGAGAGTCGGGGTACCCATAGGTGACAAAACATTCTTCTTCCTAGTTGATACAGGGGTGACTCGATCCTGTGTTAGAGAAGGGAAATTCCCAATGTCAAGCATGTATTTATTTATTTGTTTTGTATAACACACCTAATACCGTACCTGAGTTTGGTTTCTAAGCACGGATCCGGGATTCAAACCTCTGTCGCTCTGCGTGGCCTTGCTTCCAAGACCAGAGTGTTGCCCCATGCTATCCTCCATTCATTACCTTGAATGCATAAGGATTTTCTGGGGAGAGAACTATGGTTCCTTTCACAGACTCTTTGCCTATCACTATTGGAGAATATGCCATGTCCATGACTTTAGTGTATTCCTGCAAAACACCAGATAACATATTTCAGAGAGATTTGATGAGCAAATTATACATGACAATATCCTTCACTGACCAAAGGATAATATGATCTACACCATGAATCCATTATGTGAATGCACAGTAATTTATAACAGCATTTTATGGTCAGGAAGCACAAATGGGCATGCCATTAAACCTGGACGTATTCCATAACGGAGTACAAATATAGTTAGCATGGCTTCCAAGAATATAGAACAGAATATTGAGGTAACCTACTGAATTCCTGTTTTGACCAGAGGTCCCCCCCGCGGCTGTGAAGGAAGGGCATATAAATACAATTGAATTAGAAGCAGCAATTGTGAGAGAAGACAGAGTGATTTTACTCAACACAGTTGATGAAGAAGGGGCAAACTGGAGAACAGCTGGCCCGTTATTAGCGCCCTGGTCCCTTAGCAGGACCCGCAAAGGACATATGGTCAGATTTGCGGTTCCTGCTAAGGGAACTCGGAATTGGGCGGTAAGGGTTTACCAGCTCTGGTCTCCTTACCGATGCCCGTAAACCCTTACCGGCCAACTCAGAATGAGGCCCAGTGACTAAATGCAAGGGACTGTATCACATATCTTTTTGTTGGAAAACCCAAGTTGTCGAACAGGAAATCATATTATACCCTATTGATTGTTTATATTGGCCTAAGCCGAGTCGATCTGCGAAGAAATCCGCGTTTCAAGGTTCTGACCTTAAATCGATTAAGCCGCCATTTTAGGGTCAGCCGCCATTTTGATTCTCGCTCCAAAGTCACCCTGTGTTCTATAATGGTGGACATTGTTCTCCTGTCATTAACATGGCTGTCTTGACCTCTGTATGCATGTTAATGCTTAAACTGCCCATAGGCCAAATGTTAGGGTCATGTACTGAGACCTTGTCCTTTGTTGACCTGTGGATAAAGGATTACCTGTACCAACGATACTAATCCATGAACATATATTATGCACAATACTGTTCGAGCATTTGATGTGAACACTTGTTTGACTATATTGTATGAGAATATGCACAAAGGCTTAATATAAGATCCAAAGACACACTGTTGCTATTGTAACCTATTGGAGAATGTATTAAGGATAATCCGTAAATGTATAAATGCATAAATTAGGAACGAACTCGGCATGAACCTCTAGCCCAAGGAAATGGTTAACCTGCAAGTGGGCTGAACATCAGATTACATATTGTATAAAAGACACAACCATTCTGATGTACAGCCCCACTCACTGCATACACTGAACAGGGCTGGTATTCGCTGTGTTATACTGAGGGCCTGATAGCTATCTGTTGCTTTGTTCTTTGAAAACTGTTCAGTTGTAGAATAAAGATCTGTTTATCTTTTGAACCCGCTTTGGTGTATTTCCTTTTGGGGTACTCAGCCTTGATATTCTCTTTTTGCTTTCACAAAGTGAGATATTTTAGGTCACACAAATTATTATTTTGGTAATTGTAGACTTATATTTGTGATCTAGACAATAAAGCAAGAGTCCTGTTTTTGCCTTGACACCTCTCCCTCTCACCCAATGCCCTTTCCCCACTTACCATCTTACTCCTCCACCATGAATCTCACTTACTGCTTTCTCCTATCTCACTCCACGTTCCTGTATTCGCCACCAACCTTCCATATCTACCCCCATTCAATCTTGTTTCCCTCCCCTCTTGGCTTCTCTTCTACCACCCAGCTTCCTATCTTTGATACACAATTTCTTCCCTCCCATTACCATTCTCCTATCCATGCTCCCCTCTTCCTCGTCCCCCTCACTGCCCATCCATTATCTCCCGTCACAGCACAAGGCTGTTGAACATAGTTTGTTATGATTGATTTTTGATTTGATAGTTTATTTGTATAGCGCCTATACACAATGGGCCTCATTCCGAGGCTGGTGGTAGTCATGGCGCTATTTGCGCCATGACTGCCACCAATAAAGGGTCCGGCACCCGTCTAGTTCAATGGGGACTTACCGGTGTAGTCGGACCTTTGCAGGACTGGTAAATCCCCTCTTGGAAAATGCCATTCCCCATTCCCATTTTACCCCCCATAGGTCTCAGTGGGACTGGGGAGGGTGCAAATAACGGGCTGGCGTTTGTCAAGCCTGCTATTTGCGCCCTGGTCCCTTAACGGGTCCCGTCCACAACGCCAGGTCAGACCAGGTGTTAAAGGAGGGACCCGCTAAGGCACCTCGTAGTAGGGCGGTAAGGGATTACCGGCACCGGTCTCCTTACTGGTGCCCAGTATCCCTTACCGCCCAACTTGGAATGAGCCCCAATGTCTTTCAAAGCGCTTCAAGGTATAGAGGGAACAAGGGAGAATACACATTCTTGCAAGTCCTTGATACATTAAAGAATGTGAAATACTCGACCTGGCGACATTTCCGGTAGTGCAAGAGCTTCAACAATGATAAAGAGGGGAGGGGGAGTGGAAGGGAGAATGAGACAGGCACGTGGCTCCCTTACTAGGCCTGACGACAATTGAGGTAGTGTATGAATTTTCCAAGAGGTTAAGGGAAGGGGCAACAGGGAGAAGAAGATGAACAAAACAAGCAACTAACTTACTAGGTCTGATGACAATTCAGATAGTGATCGAGGGGGAGGGGGAGGAAGAGGAAACGAGGGGTGGAGACAAACAATGTTGCTATCATACTAGATCTGAGGACAATTCTGATAGAGCAAGTGCATATAAAAGTAAGGGGATGGGGAGAGGCGAGAAGGAAAGGAAGCAAAGGGAGAAGGGGAGAGACTAAGGGCCTCATCACGAGTTGGGCGGTATCCTGGCAGTATTACTGCTCGGATACCTCTGGGGATAATAGCATTAAACCCTCTGGCGCTATTAGTGCTGGATCACGGGTTTGGTGGAATGGTAATTTCCCATTCCCCATTGGGCCCATTTGGGAATTCCCATTCCCCATTGGGCCCATTCAGGAACTCCTCCTTTCCCCATTGGGCCCAATGGGGAATCTTCCGCGCAACTACTGTTAGCTGTATTCTTGTGCGGTAATTGCGCCAGCTCAGAGCTGGGGGTAAATGCAGCCAAACTCGTGATTTGGCGGACCCTTAAATGCGGCAGTAATAGTGTTACCGCCATATTTAAGGGTTACCACAAACTCGTGATGAGGCTGTAAGAGTAAAGCAGAGTAAAAGAGTGGAGAAGGAAGAGGGGAGAAACAAATACAGTTGCAGACGTCTGTAATAACACATAATATTGCAGGCAACAGCAAATGCAAGCCAGGATTCAGGATGAAGATGTGCATGATACAGGGTCACTGTGAGTACGTGATGCAGGGGAAGTCCAGCATGAGAGTAGAGAATTGTGAGGCACCATGAGTCAAAAGAAGTCCAAAAAGTCAAATCCAAGCATTTGCAGCAAGACGGTGATGGTAGAAACAATAGTGTATCAAAACAAACTCCTGCAGTGGTATGATGTAAGGGGGGGCCTAAGGAGAGGGCTAACAAGGGGGGTGGGAAGGCAGGATAGAAAGGAATAAACCAAGGCAAGAGACACATTCATACAAGATGAGGGGGCAAGGGAAGCGGCCTACAAACACCACAGGCACCCGCGGGTTAAGGGGGAGCGGCATACAAACATCACAAGCAACCAGGGGGGCAGGGAAGCGGCAAATAAACATCACAGATCACAGGCAACCGGGGGGCCAGGGGAAGTGGCATACAAACATCACAGGCAACCAGGGGTGGGGGGTAGGGGAAGTGGCATACAAACATCACAGGCAACCAAGGGGGGCAGAGGAAGTGGCATACAAACATCACAGGCAACCGGGGGGCAATGGAAGCGGCATACAAACATCACAGGCAACCGGGGGGGTGGGGGAAGCAGTATACAAACATCACAGGCAACCAGGGGAGGGCAGGGCTAGCAGTATACAAACATCACTGGCAACCAGAGGGGTGAGGGGGAAGCAGCATACAAACATCACAGGCAACCAGGGTGAGCAGGGGAAGCGGCATACAAACATCACAGGCAACCAGGGGAGCAGGGGAAGTGGCACACAAACATCACAGGCAACCAGGAGGGGACAGGGAAGCAGCATACAAGCATCACAGACAACCAGGGGGGCAGGGGAAGTGACATACAAATATCACAGGCACCCAGCGGGGGGAAGGGGAAACGGTATACAAACATCGCAGGCAACCAGGGGAGCAAGGAAAGTGGCATACAAACATCACAGGCAACCAGGGGGCAGGGGAAGTGGCATACAAACATCACAGGCTACTGGGGGGGCAGGGGAAGCGGGTAGGTTTTTTGTAGTGGACAGGTAGCAGAAAGGGGCCTTGAGAGTCGGCCTTTGTTGGGAGGGCCGGCCAAGCCTGCCGGCTACCCCATAGGCCATGATGTTGAGGCCCTACACCAATCAGAGGAAAATTGTTAGCCTCATGATGTAAATAATAGAGGCTACAGTCATAAGGCTGAAATTATCACTAACCTGAGCTTCTATCCCGTGATGGATTGAAGAGCACAAGATAAACGCCTCTGTCTCATGCTTCATCCTAAGACCAGTACATGCATTATAAAAATGAAGAGAGCAAGAGGAGACTGTCAGTTTACTGCTCTGAATGCTAGTCCATTTAATCATTCAGATTGCTAGTGATCCCACTTCATATGACACAAAAGCACATTAATGTGCTAGTTGCAGGGTCTAATAAGCACAATTCCCACATAGTAGTGAAAATTCAATAAGCACATGTGTGCCATACTAATGAGAGACATGTCTCAATTTGATATATGATATGATATGATAAGTCATTTATAACACACCTGTACAAGTGTCTCTAGGCATGACTAGACAAGGAAGGGAAGACCAAAAGAGGACAAACAATGATCTTACTAGGCCTTATGTCATTCAGATCACACAAGTGCAGAGGGGGATAGGGGACAAGTGCAAAGGGGGGAGGCAGAGGGGAGAGTGCAAAGGAATTCGTAAGTGCTGCCTGGGAGGTGGCTCATAAGTGCAGAGAGTCAGTGGACTATAGGGTTGCAGATTTAGTCCCTAAGTGGTTGGGAGGTCCGGAGGCAGTGCAATGGCAACTGGTCGTGCAGGAGCCTGGTCCCATAGGATCAGTGGGTGGCCAGGTAACCAGTATGCACAGCAGACAGGGACATCAACAAGGGAGAGGGAGAGAGAAAGAGGAAGTGAAAAGGACGGTTGAGTTGCTTCCTGAACCTTAGGTGGTCCTGCTCATGTTTGGGAGAGTCAGGGAGGCTGTTCTGGAGAGAGGCCCCAGCTGAGGACAGAGATCTACCCACCACTCTCTACCTGGAGAAGCGTCTGACCCTCAGAGAGTTGGACGTGGATGAGCGGAGGCCTTAAGAAGGAAGATGCTTAGGAAGAGAAAGTAGGATGAAGTGTGGCACTCGGCCCCAGAACGCCTTGTTGATGATGCAGAGGGTCTTGAACTTGATCCTTGCAGCCACAGGGAGCCAGTAGAGAGATTTCAGGGCAGGTGAGATATCTTCCCTGGGCTTTAGGCCAAGGACACGTCTCACAGACCTGTTCTGGATTAGTTGTAGAGGGTGAAGAGTAGAGGTAGAGAGTAGAGGCAGGCAGATTTAGAAAGAGACGGTTGCAGTTGTCCAGCCTAGAGAGCACCAGGGCTCTGGAGACAGTGAGCTTCTGGGGAAAAGTGAGAAAAGGAAGTGTAGTCGAGCAGCCACTTGCCTCTGCAGGAAGTCATACCCCCCTACTACCTATATGCTGGGAGCCTGAAATTGTGCCATGGAGCAGTTGCGATCATTCATCAGCGAATATTTCGAGAAAAGGTACCCATTGAGAAAGCCATGTAAAATGTATTCCCAAAGAGAAGACAATCTAATGGAAAATCTCCCCAAAGCAATATGAAAATGAGAGAAAGAGAAGTTGGTGACGTCACAAGAGATGAGCATGATACACTGAGAAGATAGGCTGAAGAAAAGATGCATGGAGACTACAGAAACTGATGATGACATTGAGAATCAAGGAACTTTGATATACGAAAGAAGATTGCAATTGTGAGAAGCACTACACAAAATGCAAGTCGTTCAATAACTGTACAGATGCAGCAACGCAAGTTAATTAAGAAATCTTAAAAGCTGGCTATAAGTAGTGAATAGACTGCAGGCGATGCCGCCATTGTATAGAAGATGGACATCAGTGTCACAAATTTAGTAAGTTCAAACCCATGGAGAAGAAAGATTGAAAGCTGTGTTGCAGCAAAGAATTAGCTGAGATTTTGGAAGAGTCTTGAAGGCAGTGAACGTGAGACGCTGAATCATTGCTTGTTAAGGTGCAAAGAAAGAACACCATGAGTGCCAAGTTTTATTCATTTGAGACAATTAAATGCTGCAAAATGGCCCGAATTGTGGTCACCTGTCATGTGAGCCAAGAATGGAAATAGATTTGGAAATGAAGTCGCAGAACCATGATAGCACATGCTCAGACTCCCTCATATTCCTAGAGATGAGAATACACTGCAAGGCCAAGTTCAAAGACAATCTTCATGGTAGAAGGCAAGGGTGATGAGAGACGTTGGGCTAATAGGGTGGGGAGGTAATGTCCACCTTCTGGAACGTGGGTACATGCTGCTAGTGAGCTGAATGTTCCAGAATGGCACGATCGTGCCAACCAATTATAGAGGGCCACATAATGAAGGGACTTATAGTGAGAGCCAATGATATACTGTGTACTTAATAATGATGAAGAATGACTTGCACTAGAGGTGGGCATAAGTTGTCCATCTGACAGTATATGGCCAATCACAACCCAACCCCTTATAGAAAGTATACCAATATGTTCCCCTTGAGTGTATCACAAACCCTAGGTTGTTCTTAGTTTACACGTAGTATGATGTCATGTATGATGCATTTTTAGTATATGGGCCTAATTAGGACCCAGGCGGTCACGTAATGAACGGTGCCGGTAAGGGACCAGCACCGTTCATTACAGCCCGCCCTATTACGAGGACTGCTGCGGGTCCTGCTAAGGAACGCCTGTTCAGACCAGGCGTCCTTAGTGGGACCCGCTAGCAGCCCAGGATGCTAACAATAGGCCCATCATTATCAGGCCCATTGTTAGCATCCTCCCCATTCCCATTGAGTCCTATGGGAGCTCAAATGGGAATGGGGATGTACCAGGTCCCGCGAAAGGGATTTTCCGGGCACTCCAAGGTCGGAATGGCCCGGTAAGTCCCTTTTCGCGGGACCCGGACCGGTATGGGGGTAGCCATATGAGGCCCCATGAGTGTAATTTTTTATGAAATGCTTCGAGAAAGCTTGTGCGATGTCCATTGATGTCCGTTGTAACTCCCTCTTGGTTTGATTATTTGGTGTCAGAGTTATTCTGCATCCCATCCATTGCATGCATGCTATCAAAACGGCTCTAATGCTCATGTGGTAGCATTGCGGATGGTTCAAAAAAGATCCAAACTAGTTCAGCTCCAGAACTTCAGATGATCAGACATCCTCTGTCATCTAGCCGTAAGATCGTAGGGTTTCCTGTGGAGAGCGGCTGAATACAAATCTTGCAAGAAGAACCAAGATGGTGGACAGGTCCCCTTTAATGAAATCCCTGCCTGGTTTCCACAGCCGCTCTGCGGACGGAAGGTGTACTGGTCAGTTGGAGGAGGAGACAATACCAAAGGTCTTGAGTCAATTAACAAATGAATGATGAGTAGACTAAGGGGAATGGCAAATTAAGGGGACAGGGTTGTGATACATTTTGAGTAACTGGAAATTTTGTGTGAAGAATGAGATAGCGCCTAGAGTCATGGCTCAAGGGAGCTTCAGAAGGAGACATTTCAAACTCCAGTCAGAGTAGAGCAGAAATATACAACGTGCAAACAGGTTTGCATAAGGTAATGGGCCTAGTTACAAGTTTGGAGGTAGCCATGTCCTAGCAGGGCTAGTACATTGGAAAAGTGGGGGCTACCTCCTTGCGGTTGGCAGTCAGGTACAGCACGCATTCTTATTGGACAGGCTTATTTAGGCACTACAACTCCCAGTAGCCATAGAGGTTGTTACTTGTGCAGCTCACACTAAAATAGCAGACGTAGAAGCCAAAAGGGTTACATAGTCGCCAGATATTTCAAGTTTTGATACTCCAAGCATTCAAGAGAAAGTAGTCATGACCATGGTAATGCAAGAAGGATTTAATATATCACTGATTATCCAATTAATGGAGATTCAAGGAAGTGCACCACAGGAAGAGCAGTAATTATGGAAACAAAGGGGCTGCTCTTTATCCCCTACAGAAGGATTATGGTGACAGGATAGCACTGGAAAGCCAGTGATGCCAGTCGCATTACTAAAGGTTGCATTTGAACAGCTGCATGACTCCCCCCGCATGTAACTAGGGAGAGTCGTGCTGCAACCATTGCGGAAGATTGGTTAATTCCAAATTTGTTAGAGCATGTTGCATTCTTCATAGTAAACTGCGTTGTGTGTCAAAGGATTACTGCTGGGCATACATTAAGAATGATTAGAGGAGTAATACCTCAACCAAATGGTCCTTTCCAGCATTTACATATTGATTATGTTGATATGCTGCAAGTATGTAATGGGTACAGGTATCTGATAGTGGTGGTGTGTCCCTTCTCTAGGAGAATCGAGGCAGGTCCATGCACACACCCTGATGCCACTTTTGCAGAGAAGTTTCTAGTAATGCAACGTCTTTCCGAGATGGGATATGTGTAAAGTGCCGAGATCTGACAATGGGCCACATTTTGTTAATGAAGTGTTTGAAAAGATAGGGCTTTGATTGAATATTAAGCATACGTTTTCTTCTGCTTTTTTACCTGCAAGCAAATGGGATATGTGAGAGACTCAACGGCCTCCTTAAATAAAGGACTGCCAAAATTAAATTAACTTTGAAGAAGGGGTGGCTATATTGTCTATCCTCTGCTTTATATTCCCTTCGGAATCAGCCTCACCCCACAAAAACTAGTGACAGAAAGACGAATGAGAATGCCACTTACACCTCCATCAAGGAGTAGAAGTGATGCCCAGAGTCCAGCTAAATTGATAGGTGAAGAATTGAATAACTATTTGACATGTATGACCTCTAGCATCTCTGTTATCTCTCTCATTTCAGATCAACTCAAGCGTCTAAAAAAACATGAAGACAATTCAGCAACCAGATTATCTGAACTATTATCGGCATCCAAGTTATTTGTTGGTGATCTCGTGCTCATAAAAAACTTTACTAGGAAGTGGCATGAGCCACGCTTTCATGACACCTTTTGCATTGCAAATATAACCCCTTCAGCTGTAATAGTCCAAGGCAGGTAAGCTTGGCTTCACTTAGGAGATGTGAAGGTTTACAAAGGCGAGACTGCCTTTCCGACTGTTGCCGATTCAGTAGCAATACAAGAAGAAACATTTCAGCATGTGTAGACTCGATCGATGGCGAGGAAGAAGGATGACCAAGCGACCAGTTGTTGATGCAGATTTTGCATTTGGACTAAGACTCAGTTAAATACTCCTTATAGATATTATAGCAGGAGTGCGAACCCTTGCTGAGAGTCTTGGAATCTTGAGAAAGTGAACTTTAGAAATGTGTTGTTGTATTAAAGTTATGCCTAAATGTCAGTTCCTGATCAAAAATTGGAAACCTGCTCAGTATCCAGTTTTGTTTCATGCTGCATACCCATTTTAAGTGATTAACTGCATGGTTTTGACCGATAGGGATGTGCATAGGCTTGTGTTTGCTGTTTTTGTATTTATCCTTCAAGCTTATCCTTCTCTTGTCAGAGGAGATGTTGATAGTCTCACTTTTTTAAAGGGTCCTAAAAATGGCCCTTTGATTAGGAGGCTGCTCATTGCGATAATTGAACTGAATTACCAGAATAAAGTAATTTTATCAATTGTATTAAATAATTGTGTATAATGTATCCCTGCACGATCACACTCGTTGTCTTTCTATTTCTCCTCTTTCACAGTCTCTATCACATAAGTACACTCACTAAGACAGAAGCCCTCATGGTTCCTCCCACCACATTAACTATTCTTGATTTAGTTACTTCCACTAGCAGAGAGGTTCCTAAGGTTTTCCCCAGGGGAAGAACTGCTTTTGATGTGCTTCTTGAGTATTACACAACTTATGCATGTGGGAGACATAAGAGAAGTGCAGAGGAGGATAATGAGGGGGATACATGTTTATCTAGACAATGCAGCACACGTGGGTAACAACATGTGGTATCAGCACATGAAAAATGTGGGAGAAAGAACACCTAAGGAAAGCTGCTACATCTGCGCTCTCATAACCTATGCCATGAATGCTGCACAAACCTTTATTTCCAGAGAAATTCCAGAGTATGATGCTAGGTGCCTTGTTCATCTTGCAGTATGTATGACACAAGGACAATTTCTAGGAAGTTGGGCTACTCTGTGATGGAGATCGAAATGGTCATTTCCATTTCAGGATGATTATATCAAGATGTCGCAAATGGAGAAACAACCTGGATGGGAGAGCAAGACACTTGTGTATCCTGCAGGTGGACAGGAAGAAATAGTTATAAAAGAGTTGAAGAGAATGGAATGCCCCGATATACCAGAGATAGCTGGATCACCTGGGGACAAACTAAATTCTTGGTTTATGTACAAGTAAAATCTAACAAAGAATGGGAAGCAGGAATGATGTCCTGGGCAGCTTATCTATTGAAGTTAGAATATGTGCAAGAAGTACAAAAAGTAAACGATGGGTGTTTGAAGTCATGGGCGAAACATGCCAAATTGCTGCCATTGGTAAAAAATGAATCATGTCCAATGATGGTGATTCCATTGGCGAATGCAACATTGTGTTTCCGAAGAGAAGGAAGAATGTGTGTGGGTGATAGAAACGCTGCAAAACAACAGTTGATGTCTTGCAGAATGGGAACAGGGACCACTGTCCTGATGGATCGATAGTGGTCTTGTGGGTCCAGAGCCTACATGAAGTAGAGCTTCTGCAGACAATTAACACAACATAAAGAGATTCAATGCTATCAAGGAAGCCCTCAGGGCATACAGCTGATGACCCTGCAGAACAGATATGTCCTTGAAATGATCACTGCGATGAAAGGAGGAATTTGCCCCAAAACGGGCCATCATGTTGCATGTTCACATCTTCTCATGATGACTAGAATGGGACCTTGACAGAGGCCATAATGTTGCTGACGAACCTGCATACCAAGATGGAAGACGAGACAGAGGACATTATAGATGACAGCTGGTTTGCATCTATATTTTCATAGATTCCACAGTGGATGGCAAACATCTTCAAGTTCATTGGAGCATTATTACTCATGGTAATTTTCAGATTCTGTATAATCAACATAATAATCACCCAGTGTAAAAAGACAGCAAAGAAAGCAGTAGGAATGAAGATCATGATTGATGTTGAATCAGGGTTTGGACCCAAGGAGTGGACCGATGAATATGTCATGAAATACTTACAGCCCAGCATTGTAGCACATGAAGGATCGAAGTTCCTGTATCCACAAATTCACAAGAAGTGTATGGGACAATGAGTCTATTGTAATCCGAATGGACAGTGCAGTTACATGACTTGGAGTGTGGATGAACATGTAAAGTCAGCCGGCACCCTAAAGGGTGTGATGAAGATCTGGACCGCAAAGAAACACTTCTATAGAAGAAGGTATCAAAATGTGGAGACTGGTGAGAATGTGGTCGATGATTTGACCAGAGGGGGGAGTGTAGAGGAGCATCCACGTGCCTCTGCAGGAAGTCCTATCCCCTACTGCCAATATGCTGGGAGACTGGAATTGTGCCATGCTTGACACCAGAAGTTGTGACCATTCTGCAGCGAATATTCGCGAAAAGGTACCCATTGAGAAAGCCATATCAAATGTATTCCCGAAGATAAGACAATCTAATGGAGGAGCTCCCCAAAGGAATATGAAAATTAGAGAAAGAGGAGTTGGTGATATCACAAGAGATGAGCGTGACACACTGAGAAGATACGTTGAAGAAAAGATGCATGGATCTTACAGAAACTGATGACAAAATTAAAAATCAAGTAACTTTGAAATACAAAAGAAGATTGCATGTGTGGAAGCACTGCAGAAAATGCAAGCCATTCTATAAAGGTACAGATGCAGCGTGCAGAAATGAGTGAATAGACTGCAGCATATGCCGCAATTGTATAGAAGCGGGGCATCAGTGTCACAAATGTGGTAAGTTCAAACCCATGGAGAAGAAAGATCAAAGGCTGTGTCGCAGCAAAGAATTAGCTGGAGTCTGGAAGGGCTCTCTGGCCTGGTGTCAAGGCTAAAGCAGCCAAGACTGGTTATCTATTCTTGAAGGCAGTGAACATGAGACGCTGAATCATCCCTTGTTAAGGTGCAAAGAAAGAATACGGTGAGTGTCAAATATTATTCACTTGAGACAATTAAATGCTGCAAAATGGGCTGAATTGTGGTCTCCTGTCATGTGAGCCAAGGATTGAAATAGAGTTGGGCATGCAGTTCCAGAACCATGATAGCACATGCTCACACTCCCTTATATTCCCAGAGACGAGAATAGATTGCAAGGCCCAGTTCAAAGACAATCTTCATGGCCGAAGGCATGGGCGATGAGAGACATGGGCTAATTTGGTGGGGAGGTAAAGTCGACCTCATGGCACCTGGGTACGTGCTGCTAGTGAGCCGAATGTTCCAGACTGGCACGAGCGGGCCAACCAATTATGGAGGGCCATATTACGAAGGGACTTATAGTTTGAGAGCCAATGATATAATGTGTACTTAATAATGTTGAAGAATGACTTACACTAGAGGTGGGCATACGTTGTCCACCTGACAGCAGATGTCCAATCACAACCCAACCTCATCTAGAAAATATACTTAGATGTTTCCCTTGAGCATATCACAATCCCTCTTAGGTTATTCTTAGTTTGCCACATAGTATGACGTCACCTATGATGCATTATTTGTATATAAGTGTTATTTTTTATTAAATGCTTCGAGAAAGCTTGTGCGACAGGATGCATCCGTTGATGTCTGTTGTGACTCCCTGTTTTAGATAATTGATATTAAAACAGAAATACCTTTTCCTTCTACCTGAGTTGGTTCAATTATTTGGTGTCAAAGTTATTCTGTATCCCATCCATTGCATGCATGATTTCAAAATGGCTCTAAAGCTCAGAAGAATACCTCTGAGGAGGAGCAGCTGATACTGTGACTTCTTAGAGATATCAGAGATGTGAGGAGAGAAGGAGAGGGTGGAGTCGAAGATGACACCAAGGTTCTTTACCTCACAGGAAGGTGCAGGTAGAGGGCCCAAGGTGGGCGGCCAGAGTGAGAGAGGGAAAGTGGGAGCAGGTGTTCGAATGAGGAGTATCTCAGCCTTACTGGCATTAAGGCAGAGATTGTTAGAAGCACACCATTCCTGAATTGCGGACAGAGTGAAGGAGCAGAGGAGACTGAGGGGAGCCTGAAGGAGAGCTGAGTGTCATCTGCAAAACACTGGAAGTCAGAACAGAAGGTAGATATGCAGTGGTCCAGAGGTGCCAGGTAGTGGTTAAAATTCCAGGGGAAGAGGTTAGTCTCCCGGGGACACCACATTTAGAGAGAGAGAGATAGATGAGAGGAAAGACCCAAGTTGGACCTGGGAGGGTCGATCTGAGAGAAAGGAGGTCAACCAGGCTTGGGCCTGACCCTAGATACCCAGGTTGTCACGGAGATGATTGAGCAGGATGGCGTGGTTAACCGTGTCAAAAGCAGTGGATAGATCAAGGAGAAGGAAGGAATGTTAGAATCTAGATTAGAGAGCATGTCTTCACTGGTGTTCAGCAGAGCCCTGTCTGTGCTTCTGGCTGCTCTGAAGCCAGACTGGTTGTCATGGAGATAACCAGCAGATTCAGTATGTAGATTAAGATGGGAGATGGCCAGCTTTTCAAGGAGTTTGCCCAGGAAAGGAGTGATGGAGATCCAGCTAGAGTTTGCCGGAGAGGAAGGATCGGCAGAGGGCTTCTTAAGAAGGGGGTGCACAAGGAAGTGCCTAAGTGGGAGGGGAAGGTTTGAGTGGCAAAAGTGTGATTGCAGAAATCGGCCAGGGCTCTAACAAGGATGTTGATGTGGTCTTTGATGGTTCAGGAGGAGCAGGGAGCACCTACTTTGACAAGACTTTCATAGTTCGACCTTGTCTAGAAACCTTGTCTGGAGTGAACAGGGAGAAGTAGGAGAAAGGAAGAGGAGATATGGCCAGAGAGGGGTCTGGAATGGTAGAGGTAGAGGAAGGGAGAGGAAGAGGAGAGGGTGGACAGGATGTTCTGGGTTTTAGTGGTGAAATGAGATGCCAGAGCCATGCATAGGCCCTGGGCGGGAACAGGAGAGTTGGAGACCGCAGCAGGATTGGCCAGCTCCTTGCAGATTTTGAAAAGTTCAGCCGAGTGGTTAGATGCTGCTGAGACGTGGGCATGGGTGTATGCTCTGTTCTTAGAAAGGACAGAGCATCTGTATTGCCTTTGGAGCAGGCAGCAGGCCAGTTTGTCAGAGGATGAGCCTGATGCCCTCCATGTCCTCTCAGCCACTCTGCACTTGCAATTAAGGGGGGCGAGGTCGGAATCATACCAAGAGTTATACTTGGATGCAGGCTTCAAACTGATCCTCATGACAGAGGCAAGGACATCCAGAGTGGTAGAGATTGAGAGATGAAGGTTGGAAAGGGCTGTTTCAGAGTGTGGCAGCCAAAAGAGTAGGATGAGGAGAGAAAGTAGCAGTAACAGCCTCCATTGACACACGCTTCATGGGTCGGATGACCGAGAAGGTGAGTGGCAGTGCTGGGGTTAGCTTAGCCTGAGGGGCAGAGAGCGACAGGTGAGTGAAGAGAAGAAAGTTATCAGTCCAAGAGAGAGAAGTGGTGAGAGGGAGGTCTGATGAGATCAGAACATCCAGGCTGTGCCAAGCAGAGTGAATTGGGCCAGAGGAAAAATAGAGGGAGAGAGAGTAACAGAGGTTGCAAAGAGCCCAGAGGAGGGACTTCAGGCATTCAAGTGGATTTTAAAGTATCAGAGGTGGAGAAGAAGTTGGGAGGTATAGGCAAGGAGGCAGGAGGAGAGGTCAGCTCACTCTGAGAGGAAGAGGGTGACCTGGCCAGGCAGCCTGTACATGGTGGCAAGAGTGAGAGAGAGGCCAGGAGTGATAGAGAGCCTGCAGACCAGGAATTCAAAGGCGGAGAAGGCCTGCATAGGAATGACAGAAGCAGGGATCCACTCCGGGAAGATCAGGGCAACTCCCCCTCCAGGACAGTTGGCTCTAGGTTCGGAGAGGATCTTGTAGCCATCAGGGAGTAGAGTGTCAAAACTTGTGATAGAGCTGGTTGTGGACCAAGTCTCGGTGAGACCGAGGACATCCAAATCAAGCTCTTCCAGGAGACGGCAGATGTCAGAGGAGTGTTTGAGGGTTTGACAGCGGAGCAAGAGTTAAGAGTAGCGATGTGAAGCAGATTGCCACCTTTGCAAGACTGCCTTGGCAGGATAGAGTCATAAGATATGCCCTGCGGAAGTGTTAGAGGGGCCCGAGAATGGTCAGAGGAGGAAGGATGAGATGGCAGACAGGAAGAAGAGGGTGCCGGAGAGGTGGCGCAGGAGGGAGAAGGCAGAGTGGCCAGAGAAGCAGCAGAGGGTGCCAGAGAGGTGGCAGAGGAAGGAGGTGGCAAAGAAGCCAGTGAGGGGTGTGTAGGAGTAGCGGGAGAAGCAATGAGGGGAGCCAGAGAGGTGTCAGAGGAAGGAGGTGGCAAAGGAGCCAGAGAGGGGTAGTTAAACATAGCAGAAGGAAGAAGGAAGTTGATACGACGCAGGAAGCTTCTATCGAAAAGGAGGCGATTGGCCTGAAGGTCCTGGACCAAGACGGTGCCATTTAAGTAGACGTTAATAATAGTGTTGGAGGAGTGGAAGGAGGTCAGGGCATTAATGGGAGAGTAGGAAAATAAAGAGAGAACAGAGACCATATGCGGAGTCCACTGGCTTGGAGAAGGAACTACAAAGAGGATGTCAGTGAGTGTCTGTCTGGAGGAAGCACTGGTGTAGGTATCTGCGATAAGGAGGCCTGGGTTGGAGACCCAGATGTCCCTTTTGAGCTTCTTCCTGCCAGACTTAGTGAAAGGGATAGAATAGTTGATAGAATAGCTAGAATAGATAATGGCGACAGAAAACACCATAGAGGGTGCAGGGCGGAGAGCAAGGGTAGGCGGGGAAGGAGAAGCAGCCCAAGCAGGAGGGGGATCACACACTAGGCGCAAAAAGGATGGAGGCACATGGGGGGTCACACATAATAGAGGGGGCAACAGTAAGTACACCACATAACAAGAACACTGGAACCTTGCTGGGCCCTAGCATGAATGGAGAAAACAGTAAAGCAACAAATGGACAATACAATGGCAATTCAAAGGCATGAGAGTGCAAGTACAATACAGAATACACAGCTGCTACTACTAGGGGACCTAGAGAGGAAGAAAGGAAATGCACAAGATGCAGCATGTAAACTATACATTGGTACCACTACAAACAAAATACGCAAACACTGGTAATCCAAGGAGACCTGGAAGTATGAGGGAAATGCAAGCAATACAGTGGAATGACAATTCAATTGTCACAGTATGACTTGAGCGTGGAATACAGAGACACAAACAGAGAGCAATACACTGGTCGGGGATCAAGGGAGCCTGAAGAGGAAGGAGAGGAGGGAAGAGGGACTGGGTTGCGTCAGAGCAACGCTGAAAGTGATGCGCAAAGCCGGGGGCGTGGGGACAAGTTGTGTGGTAAGCAAATAGAGAGGGGTGTCCTAGGCAATAGGAGTTGGGGAAGTTGCATGGGTAGCAATGCAGAGAAGGGATACGCTGGGTCGGGGGATCAGGTACAAGCTACATAGGGTGCAACGGAGAGAGGGTTGTGCTAGGCAAAGGGGGCGGGGGCAGTTGCGTGAGTACCAATGCAGAGAAGGGATGTGCTAGGTCAGGGGAGTCGGGACAAGTTGCGTGGGGTGCAGTGCAGAATGGGATATGCTAGGACAGGGGAGCGGGTGCAGTTGCATGGTGAGCAATGCAGAGAAGGGATGCACTAGCTCCGGGGAGAGGGACAGGTAGCATGTGTACGCATGTGGCACGAAGAGCGGGGGGAGCTGGGCCTAAGTTGCGAGGGAACACACATGGCATGAAGAACTGGGGGAGCAGGGTCTAGGTTGTGAGGAACCCACGAGGCATGAAGACATAGAGGCTGGGGTTATGTTGCAAGGGAACGCACGAGGCACACTAGAAGGGGGAGCGGGTCCTAATTTGCGAAGGAACGCAAGTAGGGAAAGGGAGAGGGGACAGGTGTGCAGAAAGGGGCATCAGACATAAGTTTGAAGGGCGCAACATGGGGAAGGGAGAGGGCGGACACACAGGTGGAGGAAGCGAGGGGGACACGTGTGAAAGAGGGAGAGTGGGACAGACGCGCAAGGACAGGGAGTTGCATGGAATGCAGCAAATGCAACTATCCACCATGCACTCTCTTACCTCGCAGGCACAGATGGAGGGTGAAATCCTCTGCACTCACAATCTGCGCCACTACCCCATCGCCGCCTAACACCTGCATCCCACAACACCACGGCGTATCGCACATTTGTTCCCCACTTCATACCTACAGGAATACCAGTGTTCTGCTTGATGTGGAGTCCTCAAAACTCGGCTGCATCTGCCGTGAGAGCAGCGAAAGTCAGCCTACGTGCTCCAATTCAACATTTAATTTAATAGAATCGGGCACATCTCACGTGACAGTGTGATGACAGTGTGATGCGTGTCCTGATGGAAAGTCAGGCAGGTCAGGCGCATGTGATAACGTATGTTCATTAAATGAAATTCCATGGGAGTCCTGATGTTACTAGTGTATCAGGCCACTGATCAGCCATATTAGGTTTGTTGCTGATTCATTATTGATGTATTGTGTGCCCTTCTCCAATTGAGAATGTGGGGGAAAAAACAAGAAGTCAATGGCTAATACCCAGGTGAAAGAGGGGAGAGCAGTCTAATGTCACACTCATTGTGATGCTGCATATATATATAAAAAAACTATTAACATATTGGTTAAAAAGTCTCAGCTTAGTCATTAAGGAGGCTCTATGGGGCACAATTGTCAAGCACACATATGTATAACTTGCTAGAGTTGGTCCGGCCCATAACTCATAATAGATGGATTGGTCCCTTAGTCAGAAGGACCTCACATTCATCCCTAAGTAATTCTTAATTGATGTTGTATCCATGTTGAATGAATGCGTAAACAATATTTATTTCGCAACACATGCCTGTGCCTGTTCTCTTAATGTACTCAAGCCAGCACAGAGTTGAAATACCAATATACCAAATCTGTTATGCTTTGTACTCAAAATTGGATACCTTTTCCTAGTACAGCACTGCGAATGTTTGCCATTCTATGGTCTCATTCATGCTAACTTTGTCCGTTTTTAGCTGAAATATCCATTTGTATTCCTGCTTGAGTAATAGCGACTGAATGTCTCCTCCCCTCCATGGGCAAATTACCTTCTCAATTATTGTCCATTGTATATTCTTGGGAGAGTGGTGTTGTTGTTGAAAATGTGCCACCATAGGTGCATGTTCCCATCCAAGTCTAATACATGACATGTGTTCTTGTATTCGTTTTTTGATAGGTCTGCTAGTCATCCCTAAGTTTATGAACTGGCAAGGACAGTTAATCAAATATACCAAATTTCTTGTACTGCAGTTTGTAAATGAGTTCTGTTTCTATGGGGTTCTGTGATCTAAATCTATGGTCAGTGTGCGTGATGTTAGTTAGCCTACAGGGCATTGTCCGCAAGGTGAATGTCCTGATGGTGGATCTGTACCCCACAGGGTGCCTTAGTGTTCAGTAATGTCTGACGGTTGCTAAGACTGCACTAGTGTGCCTCAAAGGTTTTGTATCTTCTTGATGGTGAATCAGGGACTGGGCAGGTTGGGAGAGCTCACATTCAATATCGGCCACAACATTAAAATCTCTCTCTTTCAAAGATGCTTTCAGGTGTTTACGAGCGTCCATTTGGCTGAATCCTAGGATTAGGGACAACAACAAAAAATTTTTTGGCCTGATTTGTTTTTTGCTGGTATTAAACTGATTGGTGATCTTGGGAAGGATGGTAGATGGATGTCTGCAAATGAGTTGAGGGAGAAGTGGGATTTTTGGGATCTGACAGACTCTGCCTATAGACGTTTGAGGAGGTCAATAGGCGAAGTTGATTGGACTAATACGGTGGACTTGAATATTTTTCTTGCAATACCAGAGAAGAATGGAGACGGTTTAGCAAGTAGAATTTATAAATTGATTGTGTCAAACTATCATAATAATGATACACTGTAGAATGTTTGGGGTATGAGAATCGGCTCTGAAATCACATCTGATGGCTGGTGAAATATTTGTAAGAATGTTTCCTTATGTTCTTTGAAATTAGGTGAAAGGACACGTCAACTCAAAATTCTTAATCGTGTTTATTGGTGTCCAGAGGAGCTCAAAATGAGATGTATAATGGATAGTGATGAATGTTGGGGTTGTATACATGCAGTTGGTTCGATAGAACATATGTTGTGGAGTTGTGTCAGGGTTTCTGGATTCTGGTCTGAAGTTTGTGACACATGTATTCAGATTTGCGGTGGGGATCCCAATTTGGATTTCAATAAAATGATATTAGGAGATGACTCTGAGATTTGTGATCTCAGCTATCCCCACAAAAAATGTATTTTTAGGGGAGCCATTGTTGCCAAACGCTTGATACTTCGGGGCTGGAAGAGCAGGATTCCTCCTTCATTTGATGATTGGACAGAAGAAATGCACAAACTCTCAAGAACTGAAAAGTTGATTTATAAACTGAAATGCAAATTGTCTTTATATGACAAGATATGGGGGAAGTTTAATTATCTTTTTTGAAAAAAAAATTCCTTTGTTTTTCGGTGAGTGAACTTGTATATATGCTGCTATGAATTTGTGTGATGTTTTGTTTAAATTGTAAATATTCTGTAAACAAATAAATAAATAAACAAAAAATCTCTCTCTTGATTTCATTCTTTTTTTGGAATGACTGAAGACCGCTGTTATCAATTGTTGCCCTGCGGGTCTCTTAATTTGCTGTAAGGTTACATCCCTAAGGATGTTATATGCTGTTTTTCAAATATCTGAAAACAAATGAGTTAATAATGAAGTTAGGGGGAAAAATAATGGCATTTGGGAGTCAAATAAAAAAATGTATGGTGTGTTGATAATCAAAAATTGGAAAAGATCAAAGAGATAACCTGTCTAAGGTTCCAAATAGTTTTAAAAAAACAATCATATAATAAAATATTGGAATGTATGTATAGAAATAAAGACCTGCCTTTATTAAAGACAATTGATGCAGATCTTGTGGATATTCATGGCAACCATTAACAATGGCCTGTAAGATGACGCAAACAATGGAAGGTAAATAGAACAGTATTCACCTTGAAATAATTATGGGCTCATTTTCGAGGTCCCCCTATATCTGGCAGGGACTTACACTTTTACACTTATATCTGGCAGGGATTTACACTTTTCTTTAAACTGGTCCCTAACACATAATTGTTCTCATTTTCAAATTGGAATGGAAATGCAGAGATGAGAATGGTGGCATACTCACCTGATTGCCACCCTGTTGCTCTCCAACTTGCAAATGGAGTAAACGCTGCCTGCCATGTATGCATGGCAGACGGCATTTGCAATGGATTCCTATGAGAACCATCTGCTTTTTGCTATTGTAAAAAGCAGGCAGATTCCATAGGAATCCACAGCATTTGCACCAGTATGAAAATGTATCCTGGTACAAATACTGAAATATTTGTATGGTTGATATGAAGGGGGACGCGGAATCGTAACTTACGATCCGCCCCTCATCTCCACTATGCAAATAAAAAAAAAATGAGGCATAACGTAAATGAAATCCATAAAAACCTTACACAGGTCTTTTACACATTTAATTTATGTAACGCCCCGGAGCAAAATGTGCTCCTATACGTTCCTGCTCTGATGAGGAAACACTGCTTGCAGTCTAAAATTAAGTACCCTGTGAAAAACTCTATCTTTGGAATACTGAGAATGATTACTGGATTACTCTTATTTATGGAGAAGTGTGATGCGTATATGCTTACACTGTGACATTTGATGTTAATGTTAAAGGACATTTGTACCGCACACTATCACCACCGGAGTGGTCCCCTGGCACTCTGGCGGCCCTGAAAGAGGAGGGGAGGTTGAGTTAGTGGGAGGAAGCAGGAAAAGTGCAAGAGAGCAGTGATGTGCTGTTGGCGGCCTCAGCCCGGTGTGTTCGTTGGCTCGGCCTGGGGTGTTTGCGGCCGGAATTCATCATGTACTGTTGTGCGAGTCTATGTGTGTTTTTGTTTTGTTGTTGCATTGTAGTGAAGTTTGTGCAGTTTGTTGTGCTGTAGGTTTTGGTTGTGTTTGGTTTGGAGTTTGAGAGGTGTATGCAGAAAGGGAAATTGTTAGTAGGGTTGGTTAGTTTGCGCCTCTATCCTGAATTGATAGTAACAATTGTAATACTGGAGGTAATATGATTATGTTTAAGAAAATTCTGATCTGGGAAAGGGTTACTAATTATAACCACATAAAGATTTTAGAAGGTTTGTCAGAATACACTATTTTCCTAGTTATTGAGTAACCCAATGGCTGAATTCTTCAGAAGTATAGATTAAATATATTATTGACAGAGGATATTGTGAGGCTAAGATCAAAGGTTCCAAGAGAAATGCACAATTATAATTTCTGTAGTGATCAGAAGGGGGATTCCCTGAAGTGTCTATTGACTGAATGCTTGGATCTGTATAATCTACAAATGATACATTTGCTTTTGAGAATGAGTTTTTTTTAAAAAGTATTTTTAGGGACGGATCATTTATGCTATACAAATTTCAATAATAATTGTTGTTGTAACCTTTGTTAGAGTAATTGGAATTCCAAATTTTAAATAGGATTTATAAGATGGGGCCAATGACCATGCTACATCCAACTCTCTCTCCCTAAATCCGTCCCTTTGGTCTTCTAGATCCAACTCTCTGCAGATCAGACGCTTTTCCAAGCAGAGAGTGGGGGTAGATCTCTCTTTTCCGCAGGAATCTCCCTCTGGAATGGCCTCCCTGCCATTCTCAGACATGAGCCAGATCTCCTTAAGTTTGGGAAGCTTCTGAAGACCCTCCTTTTTTCTTATTCCTTCCCTGTCCACCTCCCCTGCTAATGTCCCCCTCTGCCGCTTTCTGACTGGCTGGCTGGTTCCTTCTGATTCAAACAGGGCACCAGGCCATCCTCGCCCAGTCTACTCCAGCACCTCAGTCCCCCTGTCTCACCAACCTGCACTTGCCCTTCCATGCTCCCACTCCCTGTACTAGCCTGGCTTGGCCTGCGCCCCTATTGAGCCCATCCAGCCCCTTGCTCCCACTTCACATGTGGACCTTCATTCCACTACACTTTCTGCATTCCCCTGGCACTTGTCTACCTAGACCACCCTTACCACTCGCCTCGCCCATGGGCACTCAACCACCTTTTCTGCCCCCCCCCAGCTCTTACACGCTCTCCACTCTGACCTGCACTTCCTTTCCCTCCTGAGCACTAGCGCATTCAGTTCTGACCGGCACTCCCCTCCCCCTCGCTACTACCCTGCGCTTCTTGTTACTGCACTTGCACAATCCGAAAGACACAAGGCCTAATAGGACTGTTTTGTTATTCTCCATCTGACCCCCCCCCCCCCAACCTCTTCTGTCTTGTTGCACCTTGAAACGCCATTTTGGTGTATAGGTGTATTATAAATACCCAATAAATAAATTAAATAAAAGATGAACAGTTAAAGATTTTCTCCAAACCAAAACACTGCTTTTTATATTTAAATAAATAAATAAAATAAATTAAAACAAGTACAGCCCTCTGAAATGTATAATCCAAATATAAAGACATATATAAAAATGGTCATGAAGGCAGACATAACACGCATTTGCCTATTGGATATATGCAGTTTAGGCTAACATACATACGTACATGGCACCCAAAGGTCTCGCACTGCTGCAGCAAATACAAGCATGGCGCCTAAAGGGTGTCCTCTACTTGTGCCTCTGTAATGAAAGGATGAAAGGGATGCTCAGGAGGTGGGTGGAATGGAGATAGGGTCATAGGCTTCATGTTGCTCTGTTGTTTCCATGGATGCGACAACGGGAAAGCGTCTGACGTTCAATACATGTTGCTCCAAAGAACGCCCTCTTTTCAGCGAGACTACTAAATCCAAATATCAGTAGAGTCTTTTATGGTTTTTTTTTACGTGATCAAAGTTTCAAACGCGTTTTCGCGACAATTTTCACACCAGTTGCAAAAAGTGGAATTGACACTTGACAGACGTGTGTGATCCAGCTGTTCGCGTGGGAGGAGTGTCAGTGCACAACATGCTGCTTTTGGCGTTATGTAACAGTCTTATGCCAATAACATCGACCGGCCATCTTCGTGAGTTTAAACCAAATGACAGTAACAGCCGTATCGTTCAGGTGTCATAGCAGAAAGGATGCTTAGCAGTCCTACCCAGACAGCACCAATCGCCATTAAAATAAAATGACGTGACTCACCGAAGCGTTCAGAGCGGAGCCGCGTTTGTTTTTTTTGGGGCGTTCCTTCTTGCAGGAAGCAAATATGTGCATTGTGTGGGAAAGGTATGAGTGGTTTGACTGATAGGAATGCCACAGGTATGCAGCGGTTTATGAACGTATAGTTTGTGGTTTTTAATTTCACTCAGATCAGTTCTGATTAGTCATTAATAATAGTTCATTAGGCAAGAAATATTCCTCAGCATCAGTTTCCTCCCTTCAACGCCCATTCAAACCCCCACCCCCCCCCCCCCCGAACTCTGGGGAGGATTGTCATCCCACAATCAGCATGTGCACATGTTTTAAGTAACAACACCCGTTTAGGCACCATTATAATAACCATAAACACATGACCAAAATTGCAAATAGCCTGCACTAGAATTCATTACATGCACACCTTTTTTGTATCATAGATGTGTATTGTAATATGCCAAAATTCTAACTGGACTGTAGCGTTCGGTGGGTTGATGAGACACCTGGGGGAAAGCTTGCCAGAGTGCTACAGGTGAAAGAGATGCTTGTGGTGGTTTGTTTTGAGGTATTGCTAGTCGCAGGTTTGGTTGAATTGCTGCATAGTAATGATGGGGTGGTGGCGTACAGACGATCTCAAGTTGAATGAAGCCTTTAGAGACATGTTGAGTACACATTACAGTGCATGTTGGTACCTGTACTTTTATTTTTGTTATTCTGAATAATGTTCAAGTCGGTGCTAGGTCTTGAGGAGACCTGTGACTGTGTGGAGAACTGTCTCCTTTCTTTTTACGCTGTTTCTAGAATTGCAAGTCTGTTCACCATCTTTATCACAGAAAGAGGAATGTTAGACTCAAAAGCACCTGACACGCCGCGTTGGAGCGTGGGGTCAGTGCTGAGTCTTGAGGAAGCTTTAGGAGATACCAGGTGGTGCATCCAACCATCGACTAATACCTCACAATTACTTTCCAGAGGGGACCACAGACACGCCTACGAGCAAAGGCATAATCATTGCATGGTGCCGATTCACTGTCACTATGCACGTCGAGTTCCACAGCTTCCACTCTGATAATGGCACCAAAGTCCTTTCAACGGCCTATAACTAAGGTAAGTGGCAATGCGAAGCACAACAGAATGGAGACTCTAACGTCTGACCCGATGCAGGAGCCAGCGCCGGGTCTGTCTTCCAGTGGCCCCGATGAGCCGATTTCTCTGGTGCGTAATCCTCTTACCCATAAATCCACCGTAATGACTATTACAATGATATCACCCGTCATTCAAATTATTGCGGCGGCTGATAACATTCTTGCAGACTCAGTGCTGGATGCACCGAGCCTCATTGACAATAAGCAACCTATTCCCGAAAAGGACATACCGACACACGATCTTACCACAAATGAGATACTTTGGCCCTCTCAAAATCATACATGGGGAGAAGTGTTTCTCCCTGAAGAAAAGCAGTCCTCAGTTAAAAGAGCTGATAAGGAAACATCTACTACTCATGGCATCAGAAAGAAATCTGTGAAATCTGCATTGACGGAGTGAAACTCTCAAGTCATCGGGAATTATACAACGGCAAAATTAACTCAATGTGAAAAAGCAACAGAATTTTGACCACGTTTCAATACAAACCAATACTGCCAACGACACACATATTGGCACAAAGCAGAAGGTGGCGAGGATTTCCCTGGACATAACAGAGATAGAATCATTGATGCAGAATCATGAGAAAAGACATGCGTTGTTTACTAAACCGGCAACAAATGCCACAAATGTTAGAGCACGAGAGATGACCTCAACCCTGATGTACGATTCGAAAGAGAGGTTTCTACAAATAATACCTAGGAATTGGGAATACAAACCGATTTTAAGCAAAAAAAAAATGCAGCCTAGCCAGCCACCACTAAACAGAGCAGCACTAACTCAATCTGTGCAGCAAGGTCCGAGAAGTGACTCAAATCCGATCTCTCAGGAAAATTGTCATTGTTCCAAGGAACATCATACAATATATCCAGCTATACCAACGACAATGCTGGATTTACAAACCGCCTTGATCTCTGCAACGACTCATGCTCTAATACCATTCATGAAATTATACGAAACAATGGCTGAGTCTCTAAAAGACCAGGCCACTCTGCTAGCTTTAGTACATACTAAGCACATTTTTCTTGAATCATTTATAACTAAAGTCCAGCAAAGATTAGATACTGAGGCAGAAACCTTGCACCAATGGCACGCGCAGCTTTTTGAGGTGGCAAGAAGCGACAGAACAGACAAAGCCTTCATGACCACAACATTGACTGAAATGATGATGTCGACTCACAAAGAAAACTTACATCTGCAAGGCCTACATAAAGAACACCTGGCACATCAACACATCACTCATGACTTGACTAAAACTCATGACAAGAATAACAGGAATCGGCTATACAATAAAGCCGATAAGCGCACCCAAGATTCCAAACAAACTCAAGCAGGCTATAATGCTCTACAGCATGACAAAACTATCTAGCAAACGAAGGTGTCAGATGGGATTACATTAGTCCACTCTACGATATCTAAGAATTTGGACTGTGACACCGGGATGAGATCTAAAAAGCTAAACAATCTGAAATATCAGCTTGTCATAATATTGATACTCAATCAAAAACAAAAGAAGGGAGTACCTACTCAGAAGACTATAGACCAGCTACTAAGACCTTTGCAATATTTTACCCGAAATCAAGAAGTATGAAAATAGACAATTCGAAAAGTGGGACAAAACAAAAACAGAGACCTAATAACCCCAAAAAAGGGAAACCATCAATAAAGGGCTCTTGTGCTTTTTTGTGCAATTTGACACTACCAACAAATCAGAAGACTTCACAATCACAAAGTCAAAAAGTAACATGTTCAAATAAAAATCCTGCTAAGGTTATCATTAAACTTCTTCTCCCAAGCAAGGATCAAATTCTGACTAATAAGAGTGATGAGCTAGAAATTCAACAACTGCTAATTAATTTGTCTACATATTCTGCAGAAAGAGAAATTATAACAGCTTGTCATAAGAGTGCTGAAAATTCAGTTGAAGAACAAGACAAATCACTATATGTAGCTGATGTTTATGAACAAGGTCACTCAATGAATATGGAGAATGATATTTTGGCATGTGAATATATTTCTGACATTGATTTAGAGCTATACATAATGAAATACCCCTTAACAGAGAACAATTGGAGCCACGATGAGATACCCGGTAGACAAGTAAATCGACAGAAACAGAGAGACACCCAAGATCATTGAGGCCCATTTAGAAGATTAGTAGACAAAGAGCCGTCTATTGACCAACAACTGAGTCTCTGTAATGACTTAAAATTTCCAACCTTCATTGATCCATGACAGAAAAATTAGGTCTATGTGGTAAGGATAGAACTGATAAAATCTAAAGCCGATGGCTTAATCCTTAACAGAAGCAAGATCTTGCAACTATTACAGGTGATTCCAAACCTCTGGAATATATGTTCACAAGTTATTCTTGTAATAGAATTTCCATTTGACGGAGAAATGGACACAGTGGAGGTACAATTCCACATGAAATCTATGCATGATCAAGTAATGGACAGCTATGGTCAATTGCGAACCTTGGGATTTCGTTGCCTAACTAATGACTATAATTTCCAACAATTAAACAGGCAAACCACAAACAATGTTTCAAGTCAGCATGTAGTCGACAGATCGGACACTTTGCTAAAATCTTCGCATCATATTGTGACCTCCCATGATTCAAAACTTAGAGTTGATCAGATGAGTGACACAAGTTTGTCAATCTAACAGAAGTAGACACCGAAGACATGTCGACATGGGAAAACATGAATATAAGAAAAACAAGAAAAAAATCAACAATAACAATCACAAGTGACTCCAAGGTGACTGCTATCCCTCTGCTCATGGAAAACAAGGTGTTCAGCACATCTCTTTGGGACTGGCAATTCGGATCTACAGACCTTTGACGTGATATGTCTCCAAGAGAGATGGATATCGCAACTTCCAACTTGCGATGGATACATAACGAAAATTAACTCTGCCATTACAAGATCCAAGGGACGTACATCAGCAGGTCTTCTTACATTTATCAAAGCAGAAGCGAATTTATGAATATTAGAGTCCTATAATCCTAATCCATTTTTACAAGTCACTATTCTTGAGTTTAATCCATCAATCAAGACATCTGAACCACAGCATATTCTGGAAACACACTCTAAACATTTTGTACTGGTAAATGTATATTGGAGCACAGCAGCCACCCACGAGACAACCTTCACCGATTTAATATTATCCAACATCGATGCCTTGCAAGTAATATGACCAGATAGAGGTATTAACATGCAGAGGTTTAAATCTACAACTATTTTATCCAGATGCAACAAAGATTCTTTCTGGAAATTTAGAAACCAAGGCGAGAATATGGGAAACTGAAATGGACAAGCGAGATATGGTTCTTGCAAACGGGATGTTTTCCGAAGATTTTCCAGCCAAACCAACATGGTGATGTCATAGATTGATGGCAGTCCTGGATTATTTGTATATCTCTGATACTCTGAGAATGCAAATCCAAACGTTAGAAGTGATTCCATCACAAGCAAGTGACCATTATAAAGTCACATTGAATTGGGAAGTTGAAGGTGAACGAGCCCAAATAAAATGATTGCCACGACTTGAACTTACTAATGGAGCGTTCATACTGCGTTTATCCGACCAACAACTTGAAACATTTAAGGAAATGCTTTTCAACAAGACTCTGACAAACAGAGAGAAATTGGAGCATGATTGACTTTTGATACCCTATAGATCAAATAATGGAGTACCTCAGAGACACAGAATGCAACACGTTCATGCCTATAACAACCAGATTGTTCATAGAAAAAAGGAATTAAGAAACAATATTAAAGCAGCACTGCACATATGTCCAGAAAAACGGTTAACAACAATAAAACACCTGAAACAATATAGAAATTGGATCAGAAACCATCAATCACAGATATTGCAAAATGATGCAGAGATTATGCTGAGTGCTTAATCACAAAGAAATACGAGAGACCTATGGATGCTAATCAATGGCAAAGGAAATTAAGAGGACCGTCTTATCTCTGGCGTCTCTGAGGACGATTGGGTAACATACTTTGCAAATTTATATGGAAAACAGAATGACATAACTGATGAAGAGCCTCCGGAGTCGTCAACATCCTGGGACATAATCTGGGATTATGATGACATTTTAAAATATATTGAAAATCTAAATGCCTCTAGAGCTCCTGGGCCAGATGGCCTTAGCAATGCAGTCATCAAAAAAAATACAGAAAAATGGGCTGCAATCTGTCTTTACTTATTTAACATCAGTAAGGAGATTGCTCGGGTACCAGAAACGTGCAAAATAGCTACATTAATCCCAATTTACAAACAAGGGATCAGGACTTCACCTTCAAATTATCTGCCAATAGCACTTCTTGATCCATTGGGAAAAATCTTTGCAGCAATTTTGCTGAAACTCTTAACTAATTGGGCTATTAAGTCCAAATGCTTTGATCCTAGACAAACTGTTTTTACAAAGAATGTAGCTACGAGTGTCAATTTACTGCTTTTAAACCTCCTAAAACATGAAGCATTAACAAAGAAAATGTTTATATATGCTTGTTTTGTAGATCTACAACTGCCATTTGATACAGTAAATCACCAGAAGCTATGGAGAAAATTGACAGTGTGGAAATGTCCTAAAGAAATAATAGAACCTATACTAGCTCTTTATTCCCAGACCTCAATCCAGGTCCGATTATCGCAAGAAGACTTCATGTCATCAAAAATTCTAACATCAAATGCCCATTGGCTTCTACACTATACATCCTCTATACATCGGATTTGCGAGAGACCCAAAGAATACCAGCTGCCAACCCGCCACTTTTGAATGCCACCCCAATTCCGTATATGTTATATGCAGATGATATTGTCCTTCTTGACAGGACCCAAGTTGGCCCCCAGAAGAGACTGACCAACCTGGTAGAATATACCGAATTGAACATGCTAACAATTAACATTAAGAAAATGCGAATGATGGCCTTAACACAAGGTCCAAACCACAAAAAGCAATCACTGCAGGTTTTTATCAAAGGGGAAAAACTTGAACATGTAAAAACAGTATAATATCTCGGAATCTGGTTGAACCAATCCGAAATAAAAACTGTATGGTCTGATCACCTGAAAATCAAGTCTCACCAGTCCGTCAAGGATTAGCAATCCATAAGAAGTATGGAAAGTATTGCTTGAAACCAGTGATGTCCTTCTACCGTCAAAAAGTGATAGCCATCTTGACATATGGTAGTAAATCTATGCTAAATATACCTCGGCATACATGGACTCTGATTGAAGCTATATTTTGGAGAAAAATATTGTCACTACCAGCTTCCTATCCAATGCCTTGAATTAGATACAAACTAGTTGTCCAATCTTTGGAATCAATAGTCAACTGGAAACATCTGGGCCTATACAGGAAAACACTCCTGGAGGATAATATTCCGCTTATTGACATCCTCTGCCAGAAGTCATGTACGACAAATGATGCTACGCTACAAACATGGAAGAACACATGTATACAACTACTCGCGAATGCCAAAGCGACAAGCGAAATGTTAATCTATCGACCGCAGAAAGTAAAGATCAAAATTCCACACAATGATTGGATCGATACGATTTCTAAAAACGCTCATATCAGATTGATATTCACACAAATATTGAAAGAACAGCGTTGAACCAACTTCCACATTATTTAGTACTGTTTCCAGATCGGTATATGAGGGACACATTTCTAAGACTAAGATTAAATGTACTCCCTACAGGTGAATATCTTACCTCCACGAAGCAACAGACACCTGAAGATGCCTTCTATAGATTTTGTAACCAACATGACCAAAGAGAATTGCTGTTCCATCTTATTATGGAATGTCCGGCAGTGGCGGAAAAAAGTCAAATATTTGCAAACATGCTCCCACAAGAATTTTACCAAATGGAGTCGGTCGAACGCTGGGCACATATAATTCATGGGTTAAACAAGGCACTCATAAATAGCGTAATCCAATTCTGGCAGTCAATTACAACCATGACTAGTAGAACATAAAGACAAGATAACTCTGTAGAAGACTTTAATCTAAAGATTAAGAAACAATGCTACCCAACCTGTATGAAAAAATGTACTGCAGAGTTCTCACTATTGGACAAAATTGTGCTGTTATTTTGGATTATGAAATGAATTTTGTTTTTTGTTATTGACAGATAATGTAAATTTTGTAATCAGACCATATCATTTTAATAATAAATTTAAAAAAAAGAATACAGTGCTGTGAACTAAATAAATGTGTCCATAGCTGCTGTATTCTGAATATTGTAATGTTTAATCACAGAAATATCTCAGGGTTTGCCTTCTAAGCCCCCTCTGTCTTCATGCAGGAAGGGCCCTACACCAAGAGCAGCAACCTCACTGTTTAGAGAGCAAAAGCGAGGAACATTCCTTACAAGGTGGTGACATAAGTGAGGTCTGCTAACAGCCTAAACTAAGACCAGGGCAAGACACTCACACTGATTGGGTGCTAAGGCCATCATGTGACCTGGCTTTTCGTCTCTAACTGTACCCTCACACTTAACCAGGAGGATCAGCGATGAGAGAATGGCAAAGCATAACACTTCTGAACCACTTACCTGAGCTAACCCTCTGCCTGCGACAATCCCCCATTGTTGCCCCCTTTGCAGGTGGGTGTGCATCACCTTCCTGACATCTTTGTCATTGTTAGGGCTTCCCTCCGTTCCTGTGCCCGTATATTTTTCTCCTCAACCTGGCCCTACCCTTGCCTCACCCTTGCTTTTTCTTTGACGCTGGCAGCCCGGGTCTCTCTGCACCCACTCATTTACCTGACCCCTCTCCCATATTGCTTCTGCATCTCCCACGCTAGCCACACCAACGGCATTAGGCTCAACCCAACAGGACTGCTTCTTGTTTCCTTCCTTCGACATGGTTGTCTGAGACTCTCTCCTCTCCGGGTTGCCCTCTCTCCCTTTCACCAACTCTAAGTTCTTCTCTCCTGTACCACTCTTTTTATTTCCCTTTATTCACTCTGGCTTCATTGCTGGAGAGTCCTCCAGCGTCAGCAGCAGTGTCTGAAACCGCTCATCTCTTCTCTTTGCCTACCCACTATGGCAGGGTTTCCATCAGTGATATGAGGACATCTCCTGCTTCCTCTGCAGTAGGGTGCCCAACCATCCTGTATTTTGCAAGACTGTCCCGACTTAAAGGGACAGCGAAAAGTCCTGATTTTGTGTCTGATGTTGTCAATAAATATGCAAATGAGGGGTTCTACATGTCTTTTTCCCACATGGAACCTTGAAAATACGTTTTATTTTGTGTGTGCTTTATATCTGTTAAAAGGACTATGCTTCTAATGTTACTATAGAAGAAGATACAGGGCATAAAACTGCATGCATGAAGCTGTACAGTCTGAATGCATAACAATCTGCATCCAGTGTGCCTCCCTGTCTAAAGTGTCCTGCAAGACCATTTTGTAAAGTTGGCCACACTACTCTGCAGTCTTTCTTCCATCACATACCTCTCACAGAGTAGGACCTTCAACACAGTGGCTGGCTCTCATGCCTCCTTGTGCTAACCTCTCTCTGACCATTCTTCTGGTCATGTCCTGTGCAACCCTGGGATCCGAAATTCCTCTACCTCGTTTACTTAAGCCTTCCTTAAGCATACCCTCACTGGAGACTATAAGGATTCTAATTTGTTAATACTGTAATAAGTACACAATTCAGTGTACATTGTTACATGTATAATGTATCTTCTTTAAATGTGATGGTCCTGCTCCAACTATAAGCAACAGTTTGGGTGCTAATGGTTTTAAGTTTAAAATGCAGTTACCAACTGTCTTAATGAATATATCCGTTTAGATATACAGATCATTCTCTATTTCACATAACTCCTGATGAGGTATTTCTTTACTATTCCTGCTCCTTTCCAGTGCGATTTAACTCAGACGTTCAAGGTCTAGTGTACTTAACAGATTCAGACCCTATCCATCTTCTATCAATATCCATGCGGTCAATGTTTGCACTCCACAATCCAGGGGATGTACATATGGCTAACCTGCCCAGTTGGTACCAACCACAAACGTTTTAGAGACATGCAGGTACTTTCAACATGTATCCATCAACACCAAAGGTTCTACATCGGCCTTCTGGCTATCTGACTAACACACCCTGCCCTCCTTTCTTACAGAGCCATGCGTAGCAAAGCCAATATTCTCAATATTCAACTTCTCTTTTTAACCAGGTCGCTAATCTTTCACCACAGCACTACACCTGCTGTTCTCCACCACACATTGTGCCCTCCTAACTCCACCTAACCTGTTCACAGTATACCGGTAGAGCACTGATAGGGCAGCATAATGGTACTTTTGCCAAAGCGCTCTTGTTTTAGGATCATTTTGAGGTCGTAAACTATATCCAGAGGGGATCCAGTGAGCTTGCCATCTCCTACTCATACCGCAATGAGTTAATAGGAGAGACAAGCTCACCTTGAAGCTCTCCTGTTCCCTACCTTTCTAAGATACCTACACACTAACTGCCTTGCTTGGTACCAGCCCATAGAACGCTTCTGAGACCATCTAATGGTGGGACCAGTCTCTGCAGTGACTCGTCCAATGGCCTGTTCAGCACGTGTGTCCAAACCATCCCAGGTGCATTGTTCTCTTTAATAAGCATGTCTTCCCTCGGAGTTGATGGCCCTTGGAACGTGCATTTATGGCTGGATAGGATAACACCAGAATCATTCTGAATCCAAATAACTGTACAAACTCAAGAAGAAGGGAAGTTGCAGAAATTCTACTGCGACTCAGCCTTTCATTCTTTCTTAGTGATTTTCTGGCTTATTGTTTCATGATACCAAGGTCCAGTTTCTATACAATGGGGCTTCGCCTGAATTCTTTTCACTACTTGTAGCTAGCCTATACGATGACATGATGTATCTGCGTTTCGCGTCTGTACATTCCTTAAACTGCTAATTTCTGCAGCATTTTGTTAATGTGTAATATTCTTCTTTTACAACTTAAGTTTCACTCAATTCTTTATTTCGTCATTTGTCCTCTAGGATCCATACATCGTCTTCATTCAGTATTTCAGGGCATCGTACACACTTTTGTAGAGGATGAGCCAAGTACCCCCACTCCACCTGCCCCGCCAACATTACCTGAGAAGTATGAACCTAAGTATGTGATGTATACTGCACCTATAAGAAAGCAGGAAGAAGAGCAACAACTATGTGCAGTACCCATAAGAATACCTTTACCTAAGAGAATATGTGAAGTGAAGTACCCATTAAGGAAACCATACCTACACTCATGAAAATATGATGGCCATTTGAATGTGATTCCTGATAAAACAAATAAACTGAATGACCAGGATGAATGGTGACGTCATACGAAACTGAATCGACTCCATATAGAAGATAACCAGACCAGAGAGGCAGACGATTTATGAAGAACAAAGAAGTACCAAGGATAAGTGACATCTTGGGATCAAGATGAAGAGACTTATGCCATAAGCATGATGACGATACTTAGTTAGGTTAAAACATGTACAAATGCAATGAAACGCAAGCAGCAAAGCAATCATGAAGCTAGCCATATGATGATAGTGAATAGATTGCGGCAAGCACCAACATATACATATACATTTATAGCTCATAGATACATATGGATTGAATAAAGAATGAATGTTCCACTACATATATAGCAGTATTGAGCAACAAGGAAGGCCTCAATTCAGTGTTGCAGTTACAAAAGCAATTGAATTAAACAGAATATATTTCAGCTAAAGGAGTTTGGTGAGCCAAGAAGCCAAGGTCTTATCTGAACTGGAATTGGCAGACATTGGATACAATTAACGTGAAAGAACAGAAGCTCCTGTTCAAAAATGTCAAGTGAAAACAAAAGACATCAGAGGACTATTGGAGAATAAAATCAAATACACAAAAAGACTGAAATTGTGGTGTCCAGTCACGTGATGGAAGAAAGTTGGATGCATGAGAAGATCACACCAACGCACGTAAGCCAGACAGTACCCATACTCCTTAAAAAAAACAGAGAACAGTACAGACACAAGGCCAACTTCAAACACTAATTGACACTGAACCATTGAGGTGATGATGGAGTGTACTTTTAATTGGTGGGAAGCTGGTATCAAGACAAGCTCACCCACACCTGGTTGGTCAGTATGTGTGCTGCTCACATAGGTGGAAAGTTATTGACGGGGGTAGTAGCCAACCAATTGTAGAGGACCACGTAGTTGGGGGTCCTATAGTTTGTGTAGCCAATCGGACATCGTACATTTAGTGACGTTCATAGTGGCCAATTTGAAGGAAGGGCTTAGTTGCCCCACCTGATGTTAAGTATTCAATTATTTCTCTTTGTTACTCTATACAGATATAACAACTATGCCAAGTTATTATCTTAGAACCAATCCTGCATCACAATAGGTTTTAGAAGTTTGCCACGTAGGATGACATTGGTAATGACGTAGGTCAACATGTCAGCTATTACCAATTTTGGGTTTAAGAACCCAGCTTTTTAATGAAATAATTGAGAGTTGAGTATCAAGTGATTGCTGATGTTTGTTGTACTCCCTCTTTTAGTTAATTGCATTTAAACAGACAAACTTTTGCCAAGCTATTTGTGTCATCTGAATTATTGATGTTTGATTAAAATCTGCATCCCCATCCATCCTCAGGATATTGCTACTCATCTTAAAGGGCTGGAAGTGTCCAGTTCACTTGGTAGCAGCGATAAGATACCATTGGCTGTCGACATAAGTAACTTTAGGGTCTCAGCAATATCACACAGCCTTTTCCATTCAGCGGAAAGGACGTGAAGCTCCCCATAGATTGTGGTTAGAATAGAACAAATCCTTGCAATGAGGGTATGAAGGGACCCCTATTTTGAATAGAAACACCTCCCACATCTACTCGAAGCGGATCAGAAAGCAGCTCGAAGAGGCGGTAACAAAGGCGGTGATCCCGAGGGTCCGAAGACAAAAAACATGTGAACGGTGAGTGAATAAAACCAAAGACAGTGGCAAAAGGAATGCATGTGTAGTAAATAATGGAGAGTAACAGAGGGAAGCGGGATAAAATATAATGCAAGAGTAAGAGAGTAATTTATATATATATATGGGAAAAAGATATTGACTTGAGTGTTGCGAAGTAATATATGAGGAAAATAGTTGTGAGGTGTAGCCACGCTATGAGGATACGCCCTGTTCCTAGACTTTAAAGAGTGCTAGCAGAAGCCTGAATTCTTACATGGGACATATGGAAGACGAGATTAGTTTAAAGACTTTCTTAAAAGAATTGGCTTAAGTTCCAATTGGAAAATAAATGTAGAGGGTAAAGAGGAGTCCTAAGGGTGGATTGTGAGGTGTACGAATATGTGGCTGGTCAAGTCTGCCTGTTTTGTTTTATGTGGTTGCAAAGCGTGATGACGTCAGAGTCAAAAAAAGAAATGTTTTAAGTAATAGAGAAACATGAAGTCAAGACGTGAAAAGTGAGTATTTTAAGATTAAACTTTGATGGGTTTTTTTAAGCAAGATTAAAGTAAAAAATTGCATTGTGACGAGATTGGAGCTTGCAACGATTTTGTGCTTGCTCATAAGTGTATGTTGATTGAAACATAAAATTGAAAATTGTAACTAAAGCATAAGCGAAGTGGTAGTAAAAAGAGAAGTAAAAGTTAGAAATGGAAGAAGTTACGCCATTAGTGCATCTTTGCAAACAGCTACCAATGCACACGCTTAAACTTAAACAATACAGTACAGAATGTGTTAAAGGGACTGCAGACAAAATGTTTATGCCATGGCCCCAAGCTGGATCATTATCGAGAACAGTTCTGCAGCATATGACAACATATTTGCATGCTGCGTATACAGGAAAAAAGGTAGAAAAGCGCATAGCAAGTCTAGAACTTTGGAAAATGTATGAACACGAGAAGGAGGAGGAGCCTCCTTTAGCTTGTATATGTGTAGAAACCAAAGGATAGCACAGAATGCTCAGTTTTCAAGACAGGGAATGCCAAATCCACCTGCATATACACAGCAGAGCGGAAATGGTGCACGATCAAACAGTGCAGCAGGAAGCACCGAGAGTGCAACAAGGCTTGCAACCACAGCAAGTGACAAGTAATCAACCGCAAGGACAATCACAGCAATCTCCTATGCAACTTCAGCAGAACACAAACACAGAACAAACTATGACGCATAGAATAGGAGGTATCACTGTTGATGGAGGAAATCCATTCATGAGTGATGGGGTGAGGCTGTACCCGCAATAGGACAGCTCGCTGTCTATTACTCTGAATTCTCGTGAGGAGTCAAGGATAGATGTAATTATAGGCGGCAAAGCGTACTCCTGCCTAGTGGACACGGGTGCAACACGCTTGTGTATACATGAGAGCCAATTTTCAATGTCTGGCGATGCCATGTATACTCAGGGCTTTACAGGAGCAACAGGTCATGTTCCCTTTACAGAAGAATTACCAGTCTCTATAGGAATATGTGATATGAAGGTGTCACTGCTTTATTCGAGGCAAACTCCGGTCAACATATTAGGATGAGATTTAATGACAAAAATGAATATGACCATTTTGTTTACAGACAATGGTATAGTATGATCAACACCGGGAATGCATTATTTGAACGTGTGCGAAATGATCAGGGCATACGTAGGACAAATAGCACCTAGAGCAATACCATTGGAACCCAAAGTGTTCCATTATGGGATACGCATTCTGTTAACATGGCTGCCAGGTCTAGTAGGCAGAACCATGAGAATACCAGATGAGTTTCTATTTAGACCACAGATAACTATGGATGAAGAAGAGGGGCAAATTTTCCCTTTAGCCTTAGAGGCAGCTATAGTCCGAGGAAATATGGCTTTGCTTGATGCAACTAATGATAAGGGTAGTCGATGGAGCACAATAATTGCCATTGAGGAAGGCTGCAGAGTGACTGATGTCACTGTTGAAGATTTGTTTGCAGATGACAGATCTGAAGATTTTGTAATATTTGAAATGTGCATTACTTATTGGGTTAAGGTGATTAAGAGAGAGGTCACGCAGAGAATGATGTTAGCAAAGAGGCGTCCTGAATTTTTTGATGAAGATATGGCGAAAGTGCCAATTTGATTATTGGCCACTGGCCCCTATGACGTAGGCTTACTGAAAGGAGTTGGGGAAGTGAAGATTAAATTGAAACCAGCAGCGATTTTACCTCAAGCACGGCAAAATCCCATGTCTCGAGAGGCAGATGAAGGAATTTTCAAGACGATTTCCGCCATGATGGACCATGGTATCTTAGTGACGTCAGAGTCACTGTGTAATACATCAGTGTATCTGATTAAAAAATCAAAGGGGGGTCTTGGAGACTAATTCAAGATTTACGCCCAGTAAACAAGATTGTAGAGGCCGAGTTCCCTCTAGTCCCTAAACCGTCTACGATTCTATGTAATATACCTGTTGATGCAGGATACTTCACGGTGATTGACTTGAAAAATGCGTTTTTCTCAATCCCATTGCACAAAGACTCACAAGATTTGAAAACATTCACTTTTAGATATATGAGATTAAAAAGCACGAGGCTGCCTCAGGGGTACAGTGAGTCCCCATCGATTTTTAACAGAGTCCCCCAGGCGGACTTGAGCAATATTGCTTTAGAAAGCGTTGTGCTGCAATACGTAGATGACATTTTAGTTTGCAGCACCACAGAGGAAGAGTGCAGATGCGATTCTGTTCAGCTAATGGTTATACTTGCTGACAAAGGATATAAGGTTGACAAGGAAAAGTTACAGTATTGTCAAAAAGAAGTGTTGTACATAGGCCAATTGATTTCACATGAAGGAAAGAAAGTTACTCCTGAAAGATCTAAGAGGATTTTAAAAACAGCTAAGCCACACACGATAAAACAGATGCAGAGTTTTCTAGGACTATGTAATTCTGTCAGAGCATGGGTCTTCGACTACAGTTCGCATACTAGGCCGCTCTTACAAGCCTTGAAGAAAACACAGGCAATGCAAGAGAAAATTGTGTGGACTGAGGCAATGGAAGAAGGGTTTGACGAATTGAAAATAGCCATTTGCATGGCTCCAGTTTTAGGGATTCCCAAATAGGCAGAGGAATTACTTTTATTCTCGCATACAGATGGTACTTTTATGACAGCAGAGAACTACATTGGGGTACAAACACCTTGCATATTACAGTCGAATTTTGGACCCTTTAATGAGAGGTCACTTTCCATGCGACCAAAGTTTAGCAGCTGCCACGTTTGCCATAGAAAAGGCTACAACCATAGTGATGGGATGCTCCATGACGTTATTTGTTGAACATGCATTATTTTCAATTTTAGAAAAACCAAAAGGCACGTTGACTAACCAAAGGGCTTCTGCCTATGAGGAAATCATATCGACTCCAGTGATTAAAATAGTGCGTTGTAAAATAGTGAATCCAGCTATGTTTATAACTGAGACTATTACCGAAGGAGAACCTATACACGATTCTGCAAACTATGAAGAGTTCTGTGATGAGCTCTCTAGAGTAAAAGAGAATGTGCTCGCAGGGGGAGAGATTGTCTTCATTGACGGTTTTTCAAGGATTGATCAAAATGACAGTAAAGATATACAGGATCCGGGGTAGTGAAGTATTTGGCAAATGGAGAATTTCGAGTGCTCATGAGTACTCTATTACCATTACATTATTCAGCGCAAGCTACATAATTATTTGTGTTGATACTCGCAGTTCAGAGTCACGCAGATCAGGAAGCGACAGTGTACAGTGACTCCGCCTATGTGACGTTGACGGTGCACGCAGGATTAGCATGCTGGAAAAGGAGGGGCTACCTCAGAGCGGACGGCAAGCCAGTACAGCACGCAGCCTTATTGGACAGGCTTATTAAGGGACTACAACTCCCAGTGTGAATAGCAGTTGTTAAATGCTCAGCTCACACAAAACCGACAGATTTTATCTTACGTGGTAATCAACCAGCAGACGCTGAAGCCAAGCGCATAGCAAATATAGGTATAGGAATGATGAATGTTCAAATCATTGATGTGAATGAAAGAATGACTGTGATGACAAGTGTGGACGAGGGATATAATCATATGCCTAAAACACAGATAGTGGAGCTTCAAGGAGAGGCACCGCAAGAAGAAAAGAACTTTGTGGAAGCGAAGAGGGTGTTCTTTGAATCCCTCTGTAGTATTGTGGTGACGAGACAGCACTGGTAAACCAGTAATGCCTATAGCCTTACTAAGGGTAGCGCTAGAACAGTTACACTACCCAGCGCATACAACTAGGGAGAATCTTGCTGTAACCATTCCAGAGGATTGGTTCGAACTGAACCTAATGGAGCATTTTGCATTTTTTATGGTAAATTGTATTATTTGCCAAAAATGTACAGTTGGGCATAGACTGCGCATAGTGAGGGGGATCATCCTAAGACCCAATTGCCCTTTTCAGCACTTGCATATCGACTATGTTGACATGATACAAGTTTGTAATGGATATAGATACCTATTAGTTGTAGTATGTCCTTTCTCCAGATGGATAGAGGCAGGTCCATGTACGCACCCAGACTCTACTTGTGTAGCCAAGTTTTTGGTGCGTGAAGTGTTTCCTAGATGGGGAGTGTGTGAAGTAATGAGATCGGATAACGGACCTCAGTTTGTTAATACAGTTTTCGAGCAGATCACCTCACTGCTTGGTATAAAACACAAGTTTTCTTTGGCTTATCATTTGCAAGGGAATGGTATCTGTGAAAACCTCAATGGCCTGTTAAAAGAAAGAATAGCTAAATTGAAGCTTACTCTGAAAAAAAAAATGGTTGCACTGCTTACCACTGACATTGTATGCATTGAGGAACCAACCAGGTTCTGACCACCATCTTAAGCCACACAAGATTGTGGCAGGCAGCTGAATGAGAACGCCTTTAATGCCTCCATCCTGATTTAGAAGTGATGCTCAGCCAACGTCAGAAGTGTTAGGTCTTGAATTGCAAAATTACTTGAAGTGTTTAACATCTAGTTTTTCTGTGATTTCAGGACAGTTGCAGAGACGAGGGTGTGAAGCAGTACAGAACACAAGAGGTGATGCTTCAACAACCAAAACTCCTGAATTTCTACATCCAAGAATCTACCCAGGAGACAAAATCTTAATCCGCAAACACACAAGAAAAAGGTGGGACGAGCCCCGCTTTCACGCCCTTTTCATTGTCAAGGACGTCACGCCATCTGCTGTCAAAGTGCAGGGAAGGTGAGCATGGATCTTCCTGGGAGACACTAAAAACTACGCCAGAGAGACACCTCTGCCTACACCCCACTGCGAAGATGCTACAAACATTGTGGAAGAACCGCAGCATGTGCAGACGAGATCCATGATAAGGAAGAAGGATGCATAACCCGACAAGTGGAAAGCTTGAAGAACGTTTAGTGGACTGTGGCTTAATTTGGACACTCCATTTTCAGCTATAAATAAAAGTGTAAAAGGACATATTTGAACACTCTGTGCATCGTAGTTGCAGAGTAAAAGAAGATCTGCATACTTGAAAGCCACAGTAGGTTATTGACTTTGGACTGAGGCACACTTAAGCCTTGATAAAAAAAATAAGGATATGCCAAACTTTGATTGTGGATACAGCAATTGGAAAAGGATACAATATCCTGATTCATTCCATACAGAGCTCTTGTTTGGTGTTACTCATGGTGTTACCCAGTGATGACCTTTCTAGGCATATACTTATGTATTTTTGTATTTTGGGTTGGTGTTATGTTCGTATCCATCACTGGTGGGGAGAACTTGCTGCATTCTAGATTTTATTGGTAAGACTGACAACAAAAAGATTGTTAGACAATAGCTCATAATCATGGTGAAGAGTTTTTGAAGTTGCCTTAGTTCAGAGGGGAAAACACAAATGCCCCTATCACCCGACGCACCACATAGACTGGTCAGTGTGGTGTTCTTTCATTTAATTGAAGACTACCCGCATCTTGTTGGAAGACAAACTGATGTGGTGACATTTCTTAGAGACCCAAGAAATACTACAAATTTGAATGTGATCCTGGAAGGTATCATCATCCAGGTGGCGATCTATTCTGAAAGAAATCACAGATCTGAGTAGAAACTTTCATCCGAGGGACAGATCGAGGAAGTGATAAAACCTAAAACTTTGTTCATGCTGACAGGGAAGCTACAATGTCATCTGGACTGAAGCAGATTCGAGGTATCGATTGGGAACTGGTTAATGAAGCAGAATGTATGGAAGCTCTCAGAAATCCGCATTTTTCACGACAATGGAACATTTGCACCGCGACTGGTGAAGGAATTCGTTCCAGAAAGCAGCTAGTTGATCGAGGACGAATGCTGAAGAAGAAAACAAGATTCCAGAAACAATCTAAAAACGCAGTGTCATTTTAAAAAAGAGTGTTTTCCTTCCTTAGCATCAAATGATCGAGATGGGGAATCAAAGCAGTAACTTTGTGTTGCCCCAAGAGGACAGGCGAGCAAATTGTCCCAGAAGCAGATGCTGTGGGATCAACTACCACTGCATTGTTTACACATGAATTGTATTCATACTCATATTGCTTTCACTGACAGTTAGAACTGCTTTTTATATAGGAGCACATGATGCAAAGACTCCTGTATATGTTTCTGAGCAAAAGGAAAAGGTAAATGTGGAAACCACAAAGCAAACCAAGCCATTCATAGTCATTCCCGTCCCTAGAAAAAATTGACAGAAACCTGAGATTGAAATGTATGTTATTAATAATACATGACATACAGCTCTTGTTTCAAACACTACATTTGAACGCCGGAGACAGGGTCGGCGGAACAGGCAAAATAGGGGTTCACAAAGGTTGGGCCCACACAGATAATGCATCCAGACACACTTGGTCCAGTGACACAAAGCCCAAGCTCAAGTCCCACAGAAAAATCACATGCAGAGATGATAGCAGAATCTATATGGCCGTTCTTAGCGATTGCCAGGAAAAGACAGAGGCATAAAGGAAGACTTGCTGAACTTTCTTCTACTCAGGGAACCCGGATGGATGTTCCTGCAAATCAACCAGCCAGGGAAGTTATACTGATGTATTTAGAGATGTGGCTACAGAAAACTACATGAAGACTTTGAGAATTAAAAGAAGCACCCAAGAAGGCAATTATGAACTGAATGATTATCTAGACAGAACAGCACACTTGGGAAACAACATATGGTACCAACACATGAAAGAAGTTGGAAGAAGGACGTCAGATGAAGACTGCTTCGTATGTGCGTTCCTGCCATACAGCATGGGGAAGTTAAAGATCTTCATAGCAATTGAAATTGATGTCCAGACAGCTCATTGCCTTTCACACATAGCACTTTGCAAAACAAGAGGTCAATTTATGGGAAGTGATGCTTCTCTTAAATGGGCAACTGAAAAGACAGATCCAGATGAAGATGACTACATAAAAGATATAAAGACAAGAAACAGAGCCCATACGAGAAATCATGTGATCAGATATGAGAAACCAGGAGTGAAAGGAGCTGGCATTAGATGGGAAGTGAACAAAAAACTTGATGTCAAAGGACAATCAGCAGAAGAAACTCGCAAATGGAAGTACAGAGGACAAATGCAAATTTGGGGTCCAGTACTGTCACCAGATGGATGGGAAAAAGGAGTGGTGATCTGCAGAGCATGGGTGGTTATCAGCTGTTATCAACCTACTATTGATATAGTACAGAATGGATGCAAGCCATTATGGCCAAGACTTGCTAAACTACTGACATGGGTCGAAGACATGGGAGGACCATTGCAGATAGTACCTTTAGAAAAGTTTTGCTTCAGGAACAATGGTACAAGAAAAATGGGGGGAAATCAGAACTGTGGACGAATATTCGATGCACCAGGAATGGTGCATGGAACAGCAGTAATCATGGATCACTATTGGGCTTGTGGATCAAAAGCCTACATCAGGCTACCTAAAGATTGTGGAGGAATTTGCACATTGGTGATTGTCCATGTTCCTGCTTTGGTGATTCCTAAAGGTGACCTGAACATTGATAGTTTTCCAAAAGCAGATGCTCATCTAAGAGAGAAGAGATCTATGGAACTGATCAGTCGAACAAAGAGAGAGAATTACTTTTCTGCTAAATCAATAGAAGCCTTTGATGCTATCCCGTATGAACACAGGCTGTTCAGCCAGACCTCATCAGTGTTTACAATGATCTTTATGCCAAGAATCCAGGTTGGAGCAAATAGCAAGTGGTCACAAATCACCTGATGGGAATTGCTTCCAACAATTAACAGAACTATAAAAGGATTCAATGCAATCAGAAAGGAAGTGAGAGCTGTAAGACTAATGGCTCACCAGAACGGATATGTCCTGGACATGATTACAGCCATGGATGGAGGTGTTTGTGCCAAAATTGGAGAATCTTGTTGCACATTTATACCTTCTAACGATGACGAGAATGGAACTTTGACAGAGGCCATAGACATGCTGACGAAACTCCATGGCCAGATGATAGAAGAAGTAGAAGACATTGCTGATGACAGCTGGATTGTATCACTCTTCTCAGGGGTTCCACAATGGATGGCAGATATGTTCAAATTTCTTGGAGCTTTGCTAGTATTAGTGATGCTTGGATTCTGTGTGATAAAGATAATAATTTCACAATGCAAGAAGACAGCAAAGGAAGCCATAGGGATGAAGATCAAGATCAATGTTGAACCAGGAAGGAAGCCTAAAGACTTGACTGATGAAGAAATCACAGACTTTATGAAGTCTAGTATCCATGCACCCGAGGGAACAAAGTTCCAGTATCCAAAGGATCACAGGAAAAATGTGGGAAGATAGATCTACTACAGAACAAATGGACAGTGCATGCTCATGACATGGAACAAGGATGAGCATGTGAAATCAGCCAGATGCCTGAAGGAAGTCATACAAATATGGGTCCCTAAGAGGCACTTCTTCAGAAAGGGATGTCTAGGAATAGAAGATGTTTTGAGAGTGGTCGATAAATCCCCCAGAGGGGGGAGTGTAGAGGAGGAGCCAAGTACCCCTGATGAAATAAAGAAACTGAATGACCAGGATGAATAGTGACGTCATACGAAACTGAATCGACTCCATATAGAAGATAACCAGACCAGAGAGGCAGACGATTTATGAAGAACAAAGAAGTACCAAGGATAAGTGACATCTTGGGATCAAAGATGAAGAGACTTATGCCATAAGTTTGATGAAGATATTTAGTTAGTTTAAAACATGTACCGATGCAATGAAAAACAATCATGAAACTAGCCAAATGCTTATAGAGAATAGACTGCGGCAAGCGCCAACATATACATATACATATATACCTCATATATATATATATATATATATATATATATATATATATATATATATATATATATATATGGATTAAATAAAGAATGAATGTTCCAGTACGTATATAGCAGTCTTGTGCAATGAGGAAGGCCTCAATTTAGTGTCACAGTTACAAAGGCAATTGAATTAAACAGACTATATTTCAGCTAAAGGAGTTGGATGAGCCAAGAGGCCAAGGTCTTATCAGAACTAGAATTGGCTGACATTGGTTACATTTAACGTGAAAGAACAGAAACTCCTGTTCAAAAAGGTCAAGTGAAAACAAAAGACGTCAGAGTACTTGGAGAATAAAATCAAATACACAAAAAGGCTCAAATCGTGGTGTCCACTCACGGATGCCAGAAAGTACCTATACTCCTTAAAAAATCCCTGAGAACAGTATAGACCCAAGGCCAACTTCAAACACTAATTGACACTGAAGCATTGATCTGATGATGGAGTGTACTTTTAATTGGTGGGAAGCTGGTATCAAGACAAGCTCACCCGCACCTGGTTATTCAGTCTGCGTGCCACTCACGTAGGTGGAAAGTTATTGACGGAGTTTAGTAGCAAACCAAATGTAGAGGACCATGTAGTTTGGGGTCCTATAGTTTGTGTAGCCAATCAGACATTGTACATTTAGTGATGTTCATAGTGGCCATTTTGAAGGAAAGGCTTAGTTGCCCCACCTGATGTTAAGTATCCAATTATTTCTCTCTGTTACTCTAGACAGATATAACACCTATGCTTAGTTATTCACTTAGAACCAATCCCGCGTACCAATAGGTTTTAGAAGTTTGCCACGTAGGATGACGTTGGTAATGATGCAGGTCAACACGTCAGCTATGACCAATTTTGGGTTTAAGAACCCAGCTTATGATTGAGAGTTGAGTATTGAGCGATTGCTGATGTTCATTGTACTCCCTGTATTAGTTACTTGCATTAAAACAGACAAACCTTTGCCAAGCTATTTGTGTTGTCTGAATTATTGATGTTTGATTAAATCTGCATCCCCATCCATCTCCAGGGTATTGCTACTCATATTAAAGGGCTGGAAGTCTCCAGTTCACTTTCTTATGATGTCATCAGTTTATTTTCTCAACTCTTTCTCATATTCTTTCAAGGAATTCCTCCTGCAGGCTTTCATCAACCCGAGGGTACATTTGATAATGCCATCTTAATGGATACCGTCTTCCATATGCTCGCTGCGGCATTGGTACAGTAGCTGATGTTAGACAGGGCATGGTCTCATGTCTCCAAATCAAGGGGATAGGGGGGGTTGGATCTCCTGCAGATAGGTACGTCTGCTCCTCTACACCTCTGCCTTATGTCAATATGCCACCCTTTCCATCCTTGGTCCAGTATGGCTCACAATACACTCAGCACATCCACACCATTGTTTCATGATCCACATCCTAGTCACCATCACAACGAGAAATGACACATTTGTGAGAAGCCCAACACTCCAAGCATCACTGAGCATTTGACTAATATTGTCCTCCTTACGCACTACCCTAGCAAGTGGGGCAGTGAACTAAGTACTTATTTTAATACACAAGAGCTTACCCCTATACATAGTGGGTTTCAGATGGGAAACTAAAATAACTAGGTCCAAAGATAAGAAGATCACAGTTAATATCTACAACACACCTGCAAGCCTACTTATACAACCACATCCCTTTGACTGCAAGCCACAGGCATTGACAGGGTAAGGCCTGAGTGGGCAATGCCCACCCAAAATTTGTAAATGCCCACTCAGCAGCACTGTGTGGGCATTTACAGATATTAATGTCACTGCAGGGGTCCCAACTACATTAGCTACAGGCCCCACTTGTTAAACTACCCTGGCTACGCCTCTGCTGCACACATTTTTTTATCTTCCATATCTTTCAGTTCTGTGCATCCCGTTCTTATTCCTCTCTCTTCCTCACATTTGCCCTTCTTCCTTAGTCCTTCTCCGCAGACTATGGTCTGATTACCACGGCACTTTACAACAATTGCTCAGACAAGGTTCCAGTGCCACAATTGGCTCAGTAGAAACACTTAAAATAACATATCAGCAGCAGATCTGTCATGTTCCATGCTCAACAACCAGAGGATTATGGCAAATCTTCCAGCCATGACAAATTCACCCCTTGTATACAGTAATCATAGTAGCAGTGAGACTTCTTTCCTCCCCGATCGGCTGAGTCAAAATAACACTGAGCCTAAGAAAACCCCTCCTCTTGTGTTCTCACACCTCTCATAGATGGTAGCACTTGTCATCTTCAGTGTATTAGGCACCACCGCAAAAGGAAATTCCCAGAGGCTTCGAACATTTGCCAGCTAACCTTGACATAATCTCCAGCCCTACTGAGCTTTCATCAGTCGGCAGCCAACTCTAGGTAAACAAACCATCTCATGACATCATAATAGGCACCTTACATTTTAGCCCAGCCTCTATAGGATTCTCGAAGCATTTTCAATATATAATAAGAATTGCAGTTCAACTTCTTATTCATATTGAAATCCTTGTTTTCAGACTATCCTGACGCCTTATTTCCACTCTACCATAAAATCAAGACTAATAACAGAAAACATAGAATTGGAACATGGGTCACACTAATATACCCAGACAAATACCAAACCTCCATCCTATCCTCTATCCAGAAACCTGATCTGGAGACATTCGTTTTCAAAAGTTCAATTGATTGCAATACTTCCATTTCATGACTAGCAGGGTATCAAGTCCAGAGACACAACTCAAAATATCCTACAGGAGCGGCCACACTTATCATCCAGTATCTTAAACTCCTCGAACAGAACACAATCCTGATTCTGGGTGACTTTACTCTTTGGATGTACTCCATTAGTGGCAACTTAACCCTGTAATTCAGTGTCACTATGGTCAAACTAAACTTTGACAGCTGGGTAATTGCACCCAACCATAGGAAAGGGCAAACCCTGGACATTACTATGATGTCAAACATTCTACTGTCTCCTGCTACTCACATGCAATTACCTTGGTCCAATGATCAGATCCTAATATGCTCATGGCAACATCAGATCAAAGAACAAGCCTAAAGACTTCAGGAGCACATAACAGGCTCACTCAGAATGTCAATGGTGAGGACATCCACCAGACCTTTAACCCCCAACAACTTAGGCGATCTCGCTATCATTACTCTGTGTTGCCTTTTTGAGTGTGTTTACCAGGAAATTAATTGTTTCCTTGACATCCTGACCAGGGGTGTTGCTAGGTCTGGAAAAGATCTGGGACTAGGCCAATGTCACGACTGTTGGGACTCGGGGCTATCTAGCATTTTGGTTGTAGCTCCTGAGCTTTAATCCGGGGCTACAACCAAAAAACCCAGGGCTATAGCCCCCTTAGCCCCTCCTAGCAACGCCTCTGATCCTGTCCCCTTGTCCAAAGAAAGTCAAATCCAAGCAAAAAAAGGAAGAAACATGGTTTGATGTTGACCTAAATGAGACATAACAGAAATTAGGTGTATGGATTGCAATGCTCCCAGTCTAGCAAGTAAAACGGACCCTCTGAATACAAGCCAGAGGATACCACGCCATGATGGGAAGGAAAACAAAGATTTCTTCTAGAACTGAGTGGCCTCAGCCCTTAACAGCTCTTTAGAAGCGTTCAGAATCTTTAGAGAGCAGAGCACACCCTCACAGTCTTCCTCATTTCCGACTCCTACACAAGACTTTGCAGAAGGTCTGGCACAAAATGAACATGATGCCTTTGCCACTAGATTTAAAGTGATCTTCCTCCCTCTTCCTATTCCGCTAATGATGCCTGAATTCACTAAATAGTATCAGAATCATGAAAGCATCTGGGGGACAAGAAATCCCTTACTCATTTCCTTTCTGTCAAATGCCGCAAAAAATCCTGCATAACGTCTTCGTCCTTTGCAAAAGACGTTAAACAACTCTATGCCTTAATAAATCTACTCCAGACTACTGCAACTAGGATAAACACCATTCCATTGACAACATCCCATCAATGAAAACTTTCTGGAGACATGCATTAGCATGGAACTAGTTGAATATATTGAATCACAAGGACTCTATCATTATAACCAATCAGGGCTCAGACCATTCAGCAATACTGAAACGGCATTCATTTTAATGAGGGAAGAAATAATCAAATCCTAAGACAAGAACTACACTTCTGTTATAATTCTCTTGAGCCTAACCATTGACTCCATACTCATCAAAAACCTTCCCTCCCATATTGTAGGGACAGCTCTAAAATGTGTCATCTTTTTTCTCAGAAAGGGCTCTACATTGGCAAAGGCGTGTGACACTTGGGTTGGTCCCTCTGCCTCGAAGGTAGTGGTCCCAAAAGGGTGAACCATTTACACATAATTTTTCAATAGCTAAAATACACCTCTTGTATCTCTCTTTAACTAATTATTTCCCACTAAATCCACTCCTGTAAAAGAAGAAAAATAATACAGAGACTTGTTGTGAAGGGGGTACTCTGGATCTGAAGACAGGGGTGCAAATGCGATAATTTCACCAGCAATGTTAGGTTCACTGAAAACAATTTTTTAAAGGTATTGAGTGGGGTTTAGCAATGACTAGGAGTGTTAAAGACTGCCTGGGGTAGAACTAGTTCAAAATCGTGGCATGCTTGTTCTTGGGGCTCAATAGAGTCTTTCTAGTATTCTAGGCATTTCGCAAAGGGTCAAGTCAGCATTGAGATGTTTCGAGTCAGTAATTCCCAGTGAATTACTTGTGTTGTGTGCGAGCCCGTGCCTCGGGCCGCCCTGTACTGACACACACGCACACTCAATCACTCAGACTGGACACATACGTCTGTGCTTTCCAGGGTCGCGGCGGCAACTGCCGCACGGACGTTCTTTATTTAAAACGCGCATGCGCGACCCAAAACGAGGCTCGCGCATATGTCGTTTACAGTTACGACGCCACATCCCTTTTTTTCTCTAATCAAAACAAACTTGCATTAACACAACGGTGAAAACATGTACACAACAACTGGACCCAACATGGGTCGCTGACTTGACTCAGATGTCGGCTCAGTCCCCTGAGTCCAGGACATAGTCTTTGAGACGAGCCGGCGGTCTGCGATCATGTCGCACAGGATATTGGCTGCCGCTCTGGGGAACCACACCGGGGCTCTCGACAAGTGCCAACACGTTCAGCGGGGGATCCACTGCAGGGCTCTCGGTCCCCGTTTTTGACGAGGTCCCGTCGTCGGGGTCGGCGCCCTCGCAGGGAATGTCCACTTTTTTGAAAAAACAATCAGTTGCGGGTGACAGTCCCTCGTTCATTTGCCGCAGTGACCATGGTCCCCTTCACATGTGTAACAGTCCATGGCTGGGGCTCGTAAGGCAGTGACAGTTTCCCTTCAGGTCTGCGATTCCTCACCAAGACTGAATCACCTATGGCCAACCCCTTGTTTTGCAGGCCCCTCCTCGCGCTCTCCTTCACCTTGCGTGCAGCTCGCTCCTCCCGGACCTTTTCATTGTCGATGACCCCGAGCACCCGGCCTTCAATCTCGGGTATCGAACCCCTCGGACAGCGTCCAAATAAAGCTTCTGCTGGGGCGACCCCCGTCGACTGGTGGGGCGTGGTTCTGTATTCCCTTAGGAACTCGACCAATTTCTGCTGTAGGTCATCTCCTCCACTTGCCGATATTCTGAACACTTTGTTCAGGGTCCGCATGAGTCTTTCAGCCTGCACATTGGCTCGAGGCCAGAGGGGCGAGACCTTCCGATGTTGGATGCCCCGTTCTTTCAAATACTGAGCAAACTGGCTACCCGTGAACAGGGGTTCATTGTCCGAACATAAGATCTCAGGAAAGCCATGCGCTGCAAACATTCTGTCTAGCGCCCGGGTGGTGTGGTCGGTTGCTGTTGACTCCACCACCTCCAACTCCGGGTACCTCGACCACTGGTCGACCACCGCCAAAAAGTACATGCCCCTGCATGTCGATCCAAAGTCGGCATGAACGGTGCCCCACGGCTTCTCACTCCTTTCCATGGAGCAGATGGGCAGAGCCCTCTATACAGGACTCGCCGCTTGGCATGGTAGGCACCTCTTCACGTACACTTCCACCAGGCTTTCCATATCCGGGAACCATACTTTGGGCCTGAGCCTCGCCTTTGTCTTTGCAACTCCCTGATGCCCAGTATGGGCCAATTCCAGGACGCGGTCCCTAAGGGCATGTGGAATGACGATCTGCCTTCCCCACAGTAGTAGACCATCGTCCGATATCGACAGTTCATCCCTCACCCTCCAGAAGGTCCTTCTGAGCCCTCGCTTCCTGCCTGGAATTGTTCTGGAGCACCTCTTTCCAGTCACCACTTCTCACAGCCGCCTTGATGATTTTGAATACTTCATCCGTAGACGATTCCTCAGCCACAGTGACTCGGGACAGAGCAACAGGCATCGCGCTCTCTACGACGTGACACACCAACTCCTGGCAGTCCAATACCTCACTGGGACATTTTGCCCTCTCGTAGGGTGGCGAGAGAGGTCATCTGCAGGATTGTTCGTCCCTGGCCTGTATACCAGCTTGACCCCATACTCGATAAGCGCCAGCATCCAGCGCTCTATCCTTGGGGGAGGTTTTGACGACACCCCCGCTTGGATGGGCAGGAGCGGCTTGTGGTCAGTCACGAATGTAACAGGCTTGCCCAAAATGTACAGACGAAAATGACCGCAACCCCACAGAATGGCCAAAGCCTCCCTCTCTATTTGCGAATAGCGTGTTTCCGTGTCCGTGAGGGCCTTACTCGCGTATGCAATGGGGCGCATGTCGCCTCTATTGTCAGTCTGCATAAGAATAGCCCCCAGTCCCACTGGGCTGGCATCAACGACAATCTCTGATTCTGCGGTGGGGTCAAAATACGCCATCGTGTCTCGATCAGATAGGGCTTTTTTGGTTTCCTGAAACACCTCCTGCTCTCTCCTGTCCCACAACCAGGTCACCTCATTTTTGGTCAGTGCTCTGAGGGGCTCAGACAGGGACGCCATCCCCCTGATAAATCACCCCCAGTAGTTAACCATCCCCAGGAAACTATGAACCTCTGTGGGGGACTGGAGCGCCACTGCCTCACGGATGTCCTTGACTGTTTCAGGATCGGGCGAGACGCCGCTGGCATGAAAGATGAAGCCGAAGAAGCCAATTCTGTCCTTGAAAAACTTGCACTTTTCGCAGAGCAAAGTGAGCCCCACTTTGCTCAATCGCCGCAGAGTGCGTACCAGTCTTTTCATGTGTTCAGCCTTGGATTCAGCAAAAACTAAAATGTCATCACTCATATTTAGTACGGCTTTCAGCCCTGCCAGCGCTCCCCTGATGGCATTTTAAGACCTCTGCCGCAGATGAAATGTCAAAACTCAGGCGCTTAAATTGGTAGAGACCCTCGTGCGTGGTAAGTGTCGTAATATATCTGGAATCTGGGTGGAGCTCTAGCTGGTGATAGCCCAACCTCAGATCCAATTTCGAGAATACTCTGGCCCCTTGTAGTTCTCCCACAATGTCATCAAGGGTCGGTGTTATATGTCTCTCCCATTTAATGGCGGCATTCGGGAGGTGCATGTCCACACAGATGCGTACCGCCCCCGGCTGCTTTGGTTTAGGGGCCTCCACAATGGGCGATACCGAGGGCGTCGGCCCTTCCACCCTCTCAATGATGTCCATTTCTACTAACAGTTGAAACTCCATCTCGACTTATTCCCTAAGATGGAACGGGATTCGTCATCAATGTGCAACCGCACTGGGGGAGCCTTCAACTTGCCCACTCCCTGAAAGATGCCAGAGAACTTGGCCAACAGTTGATCTATGTCCTCCTGGTAAACTTCAAGAGCAAAGTGTACAATGTCCAATGCCTCTGATGCCGCCCAGCTGAGCAATGAGTGCGGGCTGACATCGTTGACGAAAAATTGGGCTTTGATGGTCTTGGTCCCCTGGGTAACGGGTGCCACAAACACCCCTTGAATGGGAAGTGGGGTATCGCCTCCAAACGTGAAAATCTTCACCATGGACACATCCAATGGTGGTGGTCCCGGGATTGCCTTGTAGTGGTCGGTGGCAAGCACACAAACAGAGGCTCCTGTGTCTATCAGTACTTGTGTAGGAACACCTTGAATGTCTACAACACACTTGGGCTGCCTCTTTTTCCATGCACCTGTCACGAGATTGGAAATAAAGAACACCTCTTCTTCCTCCTCTTCCTCTTCCGCAATGTTGAGTCGTTGGGCGTCTTGCTCCAAAGTCGCAATGCTACGTTGCCTCCTAAAACCACTGCCACTCGGCTTTGCTGGTCCTCTTTGCAACCAGTGCAGGGGCTCGACACATCCTGGCATAGTGTCCAGGACCATTGCACCTGCCGCAGACTCTCGATTTGGCGGGACAGTCCTCGGAGTGGGGCAGGTCGTACCCGCAGTACTGGCAAATGGACGCCGCCCCATGCGCTGGAGCAGCATCTTGGCATTTCTGGCTCCATCGTGTCTTTGACGACGCTTGCCTCCCCACTGCAAACGCCTCTTCGGACTTGTCAGGGCGTACCACTGCGTCCATCTTCGCTCCTCTTGACTCGGCCAGCTCATATACTCTCCCACTGTCTAAAATTTGGACCAGAGTCAAACCTGGCTCCTGCAGTACCTGTCTGCGCAGCTTGCCTAAGCTGCACCCTTGGATGACTTGCTTCTGGACCTTGACTTCTTCATTGTCCCACCTGCAGGTAGTAGCCATCTGCCGCAGGCGTGCGCAGTACTGGTCAAGTGATTCCTCCTCCCGTTGTTTTTCGCCGCAGAAGAGAAATCTGTCGAAGTCCACATTAGATAAAGGAATGAAATAGTTCTTGAGGGCCGTTTTAACAGCATCATACATCACCACTTGCAAGTTCAAAGACTCATAAATGCGGAGGACGTCCATCCCTGCCGAGTAGAGCTGTGTCGCCCTCTTGGCGTCATCAATGGTCTCTCCAGTCGCAGTGAAATACATATCTAGCTTTTCTATCCACAGCAACCATTTAGGGCCCAATTTTGAAGGGGGACCCAAAGTGTTGAATTCTTGCATCGGTAGTAATGAACCCTGTTGTCTGCACACCACCGTCTGCTCTGCCGTTGCTTCTCTGTCTCTGTCCGTCATCTTCACAGGTCGCACAGGCACCTCAAAATAAGGTTAGAGGCCGCAAACCTGACTTGGACAGATTATTGACGTACCTGGTTGACTGAGCAGTGGTGGTACTGTGTTGTGCCGATGCTCCGGTGCCTGGCTGCGCTCTGTGCTTAGGTGGCCATCCTGTCACCAAGATTCCTCTGATCACAGGTTTTGCTGCAGTCCTTTTGAGTGGGAGAACTGCAGGAGTTCAAAACATTGGGTGTTCTGCTATCCCTTAGCACGTGGGCAGCGCACGAGCACCCTCTCGGGTTGCTACTGCCTCACGCACTAAAGATAACGTGATCGCCATCGCTCACGTCGGATTCGGGAAGCACAAAGAAGAAAACTGCCAATGATTGACACATCGTTACGTGTCAACGTTCCCTCCGTTGGCTCCCGCCTCGTCGCCAATGTTGTGGGCGAGCCCGTGCCTCGGGCCGCCCTGTACTGACACACACGCACACTCAATCACTGAGACCGGACACATACGCCTGTGCTTTCCAGGGTCCCGGCGGCAACTGCCGCACAGACGTTCTTTATTTAAAACGCGCAAAACGAGGCTCGCGCATGCGTCGTTTACACTTACGATGCCACAACTTGCATTGAGACATTCAAGTCATCTTTAGACAGTCCAGGGATGCAGTACAACGCTGAAGTGGTGTTTGGCTTCAATCAGGCAGAGGATAGGTCGAGTTGATGTCTCAAATAGGTCAAGCCAGCTTGGGACACCCCTACATGTGATGCGGTTTTTCAGTGATGATCAGATAAAAAATGGCTGGACCACAGTCAGGATAACGGGCTAGTCAGTGACTCGATACGTCAACAGCAGATTGAAAGCATTGAGTGTTGAAGGCAGTTTCTGGGTCCTTGCAGTGGCTTGAAAAAAGCCTTGCAATAGTCGAGCTGGCTTGAAAAGGGGTTGCAATTTGAAAATAGAGAGCAGCGCCTTTTCTAGGCTTCTGGCTGCTGTGGGGCTGTATCTAAGGTCTCCAGGTGCAAGGTAAGTCATTGATATGCACCTCTCAGCTACGATGTCTTTTGGAGATCACTTACAGGGTCTGTTACCTCTAGTGAACAAATTCCTCGGTACCGGTGGTGTCAGTTTGCAGTAGGCCTAATCCAGCTAGCCAATCACCCAAAATATTCCTCAGATTGGGTTGAGAGAAAAGGTTTGCCTTTTTCTCGGAGGTCTTTGTCTTCACCTCTGTGGAAGAGGACTTTGAAGCAGACGGTACCCCCAAATAACTTCCAGGCGTAATCCTTTCATCAGTAGTTCAAAGTTGATTCAATGGGTGGGTGTTGGCCTCACCCCCTTACATAGGCAATACTGTACAGCAAATGCTGCTGTTTCGGAGACTTCTTTCATGTGATGTCTTACCCAGATTTCTCTATCCACAGGATTGAGGAGGGGGCACAAGACAAGACGTTTGGGGGTCCTAGGAAATCCCACATTGGTGGAACCCCTCACTTGCTAGACATTTCTCCCCTGGCATATTCTACACCCTTCTCCCTTCTGCCTGCATCAAAGGGTCTCTGTTAATCACCACACTGGTATGATCTCTGCTTTGTCTGGTCAGGGCTTGCCTTTGCAACAACACAGTTTCACAGCTAGCCCCCGGAGGAGATTTCCTGTCTTCTGGAGTTGGTGACAAGACTTTCCAGAGAGACCATTGGGGGGTTTCCTGGGCTGGGCCCATACATTTGTTTTGGATGAAACCCAATTCCCAAATACTGATGCACAGAAGATCCTGTCAATGTGAAACTAGTAACCAAGCTGACAATGATATGGCACCCATAGTTTTGGCCAGTATAACTGTGGATTCCTATAGACCACCATGTTAAACCAGACACAGCTTACATTTAGATTTTCATCTGCCACCGGGTTCTGTCAGCACAGGATTATATAATTTAATTTAGAATCAGGATTGCCCATGGTTAAAGTTAGTCCCTGCCCACTGGACCTTTGGGTTCCACAACCTTTGGCAAGAACGGACATGTCACTTCATGACTGCCATGTTCCCAAACCACAAGGCAGCTGCTGTGAGGTGTCAATAGACACGCTCATCAGTGTTACATGTTTGCAGAATGCTTTTTTGCATGGAGCATTAGGAAAGGGGGTCTGATTAGCAGATTCATCTTTCAAAGACACTTCTACCCAGATCATTTTATAATTTAAAAAAAGGTTATTCCGATCTCAAAAATGGCATTCCATCAAAGCCACCAAGTGGTATAAGCATGGATGACAGCAAGTAACTGGTATCCTAGCCAAAGCAAAACTGAAATCCTGTCATTTGATCTCCTCCCCACTATCCCTTCCATTCAATTAGCCCCAGTCCTAAACCCTCCATACATACTGCTAAAAACTATCAGAAATATTAGCCCCTATTCAAAACGTTGTCCTTCAGCTTGCATGTTAATGAGGCCTCTCGAAAGGTACATTTACAAAGTCACATGCTCTGTAAAATCATCCCCGACTTTGGGATGCCTCTGAGTGTGGATGTTGCCAGGGCCTTGGTTATCTCCAAATTAGGATGCTGCCACAATGTCCACATTGGATTTCACAAGTATCAAAAAACACCAACTCAGAGGTATCCAAAACATGGCAGCCAGGTTCATTTTGGATTTCAAAGTATTGCTTCTACCGAAGTTACCCATAGCATTTTGCATCCCATTCAAAGTTCACTGACTGGCACACCGAAGGGCCCAAATAGCTCACATCATTTCTCAACCCATACCTGTCTCAAGGAGCCTATCCATGCCAAGGTTTAAGAAGCTTCACCAAGCAGGCGGCAATTGGTGGGTAGAGCCGCATAATGCTGGAAGGAGCTTCCAAAAGCAGTAAGAGCTTAAGAAATCACACTGCATTCAAATGGGCCCTGAATTTCCACCTGCTCGAAGAACCCTACCCTGAACCCTGGCGTGATACATCGCTCGCAGTGACTGCTAGCTGCTTAAAGCTGATGCTGCATTATTTAGAATGCCCTCTATTTTGTACATGGTTTTATTCTTAACTGTGATTGTCCAACTGCACCTCTTCTCCCCCACTGTACCATGGCAATCGTGCCTCCTCACCCCCACGCCCCCGCGCCACTGCACTGTGAAACAGGCCAAGTGGAAAAACATGCAGCCCCCCTGAATTCAGCATATTCCAGAGAGAGGTACCAATCTGGCTCGGACTGCCCTATAGGGCAATAGGCCCATGGCCGAACCAGAAACACAAAATGCTGCTGTGGGCCAGTATTTTTGGTCAAAGTGGGCCAGTTTGATGGGTTAATTCACTCAGCGACTAGTAGTTTTGACCAGTGTTGCAGGAAAAATATTCTTTAAAATGCACAATTTGCATCACACTTTATCAAAAAACGTCCCCTTGGTTACTATTCAAACAGTGCCACAAATGGAATGTATTGGCATTTGCAACTGTGGGTCACATTTTCATTGGTCCCTGGGACAATTGTATGGCCCAGTCCGAACCTGGTACCAATCTTGTGGAAACGAATAAAGACAGGTAGATGCCAATATACAACCGCAACTTTATGTTATTGTTATTGTTATTGTATTGTTATTGTTATGTTATTTGGCATTTATATAGCGCTGTAAATATCATTAGTATGACCTGAAAGCGCTGGTAAGGTGAACGCCCTGTGGGACCGTAGTCCAGCCCAGTAGAGTGAGTAAGGTGTCAAAGGGTGCTTGGGTGCACCGATTAGGTGCGCAGCTGATGCAATTGCCTGATGGTAGCTACATCCTAGCATTAGGTGTGCTGGCATTTGATATCATTGCAAACCTTATCATGGCAAGGATGGCAACCCGTAACACCAATTTAGAACAATTTGCTTCCAGAAACTCAAATAAAGTTAAGAAGCGAAGGTCATGTAGAGTCTCCACACAACTCATCGGCTACGACGTTGGGTATCCTACACCCTCCAGCATCAGATGTAAGCATAACTTCTGGCCAGCAGGTAGGCACTACAGCGGTGCCTATTCAGGAAGTAACTCCAGATGGGGTGTGACTTCTGTCACACTACAAAAACATAGTGTACATAAAAGTGCTGTGCCAAAGCATTTTCTCGATAAATCCATATCATCATAAACGTGTATATTTATTTATTTATTTTTATTTATTTGTTTGTATCGTGCCGGTTGCCTGTGGGCATCAGGGCACAACAAATAGATGCTAGACAAAGGGACAAATATGACAGGACAACTGACGAGCCGGAGTGAACAGATCAGTTATATAAGTAATGTCTGTTTCTCGTTTACTTGAAAAGATGGGGTTTCCATTTTTTTTCCAAAAACTCATGAGGTTGGGATCTAATCTCAGATTTAGTGGTAGGTTGTTCCATTTGCGCAACTATTGGTAAAGCTCTACATAATACGTTCACTTTCTCATAGGAGGGTACCACAATTTGGCTGGTTATTTCCGATCTGAGGGTTTCTGCTTGGCACATAATGGGAGATTTTAGATTTAAGATAAACCGGGGCTTGCCCATGGAGACACTTATGGACCAGTGCCATTGCTTTAAACTGTACCCTGTGTTCCACCTAATTGTTCCTAGGAGTTTTAGATAATATGAGCAATTCTTGCTCATATTTGATGCCTGTGCCTCGATACTCATAGAGGCCTCAAGATACACTCCCATGGTCTTGACCTTGCTCATTACTGATATTGCGAGATCTTTAATGAGGAAGGACTCATATTGCAGTGTCAGTTTAGCTCGTGCTTGCGTGGATCCGAATACCATCAGCTCAGTTTTATTGCCGTTAAGGCAGAGCCAGTTATGGTTCATCCACAATTCAATATTATTGTAGAGTGTCTTAATGGAGTCGCTGTCCTTCCCATAATCTCTGCTCAGCTCCACTACCAAATGGGTGTCGTCCTCATAGTTGGTGAAATAGACATTGATGTTATCAATGATTTCACAGAAAAGACGTAGTTATAGATTGAAAAGGAGGGAGGATATACTGGCTCCTTGACGCACTCCACACAGTATGTCCATTAGATGTGAGAATTTGTCACCCCAATGTACCTTGGATTTCCTTTTGGTTAGAAATGACATGAGCCATGCGGTTGCCTCTTCCGAACAACTAGCGACTTTCTCCAAGGCGCGTTAGATCAGGCCGTGATCAATGAGGTCAAAGGCTGCACTTAAGTCAAGAAGGATGAGGAGGCCTGTCTTCCCTTTATCTACAATGTTCAGCATGTGTGTCTGGAGATCTAGCAAAGTAGTTTCCGTACTATGGGCCACTGGGAAGCCGGATTGCTGATGGTGCAGGATCTCATTTTCCTCTACATGGGCCTGTAATTGGCTGGTGGCCACCTTGTCCATCGCCTTGAAAACAAAGTTGCAGTTAGTTACAGGTCTTAAATTGCTCGGGTCTCTGTGATCTAGATTAGGTTTCTTCACCAGAGGGCTGGCAGTGACAGTCTTAATGCTAGAAGGGCTTCACTCTCCCGAAATGAAGCATTTATTATTCGCGTAAGCAGTGGTGCAAGGATGTCGGCATTGTCCAAGATCATTTTAGGAGGCAGGATATTCTCTGCACAAGCTGATGGGTTCATTGTGGCAAGGGTTTTCAAAGCACCTTCCACAGTGACCTCTTGGAAATTGAAGGTTTTAAAATGGTTAGATGTGGCTATGATAGGTGGCTGGGCGAATATTGGCTCAGATGTTTGGGCACTTATGATCTGCTCACAAGCTTTTGATCTCCGCAGAAATAGGTCCTAGCTGCACCCACCACGCCCGTGAGTTACACCCTGCATTCCAATTCAAAATGTAAAAGCATCACAATCACACCCAGGGGGCATTCCTTGACTTGATGGAATGCAGCCCGCAGGTTTTCAAACATGTCTGTCCATCCCCTCGTGAAATATGCTTCGGTGTGATCATGGGGAATGCCTTGCAGCAACTGGGCCATTGAGCACACACGCCCCTTCAAGGACATGTATGCACGACTACCTTGTCTTAGCCTGGCTTAGCGGGGCGTGAATGAACTATTCCCGAAAAAAGGTGTATCCTGTTGCAATTATTTCATAGATCGTATAACACATACCTGACAATGTATTGGAGCCCTCTGTTTTATTAATACTGATGTAATATCCCGTTTGGTAGAGTGCCATTTTAGAACGTTTCCTTCCATAGAGGCACGATGAACCTACCCTCACTAGCCTCTGCCCCTCGCTCCCTATCCCGAGGGCCAGTTAGCGTTTTGTTGCCTTCTGTGCGGTATCACCTTATAAGCACGGCAATCCTTGGCAGAGGGCCTACTCCCTGCTTCTTAAGACACTGCTTCCTGTCTATCAATTAGTCCTGCTCTTCCCACACATGGACCAGAAGCATCTTTTCAGCATGAATCACCGTGGCGCAGGAACCTTTTTGGTTTCTGTTTAGTGGTTCTATACTATGATACAGGACTTGAAAAACGTTTGGCCGGAAGAAGCGAAGAAAACGACAGAAAACACAGTGGCTTACTTAAATGATACTTCTTTAAGCCAGGTGTGCACAGCCAATACACTGAGTAAGCGGCCATGTGATTCCGTGCAGCTCTTATATGTGACGGCATGTTCTCACAGTGGGAGTTGCACGGTTCTTATCATGAGTGTGTTGTTGTGACACTGGAGCCGCAGACAGTTAAGCGCATTGCGTTTTCCTTCGGGCTAATGGAAATGTATGTCAAAAGTCTATGAAAGTCATTTCGGTGCAGCTGCAGATGTATTTGTGACACTGCTTAACGCCTTCGAGCTCATACTCACTGCGAGCTCATACTCACTATAAACTGGCCGATCTCATTTGCTGGCATTGTTATTCAATCAATGTTTCTCTCTCTCCATTTGGTCTGCCCAGTAGTTGCTGTACATACCCCGGCCCCAAGTCGATTCTGAGTCCCAGAGAGCCACTTACGCTGGCATCAGACCTCACGTGTTTTGAGTCTGTGATTCACTGTCCACACCCTCCATTCTGGGTGGAGACCCACGAGTTATTGTTAATGGTTTCCACCTTTGGGACAGGGGCTCTTTAACTTTATTGAGTCAGACATAATATGAGTTGCAGTGACACGTGCACATCAAGTTTTTCTTCGTCGGAAGCTTGAACAGAGTGGAAGTTATAGGCAACTTTGTTCAAAACTATGTTCAGGATTATAGGCAGTAAAACTCCAGGTAAATATTTGAGGAGCTTGCAAATGAGTCATTTCCATCTGTGGAATAAGTTGTTGAATGTGACTAAGCTGACTCAAGATTGCTTGACTGGCACATATTGAATTGGTGGCTCTCTCCTGCATTTCCTCGCTCTACTCCACCTGAACCCTGACCTGGACGCTTGTCAGACTTGTCTACCACGTTCGTGATGGCTTTTGAAAGTGTCATTGACAAATTGTGCACCAAAATGCAACTCGATAAATCAACCATGTCATAATGTTCTCTCTCACCAACAGCAGAAATGTTTAGATCGAATAGAAGTTTATGGGAAAAGCAAGTTAAGAAAAATCAAAAATCCCCTACCCCCTTTTGTCAAATTTGTTCTGTCTGGTCCCGCTACCCACCTTACCCCCTCATCCCAATTCCCCACTCACCCCGATTAACCCCGCACTACTGCTTCACGCCCTGAAAATAGGAAAGGGACTATGGTCGATTTCAAAGTCTGTGGCACCTATTTTGAATGTGTAGTTTTTTATGGTGAATCAGGTCATGCAAACTATGTGAAACCGATTCTCCCTTTATATAAAGACCCAACATCCATCAGCCCTCAGGAGGGAGCCCCCTGGGTGCTAATGGTGTTAGCACCCCTGTTCGTTGCCGGGCTTGGCCTTCAACTTCCCACAGTCCTCGCAGCGGCCCTTGCTTCACTTGAACCTGCTTTGGCTGAGAGGACGGGCTGCTAATGGTCAAGCTTGTCTGTGAACAGGCTTGTCAACACAGCACAGGAAATAATCATATCTAAAACCTTTCTGGTTGTTTGTAAAAAGAACACAAAGAGGAGCATTGAAATGGAAAGCGGCGGGTAGACAAGATAGTCGAAAATACGTAAACATCCAGGATGCTGCAATCCTCACTGGTGATGTCCCAGTGATGCAATGCACGGGCTCAGCCCGTTCTAATGCCTGCGGTGAGAGAGGGAAGGAGCTTCACCCTCTTAGCTTGTGCTCAATCTCCAACGGTCCATTATCAGCCGGTCAAGGGCCAACCTGTCTTGCCTTGCTTGACGACAGCCTCGCAGGCTCCCAGTAGTTGGCATTACCGCCTGTGCAGATCCTGTCTTTTTCCAAGCCAAGAGCTCCGTATTCCATGCAGCTGCCATGCAGGTACCATTATTCTGTCTGCAAATCACGTCATAAGGCAAACATTTTGCCACGGGTAGGAGCTCATTCACTCCTCTCGTTTCGTGGGTGCCTTCAAGACATTGCAACTTTTGGCTCTCATTATTTTTTACCAAAGTTCCTTTTGCTGGGAGAATCCCTGGTTTGAAAGCCGCCCTCGTACTTCATAACCAATGAATGTTTTTTGTAAGTTATTTCAATTTGAATGAAATCTGTTGTTTTTTTAATAGTAGTATCGCTATGGCTGATAATAAATCCTACGAATACCAGGCCATATAAAAATTTCAGAGAGATCAGAGGTGAGAATCTTACAATGCGGCACCTGCGGCTGAAATGTATTTGCCTTTGATCTTGATGCCTTCTGATCCACTGGATCTATGGACGCCTTAATGTTGCCTATAGAAGTATTGCTCCCTTAGTCTACGCTTGTAGAAATGCGGGTTATTACATGCAATCCATTTGACCCTCCTCGGCGTCATTGCTGTTTTTGACAGACGTTGCATATATGTGTTACTTTCTATACAAACAACACAAATGTCCTAGCATAGAGTATGTTATATGTATTTTAGTGAACTGTTTAGTGTGTATGCCAATACAAAGGAAATGGCAGAGTACTAAAGAGTAACTCAATTCAGACTCCCGTTAATCTGCAAACACCAGATAAACTATTATGAGAGAGACAATTAGTTTAGCATAGACTATCGCATAATAGAAATGAAAAATATAAGCTACTAGTTTCCAGACAAGCACTGTATTTCAAGTGCTTTATTTTAAGCACCAAGGTCCCGAGGTGCGTGCAAACGAGTGTTCTTTCCTTGAAGGAGAAACACTTTTCTTAGAAACACCAGATTCCGCATTGGCGGAAGTGGGTTGGCTAAGTGTGTTGGCTGTCTTGCTGTCTGCAGCCTGCTCTCCCGATAGCGGATCCTTTTGCCTGCCGCAATATCAACGTGATTTCTGGTGTCTATTTCCTACTGGCTGTGCTAGTAGGCCCCATATTGGACTAAGGACTGGATTGATTGGAACGATAATTACACCGTAAAAGCTTTGGTATTCATCCACACTCCTGTCTTTTGTTTTTGCTTAGGTTTGAGCTCTGCCCTCAACCCCGCCCCATTTCCAAAACATCTGGCATGCGCGTGAGCATGCACGCGTTGGCGGAAGTGCGTTGGCTAAGTGGGTTGGCTGTCTTGCTGTCTGCAGCCTGCTCTCCCGATATCGAATCCTTTTGCCTGCCGCGATATCAATGTGATGTCTGGTGTCTATTACCTACTGGTTGTGCTAGTAGGCCCCATATTGGACTAAGGACTGGATTGATTGGAACGATAATTACACCGTAAAAGCTGTGGTATTCATCCACAGTCCTGTCTTTTGATTTTGCTTAGATTTGAGCTCCGCCCTCATGCCCGCCCTCCCCATTTCAAAAACATCTCGAACGCGCGTGAGCGGAAGTGTATTGGCTAAGTGTGTTGGCTGTCTTGCTGTCTAGCTGGATAGCAGGGGTGGGGGCGATCTGATAAAGTGTGGTACATTTTTATTTTCTTATTTGTTGTTGCACCTATATATTTATTTATTTTACATCGTTTTATTTTAATTTTTTGCGTAATCTAAATTTTGTTATTTCCCTTCTTTAAGGTTCTTCTTTTATAATTTGTTATGCTAAGTCAGGTATACACGTTAAAATCTGGCATGCCGAATAATGGGCCGTAGATTTATAATCTCATGCCCCTTCAGAGTAAAAAGGTTTTTATTTTTTTTAAAACGCTCAGTCTCTCTAAATGTAGATCTTCTAGCTTTTTATAAATCGGACGGCAGAAAAGAGAAACATGTTATTCCTACACCTGCCATTGATGATTTAAGTAGACAACGGATACACCCTACATCAATTGACATAACGTCTAAATGTATTGCTAGTATGGTGTTGACTAATGCTGAAACTCCCCTGCACCTGGACCATATTGGGAAAGAGATGTCAGATACAACAATAGCATCGGCTTGCAATACGGGGAAATATGTTCAACCCAAGCTACTGATATAGCAGATAAACTGTCTTCAGCCCTATGTAAATCACCATTACAAAATCCACCATTGTGCTCTGTACAGGCGCAGCATTTGCTTAGAGAGGAATATAATAAACTAAGGATGGTCGGTGATATTGAAGAAGAAATGAAAAAGTGTTATTACTAACACTCATGCCTACACTGACTCTAAACACCAAACTCTGTTAGAACCACTAGTTTACACTTCCAAGCCTAGCTCCACCCACGATAGAAATAGCAAACTACGCGCTAGACTTAACAAACTCCATGAGACACCTAGACGACTCCTCCTTCCTACAAAATCTGAAATGAAATATCAAATTGGCAATACAGGCTACGCTTCTAACCACACCCGAGCTTCAACGCTTACCCAAATATCTGTGCCCAAGATAAAATCCAGCGCGAAAAACACTCCTAATCCTACACATACCAAAGAGGAAACTAAGGAACATTCCTATAAAGGAGCACTTCTCAATGCCAGGTCACTAGTTGCACATGCCCTTGAGATAGCTGATCTAATCACTGAGAATAACCTGGACTTCATTGCTATAACTGAAACTTGGCTACACCAGGCAGCAGGCCCTTCACTCATGCTAGCCATACCTGACGGCTACACTATATGTAGACAAGACCGAGAGGGCACCCGCGGAGGCGGAATTGCCATTATCTCTAAATCAAGCCTCTCACTAAGACTAGCCCCTGCACTAACGCTACAATCCTGTGAAGCCCTCACTGCTAAACTCCTTATAAACAATAATCAATCCCTAACTATTCACCTAATCTATAGACCTCCAGGCCCACTTGGGACCTTCGAAGAGGATCTACACAAGTTACTAACCCTCAATGCTAAAACCACCTCTCAATTGTTGTTATTAGGGGATTTTAACTTAGGATTCAATGACAAAACAGATGTGCATGCCGCGACTATTTCCCAAGCTATTAACTCTCTAGGGTTCTCCCAAAAAGTCAACAACCCTACCCATACGAAAGGTAGAATATTAGACTGGGTCGCTGACTCTAACTGTACTACAGTCATCTCCTCTATCTCAGCTTTATCATGGTCTGACCACTCATTAGTGTCCTTTGACCTCCTAACCTCCCAACCATCCTCTACAGTCGTCCCCATGGCACCCTCATGCCCTACAAGAAACAAAAAGAATATGACAATAGATAATGTCATACCCGCTATTCTTCCGACCTTAAACGCCTTGCCTGACAATTTAGACCCCGGCACTTTAGTTCACGAGTATAACAAAATTATGACTGATACTCTGGACAAAATTGCCCCACTTAAAATGCGTACAAGTAAACCCAAAGCCCATCTAAATAAATGGTTCACGCCCGAACTCAAGGCTTTAAGTCTCACCAAGAGAAAATATGAATCCAACTGGAAAATATGTGCAACTGCTGTGAACAAGGCTAACCTAATATCTATCTCCCGTCAATACAAAAACGCAGTCTGTCTGGCTAAGAAAAACTCATACAACGATCGTATCGCCAACTCCAAATCAAGCATGAAGGAACTCTTCTCCATCCTAAAGGAACTTGAGTCACCTATTGCCATACCAGACACCTGCACTAAAGATCAGACCTGGTGTTCTGACATCCAATATGCTCTAACTAATAAAATTACTACCCTCCAAAACAAAATTCAACTTAAAAAAGACTCGCTTAAACTCCCTACACTGTCACCACCTAAGGCGATCCACATGCCTCAACATACCAAATTCTCCTTCACCAAAACCTCCACACTCGAGATTGAAAAAATCATCCTCACCCTCAAACCATCCAACTGCAAAGGTGACATCTGCCCAGCACAGCTAATAAAAGACGCTGCCAGAGACCTATCACCATTTATCTCCAAACTTGTCAATGCATCTTTCTCCACAGGTATCATCCCAGCTAACCTAAAACAATCCTGGGTGCTCCCGTTGCTTAAAAAGCAAACTTTAGATCCTCTCATCCCCACCAATTACCGTCCAATCACCACAGTTCCGTTTCTGCTAAAGATCCTGGACAAAGTGGCCTATATACAGATTCAAAACTACCTTGAACTGCACAAACTACTAGGATCTAGACAATCTGGCTTCCGCCCACTACACGGAACGGAAACAGCCCTGATTGACTTAAAGGCCCAAATAGACGAACTGAGAGATCAGGGCAAGACAGCCCTCCTCCTCCTACTAGATCTCTCAGCTGCGTTTGATCTTGTGGACCACAAAGTCCTCTGCAAACACCTGGACGTTGCCGCTCACTTCTCCACCCAAGCCATCAGTTGGATAGAATCCTTTCTGAGTGAGAGAACTATGAGAGTCTTTTCCCCTTCGGCAGCAGCTGACCCTATACCCATTACTTGTGGTGTCCCTCAGGGATCCTGCGTCTCTCCGACCCTTTACAACATATTCACCAAACCTCTGTTCGATGATTTGGACAATCTCGGTATCACCTACACTAACTATGCAGATGATACACAGATTCTCTTCCCACTTTCTGGGGATCACAGTGAGGATGGGGAGTTGGTGAATAGAGTGTATCTCATCATTCAGGCATGGATGGCCACTCACGGTCTTTGCCTGAATGATGATAAGACAGAGTTGATCATTCTGGGCACACAAGCCAATATTAACAAATTGGGCCCAGATTACTCAGCCTTCAGCATAGACGGAAATGTCATTAAAGTCTCGAGGGAAGTAAAAACACTTGGTTTTTATCTCGACTCTACCCTGTCCTTCACTAAACAGGTAAACTCCTTAGCCTCCACCACTGCTTACACCTGTAAATTGATCAGAGCAGGCAAGCCCTTCCTGTCCAATACCAGCTGCCTAATCCTGGCTAGAGCCTTAATTCTTTCCCGACTTGATTACTGTAATGCCCTATACAGTAGCGCCAATAAAGCCACTACCCTAAGACTTCAAACTCTACAAAATAATGCTCTCAGAGCTGCATTAGGAATAAAAAAGAGGGAGCATATCTCCTCGACTAGGCGGCAACATAAATGGCTTTCTACTGAGAATAAAATCCAGCTAAAAATGATCTCATTAACCCATAAGGCCTTAAATAATGCTGCTCCTAGCTACTTGATGGACAAAATAAAAAGAAAAACTTCCAATAGACCCATGAGACTCGCCAACTCTAATTGTTTGGCAGTACCTAGATTCAGACTTGCCAAAATTGGTGGCGTTTGCTTCCCTGTGAAAGCTGCTAACCTGTGGAACGCCCTGCCACCTAACCTCAGAGCTGACCAACCCTTCCCCCATTTCAGAAGGAACCTTATCAAACACATTATCGCCAACAATGACTTAACACCTGAACACTCACAAGCGTAGTCCTACCTAATGCACCCCGACGCGACATCAACCTTTATGTTTATTACTGCTAATCATGTATATTGTTAACTGTACATTCATGTAAATACGGCAACTCTTTATCTGTACATTCTAGTAATTTGTGTAATATGGCGTAATATTGTAAATTCATTTATATAACATTGTAACATTGTAAGCTTCGCATATACTTGTTGCTGCGCCCGGTAACCTAAGGGTCTGGTGCGCAATATAAATAAATAAACAAACAAACAAACAAACAAACAAATGCTAGATTTCATGAACACATCAAGTCACCATGAAGCAGATACTCTGGAGGTTCAATATATATGCTCTAACACAGGTGACCTGATGCAATTTGATGAGGGTACTGATAATCAAGAACTTATCAATGAAGTGGCCAATAAGGAAGCAGTGAGGAAAGCATCAGTGAAAAAAAGGGAAAAAAAGAGCAGGATTTATACAAATCACTGATAATGTTTGAAAATCGTCCTCTATTGATTCAAATAGATCTTTATCTTTTGTAGCGCCCACTCCAAGACGAACAAGATTTAGCGAGCCTGATGAAAATCACCCATTTTTTATATGGGAGAGCCAAACAGGTTTCATGGCCAATCGTTTTTCATTCCCTGAAGCGCCAGCCTTAAATAATACCATAAGTGCCATGAATACGGCACTTTAATCCATGGCTAAGCTATATGAGTCGCTTGATGATAAACTGAAAAATCAAACAGCTTTGCTCCTCAAATTACACTTAGATGTTAATGGTCTGTTGGAAACTCGTGGCCAAGGCGAGAGTAAGGCTATGTATATGTGAATCAGCAGACTCAGACAAATTTGGAAAATGGTTGCATTCCATCTCAGGACATTTCATCTAGGGTTTTAGAAGACAAAATTACTACAGAAGTAATAACTGTAGAAGCTTAACAAGATCCTATTAGAGTAAACCGGAGGCCTGTATTTCTTCCACCTACTAGCTCTTTTGAAAAGCCTCAGGATACGGTAATTGCGTCTATGTTTAATACTACAAAAACACAATCTAAAGTTTCATTGAAGGCAAATGATAAAGGCAAGCAAATATTTGCAATTAACACATCTGACTCAGGGAAATCTAACAATAAAGTCAAAAAAGCGGCAAAGCTCGTCACCGAAGCCAAGACAAGAAGAAGGTTGAGCAACAAGCTGGAAACCTTGCAGATGCAAAATATAGCACTTAAATATAAACCTTTAGATGATTTAATTGCAATCGCATTACCACCAGCGCAAACTGGGGTGACAATGCGAATTGAAGACTCTCAACAATCACTTGTGGCCTCCAAAATGCCCTTGAAACTGCCACCAGAAGCATCTGCAAATTTACAAATTATGAAATCTAAAAGTAATATATTCTCTGACCATGAGGGTGAATATGCCTCAAAAATCAAACCACCCCAACGGGAGGATGCTAGAGTAGCCTACTCCACCATACAGGAATTGCAAAATTAAATTCGAGCATCCTTTGAAAAATACAAGTTAGAGAATGAAACAATGAAACAAAGTGTGACATCGGAGCAGTAAGCAATTAATTGTCGATCACCTCATTCCACCACTCCAAACATTGAATCACTCTTGAAAGGCCCAGAGTTGTTACAACAGGGCACCGCACCGGAGGTGACATTTAGTGGGGGCCAAGAGTTGCGGTCTCGGGGGCATATAGGTGGCAGACCTGTCCTAATGGATCAAAAGGACAAAAGGATTATAACATCAAGTCATAATGGAGGGAATCAATATAAAAAACATCATTGTTTATTAATTAAATGTCGAAGTCATCCCTTCCAAAAATATGACTTAAATCGTGCTAGTTTTTGGAATATCTGCTTGGAAATCTCTGCATTAGAAGATTTGATGTCAGCCGACATTAGTTTACTGGAATTCATGAATGAAAATGATTTGTCGGAAGCTCGATTGAATATTCAATCAGTTTTTGTCTTGAAAACTTTATGGTTAGCTCGAACTGATTTTTACAATCTAGGGTTCATTCTGAGTCAAGATACCTATTTATGAGATATTGAAAAAAGATTTTGATCCTCCAAGAGCGAGAATATATGGTAATAAGAGTTCTTTACATCTAAGCACTTTACCGGCTGCTCAAAATACATGGCAGAACCGAAATCATAAGATGAAATCATAACAACCCCAGTCACCTGAGTCAATTAGCCTAGTCTCATTTTAATAATCCCAAAAGTGACGATCTCCTCCAATATGATATTATAGTGTTCAAGGAGACTTGGCTGCGAATTACGCCCACATGGGACCTTTATGACATTCATGTAGGTCCATTCGATTGAACCTTGTCAAGGGCGTCCAATGGTGGGTTTGTTGATGGCTTTTCGGAAAAATAAAAACTTGGAAGTTATATGGCATAAATCACCATCACCATGTTTTCAAGTTGTAAAAATTCGTAGAGGTGAGAGCCATTGTGCAATTGTTAATATGTATTGGGGTAAGAGACATCTATCTTCTGAGGAGTTCTTTGAACACTTTACCAATATTCTTGATCAGTTGTTACTGGATGTTTCTATTACCAATACAGTTATTATGGGTGACTTAAACCTCCATCTCTTGTCTAAGGAATTCAATGCCAGAACAGCGGACGAACATCGATGGTCTACAATAATGGGCGATAGAAATTATGTCATGTTGAATGGTTCGATGCAAGGGGATTATCCCCCAAAAGCAACCTTGCACAATGACGGTCATCAGGCGATCTTGGACTATGTCTATGTCAATACGCAATTTATGGCTCAAATAACATAATTTACTGTAAAACCGTCAAACATGAGTGATCACAATCAACTATGTTTAAAGTGTGCATGGCCTACGACAAGAGTAAAAAACTTCAATTGTAATATGACCAAAATAATGGTCAATAATGCTGGGAATCAGATAAAATGGTCGGGTCCAAAACTAGTCCTCTTCAGACAAATACTGGATGATAAATATTGTAACTCTAGTGATCCAGATAGATCATGTTATGTCCAGGCTGTGCAATTATTTGCATCAGGAGGGTTGTGCTGTCAACAGAGCCAACAAGGTCATCTTCACACCTTGGATCTTGAGGTAAAACTGAGAAAGAGTGAACTAAGGAAAAATATAAGGAATCTATCCACTGCTTCGGATGCTTCCCTAATGGTTAATTTGATTTGAATAAAGCAATTAAGAAATGCATATAAAAGGTGGCAACGGAGTAGACGTGCTTTGCAATATCAGCATGATGGAGAATCTATGATGAAACAGGTTATCACAAAATCATCTAGAGGAATTTGGGCGCTCCTTAACTACAGTTGCCATAAACATCAATCCATAGTACAAATCAACCCTATCTCTGAACAACAGTGGTGTTCCTATTTTGGCAACGTTTATCGCACACCCTTTACTGATGTATTTTTTGACCTAAACAGAACATTTGCCGATCATGAGGTAAAATTTGACCTGGAGGATATTCCCTATTATATCTCTAAGTTGAGAAACTCCTGGGCATCTGGTCCGGATGGACTCTACAATCGAATGTTCAAAGAGAACATAGATTTGTGGGTGGACATATTGTACCTAATATTTAAGAACATCATGATGTCTGGAAATATTCCACCATCTTGGAAAACATCAATAATTCTACCTATATTTAAAAAAGGAGATTGTGCGGATCCGGTCTCTTATAGACCTATTGCACTTTTGGATTGCCCTGGAAAGATCTTTACCCGCATGATCTTGGGAGAATTTAATAAATGGCTTGACAACTCGCACTATAGGGATCTGTTTCAAACTGGGTTCCTTCCAGGTCTAGGCACTGCAGTAAATCTCATAACCTTGAATGCTATTATTCAACAAGGTAAAACGGCTCAAGCACCCCATTTATGCAGCATTTGTCGACTTTAAATTGGCCTTTGATCTTGTTCCAAGGGAACTATTGTATAAAAAACGTATCGATCTAGCTTGTCCCTGGTACATCTTGAAATGGATCATAGAGTTTCATACTAAAACAACCATCCAAATACATTTAAGTAATGATGGGTTGTTATCAGATCCAATAGAAACAACCCGGGGATTGAAGCAGGGATGTTTGCTGGCCTCTGCCCTGTTTTTTTTTTTATACTGGATATAGGGACTTCCTTCAGGGGTATGATCACTGATCCACCAAAATTGCATGGGATCGCAATTAATTGGCTTCTTTATGCCGATGACATGGTGCTCATATCAAAAACACCTATTGGATTACGTACATTGTTGAATGCACTAGACAATTATGCTATAAAAAACTGCATTAGTATTAATATCAAGAAGTCGCAGGTCATGCAGTTTGGCATAAATAAAGGGCAGAAGTCCTATCAACGGCAGTTGCAGAATACTAATTTACAGACTGTAAATTCATATATATATCTGGGCATCTGTGTTAATAACAATGTGTCGGACAAGCCATATGACGATCAAACAAAACATAACAAAGCTCTGTCAAAAATGAGAATCATAAGAGCAAAGAATTGTAAATTTACAATAGACCCCTTGATGGTCTATTACAAGCAAAAGTGTATACCTACCATTCTGTATGGCTCTGAGAGCAAAAAATGTAAAAACTATGTCTATCGGTCAAAATACAAAGATGCATACTGGATAAAATCACTAATGTTACCCATGTCTGAAGCTCTGCCTGTTATTAGACATGAATTGGGGTTAATCTCATGTTATACAGTATACAAAAGGAAAATATGCCAATTGTACAGGAAATGTGTCATGAGGAAAAATGGCAATGGTCTTCTTAGGATCATATCAAAACATTTACTATTAGCCGACAATCATTTTGCTAGAACTTGGTGTGATTTAGCACAAAAATGTATGGCTGGAGCAGACACAACAGAAACTCTCTTAATTGAAAATCCAAACAAATCTAAGTCAAATTTATGGAAATCTGATTGGATTAAAACGAGAGATGCCTGCTTGAACTTCCAAAAATTCAATCAGAATCCTTTTGCTTTAAAACTTCAAGGAGTGGTTGAAAAGTATCTGCAGCGAATACCTAGTCTCGCTCATCGAGCAGACTTCATGAGGTTTAGGTTAAATATATGGCCAACAAGGGAAATAATGTGTAAATGGAAGAAGATATCTATACACGAAACAACCTGTCGATTTTGTAAACAAAAGATGGAAACAATGAAACATTTATTGGTGGAGTGCATTGTTTTATTACCACTTAGGGTAACTCATTTCAAATGTCTTTTTTAATGAAGATGTAGTACTAACATCTGATCGAATGTGGTTGGAATTACACAGTGGAAACAGAAAATGTGTAAGATATGCCGTTGTAAATTTTCTAAATTCCTTACATATCAAGAAGGACGACTGCGACGTTGGCACATGAACTAAGTTCGATTGTCTTTTGATGGTTGTTTCCTTTTTTTATACATTTGTTAAAGCGGGTTGTATACATAGTTGTATATGCATACTTCATTTGTGTTTATTTTGATATTTTTGTATTCATTTATGTAACAAAATTAAATATGTTGAAAGGTCGGTTCTTCCGATCAAAACAACAATAAAAATAAAAAGAAAGAAACAATGTGGTGCAGTTACTTGAAAGCCTCTTACGTGTGCCTGGTTTACGGCTTCACACCAGCCCTAGCATCCATCAGGAATGCAGGGCAGCCACAAGGAGGGTATTCTCCACCCAGCCACAATGGTTTTAAATTAGAAAAGTGGCAGTCTTTTAAGAAATGCTTGCTGCTGGAAAACACAACATCTCCCCTCCAATACTTCCACCCACGCTCGCCCAAGTAGAAGTGCCCTGCCGAAGTGTCATGTTACTCCTGGGAGCTCGGCTGTAGATGGACCTTAATTGCTGCTTTTGGACTTTATTTACTGGAAGAAATGAGGCCACCCCCCTTTCCAGTCATCTTTAAAAAATCAGGCAACACGTGGCCTCCCATGCACGCCCAAGTGAAAGTTCCCTGCCGAAGTATCCTGTTACTCCTGATGAGCTCTGCTGCAAGGGGACCTTAATTGGTGCTTTTGGACTTTATTTACTGGAACAAAGGGTGTGTGCAAACCCCCTGGACTAAATACAATCACTACTTTACTTATTAGTACGTCACAAATACTAAAACTTTATTTTTGTGTCTTTTTCTTTAGAGGTCATGCCCCCTTTCCGCTCGTCTTTATAAAATCAGGCGCACACGCCCTAGCGCGTGCCCAAGCGGACGTGCCCTGCCGAAGTGTCCTGTTACTCCTGGGGAGCTTGCTGCAGAGGGACCTTAATTGCTGCTTTTGGATTTTATTTACTGGAAGAAACGGTATGTGCAAGTCCCTTGGACTATATACAATCACTACTTTACTTATTAGTCCATCATAATTATGTATCTTTTTCATTAGCAGCCACGCCCCCTTTCCGCTCGTCTTTACAAAAACACGCGCACGCGCCCTAGCGCGCACCCAAGCGGATGTGCCCTGCCAAAGTGTCCTGTTACTCCTGGGGAGCTCTGCTGCAGAGGGACCTTAATTGCTGCTTTTGGTAGAAACAGCGTGTGCCCACTGGACTATATACAATCACTACTTTACTTATTAGTCCGTCACAAATACTAAAACTGTATTTTTGTATCTTTTTTCTTAGAGGCCATGCCCCTTTCCCCTCGTCTTTAAAAAATCAGACTCACGCACCCTAACGCATGCACCCTAGCAGAAGTGCCCTGCCGAAGTGTCTTGTTACTCCTGTTAGACGTGGGACCGGGGGCTAGGGGCATCCCTCTCTTACTTTTTCGGCACAGTGACAGTTTTGGTCTATTCATCTACATTTTCTATATTTTTTTTTTTTTGCATACGGATTGTATTAGTGTTATTTTACCAGATTGTTCACTTTTGTACAGCAGTTGTAGCAATCAGACACTGCGACTCCATTACGCAGTAAATCTAATATGTCATGCAGAAGATCGAGCATTGAGTATGTCTATATAAAAACGAGCTCAACGGCCCGGCAACACGGAGCACAAAGCAGCAAGATGCGCGGATGTACAATGACATTTTATCTGCGCCCCTTGTATTTACACCCATGAAAAATACTATGAGGATGGCTCTTGCCATGCTTCTTCCTCTATCTCCCCGGGATCCAAGTGATTTGGTACTCTTAGATTCAGAGGGGGCAGCCCATTCCTCGATTCTTTCTAACTCACGGCGCTCTTTATTCAACCATGAAGCGGACCTAATTTTGCCTTTGGATCTGACTCTATTAGGGAGAAAACCACTGACAACCCTTGAGGCTTCCTTTATGGATACTCCCCAGATTTTCTTCCAGATGCTACCCTACTAGCCCTATCACAACACCTTGAGGAGCCAATTAGCCCATCAGAGGAACGGGCAACCTCAACACAGGTAACATGGGGGGGTCTTGCCCAAAGTTATGGACGAAATATTAACAGAGGTGGAAGTGGACTCAGTGATTGAATTGGGCAAGGGTACCCTAGCGGATAATAGACTCTTTGAAGAGATGGCTCACACAGGGAATAAAAGTGTGAAAAAAAACAAAAAAATACAAACCCGTTGATGAGCGTGCTGGCATCTACCCACCCTCTCTCACAATCAACCATCCAACAGTACCAATGAGAGAGGAGTTTACCAATTCTTTTTTTTTTAAAGTGGCAAACCAAGCGACATCTCCGATATGTCCAGTCGAGACATTGTTAATCCCCCATATAAAGGAGACATCATATGACCAACAAAATCGAGATAGGACTGCAGGGCCAAGGTCTACAATTAACTTTGGACAGTCAGTCCTCCGTTAACTCGAAGAGTAAATCGTACGATTCAGGTGCTCTTCCTAGATTGTCACTTGCTCAATCCGGGGTGGGGGACAGAACGATTAAAAAAAATCCAGGTATTGATCAGTTCCAGGTTTTAAAATCGGATGTATTAACATCTGATAATCCTTGCCTTGAAGCTTTCATCTGCTCTACATTAGGAAAACTGTTAGTTTCTAAATTGAAATCCGTTTTAATGGTCAACAAAGAAGATCCTCAACACAACTATATACACCCCGCTGAATTGGCCCAAAGGGAAAGGGAGGGGGGCCAACCCAAATATACTTTGAAAGCGAATCTACCAAATTTGGCAATCATTTCAGTGGATTCTAATGCTGAGGACCACCTTCAGGTTTTAAAATCGGATGAATTAACATCGGATAATTCTTCGCTTGAACCTCTCATTTGTTCTACAATAGAAAAACTGTTACTTTCTAAAGTGAAATCCTATGTAACAGAGGATCCTTCGCACAGTTATAAACACCCAGTTGAATCGGCACAAAGGGTAGGGGTGGGGGGGGGACCTAAACGTACTTCGAAAGAGAGTATCCCAATTCAGGCAATCATTTCAGTGGACTCAAAAGCTGAGGTTATAACAGTGGACACGCCCCTTTTTGGGAAATGCTCAGGAAATATTAAGCTGCCTTCCCAGTGTGATGTAAACAGGAGGCTACCCAAGTCTTACCAGGATACTGACTTGAAATACATTCAATGGAGACAACCCTGTCATTTGGATTGTCCTAATATTCTTCTATACCCGTTGTTTGACAGTGAAGCTCAGGTCTCCATGAACAGAGAGAGAGATCACTAGCACTTTTCAATGATATTCCATCTTTAGGGAATCTATCCTCGGCAGATATTAAGAGGGTATATTTCATCCATCCTACCTGCTATGACCATGTTTGTGTAGTTTTTCATTCTCGCATGATCTCTGAGAAGGTATTAGTAGAACTAGATCAATTAAATCGTAGGGGCTATGATATATTGATCTTCAGTAAAGAAGTGAGCCATTCTTCCGATATTCAAGATAGAGAAGCACGTGGGCCCACTATCTCTGCAGAGCCTACAATAATCAATGACGCAGCTCCGAAATTTGATGAAGAGCAGAGTTGGCTCGCAATATCCCTTGTAGAGTCCATATCCCAATTGAAATCTCTGAAACAAAAAACTTTAACCCGAATCAAGATCTATTTATACTTTCCTGGAATTCTCGAGGTTATACAAATCTCTTTGCCTCATCTAAATTATGTCAGAAATTAAATGGGCAAAACATTATCTTTATCCAATAGACCTGGATGGTTGCTCCCTGGCATTTTGATGGATTTGACTCTCGCCATCTCTTGGCCAGAAAAGGCCTGCAAGGCAGACCTTATGGTGGGCTCCTCACTGCAATAAATTAGGAGAATTACTAGTTATTCTTGATACAATTTCCTTCCCCCCATGCGTTCTTGGGGTGCTGGTAGAGGTTTGAGGTAGTACTCCTCCAGTCTTCTTACTTATTTTTAACATATATTGGTCCCCTGGTCAAAATCTATCTGAACTCATAGATAAGATGGAGACACTGACGGTGGATTTTATGGACCAATTTAAAGGATTACAGATCCTTTTACTTGGAGATCTTAATGCTCAAATCCCAGATGTAAATGGTCCTTTTTTATTTTCTGATTCGGTTGTTGAGTACCCGCCACCCCTGGAAAGGAGGGGTTACATCCTGCCCATAGAAGTGGCAATTTGTGTGGCTCCCGAAAGAAAATTGAAGGCCTCGTCTGGTATTATTATTTTAACACATGGGGCCTGCGCTCATTAAATTTGACACTTAATCTGTCTAGTGACCCTCATATGTGGTCGGTAGGTACGCGGTTTTCGATTATAGATTACATATACGTATCAGATTTCTTTTTTGAGTCTGCACATTCTTTTAATATTACACCATCTTCTACAAGTGACCATAGGATGTTGGAGGTAGTAATATGTATTGATAGGTTTATGGCACCTCACACCTATATGCACCAAAATGTACATCTAAATCCAGCAAAACAATGAGTCACCTGGCACAGTCGAAATGTACAGGAATTTAGCAAACTTTTTGTGTCTGAGCCTCATATTACATCATTCGAAGAGAGATGTCTTTTATATACACATTCTAAGTTTATCCCTTATATTGATTCTATAATTGTTAGGTCAACTAAAGGCAGAGTAACAAACCTCCATGCTGTAACTCATCTTCATATTTATGATAATTTGGTATGGCTTGTAAGTGACTTCAATCCAGCAATCCAACTAAGTCAATGCTTAGGATGGGATGCCCAATGGAAGCCTTATTTATATATTTTTATGTGAAAGTTTGTTAAATCTGGATGATGAACCCTTATATAACGCCCCTCTCTTTAAATCCCCCTGACCTCACTGAGCCAAAAAGTAGGTTTGTTTTGCAAATTAAAAGATTTATTTGGAGAATTTAACAATATATATATCACACTTTTATGAACAAAATAATATCTGAATAGCACACTTATGAATATGGATGGTAATCAACAATGGGTAATATTACAAAATTGACACTCTCTTTAATCACTTAGGAGTATGAATATGAAGGATACTGTAGCAGAGAATAGTTTAGGTAATTCAAGGAAATGCAATAATGGGAAAGACAGAAATAAACCTTGATATGATTTCAATCGAAAGATAATATGGTCACTTTTTCTCCTGTGACTACTCACTCCCCCCTATGCAATATGAAGATATGGAAATGAGGGCACACAGGTTTCAGGAATACAATCAAGAATGCAGTTCAATTCCAGTTCCTCCCAGCAAGCTTAGAGAAAACAGGTATGATTTTAAAACACAGGTCAAATGCTTTGGAATGTGATTGCAATGGATGGAAAAATATGCTAAAATGATTTTAATTCACTAAAGGGTATTCAGAATAAGTGATAGTTACTTTAGATTGGTTCAGATCAACACTAGCAATGATTTGTGAATGATTATCAAATTGGAAACGGAATTCAGCAGTGGAAATTTTGCTTCTAGGATGTGCAGTTCAAAAGATACGGATGTTTTTGTGAAGGTGATTTTCAGAAATAAAGTCAAGATTTCAGAATGACAGATGGCGCTTTGCGGATTTGGAATCAACAGGATGAAGACAGGATTCTATAATGCAGTTCTGGATAGGTTGAAATGAATGGAAGAGGATTACTTTAAACTAAGAGATTGGTTCTGTACAGTTCTAGAATAGATACTCACTCCTAGTTTTGGAATGGAATGGAAATGGGCCTCGTCACCGATCTGGTCAGGTTTCGACTTCATTCACCACCGGACGGTCTCAGGCACTGCTTCTGCTCACAGCAAGGCCTCTGGTCTGGGTCTGATGGTTCTGGATACAGCACTGCTCTCTCTGCGTCTGGATCTGGGTTCTAGCACAGGGTTCTTAGCTAGAACAGCAAAACAGCCAGCCAGGCTGTTGGATTTTGAGAAGCCCCTTGGAAGTTTAGGGGTTAGAATCAGTTTGCAAAAGTTCTGAGGCCTGCTGAGAAGGATTCAGCTTATGAATTAGGCCTTTGCTTCAAAGTTCTGGATTCTGAATTCTGGAGCTTGGTTCTAGAGTCTGTTCTCTGGATCTATCTGGATTCTGGAGTCTTCCGGCAGAGTGCTTTGCAAGGAATTGGTTGAAGAAGTGGAAATAGTGTGTCCTATCTGTCCCAAGCAGTCTCTTTTTATGTGTTTTCAAAGTGGGTGTGGAGGCTGATTCTACATGCCCAATCCCCTAAGGATTTGATAGGTTAGAGAATTTCCTGTCGCCTGACTGGAGAAGGGAATAGTGTGTCATCCTGTGTCATCAGGTGTCATGTTTATGGCTTAAGGAAAGAACACACCCCTTTGTTTTTACTTAGAAAATCATTTTTTCATAAAAAAACATATTTCCCAGATACACAAGTTGTTGAGAATACATGTACACATCACAGATTACTTAAGGTATATTCTTGTCCAACCCTGATCTTCCTAAGAGCTTTAGTTCAGAAATGACAATTTATTTGCGATTTTGGCGGGTTTGCCAAGATTGGTTCTGCACCAAATTCTACACAGAAATACACACCCTCTCTGAGCATATTACTGTAAGTTTTTATGTTTCTAGCATAAACACTGTATCTACAATATTAATAAATGCCAGGGTTTGGTCTCAGAACATCACCCGGCATCCAGCTTAGTCTTGAATTGTGAGTGAATTTTTCATATTAACCGTCTCAAAGTTTGACATTTTGGTCAGCTTGGTACAATATTTTAGATTCATTTTCCGTAAGCATATAATTGGTGAAATGTTAAATCCACATCCCAGTCTTGTCCGCCCCCCAGAGATGGGTGAGTCAGATGGTCACATGGCCTGTCTCTCCCAGAGCAGTTGTTGTTGACAGTTACACCCAAATTTAGCATATTCTATTTAACCAAGGAATCTATTGCCTCTTTTTCCTGCCAGCAGGGGAAATCTCCTCCTCTCACAACAGTTCTAATTAACATGTCCATGCAATATCCTCTCCTGTTGGTAGGAAGGCCAGGTGTGAAGGGTTCCCATGGACAGAAGGAAGCTTCTTTTGTCCAGGGGGGAGGTGTGGAATCTGTTTGATTCCAGTGTGGGAACACTTTTTAACTCTGCAATCAATGTCTACAAATTGTCTCTTCTTCCAATATAACCCACATTTTTAATACATACATTAAACAATTGCTTCCTTCAAGTCATTTCAGAATATAGTTTTACATTGTCTCTACCCCTTAGGCTTCTGATAGCCAGTATTTCTTTGGCATAGTTTGGGTTCAGTTGTTCATTTTTACAAAGAATTGTTTTAAATCGCCGGCTTCTGGTAGTTGTGAGTGCCGGTATTGCACCCATTTTTGACAGCTGTCTATCTTTAAAAGGGGATTTAGCTTGATAGCATATGATTCTTGCTGACATTGTATTGATGTGGATTCTTGCAGTAGAATAATGTGGAACACCCAACAAGAAGGTTGGATCTTTTTGGTGATTTGTGAGCCATGATTTTAGCACATTTTTGACAATCAAGAAACGGATTCCCACACAGCTCTGTGTTGCTTTTGGCAATCAGCATTGCTTTTTCCAAGTGGTTTCAGGATACTGTGTGGGTAGCCCAATGGTGGTTTTTGGCAGTGGTCTTCTGTGCTCACTAATATAGGCAAAAGTGGATGGCAGCCTATCTTTCAGATTTTTACTGCAGATTTTTGTTGTATGGTTTTGAGAGAGCAGCATGCTTTCCAGTGGTCATTATGATGTTTCTGCTGCCAGCAATGCACAGTACTTTTGCAGGGCTCGGATGAGTGGGTTAATACATCCCACAAGCATCCCTCTTGCGATGGCCATTGAACTTTCAGCGATGGAACTTCGCAAGACTGGGATGTCCACATCATCTCTCCGTATTCCATGAATGGCACAGTTCAGCATCTTTTCCTCCATCAGGGGTGGATCGATCGGTTCTCCTCGCCAGTCCTGATGGGAGTATTGAGTGATACCCCAGGCCACTCAGATCTTTGCTCCTGGTCCCCGTTCATCCACCTTGGTCAGTCTCCATGGTTTATCTCTCCTAGGATGACAAAGCAACAAGGCAACAACATATTCATAGACATTTCCCCACCACTATTAATGTAGTGGGGCGGGCATATACATTTTGTAAATCAGGAGACAATTGCATTCTTATTATTGTATTTTACAGACTATGTGTGGAATGGTTTTAGAGTTGGAATTTTATTGATCTGGAGCGGCCCCCTCTGGGGTTCCAGAGGACTCTTTCAGTTGCTGCAGAGTGTACCTGGGATGGCAACACTTTAGCTGATTAATATGGACCCACTTATCTTCCCCCTCTGCCAAACTGCCTTTGGGGATGCGGATCTTGTGGGCGACTAGTGAGATCTTGTCTACAATTTCAAAAGGTCCCTTCCAGGTAGGCAGACATTTTTGCTGTTTGGTCTGGTTCCTTTGGAAATTGTATAGATAAATCTGGTCTACTACATTGTATACTTTCCTAGTAGTCTTCAAGTCATAGTGGGTCTTCATGCTATCGGCTGATCTTTCTAGATTTCGCTGAGCATAGGCAAAAGCATGTTGAAGGTGTTTTCTTAAATTTTCAATATACTCATGTGTTGTGGAGGCATTGATCCCTGTCTGCTCGTGGGTCCTGTAAAGCAGATGCTGGGGAAGCACCATCCTGCGTCCAGTCATCAGCTCAAATGGTGACATTTTAGTTGTAGATGAAGGGGTAGATCTGATGGCCATTAGGACAAGAGGTTATCGGATATCCCAACTTGGCCCAGAATCTGCCACAAACTCTTTTAAGATGCTCACAATGGATTTGTTGTAACGTTCTACTACTCCACTAGAGGCTAGACTGTAAGCAATATGTAGCTTCCTTTTAACCCCCAGTATCTCCCACATCTTTGTCATTACTTCGCTGGTGAAATGGCTACCTCTGTCTGACGCAATCCTTTGGGGTAGTCCAAAACGTGAAAAAAGATGTGATTGATCATCAGGGCCGCTGCTGTTTCTGCCTTGTAGTTTGGGGCCGGGAGACATTCCACCCATTTAGTAAATAAGCATGTCACAGTCAACATGTACTTATTCCCCCTGGGGGAGCAAATCACGGGCCCTATAAAGTCGACTTGCAAATCTGACCATGGCAGTGTCATCCCCCTCTTTTGGAGAGGCGCACGATGTGTGAGGGATGTTGGCTGAAATTGTGCACACACACAAGACACCCCTTCAAGTATTGGTCGAGGTCCTGCCCCATGTGTGGCCAGTATGCAACCTCTCTTAAGATTTTAAGTGTTGTATGAAACCCCCTATGACCGGCTGTGGCCGCATCATGGGTGTGACTTAACATCAGGCTTCGGAATGAGGTAGGAACCACCCACTGATCATGGCCAGCTTGGGATTTCCTTACCAACAAACCGTCTTGGATTCGGAACATTTTTGGACATTTCATCAACACTCTGAGGTCCTCTTTCCCTATGTAAGTTCTCAGGGTCCGCAATGTGTTGGTAAAACTTACCAATTATTGGATCCCCTTTTTGAGCCGTAATCAAATCAGCATCTGGGGTTTCCTTACTCCATTGTGCAGTTGAAAGATCATTGTGAGCATTTGTCTGGGACCTAGTGATAGCAGTGACCTGGATTTCCCCCAACAGGGACTCAATCTCTATTAGATCCCCTTGGATGGCCCCGGTTTTGGCCAGCTGATCAGCTAAGTCATTTCCAGTTTTGTCTGGTCCCTCTACTTTGGAATGACCCTTGATCTTTTTCCATTAGATGGTCATCCCATTTGAGGCGGCCAGATCATCAATATTGTTGATTAACTTCCCATGTTTCAAGGGTTTGTTATTAGCACATAACATGCCTCTGGTTTTCCAATTAACCAGGTGCTCCACGAACCCGTTCCGTGCATAATCCGAGTCTGTGATTATGACCAGTTTGTAGAGTTGATGTTGGACAGCAGTGAGGATGGCTTGATGCACAGCCATCAACTCTGCCACTTGACTACTTCGGGGACCAATCTTGTACCCAGCGGAGGGTTCTGGGGACTCATTCACCCATGCATTCCCTACGCCGGCCACAAGTTCTTTTTCCCCGTTGTTGTCAAGATGGTAAGAGCATCCATCCACATAGACAGTGGGCATTCCCTCACACTTGTCTTCTTCAAAGACTTTGTGTGGGGAATTAAGGTATGCCTCCATGTTGTCCTTGATTTTTAGACTTTCGTCCTAGAAGCAGTTTTCTGTGGCACAATCATGCAAGTCAGCCAGACCTTGCGCGAGGGGACTCTTCTTGTTTTGGCCATATCTGACCTCCACAGGAAAGCCTTGTATTGACAGAATCCAGAAAGTAATTCGGGAATTACTCACATTTCCAGCCCGGATTCTGTCACTTTGGAGATATTGCAGAGGCTGGTGTGGAGTCTCCACTATGATGTGTTCCCCCTGGATAAACGAGCAGTAATTCTTCAATGCCCACACCCTTGCCAGGAGTGCCTTCTCACAATCGTTGAATTTTTCCTCCACAGAGGATACATTTTTACTCGCATAGGAGATTACTTAATTGACCTTGTCATGGTATAATACTGCAGTCAAGCATGTATTAGAGAACCCTGTCTCCAAGAAAAACTCCTTATTTCTGACAGGGTTGGCTAGGAAAGGTGCTTGTGAGAGGCTTCTTTTGAGCTGTCTTACTGCCTCGGATTGTTCTGGACCCCATTCCCACTTGACCCCCCCCTTCAAGAGATGAATCAGGGTTCTGGTGATCCCTGTGTAGCCCTCAATGAACTTTCTGCTGTAATTAGTCAGTCCAAGGAGGCTCCTTAGTTCCTGCAGAGTTGTGGGGTCTTTCAGTTTCTGAAGTGCTTCCACTTTCTTTTCCTGGGGACAGAGACCCTGAGGAGTAATCTCATGCCCCAAGAAATGAACACGGGTTCTACACCACTGTGCTTTCTGAAAGGAAAGTTTTGCTCCGGCGGCCCTCAACTGGGTCAGAACATAATGGATCCCCGCTATATATTCCTCCACAGTTGAGCTTTTGATGAGGACATCATCTACATAGGCCAGGTTACCCTTCTCAACCAGGTCGGGCATGGCCTTATGTAGGAAAATGTTGAACTCATTGCCGGAGTTGAGGTCTCCGAAGGGAGTCTGGGCCCTTGTGTACTGCTGGCCCCCAAAGGTAAAAGCCAGCTTTTATTGGTCCTCCCTACTGACAGGTACAGTCCAGTATCCATTGGTCAGGTCTATTGCAGTGAATACCTGTGACCCCTGGATCTGGGCCAGCCCTTGGTCAATGAAGGGAAGAGGCCATCGGGAAGTATGGACCCGTTTGTTGAGCTCACTAAGGTCGGTGCAGAGTCTCCACTGGCCGTTTGGCTTCAATATCCCCAGCACCGGATTATTGAAGGTGCTGTGGACTGGACGGATGATCCCGCAGGACTCAAGGTTCTTAATTATTTCAGTAAGGGACTCCATTGATGCGAGAGGCAAGCGATATTGCTTCACAAACACTGGATTCAGGCCCTGGTCCGTGGGAATTGTTGTTGTGTGGATGTCGGTGCGACCACAGTCATATGAGTCCACCGCAAAGAGATCTTAAAAATCCAAGAAAACTTGTTTCAGCTTTTGCTTCTGCTCCAAAGTCACACAGGCATCAGCTAGGTTGACTCTCTCTTCAACCATCTGCCTGAAGCCGGGAAAGACTTCTGGTTTCGCTATCTCAGCGGCCTCCTCCAGCTGGGTGGAGAAGTCCCTGGTCAGAGTGCTGATTTGGACTGGTGGCTTCAGGTGGGAATGGCAGCCCTCATGGACCTGAAAAATCACCTCATCCCTCCTGAAGTCACAAGTCACATCTTCCTTACCATAAGGGCAGGAAGTGGTCAAAAGGAAGTTCCCCCCCATGCCGGGTAAAGATCCTGTCTGGTGTTGTATTGTCATCACTGTCACTGTCAAAACAGTCCTTGGGGATTGGTCCTAACAGTTCATTTCCTAAATCAATGGAAAAATGTCGGTCATCAACCGCCATTCCAATAATGGTGCCTGCGGCTAGAGTGATACTCTTTAAGTCGCTGTTATCCACCTCTATTGGAATGGTGTCATGTTCTATATTGACTAATGGTGTTGGTTTTACCCCCAACCCTTGCTGTTGGAGAGAAGCATTTAGATGAATATATGCATCAGGGTTTTTCAATTTCTGTCCTCTTTTAACTTTCATTCCCAGGGAGAATTGTCGGGCCCTTTCTGGGATGGTGACTTCCTCTCCGATCTGAATTTCAACTGCATAAGGTAGCAATTGAGCTGACCTAAATGCTTTTTCTGGATCATCAAAGCCCATGGGATTATCCGCTAATCGGGACCAAGCTTTGAAGTTTATTAGGTCCAAACTAATGGCAAAGCGATTGAGAATGTCACTGCCTAAGTAAAAGGCAGCAGTGACGTCTCGCACGACCCACCAATTATGGACTATGCTCTTGTTGCCAATGGAGATTTTGAGCATACACCTGCTTGGCAGGAGATGTTTGGAATTGGGTGTTTCCAGATCCATTTCCCATTTGTCTATCAGTTTGAATGTGGGAATGGCTGGATCTTTTGGGAGTTGGCGTAACATGGCTTCGCTGATGAAGCTCTTACCGTTGTTCACACACACTTGGGCCAGAATGGAGTCTTTCCCTTCATTTAACTGAACAGGGATGAACAACTGCTCTCCATTTTGCTGAATATCAGCCAGGCTCTGAGCTGATTTCACATCTTTCTGGACTATTGGAGTCGGAATGTCTGATTGTGGATTGGTAAAGAATTTCAGAGTGTTTCCTTACAGTGTGGAATACCACCTTAAACTGGAAGGTAGGTTGATTTTCAGAAATAGAGAGGACCCCCCCCATCACCAGTCTGTTGTCCTACTGCTATTACTGTCACGTCTGGAATTTGGTTGTTCTGGAAGTGAAATTCTACTTGGTCAGATTTTTGTTCAACCATGTGGCATGTGCCGTTTAAACTAACATGGTTGACACTCTGTTTTAATTTTATTGGTCGGCTAGTCTGGGTCCAGAGGACCCTGTTTACGCAATCTATTAGGGGTGACAACCTTCTCAGGAGGTTATTCCCTAGTAAACAAGGGGTGCCCTCTGGAATCACTACTATGACCGGGTGTTTCACCTTGTGTCACCCAATTTTAATGTGCAAATCCGCAGCCCCCTCGATGAGAATTGCCTTCCCGTCAAAGTTCTGAAGTTGTCCAGGACGAGAGGTGAGAGGAATTTGGCATTTCTCCCCCCTTCCTGAATTTAGTTCCTCAAAGACCTTTCTGGACAGAAGGGTAGCTTGGGACCCAGTGTCCACCAGTGCCAAAATTGCACCCTGCCCCTGTACTTGTACCGGGGCATAGTATCTTCCCTCCTTCTCTGCAAGGGGGCACAGATAATACACATTTTTGGACAACTGGTGGGCTAATTGTCTGGTTTGGAACATGGAGAGAGAAGAGATTTGGCCAGAATTCTGTGGGGAGTCTTGGGAGTCTGAAAGAAAAAGTTGGCAACTAGAAATAGGAGAAGTTTTGGGTTCCCCTGGTTCCGGTTCTGGGCCACTCCTCCCTTTTTGGAGGTAGTCACCAGGATGGGTTTGAACCAGGGGATTTTCTTGTTGTTGGTTCTGGGATGGGATGATGGGCGGCGCTAGCTCAGTCCCCACATCTACCCAGTCTGGATGTGAATCCTTTGGGACCCATTTTTCTTTGGGAGGAGTTCCCCCATCTCTGAAGGAGAAGATTCTTTTCCCAGGATCCTCTGAGGATCCCTCTCCTTCAAATTGGAAGATCTGTACCTCCCCCTCAAAGTGGGGCTGTTTGTGTCCTTTGTTTCTCCTACCCCCCTCTGCTCCTTGGGTGGCAGACTTTCAGGGGTAGGAGATTTTGTTTCCGGTTCCTGGGTTTCCAGGGGCTGTTTACCAGTGGGGAAGGAAGCTTCCTTCAAGGCTTTACACCCCCCTTCCCCTTGTGCCTCCTCCCTGGGAACTGGTGGGTTGTCGGGGTGTAGCCCCCGCCATTGTTCTGGAGCACCAGGTCCAGAGTTTGGGGCATTCTGTGCCAGCATGCTGATCTGAGGGTTCTGCCGAGCCCTCAGCATGCGACCCAGATCCTCTGCCATGTTTTGCACCTGGCGCTCGAGCTGTGAAACCCGCTCAGGCTGATACGGGGTTCTGTTTTCTCCCCTGGGCTGATCCCGGGAAGAGTAGCTATCCCTTCTCTGGTAGTACCCCGGGTTGGGAAGATTTGGGTACCCCTCCACCCTTGGCCTCCCCTCTCCCGGATTAGGTGGTCTGGACTCAGGGAATTGGGGAAAGAAGGATGGATGATTTTGGGGTTGGAGGTTGGGTGGATACCTGGGGAAAAAGTTCTGCCCAGTGTTTGGTGAATTAATTTCTGCCCTCCTGGGGGAAGTTAGGAGGGAAGTTCCCTGGGTTAGGTGCTTGGTTGGATCCCCCCTTGGGCTGGAGGAGTCCACACATAACCCAGGATGGGTCGGTTTCCCTTGTAGCGGGGATTTACATAGTCAGGGGAGTGAGGGACCCCTTTTGTGGGACTACCTCCTTGGCTCCCTGTCTATGACTGGCCCGAGAGCCTTCTGGGCTTGGAATTATTCTGTGCAGGCAGGTTTTTAGGCCCCCCCATCTCCAAATCTAAAATGGGGGCAACCTTTACCTCTGCCACCTTGGCAGCAGCAGGGGTGCTGGTTGGTTTGGGGCTTTTCTGAACATTATTTTTATTTTCTATGGGCTTCTACACCTCATAGATTCGGGTGGCCTGTTCAATGACCCAGTCTAGTGATCTTTTCTTATGAAAATCTCTCACTAGCTGGGTCATGATGTATTTGGGCAAGGCATGGAGAAACGTGTTAACAAATTCTATACTGTCCGTGCGCACCCTTTTTGTGGTCTGCGCAAAGGCACGCTTCAACTCCTGCACAAATTCTTGTGGGGCCTGATCCTCCCCACATTTCAAATTGTAGGCTGCCTTGCGAGCCTCTTGGGGATTTCTATGAACAGAAAAGTGCTTTAAGATGGCTGCCCTATATGTGGCAAGATAAATGAAGTCAAATAAAGCAAAACGGTCCCCACAAAAAGGTCTGTTGCAAAACCTACTGTTTTCACTGTCTAGGGACATGAAGACAATAATATATAGTATAGAAGAAAACAGTTCAAAAATCACATTTGAAATGGGAAAACAGAAGGTGTCACACACAGGGACTACATCAGTAAAAAAACATTATTTTTTTTATAGAAAAATCAATATCATTTAAAAGACTGTGTTAAATCATACACAGATTGGAGAATAACCCTAAAACCAGGTTCTCAAAAAACGGGACAATTACATACACAATATCAAATATAAAATGAAAAAAACATACAACATTAAAACAATGTTTGACATACAAACATTACTATATAAATCATCTGTTGCATACTAATAATAACCCAACATGTTTCTGTCTGTTGACTTTTAGATGTCTGACATTCATCACGGGTAGTTCTTCTTGAAATTCTAGAGTAAAACGCCCCCTCCAATCCTGGTGGGTATGGATCTAAACTTGATCCTTGATGCAATCTATAAAAACATACAATCACATTAAAAATTGTGTGTGTACCCAAAGTTTCCCAAATTTATACCTTTTTAATGTCATATGTCAACATCACGCTAAAAAGCTCAGGAGCCTGAATTAATAAGGCCAACCCTACCTCATTCCCACTTTGGGGAAACAAAAAGCACTACAAATCTGCTATAAATATATACCTTGCAATTAATCGTATTCCAAGGATCCAAATCTGTCAATAGTACAGTCACATTAGCCGTGTTTCAGCTGCCTATAATGATAATCCTTTCAATGGATTTAGAGTAGAACCACACTGGAAAAGAAAAAAGAAAAAGACACAAACACTGTGTCACATTCAAAGCATACCGATGTGTAAAAAGAGAAACCGTAACCTTGAATAGTAAAAGCCAAACATACCTTAAAAGATAAGGTATCCAAATGAGTTGCCCAAAGAAAGTGCGACGCGGAACAGGTTCTGGCTTGAAAATGGCCCCTAGGTCAAGTTCTTACTCTTCAGAAACCATCTAAGGATTGTAAACACAGTAATCACTGCTCACTCACTACTTACACCAAAAATTTGGTAGACTCAATGAAAGCTTACTGAAGTATTTCTTTAAACCCCACAACCTCATGCCTAGTCTAAAAAAAAGGGGGGGCGAGAAGAAAAGGAGCATACCAAGAAAGTTTTATTTAAGAGTGCAACCATAAAAACCTTTAGCACAATGTTAGATCCTTAGTCATAAAACAATGTCTCATCCCATGGTTAACTGCTACACATTAATGAGCCTCAGTAATATTAAGCCTACAAATGCGCGTTTTCAAATCCAAGGTAATTGCATACCCAGTATAACATTTTACTCACATAAAAAATGTGCTCCATGCTGTTCAATCTCTGTGTTTAACATTGCCCACATATATCTGTATATCGCCTATACAGTATTATTAAAGTAATGCTGCCTGCAATGTACAAATATGGTTCGTTTAAAACACACAAGACAAAACGTCCGTGTGTTGCACCATCTGGCCAAATCCCTAAACCACCAGAAAAGTAGGGGGAGGGGGCACACTAAAACAGGCTGCAAACACCTATGATAGTAATCTTACCCGGACGAGAAAAACACGTGTTCTTATTCTTCCTCTTTCTTTTTTCTTACTTTAAAGCCAAGTCCCGTATTTCATAAAACACACGAGGCTCCAAATGCCCAAACAGTGTACACACGAGGCAAACGCCAGAAACGCTACAGAAAAAGCAGACTTTAACCATAATGCAGAGGACCCAAAGGTAACAACACTAAAAAGGGACTCATTACTCCAAAGGTGAGTAAGTGTCCACTGAAGAAAGAGAAAAGCATTGTGCTACTGCATTACAATCTCAGAACTCACATACTTTAATAATCAAAAATCACTAAAAAATAGATGGAAAAACTAAAAATAAACCACCAAAGTAACTAAACGGGACCGACACATCACGTAAAATTACTGCAACTCATCCAAAAAATACGGGCGGGTGGATTAGAGTAAAAGGTAAAAAAAGAAAAAAAGAAGAAAAAATCCATCACACAAACCAGAAATAGCATTAATCCCAAAAATAACAGTGCTGCAGTAACGAAATGCACTAGCATTTCTACCCAATGGGAGAAAGCAAAACAAACAAAACCTCATGGGTATGCAAAGGGACACATAATTAGTCAAACTAAATATAAATGCATGAAACATAGTCACTACAACATTAGAGTATCTCTGAAAAGTAACAATAAATGAAAACACTGATGTCCATTATAACTCGCATGATAGAGAAGAAACGGACACTGTATCTCAAGGACTAGGGTATACGGAAACAAAAACCTAAGTCATTACATCCCCCTGACATTATGCCACTCGACATCCTCATTTAATCCAATCAAATGGCTGCGTGTTTTAAAAATAAGTTTTTGTTCTAGGGTAACTAGTCTCTGATCTATGACTTCCTTATTAGGTCCATTGAGCCGTTTCAAGATCACCCACCTCAGATCTTCATGTGTATGGCCTTTGGCAATAAAATGTTTGACCATAGGTGCCTGCAAAGTCCTTGCCTTAATACAGCTCCTGTGCTCTATCATGCAGGTTTTACATTTACGGTTTGTCTTTCCTATATAATGCAAGCCGCATGGACAAGTTATCATATAGACCACATTTGTACTATTACAGTTACAAAAATCAGTAATGTTCCATCTACTGACCATACCTATGTCTACCTCCTTCACGGAGGACGTCAAGTTACACATGGCACAGTTTCCACAAGGGTAGTTACCCACTACCAGGGGGAGGCTCCACAGTGTTGTTTGTTTGACTAATGGTTGTTTTTTGATCTTAATGTCATTCCTAATAAGAATGTTTCTCAAGTTTTGACTTCTTTTAAAAGCCACCAGGGAAGAACCATTTTCCTTTCCATACACTTTCTTCCAGTTCTTATAGACCACACTTTTGATCTTATATGATAAATTAGAAAAAGTGTTCACAAACACCAAATTATTCTCTCTCTTGTTTTCTTTAGGAGTCTGTCCCAACAGGGCTTCACAATTGTTATTGTACGCCCTCTTGGCTGATTGTTTCACAAGGCTCACAGGGTATCCACGTGCTACCAATTTGTTATGGAGCACGTGAGCACTTTCCACATAATGTTGTTTCAAACTGCTATTACGTTTCAGTCTCAAAAACTGGCCGAAAGGTAAATTGCGTCTGATGTGTTGTGCATGATGACTAGAAAAATGTAAAAGAGCATTGCGGTCCATCGCTTTGCTGTAAGGTTTAACTCGCAGCGCACCTGCTTGATAAAAAATGGTGATGTCGAGGAAATTGATTTCAAGGTCTTTGATCTCTTGTGTGAATTTTAAAAACCTGTTTTGTAGATTTAGCCAGGCCACAAATTCTTCTGCCGTAGCTCTGTCCCCTTCCCAAATGATGAAAATATCATCACTATAACGCGACCATTGTCGCAGTTTGTTCTTAAAGGGGTTTGTAAGAGCATAAATGGTCACATTTTCGAACATCTCCACATATAGGTTGGCCAAATTAGGGGCCATAGCTGCCCCCATGGCCGTACCTTCTACTTGCTGGTAAAAAATACCCTCAAACTGGAAAAAATTCATGGTAAGGGCATATTTAGTGCACCACAAAATGAAGCTATTAATCACAGGGTGATTATCTTTGCGGCCCAACAGGGTTTCCTCAACCACCTCAAGGGTGGCAATTTGCGGAATGACCGTATATAAGGACTGAATATCCAAACAAATTAACAAATTTACACCTGGTGCAAACCTGGCCCCTTCAATTTTATTGATGGCGTCGGTTGTGTCTTTAAGGTAACTTTTCAAATATACGAACAAAAGGTCTCAAATAAAAGTCAGCAAATTTCGATAAAGGCTCCAATATTGAGTTAACACCCGACACTATCGGGCGCCCAGGTGGTCTAGTTGAATGTTTATGAATTTTAGGCAGAATATAGAAGACAGGTACTCTACCATTCGTTCTTATTAAATATTCCGCTTCCTGTTTACTTATCATGTTATTCTCTAATGCTGCAGAGACCTTTTCGTTAATGGTCTTAACCATTTTGTCAGTGGGATCTTTTTGAAGTACCCGATAGCTGTTCCTATCTTGAAGGAGATTATTACACTCACTTATATAGTCAGCCCTATTTAAAACCACAATCGCTCCACCTTTATCTGCCTGGCGTATAATGATGTGATGGTTATTAGCCAAATTATGCATGAGATTTTTTTGTTCTTTGCTAAAATTGGAATTAACTCCTCTATCCAATTCCTCCAATTTAGAAATTTCTTCCAGGGCCTTTTTTTCAAAAACAATAGACTCGTGAGTGAAAGTATGTCCCGGGGCACAAAAAGTGGAGGGATTGCATAGACCACTCGCGTTGCAGCTTTCTGAATACTCTCGGTCTTCAAACAATTCTTTAAGATGTAACTTACGCATGAATTGTTGGGATTCCCTTCTGAATTCAAAAGGATCATGATGTTTAGTAATCACATAATTCAACCCTTTATTTAAAGTTCTCTCTTCCGCAGCAGACAAAACGTAATCAGAAAGGTTGACTACCATTGTTTCTGTGTTCTGCTTCGAGTCCTGACTTGATCGGGATTCCAATCGTTCCTGTGTGGTCCCTGTTCTAAAAAAGCCCTGCCCTGCCTCCGACGATTCTGCCCTTGGAAAGAAGTCAAAACTTGAGAAACATTCTTATTAGGAATGACATTAAGATCCAAAAACAACCATTAGTCAAACAAACAACACTGTGGGGCCTCCCCCTGGTAGTGGGTAACTACCCTTGTGGAAACTATGTCATGTGTAACTTCACGTCCTCCGTGAAGGAGGTAGACATAGGTATGGTCAGTAGATGGAACATTACTGATTTTTGTAACTGTAATAGTACAAATGTGGTCTATATGATAACTTGTCCATGCAGCTTGCATTACATAGGAAAGACAAACCGTAAATGTAAAACCCGCATGATAGAGCACAGGAGCTGTATTAAGGCAAGGACTTTGCAGGCACCTATGGTCAAACATTTTATTGCCAAAGGCCATACACATGAAGATCTGAGGTGGGTGATCTTGAAACGGCTCAATGGACCTAATAAGGAAGTCATAGATCAGAGACTAGTTACCCTAGAACAAAAACTTATTTTTAAAACACGCAGCCATTTGATTGGATTAAATGAGGATGTCGAGTAGCATAATGTCAGGGGGATGTAATGACTTAGGTTTTTGTTTCCGTATACCCTAGTCCTTGAGATACAGTGTCCGTTTGTTCTCTATCATGCGAGTTATAATGGACATCAGTGTTTTCATTTATTGTTACTTTTCAGAGATACTCTAATGTTGTAGTGACTATGTTTCATGCATTTATGTTTAGTTTGACTAATTATGTGTCCCTTTGCATACCCATGAGGTTTTGTTTTTTTGCTTTCTCCCATTGGGTAGAAATGCTAGTGCATTTCGTTACTGCAGCACTGTTATTTTTGGGATTAATGCTATTTCTGGTTTGTGTGATGGATTTTTTCTTCTTTTTTTCTTTTTTTACCTTTTACTCTACTCCACCCCCTCCGTATTTTTTGGATGAGTTGCAGTAATTTTACGTGATGTCCCGGTCCCGTTTAGTTACTTTGGTGTTTTATTTTTAGTTTTTCCATCTATTTTTTAGTGATTTTTGATTATTAAAGTATGTGAGTTCTGAGATTGTAATGCCGTAGCACAATGCTTTTCTCTTTTCTCTTTCTTCAGTGGACTCTTACTCACCTTTGGAGTAATGAGTCCCTTTTTAGTGTTGTTACCTTTGGGTCCTCTGCATTATGGTTAAAGTCTGCTTTTTCTGTAGCGTTTCTGGCGTTTGCCTCGTGTGTACACTGTTTGGGCATTTGCAGCCTTGTGTGTTTTATGAAATACGGGACTTGGCTTTAAAGTAAGAAAAAAGAAAGAGGAAGAATAAGAACACGTGTTTTTCTCGTCCGGGTAAGATTACTATCATAGGTGTCTGCAGCCTGTTTTAGTGTGCCCCCTCCCCCTACTTTTCTGGTGGTTTAGGGATTTGGCCAGATGGTGCAACACACAGACGTTTTGTCTTGTGTGTTTTAAACGGACCATATTTGTACATTGTAGGCAGCATTACTTTAATAATACTGTATAGGCGATATACAGATATATGTGGACAATGTTAAACACAGAGATTGAACAGCATGGAGCACATTTTTTATGTGAGTAAAATGTTATACTGGGTATGCAATTACCTTGGATTTGAAAACGCGCATTTGTAGGCTTAATATTACTGAGGCTCATTAATGTGTAGCAGTTAACCATGGGATGAGACATTGTTTTATGACTAAGGATCTAACATTGTGCTAAAGGTTTTTATGGTTGCACTCTTAAATAAAACTTTCTTGGTATGCTCCTTTTCTTCTCGCCCCCCCCCCTTTTTTTAGACTAGGCATGAGGTTGTGTGGTTTAAAGAAATACTTCAGTAAGCTTTCATTGAGTCTACCAAATTTTTGGTGTAAGTAGTGAGTGAGCAGTGATTACTGTGTTTACAATCCTTAGATGGTTTCTGAAGAGTAAGAACTTGACCTAGGGGCCATTTTCAAGCCAGAACCTGTTCCGCGTCGCACTTTCTTTGGGCAACTCATTTGGATACCTTATCTTTTAAGGTATGTTTGGCTTTTACTATTCAAGGTTACGGTTTCTCTTTTTAAACGTCGGTATGCTTTGAATGTGACACAGTGTTTGTGTCTTTTTCTTTTTTCTTTTCCAGTGTGGTTCTACTCTAAATCCATTGAAAGGATTATCATTATAGGCAGCTGAAACACGGCTAATGTGACTGTACTATTGACAGCTTTGGATCCTTGGAATACGATTAATTGCAAGGTATATATTTATAGCAGATTTGTAGTGCTTTTTGTTTCCCCAAAGTAGGAATGAGGTAGGGTTGGCCTTATTAATTCAGGCTCCTGAGCTTTTTAGCGTGATGTTGACATATGAGATTAAAAAGGTATACATTTGGGAAACTTTGGGTACACACACAATTTTTAATGTGATTGTATGTTTTTATAGATTGCATCAAGGATCAAGTTTAGATCCATACCCACCAGGATTGGAGGGGACGTTTTACTCCAGAATTTCAAGAAGAACTACCCCTGATGAATGTCAGACATCTAAAAGTCAACAGACAGAAACATGTTGGGTTATTATTAGTATGCAACAGATGATTTATATACTAATGTTTGTATTTCAAACGTTGTTTTAATGTTGTATGTTTTTTTCATTTTATATTTGATATTGTGTATGTAATTGTCCGTTTTTTGAGAACCTGGTTTTAGGGTTATTCTCCAATCTGTGTATGATTTAACACAGTCTTTTAAATGATATTGATTTTTCTATAATAAAATAATGTTTTTTAGTGATTTAGTCCCTGTGTGTGACACCTTCTGTTTTCACATTTCAAATGTGATTTTTGAACTGTTTTCTTCTATACTATATATGCCCTATATGTGGACCATCTTGAATGGTTTTGGTCCTCCAACCCCGCAAATAAACTGGAGTATTCTGGGGAGAATGTCCATTTTACATACTGAATGCAGCTACTGCTGTCTTTCAAATGGAAAGTCTCCATCATTTGCTCAAAGAGATCTAAGTGTTCCCAAACAGAATACTTGGAGTTCTTATGGTAAGGAGTGATGACTCTCCTTATTGCTTTGATCTGTTTTAAGGGGTCCTTAAGCAAGGCCCTTTTTTGCCTTATTAGCCTTCTTGGTTCGGGTAACCCTGGTCCATTCATCCTCTGAGTCAGAAGCACTGCTCGCAGAGGTGCCCGTCTGATCTTCCAGGTTTTCCTGGATTCTGTGAGCCTGGGAATGGCTGGCAGAATGTGGGGACCTAGTCTCTTGTGTCCTGGGATGCTCAGAGGAGTCTTCAGATTCCTCCTTTCTGCCCGGATTTGATGGGTACCCACCCCACTGACCTAACTGGGCAGATGTTTTCAGGATGCCCTTAGTGGGCCTACTCTCCCGGGGTTCCCCACTAAATTGCACTGTACTTGGGTGCCCATACCCGGATGCCCGCCCATCCATTCCTGGGAGGTACTGGCCTATGAGCCCCATACTTCTGACTGGATAGTAATCTACCATCCCTGGGGCCCTTGGCTCATGTGCGCCAGGGGACATAGGGGTGGCAGAGTCCAGGGACTGGGAGAGATGGAGGCCTCTAGTACTAGGGCTCCTGAGGTTATGCTCAGGTGTTTTCCTTTTCCCAGCAAACCTCATCTCTATCAGCCCCTGCTCCGTGTTGCTGACAGAGAGCCTCATTTTCCCTCTGTGCTTCCTGGTTGGTCCTGGAGTGCTGGGCCAGTCTTTGCTGCAGGAGGGTTACCTCCTGAGTCCCATCCCTACTGGCCTGCTCCTTTCTTGCCAGAGCATCTTCCACCCTCCTGGTGAGTTCCAACATGTTTTGATGCTCTTTTTGGAGATCACCCAGTCCCTGGAGGGCCAGGTGATTTTCTTCCAGCTTTCCTTTTAAGTGGCGGACTTCCTGGCCTAAGGTGTCCCTTTCCTGAGCAAGAGCCTGCCTCTGTGCCACCAGGTCGTCCCTCTGCCTTTGAAGTGCACCAACTTTCTGGCGCTCTTCATCAAACTCTGCCTGGGTATCCAGGTCTTTCAAAATCAAGTTATTGCTCTCCTCTTTTTCTTTATCCAATTGGCTTTGCAGGGTGGCTACCTGATTTGTGCATGCTCTGTTGAAATCTATCTGTTGCTACAGCTTTTTCTGGCTCTGCACTAGGGAGTCCAAACCTTCTTGATACTCCTTCCACAGATCCAGAATTCTGGTAACCTGGTCTGCCCTTTCCTGTTGCAGGATACCCATATCCTCTTTTATTTTAATTATATACTGCCTACTATCATTTTCTGACTCCTGGCTCCTCTGCAGCCTCTGCTCAGAAGAGTCCAGACCAGATTGGGCCTTCTCTAATGCCAACAGTTGCCTACTTGCCAGATCTTGGCCTTCAGCACATCTGTCCTTTATGGTTCCCATATATAAATATAAATATGCCGCTATCCTGACAATCTTGTCGTGCTCATCTTTGGCCTTAGGGGCCATATATAGTTCACTCAGGGCCATGTCTAAGGGACCCTGATCCTTCCAGTTATCTAACCCAGTTGCAGTGACCTGTTGTGTGATCGCCTGCAACCACACATTCTGATCCTGCTCAGTCCACTCACCTCTCACAAATAACTTATGTAAAAAGTGTTCTCTAGCTATCTTGATGTCTACCAATGTCGCCATTCCGGAAAATGATTTCCTTCCTGACTTACAGAAGTTTGTTATTTTATTTTGCAAAACAGACTGTTTCCTGAGAGCGTTCCTTTTTGAGGACAGCGTAACACAGTGTGGTAGCCCAACAGGATTTATGTATCCTATTAGTTAGTACACTGTATTAAGCTGCACAAGTGGTAGTTCTAATCCAGAATCCCCGGCTACTGAGCCCCCAATCTGTAAGTGACTTCAATCCAGCAATCCAACTAAGTTAATGCTTAGGATGGGATGCCCAATGGAAGCCCTTATTTATATATTTTTATGTGAAAGTACGTTAAATCTGGATGATGAACCCTTCTATAACCCCCCTCTCTTTGAATCCCCCTGATCTCACTGAGCCAAGAAGTAGGTTTGTTTTGCAAATTAAAAGATTTATTTGAAGAATTAAACAATATATATATCACACTTTTATGAACAAAATAATATCTGAATAGCACACTTATGAATATGGACGGTAATCAACAATGGGTAATATTACAAAATTGACACTCTCTTTAATCACTTAGGAGTATGAATATGAAGGATACTGTAGCAGAGAATACTTTAGGTAATTCAAGGAAATGCAATAATGGGAAAGAATGCAAAACAGAAATAAACCTTGATATGATTTCAATCAAAAGATAATATTGTCACTTTTTCCCCTGTGACTGCTCACCCCCCCCCTCTATGCAATATGAAGAGATGGAAATGAGGGCACACAGGTTTCAGGAATACAATCAAGAATGCAGTTCAATTCCAGTTCCCCCCCGTCAAGCTTAGAGAAAACAGGTATGATTTTAAAACACAGGTCAAAACGCTTTGGAATGTGATTGCAATAGATGGAAAAATATGCTAAAATGATTTTAATTCACTAAAGGATATTCAGAATAAGTGATAGTTACTTTAGATTGGTTCAGGTCAACACTAGCAATGATTCATGAATGATTATCAAATTGGAAACGAAATTCAGCAGTGGAAAGCAAGAAGCAGCTATTTTTACAAGTGATGAAATGGAGCTAAATTGCAATTTGCAGCAATTTTTCCGCGTGCGCAAATCGCGATTAAAGAAAAACTATAATGTTTTGGGTTTGTTGGAAAGCTTAGGATCTTAGCTTTAAGCACAGGGCTCTTAGCTAGAACAGCAAAATAGCTCAGCCAGGCTGTTGGATTTTGAGATGCCCCTTGGAGGTTTAGGGGTTACAATCAGGTTGCAAAAGTTCTGAGGCCTGCTGAGAAGGATTCAGCTTGTGAATTAAGCCTTTGCTTCAAAGTTCTGTATTCTGGATTCTGGAGCTTGGTTCTAGAGTCTGGTTTCTGGATCTATCTGGATTCTGGAGTCTTCCGGCAGAGTGCTTCGCAAGGAATTGGTGGAAGAGTGGAAATAGTGTGTCCTATCTGTCCTAAGCAGTTTTTTTGTATGTGTTTTCAAAGTGTGTGTCGAGGCTGATTCTACATGCCCAACCCCCTAAGGATTTGATAGGTTAGAGAATTTCCTGTCGCCTGACTGGAGAAGGGAGTAGTGTGTTATCCTGTGTCATCAGGTGCCATGTTTATGACTTAAGGAAAGAACACTCTCCTTTTGCTTTTACTTAGAAAATCAATGTTTCATAAAAAACATATTTCCCAGATACACAAGTTGTTGAGAATAAATGTACACATCACAGATTACTTAAGGTACATTCTTGTCCAACCCTGATCTTCCTAAGAGCTTTGATTCAGAAATGATAACTTATTCACGATTTTGGTGGGTTTGCCAAGATTGGTTCTGCACCAAATTTTACACAGACATACACACCCTCTCTGAGCATATTACTGTAAGTTTTTCTGTTTCTAGCATAAACACTGTAACTACAATATTAATAAATCCCAGGGTTTGGTCTCAGAACATCACCCGGCGTCCAGCTTAGTCTTGAATTGTGAGTGAATTTTTCATATTAACCGTCTCAACGTTTGACATTTTGGTCAGCTTGGTACAATATTTTAGAACCATTTTCCTTAAACATATATTTGGTGCAATGTTAAATCAACATCCCAGTCTGATCCGCCCCCCAGAGCTGGGTGAGTCACATGGCCTGTCTCTCCCAGAGCAGTTGTTGTTGACAGTTACACCCAAATTTAGCATATTCTATTCAGCCAAGGAATCTATTGTCTCTTTTTCCTGCCAGCAGGGGAAATCTCCTCCTCTCACAACAGTTCTAATTAACATGTCCATGCAATATCCTCTCCTGTTGGTAGGAAGGCCAGGTGTGAAGGGTTCCCATGGACAGAAGGAAGCTTCTTTTGTCCAGGGGGGAGGTGTGGGATCTGTTTGATCCCAGTGTGGGAACACTTTTTAACTCTGCAACCAATGTCTACAAATTGTCTCTTCTTCCAATATAACCCACATTTTTAATACATACATTAAACAATTGCTTCCTTCAAGTCATTTCAGAATATAGTTTTACATTGGCTCTACCCCTTAGGCTTCTGATAGCCAGTATTTATTTGGCATAGTTTGGGTTCAGTTGTTCATTTTTACAAAGAATTGTTTTAAAACGACGGCTTCTGGTAGTGTGAGTGCCGGTATTGCATCCATTTTTGACAGCTGTCTATCTTTAAAAGGGGATTTAGCTTGATAGCATATGATTCTTGCTGACATTGTATTGATGTGGATTCTTGCAGTAGAATAACGTGGAACACCCAACAAGAAGGTTGGATCTTTTTGGTGATTTGTGAGCCATGATTTTAGCACATTTTTGACAATCAAGAAACGGATTCCCACACAGCTCTGTGTTGCTTTTGGCAATCAGCATTGCTTTTTCCAAGTGGTTTCAGGCTACTGTGTGGGTAGCACAATGGTGGTTTTTGGCAGTGGTCTCCTGTGCTCACTAATATAGGCAAAAGTGGATGGCAGCCTATTTTTCAGATTTTTACTGCGCATTTTCTTTGGATGGTTTTGAGCGAGCAGCATGCTTACCAGTGGTCATTCTGATGTTTCTGCTGCCAGCAATGCACAGTACTGCTGCAGGGCTCGGATGAGTGGGTTAATACATCCCACAGGCTGGTAAAAAATGAACTTCATAGAAATTTAAGAAAACTTAAAAAAAATGACATCTCATGGGAACTAAAAGGTGAAGGTAACAAGAAATTAGAACACATTTCAAAAATTGGTGAAAAGGTCGTAAACTGCATGATTCAGGTGGATAATGAATCAATGTTGTTGCTTTGAAAGATGGATCTTCGCGCCAGTTTTGGTTTTTAATAAATGCAAATTATACCCCTTAGGTGATATTTCAAGCCAATCCTATCTCCGAAAGAGGTATGGGCGGGCCATTTTGAATCATTATATGCAGCTCAAGCACTTCCTTTTGCATTAACTGACTCTTTGCTCCAAACTCCATGGATCTATAATTTCTCAATCGAGGAGATTAGAACCCAGATTGGAAAGTCTAGCTCATCCGGTGCTTGTGGTCCAACTGGCTTAGCAAACATTGTTCTAAAAGCAAATCCGGAAACTTTAAGTCATTGGGGCTGATTCATGGAATTATTTGCGCCGAAAAACTGGGATTTAGCGCCATTCTGCCCGCAAATCCCCATTTGTTATACAGGGATTTGCAGGGAGAATGGCGCACAAATCTCTGTTTTTCGGAGCAAATAATTCCATGAATCAGCCCCATTGTCTCTATTGTTTGCAGATATCTCAAACACGAAACATATCCCTTCTTCTTGGAATTAGTCTTATATAGTTCCTATATATAAAAAAGGTGGAAAAGCACTGCCTTTAAATTATCAGCCCATCGCATTGTTAGATGCCGAATCAAAAATCTTGGCAAGTCTGATATTGAAACAAATGGAAGTCTGGTCTACCCTAAATACGATACTGCCAAATTTACAGGCTTTAGAAAAGTGGTGGGTACAGAGGTTGGACGTTTAATGATAACCTTGCTTCAAGAACTGGCATGGAAGAAAAATGTGACTCCTGTCTATCTCGCGGCAATGGACTTGTCCCTTGCGTTCGATTCCGTAGACAGATCTCGTCTATGTACAAAATTAAAATCTCTGGGCTTACCTGCTGAAATTTTGTCCATCTTAATGTATATTCATGAAGGTTCTAAAGTTCAAATTCGCTTAAATAGCAAATGCTTACTATGTTTTTCCATTAAGACTTCAAATGGGATTTGGCAAGGCTGCATCTTTGCACCTTGTAGGAATAGCCCTAAAGACAGCCTCCTTTATTTCTCCAGTGATTGAAGGGATGAGAGTGAGTTGTTGTGCATATGCAGACACATTTTTACTGATGGATAGGACACCAATTGGTCTTCAACATATAACTACTGCGTTTGCAAACTTTATCACCTCTAATGGTCTGGAAATTAATGTTCAGAAATCTCTAATTATGCGATTTAGTAGACGTAAAAAGCCCAGTCCCTATAGATGGTCCCTAAACAAAGTAAAATTAGAAGTGAGAAATGCTATGTTATATCTGGGATTTCCCGTGTTTGATAATGCCAATATTGGTCAGCTGCGTACCATTTTCGCCAAAAATCTAGGATCTGAATAGCTAATATGTGGATGGTGGAACGCAAAAACTGTGCATTCTCCTGGGTATCTCTTCTCCGCTTCTTGAAACTTAAAGTTATACCAAAGCTTTGTTATGGTCTGGAATTGTATTTTATCTCTGGGAATCTCGACCTTGCAAAATTAGAAGCTCGAATTTGGTGAGCAATTATGACCTGTCTTCCAAAATGTATTCCTCTCGCTGCTTTAAGATATGAGTTGAGATTGCAATCCATCCTAAATGTAGGTTAATGGAGGTGCCACTCCCTTTATAGAAAGCTTATAACGAATGAGGGTAAAAACCTGTATCATGACTTAGGACAGCACTTGAGACAAGGTCTATCACAGTCCTTATTTTTGGGTAAGCAAAAATGTATTGTCCATAAACCTCTTAGAAAATGTTATGTGTAATAGGGAAATCCTTCTGGCTAATCCATTACGAGTTAAAAAACTACTGCAATTTGAAGATTGGGCCACCACCATGCACAATGTATCCAAGTCCATTCTTTATAATCATTTGGTATCACATTATAAATGTTTGGGTTATCCTGAGCCTTATTTGTCTCATTTCCCTAGTAAAAAGTGGAGGAACTCTTTCATGAGATTCCGGTTTAACGTGTTACAAACAGGTGAGATTATGGGCAGTTTAGCTACAGCATCGATTCTTTACAGGCATTGCAAAAATGCAGGCATTATTGAAAATTTAAGACATCTTGTTTTGGAATGCCCAGTATTAATTTCCTGGAGAATCCAATAATTTGGAAAATGATTTGGATACACTTTGGAAATATATGCTGTTCGGAAACAAGGTGGGCCTTCAGCTTGCTATTGTTGGATATTTATCAGAAATATGTGGTGTATTAACAGTATAGTAGTGTTTCTGTACAGACTGATCACATGCTATATTATAGCTGTATCTTGCACTTGCGTCTTTCACCAAAACAAGATTCCCAAACCGATATTGTGTTTTTTTTTATGGAACGTTATTACGTGAGCTGACATTCTGGTCCTATTAGGACTCGGATAAGTTTGATATGGTTTATTTTTTTTCTGTTGTATATGCCTTTAGAGAGTTTTCTTTTTAACCGTTCTGCAAAATCTAATTATTTTAAGTAAATTTGATTTGTTTTTAGATCATTGTATGAGTACATTTTAAAATAAAATATGTGTTTATATACTGGAAATTTTGCATATTGCTAATACAGACATGTAAATTATAGGTGTATTTGATGATTTCTCTTTATGCCTGCTAGATATAGTAACGTTTGTAAAGGTTGTTTTTTTTTTTAAACCAATTGTAAATTCTATGGGTATGTGTGATGATTTTTTTCATTTTCGTTTCCTATGCATTGAAACTTGTGTAAAGGTTTTTCTTTAAAACCAAAAATAAATAAATAATAATAATACTTCCACCCACTTCAGAATGGTGGTGCTGCAAACTGGAGGGGAGAATATTGTATTGCCACACTCTTTTTATCAAGAGCTCAGGATCGGACCCCTGGTGAGCTATGTTTCTTTTTGTGATATTTACTGGGCCCTTGTTCTAGTAAGTAACTCTCCCGCCTTGTACCATTATACCCCAGATATGTCTGGACAGACTACCATGTAAATGCAGCCAGATGGCCTTTCTCCAGCCTTGGGCCTTCCAGAAAATCTCACTGATTTGGGAGAGCTCAATATTTGGAGCGCTTTCATTGTGCAGCAAAGCCAAAGGGGTCACATACACATTGTACCGAAAGAGCCAAAGGGCAGAACACCTGCAATTGTCACCGTGTCGGAACACATGTCCACCTGTTTTATGTGATCACCTACACTTGTTAGTATTATGCACCAGTGGCAACGCCCCACGCTAAGTACTGTTACAACGTGGTACAGCCCTCTGCAGCTGCCATCATTGCCATTAGAAATAAAAGTGGAAATGGCACAGAGAGCTCCCAGAGTTGCTTCTAAATTTCCATTGTAGGGCCTACAGCACTAAAGAGAGAAAAATGCATGGAGCTATAAGGGGGCCGGGCATGTTGAAAGGAGGACTGATAAGGAGATAGAGGCAGCAGCCAGGCGAATGGCAGAAAGTGGGATGATGTGCAAGCAGTCACCATGGAATGCAGGGTTTTATCTGAGAATGAAACCTTCTTTAATCACCAGCTGCTTGGCACGTGCATCCATCCACCTCAGGTGCTAATCAGCACAATTCTACAGCACCAGACATTGGATTGCAAGAGGCATAGGAGAATCCTGTTATCCAAAATCTTAAGTGTAGCAGCACATTCAGCAATGCCAGAGCAACAGTGTGGCGCCTTGCTCTCAGACCTGCAATATAATTAGTCCTGTGTACCCATAAAGCCTTACTGGGTCGAGGGGGTTTATCTGTTAGGAGAACATATGGTCCTGTCATACTCAAGCAAATGACACTTTTGAAATGGGGTGAATGATTTAAGGGTCGGTAGGACATCTGAGGGTCAAAGCACACTTGTTTATCTTAATGATCCAAATGCCTGTGAAGACACAGCCATGGCATAGATGGCACACAAAACTTCACCCACCAGTGGCCCTATGCATGCTTTCCTGACTAACACTGGGAGGTTGTCCCGAATCTTATCTGCCTCCTTTGACTGCGCAATTTCGAATGTCATCCTTTGCCAACTCTGCTAACCCATTAACTTCCCGCAGAAGAGTGACATGTTCCTCCATCGCACACCTAATGCTGGGGAGAGTCTTTCTTAAACTTTACATTTCTTTACCTGCAAAACATTCATCGAGGAAGTTGCACACATCCTTAGTTAAAAAACTGTCTTCCTGTTGCCCTAGATTTGTAGTTACATGTTTGGAAGCTTGCAGAGGTCTCTGAAGCGTTTTCGTTCAAAGTTTAGCATTGCAACACTTTTCTTTCAAAATCTATTCTCCGTTTTTCCTCTTTAAGGTCACCTGCATACAATCATACAATCAGTTTTGGGATTTTCCCTTTTACTGGATGTGCCCCATCCATTGCTTTTTAAGCTTGCCATTTAATATAGCGGGCCCATGCTCGTGCAGGGAAGACAGTCACTTGATGATTAAAGAAACACTGCTGCTAATCTTTATTTTTAAAACACGATCTTTCTCGGGTAATAAACATCATTCTGAAAGTTAAACTTGGCTCAAGCAAATACATGTTTCGTTTTCTGAAGCTCTGCAAGCGGTACACATTCCAAAGAGTCTAATAATACTTTAAAACAACATGCAAAGGGATTGTGTTTTTTGCTTGAAATTAGATAGTGGCATTTCGAGAGGGCACATGTGAGAGGACACATCCTGTCTATGTATGTATGAAGCGCCCCGGTAAACGCTCATCAGCGCTGCTTGGTCTGGTATGGGTGGGTAGGAGCCAGCCCTCCTCTTTTCAGGACAGTGCTGGCATCGTACAAATCTTGGCTCATTTAAAATATTGAGGCAATGTTCTTCACTCACTCCATAATTCAAACAGATATTTTTCATCCTTTGATTTGAGTGTTTGATTTGCAAAGATTCTGAAATAATTTAGATGCTTTGCATATGAAAAGGCTGGGCTTCCTTCACCCTGCACAGTGTTCTGCAATGGCTAAGGACATGACCACAGCAACATATCCTCGACACTGACGCATATAAGAGATGGGTGGGCAAAAGAAATCATGGTTGCGGCGAGCTACAGTCAAGCCCACTTTTAAGCACAAAACCCATACCTGTCATGATTTCCCCATATCCCATCAAAAAAAAAAACACATTTACTTAGGATCACACATTTTCTCTAAGATGGGATTCGAGCCCAGTCCGCCCTTTACACACCTTGGGCCTGATTTACAAAGCCTTTTCAATGGGGTGTTCTGATTCAATAGTGTTTTTGTGAACTAGGTCCTTAAGCACATATCTTTTCATTTCTAACTGATATAAATGTCTTAATGTACTGTTTTAAGGAGCTAAAATAACGTTATGCTCTTATAGATGACTTAAAAGTGCATATAATCCAACCTGACAACTATATAAACCTTTAGATTGTGCAAAGAGAGGGATAATTGTTTTATTTTCAACATATTGAATGGCACTCTACATGCACCCGGATGCACCATCCTGAATGGCACTCTACATGCACTCCGATGCATCCTAAATGGCATCCTACATGCACCCGGCTGCACCATCCTGAATCGCACTCTATATGCACCCGGATGCACCATCCTGAATGGCACTCTACATGCTCCTGAATGCACCATCCTGAATGGCACTCTACATGCACCCAGATGAATCATCCTGAATGGCACTCTACATGCACCCAGATGAATCATCCAGAATGGCACTCTACATGCTCCTGAATGCACCATCCTGAATGGCATTCTACATGCACCCGGATGCACCATCCTAAATGGCACTCTACATGCACCCAGATGAACCATCCTGAATGGCACTCTACATGCCCTGAATGCACCATCCTGAATGGCACTCTACATGCACATGGGTGCACCATCCTGAATGGCACTTTACATGCACCCGGATGCACCATCCTGAGTGGCACTCTACATGCACCCAGATGCACCATCCTGAATGGCACTCTGCATGCACCCGGATGCACCATCCTAAGTGGCACTCTACATGCACCCAGAAGAACCATCCTGAATGGCACTCTACATGCTCCTGAATGCACCATCCTGAATGGCACTCTGCATGCACCTGGATGCACCATCCTGAATGGCACTCTACATGCACACGGGTGCATCCTGAATGGCACTCTACATGCACCCGGATGCACCATCCTGAATGGCCCACTACATGCACCCGGATGCACCATCCTGAATGGCCCTCTACATGCACCCGTATGCACCATCCTGAGTGGCACTCTACATGCACCCGGATGCACGATCCTGAATGGCCCTCTACATGCACCTGGATGCACCATCCTGAATGGCCCTCTACATGCACCCGGATGCACAGTAATGCCCACATAAACAATCCTCTGTGTTTTGCACACACTTAGAATGGGTATTGTGCAGTCCTGACCTCTCCCTAGACACAATATATACCATAAAACAGAACTGAGATCAGGAATGAAAAGGTGTCTCAAAACAGTGAACGACCTGGGGCTGGAAGAGAGTATATTAACAAAAAGCCAAAAAATTCTACTTATTAATTTGACAGTATGTCTAAAGTAAGCAAAATAAAGCCAGTTTTAATCCATAAATATTAAAATGTGGTTAGAACAATGAATACACAAAAAAATAATGCACTTATTGTACACTCAGGCGAAATGACAAACACATGAGTGCAGTTATTAATTTAAAAAATAAACCTTTAACAAACATAAAATAATAGGAACTTAATGTCAATTCGGCCTCGGGTTGTTCCACTGTTGGATACCTCGAGGTGTATGTGGTGGAGTTCTCCATCGTTGGGCACAGGTAGTAGACCGAACCCTTTCCATGGATGAGCACCTAGAGTGGATCTGTGGTTAGTGAACAGGATCTCAATTCTGTTTTAATGATGAACCAAAGAGGATCAATTTTCACATTTCCAGCAGGCACAAGCAGGAAGAACAGGCTGCAGCCACATGTCCTGAATGATTGAATGATGGGAGATTCCAGACCAAAACTCAAGGGCTGTATGGCAGGTGACAAGCATCATGTCTAGGCAAGCCTCCCCTTTGCCCAAGGCCAGTGGCACCTTCCACTACCTCATTCACAAACTGGCCAGTATGTGGAGACCCTGCGGCCCCCGCCCATTATCCGGAGGGAGGGTAAAAGAAAATATCCGGGAAAGCTATTTTTACAGTAAAGGAAAATGCCCCAGGCAAAGCGCTTTACCCACCAAACAATACAGTACAACATCTAGTTCACTTCTCCAGTGGGAGAGAAAAATGGCACACATGTGAGAGAGCAATGAGAAAGTTAAGGGGTCCGGTTTATAGTAAAAAAACCGATTAAAAAAATCTCAAAAAAAAAATATTGAATTGAAAATCTCGAAAAAAAAATCTCAAATTTGTTTTTAATACGTTTTTATTTCGAAATGGGGGGGGGGGTTCCCTCGGTTCCCTCCCAGGGGGGGGGGTTCCCTCCCAACCCCCCTTTTTTCATTTTTTTTTTTATTTTACCCTTTTTTTTATACTTACCTGAACCCACAAATACATATAAATAAATAAATAAATAATTCGAGATTTTTTTTTCGAGATTTTAAATTCGAGATTTTTGTAATTCGATATTTTTATTTCGGTTTTTTGACCGACCACCAAGGGGTCCTTCAGCCTGTGCTCCACATTACAGATGATCAAAATGTGTATTATCTCAGGAGCAAACAATGTAAATAAATCAAATATATATATATATATATATATATATATATATATATATATGTGTGCAACTTTGTGTATAGTGCATGTTTAACAGAATCACGTCTAAGTAATTCTAATAGTGGCAGCCAAAGGAAATATGCTCCATTTAAGTAGAGTCATTTGATCAGGATTGCATCGATCAGTGAAGGGTGGATGCCAGGTTTTCTGATTGCACAACTAGCAATTTTAGAAGTTTAACGGTCTCTGGAGGATAGCTGAGGGACAACGTGCTCGCCTTGCAAACAAAGCTACACGGTGCAGCACGGGTTCAAACACCAGGGCCGCGCTTAGAAACCCCGGGGTATTTATTAAGCGCGTTATAAATAGCCTATCATATCATAGCACCCTTAGTTTTGCCATCAACACGCAATTCCTGACCAGAGATAAAGAAACTACTCAGTGCAAGTAGATGGTTGCACATAGTTATTATTCCTGTCACTGGGAAGCATTGTCACTATCACCGGGTAGCACTGCCATTTTAATGTACTCTGCACATTTTACAGAGGATAAGGTAATGCTTGGCCCAGCTACAGTTGGGCTCTTCTTTCACACTCGCAGTCGAGCCAGAGGCATGCATTTGGCTGTAGCCAGACCTGTGCCGGCTCTGGCTCCCTAAACTCTAATGCATATCCAGCCTTATGCAGTCACATCCCAGTCTTGATTACGGTGGCTGGGTTCTGGCAATTGCAGCAAAATGATGCACAAAGAAAACATTCCCTGTATGTCTCTGGCTGATGATAGCGTTAGAACAGTGACCCAAATGCTGGTCCAATTCAAAGGTGCGGGGGATAGGGGGAGGCATCAAACGCTCACACTTGCAAGCCACCACTGACCTGCAGACTGTGCCACAAGACCGGAGGGAGAGAAGACACCATCAAAACTGCAAATACTAAATCAAAAATATCTTTGTGCTAGTGCATGTTTATGTGAACGAAATTGTGTGTTTGAGTGAGTGCAAACAATGCGTTTCTGCAAGTGCACAGGTGCCTGTGTGTGCATGTGTGTGTTTGTGTATGTTCGAAAGAGTTTGAATGAGTGAGTGCGTTTGAGAGAGAGAGATAAAGAGAGAGAGAGAGAGAACGAGAGATGCATGCGTGCTTGCTTGTTTCACATTGGATGGGGCTGGAGTTTGCTTTCACGAACCCACTTACACCATAACCTTTCCTGCGCAAAGATCATGGAGTGACAACAGTAATTGAGGTCACTGTCAGCATATATATATATATATATATATATATATATATATATATATATATATATATCATGCATTGGGCCCATGCTTCAGCAAGGAACATGGAAAATAAACATGACTCAAAAGAATGTTCCCGTTGGAAGTTCAATCAAATATAATAATCTATTATTTAGAGAATGCTGTAGAGAGGTTCATCCTAATTGGAAGCTGTATGCTGAATCTTAAAAACCGGTATTTCGTCGCTACGTGTGTTGCTTTACAGTGGAATGTTGGTAGATATTGGGAATGGCCCGCATGAACATGTATTCTAACAGTGGCATGCAGGCAAATATTGTGCACGTATAGCATTAAAATATGTTCTTACAGTAGAAATGCTGAAATGTATGGCTTGCTGGAGAACATGGGGTTCAGGCAGCACACAAATGTTTTTTCAGTGGCAATACTGGCACATATCGGGGACCGTCGGCATGAACATATGTTCTTGCAGTCATGTACAGGCCTATGATAAGCAAGCTGCAGCATCAGTGAAGATGTCCATTCATGAAGAATGAGAGCTGCAGCATCAGTGAAGATGTCCATTAATGAAGAATGAGAGCTGCAGCATCAGTGAAGATGTCCATTAATGAAGAATGAGGCGAAAGTATGTCTGGCTTTGCTTGTAGCCCCTTTTGGAGTGGGACAAAGCAGGAGTTGCATTTGTCATTTCCCTTTCTCTAATGACATGGTCTGCTAAAAAACAATGGTTGAAAGGGTTGCTCAGAGCAATATGTTGGTGGTTGTGTTTAATCCAGAACTTCTATCCATTACTCTTCAGTGTTGCAAATATTGGGGACAGTCAGCATGAAGATACAGTTTCCAGGCTGGCATATATAGAGCACAGGCCACATGAAAATGACTTATTACAGTGGGGAAACTGGTAATAATTAGGCATCGTGTCAATGTGGTTTTACACTAGATTGCAGAAATAAACTGGGTACAGGAAGCATGAAAATGTATTCTTACAGTTGCATGCTGCCATATACTGGGCACAACAAGCAGAAATGTGTGTTCTTACAATGGCTTGCTAGCATAAACTGGGAACAGGCACATGGAAATGGGTTTTATAGTGGCAATGCTGGTGTGGAGGTGCACTTTACTGCCGCTTGCTGGTATATATTGGGCACAAGCAGTTAGAAATGTGTACATGTAGCAGCATATAGGCAAATACCGGAAACAGTCAGCATAAAAAGATGTTCTTACAGAGGCATACTAGCATTACATGCGTTTACTCTGGCAATCCTGGCATATGCTAGGCATAGCCGGTGGAGAAGCATGTTTTTACAGTGGCATTGTGGCCTATATCGGCACAGGACGCATGGCAAAGGTTTGCACAGTGGCAATGCTGGTATATGCTGGCCACTGGCCACATGAAAATACATTTACAGATCCATGCTGGCATTTTTTTATTAAGACAGTCCACATGTTTTCTCCCCTTGAAAAACAGACAGCATGGAAACATGTTATAAAATGCTCATGTGCAATATTGGTGCCCTGTCATCTATTAGAGTTGTCCATGTGTTCCCCTGCAGAAGATATTGTAAATTTCTGGCTTCCTTCCCCACATATTCTGAAATGTGTTCTGTAAAATTAACCACTTTTACCAATTATGTAAACCTAAATGGCTTGCTTACTACACTCACTCTGGGCAATTCTGTTTAAACATTTACTTTTATATATCTTTATTTGTTTATAGTTCAAAAGAACTTCAACAAACTTTTTGTATGAACAATAAAACTGCAAAAATTCACATAACTCTCACAACATTAGTACACAATTAATAAGCAATAAATACATAATAAATACGCACATCATTTCATATATAACTCCATACAATTTGCCACTATGCTCCAAAAACCCATTTAACAAAACAACATATTTTTTAAAGATCATCATCTTTTAAATTCCAATGCTCAATGTTTAGGAGTAGCAGCTTGTCCATATTGGTACTTCATTTGGGATTTTATTAGCCTTCAAACCTTCCTCCACTCGTTTCCAAACCCAGTAAAGTGCCAAGTGCATTTCATTGGATTCTGAGTGGAGACAATACAGCCAGAAGTCCTCAGTTTTAATTGCTTTCTAGTTGTTAACTCTATCCCCCATCAAGCACATGTAAACAGACCCAAGGGCACTGCACTCAGTCAGAACGTGTCACGCTGTTTCTAGATAGCCAGGGGATTGACACAATCGACAGTCCCTTGCGTCCCTCAGGATCCCCCATTGCGTGCCTCTAATTGTCAACAATGGGAGCTGGTTAGTCCCAAGTCTCAACATAAAGTAACGATTGGCGGGATTAGGACAAAGCAATAGGTACCTTTGGGGCTTCACGTACCTATGCGTGACCCTGGTACCGCCCCAACATTATGCAAATTTGCCACGTGGGAATAGTTCTTGGCCCAATCCCATAGTTCCACCTTATAGAAAAGGGTGGCCTTTACCACCTCAAAGTTGCACCAAGAACCTTGCTGTGCGGACCAATTAATATCATGGAAGAAGTCCAAATTAAGTGTTTGAAAGCTCTTCCCTTGTACCCCCCCACTCATATTCATAGTTATCCCCCAGTTTCTTTAAAAGCGGGCATTGCAGATTTGTTTTGGACTTTATGTATAATGCTCCCCTTTTTTCCGTAGTTGGTTACTCAATGACAAGTTAGACAAGTCCGCGCAATAGCCTCAGCAGCTGCATATCATGCCAAACTTATCAACGCAGTCAGACCCTTTCTCTCCAAAGAGAACTGCACCAACATAGCCAGAGCCATCACCGGCTCTAGGCTAGACTACTGCAACGTACTCTTTCTAGGAACCTCCAACAAAAACTTAGAGAGACTACAAGTAATACAGAACAATGCTCTCCGGGCAGCCCAAGGCATTGCTAAAAGAGAACACATCTCTGAAGCCAGAAAACTAGCCCACTGGCTCCCAATAAAGGAAAGGATCATATTCAAAACCCTGACACTGACCCACAAGTGCATTCACCTCACTGCTCCAGCATACCTCTCTCAAAGGATCCACCCCGTCTCCACTACCAGGCCAACCAGATCACCGTACACCAACATGCTCTCGGTGCCACTAGTAAAAAGAGTAAAAGCGGGCGGATCCAGCTTCCCCTATCTAGCGCCCACTCACTGGAATGCCCTACCTCCCACTATCCGAGGGGAGGCCTCCCTCACCACCTTCCGCAAAACTCTGAAAACTACCTTCTTCACATAAGACCCGACACACCAGCACGAGTACTTATCATATATGTTGTAATATACGTCCCAATGCAATATCTGTAACAACAGTATGATATCTTGTAGTATTCATAATGTGTTATCAATCGCTTTCATGCCTGTACCATGTAACTAAGTTATTGCAAGTAACAGCACCTCAATGCCCCTGGGCTTCTTGCGCGCTATATAAATATAAATAAATAAATAAATAAAAATGAGACGATCCCAAGTTCGAGCCTAAAATATTCCATGGACACTGAAGAGGCTAAGTTCACAGCTGTGCGCCAAAAGCGACCCTACAATCAGTCCAGCTGGGCAAGATCCTTAATAGCCAGGACCTCCAGACCGTACAGTAACATCGGACTGAAATACTGCTTATAAAATATTAGGATTCCCTTAATGTTGTAACCTGCTGTTGACTTAATGAATTTACGTAGGAGCAAAATCAGTTGTCTCGTCTTTCTTATCTTGGTCACAATTATATCAGTATAGCCATTCTTATTGCTCATCTTAAGACCAAGATAAACATGGATGCCTTATTTACCGTTTTCCCTGCCACAAGCATACATTTGGTTTTAGCGATACTAATCACTAGGCCATTTTCAATAGCATACTCATTCAGATTCATTTAGCATGTTTCTAATGCCTCTTTGTGTATGGTCGAATATCACAACGTCGTCAGAATATAGCATGCTACCAATGTGTTCTGAGCTAACTTTTAGCTGGCAATTTGACTTATCCAGCAGGCAGGCAGGTAGATTACTCAAGTAGAGATTCTTGCTTGACTCCCCTGCTGGTGCCAATCAATCATGACATTCTCTCGTGGTTATCCAAGCGTTCTCTAACTTGGTTGTTTGTGTGAAGTAACTGAATTGCATAGACCAGCCAACCTGGGCAATCGGTTTTTTGTAACTTGTGCCACAGCTTAGCAGGAGCAACACAATCAAAGGCAGCTTTGAAATATTTACACCCCTCCACGTGCAGAAATCACAAGTTTTCACTGTTCACGTGGTCAAGGAGAGATTTGTCCCGTTTTCAGATACAATGTCATTAACAACATTCTACAGTGGTTTCGTGTGTACACTAGCTTGGGCACGTTTAGGCTTGCTATGGCGACTCGGACTAGTGATACAGACCACATGACTCCTTGGAGAACTAGTACTGCCGGGATCATCATTTTTCTCCAGGTGGATTGTGCTTGCCTATCTGTGTCTACGGTCTGTTCAGCTGAGGTTCACCAACTACTATTCTATCAGAGCATTTAGATTAAGCAGTGCACACTCAGATAATAGCACTCACTGAAGGGGTGGAGTTCAGAGTCAAGCAGGCAACAGGCAATCAGATGACCAGTTCCATACATGCTGGCTGCTGCCTTGTTGGCGGTGTCTGTTCTACCACCCTCAAAACAGTCCAGTATATTCCTGAACATAGTAACTGATTATTCATAGCCACTATGTCCACCTGCAGCCTGATCTTTTTCGCTTTAAAATGCACCTGCGGAAAGACTTACGAAATAGGCTGCTTCGTGTGATTCATTGCAAAATCCTGATAGCATTTATCTTACCAGCTGTGCAACACCCAGTTCTCAAGCAGTGTCATAAAATGCACTCAAACTGATAGGGTTCTAATACAGAAAGCCGATGAATGGCTGTGCCATCCTGAGCAGCAAAGCAGTCTCGCTGGTAGGACTAGAAACCTTCGGAAAAGGCCATAGCACACGGCCTTCCTTGTGCATTGCTGTCCACTGGTTTGATGTGAAGAATTGCCTTTATAGTGGATGACTGTGGCTGATGATGGAAGAATTGTGTTGTTTGCAAAGGTAGACTGGCACATTCAAAGTGGAATTCCAGAGGGGCACTGCTGAGCTTGTAAATAGATGGTGCTGCAGTCCCTGGACAGCTGCAATCCTTGCAAAGCATGTCTGCCACTGGTAGAAAATGCAGAACACTTGTTTGCAACTATACGTGAGTCTATATAAATCTGGCATATGTTATGTTTTGTTATGCTATGTTAATATGCTTGTGTAATGCTCCAAATTACCACCGTAGTAGTTTCAAAAAACCTACGCTAGACCGTGGAGTGGCGTACCGTGACACGCTGGTGGACAGAATGTGTGCAATGGAAATAGAAAAAGATGGGGCAGTGGTAAAAACATTCGACAGACACAGAGAAGAATGCAGCAGGGGAAGGATGGTGCGTGATAGCATGCCTGCATGCCATTCTCTAGGCGGACCATAGTTCTACAAACGGGAGGAGGCCAATATGATACAAATGTTGTGATCAATAGGTTGTGTTTCTTAGGCCGACTTGTCAAGTGATACGGTAGTATGCAATGTAATGCTTGATGTGTGAGGGGCTAAAGAGTGTGCTCACACAATCCTGGAAGTTTTGGTGACTTATTTGTCCGACACCTCTATACGTTGTACCCCAGGTCAAACTCCAGAATGTGCTGGAGCCAAGAGTGGTGTAGTCAAGAATAGATGGTGTTTAAAGGTGAAGGGTATTGGTAACAACTGGCAAGGGAATAGAGTGGTGAAACCAGTATAGTCAACATAAAAAGGCCTGGCACCTTGCCATACGAAAGGTGACCAGTAAGAGTTTGTTCCATACCATACCGTGATAGACTTGATTTCTCGTCACAGACAGACAGAGTGGCGGATTACTTGTAAATTGGCTATCAGAGTATAGTAACACATTGACATCTGTTGCGAGAAAACACACAATGAGCTCCCTAATCAGGCTGTGTTCATTAGACTGTATGAAAGGTGGAGGTGAATGTGCGGCAAATAGGGCAGGTAGGGAGGGAAGGGCCAGATGACTATTCTGGCCTCATTCTATTATGGTTTATGTTATGTTACTATGCGTTGACTTACCTATTGTTTTATTTATTCTATTTATATTTTACTGTTGATCCTATGTATTGCACTGCCTCCTCCCTCTCTCCCCCTGCACTTTCCCTTGCCCCCCCTCCCCTGTACTTGCGCGAACTCAATGTCACCTGGCCTAGTAAGATCGTTGTCTCTGTCTTCCCTCTGTTCCCCCTCTCTTGCCTCGTTGCTCTTTGAAACACTTGTGTATAGGCGTGTTATGAATGCCATATCATATCATAACACTAAGAAACTCTTTTTTGCTGTCTATACCATATACCTGATGATCATTTAGGAATTGCTCATGTTGCAAGCCGATAACCTTAAGACCAGTGCACCCAAAGATCAGCACTGAGGGGAAACTCAGCCAGCCAAAGTGGAAAGAATTAGCATGAAACAGACGTGAATCCTCACTACCACGGACTCAAAGGCAAGAGAAATGGTGATCTGGGCAGCTTGCACACCCGGAATGCCTGACAGGCTGTATGCCAGTAATACACATTTGCCATGTCTGCAACTCCCTGAAAAGTGAGCAGCATTTTCCTTTGTCTCGGTTTGTTACCGTCCAAATTATTTATACTGTGCCAAATCACCAATGCAGCAGACTCACATGACCTAAACTTGGTCTTTTACGCAAAATGTTTAAGGACATGAGCACTGTCTTTGGCTCAGCAGTGGTCAAGCTTTTAAGACTTCCACAGGACTAGGGAGTAATTGTGGGCCTGGCCATGTGAAAACCATGCAGATGCAAATAGGAGGACAAACCCTTCCACATACTCCCAGAACAGCCACAAACAGCCAGCTTCTACAAACAGGAAAGCTAGAAGGATTAATGGATACATTAAAATGTGGGTTTTTTTAATCTGTGGCTACTCTGGGAGCATAGCTGTACTCCGAGCAGTGCTTGAGGACTACTGGGAATTCTATGGGGATGGTTATAGTGGTGTTTTAAGCAGGACTCCTGTCAGGGGTTAAACTACATAATTCTGCCTTTTACATCCCTCACAATCTCTGCTGTAGTTACGTTGGCCTGTTAACAGGGGGCAGCATGTGAATCTTGAAAATATGCACCAAAATAAAGTGGAGATAGTGTGCAAAGCAAAGGACATGCATTGGCTCCCAGAGCCTTAGGACATCAATGAAATGACATGTGAGCCACAATTCATCACCACAAAGCCTACATGTATCTGCCCTATACTTTAACCCCAAGAGAGCTAATCTGTGACTTGCTTTCAGAACATGTATTGCAGATTGTAGCTTGCAGGTGGGCAATGTGATGCTACTGCACTCCCCACCCCCTGTCCCATTGCATCACAGGAGTTGGTGTCCCATTTGGCACTTATGGTCAGAGCTTTGGACACATGCCCATGTTGCCCAGGGTGAGGTGAGCATGCCTTCTGTCTGCCCGTTTGGTGTCTTTCCCATATAAATAGGTTCTTACTCAGGCAAGTAATTTAGGTGTAGGATTGTGGTTGAAATCATGTCAACTGGGAAATGACCAACAATGATTAGCACTTTCAAGAAGCTCTCTGAAAAACATTTATCAAACAACTTCTAGAATGATATCCAGTTAGGATGGAGCAGACAAACTCTATCAGGTTTCCTGTGATATTTCAGATCACAACTAAATTACTCACTGCGCCTACTCTGGTGCATGGCTGGGGCCACTACTGATTCTCTTGCTGTTATTCTGCCTGGTGGGCCAACTGAGCACACTGGCAAATGGATCCTGGTTCCTGGAGTGCTGCTGCGAATGTTGCGAGCAATAATGATCCAGAATGCAGGTATCCCAGTGTGCCTGGTTATAATAATGCAAAAGTGCGTTCAACATGTACTGTGGAGGCCTATTTCATGGAACGTTTAGCGCGGGTCAAAGTGACTGTGCACTACCGACAAACACGTTGAACCGGGCCTAATTCACAGAGCGGTGCAAAGTGTATTTTTGCAGATTAGAGTGTGCGATCGATCTTGTTGGATGTGCGCTATTTACCACTCTATAAGTGGTATAGGTTCAAGTGTCAAATATCAATACAAAAGTAAGCCAGAAAGGAGGCACGGGTGGCAGCAAGTATCCTTAAACCCACAAACTTCCCACAAAATTTGAGGTTATTAGACAAAGGATCTTTGGTTTGGGAAGGTATCTTGCGCTCTTAACACCCCTAAGGTTTGTACAGAGTCCACTGATATAGGAAATTATATCACTGCATCAATTCAGATGATTGTAGTTGTTTTATTCTGTATTGATGCAGTGATATAATTTTCTACATCAGTGGATTCTGCAGATATCAGCGCAAACTTTAGGGGTGTTAAGAGCGCAAGATAACTTCCCAAACCAAAGATCCTTTGTATTTTTGCAGAGCAAAGTCACTTTGCACTGCAAAGGTACTCTTTCCACAAGCCTAATTGGACCACTTTTTTAAAAAAAACACTGATTAGTGCAGACTTAGAAGTGAGAGAATGCATCCAAAGGATGTTTTTGGGATACCTAAACTGTCATGTTCGGCCCTATGACCCTGGAATTTACTACTCATATTCAGGTATAATTTAAAGAGAGATGTGACAAAGTTTCATTTTTAGCTTAATGATGGCCCCCTGGTGACCATTGGTGGTCAGACGCCACCTCCCATTCTGTGATGTGGGGCTCAGAGGAGATAGGCAAAGGATAACCCTTGCTGCCCAGTCCATCACCAGCCTTACGCAAACCACCCAGTCATTGAACCCTAGAGAACCCACAGCAGGTCAGGGACGTACAACGAAATGGAACCCCAGAATAAAAGATATGCAGAGCACTTATGGGGGGACCTGGGCTCCAGCAGAGGGGACTAGCAGGTGGGGCAGAATGAACATTGGTCTAGCCAGGGAGGCAGAATCCAGGGGAGGGGGAGAAACCAATCTCAGTAGTCCACGGAAAACTATGCCAGCAACACTCTGAGGATAACCTCTATGACTCCTCCAGTGAGGAGAAGCTTCCCCCTAAACCCCCTACCCCTGATGATCTCTCATTAAGTATACATGTCATCCCTGACATAATCAGTCCTTCACCGACATGGGCAAAGAGAACTTCCTTGTGAGATTGTGAGCGGGCACCACTGTGTTTTGAAAACTATGTATACATATAGTTACTTCTACATATGTTGTCAACCAGAGCCTGGAGTGCAACAGTTCAGGAAATAACACTATGGGCTCACTCTGATGATATTCACCATCAGATCTGGTAACTACCCATGCAGTAAAAACTGATCATCGTGAAAACGCATCTATGACTGTGAATGCCAAAACATCACATTTTTTACAATTATGTGAAAATAAATGTGAGGGAGACCCCCGCAGCCTCCCAAAAATGTCCCCAAACCCCATCTCTATTTTTTGCATACATTTTTTCTAAATTATTCACTGTTTTCTACTTCGCAGTAATAGTCTGGAAAGTAATGTGGTGATACCGTAAAAATGACTGCATTACGTATAAATTCAATTGCAAGGTAGCAGATTCAAAATAGACTTTTCATTTTCTTGGTGACATCTTTTAATGTCTCGTGCCGTGCCTTTTTACAATTGAAGTGACAGAATCAGAAGCCAATGCATTTCAGACTTCCCGGCCATCATCAGGGCTAATTCTGTCTCCTGTGCCTGGGCTCCGACTCAAGGCTTTCCGGGGGGACAAACAAAATGTCCCATTCCAAGAATAGGGACGAAAATACTGTTTAGCGGGCCTGAGCCCCAGAGCACCCACGTATTCGGCGCACCTGCTCCTGTAGCACATAGATCATTGGTGGGTTACGCCTGTCTGTTATGGCACACACATCCCTGGTGAATTGCACCTTTTAGGCAGGCTCTGGAGCAGGGTTGGACTGGGCCATCAAATCTCACTCTCGGGCACCAATGAAAAAGTGGCCCACAGATGCAAATGGCTATTTATTCTTTTTGTGACACTGTTTGAATAGTACCTAAGGTGGAGTTTTTTTTACAAAGTGTGATGCAAATTGAGCATTTTAAAGAATATTTATTCAGCAACATGTGTAAACACGTGTCAAAAATACTAGCCACAGATTTAATTAATTAAAACGGGCCCAAATTGGCCAACAAAAAGTGGCCCACTTTGACCGAATAAACGGCCCTACACAAGCATTTTCTATTTTTGTTTCGGCCATGGGCCTCTTGCCCTATAGACCAATCTGGGATCTGCTCTGGAGTAATAAATGGCAAAGAGTGCGTCTTCGTAAATAGAAGGGATTCCGCCACGAATTCTGTTGTGGACAAGTTTCTGTTTTTCTCTATGATTAGTTTACTCACAGCATGTCTCTTGGTGCTAGCTCATTGGTCCTCCTGTCAGTACCTCCTCGGTATTCTGCGTCATTGGCTATGTGTTGCTCTCCATTGATGAGGTGGAATAGGACAGCAGGTCATTTATGGATGATTTGTGATTGTTCTTCTTTACACAGCTTCCATTTGGTGGCTATTGAGCATGCTCTTTGTGTCCCATGACCTTGCATTGTACTGGGGTTTTATGAACTATTGTATTTAGTGTGCTGCAGCCCTGGGTGTTTCTATGGCAATAACTGACGAGCCGGCAGGCCCTTACCACCTAAGGTAATGCCCCCGAGGCCTGAAGTTACAGGCCTGAGTGTAGCGAGGACGTTAACGGTGGCATTACCTTAAGGCGGTAAAGGCCCGCTGGCGAGGTGGTTATTGCCATTAGTATGCCGGGGTTTGCAGTCTCTAGATACTACTTTTCCGGAGTTTGCAGCTCCGGAATACTAATGGGCTGACAAAACCTTTTCAAGCAGCATTTCTTTTGCTGTTTGAAAAGGCATTGCAGCAGTATGCGTTAGTTCTAGGAACACAAGAACGCGCGTACTGCTTTATTAGTACGAAGCAACAGGGCACCATTTTGGACCAACTTGTTCCGTACTAATGAATTGGAGGAAAATAAACATAAAAAGGGCACCTTGGATAAGGGAGAAGGGACTACATGTGGTCCCTTCTCCCTCTCCATGGTCGCATGAAAAAAGAAAAAAAAAGAGAGTATACCAGGCACCCGATGCACATAATTGCGTCCACAGGATTACACTGTGGTAACGCTCAGAAACGAGCCAATCCACAACGAGTGTATCCCGTGGATTCGCATTGCCGTGTACTAATATTGAATCTGGAAAGACTTCAGTATTGCAGGAGGTTGCTGGCGAGATTGAACTTCTGAAGGCAAGTGTTCAGCTTTTAATTGTGGAGAAAGCCATTTTCTGCGAGTTCCTTTATCAGTTATGGTTGTGTTTGGACCTAATGATTTTAGAGCAGAAAGGCTCTGGGTTTGACATTTAGAAGTGATTGCATGTTACAATTTGAAAATTAAAATCAATTGATATAGAGCTTACTAAGTGAATTTTCATCAGCAAGCTGGCCATTCACTAGCCTCCTGTGAACACATGCACTGTGCAAGGACATTTTTAGCTAGTAAGTGTGGAAGAATGAAAGCCACTAGGAGATGCGTGCACGGTCTATTAGTATTCAGAAGAGATGGAGATGATGGTGGCTTTGCCGACTTTTATACAAAAAAAAACTCCACTTAGCAAAATGAATTCCCAGCCATTATAAACCGGTTGGCTTTTTGTCAGAACCCATTTTCATCATTCTGAATTTAGGAAAGTCATCTCTTCCAGAGTAAAACTACTCATCAAGAAACTATAACCACCACTGGCCTCCTTGAAAAAGGGAAGCACCTGCAGCAGATCTTTTCGAGGAGTTTAATACAAATACTCTGCTCTCATTGCTCCAATATTGAGAGAGAAATATAATAACATGCCAGTAGGATAGCTCAGGGGCAACGGGCTCGCCTTGGAAGCAAGACAACGCAAAGCAACACAGGTTTGATCCCCAGATCCCATGCTTAGAAACCTCTGGGTATTAAGCGCGTTATAAATAACCAATTATAATTACTCGGAAGGGGTAAACCTCTGTGCATGGAATCAACCCTTATCATTATTTTCATTTTCACACTTGGTAAATCATGCTCTGAATGTGCCAATCAGAGACTTATCTCACTCTTTATTGGGACTTAGAAATACTAGAGACTCTCCTAGGGATGCATCCTGTTGCAAGCTTTTGCCAAAACTCACCCATTATCCCCAGTACTGTTTTGTGGACTCTGGTAGATATTATTGACCCATGCATGGAAAGAGATAGTCCAATTGCAGCCATATTCCTTGATGGAGAAAAGGTGTTTAGTTGTTCTAGATTCCTTCAGCTTCTCGCAAACATTCATGATGTCAGGGGTCATTGGCGATGGTCCCCACAAGCAGCCAGGTGCCATATCACTTCTATTTGAGGAAATGTAAAAGGCAGGGTTGCTCACATTCAACTTCATTTTAGAGCCCCTATTGTGTAGACATTAACTAAATTATCACTTTTATTGTGGAGACATTAACTAAATATGATCACTTTTATTGGCTGCTACTCAAAAGTGATACTGAAAAGAGAATGTTTGGATTCCCAGATCCTGACTCCTACCTCATGGCCTTCAAGCTTGCTTGACATTTCAGGAGGTCAATGGGCTACTTTGCAAACAATATAAAACAGTGTAATTGCTCCCTTTAAGTTGAAAAAGGGCAATACGCTGAAAGAAAATGGAACACAAATGTTATCCAGGTCAGCTCCCTGGGAAATAAGAATCTGCACCAGCTGGGAAAATCTGTTGCTAAGGCTCAACAATAAGAGACTATTTTGGAAAGTATGGCTAGATGCGGGCGTGCAGTGGTAAATTATCTATGGCACTATACGAAGCAATATCCTTTGACTGGCCCAAGAAAATGTATTGTCTTTTGATGGCATGGATCATTTCACAAGTCGAGGTGTTGCGAGGAGGCACCTCAGGTGTTAACTCTTTTTAGGTTTTACAGCATGTCCCAGGTCATTATTGAAACTCATCACAGCTGCTTTGCTGGGCTGGCTAACATTTGGTCAAGAATCAGCCGTATTCTGCACTGCCAACAACCCAAACGTCAGATGCTTCACTTATTCAATTCCATATAGACAAGTTTCATCAGGGTCAGAAGATCTTCCTAGTTAGAGCACACTCTCTGATAAATAAGATGAACCTGCACATTTGGCACACCTACACAAAAAAGCATTGAAGACTGATTGCAGAACCACAGCAAATCAGCGGCTTTTGAGAAAGTTATGTCTTGGTAGAGGAATTACTTGTTTTGTATTATTGACAGATGGAATGCATCTATAGAAGTGCATGGGTAAGATTGAACTTCCCCGTTCATACAGAAAGTAGTGTTCAGTCACTACAGGCAGGTTTTCTTATCACTTTGGTGTTGCTGTGTCCATCCTCTTATTTCTTACCCGTGTTATGTCATCTTACGTTACTGAGCATTTTGAACAACACCCCTCTGGAGTGGCCGTATGGTGTTGTGGCCTGTCCAGCTAGTAGTGTATTGTCCCCCTCCCAGGGGTAAGCAGACTGAGGTCTATTAAGGTTGAGGACAAAGAAGAGGGCATAGAGGTGAGATGATAGCTGCAAGAGGAGTAGAATTGAAATGAACAAACATGTGATCTCGGTGTTTGCCTCTCCCAGGTTCATTTTTTATATAGTTTGCAAACTTTTTAACAGGATTTGAACAGAACCTAGGACCTCTGTGTTCACGATGATATTTGAGAGATCTTTTGAATAGCATCAAAAGTCCACAACCTTTGGTTCTCCGTATATTGTGGACTACAACTCCTGTCAGACCTATCCAACCTGATCAATGGAGAGGGATTAAGGGATGCATAGTCCAAAACATATGGAGAGCAGACAGCTTTCTTAGTTATTTGGGATTTCATGCATGCTTGCGTGAATAGTATTATGATCTATGCAATTCGGCATGCATTTGTATTTTTTAAAATATTTGTATTTAGTTGAAGAGCATGGATGTCCATTTTGATTGGAAACGGCTTACAATAGCAAATTCCCAGATGGCAGAAGCATTCCCAGGAAGGGTGCTGTATAGTAGCCCAAAGATGAGAACAAGTGGGGTGCCAGTTTACGCGCGTTTGAACAAAGTGGGGCATAGACAAAGGACAAACCAAAAAGCATTAGTCTACGGCATCAAGCCCTGCAAACTAAGGGGTCGATTCATGGAAATAATGAGCGCCGAAAATTCCCGCGCAGAGGTGCCAAAACGTGCGAATCGCAGTAAAAGTGCAAAAATCGCAGTGCAAGTGCGAAAATCGCAGGGAAACCGGCCCACATCGATTCATGGAAGTCCGTGCGCGAGAAAACATTGGATGTGCGCTAAAAATGTGCGCCGCACACGCCGGCACACATGTCATCCAACAGCGTGCGCCACGGCCACTGCGAAATCGCACATAGCGCGGCGCACATCACAAAAGTAGGCGGAACACGGGGCGTAACACTCGGAATGTGGAACAACGCGTGAAAATATGGGCGTCACGGGGGAAGTACAAGAGGCAAGTGCACGGAACGCCCACACGCTCGCCTACAACTCGTATTCATGGAATCGAATAGGGCAAACCAGTGCACGGTCAAAGAGGCGCACAGGGCCAAACAAGTACGCCACAAGAAAGCAGGCGGTAGCGCGGCTGCGACTGAAAAAAATGTGTGCCAAAATGTGCGCTAACAAAAAGCACCCATATACAGCCATGATGAATGGGCCATACAGTGGCCCTCTAGGACAAATGAGGTGCAAAGGGGTACCGACAAACACGGACACCCGCTGTGTGAAAAATAGCGTGTGCGTGTGTTCCTGGGTGCGCGGGAAGTTCCACACGCGATTGGCCTGGGTATGTGTACTTCGGAGTGCGCGGGAAGTTCCACACGCGATTAGCCTGGGTACGTGTACTACGGGGTGCGCGGGAAGTTCCACACGCGATAGGCCTGGGTACGTGTACTTCAGAGTGCGCGGGAAGTTCCACACGCGATAGGCCTGGGTACGTGTACTTCGGGGTGCGCGGGAAGTTCCACATGCGTTTGGCCTGGGTACGTGTATTCCGAGGTGCGCGGGAAGATTCACATGCGATTGGCCTGGGTACGTGTATTCCGAGGTGCGTGGGAAGATTCACATGCGATTTCAGCAGGGTACGTGTATTTCGGTGGTGCCGGGGAATGCTACACGTGATTTGGCCATGTGGGTCCTCCCAGGTGTTCCCTCTACACCCTCCACGGCCCCTGCAGGCAGCCCACACCACAGGGGACTACCCTGCACCCCTGCTCATGTCCCACAGGCAACCCATCCACCATGGCCATGCCCACCAGCCAACCCACATGTCACCTTGCACTACTGATCACCAACACATGTCTCCCATCACCCCCACCCCCCAGCCACCAGGGGCACCCTCCACCAGGCCCCCACTCATGTCTCCCACCACCCCCACCCCCCAGCTACCAGGGGCAGCCTCCACCAGGCCCCCACTCATTTCTCCCACCACCCCCACCCCCCAGCCACCAGGGGCAGCCTCCACCAGGCCCCCACTCATGTCCCCCTGCACCTCCACCCCCCAGCCACCAGGGGCACCCTCCGCCAGGCCCCCACTCATGTCCCCCTGCACCCCCACCCCCCAGCAGTGCAGGGGCAGCCTCCACCAGGCCCCCACTCATGTCCCCTATCACCCCCACCCCCCAGCCGTGCGATTTGCCTGGGTACGTGTACTTCGGGGTGCGCGGGAAGTTCCACACGCGATTAGCCTGGGTACGTGTACTTCGGGGTGCACGGGAAGTTCCACACGCGATTGGCCTGGGTACATGTACTATGGGGTGCATGGGAAGTTCAACACGCGATTGGCCTGGGTACGTATACTTCGGGGTGCACAGGAAGTTCCACACGCGATTAGCCTGGGTACGTGTACTTTGGGGTGCGTGGGAAGTTCCACACGCGATTGGCCTGGGTACGTGTACTACAGGGTGCGCGGGAAGTTCCACACGCGATTGGCCTGGGTACGTGTACTTCGGGGTGCGCAGGAAGTTCCACACGCGATTGGCCTGGGTACGTGTACTTCGGGTGCGCGTGAACTTCCACACGCGACTGGGCCTGTGAGAGTGGGGTACGTGTATTCCAGGGGTGGGCGGGAATATTTACTCGCGACTGGGCCTGGGAGAGCGTGCTACGTGTATTCCTGGGGTGGGCGGGAAGAATCACACGCTCGCCTACGACGTGCCGAAAAATAAATGGTCCAATCCTGAAACACATACGCCAGCACGAAGCAGGCGTACGTCGACCCGCGCAGCATAAAATTGTGCGCAAACAACAAACAAGCTCAGACGCCAGGATGAATATACCGTTCCTAGCAGCAGTGGCCGTGGGTTACCAAAGGAGGAGGAGGAGGATAGTGAGGGCCAGAATTTTCACTCCCAGAACCAGCCTTTTTGGGATGCCTGATGACCAGGTCTATGGGAGGTACAGGTTTCCACTACACATAATACTGGACCTGGTCAATGAGTGAGAGGATGACCTCACATCACCCACCCTGTGCTCCCAAGCACTCAGCCCCCTAGAGAAGGTCCTCAATGTACTGCACTTCTTGGCCACTGGATCATTTCAGCGGACAAGTGCCATAGTGGGTGGGGTGTCACAGTCCATGCAGACAAGCTGCCTACACCAGGTCTTGAACATCATCACTGCACGCCCATCAGTCCGTAGGCACATATACCTGCCCAGGACACGTGCAGAAAGGCAGGCTGCCACCCTCGATTTCTACGCTGTGGCACAATTCCCAAAGGTGCTAGGTGCCATTGACTGCACCCATGTGGCACTACGCCCCCCCAGGGCATCTGAGCACATCTATAGGAACCGCAAGCACTGGCATTCCATCAACGTGCAGGTAGTATGTAATGCCAAGGGAATCATCACCTCAGCATATGCCAACTATCCAGGGTCCACCCACGACAGCTTCATTTACCGAATGTCTACCCTAAGCCGGGACCTAGAAGCTGGGCGGCATGGCGATACATGGCTGATTGGTGAGTATGAATGCCACTGCACATGCATGCATGTCAGATGCAGAGTTATGTCACTACCCCACTAATGATACCCATCACCTCCTCACCAGGGGACAGTGCCTACCCTCTGAGCACCCACATGATGACGCCAATTCGGAACCCCATCACGCCTCCAGAGGTAAGATACAACACAGCTCATATTTCAACCCGGGGCATAGTGGAGCGCACATTCGGAGTGCTCTCGTCACGCTTTCGCTCCCTTGACCGTTCTGGCGGGCAGCTGTTATATGCACCCCCAGTAGTGTGCAGGATCATAGTGGCAGCATGTGTCCTGCACAATGTTGCAACACGCCGGGGCCTGGCTGTGGACATGGTGGTGCCCCCACATCCCCAACCACATGCACGCCCGCTGCGCATGGGAGGGGAGAGGGCACGGGGTGAGGCAGCCCGTACGCAGCTGGTGGCTAATTACTTCACATAGAAATCACACCCCAGTGGAGTGCACACAGCCCTGGCACATACCATCTGATAAGCAATGATGACTCGACCTGACAATTAAGACGAACAAAGGGACAGTCAACTGTCAGAACCATAGCAGCCTGAGATTGTTCATGTGGAAGTGTCACAATGTGCGCACCCCTCCCTACACAAACACCACCAATGCAGTGTCATCAAAAGACACTTCCATGCTGCAGAAATGAATACCCACTTGCAAAATACTACAGGAAAACAGTGCCATGTCACCCACCCCCTCCCCGGCACGGCCACACAACACACCATGGCATGTCATGCAATGTGAATGTGAGAGGAAACAAATTAATCCCCACAACATGCCCCAAGTGTCACCAGCTACAGTGTCCCTAATGAAAACATGTCCACACATGAAATGCTCACAGTAATGCAGGACCTACAACACACATTACCAAATACTTACCAAGAATACCAATCACCTACACAACCTCCAACCTACCTTAAACATGACATTACAGACTTAAAAATGTGCTAGCCTCACTACCTGATGATGCCAGCCCTCCGAACACTTCCAAGTATACAGTGTTAGCGCCACGCAAGAGTGTAGGTGCACTGCTTACAACATGGACTCCAGTTCCAAGGTGGACCGCATTGTGAAGACATGAGGAATGGACCTGCAAATTAGGAGGATGAGATGGATGCAGAGGCACATATCAATACACCATGCAGTGTACAATACAACAACAATATGCACTATGAATGTATACACAGTATTGACTACAGACTGCCCACACATTGAATGGGAGTCCAATGTCACCATGTACGTCAATGTCACTTGGGCACACCCTTTGCAAGCCCTTGGAAACGGGAAGCAGGAGGGGTGTGTGTCACAAAAACCCAAGCATCTGAACCAAATTCATGACAAGCCTGCATGTGCCCAGCCACAATGCAGCGTATGCCCACGGGAGCCACACAAGGCAACACACTGTCCCAAAACAAAACAAAAAAATCAAAAATGGCCATTAATGGGCCCGAGGGGGGTGGGGGAGGCCACCCAGGAGGTCCAAGGACAGGGTGCACACCAAAACCCACCTGTGTGGATCTTGCGAAAAAAACACCTCCATGGGCTCTACCCTATTGTGGGAGTATCACTGCTGTCGCTCTCCTCACCCTCTGCAGCTGCATCAGGAGGTGGTGGCACTATGGGAGGCAGCCCAGGCAAAGCCCTAGTCTGTTCCTCCATGGCTGCAAGCATGCGGGTGTGGTAGGTCTCGTTCTGGAGGATAAGTGTGCGGAGGTCCCCATGCAACAACTCACGGGATGCCCGGACCTCCGCCCTAGTTGCCTGCATCTCAGCTGAGAGCATACGTGTGAGACGCTCCAGCTGCTGTTCTGGCCTTCTGTTTGTCGAAGCCTCAAGCTCAACAAGAGTCGTCCTGAGGTGTAGGAGTTCCACCCTCAGGGCTTCCCTGTGGCCCTGGGACTCTATGGAAATGGCTTCCTGCAGAGTCGCCAGTGCCGCCCGCCTGTCCCTGTCGGACGCCAACATGTCCTCCCTGTGTGACTGGCAGATGGAGTCTGTTGCCTGCTGTAGTCGCTCCATCAGCCTTTCGGGGGGGACAATGGAAGTGGCCACCCTATCCATGGCCTGAGCCATCATCTCTGATGATGCTGCCTGTTGGGTTGCCATACCGTATATGGATTGCTCCCATGCGGTATTGCCAGGTGGCTGAGGGCCACCACGTCGGCGGGCACCACACCTGTCTGGGGCAAGGCGAACTGCGCCTTGCAGTGCCGGCACTGCCTGAGGCTGCAGGACTGCATTCCCCCTCTGATCTGCTGGCCCAGGATCAGATGTCGCGTAGTGTGACCCTGCATCCGTAACCACCAAAGGCGTACCTGCCAACACTGACATCCCCATTGAGGGTTCTAACCCTGGTGCAGGTGGGTCGGACAGAACAGAATCGCTCCCAGGAACACTCACTTACGACGGCACATAGGTCTCATCATCCGAATCGACACCTGAATACAGCTCGGGGGAGGTGCAGCCAGAGACACCCCTTGAGAGCACGACCTGCAGCAGTTGTGGGTTCTCACCCACCACCACACCAGGTCACTCAATGGTGGTTGGTCAGCCCTCAGACCCCTCCTGGGTCTGCACCATCTCCACAACCCCAGCAGTATCAAGTGCGTCATCCCTTGCAAAGACATAAAAGAAAACAAATGGAAACAGGCATTAGCACTATGGCACACAATTAGGGCTGAGAGGCTACAGAAACAGTACTTGATTGACACATGTCCCACATGACTAAAACCCTCCCATGCATGCACCGTCACTGCGTGTGAAAGGGAGGCATATGGCACACATTCATGACACCAAGATGGAAGATGAAGACATTTGCTGCATGCCGCCTAGCAGTGGCATCACACATTGGCAAGTGATTGGCAGGTCAAATACACATGACATCACACAGATGGCATGTACCCTAGCCATGAAGTGAAGAGGGAGAGGAGGTCACAATTGTTCATTCAGTCCAGTTTGCTAATGTAATTGATTTTTTTATTGAAATGGTTCAAATGTTTAACCTGCAGCTGCCAGTCCAAAATGGTTCTATAGCACAGGGACATGTCTAAACAAATCATGTCCAGGAAACTAAGCCAGTCCACTGTACCATAGCCATGTCAGACATGTGACAATAGGACTGAAAAATCCTGAGTAAAAGTGGTGGTATGCGAACAATCTGCCAGAATAAACAGAGGTAAATAAGCAACAATGTTGTGGCAAGATGACAATCCAAGGGCAACTGGTGTGGTGTTGGGCTGGATGTCTAATGTTGGCAAAGGGATGCTGCTATACCCAAATGCTGGTGCACAGAATGTATAGGAAGAGGCACATGGGTGACCCAAATCACTCAGGCACACACACCCGCACCTGGCACCCAAACAGAAGCCCTCCCACACACACCATGCACATGGATGACACACACATGCATGAGCACTCACCGGACAATGCCTCGTAATCTGCCAGTTCTCCCACGCCTTGGATATGTTCCTCCGTGACGTAGGTCCCAGCAACCTGCTCATGTGGAGTGAGTTCTATGTCGTCTGCTGGAGACCCACCTCTAGTCACTAGAGTTGCGGCATGACTTGAGGCCAGCTTATTCTTTGCCCTGCGCTTCAGGTCATTCCAGCGCTTGTAGCATTCAAGCCCTAATTGGCTTGTAGCTGTGCGCCTCACAATTCCAAGGGCACTTATAATGTCCGCAATGTTCTGCCAGTGTGCCTGACGTTGTGCAGGTGTGGTCTTGGATCCTGCAACAATCACCATTTCGCGGTCATGTGCGGACACATACTCTACAAGTGCATTCAGTTCGGCCTCATTGAAGCTGGGCTTCCTTGACGGGCCGGACTGTGTAGCGATGTCTGGGGCATCAGCCTCTACTGGACGAGCACTCTTCCTCTTCCGCTTGGAAGGTGGTGGGGATCCTGAGTGTCCTACGCCGCTCTGGATACTAGGGGCAGGAGCCCCGGTGGACTCTGTACTAAGAGTATGGGATTGCAAACTCAGCATGGGAGTTGGTGCAGGCATTAGCTCAAGTGTGATGGTGTCAGGGGGAATGTCAGCATGATGGACTTGGTCCGACATTGTCCTGGCTGGGTGTGTGAGAGATGGGGTGGATGGAGCCGCAGCTGCCCCTGCAGCCTCCCCAGCCTGCCTACACGGGGCAGCAGATGACCTAGCTGCCCCTGATCCACGTGGCCTGATGACACCAACGTTCACCGGCGCACATGGCCTAGACCTGCTGATCTGGAAGTCAGCCATGGAGTCAACCTGTGCCAGGTCTGGTTCCACAGTGGGCTGGTCCAACAAGGGCTGAGCATGGATGGTGTCAGCCACGTTAACCTCAACCGGGGGGGTCATGGGTGTCCCTGACTGCTCCTCCACACATGGGGGGCTAGGGGCACCCTGCAAGACAGGGCCACATCCCCTACCGGATCCACCACGGCCACCACTTGGGGCTCGGCCACCTTTGCCACCCTTACGGCTTGTTCGCCTCCCAGACATGGCACTGATGTTATTGTGCGTATGGGAGTCGATGTGAACTATTGTCCTGTGCAATTGGGGGTCAAAGGGGTTGGGTACCAGATGGTTATCGTACCCTAGTGCTCTAGCAAGGCTGTATGTCACCCCTGGGGAAAGATGACGGGTCACGCAACGCACAGGCACCCCAAAAAAGGGAAGTAAGGTGCACGCAACCTCTCCTAGACCACGTGCATGGAAAAATAAATCTGCACTATGCTGTGGCACCCAGAAACACAAGAATGAACGTATGCGCATCACACGCAGCCTAGAATGACCTCTGAAGGGGTACGCGACACACGGGGCAAGCACAGATGTTAAATACGTGCGCGACTCACCGTCTGCCAGGAACAAAAGCGTGAAAAATATGCGCGTGTGCGCGTTGGCAACACCCCCGCCAAAAGAAGAATTGTACGCTGTCTGAGGAGACAGGACAACAGTAGAAGGGAACGCTGTTTGAGGAAACAGGCCCAGGAAAAAGAGGAAAAGAGAAAAAGCTGTCAGAGGTAACAGGGAGTACGAACTGGAAACGCCGTGAAGTAAATCGCGTGTGAACCGACAAGAAGTACAGATTTCACCCACTCGCTCTCCACGAAAAGCACGTACAAAGAAATGGCGTTCTACACGTACCTTTTATATACACATCACAGACGCGCATACGCGATGAGGCCATTTCCACCAATCACGCGCTTTGACACTCGGACATGTATCTCTTTTTTTTTACACGCGCCATTCTCTAAGGCCATGCGCATGACGTCACAGCTGCGCATGGTGGCCTTTGGGCTAATGAAATCGCATGTGCAAGCACACGTGGTGAAACTGCACGTCCGAGTGTCATCACGTGTAATCGGAGGGAAGTGAGCGTACACGCGATTGGCCTGGGTACGTGTATTTTTGGGGTGCGCAGGAAGTTTCACACGCGATTGGTGGAAATCCACCTGTGCTCTGTCATCACGTGTAATGAGGGAAACACCCGCGCGCGTCACGTCACAGACGCGCTTACGCGCTAAGGGCCTTTGGTCCAATGAAATCGCGTACGCGTGCAGACGCGCTTACGCGCTAAGGGCCTTTCCTCGAATTACACGCAGACGTGCAGGTCTTTTCACGTGCCAAATCACTCCATATCAAGCTGGCCACGCGTAAGCACACAGAAGACCACGCTCCTGCCCAGAAAGCCGATTTACTGCCCCCCAGATCCCAGAGCACGCTCCCACCTGCCATCTGCTGCTGCCTGACTGCCTGCTGCCCACGTGCCCTGCCATTTGCTGCCTGCACATCAGCCAGGGGTGCTGTTGCTGTGACCACCCCTGCTGGAACCGAAGACTCCCGACTGGGATTCCATCGCTCCACAGCCCAGCCCCAGGAACCAGTTGCCCACCCACTCCTGCCTGTGGGGTTGTCATGTCGGGCACTGCAACATCTGGCTCCACTGACAACCCCCGGCCAGAGAGGCAGAGGGGCACCAGCTTCAGTGCCAGGGAAGTTGGTGTCCTGGTGGAGCAAGTCCTGGGGCAGTATGATGCCCTCTACGGAAGGTTGCGCTCCGACAAGGAAGGACGGACTCGGATCTGGACGGACATCATGACTGCCATCAACGCGGAGGGGGTGGCAGTCCACGACTTCCAACATGTCAAGAAGCGCTGGGAGGACTTCAGGTCCAGGACCCGGGGCCACTTGTCGGAAGATCAGATGAGGGTCCTGGAACGCATATCCCCAGCGCTCCACGTCCAGGTCCTTGAGAGGCAGACCCGTCTGGAGTCGAGCGGTAAGTGTACATGCATCATGATTGTAAGCTGTGGGTGTGGTTATGTGCCAGTAGTGTGCCGGTTGCACATCTGTTTGTATGGGGCCGAGTATGGGTGGGGTATAGAGGACCGTGAGGCTAACACATGCGAGTGCCGTCATGTGTGAGACATGGATGGTGCTTGTGTGTGTAGGCTTGCATGCCAAATGCAGTTGTGTGGGCACACAGGTTTGGATGAATGTGTATGTAAGTAGGCATGTTCGTGATGTCACGCATGTATGTTGTTTTCAGCTGCATGTATCAGCACTGTGTACATGTGCATGTGTGTGTTTTTGACAAGGGTGCAACAGTGATGCAACATGGATGCATGTGACAGCGGGATGTGGAAGCCTGATTGGCAGATGTGACATGGATGCCCATCGGAACACTGCGACAGTTGGCTGAGGTGTACACATGCATGCAAGTGTGGTCGTGTGCGTGCATGTGTAGTGCACTCCCTGTGTTGCATGTGATGTCTGGCTCACCTTTGCCCGCTCATGCTGTTGTATGTGTATGGATGGTGCTGGCCGTTGCGATGTGGCTGTGGTATGGCTCATGTGTGCATGTAGAAATGACATGTGTGTTGCCAATTGTGATGCCATGTCTGAGGTTTGCCAATGCCACTCATGTGCAACTGTCATGTGTGTATGTGTCCATTGTACAGTGCCCTGATGCCTGTGCTGGGGGGTGGGTGTGATGGGAGACATGGTTGGGGGCCTGGTGGAGGCTGCCCCTGGTGGCTGGGGGGTGGGGGTGCAGGGAGACATGAGTGGGGGCCTGGTGGAGGCTGCCCCTGCACTGCTGGGGGGTGAGGGTGCAGGGAGACATGAGTGGGGGCATGGTGGAGGTTGGCCCTGCACTGCAGGGGGGTGGGGGTGATGGGAGACATGGGTGGGGGCCTGGTGGAGGCTGGCCGTGGTGGCTGGGGGGTGGGGGTGGTGGGAGACATGGGTGGGGGCCTGGTGGAGGCTGCCCCCAGGGGGTGGGGGGTGGGGGGGTGGGAGACATGGGTGGGGGCCTGGTGGAGGCTGCCCCTGGTGGCTGGGGGGTGGGGGTGCAGGGAGACATGGGTGGGGGCCTGGTGGAGGCTGCCCCTGCACTGCTGGGGGGTGGGGGTGATGGGAGACATGGGTGGGGGCCTGGTGGAGGCTGCCCCTGGGGGATGGGGGGTGGGCGTGGTGGGGGACATGGGTGGGGGCCTGGTGGAGGCTGGCCCTGCACTGCTGGGGGGTGGGGGTGATGGGAGACATGGGTGGGGGCCTGGTGGAGGCTGCCCCTGGGGGGTGGGGGGTGGGGGGTGGGGGTGGTGGGAGACATGGGTGGGGGCCTGGTGGAGGCTGTCCCTGGTGGCTGGGGGGTGGGGGTGCAGGGAGACATGGGTGGGGGCCTGGTGGAGGCTGCCCCTGCACTGCTGGGGGGTGGGGGTGCAGGGAGACGTGGGTGGGGGCCTGGTGGAGGCTGCCCCTGGTGGCTGGGGGGTGGGGGTGCAGGGATACATGAGTGGGGGCCTGGTGGAGGCTGCCCCTGCACTGCTGGGCGGTGGGGGTGCAGGGAGACATGAGTGGGGGCCTGGTGGAGGCAGCCCCTGGTGGCTGGGAGATGGGGGTGCAGGGAGATATGAGTGTGGGCCTGGTGGAGGCTGCCCCTGCACTGCTGGGGGGTGGGGGTGCAAGGAGACATGAGTGGGGGCCTGGTGGAGGCTGCCCTTGCACTGCTCGGGTGTGGGGGTGCAGGGAGACATGGGTGGGGGCCTGGTGGAGGCTGCCCCTGGTGGCTGGGGTGTGGGGGTGCAGGGAGACATTAGTGGGGGCCTGTTGGAGGCTGCCCCTGCACTGCTGGGGGGTGGGGGTGCAGGGAGACATGAGTGGGGGCCTGGTGGAGGCTGCCCCTGCACTGCTGGGGGGTGGGGGTGCAGGGAGACATGTGTGGGGGCCTGGTGGAGGCTGCCCCTGCACTGCTGGGGGGTGGGGGTGCAGGGAGACATGAGTGGGGGCTTGGTGGAGGCTGGCCCTGCACTGCTGGGGGGGTGGGGGTGATGGGAGACATGGGTGGGGGCCTGGTGGAGGCTGGCCCTGGTGGCTGGGGGGTGGGGGTGGGGGTGGTGGGAGACATGGGTGGGGGCCTGGTAGAGGCTGCCCCTGGGGGGTGGGGGGTGGGGGTGGTGGGAGACATGGGTGGGGGCCTGGTGGAGGCTGCCCCTGGTGGCTGGGGGGTGGGGTGCAGGGAGACATGGGTGGGGCCTGGTGGAGGCTGCCCCTGCACTGCTGGGGGGTGGCGGTGATGGGAGACATGGGTGGGGGCCTGGTGGAGGCTGCCCCTGGGGGATGGGGGGTGGGGGTGGTGGGAGACATGGGTGGGGGCCTGGTGGAGGCTGGCCCTGCACTGCTGGGGGGTGGGGGTGATGGGAGACATGGGTGGGGGCCTGGTGGAGGCTGCCCCTGGGGGGTGGTGGAAGACATGGGTGGGGGCCTGGTGGAGGCTGCCCCTGGTGGCTGGGGGGTGGGGGTGCAGGGAGGCATGGGTGGGGGCCTGGTGGAGGCTGCCCCTGCACTGCTGGGGGGTGGGGGTGCAGGGAGACATGAGTGGGGGCCTGGTGGAGGCTGCCCCTGGTGGCTGGGGGGTGGGGGTGCAGGGAGACATGAGTGGGGGCCTGGTGGAGGCTGCCCCTGCAATGCTGGGGGTGGGGGTGAAGGGAGACATGGGTGGGGGCCTGGTGGAGGCTGCCCCTGGGGGATGGGGGGTGGGGGTGGTGGGGGACATGGGTGGGGGCCTGGTGGAGGCTGGCCCTGCACTGCTGGGGGGTGGGGGTGATGGGAGACATGGGTGGGGGCCTGGTGGAGGCTGCCCCTGGGGGGTGGGGGTGGGGGTGGTGGGAGACATGGGTGGGGGCCTGGTGGAGGCTGCCCCTGGTGGCTGGGGGGTAGGGGTGCAGGGAGACATGGGTGGGGGCCTGGTGGAGGCTGCCCCTGCACTGCTGGGGGGTAGGGGTGCAGGGAGACATGGGTGGGGGCCTGGTGGAGGCTGCCCCTGGTGGCTGGGGGGTGGGGGTGCAGGGAGACATGAGTGGGGGCCTGGTGGAGGCTGCCCCTGCACAGCTGGGCGGTGGGGGTGCAGGGAGACATGGGTGGGGGCCTGGTGGAGGCAGCCCCTGGTGGCTGGGGGATGGGGGTGCAGGGAGATATGAGTGTGGGCCTGGTGGAGGCTGCCCCTGCACTGCTGGGGGGTGGGGGTGCAAGGAGACATGAGTGGGGGCCTGGTGGAGGCTGCCCCTGCACTGCTGGGGGTTGGGGGTGCAGGGAGACATGAGTGGGGGCCTGGTGGAGGCTGCCCCTGGTGGCTGGGGTGTGGGGGTGCAGGGAGACATTAGTATGGGCCTGTTGGAGGCTGCCCCTGCACTGTTGGGGGGTGGGGGTGCAGGGAGACATGAGTGTGGGCCTGGTGGAGGCTGCCCCTGCACTGCTGGGGGGTGGGGGTGCAGGGAGACATGTGTGGGGGCCTGGTGGAGGCTGCCCCTGCACTTCTGGGGGGTGGGGGTGCAGGGAGACATGAGTGGGGGCCTGGTGGAGGCTGGCCCTGGTGGCTGGGGGGTGGGGGTGCAGGGAGACATGAGTGGGGGCCTGGTGGAGGCTGCCCCTGCATTGCTGAGGGTGGGGGTGAAGGGAGACATGGGTGGGGGCCTGGTGGAGGCTGCCCCTGGGGGATGGGGGGTGGGGGTGGTGGGGGACATTGGTGGGGGCCTGGTGGAGGCTGGCCCTGCACTGCTGGGGCGTGGGGATGATGGGAGACCTGGGTGGGGGCCTGGTGGAGGCTGCCCCTGGGGGGTGGGGGGTGGGGGTGGTGGGAGACATGGGTGGGGGCCTGGTGGAGGCTGCCCCTGGGGGGTGGGGGGTGGTGGTGGTGGGAGACATGGGTGGTAGCCTGGTGGAGGCTGCCCCTGGTGGCTGGGGGATGGGGGTGGGGGGAGACATGGGTGGGGCCTGGTGGAGGCTGCCCCTGCACTGCTGGGGGGTGGGGGTGCAGGGAGACATGAGTGGGGGCCTGGTGGAGGCTGCCCCCGGTGGCTGGGGGGTGGGGGTGCAGGCAGACATGAGTGGGGGCCTGGTGGAGGCAGCCCCTGCACTGCTGGGGGTGGGGGTGAAGGGAGACATGAGTGGGGGCCTGGTGGAGGCTGCCCCTGCACTGCTGGGGGGTGGGGGTGCAGGGAGACATGGGTGGGGGCCTGGTGGAGGCTGCCCCTGCACTGCTGGGGGGTGGGGGTGCAGGGAGACATGAGTGGGGGCCTGGTGGAGGCTGCCCCTGCACTGCTGGGGGGTGGGGGTGCAGGGAGACATGAGTGGGGGCCTGGTGGAGTGCTGGCCCTGGTGGCTGGGGGGTGGGGGTGGTGGGAGACATGGGTGGGGGCCTGGTGGAGGCTGGCCCTGCACTGCTGGGGGGTGGGGGTGATGGGAGACATGGGTGGGGGCCTGGTGGAGGCTGCCCCTGGTGGCTGGGGGGTGGGGGTGCAGGGAGAAATGAGTGGGGGCCTGGTGGAGGCTGCCCCTGCACTGCTGGGGGGTGGGGGTGCAGGGAGATATGAGTGTGGGCCTGGTGGAGGCTGCCCCTGCACTGCTGGGGGGTCGGGGTGCAGGGAGACATGAGTGGGGGCCTGGTGGAGGCTGCCCCTGGTGGCTGGGGTGTGGGGGTGCAGGGAGACATTAGTATGGGCCTGTTGGAGGCTGCCCCTGCACTGTTGGGGGGTGGGGGTGCAGGGAGACATGAGTGGGGGCCTGGTGGAGGCTGCCCCTGCACTGCTGGGGGGTGGGGGTGCAGGGAGACATGTGTGGGGGCCTGGTGGAGGCTGCCCCTGCACTGCTGGGGGGTGGGGGTGCAGGGAGACATGAGTGGGGGCCTGGTGGAGGCTGGCCCTGGTGGCCGGGGGGTGGGGGTGCAGGGAGACATGAGTGGGGGCCTGGTGGAGGCTGCCCCTGCATTGCTGGGGGTGGGGGTGAAGGGAGACATGGGTGGGGGCCTGGTGGAGGCTGCCCCTGGGGGATGGGGGGTGGGGGTGGTGGGGGACATGGGTGGGGGCCTGGTGGAGGCTGGCCCTGCACTGCTGGGGCGTGGGGATGATGGGAGACCTGGGTGGGGGCCTGGTGGAGGCTGCCCCTGGGGGGTGGGGGGTGGGGGTGGTGGGAGACATGGGTGGGGGCCTGGTCGAGGCTGCCCCTGGGGGGTGGGGGGTGGTGGTGGTGGGAGACATGTGTGGTAGCCTGGTGGAGGCTGCCCCTGGTGGCTGGGGGATGGGGGTGGGGGGAGACATGGGTGGGGCCTGGTGGAGGCTGCCCCTGCACTGCTGGGGGTGGGGGTGAAGGGAGACATGAGTGGGGGCCTGGTGGAGGCTGCCCCTGCACTGCTGGGGGGTGGGGGTGCAGGGAGACATGGGTGGGGGCCTGGTGGAGGCTGCCCCTGCACTGCTGGGGGGTGGGGGTGCAGGGAGACATGAGTGGGGGCCTGGTGGAGGCTGCCCCTGCACTGCTGGGGGGTGGGGGTGCAGGGAGACATGAGTGGGGGCCTGGTGGAGTGCTGGCCCTGGTGGCTGGGGGGTGGGGGTGGTGGGAGACATGGGTGGGGGCCTGGTGGAGGCTGGCCCTGCACTGCTGGGGGGTGGGGGTGATGGGAGACATGGGTGGGGGCCTGGTGAAGGCTGCCCCTGGTGGCTGGGGGGTGGGGGTGCAGGGAGAAATGAGTGGGGGCCTGGTGGAGGCTGCCCCTGCACTGCTGGGGGGTGGGGGTGCAGGGAGACATGAGTGGGGGCCTGGTGGAGGCTGCCCCTGGACTGCTGGGGGTGGGGTGCAGGGAGACATGAATGGGGGCCTGGTGGAGGCTGGCCCTGCACTGCTGGGGGGTGGGGGTGATGGGAGACATGGGTGGGGGCCTGGTGGAGGCTGGCCCTGGTGGCTGGGGGGTGGGGGTGGGGGGAGGCATGGGTGGGGGCCTGGTGGAGGCTGGCCCTGCACTGCTGGGGGGTGGGGATGATGGGAGACATGGGTGGGGGCCTGGTGGAGGCTGCCCCTGGTGGCTGGGGCATGGGGGTGCAGGGAGAAATGAGTGGGGGCCTGGTGGAGGCTGCCCCTGCACTGCTGGGGGTGGGGTGCAGGGAGACATGAGTGGGGGCCTGGTGGAGGCTGCCCCTGCACTGCTGGGGGGTGGGGTGCAAGGAGACATGAGTGGGGGCCTGGTGGAGGCTGGCCCTGCACTGCTGGGGGGTGGGGGTGATGGGAGACATGGGTGGGGGCCTGGTGGAGGCTGGCCCTGGTGGCTGGGGGTGGGGGTGGTGGGAGACATGGGTGGGGGCCTGGTGGAGGCTGACCCTGCACTGCTGGGGGGTGGGGGTGATGGGAGACATGGGTGGGGGCCTGGTGGAGACTGCCCCTGGTGGCTGGGGGTGCAGGGGGACATGCGTTGGTGGGCAGTAGAGCAAGGTGACATGTGGGTTGGCTGGGGGGCATGGCCATGGTGGATGGAGTGCCTGCAGGAAATGTGCAGGGTAGGCCCCTGTGGTGTGGGCCACCTGCAGGGGCCGTGGAGGGTTTAGAAGGAACACCTGGGAGGACCCACACGTGCAATTCACGTGTGGTGCTCCCCGCGCACCCCTGTAATACACGTACCCTGATGGAATCGCGTGTGATACTTCCTGCGCACCCCTGAAATACACGTACCCTGCTGCTTTTGCGTGTGATACTTCCCGCGCACCCCTGGAATACACGTACCCTGATGGAATCGCGTGTGATACTTCCTGCGCACCCCTGTAATACACGTACCCTGCTGATTTTGCGTGTGATACTTCCCGCGCACCCCTGAAATACACGTACCCTGCTGCTTTTGCGTGTGATACTTCCCACGCACCCCTGAAATACACGTACCCTGCTGCTTTTGCGTGTGATACTTCCCGCGCACCCCTGGAATACACGTACCCTGATGGAATCGCGTGTGATACTTCCCGTGCACCCCTGTAATACACGTACCCTGCTGCTTTTGCATGTGATACTTCCCGTACACCCCTGGAATACACGTACCCTGCTGCTTTTGCGTGTGATACTTCCCACGCACCCCTGAAATACACGTACCCTGCTGCTTTTGCGTGTGTTACTTCCCACGCACCCCTGATGCACACGTACACAGGACAATCGCATGTGGAACTTTCCGCGAACCACTGAAATACACGTTCCGCGCTTGGCGTTTGCTGTTTGCCAGCCCTGTGAACTGGTCCAGGTTTAGCGCAGCCCTTTGCGATGATTTGGGGACTTTGAAGGCTTTTCCTTGCGCGAGGGCGTTCTTGGGGGCGTAACTGGCGCTGCTGCAGGGTCGCTGCGCCACTCTGCGCCACGGCTGCTTTCGGAGCCTAGAATCCATGAATACGCTGTGCGATGAAAAGGATTTTTTCGCACGCGGCTGGTGCAGTGTATCGCACGGGGACACTGTGCCCCAGCCACGTGCGCCATTTTTGTGCAAATTTCTATGAATTACCCTGTAAATGTGATAGCGCCCTGCTTATTAATTCTATAGGTTTCAGACGCAGGCGAAACACTAGAAAACGTCGCCCTGGCTCCTCCCTAGATAGGGCATTTAAGGCTATCTTGGACTGCCTATGTCGACGACTTCTTGCTGATAGACTGCACACGGTTAGGCTTTCAGCGACTGTTGAACGCGTTTGAGAAATATGTTAAATTTAATTCCCTCAAAATCAATGTTGGTAAAACTAAGACTCTAAGAATCAAGCAGAACGAAGAACTTGCACTCTCGAAGATAAAAACCTGAACTAGGTCACATATTTGGTGTACTTGGGCACTTCTAACAGAGATAAAGCTTTGGAATATTTTAGACAGCGAACGACACCCTAATAGCACAGATGAGTTTTATTAAAAATAAATATTGCAAGTTTTCCCAGCTGTCTCTTGTGAAATAAAATGTTAGTACTGTTCTTCCCAAGGTAACCTACGGCATAGAAATGTACCCGAAATGGTCTTCACAAATATTGCAAAGGATGGTTAGTAGGATATGGAGTAAGGTTCTGGACATTTCGAATGTGTTACTTAATCTGCATTTCTATTTGATTTAGGACTGAACAGTATTTCATGTTTAATCAGATGGAACATTTTGTCTATGCTACAAAGGTTGTTGGTACCTTGCCCTGACTCGCTATATGCTGAGCTACACAAATGTTGATGACAAGGGAGGACCACATTAGGTCTCATTTTGGGGTCCACTGTGGCCCTATGTTAAAATAAATTGGTCACACTAGGCTGGATTCGATAAATGCTCCAAGCAAGGTCAAGCCAGCTAATCAATTATTCGACTGGTGCATGACTGTTGATAGTTTGGACAGACAGAAGAGCATGCAACACTTAATTCAAGAGCATGAAAGCTTGGGAACTCTTGCCTCACACTGGTCTTGGATTCCGATCCCTCAGTGTCGCAGGGACTTTTCAACCCGTGTGAGAGAAGTGATGAAATTACACAGGGAACATGATTTGCAATGGACCAGTTGCCGATTTTGTCCCATAGAGGTCCGCCTAGAAATAATGGAACATTTCGTTTTGGACTGTGAAGCCTTACGTTCTAAATGCACATATCACTTTGAAAAATTGGTGGGCAAAAGATGACTTGATTTTAACCCCTTAAGTGCCAAGGACGAGTATGCTCTTCCTCTTTGCATAAACTTGCATAATAGCCTGCCACTTATTAATAAGGAATTCTGGAAATGTTGATTGAGTGGAACACCAACGGCGCTAGCACTTTAAGATTTGTTGCTTCTCTGAACTTTTAAGAAATGTTTATTTAAGTGTGACTCTGACTGGGGGTTTACTAATTTTATTTTTCTTTGCAAAGTGCAATGTCCATGAATTACTGTTTTCTATTCTAACCTTTTTGTCTCGCTAGAGTTTCCATATGTGGTGAATGTACACTCCTTTTGTTTTTAAATGTGTAGTTGGAAAACTCTTTTTTTCAACCAATGAATCTTTTCTATACAAAAAAGGTGATGTTTATCTTTGTTTAGGTTATTTACTCCAGATAAAGGTTTCTAGAGTTGTTTGTCCTCTTCAGGAGTCTCTATAATTGTGTAGGTGTTACTGTTATTGTATCTGCTCTATAATAAATAACATTTGGAAACATGTGTCGGCCTTACTTTGAAGGCTCTATGCTTTTCAGCCCCCGCTTTCTCGATACGCAAATGACCATCTCTGGTGGTCATAGGACGACCCAGATACAGGCACTACTTAGACTGAAAATAACAGCTTTGAGGAATGTTCAAATGTTCATTTGTAAGTCCCTCAAGAACTTATCAAATTAGGTCATGAATTCCCTAACAGTGACGCTTCGGCTAAAGGGTTACTTGGCGACCTTTGGAAAGGACTGCAAACAAATCTTTTTACTGTCCTCTTAAAGGTCTTTTTGGTTATTGTCGAAGCTGCATTATTCTTTTAATTCTAAGCATTGCTCCTTATAGAACACTTGCCTCACCCGTCTATTGTGCCCTTCTGTAGAACCTTTCAATCAAATAAGCGTCGCGTGAAGAGGCGTGGAGCACCCATGGTGTTGGGTTTCTTCCACTGGGCTTGGGGGGCGTTGGTCGTATCGCAGATTAATGTGTAACTTTGTGCTGCCATCTTTGTAGCGCCTCCTGAATAAAGGCATGTGTTAGTGCCTTCTCTTCCTGGATGCCAGTAGTTGGGCTCCTGTGATCTTACTTTGGCTCTTATCGATATCTTTAGTCTGTAGCAGTAATGCTGGTAAGCATCAGGTTTGGGCTGGAGCATGAAACGGGTCAGGGGCGGGCACCAATTTAAAAGTTACCCACAATACTTTATGTGAACAAATGTTTCAGTACTGCCTAAAGGAGTGGTTTTGGTTACATTTGTTGCAAATATTGCCTTTTAAAGCACATTTGCTATTCAATAGTGGTCACAATCAGCAGCTGCACAGCACAGTAACTCAACACACTGGTCAACTTTTGTGTAAACCTCTGGCCCGCACTCGGACTTTGGGCTGGCCCTTCGGGCATTGCCCTATTACATTATAAGTCAAGTCTATCGAGGCCTAATACGGGTGTATAATAATATCATAGTGGAATGTTGCTTTTGTTTTAAGATGTTAACCAGTGTCAGACAAAATGGCATGCTGGTATTTGCCAGCAGTGTGCATTTCCAGTGTCGTCACCCACAGAGCCCACCTGCTGCACAATTGACAATTCACCCAAGGGTGCCCAGGTTTCTGGGCAGCCGTGGTCATGAAACACCTTCCACAGAGTTTCGACTCCTGGAATGTCGACCTGAGCAATATTGCCTTATGTCTTCAAAAGTCAAAGGTTTGGTTACATTGATTTATTATTAATTTGTTTTAGTTTAAAATAAACTTTACACATATAAATAAAATTCTTCAATCACCAAAACCTTTACATTGATTTATATTATTCAAATATAAAATAAATGCATAAAACATACATGAAATCCAGTATAAAACACGAATACAAACATACCAGACTATATAAAGGTGTTCAAAAAGATAAAAACAGTCAGTTAATTCTCACTTCATCTGACAAATTGATAACACACAATATATTTAATTAATAGAACAGAATAAGGAGCTTTCTTCTCTAACAAGTAAAATGCTCCGAGACTACAGCCCAGATTCTATATAATGCCATTTGAAGAGCTTTACTATTTGTGTTAAGACAGTGCTTCCAAAAGCAGGATGCCTTAATAGAATCTAAGTGATGCACGTATTCACCCAGGTGATTTATATAGAGGGGTCCATAAGCTGTACATTCTCTTAGAACATGTTTGGAGGTCTCCAGAGAAGCGTGATTTTGGCAAAGTCGACAAAACTTGTCAGACACTGGGAGTGATAATGCCACGACCACAACAAACAGAACTGGGAGGTGGTTTATACGAAATAATAATATAAACCTCCTAAGGTTCTTAGAGGGAAAAATTACTAAATAAGTCTGAGGTTTCCGATATAAATAAATCATCTCCGTTAAAAAAGCATCGTTTTTTATTGTTGACAAATGGTGCACATTTTCGCACCAGTCCCAGAGGTCTATTTCTTCTCTACGGCCCTTTTTAACACATAATATCCCTCCTCCCAGTTCGTGGTCCAGCCCAAATAATCAAATAAATCGATAATCGTGCTCTCATACTTACTGGTTCCTCTATTCCTATCAAGTTCTAGATTCATGGAATATAATAAATGGCTCACTGGGCTGCACGTCATTTCAATATACAAGGCAGCCCTTTTCTGCAGCACCATAGACCTTAAAGAAGATATAACCAATTCTAATCAAATAATCGCCAGGGGTACACATAGAGGCAGGCCCAACATTTTTCTCCAAAATCTACCTTTGATTAGCTGTAATTAGTTAAGGTCAGACATGGTAAGGCTCTCTAATCCGTATATAATAGCTGCTACTAAGCATTGTAGATAAAGACGACCGGTTCCTTTAAATGTGTAGCCTCGGGTACCCCCAACAAATTGATCAATAAATGAAGTCAGTTGGGCCGCCTTCCTTGAGCCCATTTCAGTACAGGCTTTATACCCCGATATTCTTTAATTCAACTCCCAGATACTTATATTCGGTGTTCAATTGCACTGCCCCCAACAATCTGCCTTGGCCTTCATACTATTTTCGCAGTGAATAAAAGTACTTGCGTTTTAGATCTATTGAAGCTCAGGGAATGTTCCTTTGCATAATCCCAGTGGCAGCAACTCGCTTTCCTGCTGTGAAGATGTGGTCTAATATCACAAGTTCGTCAGCATGAGCCAACACTGTAGAATGTACCTGATCGATCTTCCGATGACAGACCCTGGCTCCTGCTAAACAGGAGGTTTGGTCAGCTAGGTATATGTTGAAAAGCAGGAGAGCCAAGACGCGGCCCTGTTTTACCCGACTATAAGATTGGATATGGCCCGTCAAGGCTCCCCCACATCAACCCTAACTTTAATCGTTTTATTCTTGTGCAACAATGTTATAAAATAAAGAGTAGAGGAAGGACACCCAAAAGCTTCCAGCTTCCGGCTTAATCGTTTTCTTTTTACAGAGTAGAAGGCAGCCTGGAAAGCGACAAAGCATATACAACCAGAGAATCTTTGGTTTTTGCACGCTCCAAAAGATGGTCTATCAGCCTCAGATTATGGCTTGTAGAATAACCTGGCATGAAATCACTTTGAAATTGATTAAGGAGCCCTGCTTTGTTGTCCCACTTCTGTAATTCCTGCAACATAAACATTGAAAACAACTTCCCGGTCGAATCAAGAATAGAAAGAAGTCAATCATTTCCTGGAGAGGAAGGGTTCCTTTTTTTTAACACCGGAATCAGAATGGCAGTTTGCCATGTGGAGGGTACCCTTCCCTCCTCCAGGACCTTGTCAAACAAAATGTTCAATAGTGTGGCCCTAAATTCCGATTTCTGTTTAATTACGACATTCACAAATCCATTTGGGGCCAGGAGCCCTAGAGACCATCAGTCTACCAATTTTAAATTGGATGTCCTCCTTATCTTTCTTAAGGGCTCGATTAATGGGAGGAATACCCACTGTCACTCTGCCGATACTCTCCATAGGGGCAGGACTTCTTCTCAGAAATACCTCCCGCTGATGTTTATTAATAGGGTTTAGTATTTTAAAATGTACATTACCTTTGGCCTCCCCCAATAATGACCAGATGACCAGATGCTCCTAGCCTTATCACTACATAGGACTGTAATAATTATCTGCGAATACGCGCCATGAGTAGACAGGTGCCACCGACGCATACAAATTCTATAGGCCGTTTTAACTGCTTTAATTTCTCTGAGACCTTCAATAGGGGATATATATTTAGCTTTTATTTTGCGCAAGTCTCTACCTAACTTGTGCTTTCTATCCCTGATCACTTTATCATATATGGGGCATATGTCTATCTATTTTCTCAACTGTTTGTGTTTTACAGGCAGCATGATGGTTAGAAAAGTATATATATGTTGTGTAAATCTGAATGAGAGAATCAGGTTTCTGAGAGAATGAATTGCTACTGTTTAAGCCTTGTGGATTTATGTGCACTAATAGCTCTAGCACTTTTAATAACGAAAATGGTGGTCAAGAGTTGAGGACTGTTTTTTGCTGTTATTATCAATAACAACGCTTGTAGAAGTAGTGATGACAACACAGTGTTGCCAGAAGTTCTGTCTGTAGTGATTTTGATAGTAGTATATTGTTATTTGTGTGTTTTGAATTATATGAAATAATATTGTATTTAGTGGATTAATACATTTTAAATTTAGAAGTCAAACATTGATTTTTGTGTGACGACTTTCTGTTTTGTCTGAAACGTCTAGACCCTTCAGCTTTTGTGTATTTTGTAAGGATAATACCCTATAGAGGGACAGATAAATTGAGTCAGTAAACAACCCTCCTGTCTGATTGTGTTGTGAAGTGTGGAATATTTTTATCCACACCAATGCGCCACAGTGCACCCCTTTGCCAATGGCAAAAGAAAACTGCCAAAAATGGAGGCGATAACCCCCGTGCGCACTAAATCTGCAAAATTGTGCATGGTGCATAAACCACAAAAGAGCTGCACACCCTGACACACACACAGGCAAAGTTGGGGTAAAAACAGGAATCACTGTTGTCACCTATCATCTGTCAACTGTCACTTGAATCAAAGCCAGAGAAGTGGGCTAAAATCCAGAAATGCCCTTAAATACAGCTTCCTAATCAATGGCAACCTTCAAAGTGCTGTTTTGGTGCTAAATTCTGTCATCTTTCCAGTGAGGTATTGGAAGGAAAAGTGTGCTGAAATCAAAGATTCTCCCGGCAGTCAGAGGAATCCAGGCCTCACTGACTGACAGCTGCATCAGAAAATTAGCTGTCAAACCCAGTTTAAAACTGTTTCTGTTTCCTGATCAAATGGCAAAATTCACCTATTCAAAGCATGTTTGTTAAGGGCTAATTCTTTTAAAATGTCCAAATGTTTAAATCCCTTATAAACTGTGCTTGTATTTTATATGTGAAATGAAAAGACTTTAATGTATAGGAACTCAGTCTGAAGCAAATCAACTATTTAATTCTGATCTGACAGCCCAGCATGGGAAAATTCACATTTCAGCTTAACACTCAGTTTCTACAAGAAGGCTTAAGTGATGTTAATGGTTTCTGCATAATGAGAACAAAGAAAGCCTGAGACATTTGTCTCCTGGCTGACCCAAGGACAAAGGAAGGCTTGGACACCCAGTCTCCTAAAGGAGGGGCAGGATGTGGAGGAGGTTTCTCAGTGAACTTCAAAGGACTGGCCATTTGCTCACTTGGGAAGTAAGAAAAAAAACCTGGACTGGATTTTGAATGGAAATTACTTGTTTTTGCCTCAGAACTTTATGACATATAACATGACAGCCAAAATAAGTAGACAAGTGAAAAATACAATATAAATCTGAACTCATGCTAGACAGTTGAAGATTTGGTAGGAGTTCTTACTACATAGGGAACCAAAGTTATAAAAAATGTCTTATTGTACCAGAACGATCAATGTTGCAAACCTAAAATTGTATGTACATGATCCACTGATCGGCGGCCAGAGAGGTACTGAATTAGAAATTATTAATCCAAACCGTTATGGGTAAAGTTGATACAAATCCGTAGAATGAGAAAAACAGCTTGCACAAGGACAGGGATTGAATGTGGATATAGACAATCAAATATGAAATATATGTGTCCAATTTTATTAGGGTACATAATGTTAGAAGTGTACATGTGTGCAAGAGTTATGTTTTGGTAAAAATCAAGGTGGGAGTTCCTAAATCCTGTCATAATGATGACAGCTCTGTTCAGACTGCCAACCAGGACAAAGCACATGCCTGTAGCAACTCACAGACATGGTGGTTGTGTTTCTGAAGTTCTGCCCACGCCATTAACTTTTGCAATGTATAAATATAGGAGTTTCACTACACATAGACACACTGATTCCAGAACACACTGCTTCCAGAACCCATCCAGACGTCTGCACAACACCTTATTCCAGAACTCTTCATCTTGTAGCTGACTCCAGAACTCTTTGAAGATCCAGATTTATTTGCAGAATACAGACTTTACCATTGCAGAACCCTTGCTAACTTGACCCAATTGCAAACCTCCAGAACTTAAAAGAATAATTCTCATTCAGCTTGGCTTGCTACCATTAAGGCTTGCTCACTGAAACTTGCATCCTGCTATATACCATGTCCAATAACTAGAAGGGCCCATCCTAATCCATCCTGAGGCGCAGTCCAAAATTGACCAGAACCACGCCACTGATCCAAATCCCTCCAGAGGTGCCCTGCTGCCGGTAGACCTGTGATGTAACGCTCACCTGATTCTCGCAGAGGCGCCGGTCTTGACTGGGCGACTACCGTATCTTCAAAGGTGATGTGTAGCACCCGGTTGGCTCTTTGGGCTGGACCTCTGTGCACTGTATGCCTGACGTGTAGAGTAAGATGTCTGCAGATAGAAAATATGGGGTTAATGAACTGGGGTTATTGGGGTGTCCCTATCTCTTTCCTCTTCTCCTCTCCTGTAGACCCCCAAAGGTTAACGCTCTCACCTTAGGTAAGTGAATGCCGAGCTCTCCATCTGCCTCGGGGCAGGGTGCTGTAACCAGTTTCTTCACTGGATAGGTAGCGCAGGCCTCTTGACTTCAGAGGACTGCTGTCCGTCGTTTACTGCACGAACGGTAAGTTTCGAGTCATTCAAATGTCTTTAAAGTCTTTAGTAATGATGTCTCTTGTTTTGCAGGGTTCCGGCGATGGCGGATGACGGGCTGAAGTGAGTTGAAGATGGAGCCCGTGTGATGAATAGAAGCGCCTGGAAACACCTAAGTAAGCGCTTGTTGCCTGCTTCACGATGCGCTCTAACTGTCTTTTTATTTTGCAGGTACGAGTTCGGAGCGGCTGCAGGGTGCCGGAATACCCACTGGATTAGAGGTGGAAAGGAGTAATGGCACGTGAGTATTAAAGTTCCCCAATGTCTTTAAACGCACCTTGTTTTGTCTTTCAGATGCGGGATGCAGCGCCGAAGGCCTCCGGAGCGTGCGAAGAGATGGTAAGCTTTTGTCTTTCAGATGCCGGAATGCAGTGTGAAGACCTCCGGAGCGCACGAAGAGTAGGTAAGCCTTTGCCTTTCAGATGCCGGAATGCTAACCTGTTCTTTCGTGTCTTTATAGGTGTTGCTGAAGACTGGATTCAGGATGGTAAGCCTTTTTCCTTAGGCCCAGGACCGGATGCAGAAGACACGATGAGCGTTCTGCTGCAGAGGTTGCAGAATAACGCAAAGCAAGATTCATCCACCGGGTGTGGTTTAAATAGCCTCCTGTAGTGCTTAGGTCCCTCCTTCCACAGCCACGCCTAAGTAAGAAAAGAGTTCCTGGTAAGAAAAGAGTTCCTGCCTTCCAGAAGAGTTCCAGTGTTCTGAATCTAGGGAGTGGCTCCAGCCCCACCCAACAGGAAAAGTAGTTCCAAACAGAAGAGGATCCGAGGCTCAACTGGCAGGCAAGTAAGCAGCATGGTCTGCTGCAGGTAAGTCCACCCAAGCATTATGAGCCCGGCGCTTCCAGCGCTGGGACTGGGCATAATTATGAGCCTGGTGCCACTGGCGCCAGGACTGGGTCCAAAAGGTCCCAATTGGGACTGGTTGGCACTCGGAACCTGGGTTATGGATCTGCTTCCAAGGGAGTTGGGAAAACCCTGACCTTTTGGAAGCAGAGATCATGACAGTACCCCCCCTCAAGGCCCCTCCCAAACCGGGCTTCTCCGGGGGTTTTGGCTTGTCAGGAACTGTTCGGTGAAATCTTTTGATTAGGCGAGGAGCGTGGACATATTCAGCAGGTTCCCAGGATCTCTCTTGGGGGCCGTAGCCTTTCCAGTCAATTAGGTAGAATAGTTTAGATTTGGAGATCTTGGAGTCCAGAATGCTTTTGACTTCAAACTCGAGTTCTCTATCAACTAGGATAGGTTTTGGAGATTTGGTTAGTCGGGTTTGAGGTTGCACAGGTTTTAATAGAGAGACGTGGAAGACCGGATGTATCTTCATGTGCGGGGGCAAGTCCAACTTGACCGCTACTGGGTTTACCATGGTAGTGATGGAATAGGGACCAAGGTATCTTGGGTTGAATGTGCGTGGCCCTTTTAGAGATAGATATTTGGTGGATAACCAGACTTGATCCCCTACTTGATAGTGAGGGGCTTCCTTCCGATGTTGATCTGCTCCTTTCTTGTATTGTTCTTTAGCCCTTTGAAGGTGAGAAACAGCTTCCTTAAAGGCTTGGGTGATTGTAGAATGCAGGTAGTCTACTGCTGGTGTTTCAAGATCTTGGAGGGGATCCAACTCCGAGGTTCGAGGGTGACTGCCGTACAAAAGAAAAAAACGTTTTTTTCCCAGTTCCCGAATGGACAGAGTTATTGTAGGCATACTCGGCTATCCAAAGAATATCTTTCCAAGTTTTTTCAGTTTGTTGCAGCATGCAGCGTAAATACTGTTCCAGAGTTTGATTGGTCCTCTCGGTTTGTCCGTCGGTCTGAGGGTGGTGACTGGTCGATAGTCTCACATCAATTTGAGCCGACCGACAGCAACTTCGCCAAAAATGAGAAATAAATTGACTACCTCGATCCGAAATTAGAACCGAAGGAAAACCGTGCAGTCGGACGATGTTTTCGAGAAATTCTCGGGCCAGAGTTGCTGCTGTTGGCAAGCCTTTGAGCGGAATGAAATGCGCCATCTTGGAGAATAAGTCCACGATTACTAGAATCGTATAGTATCCGGAGCATGGAGGTAGATCGGTGATGAAGTCCATAGAAAGCGTATGCCAAGGGCGAGGTGGGATGTCAATAGGGCGTAAGAGGCCTGCTGGTCTTTCCTTTTGACTCTTGTTTTGGGCGCATACTCCACAGGACATTATAAAGTCTCTGATATCTTTTTTCCAAGACGGCCACCAGAAGTAGCGCTTGATCTTTTCTGAGGTCTTGGCTATACCGGGATGACCTTCCATTAAAGAGTCGTGATAACAAGAGATTACTTTTTTCTGTAAATCTGTGCTGGGTAGGTATAATCGTTCTTGGAAATACAATAAGTTGTCCTTTACTGCAAAGTCCTTTCCCTGCAGATGCCAATTCTGTATGTCTGCTGGAGTTACAAGTTGCCTGGCTTTATCCTTAACTTCTTCTATGGATTCTGTGGCGATTACACCCAGAATTCTTTGTTCGGGAATGATTGGTACAGGTTTAGGGTTGATCAAGTGTTCTTCCACTCCCATCCGAGAAAGGGCATCAGCTTTACCGTTCTTTGTACCAGGTCGATAGGTAATTATGAAGTCAAACTCGGCAAAGAATAATGCCCAACGGAGTTGTCTAGAGGATTGGGCTTTTGCGGTTTTCAAATATTGCAGGTTTCGGTGATCCGTAATCACAGTAACGGTGTGTCGGGCCCCCAGCAGATAATGCCGCCAAGCCTTAAAGGCAGACTTGATAGCCAGAAGTTCCTTGTCAGTAATCGTGTAATTGACTTCAGGAGGCGAGAATTTACGGGACCAAAATGCCACGGGATGCAACTGATTGGTTACCGGGTCCTTTTGTGATAGAACTGCCCCCATGGCAAGGCTTGAAGCATCAGTTTCCACGATGTAGGGGAGTTCGGGGCGAGGGTGTTTTAAGATTGGTGCAGAGATAAATTTAGTCTTCAAATCCTGGAAAGCTTGTTCCGCCTCGGTAGACCATTCAAAACGTTTGTTTTTCTTTAACAAGGCAGTGATGGGCTGGACTATTCGAGAGAACTCGGGGATAAACCTGCGGTAAAAGTTAGCGAAGCCTAACATGCTTTGCACACCTTTTACGGAGGATGGTGATGGCCATTTGAGAACTGCATCGACCTTCTTTGAATCCATACGCACTTCGCCAGGTGATAATATGAATCCCAAGAATTCAACTTCAGTCACGTTGAAAACACATTTTTCCAACTTAGCGAAAAGTTTGTGTTGACGCAATCTTTCGAGGACCATTTTCACGTGTTTCCGATGTTCAGATTCCGATGAAGAATAAACGAGAATGTCGTCGATGTAAACAACAACACACACATCTATGAGCTCTCTGAGGACATCGTTCATAAAATATTGAAAGGCGGCCGGGGCATTGCAAAGTCCGAAGGGCATGACCTGATATTCAAATAGCCCATACTTGGTTCGGAAGGCCGTCTTCCATTCATCGCCCTCTTTTACTCGTACCAAGTGGTAAGCTCCTCTAAGATCCAGCTTTGTATATATGCATGCTTTTCTGACTTGGTCCAGGAGTTCAGGGATCAAAGGTAACGGATATCTATTCTTAACGGTGATCTGGTTCAGGGAGCGATAATCGATACAAGTTCTAATGTCTCCTTCCTTTTTTGGAACGAAGAACAAAGCTGAAGAGGCAGGGGACTTGGAAGGACGAATAAACCCATTTGCCAGGTATTGATCCAGGTATTGTCGAAGGTGGAGGTTCTCAGGCTCGGTGAGGGCTTAAATTCTACTACAAGGAGGAGTAGATCCAGGTATCAGGTCTATCTGGCAGTCATAAGACCTATGAGGAGGTAGAGAGTTAGCCTGCTCCTTCCGGAAAACATCTTGGTATTCTAGGTATTCGGGAGGTAACTGGGGAGTCTCTGAAGAAATTGCTGCCAGTGCCACACCAGGTGGAGGGTGACAAGTAGAGACACATTCTGGAAACTGGACCGTTCTTGCTCGCCAATCGATCAGAGGATTGTGTTTCTCTAACCAAGGTATTCCTAGAATAATCTGGAACTGAGGGGCCTTGATCACATCGAACACAATCTTCTCATGGTGTCCATCTTGACTTACTAGCGTCACCTCTTGAGTGGTATGCGTTACTGGCCCGGAGGCTATCTCCGTACCATCCACCGTAGTAATGACGTCCTTTACAGCCTTGGGACAAAGAGTTAGATTCATCCTCAAAACCAGTTCATGATCCACATAATTGCCGATGGCACCGCTGTCGACGTAAGCTTCAATTGCATGTAATCGATCCGGACTATCAGGGCTAATGAGGACCATAGGTATCACGAAATGCGAGGTCACGGAACTGGTTTTCACGCTCGGCAAGAGGACCTCTATTCTTGTCGGGCGAGGTCGTTTCCCTGCTCAGAGTTTGTAACTTTGGTAACTGCAGCTCCTACTGCCTTCTTGGCAGGTTTCACCGGACAGTCTCGAAGAAAGTGCCCTGAGTTTCCGCAATATAGGCATAATTGCAACTGTTTCCTCCTTTCCCGCTCCCTTTGTGTTAGAGGACCTTTCAGACCCCCTATTTGCATGGGTTTCCCGGAGTCTACTCCTTTGGAAGGAGTTGGCGGTTTGGAAAGTACTCGAGCATCAAACTTGGAACGATCGGCCTTCCTGTTCTGCAGCCTGTGATCTATTTGAACGACCAAGTCTATATAATCCGAACAGTCTTGTGGGGGATTCACTACTTGGGCTAAAACGTCTTTGAGCTCTCCACGTAGACCTCTATAAAACAGCGTAATCCTTTTGTCCTCAGGCCATTGAGTTTCCACTATTAGTCTATTGAAAGATGCAATATAAGCCAAAAGGTCTTGATTACCTTGTCGCAACGAAAGAAGCTCATTGTCCAAGGCCTGCCCCTGTGAATGTCTTGCGAACAGTTTTTCCATACTAAGCTGAAAGGCTTGAAAATCATGGAGAACCGGATCATCTTGATTAACTAGAGGGATCGACCAGTCTGCCGCATTGCCACTAAGGTACGAAAGTACAAAAGCTACTTTAGCTTGATCAGTTGGAAAGGCTGCTGGCCGGCATAAGAAGTGCAACCGGCACTGATTGATAAATACTGCAAACCTCTTTGGGTCACCAGAAAATCGTTCGGGCGGAGCCAGAGGTACATTCCCAGGTAGGTTTATCTGCACTCGATTCATAGAGGCTGTTGAAGGAAGATTTGCCCCTGATGCGGGTAACGGGGTCTGTCCGGCTTGTGACTGTAGCACTTGTCTAGCAAGATTGTCTGTTCTCTCCTTGGAAATAATTAGTTCCCTTCTTTGGGCATTCGTTTCCTGACGAGCTGCATGCACTTCTGCCCTCAGTTCCCCAAGTAACCGGGCTAGGGGGTCAGTATCCGAGGTTTCCATAGCGCCTGGGCGAGAGTTTTGCGGTAGGCTTTGCGTTCTGTAACGCTCACCTGATTCTCGCAGAGGCGCCGGTCTTGACTGGGCGACTACCGTATCTTCAAAGGTGATGTGTAGCACCCGGTTGGCTCTTTGGGCTGGACCTCTGTGCACTGTATGCCTGACGTGTAGAGTAAGATGTCTGCAGATAGAAAATATGGGGTTAATGAACTGGGGTTATTGGGGTGTCCCTATCTCTTTCCTCTTCTCCTCTCCTGTAGACCCCCAAAGGTTAACGCTCTCACCTTAGGTAAGTGAATGCCGAGCTCTCCATCTGCCTCGGGGCAGGGTGCTGTAACCAGTTTCTTCACTGGATAGGTAGCGCAGGCCTCTTGACTTCAGAGGACTGCTGTCCGTCGTTTACTGCACGAACGGTAAGTTTCGAGTCATTCAAATGTCTTTAAAGTCTTTAGTAATGATGTCTCTTGTTTTGCAGGGTTCCGGCGATGGCGGATGACGGGCTGAAGTGAGTTGAAGATGGAGCCCGTGTGATGAATAGAAGCGCCTGGAAGCACCTAAGTAAGCGCTTGTTGCCTGCTTCACGATGCGCTCTAACTGTCTTTTTATTTTGCAGGTACGAGTTCGGAGCGGCTGCAGGGTGCCGGAATACCCACTGGATTAGAGGTGGAAAGGAGTAATGGCACGTGAGTATTAAAGTTCCCCAATGTCTTTAAACGCACCCTGTTTTGTCTTTCAGATGCGGGATGCAGCGCCGAAGGCCTCCGGAGCGTGCGAAGAGATGGTAAGCTTTTGTCTTTCAGATGCCGGAATGCAGTGTGAAGACCTCCGGAGCGCACGAAGAGTAGGTAAGCCTTTGCCTTTCAGATGCCGGAATGCTAACCTGTTCTTTCTTGTCTTTATAGGTGTTGCTGAAGACTGGATTCAGGATGGTAAGCCTTTTTCCTTAGGCCCAGGACCGGATGCAGAAGACACGATGAGCGTTCTGCTGCAGAGGTTGCAGAATAACGCAAAGCAAGATTCATCCACCGGGTGTGGTTTAAATAGCCTCCTGTAGTGCTTAGGTCCCTCCTTCCACAGCCACGCCTAAGTAAGAAAAGAGTTCCTGGTAAGAAAAGAGTTCCTGCCTTCCAGAAGAGTTCCAGTGTTCTGAATCTAGGGAGTGGCTCCAGCCCCACCCAACAGGAAAAGTAGTTCCAAACAGAAGAGGATCCGAGGCTCAACTGGCAGGCAAGTAAGCAGCATGGTCTGCTGCAGGTAAGTCCACCCAAGCATTATGAGCCCGGCGCTTCCAGCGCTGGGACTGGGCATAATTATGAGCCTGGTGCCACTGGCGCCAGGACTGGGTCCAAAAGGTCCCAATTGGGACTGGTTGGCACTCGGAACCTGGGTTATGGATCTGCTTCCAAGGGAGTTGGGAAAACCCTGACCTTTTGGAAGCAGAGATCATGACATGTGAAGTGGGAGAATGGAAGAACAGACTCCCGCCCTTCCCCTCTCGCGCTTGGCTTAGAGGATCACGGCCTAGACACCCGCCACGAGAGGAGTTTGCCTATCTACCAGACGACCAATAACCCTGGTACAGGAACATGCGGATGTGCCCACCTACCTGCCCAGCAGCCCGCCCTGCCCATGCCGACACCTGCGGCATGGATCAACTCGACTAAACCTACACGTCGTTAGAGATGCCATGACGACCTAGCCAACGGTCAGCACACCTGTGCACACATGCACACCGGACACTCCCACACCAATCCACACGAAGAACATACTCAGTGCTATGACATAGGCGACAGACATACCCACGGACGTGCATCTTTATTATTTTCCACATAGGCTCTCAAAATGCAGAAACGCAAGACGCATAATGAACTTATCTAAAAAGGCTTGCACACGCCTCTTCTAAGAACCATGTACCATAATGAAGAATATAACGGAGACACGATACTGAGGATAGAGCAATATGATACCGTAACCTAAAGAGCTCTGCATCAAACGGTTCCACCTATGCACCAGGCCCAAGTAGGCCGCAAGCAAAAGTTTCCATGAACATTGAATGAGCGAGAGCTCGGTTGCTGACCCTGCAGAATGAGCCCGGCGAAAGCACACCGCCAAGGGCACGATGTTGCAATCTCGCACGCTGCAAGCCGACGCCAAGGTCGCACCTACAAGATAAACCAGGCACACAGTGGAAAAAACAATATTAATTGTGCTGAATTCTGCCTCAAACACGGTCCCACCTCACGTGACAAAGCCAAACCTGACAGGATGCCAAGCCCAGGAGGAAGGAGACGCCTGAATCCCACGTTTCAAGACACAGGCAGATACCATTAAAAGACTCATTGACATCTGCAGCAGTGGGAGTAGTCGACCTCCCAACATATGAATAAATCCTCACATTGTTTACACCTACCCATAGTAAAAACATTGTTGCAAATGACAGGTGCATCGCGAGCTGGGAACAGCGATAGTCCCAGACTGGGAGGCTTGCGAGCGGACCAATCAGAACATGGGGCTCTTATCACTGACGCCATTAACATTGACCAATCCTCAGAGGTCTTCATGTAACAATTTTCATGTATCAAATTGAAGGGACAGCCCAAGTATATCACCTGACTAACCCTCAACCACTAATACCGTTCTCTATATGTATGCTATACTAACCCTACCACTCGAGTAACCAATCCAGAGTGGAAATAGGTTTTTTGCTAAACTTTGTAAGATGACGCAAGTAGTGCGTCATACTAAGGTAAAAAGGGCCTGCGAGCCCACGATTGTGTGTGTGTCAGGACAGACGCGTACGATCCTTGACCCATCCCTGCCTTTTTGTCTAATAAACAGCAGAGTCACCTTGCTTCTTGCGTGTGTCTCATACTCTATCTCTTTTGGGATATACGGGAGGAGTTGGGGCCTCCCTGCCTGGAGGTCTACGGACGGCCCGGCCGACCCCGGCAGAATTTCCCCCCGACAAGTTGGAGGCACTGCTGAGATCTGTTTAAGATTTGCTTTTTTATTTTTATATTTCCAGGTACTCCCGTTGTGAGGAGGCCCGGCGGCGCGGCCCCCTCTGCCGTTGCCCCCTTCTGAGGACTACAGGACCATCGCGGAACTGCGAGAAGACCGGACAGCGCAATCCGGATATTGGCCTTCGGGAGCCGGTTGAGAAGTATCCCGCCCGCGGTTGGCGAGTGTCCAGACGTGGTCCAGACGAGGGGAGGTGGCGAGCCGCTTGGAGGGGTGCACGCAGTCGAGCGGCCCCGCATCAAGAGAACTTGGTGAGCATGCCACGCACAACAAGCAATGTGAAATTGTGAGGGAGGGGGGAGGAATTAAAAACGGGAGGTGGGAGGTGTTACACAGGTGCGCGGCGAAAGTTTCACAATTTAGTGTTGGCAATGAAATGAATGGTAGCCGAACGAGTGCGCGAGCAGTCGGCTACGTTGCGCGAGAGAGGGGGGTGGAGCACGAAAACATCACGTGCGGCCGCTCGTAGACACTGATTGGCCTAGGTCGCGACTACGTGTAAGGGTGTGTGTGTGGTTTCCTACGATTTGGCATTTATTGATCAATGAGTAGATGAGGATCCCTATTGTTCGAGCAAGAAACTCGATAGGTAGATGACGTTTCCCTGTAGGCGGTAGCTAGTTAGTTGCCCAATACGGAAGATAATTGGCTGGTTAAGCCCTCCTGTCGAGGGGCGTATCACACGCGAGGCGACGCAGTGTGCGCAGTCCGATTATAGTATTGATTACCTTGTTCCAGGAGTGACAGGAAGACAGCTGTGAGGTTAACGGGGGTAGATTACAAGTGTATTTTGGACTTAAAGAATATATGAAGAACTTACCAGTAGCTCGAAAAGATCGGTGACGTCACCAGTAGGGCTTTCATAGGATATCCCGAGCACAAGGCATCTTTCTTTCTGAGATTGGTGGGGAAGAGAACTGTGGTAAGGGAGTGGAAACAGAGATAAAAGGTAATGAGTTGATCGGGGAAAGGCGAAACGGGGGACATGGCTGCGCACGGAGAATGCCGGCCACGGCGAGTGTAGAAGAAGGAGAGGAGCAAATGAAAATAGGGCGACTGTATAAGAACATCACAAGGGGTACGCAGCCGCAGGGGGCTACGTACGCCTCGGCCGCAGGGGGCCGTAAGGGTGTTGTGTAAAGGAAGAAAGAAAGAAGAAAATATACAAATGTAAATACTATATTTTAATAATTTTCCTTAGCGGACTATCGCAAGTCCCCAAATTTACGGGGCCAGGTAAAGGTATAAGGCTGTGTATTGTAAGTGTTAGCAAGATAATAGCTACCAAATAGGGGAAGGATAACAAGTGGAACGCTACTATGTCACATGGGACAGGATCGCGAGGGTGGGGGAACACCCTCACTACCCCACTACAACACATATGTACCACACTGTCACCCCATAGGGAGAAACTGATATATAGCATAGAATGGACACAGGGGACGGAGAACAAAATGATAACACCATGGCCGCCTAATGGTAGCTTCGATCCATATACCCAACATTCACTATTAAACCATCTGCATAATACATACAAAGGGAAGAAGTTGACAAACCACGTGGAGGTGTTTAACTTATGGAGGATGTTCCAAGGGACCCGACCAGGACCAAATGGAATGTTCACTGTGGGGGAAATACCGGAAGAAAAAGAGATTAAGGAGGAAGGAGAGAATGGGAAAAAGGGGAGTGAAGACCGAAGGAACACGGGGAACGGACGAGAGGGAGGAGAAAAGAATAATAACTCAAAAGAAAATGAAATAAAAAAGGAACAGAGCAACGATATACCCCTAGCAAAGGTAGTGAAAACAGAGGGAGGGGGATTGTACCCTTTAAGAGAATTAGGAGAAATAGAAAGAGGACAGTTAAGAGCGGCTGAGGGGTACTCGAACCCGGCATACAGCCCGCCACCATATGTGGCTCATAGGAAGACGCCAGCAGGGGAGGGGAGGACTGGAGAAGAGCAAACTGTGGAAATAGGACATGATGAGTGGGTAGCTGCGCAGATACTATTAAAATTACGAGGTTCATTAACAGGAGAAGAGAAGGAGGTAGTAAGGAAAATAGAGGAGGATAATACCAGGGAGAGTGGAATGAGAGGGGAAGAGCTGTTACGACAAAAGGAAGAAATTTTGGAGGAACGACTAGCAGAGTTAAGGGATGAGCAGAATGAACTGATCAAACAGCTCGAGAGGGAGGAAAGAGAGAGAGCGAGGGGAAGGAAAGAAGGTAAGAACGAATTGGAAAAAATAAGGGAACGAACTGAGGAGCAAAGGAGAGAAGCTGAAAGGGTAAAAGCAGCAGCAGAAAGGGTATCAAGAGCAGTGCTACGAGAGAGGAAAAGGGAAGAAGAAGAGAAAGAAAAGGAAATGGCAATGTGGAAGAAGAGATTACTATCAGAAACGACTAAGAAATACGAAGAAGGGAGCGTGATAGAGAGCATATTAGAAAGGGAGAGGGTGAGATGGGAAAGGAAGAAAGAGGATGAAAGGATATTGGAAAAGGTGAGTAGTGAAGTAATGGAGGAATTAAAAAGGAAAAGGGAGGAAATTGGTAGAGAGATGGAGGAGAGAAATGAAGGGGAAAGAGAAGATAGGGGAAGGGAGAGTGAAGTAAGGGGGTATGAGTATAGAGACGCAGAAGTAGCAACAACATCAGCGCAAAGGGGAGCGGTTGGTAAAGGAGAAAAGGGAGAACCGGACCTAATAGACTTAAAAACAGTAACAATAAAGGGGAAAAAGACAGAGTGGGGGCTGCCGTTTGTGAATGACTTTTGTAGTGAGGAAGAAGAAGAAATGGAGAAGGAAGGAAGAAACAGTGAAAGGGAAAGTCTAGATAAACTATATACCACCCGGACCAATACAGACTCACCATGGATCTGTAGGAGAAAGGATGAACTGGAGAGAAGTGAGGAGGAAGAGCAAGGGATAGCGGAAAGACAGACACATGAAGACACATCGTCACCATCACACCCTCTCCCATCCCACCCTACATGCTCAACCACCTCACGCTCATCACGTACAATCAAACTTGCGCCCTTCACAAACGAATTGACACCCTATGCAGGTCGGCTTAGAGACCTCCCTAGACGCAGGCAGGAAGGACGAATACACACGCCCACATTAAATACAGGAAATGATGGAAGAAGGGGAAAAGATGGAGAAGAAAGAGTTACGAGCAGGGGAAATACGGACGAAATTGACGATGTAGGAGAGAGGGAAGAAGAGGAGGGGTGTGAGGACTCGATTTTATGGAACCCAAGGGATAAATCGAGACACAACTTAATGCCACTTCTGGAGAGGGGAGGGGTTAGACCACAGTACGTCCCTTGGAAGCATACAGACAAAGAAAATATAAAATGCAGGCTCCCATCATTAAGTGGAGGTGCGGGTAAATGGATATATGAAATGGAAAAACACACCGCAGGACAGAAACTGGCAGTGGGAGATGTAAAGGGCCTTCTAATATCAATATTAGGGGATGCAGCGGATGACATTTGGAAGAGAGCGGGATTCCCTGGGGTAACAATAGCAAACACATCGCACGATGGGGCACCATTCGCAAATTGCAGACATGCACTATGGCAGGCACTGAGGGTACAGTACCCAGACACATCAGACATAGGAGCAATTACCTCACGCAAGATGCGTGAGAACGAAGATCCTGTTGATTATATCCAGGAAATCCAAGAGAAGTGGCGCATGGAAACTAGAGAACAATGGGACAAAACACCAGCAATATTCTATCATATACTAGTACAAGGGCTCCCAGAAGGAGTTCAGAAACAACTGAAGAAAGTAGTGGGAATGGAAGCAAAAGCATGGCCAGAAATACAACTGACAATAGTGCATCATTGCAGGACATGGCAAGGAAAAATGAAACAAAAGGAAGAGGACAGGAAAACGGAAGAGGCTAAACTAGTACAGAAAAAACTTACTAAATACACAATGGAAGGGGCACTAATAACTACACCTACAACAATGACCCAAAGCCCCACACAAGAAGTGGCTGCATAAGATCCCTCCCAAATACCACCCTCACAGACTATACCACAACAGGTGCCGCCACTCCAACCATACACGACCAACATGGGAGGAGGATACTCAATGCCAGGAGCTGGGTATTATAGTTACAACAGGGGAAGAGGAGGAATTATGAGAGGGAGAGGATACGGATATAACACACAACAGCAGATGGGAGGACTTAGAAATTCCTACCCCACCGGACAACCAGTATACCAGGACAACACAGGAAGCTTTCCATGGCAGAGTAGGGAACCACCGGTGTGTTGGAGTTGTGGATTAGTAGGGCACATGTCACGCACGTGTAGAGTAAGACCAGGAACACCATCATGGAGCGAACAGGGACAACCAAGGCCCACACAGGAACAGCAGGGCATACAGCAACAGCAGACGTTGCAACAGAGAAATGAACAGCAACAACTAATAACACAACAACAGCCACAGACATATTCACTGCCACAACAACAGGTAGCGATAACACAACAACCCCAAGCACAACAAACACAACTGGGTAGGGTGACGGTCCTGGGACACAACCCTTACACAGGAAATGGTCAATCGTTGTACCCTCAATAGGACAGCCCACAGACGGCCTTGGTGTGTCCCATCCTGTCAGTAACACCTAATAGTGCGGAGGAACCACGCATAGAGGTAACGATAGGTGACAAAAAATTATCATTCCTTGTTGACACCGGGGCGACCCGGTCTTGCATAAGGGAAGGTAAATTTAAGATGTCGGGCGAAGCCATGAACACCCAAGGATTCTCTGGGGCTAGAGGGTTGGTTCCCTTTACTGATAACATTCCCTCATCTATAGGAGATTATGACATGTCAGTCCCACTTTTATATTATAGTGCCTCACCAGTAAATATACTGGGGAGAGACATCATGAACAGGTTGAATATGACGATCTCCTTTACGTGGGGTGCATAAAAAGTATAGGGGGAGTTAGGATAAAATTGAAGAAAGGTGCAATACTCCCCAGAGTGAAACAGTACCCACTATCAAAAGAGGCAGATGAGGGCATATATGAAACCATAACGGCCCTTATAAATAATGGCATATTGGTCCCCTCAGAATCACCATGTAACACGGCTGTATACCCAGTGCGCAAGGCTAGAGGGGGGTCTTGGCACTTCATACAGGATCTCAGGCCCTTGAACAACATAGTAGAAGCAGAATACCCTATAGCCGCAAACCCGGCCACAATATTGTGTGGCATTCCAGCAGGAGCATCACGATTTACAGTGATCGACCTTAAAAATGCTTTTTTCCCAATACCATTGCACCCAGACTCACAAGATTTGACAAGCTTTACTTACAGAAACACAAAGTGGAAACACACCAGATTGCCACAAGGGTACTGCGAATCACCCTCAATATTCAACAGAGTAATACAGATGGATTTGGGTAACATTGAAGTGGAAAGCACAGTGTTGCAGTATGTCGACGACATAATAATTTGCAGTACAAACGAAAGAACATGCAGCGAGGACTCATTAAAGATGCTGACAATACTGGCTGAAAAAGGTTACAAGGTAGACATGGAAAAGTTACAGTACTGTCAAGAACAGGTACTTTACATTGGTCAGCTCATATCCCAACATGGAAGAAAGATTGCACCACAAAGAGCACAGGCCATTTCAAAAACGCCAGTACCACAAACAGTGAGGGAACTGCAGCAGTTTCTGAGTCTGTGCAACTACTGTAGAGCATGAGTATTTGATTATAGCTCATACATAGGACCCCTGCTTGAGGCGTTAAAGGAAGCTAATAAAGGGGAGAAAAAGTTGGGGTGGACAATGGAAATGAAAGAGGCTTTTGATGAACTGAAAGATGCGATATCAACTGCTCCGGTACTGGCGACCCTAGACTATGAGCGACAATTCTTTATATTTTCACATTGCGACTCAGCAGTAATGAAAGCAGTGTTGGCTCAAAAAACAAGCATGGGCTACAAACCAGTAGCATTTTACAGCGGCCACTTACACCCTGTGATGTTAGGTCATTTCCCTTGCGAACAAGGTCTCGCCGCAGCTGCTTTTGCGGTAGAGAAAGCATCAGCAATCACCATGAGGTGCCCGACTACACTGTTTGTGGAACATGCACTATTTGCAATATTGAATAAACCTAAGTCCACCCTAACCACGCAAAGGACATCAGGTTATGAGATCATCTTATCCAGAGCTGAACTATCAATTGTTAGATGTAGCACGGTCAACCCTGCAAGGTTCCTAGCAGAAGTACTTGAGGAAGGAGATTATGCACACGATTGTACGCAAATCACTGAAATGTACTCATGTACTAGAAAGATTGAAGAGAACGCACTAGAGGGAGGTGAGCTCCTGTTCATTGATGGGTCATCCACTATCGATCAAAGGGATGGTATAAGGAGGACTGGGGCAGCAGTGGTAAAAATGATGGAGGTACCGGTGTGTGTGGCAATGAAATGTGTACAACTACCACAGCATTATTCCGCTCAAGCAGCAGAACTAATTGCACTGATCTTGGCGTTGAAGGAAAGCTTTGACAAACGAGTGACCATATATTCCGACAGCCTATATGTTACGTCCACTGTCCACTCAGGGCTGTCGAAATGGAGAAGAAGAGGGTTTAGGAGAGCTGATGGCACTCCAGTGCAACATGCCCTCCTATTGGCTGAACTAATTGAAGCAATAAATGACCCCCAAGAATTAGCTTTGGTCAAATGCACTGCACACACCAATGGTGAAGACTACATTTCAAAAGGGAATGCAGCAGCAGATGCACATGCGAAGTATGCTGCATATTTTGGTGAGATATGGAACCCCCCAGAGTCAGAGAGAGGGAGAGGGAGGGGAATGGCTAAGGAGATGTTGATAAGAGAAGGGTACACCCATCTCCCAGCCACACAGATAATGGAGCTATAAGCGGCTGCACCAATGGCAGAAAAAGAATTATGGGTAAAAAGAGGATGCACAATGTCACCAACTGACGCACTATGGCGCCAGGGTGACACTGGAAAGATTGTAATACCACTGGCACTATTGAACACCGCCCTGAGCCAACTACACCACCCAGCCCACACAGGCAAGGAAGTAATTGCAGCACAAATTAGGGAAGACTGGTTCTGCCCTGAGTTAAATTCTCATGTGTCAAATTTTATCAGCAATTGTCTCACATGTCAACAGTTTACGGCCGGTCACACTCTGAAGGTGATAAGAGGTACTATACCCCGGCCAGAGGGACCCTTCCGACATCTCCATATTGACTATGTTGATAGGATCAACGTATGTCAAGGAAATAGGTATATGATTGTAGTAGTATGCCCATTCCCGAGGTGGATTGAAGCAGGGCCCTGTTCACACCCAGATGCATTCAGAGCAGCTAAATTCCTAGTGAGGGAGGTCTTCCCCAGGTGGGGAGTGTGCGAGGTACTGCAGTCAGATAATGGCCCACATTTCGCAAACGAAATGTTCCAGCACATCACATCCTTACTGAACATCAAGCATAAATTTGCATGTGCATAGAACCCACAGGCCAACGGTGTATGTGAACGCCTGAATGGCCTATTAAAGGAGGCAAATGCAAAAATACAGCAAACAACAAAGAAGAGTTGGTTGTATTGCCTTCCACTAGCCCTATTTGAGCTAAGGAATAGACCAGGTTCCGACCACCACCTCACCCCTCATGAGGTGGTTACCGGACGTCAAATGCGCCTTCCCCTAACGCCAACATCAAGAGCATTTACCGATCACAAGAGTACTGCAAATGTCCTTGGTGACGAAATGTATCAATATGTGTCTTCTTTGATTACTAGTGTAGTGTTTGTGTCTCAACAGCTCGAGCACACACGGGGCGGGTCTAACAGCGATCAACAAAAAGACGCGGATAAAGAATTGGAAAAGGAAAGACTGTGCAAAGTTGCTAAAGGTGACCACGTACTACTTCGCAATTTCAACAGAAAGTGGAACAGCCCACGCTTCACTGGCCCCCATCTGGTAGAGGAGGTATAAATGAGAGCAGTAAAGCTACAGGACAAACGTGCTTGGAACCACCTACACGACGTAAAGATCTACAAACTCCAGACCCGCCCCAGCGCCACCGACAGGGCCACTGGAAGAACAACAACAGCGTCACCAACGGAGGAAGAGACTTCTACTACAACTAACGGCCTAAGTGTCCCCATACCCTGCCACCCCTCAGATTCCCCAGAGACAACTACTAGAAAAGAAAGGGGTGATCCCCATATCGCCCACCCCATGGTTACACGATTAAAGAGTAAAGAGACTTCTGCCAGTTGAGCCCCAAACCGTCTGCCCATTGACCCCCTACCCATTGTAGTAATAACTGAACTGAGGGACATTGTCTTGCACATATACACATGTAAACACCTGAATGTTCTCTTTCTTTTCTCTCGCACATGCAGGTAAAGCGTATTATTGTACTATTAAGAAAGTAGATAACTAACCAATTCACTGCCTAGGAGTAGATGGTACCCTCAGACGATAATTACCTGGAAGAATTGTCACACCAATTTGTATATGAAATAAAAAGGCCAACGTACCTGAAAAGAAGGAGGGTACGTGTCTACTACACAGCATTCCTCTTGGCCATAGAACATTCAATGCCCCACCTCCAACCATACTTGCCTGCCCTAAAAGATAGATCGCTTAGATTGGCGTGGGAACAGCTCTTCGCCTGGGCACTGAATGACTATTTGATAGGGAGAGCTTAAAAACAACAACAAACATTAATAACGAGCATATTAAGAATTTTCAGGCGGGCAACTGTAACGTCGCAAGAATAAGCTGCTGGACTGCAGCAAGGTAAGAGCAAAATGCCGGTGAAATTAGCATTTGTAATAAAATTGATGGGGATTTTAATGACCACCGGATTCTTGGCTGCCTCTGTATGGCAGTACAGCTATGCTATCAATATTATTGCTGTACCCAAACCTAATACACCCCCACCCCCAGCTGCAACAGGTGTTACGTCAGGTGGTAAGAGTAAAATCCCACACAAGGAAAATAGAGTTAAACGCAGCACATACTCAGATAATAAAGGTAATGATGATTACATACAAGATTCAGCACACATCTCAAAAAACATATGGTACCAACACATGACCCACATAGGTAAGCAGACAACAGAAGACAGCTGCTACGTTTGCTCATTAATCCCATATGCCATGAGCGCTTCTCGAACATTTGTTGCCACGGAGATAGATGAAAAAATAGCACGATGTATAATATACCTGGCACTGTTCCAGACGAAAGGAAGATTTCAAGGGACAGTGGTGCAACTGGTGTGGAAAACACGAGATACATATCCATATGAAAACAACTTCCTCAAGACTTATTTGAGTTACCACAAGAGCAGTTTACATGCTGAAGGATTCAGATACATAACAAGTGGTCCTGAAAAAGGAGAAACAAAGAAAGTAACACTACAGTACCTACCATGTGATTGGTACGCCACTGAAGTCCCTGGTAAGAACGGATGTTGGGAAAGACCACTGGTGATAATAACAGGGAAGGTGTACATGAACAACAAATGGGACATAGGAGTGGTTGGTAGCAACATGGTAACAAGAGAAAATATTTCAACTATTGATGGACACAACCATAGATGTTGGATGACTTGGGTCAAGTACGTACCCATGCTCACGTGGATGGAGAAGGATGAAGACCCAATAACAATACTGCCGCTAACTGCGCCTAAGGTATGCTACCAACATAAGGGGGAGGTGGACGTAGGATACAACACCAACTGTGAAAGCGTGATGGAGTTACCTGAGGGGGAGCAGGAACAGCAGTAGTAATGGACCATTACTGGGCCTGTGGAGAAAAAGCATACCACACACTGCCCCCTCTGTGGAATGGTATATGCACAATAGTGCACGTTAATGTACCATCACTAGTGGTACCGCAGAAACATGTCAATATGGCGAACTTCCCCAAAATGGATGAAGGGAACAAAAGGAAGAAGAGATCTGTACAACCTCAGAAGGAGCCAAAGAGCAAAACCGACAGCAATAATACTGTCCTGAATAGAAAGAAAAGACAAGGAGAACCTCTGACAGGAAATTACCTATGGGCAAGGTCGGAAACAGCACTCACTTCAATTCCACCAGAGCACAGACTATTCAGCAGAGCAGCAATGTTCTTCTCCTCAATAATACATCCAGGACTACAGGCTTACGCAAACGCAAAATGGCTCCAGATAACTCGATGGGAACTAATGATGACTATTAATTCTACGGTAAATGGATTCAACGCAATAAAAGAGGAACTGCGAGCTGTGAGGATGGTAGCACTCAGAACAGATATGTACTGGACCTCCTCACAGCAATGGAAGGAGGAGTTTGCGCTAAGACAGGACAATCATGCTGCACATTCATCCCTGCCAACGATGCTGACAATGGTACACTGACAGAAGCAGTTTTACAAGTGGCCCAGATGCACTCAAAAATGATGGATGAAAGTAAAGGTGTGAAAAAGGATGAGAGCTGGTTTTCAATATTATGGTCATGGATGCCATCTTGGCTGTCAGATGGACTGAAAATTATAGTTGGATGTACTATTTTGGCTGGAGCTACACTGATCATAATAAGATTTTGGAAGGCACGCACCACAGACGAGATGATCGAAATGGTTGGTATGCACCTCTTGATGCCAACAGACGACAGCCAACACACAGGCACAATCATAAAAGAGAGAGAGAAGTTGCGCAACCAGATCATCACCAACCACCTGGACCCACCATCTGCGAAGCTCGAAAACCCAAGAAACCCAAGGAGCTACATAGTGAAATGGGTATACTGCACTCCTGGAGGAACCTGTGCATATATGTATTGGTCATTTGAAGACCATGTTAACCACTATGGACATTTGGGAGGAATAACTAAAATATGGAGAGTGAGAGGAGATAAAGAAAAGGATATGTTTGTGGTCGACAAGTCGACCAGAGGGGGGACTGAAGTGGGAGAATGGAAGAACAGACTCCCGCCCTTCCCCTCTCGCGCTTGGCCTAGAGGATCACGGCCTAGACACCCGCCACGAGAGGAGTTTGCCTATCTACCAGACGACCAAATACCCTGGTACAGGAACATACGGATGTGCCCACCTACCTGCCCAGCAGCCCGCCCTGGATGGATCAACTCGACTAAACCTACACATCGTTAGAGATGCCATGACGACCTAGCCAACGGTCAGCACACCTGTGCACACATGCACACGGACACTCCCACACCAATCCACACGAAGAACATACTCAGTGCTATGACATAGGCGACAGACATACCCACGGACGTGCATCTTTATTATTTTCCACATAGGCTCTCAAAATGCAGAAACGCAAGACGCATAATGAACTTATCTAAAAAGGCTTGCTCACGCCTCTTCTAAGAACCATGTACCATAATGAAGAAATATAACGGAGACACGATACTGAGGATAAAGCAATATGATACCGTAACCTAAAGAGCTCTGCATCAAACGGTTCCACCTATGCACCAGGCCCAAGTAGGCCGCAAGCAAAAGTTTCCATGAACATTGAATGAGCGAGAGCTCGGTTGCTGACCCTGCAGAATGAGCCCGGCGAAAGCACACCGCCAAGGGCACGATGTTGCAATCTCGCACGCTGCAAGCCGACGCCAAGGTCGCACCTGCAAGATAAACCAGGCACACAGTGGAAAAAACAATATTAATTGTGCTGAATTCGGCCTCAAACACGGTCCCACCTCACGTGGCAAAGCCAAACCTGACAGGATGCCAAGCCCAGGAGGAAGGAGACGCCTGAATCCCACGTTTCAAGACACAGGCAGATACAATTAAAAGACTCATTGGACATCTGCAGCAGTGGGAGTAGTCGACCTCCCAACATATGAATAAATCCTCACATTGTTTACACCTACCCATAGTAAAAACATTGTTGCAAATGACAGGTGCACCGCGAGCTGGGAACAGCGATAGCCCCAGACTGGGAGGCTCGCGAGCGGACCAATCAGAACATGGGGCTCTTATCACTGACGCCATTAACATTGACCAATCCTCAGAGGTCTTCAAGTAACAATTTTCATGTATCAAATTGAAGGGACAGCCCAAGTATATCACCTGACTAACCCTCAACCACTAATAGCGTTCTCTATATGTATGCTATACTAACCCTACCACTCGAGTAACCAATCCAGAGTGGAAATAGGTTTTTAGCTAAACTTTGTAAGATGACGCAAGTAGCGCGTCATACTAAGGTAAAAAGGGCCTGCGAGCCCCACGATTGTGTGTTTGTCAGGACGGACGCGTACGATCCTTGACCCATCCCTGCCATTTTGTCTAATAAACAGCAGAGTCACCTTGCTTCTTGCGTGTGTCTCATACTCTATCTCTTTTGGGATATACGGGAGGAGTTGGGGCCTCCCTGCCCGGAGGTCTACGGACGGCCCGGCCGACCCCGGCAGAATTTCCCCCGACACCTGATCCACACAATGACCAGAGCTGACGGTCCAATTTAATTATAAAGGACTGTAAGTATAACAGGAAGAACAGTAACCCATAGCATATTTGCATTGTATTATCCCTATCTCAACCCATCCCATCTGTAATTCAGAACCCTAGTATTGTTAGAATCCTTCTTGCACTGATTTTCTCTTATCTGTGTTACAAAATCATAACTCCCTAGTGATTTTGATTAACTAAAGTAAATCCGAGAAGAAATGAGGGTATTTTGAGATGGTTGTGATATGAGTGGCATATCATTCAGAATATTGAACTTATAGACAAAAATAAATAACGGTTTCATTCCGCACTACATTGCTAGGCAAGACCGGGTTGTGTGCCTGATTGAAATCCCTTACAGCTTGGGGGGTCGTGCCGCGATTCTGAATTTGGAATACCACCCGTGACAGTCTAACACTAGCCTGCAGGGTACAGACACCTTGTTGGATTGGCATACTGTGCTACACTGTACAATCAACCCTCAAAAAAATTGGGCCTGTTTGCAACACTAAATTAACCCTGAGGTAAATCAGAAGGAAATTGATATTTCTGAAATGGCGATCCTAGTAGAGATTACTATTGCTAGGAACCCTTCCTGCACAAACTGTTTGTCAGGGGTGAGTGGCCAGAACAGGATGAACAGGGATGACTACAGGAAATAAAAAAACAAGTCACTGCAATAGACCTAGACACATGGCAGGACAAGGGTCCATTACACCAAGCACTTAGCGAACTGTACATGGCCCCAAAAATAAAAGAGGAGCAGTGTAAAATTGCAAAAATAGCGGCCTACCTGTACCTTCCCATAGGAATAATACAGGAGAAACATGCAGACAATATAGTTCTGGCAAAGAAGCAAGGAGAAACACTGCAGAAAATCCAACCTAATCTGGGTTCTGCAGTGCAAAGGCTCCAGAAGAGCCAAGAAACAGAAACAGAGGCTAGGCAGTATATCACCAAATTAAACAAAGATCTGGCTCTCTTACAGCAAAAGAATTCAGCACAAGATCTCAAATTACAGACATTGAAAGGTGAGTATCAGAAAAGGGTTGACTCTTTAAAACAGAAGCAGCAGAAGCTGGCACGACAGTTAAATTACAGCAGAGCATGCACAGAACAGATAGTCACATTACAGAACCACATACAATCCTTGAAAGAGGAAAATAATAAATTAATTATTAAAGACATCCACTCTCGAGAGGAATTTGATGAGGAGTGCCAGAAATCTATTGTATTTAAAAAAACAGATGGATGACCTGGCTGAACAGAGGGGCACTCAAAGTCAGGAGAGGGACGCCCTAGGGCAGGAAGTCAGCCAATTAAAAACTAAATTAGAAGAAAGAAAGCTGGCCCTTCAGGAGTTTAGTGAAGGTAAAACTTAATATGAGAAGCTACTAGAGCACACCAGGCGGGTGGAGGAGGCTCTGGAAAAGAACACTCTGACCAATAATGACAAAACTCAGGAGGTGAGTTTCCTGGAACAAAAATTGGCCCAGTATTTCCAATCCAGGCAGGAAGCACAGAGAGACAATGAGGCTCTCTGTGAAAAAAATGATAGGCTCCACAAACAGATAGCCATGCAATGGCAAATTAGTGAGACCAGTAAGGCCTTAATAGAGGAGCAAAAGAGTCAGATTTTAGCATATCACCAGGGAATAGGGGCTGAAAGAGAGGAGGTACGAAGGAATAGAGAAACACCTGAGCATAACGTCAGGACCCCTGACATCAGGGACTTTTACCCCTTCAGTACCATGGACTCTGCCACCTTCATATCCACTGGCTCATATGAACCAAGGGCCACGGGGATGTTAGACTTCAGCAGAATGGGAAACATGGGACTGACAGATCAGCGCCTCCAAGAAATGGATGGGCGGGCATCTCTGTACAGATTCCCAAATGTTAGGGCTAGCCTCTCTGATCAGGAAGACTCCAGTGAGGGGAGAATCAGGGAATTGGATCCTCAAAAATACTGCCTACCAAAGGATCAGTCTGTAAAATTTGGTCAGAAATTCCATGAAACTAGGCCCACAAAGAGTATCTTAAAGACCTCTTCCCAGCTAGGGTAGTGGGGGGATACTCAGCCAATCCTGAGAGCAAGAGAGTCAGAAGACTCTTCTGAGTGCCACAGGTCTCAAGAAACTAGGCCCCCACATTCTGCAAGCCATTCCCAAGCTCACAGAATCAGGGAGAGCCTAGAGGATCAAATAGCCACCTCCTGTAGCAGTGCCTCTGAGTCAGAGGAGGAGTGGACAAGGGTGACTAAGACTAAAAAGGTGAACAAAATTAAGAGAGCCCTACTGAAAGATCCCCTGAAACAAATCACGGCCATTAGGAGTATCATAACTCCCTATCATAAAAATGGCAAGTATTCAGTTTGGGAGCACCTCAAGTTGTACAAGCAAATAATGGATACTTTCAAACCTGAAAGATAGCCAGAGTTGCATTCATTATGTCAAATTGACATTTTCCCCTGAATACTCCAGCTTCTTTGGAGGGCTGGAGGATCAGAACCACTCAAGATGGTCCACCTATAGTGTGGGCATCTTATAACATTTTTCGATACATAGGAACCCCCAAGAGGCCCGCAAGGCGACCTACAACCTGCAGTGTGGGGAAGACCAGGCCCCAAAGGAATTTGTACAAGAATTAAAATGTGCCTTTGCGCAGACCACCAGGAGGGTGCACACAGACAGTAGGGAGTTCATTAATACCTTCTTTCATGCACTCCCTAAATACATGATGACCCAGCTAGTGAGGGATTTCACGAGAAGATATCGCTAGACTGGGTCATTGAACAGGTGACTCGTATTTATGAAGTGCAGAAACCGATAGAGAATAAAAATACAAATAAAAACACCAAACCAGCCAACACCCCTGCTGCTGCTAAGGTGGTGGAGGTGAAGGTTGCCCCCTATTTAGATCTGGAGATGGGGGGGCCTACAAATATTCCTGTGCAAACTAACCAAAGACCCAGAAGGCTCTCGGGCCAATCCCAAACAGGTAGCCAGGGAGTTAATCCCACCAATGGGACCCCTAACTCCCCTGATTATATAAACCCCTATTACAAGGGCAACAGACCCATCCTGGGCTATGCGTGGACTCCCCAAGCCCAAGGGTGGGAGGGATCCAACCAGGTAGCTGCCAACCCAGGAAACTTCCCTCATAACTTTCCCCAGGAGGGCAGTAATTCCCCAAAAGCTGGGTTGAGCTTCTTTCCCCGATACCCGTCAAACTTCAAACCCCAAAACAACCCTTCTTTCTTTCCTCACTTTCCTGAGACCAGACAGCCGAATCCTGGAGAGGGGAGGCCAAGGGTGGAGGGTTACCAGAACTATCCCAACCAAGGGTATTATGGGAGAAGGGACAGTTACCCTTCCCGTGACCCACATAGGATGGACCAGAGAAGCCCATACCAGCCAGAGCGGGTGTCCCAACTGGAGCGCCAGGTCCAGAACTTGTCACAGGATCTGGGTCGCATGTTGAGGGTTCAGCAGAACCCTCAGATGAGCATGGCGACTCAAAACCCCTCAAACCAAGGGTCTTGTACTCCAGAGCAATGACGGGAGAGAACCCTGACAACCCAATGGTTCCCAAGGAGGAGACACAGGGCGACGGGGGGGAGGGTGTAGGCCTTAGAGGAAGCTTCCTTCCCCACTTGTGAACAGCCCCTGGAAACCCAGGAACCGGAACCATAATCTCCTGCCCCCGAACGTCTGCAACCTAACAAACAGAGGGCGGGTAGGAGAAATAAAGGGCCTAAAAAGACCCATTTTGTGGAAGAGGTTAGAGTCTTCCCATTTGAAGGAGAGGGGTCCTCAGATGATTCTGGGGAAAGGAGCTTCTCCTTCAGGGATGGGGGAACTACTCCGAAAGAAAAATGGGTCCCGAGAGATCTTAATCCAGACTGGGTAAATGTGGGGACTGAGTTAAAACAACCAAATCCCTGATATGACAGTAATTGCAGTAGGACAACAAACTGGTGATGGAAAGTCCTCTCCATTTCTGAAAATCAACCTTCCTTGCAGTCTCAAGTGGCATTCCACACTGGAAGGAAATACTCTAAAATTCTATACCAATTCAAAATCAGAAAATCCCACTTCTATAGTCCAAAATGATGAGAAACCAGCTCAAAGCTTGGCTGACATTCAGAAAATTGGAGAACAGTTGTTCATCCCTATTCAGTTAAATGGGGGGAAGGACTCTGTTCTCGCCCGAGTGTGTGTGAACAACGGTAAGAGCTTCATCAGCAAAGCCATGTTCCAAAACCTCCCAAAAAATCCAGCCATTCCCACCTTTAAATTGATAGACAAATGGGAAATGGACCTGGAAACACCCAATTACAAACATCTCCTGCCTAGCAAGTGTATGCTCAAAATGTCATAGGCGACAAGAGCAAAGGCCATAATTGTTGGGTTGTGCGAGATGTCCCTGCTGCATTTTATTTAGGCAGTGACATTCTCAATCGATTTGCCATTAGTTTGGACCTAATAAACTTCAAAGCCTGGCCCCAGTTAGCGAGTAATCCCATTGACTTTGATGATCCAGAGAAAGCATTTCGGTCAGCTCAACTGCTGCCATATGCAGTAGAAGTTCAGATTGTAGAGGAAGTCACCATCCCAGAACGGACCTGACAATTCACACTTGAAGTAAAAATTAAAAGAGGACAGAAACTGCAAAATCCTGACGCATATGTTCACCTCAAGGCCCATTTCCAACAGGAAGGGTTGGGGTTAAACCCAACACCACTAGTCAATACAGAACACGGCACCATTCCAATAGTGGTGGATAACAGCGACCCTAGGAGTATCACTCTGGGCGCAGGCACCATTATTGGAATGGCGGTTGATGACCAACATTTTTCCATAGATTTAGGTAATTATCTGGTAGGAGCAATCCCCAATGACTGTTTTGACAGCGATAGCGACAATGACACAACACCAGACAGGATCTTCACCCGGCATGGGGGGAATTTCCTGGTGTACTCTTCCTGCCCTTATGATAAGGAGGAGGTGACCTGTGACTTCAGGAGGGATGAGGTGATCTTTCAAGTCGACCAGGACTGCCTCCCCCACCTGAAGCCATCAGACCAAGTCAGAACTTTAACCAGGGAATTCTCCACCCAGCTGGAAGAGGCCGCTGAGATAGCCAAACCAGAAGTCTTTCCGGGCTTCAGGCAGATGGTTGAAGAGAGAGTCAACCTAGCTGATGTCTGTGAGACTTTGAAGCAAAAATTGAAACAAGTTTTCTTACAACAACAATTCCCCGTAGACTCTGGCAAGACTCCAGTGTTTGTGAAGCAATATAGCTTGCCTCTCACATCTATGGAGTCCCTTACAGAAATAATTAAGAACCTTGAGACCTGTGGGATTATTCGTCCAGTCCACAGCACCTTCAATAATCCGGTGCTGAGGATTTTGAAACCAAACGGCCAGTGGAGACTCTGTGCTGACCTAAGGGAACTAAACAAATGGGTGCACACTTCCCGATGGCCTTTTCCCTACATTGACCAAGGGCTGGCCCAGATCCAGTCCAGGGGTCAAAGGTATACACGGCCATTGAACTGACCAATGGGTACTGGACTGTACCTGTCAGTAGAGAGGACCAATACAAGCTGGCCTTTACCTTCGGGGGCAGCTGTACACTTGGATCCGGACTCCCTTCGGATACATCAACTCCGGCAATGAATTTAATATCTTCTTGCATAAGGCCATACCCGACTTGAGTCAAAGGGGTAGCCTGGCCTATGTAGATGATGTCCTAATCAAAGGCTCAACTGTGGAGGAACAAATAGCGGAGATCTGTCATGTGTTCTGACACAGTTCAGGGCTGCCGGAGCAAAACTATCTTTCCAAGAGGCACAGTGTTGTAGGAGCTGTGTCAATTTCTTGGGGCATGAGATAACTCTTGTCTTGAGGGTCTCTGTCCCCAGGAAAAGAAAGTAGAAGCATTACAGAAACTAAAAGACCCCACAACTCTGCGGGAGCTACAGAGCCTCCTTACACTGACTAATTACAGCAGAAAGTTCATTGAGGATTACGCAGAGATCACGAGACCCCTGATCCATCTGTTGAAGGGAGGGTCAAGTGGGAGTGGGGTCCAGAACGAGCCAAGGCAGTAAGACAACTCAAAAGAAGCCTCTCACAAGCACCTTGCCTAGCTTACTGTTACAAACTTGATGGTCGTGCAGAGTATGGGCAACCCCTCTGTCCCCAAGTATCACACTGACAACACCAGAAATACTGTCTGTGTGATCTTTGAAGCCACAGGTGGAAGTCCGCAAACCTGGACGTGGGACACAGCCGGAAGAACCCCTTGAGCGCTGCAAGGCAAGGTGCAATTGTGGTTAGAATGCAGGACGAGGTAAAGTATACGGAATGTCAAATACAAGAACACAATGTACCTGTGAGGATATGAAGGTGGTTCCGAAAAAGGCCGACGAGGCGTTGACCTTTAGACGGCTGTTGGGCCAGGCAGTGGGCAAGGTGAACACCTAGTGTAGGACCGTAATCCCAAATTGGTACGTGATTCGTGGAAGAAAACCAAACAGTCCGAGGTCAAAAAACATACGATCCAGGTAGGTAAAGGGTTAAGCAGAGCAGTCCGTTGGGCGAAGCGTAGCAGTCAAAACCGGTAATCCAGAGTACAAGAACAGTTTAAGGGCCAAGCGTAGCAATCCGTGAAGCAAACCGTGGTCAGGCGATGGGTAAGTTCCTTGGAACGAAGAAGTGGGCGACACGTGATCCAGACGAAGAACAGCTGTGAAGCAACGCTTTCTGTTTCCAAGCGTCCTTTATCCATCCGGCAGAAGTCACGTGATGTATGTACGGAACTGAAGCGTTGCGTCGTTGCTAGGAGACAGGGAATCACGGGATCCGCGGCGCGCAGTGACGCGCGGTTCTCCGCAAACGGCGCAAGCCGATGCTATGATGTGGAAACAACCTCCAGTTCAGCTGCCACAGACGTGAAGGGCGGTAAATGCCAGTCCTAACATTCTGTGACCGGGAGTGAGGGGTACGTGTGCCAGATTTTGTATGTCGGGTAGCAGGGTGAATGGGAGTTGTGTGCGGGGAGGGGCGTGACCTAGATCGTGTGGTCGGCGTGACAGAGTCCCCCCTCAAAGGCCCACGACCCCATGGGCAAGCCGGGCAATCCCCATGAAAACGCGCAACAAGCCGCGGAGCCCGGACATCCCGGGAAGAAACCCAAGAGCGGTCCTCGGGACCATACCCCAGCCAGTCCACCAGATATTGGAGGCGACCCCTATGGAAACGGGAACCCAGTATCGCACTGACTTCATATACGTCCGGAGAGGACACAGAGACAGGAGCGGGCGGAGCAAGGACACGAGTAGGAGCAAGGTAGGGCTTGAGGAGGGAAGTGTGGAATACAGGGTGGATTCGCCAAGCAGGAGGAACAGAGAGGCGGAAAGCCACAGGATTCAGGACTCCGGCGACCCTGTAGGGACCCACAAAACGTGGTAACAGCTTCCGACAACCAGGTATCCGTAAGTGTCGAGTCGACAGCCATACCCGGTCGCCCACACGATATTCCGGTGCCACGGTTCTCCTCCGATCCACCTTAGCCTTCATCACCGTCTGGGCTTCACGGAGGTGAACCAGTGTTTGTGCATGAACCCCGGCCAGATCGCGCACACAGGCATTGGCAGCCGGAGTGGCAGAGGAGAAATCAGGGTGCGGCAGGGTACGCGGATGCTGACCATACATAGAGTAGAAAGGGGAGAAACCAGTGGCTGAATGTCGGGAGTTGTTGTAAGCGAATTCAGCGAGATGGAGCAGATTGAACCAGGAGTCTTGGTACTGGAGGGTCAGACAGCGCAGGTATTGTTCCAGGGCCTGATTCACCCTCTCGGTCTGCCCATCGCTTTCTGGGTGATAGGCCGAGGAGAAGTGAGCATCAATACCCAGGAGCTTAGTAAGGGCACGCCAGAAACAGGACGTGAACTGGGTCCCACGATCTGAAATAATGACTTGTGGCAGACCGAAAAGGCAGAATATCGACCTAAAGAACAGGCGGGCCAGGGTTGGAGCTGAGGGGATGCCCGTACAGGGAACAAAACGGGCCATCTTGGTGTAGGAATCAACAATTACCCATATGGTGTCGTAGCCCTGTTTGCGGGGTAGGTCCGTGATGAGATCCATGGAGATGGTGTGCCAAGGCCTGGGGGGAATGGGCAACGGTAGGAGCAATCCCACGGGTCGTCCTCTGCGTGTTTTGCACTGGGCACAGATCGAACAGGTGTTTACGTAGTGTTCTACGTCTTTCCTCATGGATGGCCACCAGCACCAACGTTGTAGCAATTCCAGGGTGCGTTGTTGCCCAGGGTGGCCGTTTATTGCAGCATCATGTGACCAGGCAAGCGCCTGGTTACGTACATCACATGTAGGGAGAAACAATTTGCCTTGGATGAACGGCAACCCCTCTTGGAGGGCTATGTCCCATTCGGTGAGCATATGAGGATGTTTGGAAACCCATTGTCTGATGGCGATGAGCATGGGTGGGGATGGTGTGCACAAACATATTACATGGCCCTTCCCTAACAGCGTGTCCGGAAATAGTGACAGCGATTCCCCACCAGGAGAACGGGAAAGAGCATCAGCCTTGCCGTGGATACGACCCGGTCTGTGTTTAACAACGAAATCGTAGGCAGCAAAGAACAAATGCCAGCGCACTTGTCTGCTGTTAGTACATTTTAGGGAGGCCAGGTCTTGCAGGTTTTTGTGGTCTGTGTAAACCACTGTCTGATATCTTGCCCCCATAAGATGGTGTCGCCATGTTTGGAGGGCATCTTTAATAGCCAACAGCTCTTTCTCGGTCACAGTGTAGTGTGTCTCGGCAGCCGAGAACTTCCGAGAGTGAAAGGCTACTGGATGTAAGCTACCCGTGGTTGGACAAGGCTGAGATAACACCGCCCCTAAAGCAAACGAGGAGGCATCCGCTTCCAGAACATAGGGAAGACCAGGGTCAGGGTGTTGCAGGACAGGAGCAGAAACGAATCTGGACTTGAGCGTCTCGAAGGCTTCCTGATGTACGGGGGTCCAGGTGAACGGGACGAGAGGACTGGTCAGAGCGGTCAAAGACGAAACAATAGAAGAGAAGCCGGCGATGAATCTCCGGTAAAAATTAGCGAAGCCGAGAAAGGATTGGAGCTGTTTGACGTTAGCGGGAGTCGGCCACCCCGTGACAGCCCGTACCTTGGTCTGATTCATGGATAACCCTCCGGGGGAGATGTGAAAGCCTAAGAACTCCACCTCCTTTGTATGGAACAGACATTTCTCGGGCTTGGCGAACAAGGCGTTCGCCTTGAGGCGAGAGAGGACCTCCCTAACATGACCGACGTGTTCCTCCAAAGAGGATGAGTATATCAATATATCGTCCAGATATACCACCACGAACGTATCCAAGATACTAGAAAATACGTCGTTGATAAATCGTTGGAACGTTGCGGGGGCGTTACAAAGCCCGAAGGGCATCACAGTATATTCAAATAACCCCTGTCGGGAACAGAATGCCGTCTTCCATTCATCTCCACGCCTCATCCGGACTAGGTTGTATGCCCCCCTTAGGTCCAGCTTGGTGAATATGGATGCCTTGGTCAATCTGTCCAACAGCGTGGAGATGAGTGGGAGGGGATACCTGTTTTTCACTGTGACGGAATTCAACCTCCTGTAGTCCACACAAGGGCGAAGATCGCCCTCTTTTTTCGGTACAAAAAATATCGGGCTAGCAGCAGGGGAACAGGAGGGACGGATGTGACCTAATTGTAATGCCCGCTGGATGTACTCCTTGAGAGCTCGTTCCTCTGACTGGGTTAACGAATAGATCCTACCCCTGGGAATGGGAGCATCTGGGACCAGATCTATCGGACAATCGTATGGTCTGTGTGGGGGTAACCCTTCTGCAGTAGCTTTGTCAAACACCATATGAAAATCGTGATAGTCAGCGGGTATGTTTGACATGACGGCCCCCACGGTATGCGTGGGCACAGGGTCGGAGGCTACGTCATCAATGCGGGTGGAAGCCATGGCACTAAGAATGGTAGCAGGAGTGGAGACCGAATCCCTTTCTGTGAGACAAAAGTGTTGGCATACTTCTGACTCAAATGTGACTTGTCCCGTCCCCCAGTTTATCAAGGGGTTGTGCTGTCGTAACCAGGGTATCCCTAAGATGACGCCAAACTGTGGTGTAGTGATAAGGTCAAACGACATGGTTTCCCTATGGGTACTCTGTATCATTACTTCCAGAGGAGCAGTCTGGAACTCGATTGGGCCGGAGGATAGGGAAGTGCCATCAACCGCGTGTACGGGTTCTGGGTGTTCTTTTCTAACCAAGGGCAGATTGAGTTGATGTGCCAAGGCAATGTCGATAAAACAACCAGTGGCCCCGGAATCAATCACTATCTGTACGATGTGTGCGATCTCTCTAGTGGGTTTCAGAAGGGCTTTTACTACCACCGGTCTGATGGGACCGAAGGCGGGTTCAGCGGGGGTCATGGACAGGCTCGCCGGTGCCCCCTGTATCATGGGCGAGCCTTCTGAAAACCCGGGGTCTTGTTCTTGGGGCGTCGGGGGCATTCCCTTACATAGTGCCCGTTCAACCCGCAATAGAAACAGGCGTTCTCAGCCCTCCGACGTTCACGTTCGGATGATGTTAATGGACTTCGGATGCCCCCTATCTGCATAGGTTCAGAAGCGATGTTAGAAGCGCTCGGGCTTGCTTGGCTAGTGAAAGAGGTTTCTGCCCTCCGCTCGGATCGCCTTGCGTCAACCTGTAAGGCAAGATCCACTAGATCCGTGAAGGCCGCAGGAAGGGCAGGAATCACCGAGAGTGCATCCTTCATGGTGTTACATAGCCCACGATAAAACACGATAGCCTTTTTCTCCTCCGGCCAGGAGGTCTCGGCGGCCAGCTGGTTGTACCGTGTGATGTACTCTATTAGTGTTTGTTTCCCTTGTGTCAAATCCAAGAGTTCCAGGTCCCTTGAGTGGGCCTTATAACGAGTGTCGAAGACTTTGGCCATTTCGGCTATGAGAAGATCAAAATCGTACAAGGCGGGATGATCGTTCTCCAACATTGGATTAGCCCAGGTGGCTGCCACCCCGGACAGATGTGACAGAAGAAATGCGGCCTTGGTGACTGAATCGGGGAAAGCCAAAGGTCTGCACAAGAAGTGCAGCTTACATTGATTAATAAACGTACGGTACTTCCGGGGGTCCCCCTGGTAGCGTTCTGGAGCGGCAAGGGGAACGGGTGTCGGGAATAACACGGGAGTGGGAGTTGGGGCCTGAGCAGGTGCTAGTCGGTCTGGAGACGTTGGGTCCCCAAACTCGGCGTCTGCGGGTAAAGGGTGTTGGGTGCTTTGTAAGGCGTCTAGGCGATGATGTATGGCTGCTGTGGCGGCGGCCATGTCGGTCCTTAGGGCCGCCACTGCCTGCATCAAGGCGGTCACAGGATCCCCGGTGGAGGGATTCATACTCTGGACGACCAAAAGGGCTTCACAGTCTGTTACAAACTTGATGGTCGTGCAGAGTATGGGCAACCCCTCTGTCCCCAAGTATCACACTGACAACACCAGAAATACTGTCTGTGTGATCTTTGAAGCCACAGGTGGAAGTCGGCAAACCTGGACGTGGGACACAGCCGGAAGAACCCCTTGAGCGCTGCAAGGCAAGGTGCAATTGTGGTTAGAATGCAGGACGAGGTAAAGTATACGGAATGTCAAATACAAGAACACAATGTACCTGTGAGGATATGAAGGTGGTTCCGAAAAAGGCCGACGAGGCGTTGACCTTTAGACGGCTGTTGGGCCAGGCAGTGGGCAAGGTGAACACCTAGTGTAGGACCGTAATCCCAAATTGGTACGTGATTCGTGGAAGAAAACCAAACAGTCCGAGGTCAAAAAACATACGATCCAGGTAGGTAAAGGGTTAAGCAGAGCAGTCCGTTGGGCGAAGCGTAGCAGTCAAAACCGGTAATCCAGAGTACAAGAACAGTTTAAGGGCCAAGCGTAGCAATCCGTGAAGCAAACCGTGGTCAGGCGATGGGTAAGTTCCTTGGAACGAAGAAGTGGGCGACACGTGATCCAGACGAAGAACAGCTGTGAAGCAACGCTTTCTGTTTCCAAGCGTCCTTTATCCATCCGGCAGAAGTCACGTGATGTATGTACGGAACTGAAGCGTTGCGTCGTTGCTAGGAGACAGGGAATCACGGGATCCGCGGCGCGCAGTGACGCGCGGTTCTCCGCAAACGGCGCAAGCCGATGCGATGATGTGGAAACAACCTCCAGTTCAGCTGCCACAGACGTGAAGGGCGGTAAATGCCAGTCCTAACATTCTGTGACCGGGAGTGAGGGGTACGTGTGCCAGATTTTGTATGTCGGGTAGCAGGGTGAATGGGAGTTGTGTGCGGGGAGGGGCGTGACCTAGATCGTGTGGTCGGCGTGACACTTACCCTGTCAAAAACAAGGAGTTCTTCTTGGAGACAGGGTTCTCAAATACATGCTTGACTGCAGTAATACTAAAGGCATGAAAAGATCAAGAAAGTAATCTCCTATGTGAGTAAGACTTTATCTTCTGTGGAGGAAAAATTCAACGATTGTGAGAAGGCCCTCCTGGAAACGGTGTGGGCATTGAAGAATTACCGCCCGTTCATCTAGGGGGAACACATCATAGTGGAGACTCCAAACCAGCCTCTGCAATATCTTCAAAGTGACAGAACCTGGGCCAGAAATGTGAGTAATTCCTGAATTACTTCCTGGATTCTGTCAATGCAAGGCTTTCCTGTGGAGGTCAGATATGGCCAAAACAAGAAGAGTTCCCTCGCGCAAGGTCTGGCTGACTTGCATGATTGTGCCAGAGAAAACTGTCTTGAGGACGAAAGTCTTAAAATCAAGCACAACATGGAGGCGTACCTTAATTCCCCACACAAGGTCTATGCAGAAGACAAGTGTGAGGAAATGCCCACTGTCTATGTGCATGGGTGCTCCTACCATGTTGACAACAACGGGTAAAAGGAACTTTTGGCCAGCGTTGGGAATGCATGGGTGAATGATGCCCCGAACCTTCCGCAGGGTACAAAATCGGTCCCCGTAGTAGTCAAGTGGCAGAGCTGATGGCTGTGCATCAAGCCATCCTCACTACTGTCCAACACCAACTCCACAAACTGGTCATAATCACTGATTCAGATTATGTACAGAATGGGTTCGTGGAGCGCCTGGTTAATTGGAAAACCAGAGGCATGCTATGTGCTAGCAATAAACCAATAAAACATGGAAAACTAATACAGAAGATTGATGATCTGGTCACCTCTAGAGGGATGACCATCTATTGGAAAAAGATCAAGGGTCATTCTAAAGTAGAGGGACCAGACAAAACTGGAAATGACCTAGCTGATCAGCTGGCCAAAACTAGAGCCATCCAAAGGGATCTACTTGAGATCGAGTCCCTGTTGGGAGAAATGCAGGTCACTGCTACCACCAGGTCCCAGACAAATGCTCACAATGAACTCTCAACTGCCCAGTGGAGTAAGGAGACCCCAGATGCTGATTTGATTCCGGCTCAAAAAGAGGATCCAAAAATTGGTAAGTTTTATCAACACATTGAGGAGCCTGAGAACTTTCCCCTGATGGATACCAATTGCATTAGGAAAGAGGACCTCAGAGTGTTAATGAAATGTCCAAAAATGTTCTGAATCAAAGACGGTTTGTTGGTGAGGAGATCCATATCTTGCCATGACCGGTGGGTGGTCCCTACCTCATTCCGAAGCCTGATGCTAAGTCACGCCCATGATGCGGCCACAGCCGGTCATCAGGGGTTTCATACGACATTAGAAATCTTATGAGAGGTTGCATACTGGCCACACATGAGGCAGGACCTTCACCAATACTTGAAGGGGTGTCTTGTGTGTGCATAATTTCAGCCATCATCACTCACACCACCGTGCTCCCCTCCAATAGAGGGGGATGACACTGCCTTGGTCAGATTTGCAAGTCAATTTTATCGTGCCCGTGATTCGCTCCTCTAGGGGGAACAAGTACATGTTAACCGTAACATGCTTGTTTACTAAATGGGTGGAATGTCTCCCGGTCCCAAATTGCAAGGCAGAAACAGCAGCTGCCCTGATGATCAATCAAATCTTTTTGCGTTTTGGACTACCCCAAAGGACTGAGTCAAACCGAGGTAGTCACTTCACTAGAAAAGTGAAAGACAAAGATGTGGGAGATACTTGGGGTAAAAAAGAAATTACACATTGCATACCGGCTGTCCTATAGTGGTGGAGTTGAGAGGTACAATAAAACCATTGTGAGCATATTAAAAAAGATTGTGGCAGACTCTGGGCCAAGTTGGGACATTCGATTACCCCTTGTCCTGATGGCCATCAGATCTTCCCCTTCTTCTTCAACAAAAATGTCTCCATTTGAGCTGATGACTGGACGTAGGATGGTGCTACCCCAGCATCTGCTCTACAGAACCCAAGAGCATACCTTGATAAATGCCTCCACAACTCATGAGTATGTTGAGAATCTGAGAAAACACCTTCAACATGCTTTTGCGTATGATCAGCGGAATCGAGAGAGATCTGCAGACAGTATGAAGACCCACTATGACCTTAAGACAACTAAAAAGGAATATCAAGTAGGAGACGAGGTCTACTTGTACAATTTCCAAAGGAACCAAGCCAAAGAGCGCAAATTCCTCCCAAAATGGCGAGGTCCTTTTGAAATTGTGGACAGAATCTCACAGAATCTCACCAGTCGCCTACAGAATCTGCATCCCTAAGGGCAGTTTGACAGAGGGGGAAGAAAAGTGGGTCCACATAAACCAGCTAAAGAGTTGCCATCCCAGGCATACTTTGTGGCAAATAGAGGAGCCGACCAGAAACCCAGAAGAGGAAAATCCAGAGACATAAAAAGAATTATTAAATGTTCATTGAGTACATACAAGGAAAGACGGTTAAGACCATTATTAAATATAGGCGGGGAATATTGTAAATTGTATTCAGTGCATGCATCTGCACCACTACGCCCCTCAGGGAACAGTAGTGGGGAAATTTCCATAACCGGGCTATGTTCTGTTTTCTAGCACTGCAACTAAAAACTACCTAATCATCAAGGAGGATTCCTTGGGGACCAGAAAAAAAAGAACCAAGAACCTGGAGTGTCGCTCCAAACTTCCAACCAGAACCAGCAAGGAGACTGTGTCACATCCATCGCTGATGGGAGAAACAACTGGATTTCTTCACATGGACTGAAAGAAAAATAATCCCACTTGCCCAACTCCCCCACGACTCGACATCAGTCGGGGAGGATCTGAGGAATATTTTTATCCACACCAAAGTGACACACTGCACCTCTTTGCCAATGGGGAAAGAAAACTGCCAAAAATGGAGCCCATAACCACCATTCGCACTAAATCTACAAAATTGCGCATGGTGCATAAACCACAAAAGAGCTGCACACCCTGACACACACAAAGGCAAAGTTGGTGTAAAGACAGGAATCACTGCTGTCACCTGTCATCTATCATCTGTCACCTGTCACTTGAAGCAAAAACAAAGAGGAGATGGCTGGAAGGTTTAGAATGAATCTTAACCACTGGCATTGCTCTAGGCAACCCTCCAGACCATCGTTCTTCACCTGCCAAGCCATTACAGAAGGGGAAAGACCATATGCAAATCAGGCTTGGTCCCACCCCAAAAGGAGCAGTCCAGCCCAAACTGTTAGGTCACATCCCTTCTGCACGAGACCACAAGCATCGCCAAACATGTTTCGCCCTTGTTGGGTGTCATCAGTGAGGAGTAACTTGGGTCTCTAGGCCCAGAAGGCACGAAACCCACGTCTGGGTATACCCGTCCCACTCGGGGTGACAAAGCAAAAACAAAGAGGTGATGGCTGGAAGGTGGTTAAGATTCATTCTAAACCTTCCAGCCATCACCTCTTTGTTTTTACTTTGTCACCCAGAGTGGGATGGGTATGCTCAGACGTGAGTCCCGTGCCTGCTGGGCCTAGAGACCCAAGCTACTCCTCACTGATGAGCCCCAACAAGGGCAAAACATGTTTGCGGAAGCTTGTGGTCTCATGCAGAAGGGATGTGGCGTAGCAGTTCGGGCTGGACTGCTCCTTTTGGGGTGGGGCCAAGCCTGATTTGCATATGGTCTTTCCCCTTCTGTAATGGCTTGGCAGGCGAAGAACAGTGGTCTGGAGGGTTGCCCAGAGCAATGCCAGTGGTTAAGATTCATTCTAAACCTTCCAGCCTTCACCTCTTTGGTTTTGCTTTGTCACCCCAGTGGGAATTAGTATGCCCAGACGTGAGTCCCGTGCCTGCTGGGCCTAGAGACCCAAGCTACTCCTCACTGATGAGCCCCAACAAGGGCAAAACATGTTTGGCGATGCTTGTGGTCGCGTTCAAAAGGGATGTGGCCTAGCAGTTCAGGCTGGACTGCCCCTTTTGGGGTGTGGCCAAGCCTGATTTGCATATGGACTTTCCCCTTCTGTAATGGCTTGGCAGGTGAAGAACGGTGGTCTGGGCGGTTGCCCAGAGCAATGCCAGTGGTTAAGATTCATTCTAAACCTTCCAGCCTTCACCTCTTTGGTTTTGCTTTGTCACCCCAGTGGGAATTAGTATGCCCAGACGTGGGTCCTGTTCCTGCTGGGCCTAGAGACCCAAGCTACTCCTCCCTGATGAACCCCAACAAGGGCGAAACATATTTGGGGATGCTTGTGGTCTCGTGCAGAAGGGATGTGGCCTAGCAGTTCGGGCTGGACTGCCCCTTTTGGGGTGGGGCCAAGCCTGATATGCATATGATCTTTCCCCTTCTGTAATGGCTTGGCAGGCGAAGAACGGTGGTCTGGAGGGTTGCCCAGAGCAATGCCAGTGGTTAAGATTAATTCTAAACCTTCCAGCCATCACCTTGTTTTTGCTTTTCACCCCGAGAGGGAAGGGTATGCCCAGACGTGGGTCCCGTGCCTGCTGGGCCTAGAGACCCAAGCTACTCCTCACTGATGAGCCCCAACAAGGGCGAAACATGTTTGGCGATGCTTGTGGTCTCGTTCAGAACGGATGTGGCCTAGCAGTTCGGGCTGGACTGCCCCTTTTGGGGTGGGGCCAAGCCTGATATGCATATGATCTTTCCCCTTCTGTAATGGCTTGGCAGGCGAAGAACGGTGGTCTGGAGGGTTGCCCAGAGCAATGCCAGTGGTTAAGATTCATTCTAAACCTTCCAGCCATCACTTTGTTTTTGCTTTGTCACCCCGAGAGGGAAGGGTATGCCCAGATGTGGGTCCCGTGCCTTCTGGGCCTAGAGTCCAAAGCTACTCCTCACTGATGAGCCCCAACAAGGGCGAAACATGTTTGGCGATGCTTGTGGTCTCGTTCAGAAGGGATGTGGCCTAGCAGTTCAGGCTGGACTGCCCCTCTTGGGGTGGGGTAAGCCTGATTTGCATATGGTCTTTCCCCTTCTGTAATGGCTTGGCAGGCGAAGAACGGTGGTCTGGAGGGTTGCCCAGAGCAATGCCAGTGGTTAACAATCATTCTAAACCTTCCAGCCATCACCTCTTTGTTTTTGCTTTGTCACCCCGAGTGGGACGGGTATGCCCAGACGTGGGTCCCGTGCCTGCTGGGCCTAGAGACCCAAGCTGCTCCTCACTGATGAGCCCCAACAAGGGTGAAAAATGTTTGGAGATGCTTGGAGTCTCGTGCAGAAGGGATGTGTCCTAGCAGTTCGGGCTGGACTGTCCCTTTTGGGGTGGGGCCAAGCCTGATTTGCATATGGTCTTTCCCCTTCTGTAATGGCTTGGCAGGTGAAGAACGGTGGTCTGGGCAGTTGCCCAGAGCAATGCCAGTGGTTAAGATTAATTCTAAACCTTCCAGCCTTCACCTCTTTGGTTTTGCTTTGTCACCCCAGTGGGAATTGGTATGCCCAGACGTGGGTCCTGTTCCTGCTGGGCCTAGAGACCCAAGCTACTCCTCCCTGATGAACCCCAACAAGGGCGAAACATGCTTGGGGATGCTTGTGGTCTCGTGCAGAAGGGATGTGGCCTAGCAGTTCGGGCTGGACTGCCCCTTTTGGGGTGGGGCCAAGCCTGATATGCATATGATCTTTCCCCTTCTGTAATGGCTTGGCAGGCGAAGAACGGTGGTCTGGAGGGTTGCCCAGAGCAATGCCAGTGGTTAAGATTAATTCTAAACCTTCCAGCCATCACCTTGTTTTTGCTTTTCACCCCGAGAGGGACGCGTATGCCCAGACGTGGGTCCCGTGCCTGCTGGGCCTAGAGTCCGAAGCTACTCCTCACTGATGAGCCCCAACAAGGGCGAAACATGTTTGGCGATGCTTGTGGTCTCGTTCAGAAGGGATGTGGCCTAGCAGTTCAGGCTGGACTGCCCCTCTTGGGGTGGGGTAAGCCTGATTTGCATATGGTCTTTCCCCTTCTGTAATGGCTTGGCAGGCGAAGACCGGTGGTCTGGAGGGTTGCCCAGAGCAATGCCAGTGGTTAAGAATCATTCTAAACCTTCCAGCCATCACCTCTTTGTTTTTGCTTTGTCACCCCGAGTGGGACGGGTATGCCCAGACGTGGGTCCCATGCCTGCTGGGCCTAGAGACCCAAGCTGCTCCTCACTGATGAGCCCCAACAAGGGCGAAACATGTTTGGGGATGCTTGGGGTCTTGTGCAGAAGGGATGTGGCCTAGCAGTTTGGGCTGGACTGCCCCTTTTGGGGTGGGGCCAAGCCTGATTTGCATATGGTCTTTCCCCTTCTGTAATGGCTTGGCAGGTGAAGAACGGTGGTCTGGGCGGTTGCCCAGAGCAATGCCATTGGTTAAGATTCATTCTAAACCTTCCAGCCTTCACCTCTTTGGTTTTGCTTTGTCACCCCAGTGGGAATTGGTATGCCCAGACGTGGGTCCTGTTCCTGCTGGGCCTAGAGACCCAAGCTACTCCTCACTGATGAGCCCCAACAAGGGCTAAACAAATATAGGGATGATTGGGGTCTTGTGCAGAAGGGATGTGGCCTAGCAGTTCGGGCTGGACTGCCCCTTTTGGGGTGGGGCCAAGCCTGATTTGCATATGGTCTTTCCCCTTCTGTAATGGCTTGGCAGGCTAAGAACGGTGGTCTGGAGGGTTGCCCAGAGCAATGCCAGTGGTTAAGATTCATTCTAAACCTTCCAGCCATCACCTCTTTGTTTTTGCTTTGTCACCCCGAGTGGGACGGGTATGCCCAGATGTGGGTCCCGTGCCGGCTGGGCCTAGAGACCCACTCCTCACTAATGAGCCCCAACAGGGCGAAACATGTTTGGGGATGCTTGTGGTCTCGTGCAGAAGGGATGTGGCCTAGCAGTTCGGGCTGGACTGCCCCTTTTGGGGTGTGGCCAAGCCTGATTTGCATATGGTCTTTCCCCTTCTGTAATGGCTTGGCAGGGGAAGAAGGGTGGTCTGGAGGGTTGCAATGCCAGTGTTTAAGATTCATTCTAAACCTTCCAGCCATCACTTCTTTGTTTTTACCTGTCACTTGAATCAATGCCACACAAGTGGGCTAAAATCCGAAAATGCCCTTAAATACAGCTTCCTAATCAATGGCAACCTTCAAAGTGCTGCTTTGGCGCTAAATTCTGTCATCTTTCCAGTGAAGTATTAGAAGGAAAAGTGTGCTGAAAGCAAAGATTCTCCACGCAGTCAGAGGAATCCAGGCCTCACTGACTGACAGCTGCATCAGAAAATTAGCTGTCAAACCCAGTTTAAAAGTGTTTCTGTTTCCTGATCAAATGGCAAAATTCAACTATTAAAAGCATGTTTGTGAAGGGCTAATTCTTTTAAAATGTCCAAATCACTTATAAACTGTGCTTGTATTTTATATGTGAACTGAAAAGACTTTAATGTATAGGAACCCAGTCTGGAGCGAATCAACTATTTAAATCTGATCTGACAGCCCAGCCTGGGAAGATTCACATTTCAGCTTAACACTCAGTTGCTACGGGAAGGCTTAAGTGATGTTAATGGTTCCCTCATAATGAGAACAAAGAAAGACTGACACATTTGTCTCCTGGCTGACCCAAGTACAAAGGAAGGCTTGGACATGCAGACTCCTAAAGGAGGGGCAGGATGTGGAGGAGGTTTCTCAGTGAACTTCAAAGGACTGGCCATTTGCTCACTTGGGAAGTAAGAAAAAAACCTGGCCTGGTTTATGAATGGAAATTACTTGTTTTTGCCTCAGAACTTTATGACATTTAACATGACAGCCAAAATAAGTAGACAAGTGAAAAATAAAAAAACTTATAAATCTGTAGTCGTGCTAGACAGTTGAAGATTTGGAGTTCTTACTACATAGGGAACCAAAGTTATGAAAAATGTCTTATTGTAGCGGAACGATCAATGTTGCAAACCAAAAATTGTATGTACATGATCCACTGATCAGTGGCCAGAGAGGTACCGAATTAGAAATGATTAATCCAAACCATTATGGGTAAAATTGTTAAAAATCCATAGAATGAGAAAAACAGCTCGCACAAGGATGGGGATTGAATGTGGATGTAGACAATCAAATATGAAATATATGTGTCCAATTTTATTAGGGAACATAATGTTAGAAGTGTAGATGTGTGCAAGAGATATGTTTTGGCAAAAATCAAGGTGGGAGTTCCTAAATCCTGTCATAATGATGACAGCTCTGTTAAGACTGCCAACCAGGACAAAGCACATTTCTGTAGCCACTCACGTACATGGGGGGGTGTTTTTGAAGTTCTGCCCACGCCATAAACTTTGTAATGTATAAATATATGAGTTTCACTACACATAGACAAACTGCTTCCAGAACACACTGCTTCCAGAACCCATCCAGATGTCCGTGCAGCACCTTATTCCAGAACTCTTCATCTTGTAGCTGACTCCAGAACTCTTTGGAGATCCAGATTTCTTTGCAGAATCCAGACTTTACCATTGCAGAACTCTTGCTAGCTTGACCCAATTGCAAACCTCCAGAACTTAAAAGAATAATTCTGATTCAGCTTGGCTTGCTACCATTAAGGCTTGCCCACTGAAACTTGCATCCTGCCATCTACCGTGTCCAGTAACCAGAAGGGCCCTTCCTAATCCAGCCTGAGGCGCAGTCCAAAATTGACCAGAACCACGCCACTGATCCAAATCCCTCCACAGGTGCCCTGCTGCCGGTAGATTTGATCCACCAAATGACCAGAGCTGACGGTCCAATTTAATTATAAAGGACGTAAGTATAACAGGAAGAACAGTAACCCATAGCATATTTGCATTGTATTATCCCTATCTCAACCCATCCCATCCCATCTGTAATTCAGAACCATAGCATTGTTAGAATCCTTCTTGCGCTGATGTTCTCTTATCTGCGTTACAAAACCATAATTCCCTAGTGATTTTGAATAACTAAAGTAAATCCCAAAAGAAATTGAGGACCCATCACGTGAATGGTTGAGCTGGCCACGTAGCCGTGAAAATTCATGTGTGGTCTCTTCTTTTTCATAGTCCTTAAAATAGTATAAGAAAACCTATCTGTCATTTTTAAAATCGAATTGCTGTTTTCATTTTCGCGCCTATTTTGCAAAAACGCCTCTCACTAAATCCTCTATAACTTCTTCAGTTTAAAGATAGAAATGAAATTTCAACTCTCACTGATACCTAAGACCCTTAGCTACATCCACAACTAAAACCGGAATAGTACTATTTGACCCATTTTTCTCCAATATCGCATAGTAAAAGTTTGCCGCGAATTTGAAATTAACACAAACCTAAATGTGTCTTTTGCCCATTTCAAAGTGCTTCTTCGATCCCATCCTGATCTGAAGTGTGTATTGCTGTTATATAATAGCTCATGTGTGTTAGGACCTGTTAGGTTTGCTTCCCTTAGAATTTGTCTCCATTTAAGCATTTTTGCACCTTTTGCATTATTTTGCAAAGCCATTCTTACCTGTCAGTTTAAAAGTGTCATTTGCCCAAAATGGTTTTTCTCTCTTGTTTGTGGAGGGACGATTGCCTATAAACCCTAGAACCTGTCTTTCATTCCTGAATACCTGCTGGTTACTCACATTGGTGTAGGATTGCCCATTTGTATTTAAACAAAACTTTGCAGGGGGAATCTTAACCTAAACACTATCTGTGCACAATACAAACTGTTCTTTTTCCGCTGTTTTCTATTTTTCATCATTATAAGTGAATTCAATTGCTTTGTTTGTTTCTGAATTGTATTGTCACCCTTTGGGTGATTGCTGCGTTCCTGGTGACCTAGGGGGTATTTAGAGATGGGTGTGATATGAGTGGTATATCATTCAGAATATTGAAGTTATAGACAAAAATAAATAAGGGTTTCATTACGCACTACATTGCTAGGCGAGACCTGGTTGTGTGCCTGATCGAAATCCCTTACAGCTGTAGAAAAAGATACACACCAGGTTTCCATTTCATCCATGTCACAGGATTCCAAATTTAAACCGACCGATACTTTTCACAGCCAGCGTGAAGCCCTTTCAATGTTACCCTCAGTCCACTTAACCCGATATCCATGATGATTAACTTCCATAACCCCGAGGAAAGTATTTATATTGACTGAGGCAATCATTGTCAAACTTAATACTTTAGCCGCATGATCGCTCCAGTCATTTTTTTGGACACTCATATCAACAACATTAAATAATGACTCAGAGTTAACAATAAAATAATTGAGAGTGGCTGCTCTATTTCCCATATATCATGTATATGCTCCTGGGGAAATCCTGTGAGCTCGCCCATTGAGTATTTCCAAATCCCAACTTTCAAAAAACGGAATCCTCTCTACACCCTCAGAGTTAGGGCTACTCTGCATCATGACACTTCTACGAGACAAAACTCCATCTATCCTCAATTCTTCCCCACCAACACAATGGGCCTCATTACGAGGCTGGTGGTAGCCGTGCTTGTAATACAGGCACAGCTGCCACCCGTATTCATGTTTTTCTGGCGCCCAGAAATTGGCAATTACCGGGCCATTACGGCCTTGCCAGACCCGGCATTTGCCCATTCCTTGGTGCCGGAAAAAATTCTTCCCCATTCCCATTGAGCCCTATAGGGCTCAATGGGAATGGGGAGGTCGGATACACGGCACTATTTATAACGGTGCCGGTGCATCCGACATGCTGTGCTCGCGGGTGCCTTTCATTCCGCCAGGTCAGAACTGGAGGAATAAAAGGCACCTAGGAACACAACTCAGAGTTTGCCAGTCCGGATACAACGGTAGCGGCAAGCTTACCGGTACTGTTGTATCCAGACAGGCAAGCTCGTAATGAGGCTCAATGACAATTAAAGTCTCCACCCAAGATGATAATGTCATCCTTGTTATTTCAAGCCCACGGGAAAAAGAGATCATGTAATACATTCTGAATCCGTTCTCTACACTACCCTCCAGGGGGGATGTAAATATTGACAATCAGAACATACTTCCACAGCCAGGACATATCAGCAGAATGAATTCTACAAGATTTGAAATTATGAAGCACGCCGGTGACCAACCCTCCAAATGGTCTGCCCCTGGTATCCTTATTAGCTAATGTTCGGTATATAATATACCCATCGATAGAGATCGTAGACATTAGCCAAGTTTCTTGTAATAAAATAATCAAATTTCATAAGGATAAGGAACCAGCAGCAGATAATAAATAGGCAAAACCTCGAGTGTTCCAAGAAAGTAACGAGATTGCTCATTGTTTTTTAGACATTGCTACCGGCAAGGATTCTGCAAGCCACTTTAACATTGTCTGGATATCAGACAGATGCACACTGTCTTTATTAGGCAGTTAATGAGATGTTATATTTTGCTAATGGCTTAAAGTAGAAATTCCAAAAGATGGTAAGAACAAATCCCCAGTATCAATGTCACATCCAGGACTACCCCACACTTATATAAGTGAGCCCAAACTATGCAGCAGCACCGCAGTCTCCACTAATTTACATTGAATTGCTGTCGCGTTATGGTTAACAGATTACAGCGGTTCAAAAAAACTCAAAATCGTCAAACACAAGGACTCGTAGTTGCGGAATTTGATGGAGTAAAGAAAGAGTAAAGAAAGAAAAGCAGAACGACATAGACATTTATCCTGGTTCAGATTTGTCACCAGGAGGTTAGTATTCGCAGAGTTATTAGTCTTCAACTTCTTGTTATTAATTGTCTTCCCCGGCCGGCCAGCCAGTCTTTTCACAACACCCCGTATGGCCGGGTTGGGTGTGGAATTATGTTCAATCTATCCCTCTCCATTCCAAGACATATGAGACTCTGCACTTATATCCACCAATTTAGCGTGTCCAGACGTGAACACTTTTGGCTTTTTTTCCACCAACCAGCTAGTCAATTTGCTCAACTGTTTCGACTGGTGTTGTTTCCCGCAGGCAGGTTTCCTCTGAGATTTTGTTTATTTCTCTGGAGGTGTTCCAGGGGGTAATCTCATGACTTCCACTGGCTGGAGAGACTGGCAGGTAATTACCCACTGTGGTGGACGCCTCTGCATTCTGGAATAATACACATCAGGAGAATCCAAGGCTATAATCTCTGAGCCTGACCCACCCCCCTATTAATTCCTCAGGGGGTCAGCCTCTATCACTCCCAGTTCCTCAGTTAACGTTACCCCACGCATTTTACCAGACAAGCCCTGATTAACATGAGTTTCCTTTTTTTCCAGTGGTGCTGTCACATTGCTGCCACGGGGCTGCATATTACCATGTATTCTTCCACACAGTTTCTAAAGAATCTTCATTGCAAATGGTATTGAAACCATGAATGATTCTAACTCAGAAGAGTTGCTTCTGTGTAATGTTTAAACAGAAGTACGAAATGGTGATTTTTGTAAAATGTATCCCAATGAAAACTGAGGTGGACACAGAAAAATGTAAAACACATACCTAGGAAGCACTTTAGATAACTTGTGCCCTACTTATGATATTGAGAAGTTTATTATAAATTTAATTTATATATATGTTCAGTGAACCTGTCAGGACACTTTTCTGTTTTGCAGTTTAGCGGTCCCAGTCCTTGACAGAGTAGGGACATACCCTCTAGTGCATTATCCAACTCGGAGAAGGCAGGTCCGCTATCCAATGACTCGTCCGGCTGAATGCTTGAGGTAGTATGCATAATCAAGTTAGGTGAGGCAGACACGCTTTTAGAGTTCTGCTATTCTGAAGCCACCTGCGACACACCATTAACCTCACTGGCATCAGCATGTTTGGTTAAATAGACTGCAACTTTTTACAGTCAGTGATTTCCCGCTGAGCTGATATTACGATTCATAAAGCGTGGTGAAACTGGGAGTAGTGAAGTAATGATACATGCGTGGCGATTGAGTAAGGGTGGACGTGCACTGCTTGCAAGAGAGCAGAGTACATACCCTCTCTTCCTCGCGTTAACGCACTGCCACCACGGGAGACCGGCAGGACTTTTAGACAGTGGAGGAAGTGGAAAAAAGGAACTTGTGGTACTCGGGCTGCATCCAAAATAGTGGGAGTGGGATGGCGGGACAAATGGATGTGGGGTAAGTATTGTTGGAGGCACAGTGCAGGGAGGGGTGGACTAGGAACCAAAAGAGGCCCTGGAAATAATGTTCAAAGTGGCCCCTTATTACACATTTCCAGCAAGACCAGCCCTTTTAGGACAGGCCACCTCCGAGTGCAGGCCAGGTCAGGGTTGAACTTTGGTTTGCAAAGTTCATGTTGCAAAGTTATTGATTCTTTGCAAGGTATTTCAGTTGGAAATGGTCCATCATACATATGAAAGCCTCTGCTGCTGATCACGTGTGTGTGTGTGTGCGTGTGTGCGTGCGTGCGTGCGTGCGTGTATCTATGCCTGGGTGTGACTTGGGAAATTGGAAGTGCTTGAATGTCCGGTTCCAGTTGATTTTATATTTGGCTCGGGAGAAAGCAAAGCGTCCACAACGCTTTTCTTCAGCGTTTGACCGAAAGCTAGGCTCTTTAAAAAGCAAACGAACTAGTGTTAGGGCAGCATACCAAAGATGCATTTTCACCTCCATTTCAGCTTTTAGTTGATGGAACAGGGGACTTGGAGCAGGCACTAGTAACCTGACTGGACCCCAAACAAGAAACGATTCTTTACTGCTGCTATAGTCCATAGAATGAAGAAGATCCCCGCCTATAGCCAAGAAAATGTGCTTTTAGGAATTATATTGAATGCTCTATTATATCTGTAATTTTGTTTCAATTTAGTTTTTTGTGTAAAGGTTTTATTGAACTATATACGCAGAGGGGAAATGGCGTGCTTCATCCTCTGACAAACTGGCCTGCCGCCTGCTCCAAAGGCAATACCGGCTCTCCGTTCTCACTAAGAAGAGAGCCCTTATCCAAGCCCACATCTCTGCGGCATCTAACAATTCGCCGAACTCTTTAAAATCTGCAAGGAGCTGGCCAACCCTGCTGCAGTCTCCACCTCTCCTGTCCCCTCCCAGGCCCTCTGCAAGGCACTGACCTCTCACTTCATTTCAAAAACTCAAGACATCCTGTCCTCACTCTCCTCCTATCACCTCCCCTCCCCTATTCCCTGCTCTCCCTCTGGCCTTTCGGCAGCCACCCCTCCTCCCTCCTTCTCTGCCTTTCCCCTTTTTTCTGCTGACGAGGTTTTGAGACAAGTCTGATCTATGAAAGTGTCGTCAAAACAGGTCCACCCCTGTTCCTCCAAAACTATCAAGGACCACATTGACTCCCTGGCGCCTGCCTTGGCTGACTTCTGCAATCACTCCTTCGCCTCTGGAGTCTTCCCATCTCCCCTCAAGCACTCCCTTGTGCACCCCCTTCTTAAGAAACCCTCCTCCGACCCCTCCTGCCCAGCTAACTATCGCCCAATCTCTATCACTCCCTTCCTGGGCAAGCTCCTGGAGAAACTGGCCATCTCCCAGCTTAATCTCCATGCTCAATCTGTTGGTAGTCTTCATGACCATCAGTCTGGCTTCAGAGCTGCCAGAAGCACGGAAACTGCTCTCCTGAACATCCGTGAGGACCTGCTCTCAAACCTTGACTCTAACACCCCTTGTGTTCTCATCTTGCTCGGCCTCTCTTCTGCCTTTGACACTGTTAACCACACCATCCTGCTCAACCGTCTCAGTGATAACCTGGGTATCACTGGTCTAGCTCTGGCATGGCTGTCCTCCTTCCTCTCCAATCAACCCTCCCAGGTCCAACTGGGTTCCTTCCTCTCTGACATCTTTTTCTCTACCTGTGGTGCCCCCCAGGGATCTAACCTCTCCCCCTGACTGTTCAACCAGTATCTGGCACTTCTTGCTCACGGCATCGCCGCTCTCTGTCCCAACTTTCAGTGCTACGCGGATGATACCCAGCTCATTTTCACGCTACCCTCGGCCTTCTCTTCCACTTCCCTCATCTCTGACTGTCTTTCTGCTATCCAGGAATGTTGTGTCGCCAACGACCTCTGCCTTAATGCCAGTAAGACTGAGATTCTACTTATCGGCACACCCACTCCCTCCTTCCCTGCAGCTCTCTGGCCGGCCTCTCATGGTCCTCTTCCTGCTCCTAATTGCACGGCAAAAGACCTTGGGGTCATCTTCGACTCCACACTCTCCTCTCCGTACATCTCTGACATCTCTAAGAAGTCACACTACCAGCTACACCTCCTCAGAGGTATCCTTCCTTTTCTCTCCTTCCCCCAGACGCTCACTGTCTCCAGAGCTCTGGTTCTCTCTAGGCTGGACTACTGTAACAGCATCTATCTAAATCTTCCTGCCTCTACTCTCTGCCCTTTGCAACTCATCCAGAACAGGACTGCGAGACTTGTCCTTGGCCTCAAGCCCAAGGACCGTATCTCTCCAGGACTGAAATCACTACACTGGCTCCCAGTGGCTGCAAGGATTAAGTTCAAAACCCTCTGCATTGTCCACAAGGCCTTCTGGGGCCTTGGGCCAAAATACCTGCAACACTCTCTTCCTAAATATCTTCCTTCTCGAGCCCTTCGCTCATCCACCTCCAACTACCTCAGAGTCAGCTGCTTCTCCAAGCAACGAGCTGGGGGTAGATCTCTCGCCGCAGCAGGGGCCTCCCTCTGGAACAGCCTTCCTGCCTCCCTGAAACTTGAGGAGAACCATCTCCCGTTCTGGAAGCACCTCAGACCTTCCTCTTTGCCTCCGCTTTCTCTCCCTCTCTCCCCTCCTAAAATCACTGAACCTGCACTGAATCTGCAACTGGGCCACTCACCGATCTCATGTCCTTGCCCAGCCACTCTTCCTTGCACTGCCTACATGCACTACAGGACTGTCTCTGTATCCTACAGCCCCTTCTCCCGGCACTTACCTTTGCACTTGCCACCAGCTGGCCCTATTATTTATCTCGTATTCTATTAACCATGTACCGCACCTCCTTGCACTTGCAACCAGCTGGCCCTATTATTTATCTTGTATTCTACTAACCATGTACTGCACTTCCCCTCTCCCCTTCCCCTGCACTTTTCCCAGTCCCCCTACCCTTGCACTTGCGCGATCTGAATGACACCTGGCCTAGTAGGATCATTGTCTGTCTCCCTTTGTCCCCCAGCCCCCCCCACCACCTCGTCGAGCCTTGAAACACTTGTGTATAGGCGCGTTAGAAATGCCATATCATATCATAATTAAAAATATTTTTTTTTTTTAAAAAAATAGCCAAGAAAATGTACTGATTGACTCTGCTCACGTGATGAGCTTAAGCCCCAGGCTTTGGAAACACAATTACAGGAGATTGCATGGCCCAGAATCAACAGTCGAATGATGAAACGAAAAGCAAACCAGGGCAAAGGAAGATTTATGGCCCACTAAACTGATAGCAGACACGATGGCCGCCTCTCTTTCAACAATAGCTTGGTAGTTGCAGTCACAGTGTGACTGGATTGTTAAACTGGGAGACAAACAGGGGCCGAGGAGCAGCTTACCCCTGGGGTGACCTTCAAAGCTGCGCTTCTGAGCTCTCCTCCATGTGGCTTGTAAACTCGGGTCCGGAAAGCGGCTCGAGGCACCACGCAGAAACATGCCCTGTCACTGCGCTATGGGGAACCTGAACACCAGCTCCAGAGCAGATGCAAAGGCTTGTTTCGCATAGTCTTTGCTCATTGGACGAGTAAATCTCATTTTGAGCAGTCAAAGTAATAGAAGCATAGTGTTCAGAATTCAGTGGGTTTTTTTGTGGTATGAAGAGTTAGTTTCAATTAAGCCTAAATACAACTTAGAAACGCGTGCTATGTTTTTTTTTTGCTCAAACGCGCAAATAAATCTATAACAGGTCATAAAAATCAATAATCCTTTTGTAGTTCGGGGCTCATCACTTGTACAAGCCTGGACACCTGGGCAGGGTTCGTCAAGATCCGCGGGCCTTCGTGGAACCTTTAATCGTCCATGGACACTGGGTGACGTGGGGGAAACGTGTGGCAAGCTGGCCTATCAGATCTCCAGAAGCAGTTCGATTTTCAGGGCAGAGTTTGTCAATACATAAAAGCTCTTTTTTATAAATAATGTAAATTGCATGCAGGGCACCGCCACTATTATCACGCATGTGCTATTGTGTCCCATGCATGCAATTGTGAAGGTCCACAACGCAGTGCACAAGGAAAACACACGGGGCAGCCCCGAAGGAGCTCGAGGCGTCAAGCATAACAGGGCGGAGGGGCCGAGCCCTTCCCCACACCCACGCGCTCCGCCTGCTGCCTCAGTAAGGAGGCACAGGAAAAGGAAGGGGGTGCGATAAAATATGACCCTATATGAAGGGCCTGTTTAGAGAGGTTGGTCTTTTTGCATGTCCGCTCCCCCTGCAGCAGGATCAGTGTCGTCCCTCCCAACCCACCCTAACATGTAAACATTTTTGCAAGTTTTTTAATGATTGTGTTTTTGTCGTAGGTGGTAACTCAGGCAATTGGGCAGTGCCTAAACTAACCCACCTCCTAATGGAGGATAAAGAGGGCCAAGGGAAAATCGCTCCCTGGTAGCCTAGCACGGCGAGGGGCGGCATGGTAAAAAGAGGAGGGGGTCCGCGTGGTCTTGGGCTGGTGGAGAAATGAAAGCATAACGGCACTCCCTCGGCCTTTCAGTCCGTGGCAGGGCCGAAATCATCCCTGGGGAATTGGGGCAGGTTTCTGACAACGCCTGGGCCAGTTTGGAAAAATAAAATAGATTTTTTTTTTCTTCTAGTTTTCTCTTTTTTTCGAAAAAGCCTTTCATCCTTCTTATGTCGATAAATGAGTACCAGCACAGGTTGGGTGATGTTGTATGCATATTTGTTCTATAAAAAGAGCTTAAGTGTAAGTGCTATACAACAACATGTTATCATTTGGCCTTGGACGTCTGCTTGGATTCACAGTCATTTAGTGTACTTAGGACCAATGCTATTTGATGCCACTTCCTGTTTTGTCAAGGGGTGAAAGGTTGTGTTTCATTGCTTCCCAGGATGTCACTTTGGGGTGGGATCAAATGACATCAGTTCTGGTGATGTCATCAGAGGTAAAGGGTCGTGAGGCGAGGGGTGGGCTACTTTTTTGAGGTGAAGAGTGGGCCACTTTTTTTGGGTGACCAGGCCTATTTCTTGTCCCAGTCCGACCCCAAGTCGGGTACCAAGGTAGATACTACAGTGATCTATTCAGTGTACACTGCCATGACAATCTCATGCAGACACGACAACGAGACCCCCCCTAATGATAGGGGAACAGCACATTGGAGATAGTCACTTCTTCAAAATGAGCTGTTAACATAACAGCATTTAACCTGATTTGTACACCTCCTTTTAACGTGACACTCCAAGTAAAATCAGGCTGAAGCAGTTTAAGATATTGACATCAAAGGGATGGGCAGCCGTGGCGAGAGGGTGTGGGGATTTTTGAAGAATGGCCGTGGAGTGGAGAAGCTAATTGAGGAGGGAAACTAGAGAGATAGTGGCAGTGCTTTGGTTCATGGGTGAATGCTTTCCATATCAGGCAGCACTCTGATGTCTGTAGCAAAGCAGCTCAGTCACTTCCTGCTGTGGACATGTGTGCGTCCCCTGCATCTCACTGAACATCGTCCATTAGGGCCCTCGCAGCTTTCATTCTTTCGACGTCTATAAAATGATTATATTTGAGTTGGGCAATAATGGTACCTATCATTGAGAGTTCTAAGAGACAATTAATTTTTGATGTGCGCTATGAAAATGGTTACTAATGCAATACAGTGTGGATGAGCGGCGTGGATTGCAAAGTGTTTTATAGTGTGAGAGGGGTTTTGCATGAGTGTGCACTAAAGTGTGAGTTGTGGTGAAGTGAGGAGGAGTATAGACTATGGTTGGATGCAATGGAGTGTGGAATTTGGCGGGGTGTTTGGGGAGTCAAATTGCAGAGATTCAAGTGCCGCGCGTGGCATGTGGAGTATTGCAGGGTGTGGCACATTGTGTAAGTCAAATGATCTGCCATTTAAGTGTTAGCCTGCACATTTCCTCACTACTGTGTGAAAAGTCCTCCTTGTAGGAAAGCACATGGTTCAATGGGCCCGGGGGAGGTTCCCTGTTAACAGCACAGCCCAGAATTCCTAAAATGGAGTCCTGAAGTGCATCTTCGAAATCTCAGTCATTGACACACCGCTTTCCCTACTGCTGCAGCCTTCAATTCATATTACATTTGAAACATTGATTAATCAGACATCCAGGCATGGGTATTCTGATATGAAGTGTGCAGGGGAAGGGAGAGTACATTCATTGAACCTCATTTGTCATTCAGTATTCCTTGTGATCTTGTGTCAGGGTCATTCTTCCTCCCCGGCACCTTTAAACTTATTGACAATTGTTAACTTCATTTGATTGATGGTTAAACAAGGTGTGCACTAACATTTCTATTTTCCGATGGTTATTCTGATATCCACCTTGGAAAAATTCGGAATCTATGAATATGTTCACCGTAGACTAATTCATTTCGCATTTTCACTAATCTTTGTTTCTGCTCTGTCATGTGTGCAAACTTCATGTTTATAATGACATCGAAAGAAATGTGTAATGGCATAGCTAACAGCATTTACTTTTGAGTAATGAAAATGTGTTTCGTGTTCCACAGTATTGACATAGTATGCCCAATTACTCCCACCATTTGCAGGCTATTTCCATAATATGCCCACATGCAATCAAAAGGTGGCAGGTATTGTAACAATAAGCTCATGTACTCACATCCTACAGCAGGTGTTACAATAATATTCGATTTTTTACCATCATAGTCCCAACCACTCACAGAATTTACAAAGTACTGACATTATATTCACAGGTACGAACTACCAGGAATGGTTAAGTATTTCTTTTATATGTCGGCTATTGCCATCATATACCTAATTATTCACATCATATGCACATCATTGGCAAATATGCCCGCCTGAAGTACTGCCATTATAAGCAGAGCTAATCACAGCATGTTCTAGATATTGGCATCTTAGGTCCAGGTATTCTGACTATTTGCCAGGCACTGCCATCAGCGACAGTCATGTAGTTTGCCTGTGACTAACAACATAAGCTAGCTTTTGACATCATATTCCATAATGCACCATTTACCGGTTATTCCCATCATAGTCAAGCTACAGAAATGCACATTGTGCTCTGACCTTTGCTAGCACCGTCCTTTTCTCTCTTCCATAGAATGTGCCTGACTTCCCTTTGGAATGCCACCCAGAAGCCAAAGCGAAATAGATCTTGCATATGGTTAAAAGTGATGTACATTTTCTCTATACTTCCCAAAAACGTAAATCACACAATCTTGAATTGAAATGTCATGTTTCAAATGTTCCTTTTTAGTACATTGGGTACATGTTGTATGCCCAAAAACCTGTATAGTAGCCTCCTGAGGGTCCTTCCCCAAAGCTCCTCGAAGAGGCGTATTCGACACCAGTCTCTTGGGCGGGCCTTATCATGATTACCATGTTGCTGCAGCTGCATGATGTGCCCTGCGCTGGTGACAGATGCCAGGTTTTCAATCAGATCTTACATTTTACACCTAACATAGAAAAACAAGGGGGTGGCGCTTAGCCAATGGCAACCAAGTGTTCCAGCATCTATTGATGGTGCCCAATAACATTAGTATGCACAGGGCAGTAGCAGTTTCAGCTTTTGCTGCCAGGGTGTTGGGCGGCCCCTCAGGGGTCAGTGACATTGGAAAGGGTTCAAGGTCAGTGGTAGCAGGTGAATACCTTCAGCGCAAGAGCATTATCATCTTCCTCACATGATCACGACCATATCAAGAGAGCGCTAAGTAAAGTTCCCACAATCTGGGGTTGTTCCCGAGAAAAAGCTGAACATAATCTGTTGAAACTGAATTTTACAGCATGGGTTTTGAGAAAAATGGGTTAAAAAGTCACACAATGTAGAGTTGGGGTTCTAGTGTAATTCATGAAAACATCTAAAAGATGCCATTTCGCCAACATCACATAGTCGCATTCGACAACATTTTCATAATGCCTGAAATCGCAACATATGTCAGCATTGCTATTGTAAGTCATGTTTATGCAGCCACACCAACGATATATCTCTGCATTGCCAGTATAAATCATTTCATGACCCTGAACCCAGGATAAATGCCAGCATTCACAGTGTAAAGCACTTTGAGTTTATAGCTACACACTATGCTATTATAGTCACTGTAAATAACTTTAAGGAAGCATTGAACACAATCCAGGTGTGTATGGTCAATGTAAATCACGTGATGAAGCACCAGTCACCATCTACTTCAAAATTCTCTATATAGCAAATTGGATGATGTTGCACAAACACTATAAAACAGCAGTATCTCTCCAGGACTGAAATCTCTGCACTGGCTCCCAGTGGCTGGGAGGATTAAGTTCAAAACCCTCTGCATTGTCCTCAAGGCCTTCTGAGGCCTGGGGCCTAAATACCTTCAACTCTCTCTTCCTAAATATCTTCCTTCCCGAGCCCTTCACTCATCCATCTCCAACTCCCTCAGGGTCAGCCGCTTCTCGAAGCAACGAGTTGGGGGTCGATCTCTCGCCGTGGCAGGGGCCTCCCTGTGGAACAGCCTTCCTGCCTCCCTGAAACTTGAGGAGAACCATCTCCGGTTCTGGAAGCACCTCAAAACCTTCCTCTTTGCTTCTGCTTTCTCTCTCCCTCTCCCCTGATAAATTCTCGACTGAATCTGCACCGAATCTGCAACTGGGCCACTCTCACCGACCTCGGTCCTGGGCCCAGCCACTCTCCTCTTGCACTGCCTCCTTGGCAACCCCTGCACTGAGGGACTGTCTCTGTATCCCTACAGCCCCACCTTTCCCAGCACTTTGTGGGATGTATTTACCCATGCATCCGAGCCCTACCTCAAAACTGTGCAGTACTGACATGAAAACATCATGATGGCCAGAGCTTCCCAGAAAATGCCCAGGGAAGTGCATGAAGAATAGGCGGCCACCCATTTTTGCCGATGTTATGGGCACAGAAGGACACTGCCTAAAACCACCATTGGACTACCCACACAGTAGTCTGAAACCATTGGGAGTGGCAATGCTGATTGCCAAAAGCAAACCCATAACTGTTGGGAATTCATTTTCTTAAATCCCAAAAAGGGGTGCAGTACCAGTACTCACCACTATCCAAAAGCCGGCGTTTTAAAACAACACTAGATTTTACTTTTTGTAAAACTGAATAAATGAACCCAAAACATGCCAAAAAAAGACATTTTAAGAGGTGGATCCAATGTAAAGTTATATTCTGAAGTGACTTGAAGGTTTATAACAAGACTGGCTGAGCTGTGGATTTCAGCAGTTTAAGTAAATGTGGACTGAAAGACACTAAAAAATCTAAGTGTTTAAATTGACTGAGTGACCTACTTCTGAGTGTCACATAGGTTGCAATTGTTTAAATGTCATAGTTTTAAACTTAGAATCAGCATTCTAGCTGCATATGTAAACATTGTCTTGACTTAAACTGGGTAACAAAAAGTGACATTTTATCTGAAACCTGGCTTAAGGAACTGAATTCTGCCCACCAGCCACCCCCATCAGGAGTGAAACTTGAGTCACAGCTGTGTTCCCAGGCCTATCTGCCTTTTGCTGGCCACACTAAGGATATGCCATCTCTCTGATAATTGAATTAAGGGGAGCCCCACAGAATACAGGAGCTCTGAACAAAGCCCTGTCCTGACTCAGGCAAATGTTTTATTGGCGGCAGTCGTAAAAGTAGCTTCCTCCTGAAGCAAAGGGGAGGGGCACTGCCTGTGAGAGCAAGCTGGCTTGGCAGAACTGGAAAAACCAGACATTCAACCTTGTGCTGGAGGAAAACCACACCCCTTTGGGGCCAGAACATAACTCTAAAAAGATGAATAACTCATAGTACGGACATGTGAAAATTTTATAAATGATACCATAATTCTTGTGATTTTTCTGCCCACATTTTAAGAGGTTTTTAGAACCGGTGGTATGTTCAGGGGGGTTTTAGCGGAAAAGAGGATATTACTCAAAATGTGTGGATGTGAAAAATCTGACACTTCATCAATTAATGTCCATACTCCTTGCGCACATGTGTGTAAATTTGGGGTAATGTCCGGAATTGCAAACCAGTTAAAAAGTGCAAAATATTGCCATTTCTGAATGCAAGCTCCCAGGAAGAGCAGAGTTTGAACAGGAGATACCTCCTGTGATATGTGAGGGGTGCATATGATTTTAAAACAATATGTACCTCTGCAAATATGTATTTGGTTCAAATCTAGATTTGTGTGTAAGTTGACAGGAGGAGTGGACTTTCTGCAGGCTGTAAAATGACATCACTCTGACACAACTTAGCTCCCCCAATCAAGTAAGAAATTGAGGTTTGACCAATTAGAAGCTGAGAGAGAGGTAGGGTTAGTGATGCTAGAACACACCCACATTCTAAACACATAAAAGCAGACAGACAGGACAGATAGGGACCTTCAAATCCATTTGCAGCTGGAAGCTCTGCCGGGAAAATCCATACTTTACCTCCATCAACCTTCAGAGACCCAGACCAGACCAGCAGAGTAGAGCTGACCTGTTAGCAGAACCAGAGAGAGCTGACCCAGATCACTGTGAAGTGCAGAGAGCTGAACCAGAGTCCAGTCCTAAACCTGACCAGATCCGTGGCAAGGCATATTTCTAAATATATTGTGAGTACATAGCAAAACTGTGCAGAACCAATCTCTTAGTTAAAATAATATAATTCAATCTATTTAATCTAAGTAGAACTGCCTCCTAACTGTCACCTGTCATTTGTAAAGCTGTCACCTGTGATTTGCTAGTTGCAAGCTGCACTTGTCTTTTTGAACTTTAAAATTTCAAATCTGAAAAACGACCTTTATTTAATCGCTCATATCTCCGCAACCGTTTGTGCTAGAGACTTGCAGTAACTTTCATCTGGAAGCTGAGATCCTAGGCTTTCTTAGGACCACAAAACGATAGTGATAGTCCTTGTAGTTCCTCTGTAATCGCGCTCGGCGCATTCGCAAATTTAGCCGCGATTTGACATTTTGCCGCGATTTGCAAATTTCTTCACGTGTAAAAATCTGCTGCTGCTGCTTCCCTTTCAGTTGCCAAAAATTCGTTTAACCTGCTAGTTACACCCTTGATCCTTGCTAAAGTAAGCCTGCAACTAATTTAAACCAACTAATCCTCAACCTGAACTCCTAGAGGGAATTAAAAGCATTTTAGCATATTTTTTTTCTACATTGCCAGCACATTTAAAAGCATTTGGGCCTGTGTTTTCAACTTCTGTAGTCTAAGTTGCTGGGTGAACTGAATTACATTTGAATTGCATTTCTGAGAATTGTGTGCCTTCCTTCCATTTCCTTGCATTGCATAAAAGGGGGGGTGAATTGTACAAGAAAGTGATTACATTGTCTTTGCTGAAATCCTATCAAGTTATTTTCTGTACTGCATTTCATTCCACATTGCATCCATTTGAAACCATAAAAGTATTGTTGCTATCTTATCTATTTCATGTCAACTCCTTAGTGATTATCAAGAAGTGTGCTAGGGCCAGATTCTCCGTTGTTAATCTTGATCATCTCAGATTAAGTGTGATATCCAATTATTAATTTATTATAAAGTGTGATATATATATCTATATTGTTTAAATTATCAAATAAACCTTTTAACTTGCAAAACAGAACTACTTCGTGGCTCAGTGGGGTCAGGAGGATTCCAAGAGAGGGGTGTTATATAGGGGTAGTCATCCAGAACGCATGAACTGGACATAAAGATATATCAATAAGGGTTTCCATTCAGTATCCCAGACTTGGCATTGACTTAGCTGTAGTGTTGAATTGAATCCTCTTACAACTTGTCTGCACTTACCTTGCACTTGCCACCAGCTGGCCCTATTTATGTACTTACTCTACTTACTTGTATTGCACTTCCCCCTTCCCCTTCCCCTTGCACTTTTCCCTTCCCCCTACCCCTGCACTTGCGCGGTCTGAATGACACCTGGCCTAGTAGGATCGTTGTCTGTCTTCCCCTTGTTCCCCCCTCCCTGCCTCGTCGCGCCTTGAAACACTTGTGTATAGGCGCGTTACAAATGCCATATCATATCATATCATTGTGGCTATCAATAATATCCATGATACAGCCCCATTCCGCCAAACACATGGATGCATACTCACGCACCACCCATTCACAAACAGAAATCGCTCGCACAATAAATCGGAAGCAAGGCCATGTGCAGACCTGTGCAGGAAGGAAAGTTCCAGAATACAGGCCTTCTCTGTCGACACCCCAGACTCTGGAATCACCTCCCCATCAACACTAAACAAGCCCAATCAATTCTACATTTCAGGACAGAGCTCAAGGCATCCCTTTTCAAGTAATGACGTCTACCTAACGCCTAGCTCCACACATCCTTCACCGTCCACCTAATCTGCGAGCGGGCGATCTGCTCCTCACTGATTCCACACCTAGTAACTTGTAGATCCTTTGGTGCAAATTGAGCCCAACATTGTTAACTCCAAACTCCCTTGTATTCATCCCTTGCAATCTGCTTTCCTTACAGTGTACTTCCCCCCTATGATTTGCAAAGAGCTCCATTGCTTCCAGAAGCTAAGTCCACGCTCAATACATACCTTAGTGATAATGACACAAATAATAATAATAATAATAACAATAATAATAATAATAATAATAATAATAATAATAATAATAGACATGAGACACTGCAAACGTGTATTATGGGTCATTCAGCTTGATCTCATGTGGTTTTAGATCTAGTCTTCCTATTGTAAATGCATTTATAAGACCGCATTTGTCAAATTTGCTCTCAATAAAATATTCTCTCACTGCATATATAAATAATTCAATAAGTGAGTCAATCTCCCTCATTCTTTAAATAAATATCCCATGGGAAAGGGCATGGGGACTAATGGCACAATAGTTCCTGGCTGCTTTGCATAAAATCAGAGAGGATTTTGGCAACATAAAAGTGGACATAGATTTTAATATTCAACACATGTGCCTGTGATAATGATGCAAGCATGCACCTATTTTAAACACACAATGTGCAGTGGGCTTGGTTTTCATTTGTCACATTAGTACCCAGCGAGGGACAAAGAACTTGAAAAAAGCAGGTTCATTGGCCCTCACTCGGGCCTTACCAGAACGGCAAGGGTCCCGAATCACTGCCGCAGCTCCGGGTTCCTTCTCCACCGGCTGCCAGGGAAAGGGAGAAGGGACTACATGTAGTTCCGTCCCCCTGTTCCATGGCGGTCATTTCGTTTGTTTATTCTTTTTTCCATAATGTTCAATGGCGACCATGGAAAGGGAGAAGGGACTGCTGGTAGTCCCTTCTCCCGATCCGTGGGGGTATTTTTTTTGCTTTTCATTTTATCGAGTCCAGAAACGGTTGCAGCACCGTTTATCGACTCCAGAAAAAGTGTAATTAGTACCCTGGTACGATGTGGAATGCTACTAATAGCAATATGCTCTCAGATGAGGGTATTACCGGTCAGGTAATATCCCCAGCACTCTGTTAAAGCCCTGGCTTTGCTCGGGCTTCTAACTATGGCCCCAGGGGCATTAACCGACAGGTAATGCTCCCCCTCCTCCGATCATATTGCCTAAATATTGACCCTACCAATAAAATGTCTGCACAATGTGATTAATTTATTTTGGACGTGAAGCTTGCACTTAGTAGAAAACGTTTTTTTGCTTTACTTGTTGCATTGTGTCTCTGAGGAGCATTAGTTGAGAAAGCAGCTTTTAACTGTGGCCTTCTTCAGGGCCCCTCTCGCTGACCCTGTGGGGTGCTGTGGGACCTGCTACTCTAGTGCTAAAAATAGAAACTAATTATCTTTACAAAATAAATAAAAATTAAATGATGTTGAGTTAAACAGATTGAAGTATAAAACAATATTTGGAGGTGGAGGAAGATACTGTGTTGTCGCATGTTGTGTTAAATATGCAGAAACAAAAAAGGTTGAAGGAGGGCACTACGTGGTGTGGCTTGTTCGCTAATCAAACTTAGTTTTCTCGTGTTCATTTATAAAATTTTAACCTGGGTACCAGTCGTATAAAGGTCCTATGGCATAAGGACCAAGTAATCACAAGCAAAGAAAAATACAGTGGGTCCACTCTATTAAGACTGGTGCTCTCAGTTGGCCCTATAACAAGGGCTAACAAGGGCTAAATTAATCGAATCTATAGAATGGTTAAAAATCTGAGTTCTATGCCCAGTTAGAGACTCAACCATGAGAGATTATTTGAAGTCTGCAGAACTAAGAATCATCAAAAAATGGCAATAACTGTTCAGGTGCTTAATAAACAACTTAAGTGTTAACTTTTATAATCTAATAAAACTGAATACATCAGAGTCGAGATGAAAAATTCATTTTTCCACCCAAAAAGCTATGACAAACACTAAAAAGGGACTAGAACTCTGATAACTAGAACCTCCCAAGATGGTGCCCATACACGATGCATAAACGGCGTCTTCCGGCAGTGATTCGGAAATCAGTTACACTAAAGGAGCCTCACTAACAGAAAGCTCAGTACGGGAAACTAGACCAACCGAGCGAGACTATATCGCAGCGAGTACTTAAAAGAGACTGCGCTGAAACCACAGGTAAGCGTGAGCCTTTACCTAAACGCCGGACAGAGGTTTTCAAAAGCCATAGATTATTGCCAAAGAGTAATAACATTCAAAAAACATTCCAAACAATTACAGAGATGTAGAATTATATATACATCCGGACTATTTAAAAATTCTGAAGTCTGTTAAAAAAACTGCAATTAAAAAACGGTCATTGACCATAGTCCATGTATGATTTGTTCTCTGACAGATCTACACTAGTGATACCTGTAACCACGGGAATAGATACCTGAACCAACTGAACAAAAGAGACCCAGATTTACCGGACTCATTATACGGAGGTAAGAAATTCTAGCCCCAAAAAGAAACAATATGTTTCCAAACAATATAGCAGAGTCAACAAATAAATCGATTTAGCAAAAGGTTTTTGATGAAAAGAACTGCCATTTTATATATTTTATATATCTGACTAATGGTCATATATTGTGAACCTATGATTGAGTATTTCCAGAGCACTGATATGGATAACCTGGCCGTTTCCATTGATCCTTCTATTTTTATGAATTTTTTCATAGGAACCCATAGAAGAAATTGTCTTCTTCTTAGAAAACTGTCCAACTATTGTGGGCGTTTCTCCTTCCTTAGAGGGCATTACTACACATGGGAATTCAGGTAAATTTGGTTTAACGCCGAAATTTGCCCATACACATTCATAGTGTCTAAAGAATACGAGCACACGTGCTGATTCTTGTTCTTTTTTGTTTTTTGTCAACAGTTACCCTTCTTAATACTGAGTGAAGCCTCATTAAAAGAAGATATTTATAACAGCAATGCATTTACTCTAAAAATTCACTATTGACTACTCCTGAAGAAAGTCCCACCACCATCAAGAGGACTGAAACATGTCGAGTCTAAAGTCTAGAATTAATACTAGACTATTCATAACTAACTAGAGATTGTAAATGATCTAAAACTGTGTCCTAATAGGATTTGCCCTATAGACTGATCTATTTACCAACTAGAGATATACATTGACTGTTTATCTGTTTTTTTAAATTTAGTGTATGTATGTGCTTTGTCTTTGTTTGAATCTATTCTATTTCTAGAGTGTGATGATGAATGTAATGAACTTTTCTCCATTTTACGAGACATTTTATGCTGAAATTATTAAAATAAATATATTTTTGTGAAATATGCATCTAGTTCGTCGTAATAGGGTATAACTGTTGACCAAAACCGTTCTCCTACCTTTCTCTTTAGTAACTAATTGTCTTTCCCAAAACTAAGGTAGGTATCCACTCCGTATAAGGAATGGATTTTGGGACCTCCCCCATTTGTCTTAAGCCCTATAAAAAGGGCTGTACTCTTTAGCTCTATTAGTACTGAGTGTGTAAATGAAAACACACATACCGGTTCAGAACAGACAGAAGAATCCAGTCTGAGTACATATTCCTGTTGGCGTTACGTAAATTGTCATCAGTGAACGATAATGATTTGAACAGCTAATCTCTGCAAACGTAAAATTCATACATACCATTACTCAGCAGAAAAACGCTCTGTGGAAGTCAGGAATATCTACTCAGACTGGATTCTTCTGTCACGAATTTATGAATCCTTCAGAATTGAAGGTACATTTTATCTAATTCCTTAACGTTTAAACGATGATTGCAACGTTAGTTATACTGATGATATAGAAAAATGGTTTCTTTTCTGTTTTTTTCTGTTTTTCTACATTTCTACCACTGCAATTGCTGGAACATTTTGACACAACACGGAACCGGTATGTGTGTTTTCATTTATGCATTACAATCTGGTATTATTGCGGAAATTATCTGGTTTTTCTAATGTTGATTTAAATATGAAACAGAGTAATAAATTGGGCACATCTAAGTTGTTGTACGGCCCTGATGAAGGTTTAAGAATCGAAATGCATTGGCGAAATGTATATACAATTACAGTCAGTATATGAAACAGAATATTCATTAAAAAAGAATAATCAAGAGATATGGAATAAATATTTCTCTTAAGAAAATGATCAAGAATTGGATGATTTCATTGGAACTTTTGCGCATGCTCAGTACTAATAGAGCTAAAGAGTACAGCCCTTGTTATAGGGCCAACTGAGAGCACCAGTCGTAATACAGTGGACCCACTCTATTTTTCTTTGCTTGTGTTAAATATGCAGGCCAGATTCACAGTTATTTTTCTCTGGCAATAAATGTATTTGCTACCAGAACAACGGGCAAATTAGACTTGATTTACAAAACTGTGAAAAAGAAATATGACTCACAGCGCAGGAGAGAGGTGTATCACCAGACACACCCATCTTGCATTTGAAAACAGACATTGGAGAATTGTCTACGACCGGAAAATTCAAATGAGTGACACGTATAGATGAAAATGCCCTAAGCTGAGACACACAAAATTGCACTTGCTCCTACAGTATCTTGCCCTTGTTGCAACCTATGTTAGGGCAGCTCTTTGGCGCAGGCAAATGAGCAGGAGCACATTTTACTATTTGTAGCATTTTTTCCTGCAGGTGAGTCACTTCCCCCAAAGTTTGACACCATTTTTAGGTAACTAACATTTTACCTTACTTATACTGTAATCACATTCTGTGTACCCCTAAATTACATATTATGTTCATGTCAAAATTAAATAATACAACAAACATTCAATCTATTGATCAATAGTAAACATATAACATATCACAGATATTTCGACTGTTACATGATCCACACTCTTAGGATACACCATATTGGCTTTGCTGAGTCCTGCTACTTGTCTGTAAGTACCCATTATTGCTTCTTCTCAGCTTCACTCTGACCATGCACTTCTCATGCTACATCTTCCTTTCCCTGCTTCTCAATGGTCGAAGTGTGGAAAAGAAGTAGTGGAACTATGTTCCCTCCTGACCTGCCCCAGCTGCCCACAAACCCCATCAGCCCCGCCCCCCACGTGCCATACAACCATACAAACCCCTAAATAAATGTACCTGCCGTTTAAGGGAATGCTCAGTGCAGTGCACAGAAGTGCAAGTTTCAACTTCTTTCCACACTTTCATTTTAAAATGGAACAATTCAAGAATGGTTTCTTTTTCCAATAAAAGTAAGGGAACAGTAACACTTTTTTATTTTAAGTAGAGGGGCACTGCTCCCAACCACTCCCGCTCACTTAGACCACTGCTTCTACTTCTCTTTTCACTCTCCTCCACTCTAAACCATCTCAACTTTCTTCCCATCCGGATCATGTCTTCTCTTCTATGACACCTCCCTTCTAACTAGACTACTCTCTCTGTTCCCAAAACCTACTCCAACCCCAACGTCCATTATCCTTTCCCTTCTCTAACTTACCCTCACTGCCACTCTATTACTCAGTCTCAGCATCACTTCTACATCTGACTCTGTTTCTGTTGCTCTTTGGAATGCACAGGTTGTCTGAAATAAAAAAGAAAAACTTTACCTCCAACCTCTTCCTTTCTCATTCTCCTTCTCTTGACCTCATTACCCTTACTGAAACCTGGATCTCTCCCTCTGATTCTGCAAAACTTTCTGCCCTTCATGACCCTGCCTACACATTCACTCACTCTCTCTGCCCCACTGGCTGGGCTGATGGTGTAGGACTGTTTTCAAGATCCAACTGTTCTGTCTCTCTTACTCCTCTGTCTCCCACTAGTTCTCCTTCATTCGAATACACTATCGCCACAATCACTGCCTTCTTTGGCATACATATTATCCCTCTCTACTGCCCACCTGGCCCAGTAGGTCAACTCTTGGACCACATCTCCAAACTAATTGACTCTCTCCCTCCTGATCACTGTCTCATTGTCATTGGTGACTTCAACCTGCCCTCTCTCTCTCTGCTGCTCTATCCACAGACTTTAACTCTCTTCTATTTAACCACTAACTCTCTTCTGTCCTCTCTCTGACCTCCCATTCAAATGGAAACTCCTGTGACCTTATTCTCATCTCATCTCAATGCTAAGCTTCTAATATCTCCACTGCTCCTTCTGCCTCTGATCATTCTATAGTCTTTGTCTCAATCTCCACTACTGTTTCTTCCTCACTCTCTCCATCTACTACAACTAGTGCTAAGTACAGGTTTCCCTCCTCCAAACTCCCTCATTACCTCTCTGACCTACAACTCTCTCTCTCCTATGCTGAACTCACCTTTCCATCCACTCAATAAACCTTCACTTACTTTAACACTGCTCTTTATGCTTCCTTATCCTCTCGCCATCCTCTTACTGCACACACTCCTAAATTCTCCTCTCCACGCCTCTGGATAACCCCTCTCATCCGCACCATGAAAACAACAATGCTGAAATGCATTGCACTTTACAAAGGTCAAAACACTCATATGATCTCCAACTCTAGCTCCCTGTCCTTAAAATCTATTCCACTCTCTTGACTCTGTCAAACGTGACTTCTGTCTCTCTCATTTTGTCTCACTCCTCCCAAGCTATGCACCTCCAAAAGTCTCTCAACTCAATTCTCTCACCTCCTAAACCTACTTCCATCTCCTCTACTCTTTCTTCAAATGATGCTCTCTACTTTGCTTCTAATATTTCTACCATTCACAATACCCTTGCTACTTACCTCCCAACCCATACTCCTGTTCAATTTTCTCCACCAGCCCTACCCATCTTTCCTGCTCTTATGTCTTCTGTTGCCCCCTCCAACACTGATGAGATTCTTGCCCTACTCCTCAAGGCCAACCCTTCCTGTGCCTCCCACTGACCCACTGTCCCTGCACATTGTGAAGCAAGTATCTCCAAGTGTTGCTCGACATCATGCTTCCCTCTTTAATCCTCTCTTAACAATGCCACTTTTCTCTCATTCTATAAGACAGCTACTGTCATCATTTGTTTTAGGAAACCTGACCTAGATCCTAACTGGCCTGCCAACTTTCACCTTGTCTCTCTTCTAGCACACTATTCCAAAACCCTAGAGCACATAGTATTCAATCGACTCACTGAGTTCATTGATACTCACATCCTCCAGGACCCTTTTCAATCTGGCTTCTGCCCTTTGCATTCTACTGAGACTGCTATCCTCGGATGTGGTTGTGAAGAATAAAGGTATTGCATGACAGACAAAAGAACAATAATACATGGTGAGCCAGGCTAATATATATAAAAAAGTTCTTATTATGTACAAGATAATCTGGTTCACAAATGACAGCTGAGATATGGAGAGAGCATTCACAATAAGTCACATGAAGTTGTCATAAGTATCCCTCAGGATTTGCACGAGAAGACCATCTTGTGTAGACAGATCACTAATATGAAAGCACATTGGCCAGACCTCAGGTGGACACTACCTAGACAAGGTTGCACAATGGTAATGGATTGTTGCACCAGCTGGAGTTGGAGTGTCAGTAAGAATTGCAGTTTCCTTGTACCCTTTTGTAATATAGGGTCAGCTACCATATCACTTCTATGGAAAACAACATAACAGTTACTGTATACAAAACAAGGTAATGATATAGAAAAGAGAAGTACAGCCCTGAGATGTGATGTTGGGTTGCTGGGCTGTAGCAGAAAATCTGCCAGGCCAGGGTTGCGCACTGTGTTGTGTGCAATGTGTAAGAATGATTATACATGGCTACACAGAATAGACCTACTGCAGGTCTATGGTGGCATATAGATATTCTGTCACAACACTTCAATGTCAGCAACTACATCGCTGCCACTCGTCGTGCAAACCTTTCATCTATTCTTAGTCTTCTCGACCTCCCTGCTGCCTTCGCTATGGTCAACCATTCTGACCTTCTCTCTACATTATCTTTCATTGGCATTAGATATAAGGCCCTCACTTGCTTTGCTTCATACCTTGCCCAAGATACTTTCAGGTGTCCTGGAGCAGCCTTACCCCCTGACACACCCCCCTTAATGTTGGAGTTCCCCAAAGATCTGCCCTTGTCCCACTTCTCTTCACTCTATATACTTGAGCTCTTGGTGCCCTGATTTCCTCTCAAGGCTTATCCTATCAACTCTTCGCCAGCGACACTCTGATCTTCTTCTGCTCTCACTCCTTATCCGACGAGCTGTTGTCAAAAAATGTCAAACTGTCTATCTGCCATCAAATAATGAATGGCGTCTCACTCGTTCATGCTTCATGCTCAACTCAAATATGAATGAAGTTCTCTATTTAACAGCCAAACCTACTATTTATACCTCTCCCCCTCTTCTTCTCTTCTCTCCTGACTACCTTCCTTACTCTGCTTCTGCTCATAACATTGGTATCATCTTCGTCCCATCAATCAACTTCTCACGCTTCATCTCCAAATATGGCACTGCAGCCAGGCTCAACCAGCTAAAAATCAGAAGAATCTGTCATCTTCTTCGTTTCAATATTGCTAAATAGCTAATCTCCTCCTTAGTCTGTTGTATATCTGACTAGTGTGCCAATCTCATCTATGGCCTTCCCAATTATGTTTTTTCACTGCTTAAGAAAGTCCTCAACTTCACGGTCCACAAACTTTTCAACATTTCTTACTTCACCTCTATCTCATCTGCCTATCGCCAGATTGACTGGCTATCTATTAAACAAAGGCTAAGTGTAAACTTCTCATCATCTTCAAAACTATCCTTGGACTCGCCCCACCTTACCTATCGGCTCATCTCACTCTCTTTTCTCCTTCTCCCTTGTTACGATCATCCTCAGCTCACCTCTTTGCCACCACATGAGCCCCCTGTGCTTCCTTTCATTTCTGCAGCTCTCTCCTCACCCCCCTACTCTGAATGTTTTTTCTCTCCCTCTCTCCTGTACTCGACCCCTACCATTATTTAGATCCAATCTCAAAGGTCTCCTTCTTTCTGAAGAGCCTGTTTCCTCTACGCTACTGCATCACCCTGTTTTCATCTCTCCCTACCCTTCATGGACAACCCTACAGCACTTTTCGATTACCTCTCCATCCTTAATTAACCACGTTCTACACAATCCCATTCTACTGTCATTCTGGCCTGTCTCATTCTTGGTTTATGTTTCCACCTTCCCCTGCAACATCTGGCCTTCAAGTCACATTTTCTCACCCCATTGTAAAACACCAATGTCTCCTACTCTGGTATCAATGGAAAGTTTCTCACGTGTATTTGTGCCGAAAATACATTACTTGCGCTGTTTTTTTGATAACTAAAATAAGAAGATAAATCAAAACATACATTTTCACATTTTTTGTCGCTGTTTTTTCAATTCACATCCATAGGTTTGTGAATGATTATTGTGTCATAAGCGCCATAATTCCATGTGTTTTATTTTGTTACACTGTCACTTCTAAATTTGAAAAGGAATGCCTGTATCTGTAATACATTTACATGCAGTTAACTTCAGATGTTGGTAAATTCCTGGTCCTCATTTCTAGTTCTCAACAAAGTATTTGGTAGCCGTATCCCCGTGCCAGAGAATGACAGTGAGATTCCAAGGTACCATCTCCAGATTCTCCAATAAAGTGAAGTTAAGTGACTTTTTTTTCCAAATTCACATAGAAAAATGGCATGGTGTATTGCAAATATTTCCTAAGTCCCACATAGTGATGTTCACTATACCTCAACAGGAATAATTGTCACGGTTTTTAAGAATTTAATGTTATGTTAGGCTTACTTATCTTTTATTATATTTATTTATACGTTATTTAGTTCATAAGAACTTTACACGTAAATCAATCAATACATACATACAAACTCATTCTAAAATTAATCAAAAATTATTCAAACCAAAACCTTAATTACTTGAACATGCATAGCTAAAACACAATCACAAACATAATCATGAAATACAACACACTACAAGCTCTAAAAAAGCTTTAAAAATGTTGTTATAAAACTTCATCATACATATTTCATCAATAAAATCTTTAAAAAGATTCCTTTCTAACGTATTTCTTAATATGAAGCGATATTTTATACATAGCAATGTATACTGAAACGGAATTAGTGTTAAGACATTGGGGGTCATTACGACCCATGCGTTAACCATGGCGTTATTAGCGCCATGGTTGACAGCGGAATCCACCATGGTGAATGGCGGAATTACCGCCCCATTCCAAGGTTGGCGGGGCGGTAATTCCCCATTCACCATTGGCCCTTCCCCATTCCCATTTTTGCCCCATAGGGCTCAATGGGAAAGGGGAAGGCAGTAATTACGGTACCGCAAATCGCAGTACCGTAATTACCTCCAAAGTCCCTTTACTGGTCCCTTCCTGAACGGCTGGTGAAACCAGCCGTTATGGTAGGGACCCGCAAACTGACCTCGTAATTGGCGGTAAGGGATTACCGGTACTGGTACCGGCACCCTTACCGGTACCGGTAATCCCTTACCACCCGGGACGTAATAAGGCCCATTATGTCCAAAATCCCTGGTCTAAAATTGCTTGACAACTATAGACCAAGGCCTCATTACGATCCAGGCGGAAAACCATGGTGCAAAATGCACCATGGTCCATGCTGGTAACTTACCGACTCTGCCATGGAGAAAGGGGGAATTACCACCCCATTACAAGGTTGGCGGGGTGGTAATTCCCCCTTCCTCCATGGCCCTTTCCCATTCCCATTTTTGCCCCATAGGGCTCAATGGGAATGGGGAAGGCGCTAAGTATGGTATGGCAAATTGCAGTACCGTACTTAGCACCAAGGTCCCTTTGCGGGTCCCTAGCTTAACGGCTGGTGTAGACCAGTCGTTAAGGTCGGGTCCCACCAAGGGACCTCGTAATCAGGCGCTAATGGGTTAACGGCGCCGCAGCCTTTTACGGCGCCTTTAACCCACTAGCGCCAGGGTCGTAATAAGGCCCCAATTGCCTTAAGTGAATTATGTACAGCAGAACCAATTCTGGACATTCGGTAAAAATGTGCTTCACAATTTCTTTGTTCCCAGGAATCATTCAGATTCTGCAATATCTGCGGTCCTCTTGCAGCTACAACCATGCACCTGTAGTGGCAAGCACCGGCAGTTGATTAGTACAAATCAAAAGCCTGAGCCTTCGAACCTCGAGGTTAGGGCAGAGCAACAAATAGGGTTGGGGTCTCATAAATCTCTGGGTCACCAGGAACACTGCGACATAACCATGAAGTGTAGCCAAATCCAGTCCCAACGTGCCAACTTCTTTGCAAATACTCTCTACGGACCTGTATTGTGTCCCACGTTGAAAATCATGGTACCAGTTCACAGTAAGGAACAACGTATCAGTTGTAGGTATTTATCATCTTTCTATGTCTCCAGAGGACTATATGAGACCATACGAGCCAACAGATTATCCATGCTAATAGCTTGGGTTCGAAGAAACAACTCTCCCCTACGTCTTAGCGTCCTTGCCTTCAGACATAGGAGTCCTAGCTCCAGGTGCAAGTACTCCATCGGCGTGGACTGTGGCAAATTCAACAAGTTACGCCAAAAGCACACTTCAATGCGGTTAAGACCTTCCAGTTTATCTATTTGCCAGGCTTCTAGGCCATACAGTATGGAGGGAGAGAACCACTGTTTATACAACAGTAAGATCCCACTTATAGGGAAACCTGCCGTTTCTCTTGCAAATCTGTTAATCAGAAAGGTTAGTTATCTTGCCTTTGTGATTTTAGATTTTAATACATTTTCATGGCTCGCCAGTCGCATTAGCTCAACTCCTAGGTATGTATATGAGGAAGTGTACTGTATTTGTCCTAACAGGGTTTCCGTGTCCTTGCCTTATCCTGGTGGTAGTGTTATTATGGAGGGACTTAACTATCTGTAGGAGCCATGGAGGACAGCCCCATTCAGACATTTTTACCCAAAGTCGGTCTCTATTAACCACCAAATCGAATGCAGATTTAAAATCCACAAAGGCGACATACAATGATGGACTCAATATTCTCTTTGCATTAGAGATCAATCTATCCAAGACTATAATATTAAAGTTCATACTGGCTCCAGCACGGAAGCCTGTTTGTAACGGATGTAGTAATTCATTTTCATCCACCCATGTTTGCAAATATTTCAGGGCACAGGTGGCACACACCTTCCCCGTAACATCGAATAATGAGAATAAATTGTAGTTTTTGGGTAGTGAGCGGTCCTCAGCCTTATAAATAGGAACCAGTATGGATCGAGTCCAAGATTGTGGTATCTCCCCCTGCTGACATGTCTTGGAAAACAGTATGCATATAAACGTTAACCAATATCCTGGGGTGGCCTTTAGTACAGCCATAGCCAAGCCATTCAGTCCAGGGGCCCTTGAATGTTTTGCTTTTCCTACGATATCAATAATGGACTTCCTGTTAAAATACAATTGCCATGGGTGCTTCTCGACCACCGTGGTTCCCCCAGCTTGTCCTTGTCTAAACATCTTTGTTTCAATAAACTCTCACCAGATTTGTTCTGGAATTGGGCTTATTATTTTTCCCCCCTCGTTCGGGTCCTTAGCCAAGGAGAGAGGCTTACTTATAAAGCGCACTGTCACAAACGGTATCTTGGCGCTGAAAAACCTAGTAGGACCAACCAACAAGACAGACATCAAAACTGGAAAAAAGCTAGAACAAAAGAGTTTTTAGAGCATGTCTAAAGTGATTCAGTGTAGATCTAAAAAGATACCGAATTGAGTTGCATAGTTTTGCAGCTACAATAGAAAAGGCTTGCCACCAGTTCTCATTAATCTAAAACGAGGAACCTAAACCAAACACTTTTCCTGGGACTTTAGAAACCTACCAGGTACAAAAATGCAGAAATGTAGACTGTAAATACTCAGCACCTTGCCATAAAAAGATTGATGAACAATGCAGAACGATTTAAATGGAACCAGTTTGTCAACAGTAAGCCAATGGAGTTGAAATATGAGACCCAAAGGGAGTGCTGGTAGCAACCCTGGATGCCAGATTTTGCAAAAGCTGTTAACGGTGCATCAGGTATTTGGGCTGAGTAAGGTATAGTGAGTTGCAATAATCAATTCAACCCAATATCAATGCCGAAACCACCGGAGCATGTAATGAATCTGGAAGGAAAGGCAGAAGTTTCCGCAAAATTCTAATATGCAAATAACCAGATTTGCAGATAGTACTGATCGGAGCGTCCATTGAGAGAAAAGAAGCTGTCTTTACCCCAAATCCTGTAACCACAGAGACAGGGAAAGGAAGAGGACCCAGGGAAGGGGACATAAAGTAGAAAAACAGAAAAAAGCCAAAGAAGAACCAACCACCAGGATATCTATCCAGTCCCTGTTCAACTTCAGCCTATTGTCACCTATCCACCACCCAACGGCCTCCAGGCAACCCCTAACATGAGACGAGAATGTGCATTAATACCATGTAGCACACACATTCAGACCTTTGATACAGGATATTAGAATCATTGGTAATTCAAAAAGCAGATAGTGAAATGCCACAAAGTCATGCGCGCTGACAAATAGTAACACATGACTGCATTGGACAAAAAAGAGCCAGTGCCACAGGTGTAGCTCCCACTGCAACATTCAATATATTTCTGTTTCATTGTAGTGGAATCATAGCAAATGTTTTTTTTAGTTTGTTAAATCAATCTCTGCATAATCCTGCATGAGTTTACTTTGAGGCATACATTTGCAGTTGCACTTCGGACTGTAACAAGGTGGCACTGCTAGCCACTAGTAACAAATGTCATATCAGAATTGACTTACTGTATAAGTGCCTGACAAATGCACAATAGATAAAGGTGTGGGTCTTAGTATCAAATGGGAGTTTGGCCAGAGATCTTTTTGCTGAGAGAACGTTTACGGCATTTTAGTTCTGTGGCACACTGTGTTCCTGTTTTCACAGCCTTAGCTTTCCTGTTGCAAAGCACTCTGGTTATGACCTCACAGATACAGGTGATTGTTGGTAAGGGTCCCACAACTGATTCACTAAGGTAGGCTTAACCTACACCAATCACTGTGGCCCACTTGGCTTTAAAAGAGGGCCAAGCCACTCTTTGGCAGATCACCTGAAGACTTCACAAGAAGTCAGTAAGAAGAACTCAACCTTGAACCCTGGCTGAATGTACAGTCTGCCTTACATCCTCTGGCAGTGTAGGAAGGCCATGATATCCAAAGAAGGATCCCTCTCCTAAATATCTACCAGGGAACAGAAGGAGATAGAGAACCCAGAGGACCCTCCAGCTGCTACAGAACCAGTACCAAGCCAACACAATGCGTGCCATGCTAGGCTCTGCAGCAAGCTTCCTAAATAGGAAGTGCCAGAAGGTCTCTGAACTTCCATCCAAGGACAAGGCAGCTGCCTGCAACACACTCCACAGCTGTGGTCCGTCCACCGTAAAAACAACACGAGCCCATTGAAGAAGCGGGGAAAAGTGCCTCAACAAGCATCTACCAACGTCCACCTTAAAGGACATTTTGAAGCCACTTGAGTTCCTTGAGCAACAAACCGATGGCAACGCTAACCGTTGTCAAGCCGCCGTTGCTTAAAGACACCCGAGACATCTCAATCAGTGCTTCGAAACCACTGATCAGCATTGAGACGATTCCTGACCTCACAGCCTGCAGCCATTCGTCCAGCTTTGCTCGCCGAACCGTCTTGCCGCATGATACCAGCAGCTGATGCTCATCTCGAACTCTGTAACAAAAGCCTGAAACTGCCCTAAAGATCACTCAACCATGTCAAGTACCAAGAACACCTAGAGTACATGGTACATTGTGGTTCTGCCAGCCTGGTCCTTCCCAGAAGGCTCCAAGAGACATACTAAGACCCATTGTTTCCTTTATGCCAAAGCCAAGAAACCATAAACTGTTGTGCTTATTAATCATACTGACTACCCTCATGTCACTTCCAGAGTGCATCCCTTTTCCTTCTTTGAAAATGGCTGTCCTCTGCATTCCTTTACAGGTTGGGTAGTGGTATTTTGTAGTGTTGCTCGAACTGTCTATTATGAAATAAAGTAGATATTGTTGATACAACATTGACTGGATATTCCCCTTTATCATTGGGTAATAATGGTATTTTCGCTGTGTTGCAATTAACCAACGATTCACAACCTTTCGCAGATAAGCCTGCCATTCTGTCCATGTTACCAAAATTGGACACAGAGGATTATAATTTGCTTGTTATTCTAGTCTGTTTGGATCCCTTCTGGTGTATTGAAGTGTGGGGCTGATTGATGGTTTAGAAACCGATATTCACCCCTAGACCACTGATACCCTGTAAGTTGATTCGTAACAGAAGGTGATTGATGGACAGTAGATTGTGTATAGCACAAACTGTCTTAAATTGCTCTCTGCAAGTTCTAACTTGTTCAGCTTGCATCCTGAAGACTGCATTTTGTGGTCATGGGCTATGTGAGAGACTGTCTTTTTAGACTAAGTGCAAAGTGTGTAGCTGAAGCAATCAGGGACTGTCTTCCAATATGCTTGAGGTTTATTTACCTGATTGTGAAGGCTAATGACTGAGGTCGATTGCGTGAATTGTACTGATGTTGGGCAATTAAGGATACATGGCAGGTTTTCTTTCTCTGACATTTTCATCTATGGAACAGTGCAAAATGCAATTTTTACATGATGACAGTGGATGCAAATATCAGTCTTGCATGGTGCGCTAGAACAAATCTTTGAGTAAATCTCCCTAGCATCTGATCAATACTTGCCAGGTGCTGTTGCAAAATTGCATTGCACATTTACGCTTTATGTGATATGGCATCTTTTGTTAATCGGCATGCAAACTCAACAGATATAGCACTGATTCCGAATATTACAATAGTTCCATTAATTGTTTACAGCTTTTTATTTGGGTGGATGGGGCATTTTACCATTGGTGCAAGATGGATGTTCTATGAGTGACTGAACCGGGAAATAATTAGCAGGTAATCCCCATCAAAACCACAACCACCTTTCTGCTCTCCATGGATTGTTATCCCAGCACCACTCAAACATCATGAAGCCATCTTGCTGCAGTAGTGATGCATAGAGGCTTACATTGCAGCCCTCCCTTCTGACAAACCCACTGCAAGACATCCTCAGGATTCACCCTGATATCATAAACCAACATGTTTCAATCATCAAGGGAAGTTTTACAAGACAAGTTTAAGTGGCTGCATTTCAACAGTCCAAATATTGTCTCTAAAAACAGAGCCACAGATATGTATACAGTTGCGTGGGCCCCCCTATGCAGGGAAGCAACGGGACCAGGCGAGGAAAGAGGCTGGAGGCAGGAATCATATACATATGTGTATTTCAGAGTAAGTAAGCTTCCAACATGGGAGCCGCAACATCGGCCTCCTGAGTCCCCAAGCAAGTGCCGGCTGCTGTCCACTGTGCAGCGCATCACACAGAAGCATTAAAAGAATGCTCCTGCATGATCCAGCAGCCCAGGTACCCACAAGGCTGCAACCATCACATGCGGGTGCAGCCGCGCCATCTTGTAACCCTCTAGACACCTTCCCCCTTAACTAAATAATATATTTAGCACAAATAGATTGTGCCGTGTTTGACACCCACAGTTGTGCCAATACCGCAGCGTATTTTCGAAAGAAGATACCAATTGAGACAACCCTATCGAATAGATCCCAGAAGAGATGACAATCTGAGGGGGTACTCCCTGAAGGAATATGAAAAAGATCAAAAAGAGAAGCTAGTCAAGCCACACAAGACATGTGCGACGTCCCGGGTATTGGCTGAAGAGGATGCATGGATCTTACAGAAACTAATGATGAAGTAAAGAGTCAAGTGAACTTTTAAATACGAAAATGAAGATTACACATGCACAAAGTCCTAAAGAGAATCAACCGTTCAATAATTGTACAGACGCTGAAATGCAAGGTAGATTAAGTCATCATAGAAGCTGGCTATACGTAGTGAATAGAATGCATGCAGAGCCGCCATTGTACAGGAGCTGGACATAATTGTCATGAATTTAGTAATCCAGGACCCACGAAGAGAAAAGGCGAGAAATTGTGTCTCAGCAAGAATAAGATGAAATCGTGGAGCTGCATGGTGAGGCCGTCTGGCCTGCTATCAGAACTGAAGTAGCCAAGATCGGTTATCTATTCTTGAAAGGAGTGAACATGCAAAGGATGAATCATCTCTTGTTGAAAGAAAAACGAGGGTGCCAAGTTTTATTCATTAAAGACATTTAAAAACCTGCAAAATGACCCAAATCGTGGTCTCCTGTCCTGTGAGCCAAGGATGAAAATAGAGTCAAACTTGTAGTCCTAGAACAATGATACTGAGTGCCTGCACTCCCATGTATTCCCAGAGACAAGGATACTTTGCAAGGCCAAGTTCAAAGACAATTTTTGTGGCAGAAGGCATGGGCGATGAGAGATGTTGGGCTAATTGGGTGGGGAGATAGAGTCAGGCCCATTTCCTTGCACCTGGGTAGGGGCTTACGTGCTGATAGATGAACCAAATGTTCCAGACATGGCACAAGCGTGCCAACCAATTGCAGAGGTCCATATAACAAAGGACCTTATAGTTTGAAGATCAATGAGAGACTTTGTACTTGATATTTTTTAAGATATGTTTTAGCGGTAGGCATATATTGGCCTGGTAAATATCGACAGTTCGGTTGGGCAGCCAACCACAATCCCAGGTCCTATGTAATGTATACTTAGATGTTCCCCTTAAGCCTATCACAATCCTTAGTAGGTTTTCTATTATTTACCACGTAGTATGACATCACCTCTGCCGTATTTTTAGTATATAGTCTATGTTGTGTGAAAATATTGCTGAGAGAAAATTGAGCAAACATCCGTAGATGTCCGTTGTAACTCCCTGTTTAGATCATTGTTAATAAAACAGCATCTTTGCCATCTTCCTGAGTTGGTGTGGTTATTTGCACTCAGAGTTATTCTGTGAATCCATCCATTGCTTGCATGTTCCTAAAGTGCCCTAAGCTAACATGGTAGCAGAGGATGGTTTAAAGATCCAAACTAGCTCGTCTCCAGTTTTTAGATGATCGGACATCTTCCACCATTAGCTGGAAGATTGCAGGGTTTCCTGTGGAGAGCGACTGACAGAAATAAACTTGCAAGAAGAACTGACACGGTGGGCAGGTCCCCCATTTGTGAAATCACTGCCTGGTTTCCACGGGCACTCTTCGGACGGAAGGCGAAGGGGTCGGATTGGAGGATGAGTCGATACTGAAGGCCTCAAGTCGATTAACGAATGGTGAGTAGACTAAGGTGAATGGGAAATGGGACGGGATTGTGATCATTTTTGAGTAAAAGGAAATATTGTGAAGAGAAAGGTAGCGCCTAGAAATCCTGACTCAAGGGAGTTAGAAGGAGACATCTCAAACTCCAATGGGAGTAGAGTGAAATATATAACGCATAATAAGGATTATGTAAGGTGTTGTTTCAAACCCTGTATAGGGAATAAATAAAGATGAGAGATAAGGTGATCACAATGTTTATAAATCTGGAATGTTTGACTAGTCTGAATGCTGTTTGTTGAGTAAACTATTGGAGAACGATAGAATTGTGGAAAGAATTTGAGGAGCAACAGTAAGTTTAGTAAAGCGATTGGTGCCAATTGAGAGAATAGATACGCCAATCAAGAGAATAGATATTTCAAGTAATAGAGTAGATAGACTGCTGAAATTAGAGGCTTGAGCAGTGGTTGATGGTGTTTGATCATATTTGTTGTTTTTAAAAATAAATGTTGAAAAGTGGTGATTTAAGCCAAGGTAAGACGTTTATTTAACGGTCTGGTAAATATCGACAGTCAATTGAGACTTGTCAATATGGGGGATACTCCTCTCATGCACCAAGACACTGCCAAAGCATGTACCCAAGCTTAAACAGTATAGTGCAGAATGGGTAAAAGGGACAGGAGATCAAATGTTCATGTCATGGCCACAAGGGAGATCATTGTCAAAAGCGGTATTACAACACATAGCAACATACTTGCACGCTGCGTATACAGGGATGACATTAGAGAAAAGATTACTGATTTTAGAGCTCTGGAAAATGTACCAAGGGGAAAGAGAAGACTCGCCACCTGAGGAATGATGCTTAGTCAGCATGAAGGGGAAGGTGTTGAGCCCTCATCTCCCCTTACCTCACCTGAAGTGAAGGGTGCTACTAAGGAAGATATACGGTGTATCCTTTAAAGGAGTTGAAAGCAGCAACGGGGTATAGTAATCCAATATATGAACCCCCTGCTTACATTAGTGATGATAGTCTGGAGGAGAGATTTATAAGAACATACAAGACAAGGAAGACAAGAGTGAGCGGTCCAAATTGTCGACAGAGATAAACAGGGAGATTAAGAGATGGAAAGGAGAGAAGGATAAGGCTGACGAGATAGCACTTATGCAGAATGAATGGATGGGAGGACAAATATTACTCAAAATCGTTGGGGAAAAGTATCGAGGAAGTTAGGCTAAGGGAAGATAAAGAATAACAAGAAAGAAAAGATAAGGAATGAGAGAAAAAATTGTAAGAGGAAGAGCAGAAAAGGAAAAGCAGGGCGCGACGAGGGCAGATATATCAGGAGGAGCAAGAGAAAAAAGAACAGGCAGAACAACAATGAAAGTACGACAATAGACAGAGTGATAGAAGAAAGGGATAGAAAGGAATGAAAGAGGAAGAAGCACAAAGATTAAGAGATAAATGATTACAGAGATGAAGATAAGAAGAGGAGAGAAGGTGTAAGGAGAGGAGAAGAAATAAGGCAAGAGGAAGAAAGAATTAGAAGGGACTCGTAAAAGTGAAGAGAAGTAGATGAAGAAATAGAACAGAAAAGGAGAAAGCAAGGTCTCTATGCCAGTCGCATTTGCAAAGAACAAATGTGGCCGAGCACAGAAATACGGTGGGACAGAGTGTAAGAGATTCTTCCAATAAAGGAAGTAATGCCAGCAGTAACTAAAGTAGCGCTAGGAGAAGAAAGATTTGAAGCGGAAAGTATTGGACAAAGGATCGATAAGGTCTATCAACAGTTAAGGCGAGGTAGTGAGTATGGAACTTGATGAAATAGTGATCGAACCCCAGTACTTCAATCATGTAGAGAGGAGGGAAACCTGTTCAGTGACGAACGTTGAGCATTGTCTTTGAGCAGACAGAATTTGGATAAGGGTAAAGGGGATGATAGTCACACTAGTTTGGGACTAGACATGTCAGATGAGGAAAGAGAGTCTGATCTTGGGGCTGAAGGAGGGAGCGCATGTGCCCCTGAAGGAAGTCTGCAAATGGATAACGAAAAGTGAAATGGTCGGATCTGGAACAACCTAAAGATAGAACACCAGATCCCGTAGCATATCCTGAATGTCCCCGAGGACGATCCTGTAGTGAAACAGGAGAGTCACCACCATATGTAAGCAGGCTAAGGTCATTACCCACAAGGAGGCCGACAGAGATGATTACCCTGCCAAACAATATTGACAAAAGAAAAGAACAATACAAACCTACGAGTGCTTTGCGCAGCAAGCTGCTAGAACTCCAGAAGGAAACATACATCGCTATATGTGAACACTTACCTTCCACACTTCCAGAGCATCATGTGTGTTGCAGCTGGCCTGTGCCACTACTTCAAGTGAGGGAACTGGATGGGATGCCTACCTGGTACCTTCAGTATTTAGCCCCATTTCTAACGGTGAGCCAGTTTGCCTGCTGCGCCAGCCAGCAAAGCTTGGGCAACATAGAAGAGAGGTGGGAGGAAAGCAGGGTAACACACACTAAATGCCCTTTGTTTGTCTACCTATAGGTCCTTAGCCAGGCTGTTCCATAATCATTGCTAGTGGTTCAAAAACCTACCAGGCCACTCCCAACTGCACTGGTCACTGGGCTATAGCTCTTCAGTGATACAGTTGGGAGGGAGTGGTTTGGGAATTCGTCCACATCCTGTCCATTTGCTGAGGGCAACACTTCTGACAGTCTGGACCAGGCACTCCTGCAGGGCACCAGAGGTAAGCGTTACAGGGGGACAACTTACCCTCCACATGTAGTACAACAACCAGAAAAGGTTTTGCCCAAGATCACACATCTTATCAGACACAAGTACCTCGAGTACAGCAGGTACAACATCAGAGACAAGTGCAAATGAATCCACCACAAGGGCAGTTGCAACAAGCCCCTATGCAGACACAGCAATATGCAAGCACAGGACAAGTACTGACACCCAGAATAGGAGGTGCCAACAGTGATAGGAGGTAATCCTTTCACAGGGACGGGGATGAGCCAGTATCCACAATAGGACAGCTCACAGGGTGACTTGATGTGTTCAGAATTATCAGTGACTCGAGACTCTCAAAAAGAACCAAGGGTCATTGTGACAATACGAGGCAAATCCCATTCTTTTCTTGTAGACACTGGAGCAACCTGGTCATGTATACGAGAGGGAAAAGATCCAATGTCAGGTATTGCCATGCATGCTCAAGGGTTCTCTGGAGCTACAAGTTGAGTTCCTTTTAATGATAAACTACAAGTCTCCATGGGAAAATGTGACATGTCCGTTCCCTTGTTATATTCACGAGAGACACCGGTTAATATTTTGGAAAGAGATTTAATGATGAAACTTAATATAACAATTTAATTTACTGATCAAGGAATAGTGTGCTCCACTCCAAGAATACACCATTTAAACGTGACAGAGTTTATAATGGCATTCACAGGGCAAGTGTCTCTGCGAGGCGTTTCAGTAGATCTAGAGATTTTTCGGTTTATAGTGATTGTTTCGACTACAAAAGTTTCGAATGCAAAAGTTTTGACAAAAAATACACTGGAAAAAAGCATTTTTTTAATGGGGGCCCCCCACACCCTTATTTTTTTACCCCTTCACACCCATTTTAGTAAAAAAATCCTTTACCTACAAAAAAATGCATTTTTTCGATGCATTTTTTAAAAAATGTTTGCATTCAAAACTATTTTTTCAAAACAATGGGCCTGATCACGACTTGGCCGTTACCGCTGGCAGTATTACCGCCGGCGGTAATAGCCCTACCGCTGAACTCCCTGGTGCTAATAGCGCCGGATCACGAGTTTGACGGTAAAGTAATTCCCCATTCCCCATTGAACCCATTTGGGAATGCCCCATTCCCCATTGGGCTCAATGGGGAATTTTCGCGCTCTTACCGCCGGTGGATTTCCCGCCGGCGGTAATAGCATGAATTTTCGGCTATTAGCTGAGAGCTGGGGCGAAATCCGCCGAAGCCCTGATTCGGCGGACCCTTAAATCCGGCGGTATTAGCGTTACCGCCGGATTTAAGGGTTACCGCCGAAGTCGTGATCAGGCCCAATGACAGGATTACAGATTTGTCTATATGGAGTGAGCATTTTACTGACATAGCTACCTGGCCTGGTGGGAAAGATTGTGACATCGGTTTCTGTTCAGACCACAAATATTTATGGATGAGGAAGGTGCGTGCACAGACTATTCCTATAGAATTGGAGGCAGCCATAGTACGAAAGGAAATGGCAATGCTCGAAGGGATAGACGACAAGTGTAGACCATGAAGAACAGTGATAGCTCTTGAGGAAGGGTATAGATTGACTGACATAACTGATGGCGATATGTTCAGGGAGGACTGAATAGATGACGAAGTGGTGTTCTTCATGAGCATTACACACTGGATAAGGATAGAGAAAAGGGAAGTCCCACAGCGAATGGCGATAATGCGGAAAAGACTAGCATTTTTTCAGGAAAAGGTGCCAAGTGCCTTATGGACTACAGGCCCATATGACATAGGTTTATTGAAAGGGATAGGAGAGGTTAAAATAAAGCTTAAGCCAGGAGCTATTTTACCTTGAGCAAAACAGTACCCCATGTCTTGAGAATCTGATAAGGATATATTCCAGATTATTTCAGCACTGATGAATCAGGGAATTTTGGTATTATCAGAATCATTGTGTAATATTGCGGTGTATCCGATAAAAAATCTAAAGGAGGGTCATGGAGATTTATACAAGATTTGAGACTTAACCAGATTGTAAATTCAGAGTTTCCTCTAGTTCCTAATCCAGTGACGGTATTGTGCAGTATCCCGGTGGAAACTCGATATTTCACAGTGATCGATTTGAAAAATGCATTTTTCTCAATCCTGTTGCACAAAGGCTCAAAAGACTTGACTTCATTTACATTTAACCAAAGAAGACTAAAACATACTTGTTTGCCTCAAGGGTAATGCGAATCCCCATCGATCTTTAACATAGTCCTACAGATGAATTTAGGAAATATTGATCTCAAAAGTGCAGTGATACAATACGTAGATGACATCTTCATTGTAGCACCACAGAAGATGAGTGCAGACAGGATTCTGTTCAGTTGATGAGTATACTAGCAGACAAGGGATATAAAGTAGACAAGGAGAACTTAAAATACTCCCAAGAAGAGGTGTTATACCAAAACCAAACACAGTGAGGCAGATGCAAAAAATGTTGGGTTTGTGCAATTATGTTAGAGCCTGGTTGTTTGATTGTTTGATTATAGCACATACTGAGACCACTTCTGCAAGCATTAAAGAAAGCACACTTTGGTAAAATAAAAATAGAATGGACTGAAGAAATAGAGGAAGGATAAGGATATGAGGAATTGAAAAAAGCTATTTGTATAGCCCCTGTTTTAGGAATTGCCAATTGCCAATTATGCTGAGGAATTTTATTTGTTTTTGCACTCAAATGGGACAGTCATAACAGCAGTGCTTACCCAGAGAACCACATTGGGGTACAAACCTTTGGCGTAGTATTGTGGAATTTTAGACCCAGTTATGAGAGGACACTTCCCTTGCAAAAGATCTTTGGCAGCTGCCATGTTCGCGATTGAGAAGTCCACAAGTATTGTCATGGGCTGCTCTATGACTCTCTTAGTGGAGCATGCTCTATTTGCCATTTTAGAGAAGCCCAAGGGCACATTGACATCCCAAAGAGCTTCAGTTTATGAGCTAATGATTTTATGATGATATACCCCATGTGAAAGAGAATGCTTTAGCAGGAGGGGAGATTCTCATTATTGATGGTTCATCAAAAATTGATCAGTCTAGCGGGGAAAGGCATTCAGGTGCTGCAGTAATAAGACACAGGTTAAATTGAGATTTTGAAGTAGTAACGAGTGCAAGACTACGTCTCACTTTTCAGCACAAACAGAAGAATTTGTAGCGCTTATTGTCGCACTTCAAGAATACAAAGGGCAGGAAGTGACGGCATACATTGACTATGCCTATGTGACACCAACCATACACGAAGGGTTAGCAAATTAGAAAAGGAGGGGCTTCCTCTGTGCAGATGGCACTCCAGTGAAGCATGCATCCTTATTGGACAGTATCATTAAGGCACTACAACTCCCAGAGGCCATATCGGTCGTGAAAGTTAAATGCGCAGCGCATACTAAGGGAACAGATTTGATCTCTTGCAGGAACGAATCCGCAGATGAAGAAGCCAAAAGGGTTGCATATGCCCCAGAAATTTTGAATTTTGATGCTGAGAATATTAAGGAAAAAGTAGTTACAACTATGTTAGTGCAAGAGGGGTTTAATACGTTGTTGATAACCCAACTAATAGAGATTCAAGGAAGCGCACCACAGGAAGAGCAAGAATTCTGAAAACAAAGGGGGGGTTCTTTATCCCCCACGGAAGCATTATGGTGACAGGACAGCACAGGAAAGCCAGTAACGTTATTAAAAATCACTCTTGAACAGCTGCATTACCCCGCGCATTTAACTAGATAAACTCTTGCTGCCAATATTGCAGAAGACTGGTTCATTCCTGATTTGTTGGAACACATTGCACTATTTATGCTGAACTGCACTGTGTATCAAAAGTTGAATGCTGAGCATACACTGTGAACGATCAGCGGGGTAATACCTTGACTGAATGGTCCATTTCAGCATTTACATATCGACTATGTCGATATGCTGCAGGTATGTATTGGATATACATATCTATTGGCTGTGGTGTGTCCCTTCTTTAGGTGGATCGAAGCAGGTCTGTGTACACACCCCGATGCCACTTGCGCAGCAAAGGTTTTAGCGCATAAAGTTTTCCAAAAGTGTGGTGTGTGTGAAGTGCTGAGATCCAATAATGGGCCGCATTTTGTTAATTAATTATTTGAACAGATAGGGCTTTTATTAAATACAAAGCACACATTTTCTTCGGCTTATCACCCGCAAGCAAATGGGTTATGTGAGAGACTCAAGGGCCTCCTCAAAGAATGATTGCCAAGATAAAATTGACTTTGAAAAAGGGATGGCTGTATTGCCTACCCCTACCCTTATATGCCCTTTGGAATCAGCCAAGATCAGACCGCCACCTCAACCCACATGAACTGGTTACAGGGCACCAAATGAGAACGCCCTTTACACCTCCTTCTAGGACTAAAAGGGATGTCCAGAGCACAAAATACTTAGGTGATGAGATGCATGATTATTTGACATGTATAACCTCTAGTATTTCTTTCATTTCAGATCAAATCAAGCACCAGGGGGTCGGTCTAAGAACACAGAAAAAGATGATTCAACAACCAAGCCAAGTTAACTTATACCATCACCTAAGTTATATGCTGGGGACCTCGTCCTAATTAAACATTTGACCAGAAAGTGGCATGAGCCACATTTTCGTGGCCCTTTCATCACTGAAGAAGTGTCCTCTTCCGTGATTATAGTACAGGGAAGAAGAACTTTGCTACACATGGCCGATGTGAAGATCTATAAAGGAAAGACCTGCCCTCCCACCTTTGCCAATCCAGAAGCAAGACAAGAAGAAGAATTTCAGCATGTGCAGACTCGAGCGATGACAAAGAAGAAACACGATAAAATAGAGAGTGATTAATACAGATTTTATATTGGACTGGAATTCAATGAACACTCCTTATAGATATTTTAGCAGAGAGTGAAAAGACTTGCAAATAATTCCAGGAATTTTTAAATGAACTTTTAGAAATACATATTGAAGCATCAGGGTTATGCCTAAACGTCAGTTCTTGATCAGAAATTGGAAACGAGTCTCTGGATTCATTTCATGGAGAATATCTGTTTAAAGTAATTAAATATATGGTACCTGCCGATAGTGACATTCATCGGCTTGTGCTAGCTGCCTTTGTGCTCATACTTCGATCTTACCCTGCTCTTGTTAGAAGAGACGTTAATATTCACACTTTCTTGCAGGATCCTAAAAATGGCCCAGTGATAAGAAGACTCCTTACTGCAATAATTGAACAGATTTTACATTTACAAACGTAAAGAAATTTGATGATTGTATAAAAAATGATTAAAGAAGAAATTGGCATGGTTCTAGAGGATAAACAAGTGCAACGTGTAGTAGGATGGCGTGAGAGATGGATGCCTATGTTCTTATGCATAATATATGCTTGCATGATTGTTCTCTTTGTCTTTCTGTTCCTCATCTTTCACAGTCTCTATCATGTTAGAATTTCTGCTGAAGAAGTCCCTATAGTTCTCCCTACTATGAAAACTGCTTTTGATTTACTCCATGCATAGTACACAACTTTTGGGAGATACAAAAGAGATGCAGAGAAAGATAGTGAATGGATGCATGCCTATTTAGCTAACACATCACACTTGGGGAATAACATGTGGTACCAGCACATGAGAACAGTGGGGGAGAAAGCATCTAAGGAGGGTTACTCCGTCTGCTCTATCATCCCCTATGCCATGAATACAGTACGCACTTTCATTGCCAGAGAGGCTCCATAGCATGATGCAAGGTGCCTCAGTCCTCTTGTAAAATGTACAACTTGAGGACAATTCCAAGGAAGCTGGGCAACTTTGCGATGGACACTGAAATGGCTGTTTCCATAGCAGTATGACAACATCAAGAATTTACAAATGGAAAAGGAATCTGCATAGCAGAGGATCCTACAGCAAGACAGTATGAGGTGGTCATTGAAGAGATGAAGAGAATGAACTGCCCTGACATGACAGCAATAGCTGGATCACCTGGATGTTGGGAACAAACTCAATTTTGGATCTATGAACTAGTGAATTCCAAGAAGGGATGGGTAGAAGGAATGATGTCCTGTGCAGCTCAGCTGCTGATGGCAGAATACGTACAAGAAGTGCAAAGGGTGAATGATGGGTGTTTAAAGTCGTGGGCTAAACACACCAAACTACTGATATGGGTAGAAGATGAATCTGGCCCAGTAGTTGTAATCCCATTGGCTAATTAGACACTGTGCTTCCGAAGACACGGGAAGAATCATGTAGGATATAACAAAGAATGCAAAACTACATTTGACAGTCCTAGAATGGGAGAAGGGACAGCTATCCTTATGGATCAGTATTGGGCTTGTGGATGTAGAGCTTACATACGGTTGCCCAAAGATTGGGACAGAGTATGTTCTTTGGTGCTCATTCATGTTCCAGCATTAGTGATTTCACAAAGCGACCTGGACATTGGTGAATTTCCAAAAGTGGATGCTGATTCGGAAAAAGAAGATTGCTTGAACTTTTCCGTCAGGCAAGAAGAGAGAATTATTTCTCAGCCAAATCAATAATAGCATATGACTCCATTCCTAATGAACACAGGTTGTTCAGTAAGACTGCCACAATATTTACAACTACATTCATGCCTGGGATCCAAACAGTAGCAAACGCCAAGTGGCTATAAATCACCAGATGGGAGCTTCTACAGGCAATCAATGCTACATTTAGGTATTCAACGCTTTCAAGGAAGAACTGATGGCCATATGACTAACGACCCTCCAGAATAGATATGTTCTAGATATGATCACAGTGATGGAAGGAAGGGTTTGTGCCAAAATTGGGCCATCATGTTGCACTTTCACACCTTCTCATGATGAAGAAATGGGACCTTGACAGAGGCCATAACGTTGTTGACAGACCTGCATAAAAAGATGGAAGATGAGACAGATGACATTTAAGATAACAGTTGGTTTGCCTCCCTGTTCTCATGGATTCCGCAGTGGTTGGCAAATATATTCAAGATTCTTGGAGTAATATTAGTGCTGGGGATGTTGAGATTCTGTGTAATCAGGATAGCAATTGCCCAATGCAAGAAAACAGCAAAGAAGGTGGTAAGAATGAGGATCATGATCAACATCGAGTCTGCACTTGAAGCCAAGGAGCTGACTGATGAAGCTGTCAGAAAATATATAGAGGCCAACATCGTAGCACCTGAAGGAACTAAGTTCCTGTATCCGAAGAATCATAAGAAGTATGTGGGACGATGGGTCTATTGTATTCGGAATGGACAATGCAACTACTTGACCCGGAGTATAGATGAACATGTCAAATCAGCCAGCACCCAGAGGGGGTGAGGAAGATATGGACGCCAAAGAAACACTTCTTCAAGAGACAATATCAGGATGTGGAAACAATTGAGGAGGTGGTTGAGGACTCGACCAGAGGGTGGAATGTAGAGGAGAAGTTACATATCTCTGCCGGAAGTGTCAAAACTCATATGTTGGAAATCTGAGACTGTGCTATGTTTGACACCAGCAGTTGTGCCAATACCGCAGGGTATATTCAATAGAAGATACCCATTGAAACAACCCTATCAAATGTATCCCCGAAGAGACAACAATCTGAGGGAAGAACTCCCTGAAGAAAGATTAAAAAGAGCAAAAAGAAAAGATAGTGACGTCACACGAGATATGTGCGACGTCCCGGGATATAGGCTGAAGAGGATGCATGGTTCTTACAGAAACAAATGATGAAGTAAAGAGTCAAGTGAACTTTTAAATACAAAAAAGAAGATTACACATGCACAAAGTGCTGCAGAGAATGAACCATTCAATAATTGTACAGACGCTGAAATGCAAGGTAGATTAAGTCATCATAGAAGATGGCTATACACAGTGAATAGAATGCAGGCAGAGCCGCTATTGTACAGGAGTTGGACATCAGTGTCATTAGTAAGTTAGGACCTATGAAAAGAAAAGGCAAGAATTGTGTTGCAGCAAGAACACGCTGAAATCGTGGTGCTACATGGTGAGGCTGTCTGGCCTGGTATGAAATCTGAAGCAGCGAAGGTCGGATATCTATTCTTGAAAGGAGTGAACGTGCAAAGATTGAATCATCTCTCGTTAAGGTGCAAAGAGAGAACAATAAGGGTGTCAAGTTGTATTCATTTAAGACATTTAAAAACCTGCAAAATGGACCAAATAGTGGTCTCCTGTCACGTGAGCCAAAGATGAAAATAGAGTCAAACTTGGAGTCCTAGAACAACGATACTGAGTGCCTGCACTCCCATGTATTCCCATAGACAAGGATACTTTGCAAGGCCAAGTTCAAAGACAATGTTGATGGCGGTAGGCATGGACAATGCAAAATGTTGGGTTAATTGGTTGGGGAGATAGAGTCAGGCCCATCGCCTTGCACTTGGGTCTGGGCTACGTGCTACTAAGTGAACCGAATGTTCCAGACATGGCACAAGCATGCCAAACAATTGTAAAGGTCCATATAACAAAGGACTTTATAGTTTGAAGACCAATGAGAGACTGTGTACTTCATGTTTTTTTAAGATTACATGTTCTAGACGTAGGCATATATTGTCCACCTGACAGTGGTCAGTCAATCATTATCCCAGGTCTTATGTAATGTATACTTAGATGTTCTCCTTAAGCCTAGCACAATCCCTTGTAGGTTTTCTATTATTTGCCACGCAGTATGAAGTCACCTCTGATGTATTTGTAGCATAAAGTCTATGTTTTGTGAAAGGATCGCTGAGAGAAAATTGAGTGAACGCCCATTGATGTCTATTATAACTCCCTGTTTTAGATAATTGTTAATAAAACAGGATCTTTGCCATCTTCCTAAATTGGTTCAGTTATTTGGACTCAGAGTTATTCTGTGAACCCATCCCTAAGCTCACGTTGTAACCGTGCCACACGCCCTACATTTCCTTCATCTACTGGGCATTCACTCAAAGGCTGCTCGCTTCCACGGCCTGTCCACCTTCCACAGGTGCCTGCGTGTTGCTTCCACTCAAAGATTCTCACTCACTTCTTGCGTCTCGAGGCTACAAACACACACACACCACAGGCACTTTATTTCTTCCTAGGGTGTGAACCAGAACACAATCAACAGGCAACTCCTGGAGCATCGCTCCCCTCCGCTCCTTCGCTTTGGTCTCAACATCATGACATTTCACCAGTTGTCACATATTCCACTTGGTTCTATCATCCAGCAACACAACAGCATCCATCATTTTCACCACCTTCCTGGGAGGGCACAGAAATCTAGCCTCTGCTCTTCTCACTCTCACGTTCATTATTCTGACCCAACTGTCCACACAAACCAGTTTTCCTATCCACACACACAACTACTCCATATTTACCTTGACAGGACCCGAGGTTCCCAGCCATACTGGAGTCAATTCATCAACTGGGTTCCTGCCTTTAAACACCAAAAAAGGTCTCACTCCTAAAGTGGAGTGAGGCGTTGTCCAGTATGCCCGAAGCATGTACTGAATCAATCCCTCAACACCCAAATTATACATCTTGGCCAGTTGTAGTGTCCCCTTCATTACTCCATAAAACCTTTCTAGAATTCCATTTTAGCGTGGACACTATAGGGCTGTCGTTTCATGGCACACATGTGCCTTCTTAAGATAATCAGCCACCAAGTTAGATTTAAACAGTACTCCATTGTCAGTGAACAACACAGCCGGAAATCCTTCTATGCTAAACAATCTGTCAAGAAAATCCACCACGACGGCTGTCGTCTCCTCCGACTAGCAAACACTTTAACATTTATAATGGTAGTCCATCAGAACAAACATGTACTCTTTCCCTTGGTAACATTTCAGAAAGGGACCAATAATATCCAAAGCTACCTTTCTTCAAGGCCTCGTGAGACTTGTTGCTGGATGCACACGGTACACAATGTTTCACCAAATACTCCACCTCAGCATCCATTCTCGGCCACCAATACAGCTCCCTCACTCTTCATTTTGTGAAATTCCTCCCCAGATGTCCTCTCTTCACAATTTCCAAAATGCAAGTCCTCATCCCCCTTGGGGGGGCAATTTTCTCTACTATGCTTAAGACCTCACCATCCAGTCAAAATTCTGCCTTGACCTGTTCAAGCTGCGCTCCAACACCTGCAGCCCCGTTAGACCAGCCACAATCCAATAGATGACAAACCTTAATTAACACAGCATCCACAGCACATTCCTCAGACCACTTTGCCATATCCGAAATTCCTTCCTGGGCCACCTGCGCAATCATGGACCACACTACTTCATCACTTTCCTCCCCATCTAAGGGAAGCTGTAACAAACGGTCCACCACCACGTTACATGGACCTGGAATGTAAATCAGCAAAAATTGAATTCTTGCAGGGCAAGGGCCTATATTAATCCAGGCAGATCCTCCCACACTCCTCCACTCAAGGCATGAACCAACGGTTGTGGTCGGACTTGGCCATGAAGGACACACCCCACAGAATTTTTTTTAAAATGATTGCTGGACCAGAAACAATCCAGAGCTTCCCTCTCCACAGTGGAGTAATTTTTCTTAAAAGCCCTAGAGGAAAACAGTCACACATTCCTTGCCCTCCTACACGTGCATCAATGCAGCACCTAACCATACTATGCTAGCAGCAGTCATCAGAAATGTTTTGCAACAGGGATTGAACATATTAAGTGTGGGAGCACCCACAATACTTTTGTTGATTAGAGTGAATGTTTCCTGACATTGCAAGTCCCAGTCAAACTTGACATGCTTCTTCAACAATGCCCGTAAGGGAGCACACATAGAGGCAAACACCTCAATACATTTGGCGTAATACCCCGCTAACCCCAAGAGTGCTCTCAACGCATCCTTGTTCTGGGTGCAGGGGTCTGCAACACAGCATCCACCAAACTGGTTTTAGCCTGATGCCTCTTCAGGCTATGACATTTCCCAGATAGAACACGTCTGTCAATCCAAATGTACACTTTTCTTTCTTAACTGTCAGCCCTGCCTGATGCAAAATACTCCAACACATCATGTACATATCTCTCGTTGTGCTCAAGATCAGGCGTGAATACCAGAGTATCATCCTGAACACAATTTACAAACTCCAATCCCTTGAAAAGCTTTTCCATCATGTGCTGGAAAGCAGTGGCAGCTGAGGACAGCCCAAATGGCATCCTCTTAAATCGGTATGCCCCAAAAGTGGTGAAAAAGGAAGTTTGGAGTCCTCGAGTCAGGGTGAAAGACAATCTGGGGGAATGCACTAGACAGTTAGTTCACCCAGAAATACTTGGCATCATGCAACAGGGATATCGTCTCTTGCACCTTAGGTATGGGATGTCAGTCTACCCAAATGTTGCTGTTGAGAGACCTGATGTCCCCACACATCCATATGTTGCTGTATCCCTTCCATGCATTTACAACGGTGGACAGCCGCTCTGCTGCCTCTATTGGTACAATCACATCATTTTTACAGAGTTTGACAAGCTCAACTTTAAGCTTTTCTCTCAATAACAAAGGTACAGCATGAACCTTGTGCACCACTGGTTTTCTTCCCCTTTTCCAAAAATGTTTGTGGGAAAACCCCTTCAAACACCCCAACTGCACCGCAAACACGCCTCAAAACAGTTGGCACACATCATGTCCCACAAGCTCATGGATTCCGGGTCATTGGGGTTCAGAATAATTTGTAGGTCTTTCTGGTGTCTCCAGCTAAGTAGCGACACTTCCGCATCTGTCACATGCAGCACACCTCTGTTGGCTCGTTCCTTAAATGCATTCTCAACAGGCTTTGACCCCACAAAGTTTTTTTTTTTTTAAATACATTTTATTGGTTTAAACAACCATCACAATAAAACAAAGTCAAGACATACACCTTCCTAATAGTAGACATATGACTTAATCATGGCTACAGTCACAAAGATCCTGCATGTGAATACATCCATATGTTGCTCGGTTGCATCCCCCTGTATATCAGGAGTTACTGAGTCTCACGCTCTTCCCATTTCCCCCACACTTTGGAGGCTTTGATGGAGCAGCCTCTTGCATTGTAAATCCTGTGTTCCATCATTGCCCATGTCTCCATATCGGCAGCCCATTGACCCGATGTCGGAGAGTCTGAGTCGCCCCATTTTTGTGCAATATTTCGCTTCATTAGCCCCGCCGCCGTGGCTAGAAGCAGCCCGTCCCATTTATTAGCAATGTTTTCATCGGGTTTTCCCAGTAGCAACATGTTCGGATCTAGCGGTGTATTGCGGGCCAATATCCTAGTTAATTCATTGCAGCACTCATTCCAGAAGCCCTGGACCAAGGGGGCACTCCCATAGGATGTGTATAAAGGATCCCTCCTCCCCACCACATCGGAGGCAATTCAGGTTTGGGGCCCACTTCCAACCGTACAGCACAGTTCTAGGACAATATATTCGGTGCAGGATTTTTAACTGTACCAGACGGAGTCTAGAAGAGATAGCAATCTCCCGGGGGTGCATTAGTACCTGAATCCAATCCTCTGGATCTATGGCGCCCACATCCTTCTCCCATTTAGTTTTAAGATGAGAACATTCAGGAGTGGCAAAGGAGGACATGGCATTATATAGTATGGAAGTGCATTTAGTGGGAATATATGTTGATCTGTGCACCAACATATCTCTGGGACATATATCAGGGGCATCCAAGGCATCCACCGTAAATACCACCATCTCAAAGGCATCATCCCCAACATGGTATATTTGGAGCCAGAGTCCACCATCATCTTCTGCACGCGACCATCATCTCGCACCTAACACCATGGAGCATCTACATCCCCTCCATCAATACTAGCAATAAGTAAATCACTCACTCCTTCTTGGAATAATCTTTCTTCCTCTACATATCTCTCATCACCATCACTCCACACTTTGGCTGGGTGCCCTTTCTTCTTACATGTCCTACATACAGCATTTGTAGCAGGGCAGCGAGGACTGGTTGAGAAGTAGTCCCCGTTGCCACATGCATAGCATGCAATGTTCATCCTCGCACCTTACTCATGAGGCCCTTAGGAGGGACCAGATCTGCCCTGGCCCTTTGTGGCAGAGAAAGGAGCCTGCTCCCTGAAGGACTTTGGATCCTGCTGCCCACGGTGTTCACTTCGCCCTTGGAAGTGTTCAGAACTGCTGAGTAGGCCAAATACTGCACAGCCAGCTTGGCAATGGCCTTGTCAAGGGAAATGTCCTTTATCATCAATAACCGTTCCTCTAGTTTCTTATCCACAGCACACTTGATGATCTGGTCATGCAGAAGACTGTCAGCAAGGGTGCAAAATTTTCAATTCTTCAGCAATCCACGAACAGCGTCGACAAATATGGGCACTTTCTCTCCTGGCTGTTGGGAATGGGAAAACATTTTTTTTTGCTCCATCACAACATTCACACAGGGACCAAATTGGGCTAGTAGCGCCTGCTCCGCAGCCTGGTAAACATCCCTGACATCCCTTTGACCATCTCCAATGGGAATTACAGGCAAGGTCTCAAAAACCCTCTGTACTTCTATACCCAGACAGTTGAGCAGGGAGGCCTGCTTCCTTTCAGGGTCAAACTCCTTTCCCCAAATCGCTATGAGATATGTATCAAAGATCTTCTTGCACTGAACCCATGTGATGGCAGTTTAAGAAGGTGTTGCTTGAAACACAGACAGGCCCTACATGGTTGCCTCCATGATTGTACCAGGTGCGGCTCCCTAAATACCAATCCAATGTCCGACGGGAAAATACATATGCAAACGGAAAATATTCCACAAAGGACTCTTCAATGCCGACAAGTTCAGCACTTTACTGGACCAATTCCACCATCCGCCATAAGAAAGCACCAGAAGCTTGACACATTTTCAAGGTTCCACTTCTTAAATCCTCCCGACTTCGGCATCAGAGGAAACACCACTCATACTCCAAATAACACCTCTCTTTACCTCTTCACTGTCTTCACACCTTCAGGCACCAGTGTCCTCATTTTCAGTTTCTCCCGAGGTTCTCTTAACACCTGCCACCTCTCACCCCTCTTGGCACTTCTGTGTTCACAATCAAGTTTTTTAAATATTTCTCAGATTCCTCCACACGGTTCATCCCTGAGCTTAGGGCCCTTTAGGAACATGCATATGTAATGGATGGGATCTAACAGAATAATTCTGAGACCAAAAAAAAGAACCAACTCAGGAAGATGGCAAAGTACTGTTTTATGAACAATTATCTAAAACAGGGAGTTTACAATGAACATCAACGGATGTACACTCAGTCTCTCTCGGTGATCGTTACACAAACAATTGCTTTTATACCAGAAATACATCAGAGGTGAAGTCATGCTACGTGGTAATAATGAAAAACCTATCAAGGGTCAGTGTTGGCTAAGGGGAACATCTAAGTATACATTCTATAGGAGCTAGGATGTGATTGGTTGTCCATTATCAGGTGGACAACATATGCCTACCTCTAAAACATGTAATCTTCTTAAACATTAGATACACAGTTTCCCATTGGTCTTCACACTATAAGGTCCTTCTATACATGGACTACTTCAATTGGTTGGCACACTGGTGCCATGTCTGGAACATACGGTTCACTTAGCCGCATGTAAGCCCAGACACAGGTGCAAGAAGATGGGGCATGACACTACCTCCCCACCCAATAAGCCCAGCATCTCTCATCGCCCATGCCTTCTGCTATGAAGATTGTCTTTGTACCTGGCCTTGCAAAGTATCCTTGTCTTTGAGAATGCACAGGAGTGAGGGCACCTACTATCATATTTAGCACTCCAAGTTCAATCTCTATTTTCATCCCTGGTTCATGTGACAGGAGACCACGTTTTGGTGCATTTTGCAGATTTTAAATGTTCTAAATGAAGTAAACTTGGCACTCTTTGTGTTCTTTTTCTGCAACTTAACAAGGGATGATTCATCCTCTGCACATTTGCTCATTTGCAGAATAGATAGCTGACCTTGGCTGCTTCAGTCTTGACTTCAGGCCAGACAACCTCGCCATGCAGCTCCAAAATTCTGCTTATTCTTGCCGTAACTCAGTTTTCTGCACCTGTGGATGCTGTGGTGGTCTCCCAGAACCTGCTGTTTCCCACTTAAGACCTCCGGCTCGTGGACGCTTCGCCAATGGGCGCTGTTCCACTCTTCACTGCCGAGCTCTGGGACGTCCGCCGCTGGGAGGGACCAGTACACATAATTTTTCTCACTCCTGGCCCAGCCTGTTGGACTTGGATCGTACGGGGGCCTGGCGGGAGGGGGCTGGCCCCTGTTATTGGGCACCGTGGCTTTGATCCTGCCGAGTGGCTGGGCCCTGGGGGCCCACGGCTGGGAGGGCCCGGTCTTCTGGATGGTGCTTCCCCCCACCCATGACCATACTACCTGGACTTGCTAAGCTTTGTGGGGAGGAATCAACACGGAACCAAGCTGCGGTGCCAAGCCCAGGTGCGCCCGCAGCTAACTTCTACATCTTTCTCTGCTGGTGACATTTGAGACCTGTCGCAGATCGAAGCGGGGGAGCCAGCTGGGGGTGACTACAGCTCCAGTCTCTACAGTCCCCCTTCATCTACTGCGATCCTGTCCCAGCCTCATCTGCCCGCGCTCCCCATTGTCCACACACGGTTCCTGGAATCCCCCCGTGCTGAAGTTCGGGCCGCTTGCCGGTCCCTGGGCGGGCGGACTCACCGCCATATCTCTTTACTCACCTGTTTTTGGAGGTTGTCACCCCCCAGAGGAAGGGTTCACACTTACCCCAAACCCCCAATTGGGCATTCTCTTCAATGGACTCACACCCGCCTAAAACGGAATTGTGTGTCTTCTCCCACCTTTCAGACTCCAGAGGTTGAGACCTAGGCACCACCACACTCCATAGGGGTGACTACTACCCTGATATAGCAGTCAGCCGGGTCGCCCTTGGGACCAGACCAACGCACCCCTCTTACCCTCCTCTCCCAATAGGGGGTGCAGGACAACAGACCTTCTTACCCACAATACAGCGTGGTCCGGCCTTGGGTCAGGCGGCAGACCCACGCTCTCCCGGAGTTTGTGGTGAGTTGTGGAGTCAAGTGGGGGGGCCCTCGTAATTGGCTCTGGGCACCTGTACCTCTGGTGGGGCATCAGCTTTGCTGACATCACTGGACCCCAGATCCTTAGATCCGCCAAGGGTTGTACAATTGTTGCTTTGGCACCTGACATATCTCACCTCATTCCTACTAAGGCAACCCCCTTGTCCACTTTGGATCCATCACAGGAGATTGCCTATCCCTGGGGTGTAGTCATCAAGACTGGGGTTGCCTTCCTGCTCTTCTTTTCTCTAACCCCCCCTCCTTGAATTGGACGCCATACCGACTGCTTCTCCCTCTGAGAGTTTGCTTGGAATGAGTAACCAGAAAAAACAATCGAAAATGGAGCAATTTGCTAGACGGGATCGGGTCCCACCACAACAGGAGTCTATGATCGACATGGTGGATCTCAATCAAACCCTGTTGGCGCTGAAAGGGAGTACAGATAGTCTAGGTGCTAAAATCGACGTTTTATCTTGTAAAGTGGATGTTTCTGCAGTACAAATCGACAAGCTGTATGGCAGGATGTCCGAGATGGAACATAGAATCGGGGACGGTGAGGACAAAATTGCAGCTCTTCAATGCGAGGTCGCCTCCTCCAGCAGACGGTGCTAAAAGTCGTGGCCAAGAACGAAGATCTTGAAGGGAGATCTAGGCAGAGCAATATAAGGATCACGGGGGTGGCAGAGACCGCCCGGATAGACAATATGGAGCAGTTTGTGGAAAAGCTTCTCTTGGAAATCCTCGACAACCCGCCAGTCACAAACCACTTCATGTTGGAGCGGGGTCACCGCTCACTGGCGAACAGACCGCCACCAGTGGCTCCTGAGCGGGCAATCATTGCCCATATCTTAATTATCAGGACCGGGATATTCTGCTGGGGCGGCGAGAGAGAAGGTCTTGAGGTGGGGTTCCGCTACGATACGCCTATTCCCGGATTTCAGTCAACAAGTTCAGGATCAAAGGAAACCATTTAAAAAAGCAAAGAATATCCTGAGGAAAAAAGCTGTGCGCTACGCAATGTTGTACCCGGCTAAGCTCAGGGTGGTCCACAAGGGTAAAACTCTATTCTTTACTTCCCCGGACGCAGCTGAGAGATTCGCAACTGAAATTCCGGACCCAGACATGCCCCCCCCGGGGTTCTCCCTGAACCGTGGGCTCTGTGATTTGTGCAAATATCCTGGTGGGTGTAATGGCTCCTCAGGGTCATTCCCCCTGAACATTTTAGTAGTGTAACTGATGGAGTGAATGGTCATGTATGGTAGTCGAATGCCTTTCAATAGATATGGCAATGCCACTTGACTTAGGGCACCATAGCGGCTGCCAGCATCCCCCCATGCCCAGCGTCACAGTATTTCTACAGAGTTTTTGGGTCAGGTTGTTTGGGTGGGGGGTGGGATGTTACGGCCAGTAGATTGGGGTTCCTGGAATGGGTGGGGGGAGGGGGAGAAGTTCCAGTTCAAAGTTAATGGAAGGCTACAAGTTGTGTAACACAGGGGTTTGAAGGGAGGGGTGGGAGAGTACCTTCTTCCATGTCACCAAGTTCAAATGCACTCACGGTCTCTACAAAGCACCTATTTTCTTGCAGGGTAATTCATACAAACAAAGTAGTTACATCATTTCACATTCCCAGTTTTCTACTGACGTGACTCATCACCAGGGAGTGCATTTCCCCTCCAGTTTAGTACTCACTTTGGTTACATGGAATATTCGGGGGTTCACTAACGGGAAGAAAACACACCTCATCACTAATTATGTCAGGAATCATCACGCAAATGTCCTCTGTATCCAGGAAACCCACTTGGCGAAGGAACACAAATTACCAGCTCTGGCGGGTTGGGGTATACATAGATATGGCTCTTCCTATTCCTCCCATTCCAGGGGGGGTCTCAATATACATTCATCGCTCACTAGATTTCAAACTACACAATGTGGTCACTGATGCAGAGGGTTCATTTGTCCTGGTGGCTTGGGAAATAGCGGGGTGGTCCATCCTATTCATTAACATATATGGTCCCAACTATGATTGCCCAGAATTCTTTCAGAACTGTGTTGTACATCTGCGTACTTTCCCGGGATACGAGGTGGTATGGGTGGGGGACTTTAATGTGGCTTTATCTCTGACACACAACAGGTCTTCATCAGTACAGGTTTCCCTCTCCCGCACCGCAACATAATGGGCTTCAATAGCCACTGACTATTCCCTGATCGACATTTGGTGCCTCCAACACACAGATAGTTTGGAATTTACCTTTTACTCGAGCGTAATGGTAGTTCCTCTAGAATAGACTACATACACATGGTCCCCGGAACTGACCTGAAGGACCTCTAAAACGTTGATCTTACCTTGCACCCTGTCCGACCACATCCCGGTTCTGGTGCAATTCATGGGTCCGACTACCCCCACTAAACAACTTCGGTGGAGATTGTATTTCTGGCTCATTATTGCCCAGCCTCATTATGCCATTTGGTGGTGGCCCCTTTGGATGACCTACCCCATTCGCGGCGCGAAAGGGCCATCGCGTGTCCCGATGATCTTAAGGGTCTTCTGTGGGCCTCGAGGGAGAACTACCCTAGGGCAGAAATTCAACCTGTGGAGACCACCACCAGAGCCCGGTGTCGGCTGGCGACATGGGCCGGCCTGGTACAATGGTACTCCCCTACTATGGCCATATATCACATCCGGGGTATTCCACTCACACATGAGGCTATTTTTGTACAACACTTTTCAGATTCACTCATTAGGTGATGTTGCCCCTGATGGTAAATTTATATCCTCGAAAGTCCTTAAATCCTGGGGCACATGGAACCCGATCACGCAGCTTTTATACTTTCGACTGCGGGAGGTGTTGAGGGCCAGATGGCCCAACTTCTCGAACACTCCACTCTCCTCTCGCCTTATGACATACACCACCACCCGACATCCACCAGACAGTTGGTCTCGACCCTATATGGTATGGCCCGAGCGTTCAGGCCCTCACCTCCCACCCACTATAGGGCCAGTTGGCAGGACTCCCTGGGGAAAACGCTGTATGATGAACAATGGGGCCAGATCTGCACCCAGACCAATTACATTTCTGCCAATAGTAGATTTCGCTTGATTCACTTCAAATTCTTACACCAGATGTATTTTGCTCCCCTTAGGTTGCACAAGCTATTCCCACTCAAACCCCCAGATTGTAAGAGATGTTGTCAAAACCCCAGCAGATTTCCTCCACGTAGCATGGTTGTGCCCTCAGATCCACGCTTTATAGTCAAGCATTGCTGATGCAGTGACGTGTATGATTGATAGCCCCGTCCCTCTCTCCTCTGAATGCTGGCTACTGGCCCTCGTAGATTCTGGATCCGGCAGCAAGAAACGCCTGGTGAGAATGGCCTCGGCAGTCGGCAGTCGCAAGGTCACTAGTGGCATGTACATGGGGAGCCACGGCACCATCCTCGTTTCAGCACTGGCTCAACCTTATGTCAACTTGTGAACGCAGGGAGTCTCAATACCATCTGACGCTCGATCCTAACAGTAAACCCAAGGACTACTGGGCCCCCTTTAGAAGCTACATGGCCAGGAGAGATGAGCAAGTTACTGGTTAATCGTGCAGTCCCCGCTTGTTCCACCTACGGTCAATGCCCCCGCGTGAGGCCATCGTCAGTGACTACGTACGTTTAAAACACTGGAATGGTTGAATGTTGCGATAAGTGTATATAATTATGGTGCTTTCGCTGGAGCACTTCAATATCCGGTCTGAAACTGTGGTCAATTGTGTGCTATCGGAAACCTGTTTATAAATACTGGGAGAAGGTAAGGGGGGTGGGTGTTGGTGTTTAGGGGTCTTTATTCCCTTGTTGTTTCTTCAGTGTTTTTGATTTCTACACTATGTTTGTTATGTAAAATGACAATAAACACAGTTTTAAAAAAAGAAGATGGGGGGCAAATCTGACCCTCATGCCCCCACACGACTCTTAACACAAAGGCAGAGAAATGATAGATGTGCCTCACTCTTAAGCCCATCACCACAATCATTGATATATTGCAGGTGTGAGAAGCCTTATTCGCTCAGACAGCCATTTAGTCCATACCCAATCGATGATTTGGAGAATATGGAAAGGATATTGATTGAGTAAGTCGACTGACTGCAAAACCAGAAATCAATGATGTCATTGTTGACATCACAACATAGCTGTGCTTATACATGAAGTACATACTCATCGGTTCATGAAGATTACACGACCATGAACTAGTTTATTGCATATATGCATGAAGCACATGCTTATGACTCAGGTAGAGGACTTACACACACACATATTTTTTTATATTCACTTCTTTCGCCAAAGCTGAAACCGCAAGATGCTTAATTATTCATATATTTAGCTTGCACATGCTTGACTGCTACTTACATGGAGAAGCCAAAAGGAATGATATGGAAGCTATTATAGGTCTCTGAAATGGATGGCAAAGGCGAGACAAGCTATGAGTATGTGGACATGCTGACAAGGCACCCAGTCAAAGACAAGTGGACACAGAAAGGTTTCAGTTAACAAGACAATGAGCCACCTGGAGAAAATCAGGCTAAAATCCTCATAATTACAAGCAGGACTGCTTAATTTCGTGGTCTCACCACATGTGACCCAGCCGAACAGGACAATGTCCATTCAATCGAGGTAGATGAAGATGATGGTTCCCATAGAACCTGAGGGGGAAAAGTTACAAGTGTTGCACACGAACTGCTAACTGAAGGCACTCTCACAGGCTTAGGTGATCAGAGATGGCAACAGTAGAGAACACTTTGCATCTGGGTGTTCATTCCCATTGCCTTGAAAAGATACACTGTTATGTTATGTTATGTTGTGTTGTGCTATGTTAATCTCACTTGTAGAGTCCAGCTAACACCCAAAGGCAACATGGTGCTGTGTAGATGCCAGAGTACCACCTAAAGAGAAGACGCCTATTACTGAAATCAGGCAGTGTTCAATTGGCGTCAGAACATTAGATGATCAGCTATGTTACAAAGATTCTGTGGAAGCTTATTTCACAGGAGAGCCACAGCAGTAGGAAAAGCTTGGCCTCCAGGTCTGGCATGGCAAAACCTTGGAATAAGGTAGGTGTAAATCTCCAGAAGAGCGGAGGAGTCAGACCAGAACATTCCAGCAAAGTTTTCTGTGTAAATAATCTGGATCATGGCCATTACTGGCCCGGTGCACTAGGCACGCTACTTTAAAGTCAATTCTCTGTGTTACTGGAAGCCAATGTCTTTTCAGAGTAACCAAAAACAGCGCATACAGTTGTGTTCTGTAGCACCTGAAGTCAATCCAGAAGGTAAGCTGTCTGAGCCAGGTATAGGGCGTTACAATAATCAAGGACACTAATGCAGCCACCACCGGAGCACGCCGCAACGTGGGAAGAAAAGGTAGACCTTTCTACAAAACTGAGAGTTTATAATGACCTTGTTGGAAAACTGCATTCACCTGAGTCTCCATATAAAGAGTGTTCATTATGATGACCCGTAGGTATTTAACTTTGGGCATAGGCTGAGGAAAGGGGCACAAAGAAATCAGCAAATGGACAGGTGACCAGAAAGAGGTAAGACATGGTGGAGCTACTATGCGAACCTCCGTTTTGTCGCCATTTAGTTTCAGTCAATAAAGACTCATCCAGTCCCCTACAGCTTTCAAAAAGGCATTAAGATTGGCTGCTCCTGCTGGATCATCAGATTTAAGTGGGGCAATGATTTGAGTATCATCAGCATACATAAAGCAGCTCAGGCCAAAAGATTGGATGAGATAAGCAAGAGTCTGAACATAAATGTTAAAAAGAATTGGCAAGTGAGAAGATCCCTGAGGGACATCAGATGACAAAACACGGGAAGAGGACCTAAAAGGTCGGAGGATAAGAGTCTGAGAACGGTCAGCCAAGAAAGATTTAAACTAATTGTGCACTTCACCAGAGATGCCGGCCAATGACAACCTATGAAGAAGGATGGTATGGTCAATGGTGTCAAAAGCGGCTGACAAGACCAGGACTATCAGAGCATGACTTCCGCCCTGATCAGCTAATAAGGTCAAATCATCCATGACTGAAACCAGGACCGATTTGGTGCCCCTGCCATGTCTAAAACCCAATTTAGATGGGTTGTAGAATTCATAAATTTCCAAATAAGAACTAAGCATTGGCATCACCAATCGTTCCATCAGATTAATTAAGTAAGGAAGGAGAGAAATAGGAAGGTAATTAGATGGAAGTAAAGGGTCAAGTCACACCTTTGTAAGATGGGGGATCACCATAGCATGTTTCAATGGGGCAGGAATAAACCCTGAGATAAAAGAGTGGTTAACTGTTTAGTAACTAGAGGTGCGATATCATGTAGTACTTGCTTCAGCACATGTAGAGGGATAGGGTCCGAAGGAGAAAAATATTTGAGCTTCCGGGTAGCCAGAATTAAGTCATTAGAGTCGGGCAAGGAAAAAGTGGACCAAACAGAGTTTGAGGTGGGCCCTAAAGAATCGGTGAAATGAAATGAGCCTTGTACCGTTGCAATAATGGTCTGGTGAATGAGAGTAATCTTAATAATAAAGAGATCCGATACTCAGGGCGTCATCATAAGTTGGGCGGTATCCCGAGTGGGATACCGCCCAACTTTATTTGCGTTACCCCCCCCATCCGGTGGTATTAACACTGGATTACGGGTTGGGTGGTAGACATTATACCCCATTGGATCCATTGGACCCAATCAGGAACTTTCGGTGCAATTACTGCCAGCGATATTACTGCACTTTAAGTGCGCAGGAAATCATCATTTTTCCATGGTGTTTACCCCCAGCACTGAGCAGGGGGTAAACACGCCATACTCATTATTGGGCGGACCTTTGAATGCAGCGGTAACCCTGTTACTACCACATTAAAGGGTTACCGCCCAACTCGTGATGAGGCCCCCAGTCTGGTAACCGTCCAGGGTCCCTGGGATGGGGGGACACATTCTGCCCAATTCAGATTCACCTTTCACATGGGGATATAATTTGTTACAAGGGCCAATGGTCTCTCTGCAGCCCTACAACATTGTAGATTGACGTTGGTAGAGGAGGTGCTAGGAGGAGCCACTAGATATGGCTATCCAATAGCAGAAATAACCCTTATTTCTTCTATATGTATCTTACCCAAACTGACCAATGTAAATGTGTGATAGGTTTCTAGGATGGAACCTCGACTTGTTTTGTCATACAGGGAGACATATGCTTAGAAGAGGAGCGCTCCGCAGGATACTTGTTTTTCTGGTGTGATCCATGTCATTTTGTTTTGCTAATAAAAGGCAGTAACTTTGCCCCATGTCTGAGTCTCCGTTATTGTGGCAGGGAGTCTTTGATGGCCCAAGTGTTCCCTGCTAATAACTGTGGTCACTGCTAGAGGGCCCAAGCCACATCCATTCAATGTCTATGAAATTCTACAAAGGTATCAAAACATGCTACTAACACACCATACCTTTGTGCACCAAGTTCTAATTCAAATGAAGTTCCTTCCCTGTTCCTGACCTTGAAACACCCCAGCATTCTGCAACTCGGGAATGAGGCCAATCTAATGCAAGACACATCTCATCTGCATGTCTCCCAGCACACTTTGACCTCTCTGAAAACACGAGATGGCCGGCTTTCAGGTCAGGACACCCAGGTTGAGTCTTGAGTGATTCTGAGTGGCTGCGATGGCAGACTCCACGGCTGCTCCATCACTGCTTTTCAAATTGCCACGAGTGTTAATTTACTCATTTGTCTTGGGCAGAGTGTGGCTGATAACAGCCCATCCCTGTGAAAACACGAACACCTGACAACTCTTGATCGATTGCACCCGTGTTTCTGACACCCCATTTCCGCTAGACATGAAAGGCGAGCCCTGTAATTTCCTTTCTACTACACTGAAGGAAAACCGATTATAAGAAGAAGGGGCCAGGAGGTCAGGGGGGAAACAATGATACGGTGTGAGTCACCATGGCGGATCGGAGTGAATGTAAGGTTGACATCCACAGAGGCCTGAAAACCTCTAGCTGCCCCAGTGCTCTATCAGCAAATGGCGCAGCTGCTGACCCTCGGTTCTCGCCTGTCTGCAGCCCGGATTATCCGCGAGTAAAGGTCAGGGTGCTCCCAGTCACTTACAATAGCCCCTCCTTTATCTGTGGAATCACTTCAACATTAGGAGCCTGTCTGGGAATAGATGCCAGGTACTACGTATGGCGCGTGTGCCAGCGAAACAGTTCAAAGGTGTTCAACGTGCAAACAGATTGTGACAGGAATAATGAAGGCATCCAGACATTTAAAAGATGACTAAACGATCAGGGTCATTACTTTCAGAAGATATAGCTTCACGACAGCAGGCGCTACACCCCCCTAACCCCCACATGTCATGTGTCATTCTTGAGAACACTGGTTTTGGAGCCGTTTAGCTGTGACACAAGTAATAGAAAAAATAAGTACCTGTAAAAGTGCATATCGCAAAATGTCTTCTTTGGGCTTGAAGTTGGAGCTCCTGGCGCCTAGAGACAAGCTAGATCGAGCTTGATCGAGCAGAGGATCTTACCCCTTGATGTTTCTGCTTGCATTACAGAGCCCTTCTTCCTGATCTCATTTGCATTCTATTGAATCATACAAGATGTTCATTGCTGAATGTATGTGGTTATTTATGCTGGTTTCCATACATGCGTGGGAAGTACAGTTTCCAATGTATGATTTATGGAGGACTATGGGTTGGGGCTCGATGTCCCCTGTGTTCATAAGGGCATAGCAAATACAAGACGTAAGCCATATGTATGCTTATGAAAAGACTTCAGTGTGTTCAGACTTATGTAGGGACTCTGATAGGTTACTCTTCCCACAACCAATAATGATGCAGTCAGTGTGCACGTGCCACTGTGAGGAATTCGACCATCCGCACAATGGCGTGTTCGCACCTTTTTTTTTACATTTTAAATTAAACTGAATGATGGTAGATCAACCTCCAAAAAATGTGTGGGACTATTTTCCCATGCTCACCGCAGCACATACGCATTGACCAGTGTACTCTGGGTGGACACAGCCTACAGGCGCAGTCCACCCTATTTAGTTAAAATATGACAGAGGGAAGATCATCACCTTGCCCCTGCCATGGCCAGCCTGATTAACTAACAAAGGCTCTATGGATCCACCCTACTCTTTTATTCGGACCTGCAACTGGTGGCAGCAATTAACATATTTACTTATAACTTTATTCAGATGACAGGCATCCATTAAAGTACAGTTTTACAATACAAAACATAAAAAGCATCATTTACATTGATATCTTAATATCAGTAGGTAAAAACATTTTGTTTAAAATAAGCATACAGTAGTAAAACCAATGACCATTTGTGTGGGCCACAACCTCAATTCACACATCACACCCGGACTATTGCTTTCCCATTTTTGTGCTCATACTAGTCTCCAGCATTCTCTTCTTGATCGAAGATCTTAAGAATGTTGATACTGATAACACATGTTCAGGGAGGGTGCAGCATTTCAAGGCTTGGATGGCTAATTGAGTTGGGAAATGCACTAGGTGGCTCCAGACGGGGGCGAGCCAACGCCTCCTTGCCCGTGAGTGGGCCTTGCAAAAAAATAAAAGATGTGCCTCGTCCTCATGCCCCTTACCACATAGGACACATATGGGTGAGGAACAAGACCTGCTCTTCCACTTGGAAGACTCGTGGGCCAGTGGGAGTATGCCTAATCGGGACTTGGCAAACCAGGATTTTGATTGTGCTGCCATTGGGAGGTCCAAATATACCTCTGACCCCCACACGTCCTTCAGCAGCAGGTAAGCCCTCACCTTTCCCCCTTAGGCAGTTATCAACCATCATTCTCCATGCCCATTCTCTAAAATTGTTCTTAACTACCACCTTACAGGCACTTCCCAGCCAGATGGGATCACACCAAAGATCACCCAGTCCAATGTTAAAGAGCATAGTATTTATTTATTTATTTATTTATTTATTTATTTATGTTTACATTTGTACAGCGCACAAAACAGCCCCTGGGCATTGCAGCGGTGTTACTTGTTCTTAACTTGGTTACAGAAAGGAGCATTTTTAAGAAATACATTACACGCAGTAGGATGGCACAACATTTCATTATTCATATCTAGCGGATGTGGGTCTTGATTTTGCTGTGGTGTGGGCAGTGATTAAGTGAAGAGCAGTGTTTTTATAGCTTTTCTGAATGCCAGGTGTTAGATTTCTCCACGAAGTGGGGATGGTATGGGGTTCCATTGCATAGATGCTAGGTAGGGAAAGCTGATGCCACCAGCTCGGCTCTCTTGATTTTGGGCACTGTGAGCATGTTCGCATATGGTGTTCTTGTAAGTATGGCCACAGAAATGGGGTGGACTTGGTGAATGCACTTGTGAGTCAAGGCAATGGCTTTAAAGATGACTCTCCCTTTGACTGGAAGCCAGTGAGCTTGTTTCCTTGCGGCTGTGATGTGCTCCCTTTTCGCGATGCCTAAGGTTGCGCACAGGACATTATTTTGAATGACCTGTAGTTTAGCCATGTTTTTTGTAGAAGTTCCTAAGAAGAGGGCATTGCAGTAATCCAGTCTCAAGCCAGTGATGGCTCATGCAATGGTAATGGAGTTTTCTTTGGATAGGAATGGTCTGGCGGCGATCATTAGTTTATAGTGGTAGGCCGCCGCGGAGGCAATGGCATTGACTTGTCTGGTCATCGATAGTTTAGAGTCAAGGTAGACTTCCAGTGTGTTTACTACGTTTGCAACTGGGATTTTGATACAGTCAATGTTGAAGTGGCTGAACTTGGGGTAGAGGTTCCTGAGTGCTTCATTGGTGCCAACTAGGAGCAGCTCAGTTTTGTAAGAGTTCAAGCATAGTCCATTTACTGACAACCATGCTTGGATGATGTTGTATATGTCATTCAGGGTCTTAGAGTTGGTGTAATAGTCTCATGTTAGGGTGAGGAGGATCTAGGTATCGTCGCCGTAGTTAGTATACGAAATATCCAGTGAGTCTAGAATGAGGAAGAGGGGGCCCATAAAAATATTGTAGACGGTGGGCGAGATGCATGAACCTTGTGGTACGCTGCACAGAATGATGGTGGGTGAGCAGAGGAAGAGTCAGAGAAGACTTGCATGGTTCTTCCTTGCAGGAAGGATGAGATCCATGTAGTGGCATCTGGTGAGAACTTGGCTGTGGTGGCTAGGTGATGGCATAGGACCTTGTGACCAACAAGATCAAAGGCCACCAAAAGATCTAGGAGGAGGAGAAGAGCCAGTTTACCTGCACCCCTAGCCTCGTCCATCAGTTTTTTTAGGTCCAGTAGGGCGGTTTCTGTCCAAGCCCTGGACAAAAATATGATTGGCGCACCCCAAGGAGTTTATTATCTTCAATTAATTTTTTAACCCGGAGGTAAGCTGCTTTATCTAGTATTTTGAGCAGAAAGGGCACAGTGGTGATGGGCCTGTAGTTATTGGGTGAGGATGGGTCAAGGGTGTTATTTTTTTTAAAATAAGAGGGCGTACCCACGTTTCCTTGAGGCAGGAGGGGACTTTGCCTGTAGCTAATGAAGCATTCACGAATGCTGTAAGGAAGGATGTGAGAGGGCTGGCACATTCTTTGATAATTCTAGCTGGGCATGTGTCTCCTTTGCAATTTGATGGCTTAATGGATTTCATGATATTGATCATGTCTGTTTCTTCAATTTTCTTGAAGGAGAAGGATGTGCAGGTGTCTGGGGATGGTGGTACTGCAGCAGCAGGGTGGTGGTGTTGTCTTCGGGGTTTTTCTGGTTGTTCCAATTTTGTTCTGGAGTGTGTTGATCTTGTTCATCATGGCTGATTGGATTCCTTCACACCAAGTTTTGTCTTTGGTGAAGTTCTGTGGTGTGGGTGTAGGGGTTTCTAAGTCCTTAAAGATAGAGAATAACTCTTTGGTATGGGATTGAGCTTCCAGGATCCTGGTTTCAAAGGAGGCGGCTTTTGCTCTAATGATAGCTTGTTGTTATTCTTTAGAACATGTCTTGAAGTATAGATTTGCTTCATCCGTTTGAATAGATTGCCAGAGTGTTAGGGCTGCACGTTTCTTACATGCTTGAACCAAGGAAGTTTCCTGCCCCCTGGCGTCGCAAGATCCTCCTCCAAACCCTCCCTAAACAAAGCCAAGGCATCATTATTCCAAATGCACAGCCAGTAAAACACTGGCTGCATAATAATGGCATATTGGATCTCGGTGAGGCCAAATTCACATGCCACTGGGGTGGATGTCGCATTGCTGGGTAGGCCCAGCAAAGCTTTCAAAAATGTGTTTTCTGCTGTCTGAATCGTAGTGCAATCATTTGCTCCCCATATGTCAGCACCATATGTAATCCCTGGGATTGTCTGGGCCTGATAAATCTTTAGGGGCACCGATAGAGCATCGCCCTCCAGTCTCGTCACCAGATTTCTAATGAGGCCACACTGACGCAGGTGCAAAAGTAAGCACCTTGCTATCTGATCCTGCCATTTCAGGTTATTCGAAAAGATCAGCCTCAGGTATGTGTATGAGTACACAGACTCCAGGGGCTGGCCATTCAGGTTGAAAATCGCCATACTCTGGCCTTTTTCTCAGCACCACCCACCTACATGCTTTTAGTTTTGGAAAGGTTGATTCTAAGGCCCTTTGCAGAGCAAAGCTTCTAAAAGACATCCAATTGGTTTTGCAGGCCAACCGGAATCTTTGACAGCAACACTGCGTCATCCACAAACAACAGTAGGCTCCATTTTCTATTGGCCAACATTGGGGCGTCTCTCGCAGCTTCTAAAAATCCAGGGACTAAACTACTGATGTATAATATGAATAGCAGAGGTGCCAAAATGCAGCCCTGGCTAACCTCTACATCATACTGGATTGGTTAGCTCTCCAGACCCACAACTTATCCGTGCCAAATTCCCAGAACATAATGTCATAATAGCATTACCCAGGGATGATGGAATGCCACACCCTCTAACACAGCCCAAAGAAAATCCCTTGGGACTGTGTCGAAGGCCGACTGTAAGTCCACAAATACCAGATGTAAACATTGTGAGTTGAGAAGCACATATTTCCGGCATAGGAGGTCCAGCCTCATGGCCTGATCTACTGTGGAAATCCGTGCTCTAAATCCCACTACATAAGAACGCATACCTTCCTTAGCAACCCAGTCCCCGAGGCGGTGCAAAAGCACCCTGGAGTAGAGTTTTGCCAGTGAATCGATCAGCGAAATTGGCCCATAATTGCTACGGGGATCCCGGTCGCCCTTCTTATGTATTGGGATAGTGATTGACTCCCTCCAGCTGTCTGGGGGGTGATTGCTAAATTTTTTTTTAAAAAATGTTGTTAAAAAAGGTATCCAAAGCATAGGTTCACTTTTAAAAAGATCAATAGGAATACAGTCCGGGTTAGGGGCCTTACCCTTTTTCGCTTCAGACAGAGCCTGTGCGATCTCAAGAATTGAAAACGCATCAAACCTATCTTCATTGGTGGGAAAAAGGGATTCCCGGACCTGCCCAGACAACTCCCTACAATTAACATAATTAACACACTAATAGAGTCTACTTCAAATAGGTCCACATGGGGCCTGGCTGCATAGGTTAACAAAGGAGACACGAAACCCCAACAACCTTTCATATGCAACTGTGTCAACCTGAAGCCAGCTCCCGCCTCTCAGTATCAATTGACAGTGAACTGTCATGTATGGGACTGTGTGCTTACAGTAGTCAACCCCGCAAGGGGACCCCATTCATAAGGTACGAGTATGTGGTTTGCAGGAGCCAGAAAGTCTGATCTTGCCACAGCTTCAAGGGAGACCTGCCGCTTCAATCCGGAACCACAGAGAACTGTATTAACCTTAGAGACCCTTTTGTATAAAACAAGCAGGAAGATGGGTGGGAATTAGTATTACATCTTTTCACCCCTTTACCTTTTCTGCTGCAAAGCACTCTGGTTATGACCTCATGCATACAAGAGATTGTTGGTGGGAACCCAGGATTGGTTGATTTAGGTAGGCATAGCCTACATCAATCACAATGGCACATTTGGCTTTAGAAGAGGGCCGAGCCCCTGTTTTGGCAGATTATCTGAAGACTTTGCAAGGAGTAGCAAGAAGAACTCTTAATTGGACCCTGGCTGAAGGTACAGTCTGCCTTCCATCTTCCACCAATGAAGGAAGGCCAGGACTTCCAAGAGGCAAGTAAGGTCCCTCCCCTAAATTTCTCGCAATGAACAAAGGGAGATACCGAATCCAAAGGACCCTTCAGCAGCTCCAGAACCGGTACCCAGCCAGCACACAGTGAACCCTGCTAGGCTCTGCAGCAAGCTTCCTAGGTAGGAAGTGTCATAGAGTCTCTGGACTGAAACCAAGGACCACGCAGCCTCCTGCAACACACTCCCCAGCTTTGGGCTATCCGCATTAAGGTATGACACAAGCCCAGGGAAGAAGCTAGTAGAAGTGCATCGACAAGCATCTATCGACGTCCACTTTAAAGGACATTTCCGAGCCAGTCGAGACCCTCAAGCTGCAATCGACTGCAACGCTGACTGTTGTTACTGTTAGGATAATTTCGGGTGGTTGGCAGAGCCGTACCCGGGGTCCACAGGCCTCCAGCTCTCGGAAGGCCATAACTCCTTCCGTGTCCCAAAGAAGTACGAGGCCCACACAAGAGCAATAGTTACTGCTGTTTTATTTCAAGAAAACAGACAGGGACTGGCACAAGGAGCGTAGGTTGCATGCAGCTTCTCATCATAATCGGGCTCGCAGGCCCCTTTTGTATCTGAGTGATGTAACAATGTGCGTCATCTGTGAAAGCTCATCCCCGAACCTATCGCCACTTGAGTTGGTTCCCCGAGTGGTAGGTTCAGTATAGACCTGTATAGTGAAAAGTGTGATGGGTAGAGTAAAGGTCAGGTGGTATGCTTGGGTCGTCCCTAAAAGTCTCTACTTCTAAAAGGTTACATGGAGGAAATTAGTGATTGGCTGTGGTAATGTTGTCAGAGGTTAGCCCCCCATGTCCTGATTGGTCCATCAGCGAGCACCCAAGCCTGGGACCATCGTTGTTACCAGCCCGCGATGTACCTGGTGTTAGCAACAATGTGGGACTATGTGTCAAGGACGACAATGGACAGGTCCTGCTATTTGCCATTAGAGGGCTCCTTTCCCATACCCGCCAGTGTCTGAGTTGTTACAACTTTGTTGCGAACTGTGTCCCAGCCATGGGACACTAGTGTTTCTTAAGTCCTCTGGAGTGGGCGTCGTATCAGGTTAGCTTGGTCACGTGCTGAGAGACCATAGCTGAGGCAGAATTATGAGGATTTGATTTGTATTTTGCTCCGGGTAGTCGCAGCAATGTCAGGTGTCACCTTGGCTTGGAGAATGCAGCATGTAGATTGCAACATCGCAACCTTGGCTGCGGGGCTCCGATCAGGGCGGTTCTGCATGGTCAGCACCTTGTAGCTCTGCATGGCCTGCTCTGAGTATGTCGATTCTGGTTTGCGGCATACTTCGGCTTGGTTGCATGTTATGGCATAAGGTCCATAAGAATTGGCGTGCGAGGGTGTGAGGTGCTTCTTTGCGCATTGGTCCAGTTAGGGTCTTGTCCCCAGGGTTAGTAGCATGAAGTCTCTGCAAGCATATACACAAATTCTTCTGGCGTCTTGAGTTTCTGCGAAGCAATTGCTAGCCTATATGAAAAATAATAATAATGCACGTCTGTGAGTGTACAAGGTCCGCTACGTCATAGCACTGAGCGTGTTGTTCGTGTCGTTTGGTGTGTGTCGAATCCAGGTGCGTGGTAGAACATGTGTTTCTGTCTGTTGCAGCTATGTCGTCGTGTCATCTCTAAAGATGGCGGCTTAGGTTGTGAGATGGTTTAGTCAGCTGGTCCATGCGATTAGCTTCAGCTCTGTCTTGGTTCCCACCTCGTGCTCTAGGTGGGATGCGGCCAGGTTTCGCAGGTGAGGGGTGGTCACAGTGAATGTTGACATCCGCGGTAGTGCACAGAGGTGCAAACTCATCCCGCTGAGGGTACTTGGGTCGTGACTTCGTTGGGCATAGTTTGTACGTTGGCTGGGGGAAGGGACCGTCCCATATTCCATCTTCAGTCCCCCCTCTGGTCGACTTGTCAACCACAAAATTATCCACTCTCTTATCGTCACGCAGGTGCCATACCTTCATTATCCCTGCCAGGTGTCTGTAGTGGTTGACATGATCCTCAAATGACCAGTACATGTATACGCACCCACCACCAGGCTTAAAATAAACCCATTTCCCAATGTATGATTTTGGATTTTGTGGATTTTCAACCTTTATCGATGGTGGGTACAAGTCTGCTTCCACTATCTGCTGGTGCAGCCGTTCAAATTCCTTGAGTATTAATTCCGTGTGAGGTTCATCTTCTGCAGGCATGAGTTTGTGCATGCCAATCATTTCTTCAGCTGTGCGTTTTGATTTTTTCATCCAGAGCTTATTCCCATTATCGATGCCATTCCCAATATTATGCATCCCGCTAGTACCTTAAGACCATCCACTAGCCATGATGGCATCGATGACCAGATGTATGAAAACCAGCTGCCATCTTTCTTATTTCCCTTTGCTTCGTCGTCCATCTTCGCGTGCATTTTGGCCAGTTGTGATACCGCTTCTGATAGTGTGCCTTTATCTTCATCATTTGCGGGAATTAACGTGCAGCAGGAACTGCCGATTTTTGCGCAAACTCCTCCTTCCATAGCAGTGAGGAGGTCCAGGATGTACTTGTTTTGTAGTGCTACCATACGTATTGATCTTAACTCTTTTTTGATTGCGTTGAATCCGTTTACTGTGGAGTTTATTGTCATCATCAGCTCCCACCTGGTGATCTGCATCCATTTCGCATTTGCATATGCTTGTACCCCCGGATGTGTTATCGACAAAAAGAACATGGCAGCTGTACTCAGAGGACCCCTGGCCGGCCCATAGAGCCGAGGTTTGCTCCGAAAGTACTTTAAGACAAGATAGCTGCACCTTGAGATGGATGGGGGTGCAGATTTATTACTCCGAAACCAATCAATAAGGACAACTCAATGGTTTGGCAAAGGGAGTCAGTTTAATGAAAAGTACAAAAAAGGGGAGTCATGGCAATCAGCAGTGATGCGATAGTCCATCTCACTTCAACTCCACCGAACTTCATACAAACAGTGACATTTATACTCAAAGCTCATCATAATGGCGTGTCACACTTAAAAGTTTACATGCAATTCTATTGGCTAGGAAAAGGTACCTTTAATATAGGTAATATTTCTGTATATGGTAACGGAGTGAGGGGTTTGGGTAAATACTGTCAAGTGGGAGTCTAAGCCCTTCCTTCAAAATGACTACTGTAGACGTCACTAAAAGTACGACGTCCCATTGCTTCCACTAACTATAGGACCCTAGATTATTTGGTCCATTGTGAGTGGGTTGACACCAACCCCATGCATACATTTCCACTTTGGTTAGCAGCACACAAAATAATCAGCCAGGTGCAGGGTGCCCCCTCAGCTACCCGGCCTCCTCCAATTAAGGTTACAATCAATCATCACTTCAACAACTATGTGTCAATTATGTTACTGTGTTTGGCCTTGAAACTGCATCTTCTGTCTGGGAAAGTTCCGATATCTCTTCCTGGGCGGATGCCAAGTGTAGGTGTGAACTTGTGCTTCTCCTCGCTCGGAGGGTCACGTGAGGCAGGCATCGTGAATTTGCCTAGTTTCTCTCGATTTGTGCATTTAATTCTTATTCGGCTTGCCTCTTGCCTATGCTTCCTTATCTTGACCTTTCAAAGACAGGATATTCTGTTTTTAAGTTTCAATTAGATGTAGGTACTGTTTGTTCCTTCTATTGGTATGATCTTGGCTCTCTTGGCACGAGTTTCATCTGCTGAGTTTCGATTCAGCCGTCTCTTCTCAATTTGTTAGAATATTAATCTTGTCTTGTTTGGCCTCTAGTAACCTGAGTTGATTCTGCTTTTCGTGCAAAGTGGAATCGCACTTATAATACTGTGCTTAGTTTTGAGGTAGATTATGTATAATGGCGCTTGCCGCTCTACTCTTCTATTTAGCATAGCAAGCTACACTGTTTTCTTAGAGTTCTTCTGGTTCCAAGCATATGTTCAGGGGTAAACTGATTGACTATATTCATTTTGTTTACAGCTTAACTCTCTTACGCTTTGATAGCTTTGTATTTCTTTAAGCTCAAAATCTCTTTTCTCAAGGCGTTTCATCTCTTTGTGTCATTCTTGGTTCTTCATTTGTTTTATCTGTGAGTCCGTCCGGGCTCTCGTGACGTCACCATTCATCTTCCATTAAGGCCTTTTTGGTTTCTTCTGGGACGGTACTTAGGCAATCTTCATTTCGTCTCATTTGTTGGTAGGGTTTTCTCAATGGATACCTTACTGTCCATGGTTGTCTGGGTATTGGTACTTCAATAGGTGCTGCTCTTCTGATGGGTACTGGGCAGAGCCCTACTGCAGCTCTCTGCTGGTTTATTTGCTCATCATACATCACATATTTTGGTGTGAAGATTCCTGGTACTTCAAAATCGGCGATGGGAGTGCAAGCTTTATTTGGGACCTCCTCTACACAGCTCTACTGAACAGTCTGTGAGGTGCTGAAATGTCGCTGAGCGCTGTTTCTGATTTACCCCAGAGGTAAATTCCCATGAGTGGCTCTCCTTGTCTTTTTATTCTTATCAGTGTCTTTTCTGTGGGGGTGGCGCCCTGGGGCGTGCTGCCAATTAGTCCCAGAGACCTTTTCGTTCTATTGTTACCTTTGTCCATTTTAGGGAAGTCATCCATCTTGATGTGCTTCTGTGTTACTTCCAGAGAAGGTACGTTGATGTGCAACAGAGTACACACTGCACCCCATGATTGTGGTAAGCTGTGATATGTTTTAGCTCCGCAGGTCCAGTAGTAGTCCATTAGTACTGCTGTTCCAGCACCCGCCTCAGGAAGCTTCACTATCCTTTTGCATCCTTCATTCAGTCCTACATCAACCTCTCCATCATGCTGGTAACACAGTGTGGGTGATGCAATGGGTATTATTGTTATCGGCTTCTTTTCCTTGTCCATGTGAGCAGTTCTGCACTCCTTGCCCACTCCTTGTAGCACTGGTCGTTTTCTTCTTGCACCGTCACTACTGGAGACTTTGCTAACATCAATATTTTGCTTACAACTACTCCGTCTACCCAGCCGTTCTTCGTATACACCTTGCCATAGATCAGCATCAGTGGTCTTTCCCGCACCCAGGTTCACCGCCTATTTCTCTTGCACTCCATTTAGATGGCAGTTAGTCCAGTGTCACTTTATCTGGCCCGTCTGTTATGTACTGTACTCCTTTAGTGAGTTGCCAATAATTGTCAAACATAGGTAGTGTTTCGATGAAATTATCTTCTTATGGGTATGTGGATCTTGATTTCCACCTTAGTGTTGCCATTTTTCCTTGGAATCGGCCTCGTGTCTGGAACAGTGCTAGATATAGGAGGCACTCTGCTGTAGACGCTGGTACCTCACTGGCCACAAATGTTCTGGAGGGGCTCATGGCATACGGGATCAGCGAGCAAACATAACAGTTGTCCTTTGTCGTATCCTTACCAATTTTGAACATGTGTTTGTACCATATGTTGTTAGAGACGTGTGCGGACTCTGTAAGGTATGTGCTTACCTCTTCTTATTTTTTGCCCCATGCTACTTGTACCACCTGACACAGCGCTCCTTGCAGCTGGAGTGAGAGAAATGTTAGTATTGGGTGTTGCGGCTGCATGCAAAGCATAGTAGTCCTGCCAGACAGAGGCAGTTATCAGCCCAGTGGTCAAAAATACCCCCAACATTTTAATTACAGTTGCTACCACTGGCATGTTACTCTTACCTATGCAGCCGTCCTGCAGCATTGCGTGTAGATGATATAGGTGCCTGCCTGAAAATCATTCAAAATGTTTGCGTTATTACTGTTAGTATTTGTTACTTAAGCCCTTTGGATCAAATAGTCGTTCAATGCCCATGGAAAAAGCTATTCCCACATCCGCCTAACCACCCTGTCTCTTAGAGCGGGTAGGGCCATATGGAGGTGTGATTCTGATCGTACCATCAATTGAATAAAAGCGTTGTAATACACGCATGGTCTCCTGGGCCTAAAATGTGTTGGCCTTCTAAGTCCGTGTACAAACATGTGTTATAGTGCTTCTGGGTGGTCGATGGGAGGCAACATTTAAACCTGGGCAGTGATCAATGTGTTTTTTATTTATTTACATATAAACAGTACAGTACGCAAGACCTGCATGTGCAAGACAAAAAGAGAAGAGAACATGCACCTGTTTACACATTGTTATGTGTATTGGTGATATCCTTGTTACTGTCAGTTGTTTATTAACTTTTCTGATACTTTATTTTATTGTCTACTTCATCATTCCAATACCATCATAACATTTAGAGCTGTATTAGTAGTGCAGTGGGGACATTTTGTGTCTGTGATCTCTTAATCATATGGTGGGCTGGGAATTGTCCATTCACGTCCTGTTGTTGTCTCATCTCGTGTTCTACATTCCCATGACGATCCTGTGCCTGTGTGTGTCATGTAACATTTGCTTAGTCCTTCTCCATTTTCATTGCTCTGACCTCCACATGATTCCTCCTCATCCTCATCACTGCAAAACCGCCCAGAGAATGTGAGTCTTGTACGTGTGCGGGGGTATTGGACAGTTACCATTTCTAAATCTATGTCTACATACTTACCTGTATCCACAATGTCTGCCCTTTCTTGCAGTGCTGTCACCAATTCTCTATTGTGTGTACTTAACTTACTCCTTACTGGTCTGTCATTTTCCTTTTTCAGTTGTTGTCCTGGCCTGGTTGCATCCTTATTTCCCACCCCGCCCCGGCTCTGCGTTGTTCCTTCATTATGGCGTCACTTACCTCGCCCAGTGCTCTCGCGTCTCTGTCCCTTGTACTCACCTCTCCACTACCCCTTGCTAGTATGCTGTCCAGTATCCTGCCCTCTTCATACTTATGTGTTCCTTCTGATAGAATATTTTTCTTCCAGAATGTAATTTCCCGGTCAATCTCTTCCCTTTCTTTTTCTCTTCTCCTATTTTCCCATTGTTCCATGTGCGCTGCCCTTTCTGCTATACCTCGTACGCATGACTCTTCCATCTTCCTTTCTTCTTCCCCTTGCTGCTCGAATTCCATCCTTACTCCCTTTTCTCTCTCCAGTTGCACCTGTCTCTCCAGTTCCTTTAACTCAAGCATCCTAGTGAGTATGCTTTGTGTTTTCCTTAATTCAGCTATCTTTTCTTCCAGCTCTTCTTCTTCCTCCTTCGCGGAATTTCCTTCTTCCCTGTTACTTACCTTGCCCTCCCTCTGTATGCGCTCTATCTCCATTCTATCTATAGCCTACACCACCTTCTCTTCCTTCCTCTGTAGTTTCAACACCACCTGTGCTGCTATCCATTCGTCTGGCCCTATACCTGCGAACTGTGTTTTCTTTATGGCCCCACCTTTCGGCAGTGTTCCTTCCATGCTTACCATGTCCCCTTTTGGCAACGTTTTCCGGTATTGCACCTCTAAAGCATACAGTGGTGGGTTGTATGTGGGGTTCAAAAATCCTTCTGCTGCTGTCCACTCTGGGGGTTTGGCTGCCTCCTTCAATTCTCTTAATGGGTACAATCCCTCACTCTCTTCCTCACTCCCCTCAGCGATGTCTGTCGCATCGCTTGGAGGTGCCTGAGGCAGAGCGTTTCCTTCTCCCTCGCTCTCCTCTTCTTTCTTTACTTCTTTCATGCTCATCATCCCTGGGCCATATCCCTCAAACATCCTCCTGAGCTCGAAATCTCTAAATGGTTTGCCAACTTCTTCCCCTTATATGTGTTGTGTAAATTGGCTAACAATGAATGTTGAGTCTCCTTGCTGAAGCTACCATTAGGCGGCCACGCTAGTCTTATTGTTTGGTCTGTGCCTTTAGTCCATTCTATGCTTAACTTCACTAGCTTATCCCTGTATGGTGGCAGTGTTGCACAGATGTACTGTAGAGGTTTTGGTAACGTGTGGTACCCATGATGGGTCCCTATCCCATAATATGATGACATTTTTAGATATATACCACCTTTACCTGGCCCCTAGCTCTGGATTTCCGACTCTCTGCTGTCAGTGGGAAGGAAGAAAAAATTTACTTTAAAACTTCCTTAATAACTTGAACACTTATTACTCCTTTCCCTTCTACTCCTCACAGCCTGCGCTGCATATGTCCGTAATGTCTCACCCACGTGGGTTGCATTGCTGCTCGGTACACCCCTCCATCGAGGACGTGCCAGCGTTAACCCTTGCGCGCTGCCTGCTCACCTGCACCCCACCCTAGCCGCTGGCCACGGCTCCAATCTTCATAAAAAACGCTATGTCCTATCCACAACTCTATGGGTGACGTCACCAGCTACCACAACGTATTACATATACACAGTTTGAACATACAATGCGCGCCGATTTCCACATAAACAATCCCCACAATCCCAACAGCTGTCTTCCCACTACGCCTTAAGTGGAGTATCCATTAATCACCCTTTTTCTATAATTGTGCTGCACACGCAGCGTCGCCTCGCCTGTGATACGCTCCCTCACCAGGGGAACTTAACCAGCCCACTATCTTCCGCAATCTGAGAGAGACTCTAGCTACCTCCTGCAGGAATACATCATCTATTCATCGAGCTAAAACACCCATTTAATAGGGATCCTCATCTACTCATCGAACTACAACGCTGGCTCATAGGAATACCACCCCCATACATGTGTTCACCATCTAGACCAATCAACGTGGCACTCTGTCCAACACCTCCCCACCCAATATGCTCATCAATACCAGAAGGGACTACCTCCACTCCGTTCCCTACTACAACTCACGTGCCGATCACCACAGATAGACAACATTTTACAACAATGTAAAACCCCCGCCACCCTATTTACAATTCCTCCCCCTGCCCGCACAACATGATATTGCTCCTTGTGTGGACCATACTCACATTGGGCTCATACCTGCCGCTGCCGCTCGGCTGCGGGCACCCCTCCCAATCAGCTTGCCACCTCCCTTCGTCTGGACCGCGTCTGAACACTCGCCAACTGCAGGCGGGAAATTGACGGGTTGCACAGTCCGGTCATCTCGCAGTTCTGCGATGGTCCTGCAGTCTTCGAGGGCGCAACTACAGAGGGGGCCGCGTTGCTGGGCCACCTTGTCACAGGCGGTCGCGCTGGGATCTCAGCAGTGCCTCCAACGTGTTAGGGTAATTTCTGGTGGTCAGCAGAGCCGTACCTGGGGTCCGCGGACCTCCAGCTCTCGGAAGGCCCTAACTCCTTCCGTGTCCCAAAGAAGTAGGAGGCCCACACAAGAGAAATACTTACTGCTGTTTTATTACAAGAAAACAGACAGGGACAAGCACAAGGAGTGTAGGTTCCATCTAGCTTCTCATCATAATCAGGCTCGCAGGCCCCTTTTGTATCTGAGTGACGTAACAATGTGCGTCATCTGTGAAAGCTCGTCCCAAACCTATCATAACTCTGGGTTGGTTCCCCGAGTGGTAAGTTCAGTATAGACCTGTATAGTGAAAAGTGTGATTGGTAGAGTAGAGGTCAGGTGGTACCCTTGGGTGGTTCCTGAAAGTCGCTGCTTCTAAAAGGTTACATGGAGAAAATTAGTGATTGGTTGTGTGGTAATGTAGTCAGTGGTTAGCCACCCGTGTCCTGATTGGTCCATCAGTGAGCCCCCAAGCCTAGGACCATCGTCGTTCCCAACCCGCAATGTACCTGGTGTTAACAACAATGTGTGACTATGTGTCAGTGGACAACAATGGACAGGTCCTGCTATTTGCCATTAGAGTGCTCCTTTCCCATTGCTGCCTGTATCTGAGTTGTTACAACTTTGTTGCAAGCTGTGTCCCATCTGTGGGACACTAGTGTTTCTTCAGTCCTCGGGAGTTGGAGTCGTATCAGGTCAGCTTCGTCACGTGTTGAGAGACCATAGCTGAGGCAGAATTATGAGGATTTGATTTGTATTTTGCTCCAGGTAGTCGCAGCAGTGTCAGGTGTCACCTTGGCTTGGAGAATGCGGAATGTGGGTTGCAACATCGCAACCTTGGCTTTGGGGCTCCGATCAGGGCGGTTCTGCATGGTCAGCTCCTTGTAGCTCTGCATGGCCTGCTCTGGGTCTGTCTTGTCTCCAGGGTTAGTAGCATGAAGGCTCTGCAGGCATATACACAAACTCTTCTGGCGTCTTGCATTTCTGCGAAGTGATTTTTGGCCTATATGAAAAATAATAATAATGTATGTCTGTGAGTGTACATGGTCCGCTACGTCATAGCACTGAGCGTGTACTCTATGTGGTTTGGTGTGTGTCTGGTCCAGATGCGTGGTAGCACATGTGTTTCTGTCTGTTGCAGCTATGTCGTCGTGTCATCTCTAAAGATGGCAGCTTAGGTTGTGAGACGGTTTAGTCAAGTTGGTCCATGCGATCAGCCTCAGCTGCGTCTTGGTTCCTACCTCATGCTCTGGATGGGTCCAGGTTTCGCAGGTGAGGCTAGTCACAGTGAATGTTGACATCCGCGGTAGTGGACAGAGGTGCAAACTCATCCCGCTGAGGGTACTTGTGTTGTGACGTCATTGGCCATAGTTTGTACATTGGCCGGGGGAAGGGACCGTCCCATTTTCCCTCTTCATTACGCCACAGTTGCTTAAAACCATCAGAGACATCACAACCCGCGTTTCAGAACTGCGACCAGCACTGACACAATTATTCCTGACCCTGAGCCGCAATGTAGGCCAGCCTGCAGCCATCTATCCAGCTTTGATCACCAAACTGTTTGCCGCCTGATGCCAGTAGCTGTCTGCTGTCTTGAACTCTGTCACAGAAGCTGCCATGCGCCCTGAAACCTACTCGACCCAGTCGAGCACCAAGAAAACCTACAAGCACAAGGTACATTGTGGTTATGTCCACTGATCCTTCTCCAAAGGCCCCTAGAGACATTTTAAGACCCATTGCTCCCTTTGTTCTGAAGCCAAGTATCCTTATACTGTTGTGGGTATTAATTATACCAACTACCCTCCTGGAGGTACCCAGAGTGCATCCCTTTTCCTTCTTTGAAACTGTCTGTCCTCTGCATTTCTTTACAGGGTGGGTTGTATTTCGTAGTGTTGATAGAACTGTCTGTTGTAATAATAGTAATAATAATAAAGTAGATATTTTTATACAACCTTGACTGGACAGTCCCTTTCATCATTGGGTAATAATGGTATTTTCACCGTGTTGCAACTAAACAACGATCCACGACCTTTCGTAGCTAAGCCTGCTGTTCTGTCCACGTTACCAAAATTGGACAAGGAGGTTTATAATTTGCTTGTGTTTCCAATCTGTTCGTATCCCTACTGGTGTACTGGAGCTGTGAGGCTGATTGATGGTTTAGAATATTCCTCCCTGGACCACTGGTGCCCCGGGAGTTAATTTGTCACAGCCACTCTGGAAAGTGAATATTTTTCAAGGTGGACAGGTCACCCGCTAAAATCTTGGTTGCCCCACTTTAGCTGGAGCAAGATCTTATTTTGGAATACCAAGGTTAGCGTCTAAAATATTCAGCAACATTAGAGTTAATAATGGTTATATTATTTTTAGCTTGTTTGGATAGCTGAATGTCCTTTACTTTAGGATGTCCTTTTCCACTCTCAGAACCTTACCTGATTCCCCCGGGATGGATGGAGTTATAAAAAGGGGGTGACTAAATGTGCACAGTACCAGATTGAACATGCTACTACTATAGCAAAGTGGAGGAGCATTTAATGCCATATCGTATTGAGGAATAGAAGACGCTGCTAAACTGGCAGAGATGTTACTCCCCAAGTCCCAGCTTGTTGTGCACTATAGACTGTGGCCAATATACGTGGCAGAAAGATATCTCATGCAGATGCTCTGGCTGTGAGTGTCTGGTCAATACATGGTTCTTGGAGCTGCGCTTTCAGCATCTAAATCTCAATGTATTGCTCTTCTACTAAAGATGACAGAGCTGAATAATTTGGGGAAAGCCTGGAGCTAAGCGCATTCATAGCCACGGGGTTCCGAGTGTCCATCTAGTGTTCTATCAGAGAAGAGACTGAAGACTCTGCTCCAGATTAGATAATATCTTGGTTCAAAGGACTTCCAGGGAACATCCATCATCTGTACACATGTTTCTGGAACCAACATCTTTACTCTCATCCTGCAAGGCTTCTGTAATGGAGTAACAAGCCACCGAGGCGTTTCTTCCTTAAGTTTCCCTTTGACTTTCAGCTTTCAGGGATTCCATAAACTGTTTGCTTCTTATCATTATTGGAGATAAGAACTCTGGTAATCTATCTATTTTTCTCTCAGTAGTTGCCTTTGTTTACCAAGCATCTTTAGGGACTTTTTTCCTGATTCACTTGCTTCTTGGCACTTATGGGTCATCCTTCTACCAGACAATTATTCAAAGTAACACATACAACTGATTTGACCTCGATACTGTGTCCTCATTATATATAATATATATAATTGGTAATTTATAACACGCTCAAAACCCAGAGGTTTCTGAGCGTGGACCCGGGGTTCCAACCTGTGTTGCTCCCTTCGTCTTTCTTCCAAGGCAAGCGCGTTGGCCCTGAGCCATCCTCTCGAAACATTCTGCCTCAATGATCTTAGCATGTTATATACCTTACCATGCCTCAGTCATATAGAGCTTCAGACGGTGTAAGAAAAAGCATAGAGGTGGGGATGGGAGTAAGTGTTGGAGTAGGTGTGGAAGATTCAGTGATGGATGAGGTGCTCTGTAATATTTAATGACATTCTGAAGAATTCCTGCTTAATAAACCCATTGTTATCTCTTGCATGTTGGCAATATTTTGTAGTAATCTGGCTATGGGTTTCCTAGGGGAGGAGAAGTGTAGTAATTAAGCAATATAACCCCAGGTAATGCCCCGGGGTCCATAGTTATAGGCCTGAGCGAAGCGAGTCGGTAATGCCCCTGCCGCGAGGGTTATATTGCTATTAGTACCCCGGCCCGCATTAGTCTCCACACGGCTGGAGGCTTCCCTCGTCCCTTGCCGGGGAAGCAGGAACAAGCAGGTAAGTGGGAGTAGGGGGGAGGAGGGAGGAAAGGGAGTTTAAAAAAAAAAGCCTTACCCGAGTCCCCGGTGGGGGGCGAACGCAGTCTCTCGGCCGAGGGGAGGCTCGGAGCGGGGATGGCCCCGCTTCCATCCTCCTCATTGGCTGAGGGGCTGCCACGCCCCCCACCGAGGACAAGGCTGGCTGTAATCCCCGCCGAGAATCAAAGGATTCTTGGCCGTGTAAGGACCCGGCGAGAGTCAATCAGAATGCGTGTCGCATTTTGCTTAACTCTCGCCGGGTACTGATGTGGCTTACTGAGTAGCAGTGTCTGTGAGGTCATCTGCTTGTGGAATATTGTGGTGGAAGTGTTCTGCTGGGTGACGGTTGGTCAGAGAGAGAGAAAGCTGTGAGCAGAGAAGATGGGTGTGGGGGTGAGCCCGGTGTTTCCCTTGTCATCTTGTGTCCCCTACCATCCCCGTGTCTTGTTGAGGAGTACAGGACAAGGACAATAAAGAGACTAAGAACCTACCTGAAGTACCGGAGGTCTTCATTGTTACATATTTCAAGAGAGACACTGGCCCCATGTGCAAACAACAAAGGCACCAAAGCAGGGGCAGAGCCCGCCTTAACATTTTGGGGGGTCTGGATGGCAGTTTTGAAAACGGGTAGTGAGACAGGGCCATTAAACCTATTGCGCTTCTGATTAACCCCACCTCCATCCTACCACCCCCTTCCAAAGGCCAGGAGGCTGAGTAGATATTACTCTTTCCTTTGACCCATTAGGTCCATCTTTCACCCCCACTCACCAGAGGCATAGCCATGATTCTGTAACAAGTGGGGTCAGGAGCTAATGTAGTAGGGCCCACAGTAGAGTAGTGAGGGAGGGCGAACCAATCAAGGGGTGTGGTTATCCCCTTGAGAAAAGTTTTAAATAATAGGTTAAAATAGTGCATTTTTCAGTAAAATTTCTGCAATACATTTGGTAAAATGCCATACAGTTTACAATCGGTTTTGCAAGGTAAGACATCCGTTAGATGACAAACCAACAACAATGCACGGGAGCATTTTCAAACACATTTTCATAATGCCTTTGTCCAATGTATGCCAGTACTCTGCAAGTGTAAAAAAGCATTTTCATATTGATTTGTGCTCACGCATGTCCATTCTGGTGCACCTATGTATGCCACTATTCCTACATAGGAAAATACTCACGTTTGCTTTGTCCATAATGCCAGTAATGATACTATAACAAAGCAAGTTTATTCTGGCTCTGGCAAAACAAGCCAGTATCCCCATGTAAGAACATACTCCTTTTGGCTTTGCCTTAATGCTAGTGAAATAAAGCCATGCCACAGTAAGAAAACATATCCTTGCTGGCTACACAAATCCCCCACTCCCTATATAAGAACTCTCATCATGTTGTATTTTCTCCCTAACAGCAGTAAAAAAAATGGCATGACACAGTAAAAAAACATTGCCTTGCAGGCTGCACGAATGCCCCCACCCCAATGTAAGAATACTTATGTTGCCTTTGGCCTTAACACCAGTAATAAACTGTAAAGCCACAGTAAGAAAACATGCTCTTCCTGCTAGCCGGTAAGATGGCTCAGCGGGCTGAGTGCATGCTGTTGTAATCTGAGTGGTGTGATTCGCTGGTTCAAACCCTGGCAAGGCCACCCCAGCCTTTCAAATCTTGAAGTAAACTCCCTGATATCTACCCTCCTCTATGGACCTTGTACTATTTTTTGCACCTTGTTGCCTCACTCTTACTCTGTACTGTACTGTGTTTTCCTTGCTCACCAAGATGCACCAGCGCCGTGATACTTGTGGGTTTGGGTGCTGTCAATAAATGCAATAAATAAATAAAGCTCATTAAATGAGTGCAAACTTCGGTTGGGTGATACATTTGATGTAAATATGGCCTATGGCCCACAGAACTAGGAGCTGCACCCTCACCAGCGAAAATAGTCAAGGAGTCCTAATGGACAATGCACTTACATTAGAACCACAAGTAAATGCAATAATCAAGAAATGCTTCTTCCTCCTACACTTGATAAAAGTAATCCTACCTTTCCTGTCCTTCACTCATAAAACACTGACAATCATCCCCCTCATCATGTCAAAAATTGGCCATGCAAACAGCCTCTACCTCGGAATGCCGGAACACCTGCTGAAGAAACTGCAACATATCCAAAATGCAGCAGCCAGACTCCTCCTTCTTTAAACTATCATGAAGGGACCACATCACCCCAGCGCTAAAAATGCTACACTGGCTGCCAATCCAACAAATCTAACGCACAGAGAAATCCACGGCCAAGGAGCGGAAATCCCACAAAAGAAAATAACCATCTACCAACTGACAAGAACACTCAGATCAAGCAATGACATCTGTCTGGGTCCAAAACCATACACAAGAAAAAAGATTCTAATACCTGGCTGCAAAAACTTGGAACACCCTTCCGAAAGAAATACGCAATAAAAAGGAACACCTAAAATTCAGGAAACTACTCAAAATCTGGCGCTTCTCCTCAGAACCAGACGGAATCAACTAACAGACACCAATGGAAATAGAACACGCCACAATCAAACACATGTGGCTAGTAGTAGCTGGGGAGGGAGGAGGCCCAGGATTCACCCCCTCCCAAGCCAAAACCCTATGCTAGGAAAAGCTGGAGATGAAGGAGCATTAATCATTAAATAGCACCGAACATGACAGAGAGCGGTTAGGACTCAGAGGTAAGGAACTGCGCCCTAGGAGCTCAGGAATGCGATGGCAGGCAGACCCCACTGACAACCAAAAAGCAACCCTCAACCTTAGTGATCTCAACCTGGGGAGGGGGAGGCCCTCACAACCTTCCCGCCCTCAAGATCACTAGACAGTCACAGAAACATGCCACTGCCTCGCGCTGACCCAGACGAATGAACCACCAAGGAACGCTCCAGCAGACAGCAAGGGCAGAGGCACCTAACACAGATGTTCGAAACAACCAGGTAACCCCAGTAACCCACCTGCTAAAAACCTCAACTCTCTGCTTACATCGCCCCACACCCTAAACAAACAACCACTTTCTTGCACAGCAAATTGCATGCACTTCACTGCAACAAAAAAACAAGCCACACATAGTCTTGCACAACAGAACGTGGGAGCCTACCATTCCGTAAACCGCACCCATGCTCAGCAGTGTTAACCGAACTGAAGCTGCCAACAAGACATCACAAATCTCGCTACACATCTATCCCGCTACACCCTACTAACCCTCCCCTACCCTATTACTTTTTCAGATCCACCAGAGCTCCAGGGGACCACTCCGGTGGTGATAAGTGGACAGAATAAATGTCCTTTAACATTAACATTAACATGTAAGAATCCTTATGTTTCCTTTGACCTTCACACCAGTGAAATAAAAAGCCATGTCAAAATAAGGAAACATGCCCTCCCCATGTAAGAACACTCATGTTGGCTTTACCCGTAATGCAAGTACAACCTTCTATGCCACAGTAAGACCCAGCCAAGCTAGCCCCACTGTAGTATTCTCTTCCACCCCCACTCCAACCCCACCATCACATAAAAACACTCAAGTTGGCTTTCCTTTGCCCAAAAACAGCAGTAAAACATGCCATGCTCTTGTCAAAAACTGTTCATGCTCCAATGGCCCTCCACAGGCCCAGCGTTCATGCACACAGATACACACAGAGATATAGAAACATTCAGACACATTCACCCACCAGTCATGCACCCACACAGCTGATTTGTTATTCACAGGAGAACCCATAACATTTGGAGTGTGCGCTCATTAACATGTGCAGTCACACCCATGTATACCATTCACACTTTGAAGCACTCGTTTTGTGTATAAGCGCTTTATAAATAAACAATACAATACAATAAAATACAATAAACTGCATTCATTCATAGGTGTGCACTTGCAGACACCTCCTAGCATACAAACATACACACTCCCTCACATGCATGCACTCATACATTCATACATGAATAGATACATACAATCCCCACGTGCACACAAACACACTTTATGTTAGTAAATGGTAATTATTCATAGCATGGGCCATGTAAAAGCTGAGCCAGCAGTTAAGCCTATAGCTTCAACATGTGGGAGGTGGGGGGGAGGGGTCTACTGATGGCAGGCTTTTGTCCTCTGCCTTCACTTCATTGTCTGTTGTTTCACCTCGGAGAGCTGTGTATTTGCCTAAGTAAATACACAGCTCTCCGAGGTGAGAAATGTGTCAGGTTCTAGCCTGAGCCCTGGTCTGGGCATACAGCAGAGTGATGCCTGCTGCGTCAAAGTGGGGGAAGGGGGCTTTAGCCCTCCCAAGCCCATGCCTGGCGCCGCCCCTGCACCCAAGGCATCAGCTGGACCCAACTATACCCATACAGCAAAGATCACAAGCCGAAAATCTGAACTGGGACTCGGAAAATATGATTCTACACTATCTCCTGGGGTGGACAAACAAGCAGCCGCACAGTATCCTTTACACTGTCAATAATGTAGGAAGGACAACAAATTGCCGGCAATGTCGGTGGACCAGATTTCTTGCTTGCAGCATCGAGCGCTGCCAGATGTGCAGCCTAGAGCCCCAGGCAGGGTGGCGGTGTTGATGAAGCTAGCCCCGCGAGATGCAAGCACCAGAACACCAGTGTGGGCACTGTTTACTAAGCGCTAAAGCGCTACGGCAGCAAGCAGGAAGGAATACCACCAGGAACTATGTGGCTGGGTGAACAACCTGGACCACAGACGTAATTGCTGGAAGGTGCAGCAGCCTCCCTTCTGCCCTGGGAGTATGGCATAATTTAGGAAGTGGCAGAGGAGGCCCTCAGACACTCTGGCAATTCATTTGCCAAAGTGGGACCAAGAAAGCAGACTTAACTATTGTTGACCCGTATGGGCCACGGAAAGGAGGACGCGCACACGGAGATTACTGGATGCTTCTTTATTCATCCACTGCTTAACACGAACTGGCGCTTCTCGCCTCTTACCCAGAAAGCCCCGCTCTCCCTGTCCTCCCGCCATAGCATGGCTCCCCCCCCACAACGGTGGGGGCAGCACTCCTTAACCCCTGAGTGCTTGGCAACATCACCCCCGAACAATATATTCAAACATGGAAATCAACATTCTTCAACAAGTCTCATAGGCTTCCTTACAGTTCTCCGTGGCCTCTCCTCTTGGTCACCTGCCTCTTGCAGTTCCGTGGCTGCACTTCTTCGCTTTTCCCTCCTGGGTCTCCTCCCGGAGGAACCCACAAGTCATCCTGCGACTCTCGCGGTTCTGGAGAGGCCGATCGCTGGAGCGGCTCTGTTCCCTCTCGTCTGGTGTAGTGTCTGAATTGTTGACAGTTCCTGGTGACAGTTCTGCTTTGATCCTCGGCCGTCACCATCGTGCCTTTCACTGCGGTTACTCTCATGGGGCTTGGAGCAAACCGCGGATCTGTCTTTCTGGGCATTGGTTGTTGGACAAGTACTTCGTCTCCAATGTGGAAGTCTTGTATCACCGCATGGCGGCGAGCGTCAGTCTCCCGTCTCGCTCTCTCCTTGGCTTCTGCGTCCCTTCGGAGCACGTCCATGTCAGGCAGCTCCTCATCGGATGGGTTGCACGGTATGCGGGTTCGTACTTTGTAGCGAAACATTAGCTCGGCAGGTGTCTTGTTGGTGGCTTCGTGAGGAGTGTTTCTGTAGTCCCGTAGGAGTCGGCACAGTGCCTGGTGTGGATCGACTGCTTCTACTCTGGCTCTTTGTCTTGTTTTCTTGATCGACGCCATGAATCGTTCAGCCATCCCGTTCGCTTGAGGGTGGCGAGGGGTTATCTTCGTATGTTCGAACCCTAGGTGTTCTGCTAGTGTTCCAAATTCATACCCACTGAACGGGGGCCCATTGTCGGATTTGACTATTTTGGGGATCCCCCACTCGCTGAACACTTCCTCTATTGCCGCTGCTACCTGAGGGAATGCAGTGGTGGTGACTGTTTTGACGATCGGGAAACGGGAGTGTTCGTCTATTAGGAGCAGGGCCCATAGAAGTCCATGGCTACACGTTCCCACGGTCGTTCGGGTATCTGTGTGTGTTGGAGCGGGGGTGGATGTTCCGCAGGAGCTGTGCACTGGCAGGCATGGCAGTTCTTCACCCATTCTTCTACTGCCGCGTCTAGAAACGGGAACCAGACATGGCACCTCAGCTGTCTTTTGGTGTTCTCCGCCCCTCTATGTCCCTCATGGGCCGTGCTTACCACCTCATTCCTGAGCGTGGCGGGGATGACGATCCTGCACCCTCTGAGGAGGATGTCGTTGTCCTTGACGGCCAGTTCGCTGTGTACCCTGGCCAGCCTTCCAATTTCTTGTTTGCACACTCCTGGGTGTGCCAGCATTGCTCTATGGTGATCCCTCCATTTATTGGTCGATGTGAGGCTGATGGCGAGTGCCATGGTGGGGTCAGCTGCTGATGCGGCAGCAACTCTCTCCAGGGACAGCGCCGGTGGTAGCGAGTTTGACGCTATGTATCGTACGTAGGCAATGTCTCCTTCGCGGGTTAGTGGGGCCCCAACTGGGTGTCGTGACAGGTAGTCAGCGGGGTTAAGGTCACCCCCGGGATGATGCACGATGTCATAGTCATATTCCTGTAAACGGATTCCCCACCGCTCTATTCTGGGGGGCATCTTGGTGTGAGGGTTGCCAAAAAGTGATAGCAGGGCCTGGTGGTCCGTGATTAACGTGAACTTTTTCCCTATGATGAAGTCATGGAAATGTTTGCACGCCCAGACGGCGGCTAAGCTCTCTTTTTCCGCCTGGGAGTAGGCCAGTTCTGGGGTGGACAGGGCCCTGCTGGCGTAGGCGACAACGTGTCTCGGGTGGACATCCGCCCCGCTGGTTTGGGCTAGGATGGCTCCAAGGCCCACCGGGCTCGCGTCCTCCACTATTTCAGTGTGCCATGAGGGATTGAAGTAGGCTAGGCGGTGCGCCTCCATCAGGGCCCGCTTGATGTTGGAAAAAGCCTGGAGACACGCAGGGGTCCATTCAAACACTGTTTCTTTCTGGAGGAGTTTCCGTAGAGGGTCAGTAAGGGACGCGTAGTGCGGTATGTACCTCGCACAGTAGCCAGCCATGCCGAGAAACGAGCGGACGTCTGCAACTTGTCGCTGTTCTTCTAGGTTGGTGATAGTGTCAACCTTATCGGGATCCGGCATCATTCCTTCGCTGGAAAAGATGTGTCCAAAAAATTTCAGCTTTGTCTTGCTGAAACGGCACTTTGCAATATTGAGGGTGAGGCCTGCCTCCTGGAGTGCTGTACATGTGGCGAGTAAGGCTTTGTCGTGAGACTCTTTCGATGATCCAAAAACGAGGATATCGTCACTGTAGTTCAGTGTGCCCTTGATGGGTCTGATCACCTGCCGGATGGCCTCCTGGAAGAGTTCCGCGGCTGATGAGATGCCGAAGTTCAGACGCCGATACCTGTAGAGACCGTTGTGGGTCGCGAAGGTTGTGATGGGTCTGGATTCCGGATGCAGCTCCAGCTGATGGTATCCTTGGTTGAGGTCGAGTTTGGAGAACATCCGGGCGTTGTTCAGTTACACGATCATGTCCTCAATGCAGGGGCCCGGATGCCTCTCGCGCTGAATGGCGGTGTTTGCCACCCTCATGTCCACGCACAAACAAATCTTCCCCCCTTCTTTGGGTACAACCACGAGTGGGGAAACCCATGGTGTCGGGCCTGTGGCTGGTTCAATGATGCCATCAGACAGCAGTTGTTGGAGTGCGTCTGATACTGCCGCTTGCAGGTGAATCCCTACTCTCCGGGGATGTTGTGGTACCGGCCTCACCGATGTGTCGATGTGGAGCCGGATGGGAGGGGCCCTGAGTTTGCCCAGCCCCATGCAGAGGTTGGGGAAGTCCCTTGTGATGTCAGCCTGTGTGACCAGGTTCTGCGGCTGGTAGCATGCGATGGCGCCAACTGCGTCCCTCGTGTTTGCGCTCTCGGAGGTCGCAGTGATGGAGTCTCCCGCCCTCACGTGTATTTCTATTAGCCCCAGGCGGGAAGCTGTGTGGTAGCTGAGCAGGCACCGGCTTCTGGCAAGTGACCGGATAATGTGTATAGTTGTGTCCACTTTCCGGCCATTTAGGAGAAGGCGTTGTGTGAAACATCCTACCGTCGGTAGGGGGGTGGTGGCACCCCACTGAAATATCCTTGAGCGAGACTGTTCAAGTGCGGGTGGGTTCGGTAGTACGGCATAGTCCTGTCCGCCCCTAATTTTGTTGACAGTAGCGCCTGAGTCAATCATGAATTGAAATTGTCTGTTTCCCATTTTGATGGGGATTTTCGGGGCTTCTCTGGCCTCTTCAGTGTCGAGTATGAGGTTGACAAACTCGTCCTGGTCGTATAGGTCATACGGCATGTCATATGCGGCTCCCTGCTCCTCCTGGTAGAGAGTCTCAGGCCCATATTCCTCTGGTGGATGGTCATATTCGTCTGTGAAGTATCTGGTCCGATCAGCCTGCTCTGGCTGTGGTGGGTACCCCGGCGTATGGTATTCGTCAATGGCCCTGACGTACCGCCTCTGTCCTTGGCTTTGTTGGTAATATCTGGGTTGAAAGTGTCTTGGAGGTGGTGGACGGAAAAGTGGCCTGACAGGCGTTTGGGGTCTCGCGGGGGGAAATGGTACACCTTCCCGGCACACCGAGTGAAAATGTCCTTCTCTTCCGCAGTTCGTGCATCGTTGAGACAACACTGGGCATGAGCCTGCATGCGGAAAAGACATCCCACACCGATAGCACTGTCTCTGTAGGCGGGGAGTTTGGATGGTTTGAGTTCTGTACGACTGTGGCCCCCTATCACCTGGACGAGATTGTTGTATGGTTGCGACCAGTTCCGCTGTGTCATGCTTGGGGTTGCTCGGATTGGCCTTGGATGTAGCTTGGGCATCGACCCTCTCATGTATGCGAGCGAGCTCGCTCACTTCCTGAATGGAGAGGGGTTTTTTCAGGAGCTTTTTCTTGAGAGCAGGGGATAGGCAGCCTTCAATGACCCTCAATCTTATGGCTTCTTCCAGCGAAAATGCGTCAAATTGGCAATTTGCGCCTTTTACTCTTAGGCGGGTTATGAATTCGTCAACTGTCTCCTGTGGCATTTGGCTGCACTTGTTGAAAAGGTAGCGTTCGTAGTCGCGATTAACTTCTATGATGAGGAGTTTGTCTAGAGCCTTTATTAAGTCCTTGAAGGTGTTCTGTTCAGCTGTAGAGATGGTCTTGACCACAGTCTTTATTTCGCCTCCTACTAAATTGAGGAAGATGTCCCTGATATTGGTTTCCATCACCAGACCCCCTGACGTAATGTTGGAAATCTTCCATCCAATCAGTCCATCTGGGCCCCTTCGTGGCTTGTGGGGTCATGGTGAAAGGTGGTGGTAGTCGCAGTTGGATCGGCTGTACGACATGAGCTGTGGTAGGCGACCCTGGGTTGGAACCTGAAGCGGAGGCCGGCGTGCTCATGATGCCGGAAAGCGTGTGTCCCTTGTGCCTGTTATGGGCAGGCTAGCGGAGCTTGGCCTGCCTGGGAGGTTGAGTGTTATGGGGGGGGGTGGCCCACTCCAGCCCTGTCACGTGTCTTTATTGGCTTTTCGAGTGCCTTGGGAGACCTCGCCGGCACGCGACGTGGGGGGGTCGCAGCAGATGGCCAATGTTGCACTGCGCGATACCTGGGGGGCTTATCACAGCGTGGTGTCAGGCAGACTGCCAGCAATCAACGACGACGCTCTTGAAGTGTTGCAGGACGAGTGAAGAAGGAGGGGGGGGCTGCCGCCCGTGTCGGAGGTGGAGAGGCCGGAGGAGGAGGCCTGGACACTCCCAGAGCAAGGAATTGGCGGATTGCCAAGCAGGGATACTTTCGAACGCGCTTGTGGCACGGAGGGTGGCGGAGAGCCACGGAGGAGCGGCGGACTGCCGAAAGGAAGGCTCCGTGAGTGCACGGGAACGACCTCATCGCCAGTGTTGACCCGTATGGGCCACGGAAAGGAGGACACGCACACGGAGATTACTGGATACTTCTTTATTCATCCACTGCTTAACACGAACTGGCGCTTCTCGCCTCTTACCCAGAAAGCCCCGCTCTCCCTGTCCTCCAGCTGTAGCATGGCTCTGCCCCCACAACGGTGGAGGCAGCACTCCTTAACCCCTGAGTGCTTGGCAACAACTATATACACAAGTCAGTGTGGTTTTCAAGCACGGCAGAACAGATGAAGGCATGGAGATGTTTTGGAATAACCGCAATTGGAGGACCATTCACATCAGGGGATTTTTCAAAATCTTTTTTTAAAATTTCTTTTTGAAATCACTCTGCCTTCATAAAGAAATTATTTCTGTAACAGAAATAATGTCTTTATGAAGGCAGAGTGACTACAAAAAGAAACTTTATTTTTGAAGTACGAGGGCTCCTCACTACCCCATAACATGCAAGACCCCAGGCTGGAGGCCTCCATGTCATGGGATGGGGGAGCCCTATGACTTCAAAAAGAAATAGTTTATTTTTGAAGTCAGAGCGATTTAAAAAAAAACGATTTCTTTTTGAAGTAATAGGGCTCCCCTCAACCCCACGACATGTGCGAATGTAATGTAAAACGGAGTACACTTAAATGTGTAGGTGGCTGCCTGTGTAAGTGTAGGACGAAAGGGTGCACACACATCTACTGGTGACTGGGTATGTAAGTGTGCGTGTACAGTGAAAGGGTGCACCCTTAAATGTATGGGTGACTGCCTGTATGAGTGTATGGGGAAAGGGTGCACACTTAAATGTATGGGTGCGTGCCTGGGTGTGTGTGCCTGTATGGTGAAAGGGTGCACACTTAAATGTATGGATTGCTGGGTGTGCATGCATGTATATGCTGAATGGTGTGTGTGCTTGTGTTCAGGGGTGCAGCAAAACCTACATTTCGGGGGGCTGATCCTTCAAATGTTGGCAGAGGCGCTAAATTCATGGGTGCTGGGGGAGGGGAAAACATATTTGTGTGGGGGCATCTAACTTCTTTATGCATTTTAATGAGACTATTTTAGTGCATCTTTAATGTTACAATCAGTTAACTCTCTCCTTTACGTGTGAAAGCACCCACTTATAAACTGCTGTGAGAATTAACGGTCTCCTGTCCCCTTGCTACGCTTCCAATCACTTTGCTGGCATGAAAGTACTAAACCCACATCACAATTCAAATTGCCTAAAAAAGTTGCCATTTGAATGCAGGTACTAACAGTGAAATGGTTTATGTTAGTAATTGCTGGGCCCTTGTTAACAGCGAAACCCAGGTGCCATTTAACATATGTGTCCTGTTCTGTCCGGCAACTGCTCGGAAGGTCAGCCAGGTTGAGTCAACATAGCCCAACATTTCTGGGGGTGAGTACTGCAGCCCAGTCAACTCAATATTGTCAAGCCCCTACTTGTATTTAATGCATTAATTACTTATTGGTAATCGCCATTACTCCTAGCCATATTCTTCCTTGTCCCTGTACTTGTGTATGAGACACTATGCCTCAAACACAAGTACTGGGACAAGGTAGAAGTACATGGAGGTAATGCCTGATTTAGCTACCTGTATCATCATTACTCCTAATCCCACTCTTTCTCATCCCAGTACTTACCTATGAGGCAAGGAGCCTCAAACGTAAGCTCTGGAACAAGGAAGGGGGACGTGAAGGTAATTCTGGGCCAAAGAGCTGGTTTTGGAGGTTGGGGTAGGGCATGGGAGGTAGAGGGGATGTTTGGGGGGGCGGAATTGTCTGATAAATCATAATGGTTGTCAATCTCCAGGCTAAGCAGGCATGATAATTGGTATTAGTGGCTAGAGAGGCATTTTGGTCCAGCCAGTCTAGTTATTCCTCGGTTTGGTATGATTTCTTTTTTAACTGCGCATTTCTGATAAAGCAGTCTGCTAAGTGTAATTACCTGGCTAGACTGGCATTTGGGTGCTGCCAGTCTAGCCATTTCCTAGTGCAGCATTGTATCATTTTTTGGGCATCTGTGATAAAATTATATGATATAAGTCTATTATAACACGCCTGCACACAAGTGTTTCTAGGCGCAACAAGCAAGGGAGGGAAGATAGAGGGAGGACAAGACAAATTATCTTACTAGGTCTTGTGTCATTCAGATCATGCAAGTGCGAGAATGAGAAATGCAATGGGAAAGGGAGGGGGTGCAAGGAAGAAGGGAGGGGAAAACAGGGCAGTAATGCTCTGAGTAAGTGCAGCCAGAGCAGTGCGGCTCTGGGTAGTGCAAGGAGAACAAGGGACTGTAGGGTTGCAGAGGACGAGTAGAGGAAGGCAGCTTGAGAAAGAGGCTGTTGCAGTAGCCTAGAGAGAAACAGGGCTCTGGAGACAGTGAGCTTCTGGGGGAAAGTGAGAAAGGGAAGAGTCCCTTTGAGGAGGAGCAGCTGGTAGGTAGTGAGACTTCTTGGCGATGTCCGAGATGCAAGCAGAGAAAGAGAGAGTGGAGTCGAAGATGACACAATAGGTTTTTTGCCTCACAGGAAGGTGAAGGAAGAGGGCCCAAGGTGGGCGGCCAGCGTTAGAGAGGGAAAGCAGGGGCAGGGGTCCCAATGAGAAGGATCTCCATCTTAAGGCATAGATTGTTGGAGGTGTACCAATCTTGAATCACATTACGGACAGACAGTCAGGAATGAGCTAGAGATGAGAGGAGCCTGAAGGAAAGCTGAGTGCCATCCACGTAACTCTGAAACTTAGAGGAGAAGGTAGATATCAGGTGGGCCAAAGGGGTCAAGTAGAGGTTGAAAAACCAGGGTGAGAGGATACCGCCCTGGGGAATGCCACAGGTAGAGAGAGAGGTGGCAGAGAGAAAGGGACCAAGTTGGACCTGGGATGGGCAGTCCAAGAGGAAGGAGGTCAGTCACTCCAGGGCCTGATCCGTGATGCCCAGGTTCTCACGTAGTCGATTGATCAGGATGGTGTGGTTGACTGTGTCAAAGTAGAGGAAAGATTAAGGAGGATTAGGACAGAAGGAATGCTGGAATCAAGGTTAGAGAGCAGATCTTCATGGGTGTTCAGGAGAGCAGTTTCCGTGCCTCTGGCAGCTCTGAAGCCAAACTGATGGGCATGGAGACAACCAACAGATTCTATGTGGAGAGTAATCTGGGATATGGCCAGCTTTTTTCCAAGACTTTGCCCAGGGAAAGGGTGAAGGAGATTGGGCTATAGTTTGTCGGACAGGTAGGATCGACAGACACCTTCTTGAGGAGTGGGTGCACAGGGAATGCATCAGGGGAGAGGGAAACATTCCAGTGGTGAAAGAGTGAATACAGAAATCAGCCAAGCTTGCAGCGAGGGTGTCAATATGGACCTTGATGGTTCTGGAGGAGCAGGGGAGTACCTGTTTGGATGACACTTTCATGGATCGGACTTGTCTAGAAAACTTCTCAGGTGTTGTGAGAGAGAAAAAGGAGAAAGGAGCGAAGAGGTAGAGATGGCCAAAGGGGGGGGCGAGAGAGGAAGAGGGAGAAGAAGAGGATATAGTGGACAGGATGTCCTGAGATTCAGCAGAGAAGTGAGAGGCCAGAGCCCTACAGAGGGCCTGGGAGGGAACAGGACCGGTGGAAAACTGCAACAGGATTGACCAGTTCCATGCAGATTTTAAAGAGTATGGGCGTGTTTTTAGAGGCCCGGGCTTCAATGTGTGCTCTCTTCTTGATGAGTGTTGTTGTTTCGACTGGCATTTTTGTGCAACCAGTCTAGGTATGTCTAAATGTGGCCTGGCATGCTTTACTGTAATGTTATTACATGTCTACGCTGGTCTACATTGTGCAGCCAGTGGGGCATGTTTTCATTGTGGCATGGTATTTATAATAGCAACGCATTAATGTTCCTGTGCACGGTTGGTGACTTGCATTAATTGGATTGGGGTTACCCTACAAAACAATTGCAAACACTCTGGCTTTTAGGCGATTTTTCTCAGAAATTGTGCTGTATATTGCATTAAAACACATATTTATATCTTTCTCCTAGTACAGTGTGCGGCATACCCCTTCATCAGCACGTTCATTCGTATTGTGCAAGCGTGATAAGCAAAATCGAACAATATGTGCATGCTTGTTGCAGGGTAAAGGGAAGATCTACATTCATAAAGCCACAGTAGCTTGTTAATTTGGACTGAGGCATACTAAAAGCCTTGATAAGAATAGGAGTATGCCAGACTCTGATCGTGGATACAGCAATTGGAAAAGGGTACAGTACCCTGATTCGTTCCACACTGAGTTCTTGTTTGGTTCTACTCATGGTGTTGCCCAGTGATGACCTTTCTAGGAACATACTTACATATTTCAAGTTGGTGTTGCGCTCTTATCCTTTTCGCATTCCAGCTTTTATTCAAGATCCTAAAGATGAAGAAGTGATAAGAAGGTTACTTATAGTCATCACTGAATTTGCAACTACCAGAGTACAGCGAGGAGAGTACAAATGCCCCTATCAGACGAAGCAGCTCATAGACTAGTCAGTGAGGTGTTCTTTCGTTTAATTGAAGACTACCCACATCTTGCTGGGAGGCACACTGATGTGCGTACCTTTCTGAGGGATCCAAGAAACACTGCAAATCTGAATGTAATCTTGGAGGGCATCATAATCCAAGTGAGCATCCATTCTGAGGCAAATCAAAGAGCGGTGCAGAAACGTTTCCTTCGATGGACAGATGGAGAAGTTGCTGACAAAAGAGAACTTTGGCCCCCATGGAAAGAAAGTCAAACATGTCTTTAGAGCTAAAGCAGATTCGAGGCATCGATTGAGAGTTAATCTATGTTGTAGAACTCGTATAGACTTACTAAAGATGTTTTTGTTCATGCTGAAGAAACATTTACATCTCGGCTGGTGAAAAAACTAGTTCCAGGCATACAGATAAAGTTGTTCTTGTCATCCAGTAAGCAGAGAGCTGATCAAGGATGAGTTACTGAATCAAGACAGCGGCTTTCAGAAGTTATCTACAATGCAGAAATATTAAAAATAAGTTTCCCCTTCCTTAGGTAATCAAGATGGGAAACTTCAACAGTAATTTGGTTGTACCCAACGGAGAAAGAAGCTCATATTGTCCAAGAAGTAAATGTTGTAGGGTAACATATCTTTGCGTCATCTACACTTACATTGGCCCTCATTAGGACCCTGGCATTAAGGGGTTAATGGCGCCGTAAAAGGCTGCGACGCCGTTAACCCCTTAACGCCTTACTACGAGGTCCCTTTGCGGCTCCTGACCTCAATGGCTGGTCTGAACCAGCCATTAAAGTAGGGACCCGCAAAGGGACCTTGATGGCAATTACGGTACTGCAATTTCCGGTACTGTAATTGCCGCCTTCCTCATTCCCATTGAGCCCTATGGGGCAAAAATGGGAATGGGGAAGGGCCATGGAGAAAGGGGGAATTACCGCCCTGCCAACCTTGGAATGGGGTGGTAATTCCCCCTTTCTCCAATGCGGACTCCGGCATGGACCATGGTGCTAATAGCACCATGGTTTAGCGCCGGAGTCCTAATGAGGGCCATTGCGTTCAAAATCATATTGCTTTCACTGACTGTGAGAACCGCTTTTTTCATAGGTGCAAATGGAGCACAGAATACTGTATATCTTCCTGAGCGGAAGGAAAATGTACATGTGGCCACTACAAGGCAGCCTAGTCTCTATGTAGTCATTCCTGTTCCAAGAAAAGATGGCAAGATACCTGAGCTTGAGATAGATATTGTCAATAATAATTCACATACAACACTTGTCTTAGAGAATGCTTTTAAACGCCAGAGACAGGGTCGGTGGATCAGGCAGGGTAAGGGGTTGATAAAGATTGAGCCTACACAAATAATGCATGCCAACACACCTTTTCCAGTAACAACTGACCCAAGAGCAAGTCCCAAAAAAAGTCACATGGGGAAATTTTGCGAGACATTTTTATGCCTAAATGGGCTGCTGAGCATACGAGACAATCTGAACTTTCTCACACAAAAGAAGCACCTACAGGTGTGCCCTGTCCACTAGTTGAAGTGCCTTTGATTTGTCCAGAAAGCAGAGCTACATAGGTACCCTTCATGATATGATCATGGAAGCTCACATGAAAAGTATGCGATCTAAAAGAAGCACACAGGAAGATAATTATTAATTAAATGATTACCTGGACAGCACGGCACACTTGGGAAATAACATATGGTACCCACACATGAAAGAAGTTCAAAGAAGGACGTCAACCGAGGAATGCTTTGTATGTGCACTCCTGCCATACAGTATGGAAAATCAAACATCTTCATAGCTATTGAAATAGATGTACAGACAGCACATTGTCTTTCACACATGGCACTTTGTAAAACAAGAGGCCAGTTAATGGGTCAAGATGTCTCTCTCAAATGGGCAACTGAAAAGACAGATCCAGATGAAGATGACTACTTCCAAGATATAAAGACAAGAAATAATGCAAACACAAGAAGGCTGGTGATCAGCTACGAGAAACATGGACTGAAAGGAGCAGAAATCAGAAGAGAAGTAAACAAGAAACTGGAGATTGTAGGAAAAACTGCAGACGAGATTCGAATTTGGAAGAACAGAGGTCAGATGCAGATATCGGGATCAGTGCTATCACCAGACGGATGGGAAAAAGGAGTAGTGATCTGCAGAGCCTCGTGGTCATTGGTTTTTATCAACTTACCATTGACATAGTGCAGAATGGCTGCAAGCGATTATGGCCGAGACTTGCTAACCTACTGACAAGGGTCAAAGACTGGAGCGGACCCTTGCAGATAGTACCATTGGAGAGCTCTAAACTGTGTTTCAGAAACAATGGAAGTAGAAAAATGGGAGAGAATCAAAACTGTGGTTGAAAATTTGCTGTACCAGGAATGGTACACGGAACAGCAGTAATCATGGATCATTATTGGGCTTGCGGATCCAAAGCATACCTAAAGATTGGGGAGGAATCTGCACACTGGTGAATGCCCATGTTCCAGCATTAGTGATTCCAAAAAGTGATCTGAATCTTGACAGTTTTCCAAAAGTGGATGCTCACCGGAGGAAGAAGAGATCTATGGAGCTTGTAAAGAGAATGAAGAGGGAGAATTACTTCTCAGCAAAATCAATAGAGGCCTTTGATGCTATTCCATATGAACACAGATTATTCAGCCAGACTTCTTCAGTATTGATGTTAATCTTCATGCCAGCTATCCCGGTTGGAGCAAATACCAAATGGTTACAGATAACCAGATGGGAATTGCTGCAGACAATCAACACTTCCATAAAGGGTTTCAATGCAATCAGAGAAGAGATAAGAGCTATAAGACTGATGACTCTTCAGAACAGATATGTCCTGGACATGATCACAGCTATGGATGGAGGTGGTTATGCAAAAATAGGAGAATCATGTTGCACGTTCATACCTTTTTATGATGACAAAAATGGGACCTTGACGGAGGCCATACACATGCTGACGAAGCTCCATAGCCAGATGATAGACGAAGTTGAAGACATTGCTGATGACAGCTGGTTTGGATCACTCTTTTCTTGGGTTCCACAATGGACGTCAGACATGTTCAAGTTCCTTGGAGCCCTGTTAGTATTGGTGATGTTTGGATTCTGTATGATCAAGGTAATAATCTCACAGTGCAAAAAGACAGAGCAAAGAAGGCTATAGGGATGAAAATCATGATTGATGTTGAACCAGGATGGACCCCAAAGATCTGACTGATGAAGAAATCAGGGACTTTGTGAAGGCCAGTATCTTTGCACCTAAGGGAACGAAGTTCCTGTACCCAAAGGACGATAAGAAGCATGTGGGAAATGGATCTATTGCAGTCCAAGTGGATAGTGCATGCTCACGACATGGAATAAGGAGGAGCATGTGAAATCAGCTGGATGTCTGAAGGGAGTCGTAAAGATATGGATCCCTAAAAAGCATTTCTTCAGACCAGGATGTCTAGATATAAAGGATGATGTGAGAGCTGTCGAGTAATTGCCCAGAGGGGGGAGTGTAGAGGAGGAGCCAAGTAACCCCCACTCCAACTGTCCCGCCTACATTACCTGAAAAATGGGAACCAAAATATGTGACGTATACAGAACAGTTAAACCAGCAAAGAGCAGAGCGTGGACTCTATGCAGTACCCATAAGAATACCTATACCTAAGAGAATCTTGGAGGTAAAGTACCCATTGATAAAGCCATAGCTACATACAAGATAATAATAACGAAAGCCAGTCATTTTGATACATTTTCTTAGGATTCTCCTGAAGAAAAACAGTAAAAAATAAAAAAAAAATATGATGGCCATTTGAATGAAATTCCTGAAGAAACAAGGAAGATGACTGACGAAGACGAATGGTGACGTCACACAGAACCGAATTGACACCCATATAAGAGATTTACAGACCAGATAATGCAGACAATCTATAAAAAACATCAAGAAAGCACAAAGGATATGTGACATCTTGGGTTTAAGGTGAAGAAGCTTATGTTGCAGACCTAATGAAGATAGTTAGTTTAAACGTCTACAGATGCAACAGAAATGCAAGCAGCAAAGCAATCATGAAGCTAGCGTATGCTTTTTTTTTATAGAATAGACTGTGGCAAGCACCAACATATATATACATATATATATATATATATTCAGTGAAAAAACTGTGTTAAAGGGACGTTATGGTTAAGTTGCGCTACTAAAAACCTATGAAATTCAGTGAAAAAACTTTGTCAAAGGGACATTATGGTTCCAAGTAAAACCGAAAAACCCTTGAAATTCGCCAGTTATGGTAATCTAAGCAACCATAACTCGCGCCACCACCGTGCACTGCTAAGACTAACACCCAGGACTTCAAAGTACCAGGTGTCCTTACCAGGTCCCGCGAGCAAACCTCGTAATGTGGCGGTAGGGGGTTAACGGGGCCGGCATCTCTACCGGCCCTGTTAACCCCGTACCAGCAGGGTCGAAATCAAACTGGAATTGGCTGACATTGGATACAATTCACGTGAAAGAACAGAGAGTCCTGTTCAGAAAGGTCGAGCAAAACAAAAGACGTTAGAGGACTATTAAAGAATAAAATCAAATACACAAAAAGGCTCGATTAAATGGTGTCCAGTCATGTGATAGAAGGAAGTTGGACGATCGAGGCTGTCACACCTATGCCCGAAGGCTGGCTGTGCCCACACTCCCTAAAATTCTTAGAGCACAGTACAAACTCAAGGCCAATCTTCAAAGCACTAATTGACATCGGACCATTGAGGTGATGATGGATGGATACAGTAATTGGTGGGAAGCTAGAGGTAAGACGAGCACACCCGCGCCTGCTTGTTCAGTCTGCATGCTGCTAGGTGTAGGTGGAAATGTACTGATGGGGTTAGAAGCCAGCCAATTATAGTGGACAGTGTAATTAAGGGTCCTATAGCTTATGTAGCCAATGGGACGTTGTACATTTAGGGATGTTCATAGTGGCCATTTTGAGGGGAGGGCTTAGTTGCCCCACCTGATGTTAATTATCCTATCATCTTCCTCCACTGTTCTATACAGATATAGAACTCTTACTTAGAATTCACTTAGAACCAATCACTCCCTCTGTTAGGTTTTTGTAGTTTGCCACGTAGGATGACATTGGTAGCAACATAGGTTAAACGTGATTGAGGACCAATTGTGGGTATAAAAGCTCAGTTTTTTAAAAAGTGATTTGATTAAGAGGATTGAGCGATTGCTGATGTTTGTTGTACTCCCTGTTTTTATAGTCCTGTTAATAAAATTGACTCACTTTGCCAAACTATTTCAGCCGTTTGATTATTGATGTACGAATAAACTCTGCATCCCCATCCATGTCCAGGGTATTGCTACTCATCTAACAGGGCTGTGTGAGAGAACACCCAGCTCATCTTCAAAGAGGGACCTGCCCACCATCTTGATTCTTCTTGCAAGTTTATTTCTATTGACTGCTCTATACAGGAAACTCAGGGATCTTCCAGCTAATGGCGGAGGATGCTCGATCGTCTGAGACTCTGGAGCCGAACTAGTTTGGAACTTTAAACCATCCGCACTGCTACCACGTGAGCTTCTGGCCCTTAGGAATGTGCATATGAAATGGATGGGATCACACCAGAGTAATTCTGAGTCAAAATAATGGAAACAACTCACGAAGATGGCAAAGTACTGTAATATTAGCACTTATCTAAAACAGGGTGGTAACAACGAACATCAACGGACGTACGCTCAGTCTCTCAATGATCTGCACACAAAATATGACTTTTATACACAAAATGTATCAGAGTGATGTCATACTATGTGGCAATACTAGAAAACCTATCAAGGGTCGGTATTGGTTAAGGGAGACATCTAAGTATACTTTTCTATAGGAGTTAGGATTGTTATTGGCTGTCCGTTATCAGGTGGACAACTTATTCTTACCTCAAAAAAACATTTAATTTCAGAAAAAATAGACACACAGTTTCTCATTGGTTTTCAAACTATAAGTACCTTTGTTATATGGGCTGATATAATTGGTTGGCACGCTTGTGCCATGTCTCGAACATTTGGTTCAGTTAGCAGCATGTAAGCCCAGACCCAGGTGCAAGGAAATAGGGCATGTAACTACCTCACCACCCAATTAGCCCAGCATCTCTCATCACCCATGCCTTCTGCCATGAAATTGTCTTTGTGCTTGGCCTTGCAGAACATCCTTGTCTTTGAGAATGTACGGAAGTGGAGGCACTTGCTATCGTGTCTGGAACTCCAAGTTCAAACTCTATTTCCATCCTTGGCTAACGTGACAGGAGACCATGATCCTGTCCATTTTGCAGCTTTTAAATGCTCTAAATGAATTAAAGTTTGGCATTCTTTGTTTTCTATCTTACACCTTAATGTGAGAAGGTTCATCCTCCGCATACTCGATCTTCTTCAGAATAGATAGCTGACCTTGGTTGTTTCAGTCTTGACTTCAGGCCAGACAGCCTTGCCATGCAGCTCCATAAGCCTACTATTCTTACTGCGACACAGTTTTCCATTCCCGTTTCATGGGTTCTGTCTTACTAAATTTGTGATACCAATGTACAGTTTTCTGTGAAATGGCAGCTTCGCCTGCATTCTATTCACTACTCATAGCTGGCTTCTATGGTGACTTAATCTACCTTGTGTTTCAGCGTCTGTACATTTGTTGAACAGTTGTTTTTCTGCAGCACTTTGTGCACGTGTAATTGTCTTTCTTTACATTGAAAAGCTCACTCAATTCTTCACTTCGTCATAAGTTTCTTCAGGATCTATACATTATCTTCAGCCGGTATCTCGGAACGTCGTGCACACTTCTTTATGATGTCATCAACTTGTTGGTTAGCTTCTTTTCATACTCCTTCAGGTTTTTCCTCCTGCAGGTTATCATCATGTCGAGGGCACATTCGGTAGTGTTGTCTCAGTGGGTACCTTCTTTCAAAGACTCACTATGGTATTGGTATTATGGCTCGTGTTAGGCACGGTATGATCTCATGTTTCCAATACACGGGAGCTAAGGGGGTGGGATCTCTTGCAGATGCACACAGTGCTCCTCTACGCATCCTGCCAGTACACTTTGAACAGGCCAGAGGACTCACCCTTAGGCTGCTCCTCTGCCTGCTTGCGCAGACCCGCCAGAGTGGGACACTCTTTCTGGGACTTAAAGAAGTCTGATCAAGGCCCCCAGCTGATGCGAACACATCCAGCTTGCGCAGGCCCTTCAGATCTGTCCCCATCCGGTCCTCCACCTCAGGGTCGTGCACTGCACCAGGCAACTCTGAAGTCAATGAGTCCCATTCTACCAAATTAGGGTCCTCAGTGGCTACTGTCCCTATCCTGCAGGAGTAGGCCACTCAGCAGTCTGTGGAATTGGACTAGGGTCTAACGACCATGCCGGTCCTTCCAACAAGCCCTCTGAAAGAACTCCACGCCCTAAGACTCAGAGTGTTCATTCTGGAAATCTCTTTGGCCCTCAATCAGATAGCCGCTGTGGATAGAGTCTTTCACCGCTACACGGCGCTGGATCATTTCACCTTGCCAGTTGAACTCTATTATCGTCAAAGGGCACTTACTCTTTCCGTGAAACCCACCCACGCTATAATCAGGCCCATAAATATACTGGAGTGGCTGTACCCACTGCCGGGTGACAGCAGGGATGCTAGACACGGTGTCTCCGACCGCAGTGGTTTTGTGTCCACTGATATACACATGTTCTAGATAGAGTTGAGTATTATTGGGAACTGGGATATCTTCTGGAGACCCAGTACCATTCCCACTCAGCGAAACCAATCCACATTCGGCCACTCCCTGGCCTAGTGGTAAGTCCTCCTCTTGGAGGCCCATACTAACGATGGCCTCTTCCATGAGTTAAACATTCACTATGGCCTGATTGGGTAGGCCCTTGCAAGAAGGATCATCTATCCTATGGCCTAGCTCCTTACACAAGAAATAACCTTTGGGTGGTGAAAATGCAGGTGGCCTAGTGTTAGGGGTGCCTGCAATTTTCTTTTCTGTGTGCAAGGCTGAACTAGAGTTTTGGGATTTCCCTTCATTCTTTTGCGGACCTTACTTCGAATAGGATTGGGTTGGACCTCTTTCCTACCTATCCTTGTTTACTTTTTGGACCGCCGATTTCTCTTCCGGTTTGGGTGAGTCTGAGTGTTTTTCTGGACTCGAGTACTCACAAACATGTCGGCAGCCTTTGCGAACTCCCTAGGGTCTGTGATAGTCTTGTCCACAAGATGCTGGTGTAGGTCAACCTCACAATTCTTCAATACATGCTCAAATTGTACATAGCTTTAAATTTGTCAGCTTGGCTACCAGCAACCCAACTACTTAGATATTTCAACGACAAGTGTGTGAAAGCTTCAAATGTCTGCCCACTTTTCTTTACAAACTCTCCAAAGCTCTTGAGATACTGTTCTGGGGTTTTACATAACTTTCTGAGGAGGACCACCTTCATGCTTTCATGAACGGGCCTTTCCTCAAGAGCTAGCTGCAGAATTGCATCAGTCCCTGGTGTCGTTAAGTAACTAATCATGGCTGAATCCCACATTACCTCATCCACCTCCTGTAGCTGAAAAACAAGTGAAAGTGCTTCAAACCATTCAGAAATATCCTGCATAAGCCAGCACTAAGTCTTTAGGGATGTGCCTCCAGGGTTTATCACGAGCTCTTTGGTTTGAGCCACTACAGCTGCATTCGCTAGAGGTGGATCTGTTGGTCTCCTTCTTCTCTTCAAGCACCAGCTTGTGCAGCTCTATGACAGCCCTGTCCTGCACCATTGCAACCTTGTCCTGCTGTTTCTGTTCCTCTTGCGCTAGTATCCTTCTTCTCGAGCAGGAACTTTCTAGCCGCTACCTCATTAACAGCTGGAACAATTACTGGCCCACTTAGAGACTGTGCTGAGGCCTGGGACCTGCGGGAGGCCGCACTAGCCCCTGTCCTCACTGACACGCTCAAGTGTTGAGAAACCACACTTGCCCCCTTCCCCCGGCGGGATGATTGGTGAGAAACAGTGCTCATGCTGTCATCCTCGTCCTTTTCCCCCTCCAGAAGCTCTTGTTCGGTCGGGTACAAGGGACCTATTCCGTCCCCTGTCATCTTATTCGCAACTGCCCTCGCTTCTACCCAAGCTTGGAGACTGGTCAGTGTTAAGATGGATATCTGAACTCTGACCTGGTGGGCAGAGATTCAGAAAGACAGCCTAGTTTCTTGGAACAGGGTAAACTTCTGGACAAGCCAGACCAATTAAGTTGCATTGTGACGGTCAAGACTTAGGACTCAGGAGTGGTGAGGGTGACTGAAAGACCTCAATGAGCACACACAGTAAAAGATACTACAAATCACTCCCAGTTAGGTCTATAAATATAAAAAATACATGTACATCTATTCAAGGCCTTTGATCTCAAACACAAAGCAATTTTCAACAGTAATACTTCAACCCACTACAACACTACTATAACACATATATACAATGGTGGTCGGTCAAAAGACCGAAAAAAAAATCTCGAAATACAATAATCTCGAATCCAAAATCCCGAAAAAAAAAAAGTCGAATTTTTTATTTATTTAATTATATGCTTTTTTGGGGTCAGGTAAGTAAAAAAAATGGGTTAAAATAAAAAAAAAAGAGAAAAAAGGGGGGTTGGGGGGGGAACCCCCCCATTTCGAACAAAAAACGTCATTAAAAAAAAATTCGACTTTTTTTTTTTCGAGATTTTGGATTCGAGATTATTGTATTCGGGATTTTTGTTTTCGGTTTTATGACTATAAACCATATACAATACCAAGTGGCCTGAAGGGTTAAAGCACAGAATCGGTCCACAACCTAAAAGGAAAGGGAGCAAGCAGTGCAAATAGACTTTAGGCAGTTCTTCATCAATCAATTCCAAACTGAGAGGCAGTCCAGTCCCTACGAAGAGTGGCACCTAGTGCTCAAATGTACTTTCAAATGCTTGTGCATGAGATAGTGCAGAAGGGGACAATGCGGTCTGTTGCAGGGGATGAAGCAGCTCAGAAAGGGGTGTGAGGTAATGAAGAACAAGTTCACTCTATTCGTGGAGGGTCTCCCCAAAAGGGGTGGAAAAAGGTTCCAAGAGTTAGGAAAGGGACGGTAGACAGGGTACCTGTGGAAAGGTTAGTCGCCCACAGGGGACACGCGTACATAAAAGTGGATGGATGTGCTAGGGGCCACCAGTAAGGGTTTCAAGTATTCACCGACCCCCAGTGCACTCTGGACCACGCTTCGGCAGTCAAGTCCACTTCGGTTGCAGGTTCAAGTATGGGCAATTGTGCGCGTCTGCGACTTCCAGCTGCGAAGATACAGTGATGATTTCCTGGCGGGACAGTGGTGATTTCTCCACTGCTGGCGAAGGGATCAGGCCAATTTCACTGTAGCAGGCTTCAGGGCACACAGGGTCACAGCAGCAATGCACCTTCAAAGTTCATCACCACGGCTGGGCGACACGGTAACCGCATGTACTCTGGTTCCGGCGCTCTCTCTTTATTTCAGATCTGGGAATGCCAATGATCAGATGCAGAAGGGTCCAGCAGGACAACAGCAGGCTCAGAGTGACAAACTTTCCAGCGGGTCACCAGCGGTTCCTAGACTCGGCTTCTTAGTTTCAGGATACTTGGATCCTATCCTAGGTTCAGTGAAAACTCAAGAGATCGACGTGGTATGGGTGTTTGAGCCTTCTCTTATTCAGAATCTCCTTCCTGCCAAAACGAAGAGGACCCAATGGGAGATCTGCTCACATACAGGCACACCAGACGTGGACCGATCACGGACCACGGTGGTCCCAGTCATTCCCAGCACACAAGACTCTCTGGCACCCAGGATGTGTATTGGAGCTAGACAGTCTAGCCCACATCCTGGATGCACATACGCAAGGCATGCAGAAGCCCATGAAAGCTTGGCATTTTGCGAAAGAATGCATGCCCAAATATGGACTGACCCTGATCGGCTCAACCTGGGAAGATAAAGGGGCAAGATGGCCAAAGGACAGAACAAAGAACCTCATGGCAAGGCCATTTTGGAGCCAGGCCCAGGGTCGTAATGGTACTAGAAATAGACCCGGTCACCCAAAAAAAAAGTAGCCCACATATGGCCTCAAAAAAGTGGCCCACCCCTCGTCTCATGACCCTTGACCTTTGATGACATCACCGGAAGTGATGTCAGCTGACCCCACCCCAAAGTGATATCCCGGGAAGCAGTGAAACACGACATTTCACCCCTTGACAAAACAGGAAGTGGCATCAAGTGGCATTGTTTCTAAGTGCACTACAAAAAATATGGTTACAATATCACTGTAAAGTGATATATATTTCATACAAGAATGGATCACCATATCTATCATTAATATCTATGTGTATAGGCTCATATTACCAAATTACTGTGAATGCAAGCAGACCTCCAAGGCCAAATGATAATATGTTATTGTATAGCATTTACGCTTAAGCTCTTTTTTATAGCACAAATATACATACAATATCACTCAACCTGTGTTGGTACTCATTTATCGACCCAATAAGGATGAAAGCCTTATGAAAAAAAAGCAAATGAACAAAATATATATATATTCTTTCCAATTATGTTTTCAAAACCGGCCCAGGTGTGGCCAGAAACCGGCCCCCACTCCACAGGGACGTGCGGGCCGAAAGGACGAGGGGCAAATCCGACCCTGGCCAGGCCACTTTCCTGTGCCAACTGTGGTAAACACGGTTTGCATTTTAAGAAAGGGTTCACAATAAGCAAAACGATAAGGTGGCCCTGTAGAGGGTGTCGGCTCCCAGGACACGAATAGCACCTCAAAGATAGCAAGGTCTGGAATGTGACTCTTCCCCCGTATGTAGCTCGCTTACAAGAACAGAAGCACTGTGTTCTGTTCAACAAAGAAAAGATGTCTCCACACTTGCAAGGCTGCATATTGTTGCTAGAATAGATATTTGAAGGTATCATATTCGTCGAAATTGTCCATCATCAAACCGAGTTCAAAGAAACCCAATAAAGAGGGGTGTTAAACATGTCACAGCTGATTGTATGCGATGCATTTTGTATATATGTAACTGATGTACATAATTCGCTCTCTTGCGTCCCTCGAGGTCTAGAGATACACATCGCGGGGCGTGAGACCGAGTTGGCCAACTGAGACTATTTGCTTTGCAATAAACCCTAGCTTTGGGAATACAACCTCGTGTCTGGCGTATCTATCGTGTGTGGTGACTTGCCTTGTTTCCATAATGCGAGGGACCCCTAGGGGCCCCTTTCAGGGGAAGTCCCCTCTCTTGACATAAGATGCACAGGACATCCTTGGTCATGCCTTTTACAGTCTCCATGTCAAGATCCATGACTATTACTAATACCAAGCCGTGACAAAACATTGCCTGCAAAAGCACTTGTATTGTTGGGTGACTAAGCTGTGCACAACTGGAGGGAAGATTACAAATAAATGGGAAACTTTCCTAACACTCGCCCCTCGCAGACCAAGGACAGGGGGAATTAATCCACCCCTGGGTAATTCTCATGTTCAGGTCGGTTAAACATTCTGGACAACCCATCAGCATTGCTATGTTGGACACCTGGCCTATGCTCAATGGTGGAGTAAAACCCTTGCAGCCTTATGGACCACCTGAGCAAGTTTGGATTCTCTCCCTTCATGTTCATTAACCACTTTAAGGGCTTATGGTCAGTTTGCACAGTGAAGTGGGTCCCATAGAGGTAGGGCCTCAGCTTCCTTAGGGCCCATACAACAGAGAAACATTATTTCTCTACTGTGGACCACCTGAGCTCTCTGTCCGTTAAGCTGGTGGCTGATGAATCCAATAGGGTGCTCCTTTGTTACCTTTCTCATCTACTTGTGATAGTACAGTTCCTATCCCAGTGTCTTAGGTATCTGTCTGCACAATAAAAGGACTTTCGTAATCTGGGGGGCTGAGAACAGGGGCCTGGAAAAAGAAGTCTTATAACCCATTGAAGTCCTATCCACACTCTTCATACCAAGATACGTTCTTGGGTTTCTTAGAAGTTGTGAGAGCAGTCAGAGTGGCAGCTCTGGTGCCATAGTGTGCCATGAAAATTTGGTACTACCCTGTAATTCCTTAAAAGCCTCTCACCTGGGTTTGTGCAGTGGGGGTAGCCAGTCTTCTACTGCATGCACTTTACTGGGTAGAGGCTGTATCCTCCATCCACTTACTTCATGCCCAAGGCAGACCACACAACCTTGACCAATATGGCACTTACTGGCCTTAATGGTCAAGTGGGCCTTCTGAAGAGCCTGCAACACAATTCTAACATGTTTCACATGATCCTCCCCTCCCAGGTGGCACTGTAAACTGTTATATCATCCAGATATGCTGACAGAATTCATCCAACCCATTATGGACATGATTCACAAGCCTCTCAAAAGTGGCAAGTGCATTCTTCAATCCAAAAGGCATTACCCTGAACTGGTAAAGGTCCTCTGGAGTTGAGAATGCTGTCTTTGCCTTGGAATGTTCTGCAAGGGCTATTTGCCAATAGCCTGCAGTGAAGTCAAATGTGCTGAGGTATTTGGAGGCACCCAAAGTATCCACCAGCTCATCTGTTCTAGGCAAGGGGTGTGCATCTGACTTGGTGACAGCATTCAGACCCTGTAATCCACACAAAACCTCAGCTCAGAGGTACCTGCCTTTGGAACCAAAACCACAGGGCTGGACCAAGGACTACTGGAGGGTACAATCACCCGAAGGTATGATATGATAGATTATTTATAACGCTCTTAATACCCAGAGGTTTCTAAGCGCGGACCCGGGGATCGAACCTGTGTTGATCTGTGTCATCTTGCTTCCAACGCAAGCATGTTGCCCCTGTGCTATCCTCCCGAGACTATCCTCCCCAAAATTTTGTTGACCTCTGTCTTGATGTAAGACCTTACTTTGTCTGACATTCTGTATCCCCTACTTTTAGCAGGTACACTATCTACTGTGTCAATATCATGTTTGCACCAAGGTGTCAAACCAGGAGCTTGTGAAAACAAGGGGGAGAACTGCCTCAGAAAACTTCTCAGCTCATCCTGTTGAAAGAAGTCTGGTGAGGGGCGACTTTGACACCCTCAATGGAGCTATCTGAAGGACTGCCATGGAACATGTCGGGGAGAGGTCCTGACTCCTCCTCCTCAACATCTGAAGCCAACAGCAGTGCAGCTATTTCAACTCTTGGATGAAAGCTTTCAGTCTATTTACGTGGAACACTTTTGGAGCCTGTCCAGCCCTTCCAAGGTCCACTAAATAGTTGACTTCACCCAGTGACTCCACCACTGTGTAAGGGCCTGACCATTTGTCCTGCAAAGCTCTAGGCCTTATAGGATTCATGATCAGGATTTGCTGACCTGGTATGAAGTTGATGAGGGCAGCCTTCTGGTCATACCAATGTTTCACCCGAGCTTGCCCAGCCTTTGGATTTACACTAGCCAGACCCATCAGGAGTACAATTCTTTTTCTGAGTCCTAGAACATAGTCTACTACATTGGTAGTGACGGGGGAGTGGGCATCTCCCTCTCCTCTTTGAATATAGCCAAGGGTCCCCTCACAGGGTGACCAAAAAAGAAGTTCAAAGGCGCTGCATCCAACACACTCCTGAGGTACCTCTCTGTAGGCAAACAGTAAGCATGGTAATAGAAGATCCAATTTTCTTCTTTGGGCCTTTTCCAGAGCCCTAATCATGTTCTTAAGGGTTAGACCGCTCAACTAGACCATTGGTTTGTGCGTGGTATGCGGATGAAAACATATAGGTAACTCCACATTCCTTCCACATGGACTGCATATACTTTGACATAAAGTTGCTGCCCCTAACAGACACAACTTCTTTAGGAAACCGAACCCTAGTAAATATGCCAAGTAAAGCTTTTGCAACTGACTTGGCAGTAATAGTCTTCTATGGGATGGCCTCAGGATACCTAGTGGCATGGTAGACCAGCAGCCAGATAAACCTATTGCCTGAGGATGTTTGGGGGTCAAGGGGACCAACAATGTCAATCCCTACCCTCACAAATGGTACCCCCACAACAGGGAGTGGTACTAATGGAGCTTGGATTGTTGTGCCACGTTTTCCAGATAACTGGCATGTGGCACAACTCCTGCAGTGACTTTCTACTTGCTCCCCTATCTTGGGCCAGTAGAAAATGCCAAGGCGACCAGCAAGGGGAACTTCATGCCCTAACTGCAAGAGGAAGGGTCTTACAGCAATGGGACCCACCAACCTCCTCTGGCCTCTTTCTGTAGACTCTGAGGGGTCACTGTAGAGGGGCCCACCTTCCCAATAAATCCTGTGCTCCCCAAGAGATTCAACCTCAAGCTGGGAGCAGGCCTGTCTCCTTAGGCCTTCCAAAGAGGGGCACTCATGTTGGCCATTACTGAACTCAACCCTATCAGGACCACCTTCCACTTACAAAACTCTGTAGTTCAGGGTAGTCATGGGGATTGAGAATTTCAGGCAAGGCATCTTCCTCATCTGGTTCAGGTGTTTGACCAACTACCTCCTCCTCAGTGGTAGGTGAGTTAGGGAGAATATTCTCTTTCCCTCTTCTGTCTCTTTTGACTCCTTCAGCCTTGGGTTTCCCCTTTGGCTTGGGCTTGGCCAGTGCAGCCCTTGTTTGTGACCTTGTGCATGGTCTCTCTGCTGTGTCACCCACAAGACCTAAGTCTCTGAGATCATTCCCCGCAGGACCTTTCCTGGGACTTGCCTCTGAATGCTCACTGGAATCCTGACCACTGTACCATTTATAGTACGATTTACAAGTATAACTAGGAGATTGAGATGGGGACCATCAGCTAACATAGTAGGAAGAAGAGGAAAGGGAGCAAGCAGTGCAAATAGACTTTAGGCAGTTCTTCATCAATCAATTCCTAACTGAGAGGCAGTTCAGTCCCTACGAAGAGTGGCACCTAGTACTCAAATGTACTTTCAAATGCTGGTGCATGGAATAGTGCAGAAGGGTGAAAACGGTGTCTGTTGCAGGGGATGTAGCAGCTCAGAAAGGTGGGTGTGGAGGGTTTCCCCAAAAGGGCAGAACAAGTTCCAGGAGTTGGGAAAGGGGTGGTAGCACAGGCATGGAAGTGGGTGGATGCACTAGGGACCACCGGTTAGGGTTGCAAGTACTCACCGACCCCGGGCGCACTCTAGACCAAACTTCGGCAGTCAAGTACACTTCGGTTGCAGGTTTAAATGCATCAGTTGTGCGGGTCTGTGGCTTTCAGTGGTGGAGATACAGCGATGATTCCCTGGCAGGATAGTGGTGATTACTCTGTTCCTGGTGAAGGGATCAGGCCAGTTTCACTGTAGCATGCTTCAGGGGACAGAGGGAGACAGCAGCAAGGCACCTGCGAAGTTCGTCACCACGGCTGGGTGACACAGTAACTGTGTGTACTGCAGTTGAGCGCTCTCTCTTTATTCCAGACCTGGGAATGCCAAGTGTACTAAATTTGGTGTGAGAGTGCCATGAACACAGAGCTAGCGATGGACCAAATTTCGAAATGTCAACCCAAAACGGCGGCAGTTTCAGAGCAAACACATCCGAAGAATCTTACTTACAGGTTTAGATGAAGGTGCCGTGAATATTTGATCCCACTATTCAAACGGGTCGAAAGTCCTTTGCAGTCCTTCTGGTTCGTTCAGATGCAGAGGGGTCCAGTGGGACAACAGCGGGCTCAGGGTGTCAAACCTTCCAGCAGGTCACCAGTGGTGCCTCGACTTAGCTTCTTAGTTTCAAGATACTTGTATCCTATCCTAGGTTCAATGAGAAGTCAAGAGATCGATGTGGTATGGATGTTTGGAGCCTTCTCTTATCCAGAATCTCCTTCGTGCCAAAATGAAGAGGACTCAATGGGAGATCTGTTCACATACAAGCACACCAGACGTGAACCAATCACGGACCACAGTGGTCCCAGTCATTCCCAATCATTCCCAGCACACCAGGCTGGAATTAGACAGTCCAGCCACATGCTGAAGGCACACACACTATGCATGCAGAAGCCTGCAAAACTTGGTGTTTCACAGGAGAATTAATGCCCAAATAAGGAATGACCCTAGTCAGCTCGACCTAGGGAAGGTAAAGGGTAAGATGGCCAAAGGACAGGACAAAGAATTTCGGAACCAGGCCAACTTCCCGTGCCAACCAATGTAAATGCGGTTAGCATGGCAAGAAAGGGTTAAAATTAAGCAAAAAGATATGCTGCCATCAGCCCTGTCCAAGGCACATCTGCACTTCTCCTAAAAAATCCTTTGAGGAAGTCTAGGGCCCTTGGAAACGAAAGGAAGACCCAAGTGCACTGTACTGTAAGGTACATTGTGCACTTGCAACATGTTGCAGAATAGTTGCAACATTGGAAAGGAGTAAGGGAAACAAAGTCTCCCAGTACTGATTGTCTTTAAGGGCATGTCAGTTTCCCCATAATAAAGTGAGGGAAAGCCCAGTGGAGCGCAGCTGAAGGTTGTGTTTCCCTGCAAAAGTCAGACTATGGTGTTTAAACAGCAGCAAAAAGGTAGGTGGTACACAACTGAGGGGAAATTACACATAGAGGGAAACTTTCCTAACAGTCATCAACTCAGGTTTATTAACCTTAGTGCTGTGGGGTAGACCCCTCTCATGACATAAAATGCACAGGACATCCTTGGTCATGCCTTTTACAATCTCCATGTCAAGAACTATGACTATTACTAATACCTATCAGTGACTAAACATTGCCTGCAACAGCACTTGTATCGTTGGGTGACTAAACTGAGCACAAGGGTCTAACTGATCCCACCCTGCTACCAATGGGACGAATCAACTTCCTGGGCACCGGTGGTTCAGGGATGAATATCGGTTTCTAAACCATCAATCACCTCTAGTACACCAGAAGGGATCCAAACAGATTGGAAACACAAGTAAATTCGACCTATAAACGTCCTTGTCCAATTTTGGTAACATGGATGGAACAGCAGGCTTATCTCTGCAAGGTCATGCATCTTTGGTTAGTTGCAACACAGCGAAAATACAATTATTACCCAATATTAAAATGGACTGTCCAGTCAAGGTTGTATAAAAATATCTACTTTACTATTATAACAGCAGAAAGTTCTAGCACACTACAAAATACAACCCACCTGTAAAGGAATACAGAGGACAGACAGTTTCCAGAAGGAAAGGGGATGCACTCTGGATACTGATAATAGGGTAGTAGGTAAAGTAATTAATCCCAATATTCAAGGATACTTGGTTTCAGCACAAAGGGAGCAATGGGTAATAAAATGTCACTAGGGGCCTTCGCAAAAGAACCAGGGGGACAGAACCACAATGTATCTTGTGCTTGTAGAATCTCTTGGTTTCAGGACAATTTGCAGATTCTGTTACAGAGTTCAAGACTTGAGACATCTGCGGGTATCAGGCGGCATGCACTCTGGCGAGCTAGGCTGGACGGACGGCTACAGGCTGGCCTACACTGCAGCTTGGGTTCAGGAAGAGTTGTCTCAGTGCTGGTTGGCGTGTCTGAAGCACTGGTCAAGTCGTTTCGGATGGCATGAGTGACTGCAGTGTGACAATAGTCAATGGTGCAGCCGGTTGCAGATGGAGGGGCTCGGCTGCCTCAAAAATGGCCTTAAAAGTGGATGCTGGTTGATGCTTGTTGGTGCACTCCTCCTAGCTTCTTTGCTGGGCTTGTGTCATCTTTTAACCCCTTAAATGCCATGGGTCCCCCCCCAAGTGCCAAGGCCTTCTTTGGTGATTTCGGTATGTCGCCATTCAATGGCTTGTAACTTTTTTGTTACATGAGATATTTTGGCCAAATGTGGCCTTTTTTTCACACATGTACACGGACGTAACACCACCCGGGAATCCTAGTTTGCTGTAGGGGGGGGGGTGAGAGAAAATAACCAAAAAGGAACAAAAAATGTGTTTTTTCAAAAAATGCCAATAAAATGATTTACAAAGAAGCCTGCGTTTTTTTCCTTGTAAGAGCTAGGAACAAATGGCTTGCTGTGCTGAATTCCCCATTTTCCTGGCTTTCAAGTTGAGTGGAAATGAAAAAAATGTATTTTATATGATTATCAACCGTTTTGTGAGAAGTAGGCAATGTTGGCCTTTTTTTCCAAAAGGACATGCGTGGATGGAATGGAAGAAAAGGGTAGGAAAGCTGAATGGGAGGACAGAAAGGCATACATTTCTGAAAAGTAGACACAATTCCAAGTTTAGGAAGGGGTGATTTGCACAGGACAGGCAACAACTATGTAGGGAATAAAGGTATGTAGTGGACATGGTTGGCCTGGTACGGCAATGGCTAGTATGAATTTTGAGAAAAACAATGATTCACTACATTCCCCTGACTCTTGCAGTTAGGAAATCACACATTTTTTGTAATGTTTCACAAAACAAGAAATACCACAAGCCAGAAACTGAGCAATGGTACACAGGAGTTTTATGCTTACGGCCTGAACAGATGTACTTAGCATGTGTAAATAAGGAAAATAAATGCAGTGAGGAAGGGCAAGCATACATTTTTTGAAAGAGCATAGGCAGACCTTTGGAAGGGTAGATGATTTCTGCAGGTTACAAAAGTGTATAGGGCCTAAAGCAGTGACAAAATGTAGGTAACATTTGGGAAATGAAAGGGTTGTGTGATGAAGGGCAGCAGCAAATGGGTTGAAACGTTATGAAAACCATGCAAACACAACAAATGTCATACCTTCCCATGTTCCCACAGGTGTCCCAACGAAAACGGTACCTCATATGTGTGGGTGCACCTACCTGCGCGCAAAGGGAAAGCCTAAAATACGACTAACCCCAAGTCTTTTCGCACAGCAGAATTTCAGGAATTTTGCCCAAGCGCACACCATACATATTTGGGCATAGGATGTGCAAGCCACCAAGGAAAACTGGGAACCCCATGCATTTCTGAAAATAGGACACCCATGGGAATCCACAGAGGTCTGACCTGCGCAAATCGGCCCAGAATTTATTACCCAGAAACCCCGGCAAAGTCTGAAATGTGGCCAAAAAAAACCACAATTTCCACACATTTCACTCGGCTCACCCACCGAAGCACGCCGCCAACAACACATGGCCTACCTTCCCGCATTACCACAGGTGTCCCAACAAAAATGGTACCTCACACTTGTGGGTGCACCTACCTGGGCGCAAAGGGGAAAGCCGAAAACACAGGTAACCCCAAGTCTTTCGGCACAGCATATTTTCAGGAATTCTGCTCATTCGCACAACCTGCAGATTTGGGACTAGGGTGTCGAAGCCACCAAGGAAAACAGGGAACCCATGCATTTCTGAAAAGAGGACACCCGTGGGAAACCGCAGAGGTCTGGCTTGCGCAAATCAGCCCAGAATTTATTACCCAGAATCCCCGGCAAAAAAAAAACACAATTTCTGCACACTTCACTCGATTCACCCACGGAAACCCCGATGTAAACGGTACCCCACATGTGTCAGTGCACCTACCTGGGCGCAAATGCAAATGCAAAAAGCTGAAAACACAGGTAAACCCAGGTTTTCGGCACAGCATCATTTCAGGAATTGTGCTCATGCGCGCAACCTACAGATTTGGGCCTCGGGTGTCGAAGCCACCAAGGAAAACAGGGAACCCCATGCATTTCTGAAAAGAGGACATCCGTGGGAATCCGCAGAGGTCTTACCCACAGCCCACGGCAAAGTCCGAAAGGTGGCGAAAAAAACACAATTTCCACACATTTCACTCGGCTCACCCACCAAAACACGCCACCAACAACACATGGCCTACCTTCTCACATTCCTACAGATGTCCCAATGAAAATGGTACCTCACATGTGTGGGTGCAGAATTTATTATCCACAATCCCACACAAGGTTTGATATTTGGGGGGAAAAAAACGGAATTTTCACTTTGTCGGGAGTTCTGGGTAATACATTCTGGGCCACTTTGCGCAAGTCAGACCTCTGTGGATTCTCACACGTGTCCTCTTTTCAGAAATGCATAGTGTTCCCAGTTTTCCTTGGTAGCTTGTTCACCCTATGCCCAAATCTGTATGGTGTGCACATGAGCCAAATTTCTGAAATTCTGCTGTGCGCAAAGACTTGGGGTTACCCGTGTTTTAGCCTTCTACCTTTGTGCCCAGGTAGGTGCACCCACACATGTGAGGTGCCGTTTCTGTCTGGACCCCTGTGGGAACGTGGGACGGTAGGCCATGTGTTGTTGGCGGTGTGTTTCGGTGGGTGACCAGAGTGAAATGTGCGCAAATTGAGTTTTTCCCCCCAAATGTGGACTTTGACGGGGCTTGTGGGTAATAAAATCTGGGCCGAGTTGAGCAAGTCAGACCTCTGTGGATTCCCATGGGTGTTCTCTTTTGGGAAAGGCATGTAATTCCCTGTTTTCCTTGCTGGCTTCGACACCCTAGGCCCAAATCTGTAGGTTGTCTCCCCAAACCCTTTGGGGGTTATAAGTGGTTTAGCCTTTTTGCTTTTGCACCCAGGTTGGTGCTCCCACACATGTGAGATAACGTTTTCATTGGGACACCTGTGGAAACATGGGAAGGTAGGACATGTGGTGTTGGCAGCGTGTGGGGTGGCCAGAGTGAAATGTCTGAAAATTGTGTGTTTTGGCCAAATTATATACTTTGCCGGGGATTGTGGGTAATACATTCTGGGCTGAAAATGGCTACCGCAGTGAAAATACTTTCCGTTTCATGTTGGCGTGTATTACACATCCCGACGTGAAACTGAAGGTATAACCCGGGGTTTGGATTACAGTTTTGTGTGGGATCACACAAAACAAAGTGTTAAAAAGGACGAGCTATCTCGTCCTTGGCAACCTGGAGGGAATGCCAAGGACGAGATACCTCGTACATGGCACTTAAGAGGTTAAGGCGGACGGCCCAAAGCTGATGAGAGTGTAGCAGGCAATGGCCTTGTCCTTCTTTCAGTTCAGGGACTCTCTGGCACTTCCCACCTAGGAAGCTTGCTTGCATAGCCTAGCAGGGCACGCTGTGTGCTGGCTGGGTACCAGTTCTGGAGCTGCTAGATCAGTGGTATTCAAACTGTGGGTCGCGACCCCCTAGGGGTCCGCGGGTGCATCCCAGGGGGGCCCTGAGAGCTCAGCATGAAAAAAGATTTTTTATTTTTTTTTTTTTTTTAGATTGGAAGAAATGGGCAGGGGTGGCCCACATGGGCGGGCTGAAGCATGAAACTGTCTCAGGCAACAATGAAAAAGTGGCCCACAGTTGTAAATGGATATTCATTCCTTTAGTCACAGACTGGGCCTCATTACTACTATGGCGGACCAGTAACAACGGTGCTGGTAAGCTACCGGCACCGTTGCTACCGTTCCGCCATAGTAAGAGTTGTGCTCGTGGGTGCTTGACAGCCCCCGCCAGGTCTGACCTCAGCTCGTCGGATGCACCGGCACCGTTATTAACGGTGCCGGTGCATCCGAGCTCCCCATTCCCATTTGAGCCATATGGTGCTCAAATGGGAATGGGGATCTACCGGCACCTTCGAAAGGGCAATTATCATGTCCGCCTAACTCGGCATGACCTAGTAATTGCCCATTCGCGGGTGCCAGACCCGGATGCAACTCCAGTGGCAGCCATGCCGGTTTTACCGGCACAGCTACCGCCAGAGTAGTTATGAAGCCCACTGTTTCAATAGTACCCAAAGGGGTGCTTTGTGTTAAAATGTAAGTAAATTGTGATATATTCAGCAACAATGGTCAACATTACTAACTGCATAGTTAAGTAACTCATCAAAATGGTCCACATTGGCCAAAATGGTGGCCCATTTTGATTGGCCCAAACTAGCATTTTACATTTTTGGTACAGGCATTGCCCTATAGGCCTGTCCGAGCCTGGCGGCTCATCCATAATGGCAAGAGGCGCCCACCCAGTGGCCCCTCACCCATTATGGAGGAGCTAAGGAGCCAGCCCAGTGAAACAGTGAGCACTCCCTCAGCTGCTTTATCCAGCTAATGGAGTGCTCCTGGGCTGGCTGAACTGTCAAAGGGAAACACTGTTTCCCTTTGACAGTTCAGTTTAGTTCCCCAGCCGCACATGCTCACTGAGCCATGCAAGTGCTGGGGCGCTTTGCTTCGCCAGCATTGCATAGCTCATTGGAAATGCTGGCTGGGGCACTGCATGTCTGTATGTCCGAGGGGGAGCTCCTGCGCCTCCTCGCACATACGGACAGAGCAGCTGGAGCAGGCCGTTTCAGCACCCACACACAGGCCAATGCAGAAGGTACGTTTATGTTCATTGTTTTCATTTAAACATGTGTATGGATGCGTTATGAGTGAGTGTATGGTGATGGATGCTCATGTGAATGATAGAGTGATTGCTGTATGAATGTGCAGCGCCTTGCATATACACATAATCATTTTCATTGTGTTAGGACCAGTGGGGCCCAGGGGACAGGGATGGTATCTTTTTACCGGACATCTATCATTCAAAACCCTCTGCCTTGTCCACAAGGCTTTCTGGGGCCTGGGTCCAAAATACCTTCAGCTATTCCTCCGCAAATACCTCCCCTCTCGAGCTCTTCACTCCTCTACCTCCAACTCCCTCAGGGTCAGTCGTTTATCAAAGAAACGAGCTGGGGGTAGATCTCCGTCTTCGGCTGGGGCCTCCCTCTGGAACAGCGCCCTGCCACTCTAAAACTTGAGGAGAACCATCTTTCTTCCTGCACTTATCAGACCTACCCTGTCTGCTGCCTTAAACGTAGCACTTGCAAATTGCTGGCTGCACTACCACTGTTTGTTGCCTTTATTATTTATTTATTGTTATTTATCTGTTTCTCCTCTGCTTCGCACTTTCCACTTCTCCCCCCTTCCATGCACTTTTCCCCTCACACTTGCGCGTTCTCAATGTCACTGGGCCTAGTAAGATCGCTGTTTTATTCTCCTCTGTTCCCCTCCCTTGCCTTGTCACGCTCTGAAACACTTGTGTACGAGCGCGATAGAAATAAAATATCAATGCCTGCCCCCTGGACTCCCAGCAACAATTGCAAACTGTTTGGCTATTTACCCATTTTTTGTTAAAAGTATGCTTTACAATGCAACATTTTAACCTATTATTTAAAAAAAAATTCACAGGGGGAAACCCCCCCGAACCTCCCCTTAATGCCCCTCCACTTAAAAAAGATTCACCAGCCGCCACTGGCCCTCAGACTGTGTTGGGAACGGGATGGGGGAACCGAGGGACTATGGTGGGAGCACAATGGCCGGGAACCATGGGATAGTGATGGGAGCAGAGTGGGGAGAGCCCTGGGTGTGTGATGGGGTGGGGAGAGACCAGCGACTGGGTAGGAGTGGGATGAGGGAGCCCAGCGACTTTGATGGGAGCAGGTGACGGCGCGCAATATATACTGTCCATTTGGCATTTCTGGGGGGTCCCGACCCGCCCAAATTTTGCTCAGGGGGGCCCTGGCCAAAAAAGTTTGAAGACCACTGTGCTAGATGGTCTCTGTATTCAGTATCTCCCTCTGTTCCCTGGAGATGTTTAGGGGAGGGATCTTGCGCTGCCCTCTTGGAAATCCTGGCCTTCCTTCACTGGCGGTAAGGCTGTACAAGCTGTAAGGCAGACTGTACCTTCAGCCAGGGTCCAAATGAGTCCTTCTTGTTATTCCTTCGGAAGTAGTCAGATGATCTGCTAAGAGAGTGGCTCAGCTCTCCTATAAAATCAAATGGGCCCCAGTGATTGGTGCAGGTTAAGCCTACCTTAATGAACCAATCCTGGGTCCCCACCAACGATCTCCTGTATGCGTGAGGTCATAACCAGAGTATTTTGAAACAGGAAAGGTAAAGAGGTGAAAACAAGTCCCACTCATCTTCATGTCTGTTGTGGATCAAAGGGTCTCTTTGGTTAATTGAGCTCTCTGTGGCTCCTGATCAAAGCGCAAGTCTCCCTTGAAGTTATGGCGAGAACAGACTTTCTGTCTCCATCAAATCACAAACACGTACCTTCTTGAATTGGGTCCTCCCACAGGCCTGCTTCAATTTACTCTCATCAATATGTGCTGCCTCCAGCAGGCAGACAAAGAAGGATAGGGCGCATACATGGAGCCTTTAATATTTAATTAGGGTGGCCATGGCAGGTGTTGGCTTCCTCCTCTTGCTGCTTTCATGTACTCCTGGCTGTGATATTCCAACTGAACATGACAGGAGGACTGTCCCTGTAGGCTGTGTCCACCCAGAGTACGCATGACTATGTGATTTTTGTACAGTGAGCATTGGAAATGTGTGGGAATTAGTTGCACACAATTACTGAGGTTGATCTCCCATCATTCAATTTCTTTAAAAAATATCGTAAAAATCACGGACGAGTGCACACCCGCCTTGCGAATAGTCAAATTTCTCACAGCAGCCCCCCGACAACCTTAAATAGAAAGGTATGTTAAAAAGTGTGGAGAGTGGTGAGGAAATCCCTTACCTACGAGGACTTCTGTCCCGAGTCGTCCACTTAGCCCCACAAAGAGGCCTGACCTAGACCTTGTATAGGATTGCATTGCCCCAATACAAGAGAAGAGCCAGCGTGTGATTCAAGTGCTGACCGGGAGCTTACATAATTTTAAACAAAATCAAAGGTCCTGGCAGTACGCACTGTAGGAAAGCCATATGCTGGGTCCCCCAGTGACGGCAACGGCCGGGTCCTGGCCTACCCCGCTCAGAGCACACTGAGGGTGCCGAGAAGTAAAAACTTTGCACCGTCTTCTCCGTGGGCTGACGAGGTGAGTGAAAAAAGATACCAAAGAAGTCCTTCTACGGTCCCTCCTGACTCCGAGCAACAAAGTTAGAGGCGCTGGTGGCCACCAGGGGGCGCGCGGATGAGATCCTCTCCTGCGTGAGCTCCCGTCCCGAGGTCCCGAAAAACGGAATGAACACCCGTTTTTGGACCCCACTGGGATGGAAACTCGAGACGAAGGTCTGTGAAGGTATTTGCCACGTACGGAAGAAATCCCGGGTGAAAACGGCCCCGGCTTCCAGCAAATATCGTCGTGGAACTGTGAAGGCGAAAACGAAACTAGAATCCGCCTCGACTCTGCCCAGAACTCTTGGCCTGCTGGGAGCAACTGCTGTGCCAACACCCAGTGGAACTCAAGCTGGAGGCTGGGCCCCCGCGTCCACACAACGCCACTCCTGGATGCGAGGACCCGGCGGAGCAGACGGTAGACCGCAATAGTGGTGAAAGGAGCGGGGAGAACTTTGGAAGTGGTGCGAAGCCGGGCACCCCGAGAAGAAAACGTAGACGCGTGCCCCGTCCTTCCTCTTCTGCTGAAACAAACCTTTGCGGCGGGTCCAGATCGCCTCCCCCTGATGGACCAAGCGAGGCGGGCCCGCCGCAGGACTGGGGTGCGACCTGGGACGCACCCGGCGAGGTGCTAGCGCTCTCCGCGGCCCAAGAGAAGTAAGTGACTGCCGTTGTCTCCCCCTCCGTTTACCCGCCAGGGGATAAGGACCTTACCCAGACTGTAATAACAGACGCATCTGCCTCACAGAGGGAAAGGCCCCCGGAGATACTTTTAAAACGGTCTGTCTCGGACGGAAAGTAAAAGCACAAAATAAGTGAACTTGGGGCGTGTGCCTCCTCTGTGGTAACAGGCATTCTAGCAGCGGCACTGTGCAACATGTTGAAACTACATCAGGCGCATGAGCGCCCGACAGAAACTTGCCATATATACGCATACGGTTCGATTCCCCGAATCGATGTCGGCCCCAAAATGGCCACATCGCCAATCACAGATACAGAAATTGCCGCCACAAAAGGAGACATAGCAGATTTACTGGCGGAAATAAGGAATATGGGAGCCAATATAGGAGGAAAAATTGATAAACTCACACAGCGCCTTGACAACATAGAGGATAGGGTAGAAGGTGTTGAAAACAACCAGGCCTCAATCGATGTCTTGGAAACACAGCTGGCCCACAGAATAACTGAGCTAGAACAAAGAGAGCAAGAGTTTAAACTTAAGATGAATGATTTGGAGAGCCGTGAAAGGAGAAACAACCTGCGGTTTTTTGGAATTCGTGAGAAAGAAACAGAAGAGGACCTATAAACGACACTTCACGACATCATCATGTTCCTGGTGGCAGACAACAACATTGATGAACCCAAGACAGAGCGCATTCACAGAGCGGGAGGCCCACCTGGAGGCCCAAGATCAGTTCTGGCAAGATTTCACCGTTATCAGGATAGGATGAGAGGAAAAGGCGAGGAGTGGAGGCACCATCTCTCTAAGTGGATCCCAAATAACGATATACCAGGACCTCTCCTCCCTGACCTTAGCCCTGAGGAAAATGTGTACACCACTTACGACATGGCTTAAATCCCGTGACACACGCTACAGATGGGGATACCCCTTTTCTCTTTCTTTCGAACATGAAGGCACAAGGATCAGGAGGAGCTCTGAGCAACAAATCAAAGCTTGCATATCCGACTTACTAGGCCTGCAGGATCGGGAGGAATCCCGTGACCATGCCCCCAAGGATGAGAGGGAATGGCAGACACAGGGCCCGAAGAGGAAGAAGGTGAAAGGCTCGAGGAAATATCGCAGGGGAAACGGCTGTCCGGAAGGGGGCAGTTGACCCTCGACAAGTATGGTACTCTTTGCTTGAATTGACATTTGATAAGGGGAAAACATGGGTGTCTATTGGTGTAACGTGATTGAGACCTCCACTTATCTTGCAGAAATGTGCTCGCTCTGGGGGGAGGTTACCGGGGGCTCATTAGTTATGTTGATGTTTATTTTACAAGGGGACCGTGAGGTAATGGTCTCCACTGGTGGTTCGGTTCCGGGCTAGTGTGTTTAACTAGGCTTGATCGGACGCCACCAAATTCAGGAAGAAGGAAGGGAGGGGGGGTGGGGAGGACGGACAAAGGCATGTGTCAAATCAAGGGTAAATTTAAGAACTATGAACAGTGCAATGGTTACGTGGTTGTTTAAACACCGAGGAAGCGGGTTGAAATGGTCAGAGGGTATGTATGGTCTCAGATTCCGTTTTTACGATGACCGCTGAACCATATGGTAGGGGTGCCATAAGGGTGGGAACGCTGAACCTCAAAGGTCCTAATTCGCCAACCAAGAGATCACTTGTCTTTAGAGAGTTCTGCAGATCAAATATCGATATCCTTTTATTGCACAAGACTAAATATATGAAGGGTGAGGAGAGGGCGGTCCTGTGGAGGCGATCCAGGATAGAATTCTGGGGTTTGGGACCAGTAAAGAGGGGTGTAGTGGGAATAATCATTAGGAAGGGGATAGACTTCAAGACCACAAAGGTTTGGTCATATGCAGAAGGCCGAGCCTTGCTTGTTTCAGGGACCATTGGGAATGTGTTCACTACGATTGCCACAATTTACTCTCCCAACGTAGGGCAAGTTAGATTCCTCTCCAAAACAATCCCCAAAATCATGCTAGAGTCAACCGGTCATATCATCCTTGGAGTAGATTTTAATACATGGGCAGATCCCATGTTAAATTGGAAACCCGGTAACCCAGAAATACGTGATAAACTCGGAGGAGACCATGCCCAATTCAGGGGAATGACTGATGTGTGGAGACGAATGCACCCCACAGAGAGAGCTTACACTTTTTTTTGGCCCAACACAATACACTCACCCGCATTGACCACCCTCTACCTCTCAAGAGATCTGTGCGATACGGCCTCACACACAGAAATCACACCGATCACATGGTCTGACCATAACATGGTGACCGCCGACATAACATGGGAATCCCTACCAGTTAGAGGTGAAAAATGGAGATGCAACGAGACCCTATGGAAAGACCCTGTTTTTAAGTCGGAGAAGGAAACTGAAATTGCTGACTACTTTCGATTGAACGATACTGGGGAGGTCTCTACACAAGGGGTCTGGGATGCGGGCAAGGCGACCTGGAGGGGAGTCCTTATGAGGGAGTGAGCCAATAAAAAGAGAGAGAGAACTCTGATTGAAAATACACTCCGTAGAGAAATCGCCCAGCTAGATAACGAAGCAAAGGAAGGGGACGTATTAGACCATGAAAAAGTCAGTAAAGCAAGGAAAAAAGGGAGGAACTCCATCTCCTAGAACATGACCAAATAGCTCGCAAACTTCTTTTCCTAAGACAAAAATGTTATGAGAAAGGAGACAAAGCAGACGCGTTGTTGGCGGCCAGGCTACGAGCACAGCAGGCAGAACGCAGAGTGCAGGAAATAGTTGATGGAGGACCCAACACAGTTATAAGTAGACCACCATCCCCGAAGCCTTTGCAGACTTCTATGAAGTCCTGTATACCCCAGAGACGGAACCGGACCTGTCTAGCATTCGATCCTATTTAGCTGATATCAATATGCCCAAACTGACATACATTGAGTCTGAGACCCTGGACGCCCCCATAACTGAGGAGGAGATTCAGGAGGCCATCAAACGACTAACACTAGGTAAATCCCCAGGTGAAGATGGGTATACTGCAGGTTTTTACAAGACATTTGCCACACAGCTCACACCCTTTCTAGTGAAACTATTTAATGAGATCCTAGAGACGGGGAAACGTCCAGATTCATTTGTCAAAGCACTCATAACGGTCATCCCAAAAGAAGGGAGAGATCCCAAAAAATGTGGATCATATCGTCCCATCTCCCTACTCAACACAGATGCAAATATATACACAAGGGTCTTGGCAGCTAGCATTGAGTTATTCATGCCCCGCCTCATCCACCCAGACCAGGTGGGCTTTATACTGGGCCGACCGGGTGCGGACACCATGCGAAAAACCTGCACTTGGTACATGCCTCCCACAACCTGAACACTGATCCCTCACTATTTTCCATTGATGCAGAAAAAGCATTCGATAGGGTAGATTGGGACTTTCTAATGGGAGTCCTTCGCAAAATTGGGATGGGCACCAAGCTTAGAAAGGGAATCCAGGCAGTCTACTCGATGCCTACAGCTTCGGTATTTGTAAACGGGGTATATTCTAGGTGGTTTCAGTTGAAGCGGGGTACCCGACAGGGATGCCCACTATCGGCCATCTTGTTTGCTTTATCGCTTGAACCATTAGCACACAAAATGAGATCGGACACCAGTATAGAAGGGATGCACCTGGGACACACAGAGTACAAGTTGGCATTATATGCCGACGACATACTCCTGCATGTGGTCAATCCTGAAAGATCCATTCCCCGAGCTATATCCCTCCTCGAAGAATATGGTCAGTTATCAGGGTTTAAGGTCAATCGGTCCAAATCCATATTGTTCCCCCTCCATGGAGCGGCAGAGGTAAACGAAACAAAATATTCCTCCCTTGGACTGACGCTTGAGCATGACACCATGCGATATTTAGGGGTACGAATTACAAAACAAATAGACACTCTATATGAAGCGAACTTTCAAAAGCTTCTTGCCAAATTCCATGCGGACCTGGCCAGGTGGGACAATTTGACAATCTCGTGGCTTGGCCGGCTTAACGCCATTAAAATGACCTGTCTCCCGAGGATTCTCTATCCCTTTCGGATGCTTCCCATTAAAATACCGGAGTAATACTTCACCGAGGTTAGGAAAGCGACATTGAAATTCCTGTGGCATGGGAAAAAAGCCAGGATCGCCTACAACACATTGACGTTACCCAAAGATAAAGGAGGGGTAGGCCTCCCAGACCTCAAGAAGTATTATGTTGCTGCTCAATTACGGGTACTCGTCCCTCATTTACGCAACCAAAAAGAACCACAGTGGATACCAATTGACAACCACTATTTAGACCCAGCAACACTCTCGGAGTGGCTATGGGCCCCACGAAAGAGAGTGTTGAAGAAGACGAAGGAGCATCCGTTCTTTGCCACCATATGGGAAATATGGAGGGAAGGTCCAGAGATGAGAGAAATCACAACATGGCTGTCTCCACTGAGCCACCTATGGTCCCCGGGCATAAATAAGCACATCCCCAATGTTGAAAGATTCCAGGCGTGGTATGAAGCAGGACTAGAAAGGGTGGGCCAGCTTCTCCGAAGCGATTCCTTTATCACTCTCCCGGAGCTAACAGAGTCCCTAAATATAGGCGTGCTGTCCACTTTCCACTACTTACAGATCAAAGGGGTCTTAACAAAGGCAGCATGGAAGGAAAAACTGAGTAGGGAGCTCACCCCCTTCAAAAAACTGTTGGACTCCAAGACTGACAGGAAGGGCCTGATTTCCGCCAAGTACAAATTACTAGTGGAGGTGGGTAGAGGGAATACACATAACCTCAGATCACGTTGGGGGAATGACATGGGGATGGAAATTGATGAAGACGTGTGGGATAAAATGTGCCGCATGGCAACACGCACTTCCATATTGTGCCAATATAAACTCCATTCCATTAAACTCTTGCACCACTGGCAGTATGACCCTTACAAGTTATCCAAAATGTATCAATCATTCTCCCCCCTCTGTTGGCGTGAATGTGGACAAGTCGCAGACTATTGGCACATGTGGTGGGGATGTCCTAAGATTAAGATCTATTGGGACGAAGTCCTGGGGTGAATTAGACACCTGGACGGGATTCAAAGAACGGCGGACCCCCATCTTGTCTTGTTCGGTGCCGGGAAAATAGAGGACGAGTGAAAGAGAGTCCGAGGCTTAGCCCCCCATCTGTTACTCGCTGCTCGGGCTTTACTCGCCACCAAATGGAAATCAATTACGACCCCGACCGAGAATGAATGGATCAATGTTGCAATGAACATATGTACCATGGAGAAAATTACTGCATCACTCCACGGCAGGGCAACACAGTGTGAAGTCATGTGGTCAGACTTCCTAAGTAAACACACATCAAACAGACATCCAACCCCAAATGGTGATAGGGTCCATTGTCTATAGAGCCCGACTTGGTCCTTCTCCTCTTGTGTACTATTGCCCCTCTACCTGTCTTGAGGCCGCTTCCACGCTACCTCTCAGGCACCAGTAGAATCATGACAAGACGCCCTCCTTATGGCGAGCCCGCGAACACACCACATCAAAACAGTTTCAGCCTGTGACAATGAGCACATGACCATGAAAACACAACTCCTTGGTAACACGATTTCTTAGTCTGTGAGGGGTGGGGGAAGGGTGGAAGGTGTAAAAGAATAAAGAGAACGAGAAAATGATGTTGGTTATTTCCATTGTTATACTGTTGGATCTATAGAAACGGAATTAAGCACTGTATATTGGTATCACTCCCACCTGTGCAACGACTATGGATGCATATGTAACCTTTTCTTTTTTCTCTTTTGTCATTGAGAGGACTGTTATGTGTTAAAACCTAATAAAATCAAATTTAAAAAAAAAAAGTTAGGGGCGCTGATAAGGACAGAAGTTCAGTGGTTAGTCATCAATCCACCAGAGGGCTGTAGATGTGCTTGAACCTGTAAAGCTGCCATTTATCTCTTACCCTCATTTGGCATCTCTGCACCTGTAAAGTGATGGGAGTACTATGTACACCATATTCTAAAAGGAAGTGAAGACAATTACCAAATGCCTACCCTCATAGGGTCCACCTTACATTACAGCTCTTAGTCACAAGAGACAAGAAACAAACTTAAAGTGGGACCAGTTTGGGTGCCCCTCAACATCCAGCGCATAGCAGTGAAGCAAAGGGCTAAACCAAAACCAGATAATATCTACTAAATCACCAATTCAAACCACAGCTGGTCAGTCTCACTTAATCTTTGAGTAACACGTAAGAGTGAATGTATCCTCAGGGCTGTGACAGCTTCCTACAGTTTTCCTGGGACACCATAGCTAGAAATAAAAGAAGTAAGACTGCGCCATACTGGACGAAATAATCATTATCCTTAGAAGTAGTTCTAGCCCCTCCAGACATGTTTACCCTCCTCTACAGCCCAGACCAGTCATCTTAAAGAAGAAAGAAGAAGCATTTGAAAGGGGCTAGAAGTAACTATGGCCACCTTTCCTACCATTCATGCAAGAGTAAGGAAGTGATCTGCCCAACCCCAGTGGCCCTAAGGTGCATCTGCAATATCTGCCAGTTCCCTCTCCTGCATACACCTGCTCACAGAGGACATCCCCGCCAGTACTTTCCAGCCCATTTCGAAGGCCGCTGACAGCCTTACCTATCATTCTCCTTGCCAATAAAAAGGATACTGTAGAGAAGGGGTCTAACCTAGTCCTTCTGATCTCTGTTTCCCAACAATCGAGATTGTCACCATTCACACTATAGCAGCGGTTTGAAGCAAAACGAGTCATTGCCTGGAAGCTGCTCCGGCCTGCACTTCCTCCAGCTGGCAGTTTCATCTCGGGGATCAACACAACTTACAATCCAGAATCAAGTGTTGTGGATGGACAGGTAAGCCTGTTTAAGCATTCAAGTTTTCTTTTTTGGGTGGTGCCCTAATGTGTTATTTTTGATGTTTTGCATATTTCTAGTGTATACAGACTCCAGCTGTCTGTTAGGTAGGGAAAGCATTTAAGTGGAGTGTGTTTAAGTACTGAGTCATAATTCAAGCTAATTTTTGCATTTGTGCTATACATCCATCGTGCAACTATTTGCCAGAAATTAACATTACATGCCCAGGAACTCGCCCCATTAGGTAGCTGTTGCCATCACATGCCTAAGTACTGATGCCATTTTCTAGATATTGCAATCCTATACTCAGGTACTCTCACCATATACCAGGGTTTCCCTTTAGATGCTCATGCATCCCACCACAATGGCAGGTACTGTTATACTTTGTCTGGCTACTCAGATCATATGACAACGTTACTACAGAAACTCATAGCCACCTTCTTCACTGGTCTTCCCCTCTAGCGATTTCAAGTAGCTTCTAGGAACTCTTTGTAACCTGACCTTCCTTAAAGCTGGGAACAGCCTCCCTTTTCACCACTGGGTTACTCTTTGCCCTTATTTCAGACCCATCTTCCACTCTTCTGCCTGAGCATTTGGACCTGCCTCTGAGCGCAGGGGTCTATGGGAGGCAGTTCAAGTCAAAATTACACCTTTGTGAATGTGACATATTGAAGTGAATACAACATGCAGTGAAATGAGTAAGGCATACACTGAGATGACTGTAATACGTATCGATATGAGTATAACATGTATTGAAATGAGTATGACATGTATTGAAATGAGTATGACATACGCTGAATTTCAATGAATACGACATGCATTTAAATGAATAGGACACACATTGAAATGAATATGACAACTATTGAAGTGAATGTGACTCACGTTGAAGTGAATATGACATGCAATGGAATGAATATGGCACCCATTGAAATGAATATGACACACGTTGAAATAAATATGACACCGATTGAAATGAATATGACACGCATTGAAATATATATGACACACGTTGAAATAAATATGACACCCATTGAAATGAATATGACACGCATTGAAATAAATATGACACACGTTGAAATAAATATGACTCAAGTTGAAATAAATATAACACCCATTGAAATAAATATAAAACACGTTGAAGTGAATAGGACACGCATTGGAATGAATATGACAGCCACTGAAATGAATATGACACACGTTGAAGTGAATAGGACATGCAATGGAATGAATATGACACCCATTGAAATAAATATGACACACGTTGAAATAGATTTGACACACGTTGAAATAAATATGATACCCATTGAAATGAATATGACACACATTGAAATAAATATGACACACATTGAAATTAATATGACACATGTTGAAGTGAATAGGACATGCAATGGAATGAATATGACACCCATTGAAATATATATGACTCACGTTGAAATAAATATGACACACGTAGAAATAAACATAACACCCATTGAAATGAATATGACACACGTTGAAATGAATATGAAACAGGTTGAAGTGAATATAACATTCATTGGAATGAATATGACACCCATTAAAATGAATATGAAACACATTGAAGTGAATATAACATGTATTGGCATCAATAAGATACACATTGAAATGAATAGGACATGCATTGAGATAATTATGACATTCATTGAAATGAATATGACACACTTTGAAGTGAATAGAACATGCAAAGGAATGAATATGACACCCATTAAAATGAATATGACACACGTTGAAGTGAATATAACATGCATTTGAATGAATATACCATGCATTGGAATGAATAAGACATGCGTTAAAATGAATAGGACATGCATTGAAATAAATATGACACTCATTGAAATGAATATGACGCATGTTGAAGTGAATAGAACATGCAATGGAATGAATATGACACCCATTGAAATGAATATGACACACGTTGAAGTGAATAGGACATGTAATGGAATGAACATAACACCCCTTGAAATGAATATGAAACAGGTAGAAGTGACTATAACATTCATTGGAATAAATATGACACCCATTAAAATGAATATGAAATAGGTTGAAGTGAATATAACATTCATTGGAATAAATATGACACCCATTGAAATCAATATGACACACATTGAAGTGAATATAACATGTATTGGCATGAATAAGACACACATTGAAATGAATAGGACATGTATTGAGATAATTTTGACATCTATTGAAATGAATATGACACACTTTGAAGTGAATAGAACATGTAATGGAATGAATATGACACCCATTGAAATTAATATGACACACGTTGAAGTGAATATAACATGCATTTGAATGAATATACCATGCATTGGAATGAATAAGACATGCGTTAAAATGAATAGGACGTGCAGTGAAATAAATATGACACCCATTGAAATGAATATGACGCAAGTTGAAGTGAATAAGACATGCAATGGAATGAATATGAAACCCATTGAAATGAATATTGCACACATTGAAGTGAATGTAATATCTATTAAAATTAATTTAACATCCATTTGAATGAATAAGTCATTACCTCCATGTCCCCATTCCTCTTACCAGTACTTACCTTTGAGTATGTTCCGTGCTGACTGGAACTCTTTTCTTTTCAAGCTGCCCTCCTCCAATTGGAAGGAGTTATCAGGTGTTCTAGGGCTTTGGTGGTCTTCAGGGGTTCGATCTAGTGGAATGATGTTATGGTTCGGAAAGACAACACCTTGGCTCTTGCTTCCATCAACCATCAGGGGGCTACGGGGTCCTGCTCCCTGGAGGATCTGGCTTTGTTCATTTGGACCTGGAGCACGGCACACCTGGTCTCCTTGAGAGCGGTCCATATCCGGAGGGTGGACAATGTGACTGTGGACCGGCTCAGCAGGGTGTTTCCGGTCTCAGCGGAGATGTCTCTTTGTCCCAAGGTTTTTCAGGATGTCTGTCGGTGGTTCGGCATCCCTGGATGGACCTCTTTGCCTCCCCCTGCAACTCTCAACTTTCCTGGTTTTGCTTGAGGACTCTGCCCCCCAGGGGTTTGTGGGGGGGTGGACGCTCTTCCCTTGACTTGGCCCCTCAGAGCTTCTTTATGCCTTTCCTCCAAATCCCCTGATTCTGCAGGTCATCAGCACAATCAGATCATCTCCACGTGTGTTTATCCTGGTGGTACCTTACTGGCTTCAGAGGGGGTGGTTCCCTGGCCTTCTGGAGATGCAGTTAGCTTCTCCTTGGGTGTTGCTCAGGTGGCCGTCTGCATTGCAGGTGGTCAATGTCCCCCTTCTCCTCTCTCATCCGTTGTGGGTTCTGGAAACGGAGAGGAGGGATCTCCTGGCATTAGGCCTTTCAGCTGCAGTGGCTGGGATGGTTCAGAGGGCGCGTCAGTCATCTACACTTAAGTTCTGACCGTCATTGGGCTAATTTTCTGGCTTGGTGTCACCTGAAGTGTGTCCTGGCACTGGAGTGTGGCATCCCAGACAGTTTGCAATTTCTTCATGAAGGGGCGGAGAAGGGGTTGGTGGTCTCTACTTTCTGTTCTCAGTGGTCTGCCATTCGGGCTTTCCAGGTGTCCTGGTCCTCTCCGGTAGGGGGCGAGGCTCTGGTCTCAACGCTCTTGAAAGGGGTAGCAGGTACTCATCCTTTGGGCCCAGTTGGGGTTCCCCGTGGGACCTTCCTTTGGTCATGTCCATATTGTAGAAGCCTCCATTTTAGCCCCAGGAGGAGGTGGAGATGAAATAGTTGTTGC